>NC_064045.1:3668497-4913497 GCF_932526225.1 Nematostella vectensis | reverse complement strand
GCCTGAGAGCACCAAAAGAAACTGGTCATGATATCGTATAAGGAAACCATACCCATTCAACCATCCAACCAGGACACACTTCAATGAATGCATAACACAACTGTTTAATTTTATTGCTCTGTAATTCAACCAAGTTCAACTGCACATAATAGCAAGTTAAAGCTGTGACATCTTATTTCTCTCTATATATTTTTTATATAATGGTTTGATAGCTGTGACGCCACTGGATGACATCATGGTGTGACATAATTACATGACATAATAACATGACATAATTACATGACATAATTACATGACATAATAACATGATATGATATTGAGTGAAATCATACAATAGCATCATGTTGTGACAGTGAAATCATGCTATGACCTCAGGGCATGGTATTTTGGCATGACCTCATTGCATGACATCTTTCAGTAACCTCATGGTGTGACAGTGAAATCATGCTATGACCTCAGGGCATGGTATTTGGGCGTGACCTCATGGCATGACATCATACTGTGACTTCATGATGTAACACCACAGTGTTACATCCTGGAGTGACCTCGTGCAGTCACACCATGGCATGACATGGCGTGACCTCAAGGTGTGACATCACACTGTGGCTCCATGTCATTATGGCGTGACATTATGCTCTCACAGTACCTTCTTGAAGAGATCTTGTGGTGCTGCAAGAGCTCCGGTCAATGTTTGTGTGAGGAAGGTTCGCCAGTCCTCCAGGTTGCTTCCTACGCCTGTAGAAATACAGACGTCACACAAATTTCAGCCATAAAGAAGGGCACAGAGAATTATTTATAAGAATGTCCATAAATAAGATTCTACGGTATGCAGTGTACATCACTGGACTGTGCTGGATCTTTGCTTAAGTTCCTCCATCTTATAGAAATATGATTCTTTCGAATGTTAAATCTTGTCACCACTGACTCTGGGTGGGTTATTTTCACATACGCTTATCATTCATATATCATATGTCATATGATTGCTTTCTCCGCATAATCCGCAAATTTCCGCGTAATCCTTGTAATTTGGCTAAATTTTGAAAAACAAAACATTTAAGTGCACAGCTGATGTGTTCTTTTAGGGTTTTTACCTCAATTTCTCGTAAAAAAAGACAGATTCTTCATAAGAGTGTGATATGTCAAACTTAATTTCGAAAACAAATAAAATAACTAGGCGTTCTTTGCTTAATCGCTTAGACCTAGGACTGATAATAAAATACCTTTTTTAATTGGTTGGTGGCTAGGAGCCAATGAAAACTCGCCTAAGATATATTCGTGCAAAAAATAATTGGATCTGCTAATAAAAACCTCACCTCCCCCACTGACCATCCCTCCTTCCCCCCATCGAACCCCCTCCCCACTCTTACCCTTGGGAGGCTGTAGAGGGTAGCCATTCTGAGCACACCAGCCTATGGGGTGCAGTTCATCCGCTTGGAAGTTGCACCAGATGTCATTACTGCTGTCGGCACCATACCCGTCATATCTGATACACACTCGGTGCCCACTGCAACGGATCACAGTGGCCACACAAAACGAGGGAGGGTTGTTCCGATCAACTGCCTCTAATTTCATGCCTGGTTTTAAACCTGGGACATCTAGGGTTGTCTGAAAAAATCATAAGAGGTGTCACTGGCAAATTCTCAGGAGTATACTATCGCTTGATTGGAAAACTGCTTTTTACAAAAGATGTAATGTACTAATGTAAAGTGTTGTTGAGCATATCCTAATGAGCTCTCTGAGGGGATTGGATAACTCCCTACGTGTATCAAACATAAAATAAATTATCATTCAGCATAAGGGGGGACATGCCATGCATGCTACTCGCTTATCAACTTGACCCATTCCCCATAAAACAACATAAGAATGACTAATAAACATAACATCATTTCTAGGAATGTGCCTATACACTCATCACTTACATGTTTGAAGCAGTTGTCGGGGGCAGCTTTTACATTGATGGCTTTGAGGTACTTTGACCAGGTCATCTTGAAGGTTGGCTCAGATTTACCAGCACCTAGAGACAGTTTGGTCAGAATTAAAGTCCATAATATAACCCTTGATTTCTATTTATTGCTAATTATCTTTGCCTTGCAAAATGGGATTGAATCCAGAGTTAAATAATATATTTTCTTTTTTGGCAAGAAAATCTAAAACATCACACTTTCCATATTTCCATATATTGATGGATGGTTTTGAATTGCTATGATAACTAAGAAAAACCTGAATAATATAAAAGAAAAAATCAAAATTTCTGCATTTTGCAGTTTAAGAAACAATGCACATTCATTTGAATGTTTCCATTTGATATTGTGCAATCTCGAATTTACAACCTAAATAGTCTTTGTTTGAAGGTATGGACAATTATTTGACTCACAAAATAAGATATAAAGATGACAGGAAATCATTATAGCCTCCAATGCTATCAGCTATATACACTGGCTCAAAAAATATCTATGCAAGCTTTGCTCGCCTCATGTCAATGCAATTGAAGTTGATGGGTAATAAAAGTTTTCATCATGTGAATATATCAGAAAAAAACAATTTGTTGGCAACAAGGGTAAGGGTTGGGCATTAGAGGGAATCGCTGACACCTTTATCCCGGCAACAAATGCTATTTGCTTTTCTTTTCCTATTTGCTTTTGAACAAAGTTAAAATAGATGTGTCTCCAAAGTGAGTAAGTCACAGCTGCTTTGTCTCCTATCATCTTTGTTCTACAAAAGAGTTCTTTTGTCTCTATTCTTCTCGTTCTTTGTGTCAAGGTGCGGATATTGTTCATTTGCCCAATCAAATTGCAGCTTGTAAGAGCTGTGTACTGACCCCCCAAAGTAGCTATGACCTCAAAACATGTAGCATCATCCCTGCACCTACAACAGTTTCAATGTTGTTCATGTCGACAACACCCCCTAAGATATAACCCTCTACCTACAACAGTTTCAAAGTTGTTCATGTCGACAACACCCCCTGAGATATAACCCTCTACCTATGACAGTTTCAAAGTTGTTCATGTCGACAACAAACCCTGAGATATAACTCTCTACCTACAACAGTTTCAAAGTTGTTCATGTTGACAACACCCCCTGAGATATAACTCTCTACCTACAACAGTTTCAAAGTTGTTCATGTTAAGATGTTTCATACCAGACTCCCCAGACTCCTGTCCACTTCCATCATCTCTTTTCTAAAAACAAAAAAAGGATCTTTTGATGGGGGATGAATGTGGTACAAAGGTATTAGCAGATGCACTGGGAGGGAGATAATAACATCAAAAGTAAGTAAAATGTGATGTGAAAAACCACACCAGCAAAAAAGTGCATCATAATATCAGAGGATTTTGGGAATGGAATTGTTTGGAGAATAGAAAAACAACATTTTTTCATTACACCCCTTAACCCCCTTATAGTTTAACCTTTTTAATGACAAATACAACAATAACACTTTATCTACCAATTAAAAAAAAAAACTTTTCAGATTTAGTTCCCTGAATTCCATCCTGATTAAAAAGGTCAAACCTTTTATGACAAAGATTAAAAAAAATAGATCTGCCCCTAGAACTTGAGCCAGAGCAAATTTAGGATTTTAAACTTCTTGAGAGGTTAGACCATATCAGATGCTACATCCCTCATGCAAATAAACTGTCAGTTTAATAAACTCCTGTAAAAAGCTGTCAATTTTAAATACCTCCTGTAAAAAATCTCTAAATTCAAAACATAACTGGATTTATCAATCAAGGTTTAACTGACAGCATGTAGCAGCATTTTAAGAGTCTGAAAATTTTTTGGGATCAAGTGACAAAGCTGGTAAGAGCATGGGTAGTTATATCTTACAGGAGCAGAATTGCTAGAACAAAACTCCCTCTTAGACCACTGCAGTATCTCCACGGGATATTTTTTATCAGATTTGGCTCCAAAAACGTCAGACTTATAGAGTAATGACATACCAGAGTGATCTAGATTTATTTTTTGATTGAATTAGCTCAATTATTTTTGCTCAATTTGTTTGTTTTGTCTACAAATAGCATGCCTATCAGGGCTTCTGGCTTTTTCCGCGTAATCCACAAATTTCCGAGTAATCCCACGCAATTTGGCTTAGTTTTGAAAGACAAAACATTTAATTGCACAGCTGATGTGTTCTTTTAGGGTTATAACCTCTATTTCTAGTAAAAAAAGAGATATACTTCGTAAGAGCGCAATATTTCGAACTGAATTTCGAAAACAAATAAAATGACTGGGCATTCTTTGCTTAACCGCGAAGGCCAAGGACTAATAATAAAATACCTTTTTTAATTGGCTTGTGGCTAGGAGCCAATGAAATCTTGCCTAAGATATTTTCACGCAAAAAAATAACCTTTTCAAGTTATATCGTGCTTTTCTTCGGTACAAAGTGTAGTTTGGGCGTAACAGTTGATATTCCGTGTAATTTAGCGCGAAATTCAGTAAAGAATCACGTAAAATTTTTTATTTTTAAAGAAAAATGTATTGCAAAATCCCACATAATTTAGCGCGTAATGATTGATTTTCCGCCTAATTTAGCAAAGATTTCTGCGTAATTTTGAGGGGGTTTTTCGCGTAATTCCAGAAGCCCTGGCCTATTGCAAACCAAAAGTGGACTTTCTGCCGTTGTGGGGAAGTAAGAACGCACCCTCTGCACCCCTCCTGGGTACAGGCCTGCTGTTTGTGCATGTAAGGGGCTCTAATCAGTAATAATTTTATTACTATCAGTAATAACAGTGGTTCCAGCATGGAGCAGTAACTCTGTTGCCATTGTTACCACAAGCAGATCAAATTAACACCTATAAGTGCTGTTGATGGATTTCACACATAACAATGATTCTTTACCTTAGGCCTTTTGAAAGCTTTGGCACAAACTTTAGAACAAAACCTTCTGAGCGGGGAGGCTAGTTTTCTCTTCTTCACAGGCCCTCCACAATATTCACAGCAGCCAAGATCAGACATGTTAAGAACTCTCATCCGGATAGGTTTCTGGTCATCTGTCTTTCCCTCCGTGCCATCTTCATTATCCTTTGATTCAACATCTTCTACCATACCAGAGTCATCTCTACTGCTTGGAGTATTAGGATTAGATATGTCCTGTAAATTAAAGGTAATAAGCTAAACGCTAAACTAAACATATCAGGATTTGATGAGAATGGGTGTCATAGAATGCATATGAAAAAAAGTGTACATTGAAATGGAAATTATATAGAGTAATAATGTTTTACAATGCCCCATTTTTATTTAGGTTACACAGTTGCTTGGTCAAGTTGGGCATAAAACTAGTGATTTATCACTTTCAATCCAAAGTAGTAATGTTTTAGCAGAGGAATACATTAATAAACCATTCAAGATTTTTAAACTCTATGGTGATGTCATTTAGACACATAAAATCCAAATCCCAATCATGTTTATTACATCTTTATTTGTTTGTTTGTTTTTTTTTTTACTTTTTGATGGGGAATTTGACCTAAAAATCATTGAACATGTTGCCAAGTAAGTAAAGTAAAAAGATATGTCAAAAAGGAAAGACACTAACTTACATGTTTACAAACATGGATATGTTTACTCTGCCCAATAAGGCATAATTTGGATTTGAGAAATTTGACTTACAATTTCCAAGTCTTCAACAACTTCTTTTAAGGAATCATCATGGCCGTCACTGTCATCCTCCTCGCACTCTTCCAGCCCATCACTTTTGAACTCATCTTCATCAGAAGCTTCTTGGCCATCACATTCTTCTAGGGCAGCAACACCCCTGGTAGCCTTTTCAGTGGATGTGGCTTCCCCATGTTTGACAATATTCTCCACTGTTTTAGTTGAGAACTTTTGCTTCTGCTCTGAGGTCTTTTCTTCCTCAATAAGCATGGGTACATCTGTATTTCCTACAGCACAGGGGTTTATTTCATTGTGCATTTCATGCATATGAGCTGCAGCAGATGGCAGGTCAGGCACTTCTGCCATGGCTGCCTTTTTGAGGCTGACAAGTCAAGCCTAAAAACAAGATTCAAAAAGTTAAAAAATCTGTGGCTACTAGTTTGTCTGGTTTAACTAGAAAGACTTCAGGCAAGCTGTAGAAAATCTAGATGGTCTGCGTAGGCGTGGTGAAAACAAGGTATAAATCACCACAAGGTTGAAAAGGTATGTTAAACGCCTCTGTGAAACAGATTAGTTGCACTAATGTTTCGAGCATTATCATCCCTTCGTAGGAGCAAAAGAAAAGTTTGTCTGCCTTCTTGAGGCTGAGAAGTTAAGCCTAAAAACATAATTCAGACAGAAAACTTGTGGCAGCTAGTTTGGCTTCTTGGCATAATAAAGCATAGAACACCTCCACTGCCCTCTATGATAGTGATACTTAGGATGTTTTAAGTGAAATGGAATGTGAACTGATAAGAATAGCATATTTTTTTGCACTGTAGGAACCTTCAGGGATGGATTCAGGCTGATTCAACTGATTTCAGTGAATCCGGTCCACACGGAATCACTCAAGCTCTTTTTTGATTGGTTGCTATAACGTGTGAATCACTTTGGAATCAGTTGACAATAAAATACCAATGCTACCCCTGAGAAAGTAGGTCTTTGCTTGCTTTAGCGTGTGATCTCTTGTACACATCTCTCGAACCAAAATCTTGAAAAGCAAAGCATAGCTTCACAAAATGCAGACGTTTCTTGTGGAGAGCCTGTCTGCCGAAAGGAGGAGTGTTATCCTTTTGTGTATTCTTAGTATATTAATGGCATTTCTGTTTACCCTTGTTTTATTTGGGAAGATTTTCGGCCGTTTTTTTAGTAAGGTAAATAGGCTGGTGAAATAGCCACTTGTTCTTTCAACATTATCATAAGATACCACACGAGTAAAATTGACCAGTACACGAATTTTCGGTGCCCCTAACGGATGAATCTAGGAGAAACATGCAAAGGGGAGAAGTGCCAATAGATCAGCAACTAGATGGGATAATGCACCGTAAAATTGCTTAGAATTGAGAGGTCATAGAGTCAATTATTGACACGAGTTGCTGTCTGTGTGGCACAAGCTACGTATTAATGCAAGGTGAGGTTGTTTTTTTATATATATTACAATCACACCATTTGAAAATTGCCAAGGGGTATTCGAAGAGACAAACTGGTACTTGCCTCGCCACACTTTCAAGAACACAAACTTGGTTGATTTAGGTAGGAATAGTGTATTTATTATCTGACTGAATGAAGTCACTCAGTTTTAAATGACCATAATACAGCACTTGTGAAACTTAACCTTGAATTTATAATCTGACTGAATAAATCCCTAAAATGCCAAATGCTTTCCTAAAAATTCGGCAAATTGCATGTTTCAAACACGTAATTTCATAAATTTCCTGTTGGGCATGCCCCTATACCCCCCCCCCCTTCCCTTGATTGGTCCGTGACCATTTGGAATCAGTCAACTTTAGGCCTGGGTCCATCCCTGAAACTTCAACACGTTTTCCTTGAATGAAAAAAGGAATAATGTTTAAACAGATTCTAAGCAAATTATTGAGGGAAAACATGTGAATGCAATTGTGAATTACTGATATATCAAATCATTAAACATTTCTTTTTACACAAAATAAATAAATAAAACAGACCTTCTATAAAGACAGGAATGTGCAATTCGTTTAAACAGGTCTTAAAAAGAATAAAACAATCAGAATTTGCATTTGTAACTTTACCAAAAGGGAACGAATTTAATTTCCCAAAATTATCGAGAAGAAATATTGTAATGTTCGAAATATCGAACCGGATGTCTTTTATTTTATTAAGACGTTTATTTTTAGAGTTAATTTTTAAAGAGAAAGGCTAAAATTTTTTCTCGTTGAATACATAAAAATAAAGTTGAAAAATTTGCGGGAAAGCCCGTTTAAACCGTGATTTGCAGTTAATTTGTCGCCAAAGAGGTCTTTATTCGTACGCTTTTATAAGAGGCGTTGGACATCAGAGATAACAAATATTCTCGGGGTCACTATGAAGGTTAGCACAAGTCCAAACGACCGCCTTGTCAACCAATCAAAAAGATTCTAGCATATGTTGAGTCTCGTCGAAAGAAATGAATACCATAGAATCTACAGTCTAATCCCATACGAACATGCATCGGATCCCATGCATCTACAAAGAATTAGGGCAGAGCACAGGCTAAGAATCGCAAAGCTGATTTTGGCAAAATGTTTTAAATTTTGTGCCAGTTTTCGCGTCTTGTAGCTGTGATGAAACACGGCTAAAACGACAATACGGCTTATTGAACATATAGAAAGCTTTGACAGATGGTACGGAAAACTCGCTCCAAAAGTTAGCGCAGAAGTAAATCTCGAAGGTTTTAAATAAGTCAAGCACTTAACTCAACAAAGCTCGTTTCACGCATATATTTAACCCGTCGATCTAGCTATTATTACAAAAAGCAGCGGTTCAAACAATTCAACATCGGGCAATTATTTTGAAATACTAAATCCTCATGAATATTAATGTAGGCATACAAGTCTAAAACTCGGAGTTGTACGGGCGGTAAAATGAGGATTTTTCCGCATTGATTAAACTCAACGAATTGTAGATAGGGTAGTTTAGAAGTATGGGAAAATAGATTTTGTGTTTAGGAGTGAAGCGTATGGCTCTGGTCTTTGTAACTTGTCACACGTCCAAGCGAGTTGTGTCGCTAGCAAATTTATTCATTTCACTGTTCAGTGGAGCGTGGCCTTCGAAAACACGCGTTCGAAATGTCCCCGAATCAGCCGCAGAAAACCACTATTTAACCAAAATTAGGCAGGTTACTTCAGAATCTAGTCGAAGTAAACTTCTTTAAGGTTTTAGTTTGGCAACTAGGTCTCGAGATATGTCCATCTCTTCATAAAAATAACATCTACTACACAAGCAAAATGAGCGAGTCGAACTTCACGAATATAAATTAGGGCCCGCGTGCAGCCAAATGGCTTTCTGGCGGACCAGTAAATGATACAATCATGGCCAATACTTGCAGCTGGTGAATCCGATGCGGTTATTAACGGAGCTGTATTCTGTAAGCGAAAACTTGATAAGATTCCAACATAACAAGGAATCGCTCATTTTCGATTTCAAAGTGACCTGAGGCAAATAGACCAGCAGCGCAACCGAAATCCAGCTAAACTCTACAAGAAGCACCCGCCGTTAGAGGCAGGCCATGGGAGTAGGATTAAGGGTGAAGAAAATAAATTCTCACGTAAGTTTGTGTAGCTGTTACACTTGGAGGGGAATATGCCCCATCAATTGATATTGTAATTGTATGATGGAATTCATCACATGCAAAATACCGTGCACAAAAAACGACGAAATATCATTCACGCAAATAAATACCCTAAAGCGCTAAAATATCATTCCTGCGGAAGCGTGGAGCGCATCGGTAGTAGGTAGAGAGTTGATTAGCAAACAAAATTGAAGAAAGCGCTGAATCTATCGCGAACTGCATGTTCAAGATGGCTCGACCACTCATATCGCTTGCAGTGTCTAGCACGCCTTCTCAGATGTCAGCAGAGCGCCACGAACCAACTCCGCAATGTCGTTTAAAATTCCCTGTACAAACACGCCACGAACCCGCCACAAATACACTCAATACAAACCTAGTACTCTTGCAATCGCCTGCTACACTTGTGGACGTACTTTGGGGACCAGCGACGCGATTAAATAGCCCTAATTCGCAACTTGATTTCCTACTTCGGCAACCGTCTTATTTCGCCTTGTGAGTGGTATCGCATTGCGCATGTGCAAGCAATAATCGGCGAAAGTTGTGTGTCAGAGCTAGGCGTCGCGCGTCAAGGGCCTGTCTAATTTACATCACAATACCCATAACTACACTTCGAGATCTCTTGATTGCGCCGCTATTCTGATAGGACAACTAGTGGAAACACGGTTCATTTTGTCTCGCTTTCATAGGTCACCTAAACAAGGTCACTCTACCCAGTTTAGAATTCGCAATTCTAAGGCCTTTTATTACTCAAAACTTGGATGCTTGCGTTTGGGGTTGTAATTCGAAACCTCTTGTACTCGTGTGTGTGTAACCCATGATCTATTATTGGTTGATGCGGATTTCGGAACGCCCTCAAAGTTTTATCCCTTTCGCTTCTAAAACACCTTCCTTGAAATCTCATTTCTATCGGGATGAATCTGTCGCATCTATTTTAGTATTTGGAGTATTACAGTAGAGTGTTAATATGCGATTGTGTAATATCCAAAGCGAAAGTCCGCGTTCCAATTGAATGATTCTAAACTCTTTATAATTCGTAACCTCTTGTAAATACACACACTAGGGAGTCGTGGAGAGCTAAACGGAAACAAAGCAATCAGGACTGAAAGTTTAGCGAAACTGAGCTGATTCTGTTTGGGAAAAGCTATTGTATTTGGGCTCGGCGTAAAATGCTGTTGTTATTTCTTGGATTATAATGTCGCGAAATCGAGGTGTTGAGTGAAATTATTGGTGTTCAGTTGCAGTTGAATTTCCTGAGTACTGTTATCATTTAATGATTGGCTTATTCCTTCTGGAAGCTCGAAGTTTTCGTAAGCCGTATTCCCCAACTTTTCACAGCGGTTTCAGAATCGCAGTCGAAAACACCACGACCCACAAAGGAAATTATTACAAAATGATTTTTTTTGATAAAACAAGCGAGAGCCTTTAATACAAGAGGCGTTCCTTGAGGTAAATAAAATGATACAAAAAAAAGAAATAATAATTACTTCTATAGTTGGTGGTGAAAATCTAGTCCATACGCTTGTCTGCCGAAGTCTTCTATTATGATTGATAACAATACGTATGAGAGAGAGAGAAAATAAAACTTGGCAGCTAAACGCATGTCAAAATCGAGCGAAACGTTTATCACCAGTTTTAGTATTTTCCCTGTTACTACGACTACAATATCGACATTAAAAACTTCGCCGTTCTGCCTATTCAAATTTTTGACAAAAATACCGTATGAATTATTTAGAGAGCTATTTCTTTCATCGGCAGAGCACCAGTCACCGGCGGACATGGTTGCACAGAAAACGGGTGTTAAAATGATCGAAAGACATTTGATTGAGCATAGAATACGATTGGCGCAAAAACACACGCTTTCGAGACACGGTGTTGTGAGAGCAATGAGTTATCAAGGGAGTATTTTATATGCTCGTAAACTATCAGACTATTGAGTCGCTTCGCATTTACCTCACAATTCATGGGGTCAACCATTAGCCAATGAAAACGCTTCAGTGACAGTCATAAAACTCGGGACTTAAACCAACTAGTTAGTTACTTCCGCTAGGCCATAGCCTTTAGCCCTATTGCTAGCCGAGTTCTCAGTCAATGTATTTCATCTTCCAGTCTTTGTACTCCAGATAGTCGGCAGTTTTAAAGCAAAGGTGGTATGTGGTATCTACAGAGCAGGCTTATAGTTTCGAAATAAGATATAAACCAGGTTTCTTTTTACTGGTTCAGTCGAATTCGGAGCAATTGGGGTAAATAACGGAGGAAAATTTGACGATATGAATTGAGAGATCGCTTATAGATTGACATTTGCACAGTTTATTTTAACAACTGGGCAAAATCGGAAAAGGTTTTTTTTTCTAAAGGATAACCTATTCTTTTGTCGGAAAGGGAAAGCTATATTACGCAAAATAAATGCATACATATAAAGGCAACATAGACTATCTATGCAAACTGTTATTCAGCCTCACTGGAAATGTTTCTTGTTTATAAAGATTGCATTTCTTTTGACGGAAAATTTCTAAACGTTTATATCGTGGCTTTAAATCCAACATAATTCGTTTTTTCGAGGCGAACAAGACCTTACCCTTAGCATCAAACGATAATGAACAAATATAAAATATAGGCAAATTCGACTGAATAAGAATTTAAGGCAAACTGGCGACTATTCAAGGAGTAAAGAAAATAAATATTAATTTTATAATCATAATTTCATAATAATTTAATCTAAGTGTATTTTAGACTTGAAGACCCTTTTCATCATTTTAAAGCATCTAAAAGGAGGTATTCCATTCGCTATAACCGTTATTGTCAATAAGATATTTTTTTCAATTATCTAAGGCGACGAGAATTCAATAAGACAAAGTTGTCTAAATATAAATCTCGCAACGACGGCTTACCACTCTCTAGACTAAGGAAAAGAGAAAAAAATTTCAGGTAAAAGTTCAACGTCGTTCATCATGCAATGATGTAGAAACTTGGCTAGTAAGTTGATACTATTCGCACTTATTTTGTGAGCAAGATGAAGTGTCATATATCTTTTTATTCGAGCTAAAGATATTTATTGCGTCTTTTTTCGTTCACAGCTTTGCAAATATTTATCTTTTGCATTTACAATAAAAATTTTGCACCGCGCATATATCATGATGCTAGATTCCCTTTGTCTGTCTTATAACAACATCTCCCAGGAAAACCATGGGAACCAGAACTGTCCTTTATCGCTACATTATGTATTGTCGTGGAAACCAAATGTTCTTCCCAAGCGTTATATGCATTGCAATTAGAGAAGAACCCCTATAACCTGAGCTTCCCGATAGCGTAGCCTGATCTATCAGAAGGCACTTGATCGTTCGTTTCATTTTTTCTAAGGGAAAGGTAGTTATACGGAACGATTGCGTGTCGTCTCATAAATCAGGCTACGCTAGCTCGGACAAACTTTGGTCTGCGTCGATATTATTTATTAGACATCTTTTAGAACTCTAACCGAACGGGTAACTATTATTGGTTTTCCTTAATACATTCTTTAATGTATTTCTTCTCGGTTAGCCCGCTAATAATTCGGACATTTGTTTGTCTTGGTATTAACCCCACCCCCCCCCCCCCCCCCCCCCCGCCGCTGTTCCCAACTGTAGTCCTTCATAATATACTTTTGATAAAATATATAAAATATAATATTATGTTCAAATATTTTTCAAACACGATCGAACGGAAGTACGAATGCGAATTCATTCGGTTCTACTGAGTTATCTATAGTATAAGGGTTAAGAGTATGTTCACAGGTTCACTCCGCAAACATAAACATGGACAGGAAGTTAGATAAGTTAAAGTAAACCACTTCGATTTCATATAAAGGAATATAAATAATCTGTGCTGTGGCTCGCCCTTTAGGTATCTGATTGGCATTCATTAGTTTGTTATTTTTTTCTGAAGAGCAACATCTTAAATCAAAAAGTTTACTCAGATTGACAACAAAGATAAGATTTCTAGATCCAGATTGACAACCTATGTTGAACACTATGTTCCAGAAATAAAGTAGTAAAATAAATAAAAGTAAAATAATCAGTTAAGATAAATAGGTAATGGCACCCTAATGCATCTAAACCCTGCCAATAAATATACCATTTCCTTATTGTTTTGCAAAGCAGGGGTGGATCCAGAAGTTAAAAAAAGGTTGGGCCGAAGCAAAAAGTTTCAAGAAAGGGGGAGCCAGACTTATTGTTCTTCCATATTTTCTTATAATTCTTGTTATTTTGAAGCCAAATGTCTGAAAAAGGGGCAGGGGCAGGCCTTCCCAAAAGCCCGAGGGAAGGGCATGTGTGGCACTAATGCACTACCCATTTGAGCCCCCACCCCTATAGTCCCGGGAAAAGTGGGGTTAATCTGGGGGTTGAGAGCACTTTTAAAGAGAATCTGTCCCGAGGAGGTAGAAGGAATTGTCAGTTTTTCAATCTTTGACTTTCCCAACTCTGTGGATAAAAATATCTTGTTGTCTAAAATGTCATGTAGTTGTATTGTTTGTACCAAAAGTTAGGGGCATTTGAATTTAGTGTACGGGGTGGGGGTATTTTAAAAGTAAAATAAAAAAATCCTCCTCCCTTCCTTCCTTCCTGGACCATGGGAATGGGGTTTTCAAATGACTGTCAGCAGACTATCCAAGCAAGAAATGTATTCTCAATAATTTGAAAGGATATAAAAACATATGAAATAAGTTATGCATATAAAATGAAAATCACGGCTATATAAATATTGCCTCTATCTTCTTGATGAAAATATAGAGTGAATTTGTATAATCAAGTAATACAGGGCGCAGCTTCGCTGAATACCCTGGGTGCATCTGGCATACCTGTCAACCCCAGAAAATCTCAAGCTTGAGAGTTTTCTTTGGGGGGAAGGGGCAGGGTATAAAAATATTTCGAGGGAGGGGTGGGGTATACCCGCACAGGGGGCTCACAAGCTAAAGCAAGAAAAATGGCTTTCCGTACACTCGCATGCATGTTCGATGAATGGTGCTTCAAAAGGGATTATTATTTTTCATTACTGATAGAAAATAAGTCAAAGGCCTATTTCTTTAAAAGGATCATTCTAATTAAAAGAGATAAAAATTGATAAAAAGCGGGAGATTTGGTGCTCAACGCGGGAGAGCGGGAGAAGGGGTCCAAAATCTTGAGACTCCCGCCTAATGCGGGAGAGTTGACAGGTATGCTCTGGTATCCTGTATAAAACTAGGTTCATGTTTACCATAATCTTATTTTTTATCAGCCTTCGTCGTTATTTGTGTTTGTTTCGTATTAGGTTATTTTACTTACGTGCTGTCAAAAATACCTAAAATCCCTATTCTATTCTTAGGCAATGGTAAAAGAAAAATTCAGCAATTCCTACCTCGTCAACATGCCGTGGTTGTTTGCGCTCCTTTGAGATGCCTTTCAATTAATCCGCCATCTTTAGAGTACTGGCCAGTCCACAGGTATCCCAAATATTTGAAGAAGAAAATAGAGAATGATTTTATGTTCGATTCTTATTTCTTCAACACTATTACAACAGATTTTACAATTTGTATCCTTTTCCCAGTGCGTTTTTTTGGGCACACGATGAGAACTTTTGTTGTACTTAGTATGTAATACTTATAAGCTCGTTCATGGGTTAGCTGTGTATGACATGCCGAGTCCACTTGAACCCAGGCATCTTTTCGCGCTCTGATTGGCCGCTTCCTTCATCTTCCATTACAAACGTAAATCGTTGGAGAGCTTTTGGAGTCTTGCTTGAACCAAAGCGAAAGTTACCCCTAAAATCGCGCCTTTTTATCGTCCGATCTCCATTTAAACCATACAGCAAGCTTCAAGAATGGCTACAGTTAGTAAAAGAATTTGATAAGCCTGATGTTTTAACGAAGATATAGATTTTTATTGCTAATCAATTTGTCTGTTGTTGTTTTTCCTTTAGACAAGTTCGAATGTCGAGAATTTCTCTCCTCAAATAATCAAGCAAGTTGCAAGAGAAATACACGGACTGACGAACGATCCACCCGAAGGAATAAAAGTATTTTCTAATGATGAAGACATTACAGACATCCAAGCATCAATCGAGGGACCTAGTATGTAACAACAGAGTTTTTAATAACCACTTTGCTTACAAAATGTTTGGGCAAATGAAAATACTAACTCTTTTTTGCCCTTAATTTGGTTTGTTGATTTCAAAACCATTTCCCTAGCCGTTGTGTATGTTCATATTTGACTTTAGAATACCACAAAGTGATCTTTATGTCTTAAGTTTGAGATTTTACTCCCAATCTTTTGTTTCCCAGTTGTAGTCATTCATAACGGATTTACTTACCCCTGTATACAGTATTGAGCTCAGTAATACCCTAGGGGCAACCACCGCTTTGCTATGGTTATTTTATATTTTTATCATACATTTATATTATTCAAGAACATGTCACCAAGACTTTTAAGGCTTTCATTTTAATCTTTTTCTACAGACAACTTATATTTCTTTTTAGAGATGCCATTTTCTTTATATATTATAAAAATATATAAATATGATATATTTATATATGAATGCTGATCACACCTTTGTTTATAACCATTTTGTGGAAACTAAAAACAAACTCAAGGGAGGGATAGAGATAATAATAATAATAATAATAATAATAATAATAATAATAATAATAATAATAATAATAATAATAAAAATAATAAAAATAGAGAATTATTAGGAAAAATATGAGTACTTCAAATGATTTAGACACTGGCCTGTTCTCCATGGAATGATGATTTAAACCCTAAATTAGGCTATTAGTCTTCTGTTCCAGCTCTGCCCTGTTGCACTAGCACTATAGCAGAATGCAAAGACAAAAAGATAGTTTTAGTAGGTGGGCATTATAGCCAAAGATGGTGGGTTGAAATGACATGATGTAACCTCTTTTACAGTTTTTTATAAAACTTTTAAAAAGTATTGTTATTGATGCATATACATGGCTCACTGAAGAATCATAGACAAGCAAAATAACAATTAAATTCTTCAATAACTATTTTTCTACTAACAAGGAGAAAGGTGAAGAGTTCTTGTTAAGCTAGGAAAGATGGCTGAAAGCTAGGTCCAAATCAGAGTCCCTGTTTGATCTCTGTTGAGCATACAGCAAATCAAACTTAATCATGTTAATGTTATCTATTTAAATTCAAACATTCAAGGATTCAAGATATTGATGATGAGGAACCAAATTTTTAAAAATCTGTATTACTGAATGTTGGTTGTGTATTTTTTTTTTCAGCTGGCACACCATATGAAGGAGGAATATTTAAAATCAAACTAGTTTTAGGAAAAGATTTCCCTGCTGCACCGCCAAAAGGTAACATAAAAAATGTTAACCCAAATTTAAAAAAAAATCAAGATGTACAGCTGATCCTGAATAGCTTGTCCACCTAAAAGACACTTTCAATGCCCATCTGGCACATTAGACATTCTACATACACAAAGAAAGTGAGTCGTGTGATATATCGAAGCATTCAATAATTTTAGCTTATTACCACATTGCACAGGCCACCAAGCCACCCCTCCCTGGTTCCACATTGAACCCATGATTACAAGGTAGTGCTTTAAATAAATTATCCCCTACTCACACAGGATAATGATAACTTTTGGCCTCTACAAAAGTCTAATAAATGACGCATTCTCAAAATATCGATTTGTTTTTGTCTTTTGGGATTTTCTGTTCCACCAGACAAATTTTGCTAAGCCAATCAGATTCTTGCCATCTCTAGCCAAGTGTAGTTGCCTGGTCTTTTGTTGCGACACTGTCTGGTTTTTGCCCAGAGGATAGCCAGGGAAGTGCACAAAGCGAGACTCTGATTGGCTCAGAATGGTTTTACTGACAGAACAGAAAACCAAAACAAATCGTGTTTTGAAAACGCATATCGTGATACAACGGATTTGACAGTAAGGCACATGGTTTCACACATCAGCTATTTTAAGGCTCATGGAAAAGCCAATAGGATGCAACCTTTGTGTTGATGTTTTGGTAGATGTGTATTCAGCCTCAAAAAAAAAGAAAACAATGCTATCTTTCTTCTCTGTACTTTTACTTACTGTTCAATCCTATCTGAATTAAAATCCATCATCTCTGGAACCAGAGATGAATTCCAGCTGGCCTTTTTTTTGTTACAAATACAAAACTGAGGAATGATGGAGACAAAAGTTGTTCTCGGCAGCTGCAATTTTCATGTACAGCCTTATGTTACTCGCATGTATGACCAACATCAACATAACTTTCCAGCCTGTCTGTTCACACATCTAACAACAGCCTATTTTGTGAAAACACTGGAGACACTGTGATTTACAGATTGCTAAGGTCTTCTTTGAAAACTTTGGCCTCTGCAGGGGGAGGGGGGAGGTTTTTTTGTACGTAAAACCCCTTAACAGGTTACCATGGCAGCTTTTCTGATGGTGATTTTATTCATCTCTTCAGGGTTTTTTCTTACCAAGATCTTCCATCCAAATGTTGCAAAGAATGGTGAGATCTGTGTCAACACATTAAAGAAAGACTGGAAGCCAGACTTAGGAATTAAGCAGGTCTTACTGGTAAGCATAGAAAGCACTTTTCTGTTAAATGTCAGACGCACCCCTCAAAAGAAATCCATTAGTGGTAAAATTGCTGGGCTGAAAATCATTTGATGGCTTAGAGCATTAAAGCCGCATTGTCACCAGTTTACTTCCGGTAGATTACATAACAATCTCCGATTATTTTTAACGGAAAACGCGAAAAATATTTCAAAATATTGAAAGCAGTGTGTTTATTGGAAGTTTCTCTGAGGATGTGATTGATAATTTAGAGCTGATGGCCTGTTAAATATCTTGGATTTTAATAGATTCTTTTGTCTTTTAACGGTTGAGGTTTCGGTCGGACCTCCGGAAGTAAACTGGTGACAATGCAGCTTTAAATAAGGAATCTTTTATCACACACACAAAAAATAGATTAAATACATTATTTTAATTGAGGTTCATTGCAGGCCACCTACGATTGGAGGGGCACAATACAGAAACATTAAGAGAAGATTACTGATGATCTAATAAATGCCCACTATCTAAAGAAAACCTCCTATCTAATAAATGTCCCCCCTAGAATTACAAGTTTTTTTATAAACAACCCTCTCTAACAAATACCCCCCTCTATTTAACGCCCCCCACCCCTCCCACTCTACCTCCCAGCTTAAAAACACATGACATCTACTGGGAGAGACTTGCTAAATGTCAAGAAACATTGGCTACGCAGGCTATAATTTAACGTGATCCTGTCTGAGACTAGAACCCTGCTGCACTTGGGTTTAGTTTGTAAAGAACGCCCCTCTCTAATAAACGCCTTCTATCTATTAAATACACCCCACCCCACCTCACCCCCTCCCTCGGGCCATCCAAATTTAATAATCACCCTGGGCGTTTCTTAGATGATTAATGGTATGCCTTGACTTGAATTTGTATCGCAAGTGAGTTGACTCTATCCATGGCTCTAGTCTTTTTTGGATAAGGAATCTAAACCTGGGATCCTTTCTTCAAGCTTCGCTCTACTAACTTCAATCAAAGGGACGTAACATCCTCTTGGACCCAGGGTGACAGCGAGTCTTGCATGCTTCCTCTGTCCCCAATCCCCACGACGCTCTGGGTTCCCTTACAAGTTTGTATTGAATGCCCCTCTAATAAACACTTCCCCCCCCCCCCCCCCCCTACTCTCCCTCCCAGCTAAAAATTCAAACGACATAGGAATTCCGGTAATATTAATCAAATTCAATTGATTTCTTGCTTAGTCTGAGCTTGGCTTTTACTGGGTGAGACTTGCTCAATGTCAAGAAACGCTTGCTACGCAGGCTATAATCTAATGTGATCCTGGCTGAGATTAGAACCCCACTACGCTTACAAGTTTGTATTGAACACCCCTCTAATAAACACCCCCGTCTATTTAAGTCTTCCCCCCTACCCTCCCTCCCAGCTAAAAAAAACACATAGGAATTCCGGTAATATTAATCAAATTAAATTGCCTTCTTGCTTAGTCTGATCTTGGCTTCTACTGGGTGAGACTTGCATAATGTTAAGAAACGCTTGCCACGCAGGCTATAATCTAATGTGATCCTGGCTGAGATTAGAACCCCACTGCATTTGGGTTTGTTATATCGTTATTGTTTGTAAAGAACGCCTCTCTCTAATACGCCTCCTATCTGTGGAAATTACGATCATTTACGGTAGTTTACAAAATATTTGTTTTTTTTTATCTTCATTAGACTGTCAAGTGTCTGCTCATCGTCCCAAACCCCGAGTCAGCACTAAACGAAGAAGCCGGCAAACTTCTACTAGAAAGATATGACGACTACTCCAAACGCGCGAAGATGTTCACCGAAATCCATGCAAAGTTGTCAGCATCGAGCTCCAATAACATTTCTGAAGGGCAACAGGAGAGCTTGCCAGGAAAGAAAAGAGTTGCAGTCAATGAGAAAATGTGTGATAAGAAAAAGAAAGACAAGAAAAGAGCATTGAAGAGATTATGACAGGGAAAACTAGTGTCTCCGTTATATATAAAGCGATGGATTGCCATGAATTAGGAGTTTGCCTTCAGTCACTAAAAAAGACCCCATCTGTCACGCCTTTGTTATTGTTTGCATTCAAAATTGGAAGATATATTATTTCGAAAGAACCATCTTAAAAACATTTAATAATCAGCCGTTGGCAATGGATGCTTTCTCGCACTTGCTTTTTTGCTGGGACATTTATTGGTATGATCTTTGAAATTTTTAACATGTCGCTTTAAAAAGGCGATAAAACATGAAATTCGAAGTTAATGTAATATAATAGCAGAGTGTATATATTACCCAACGTAAGCGATAGTGGATATCCAAGATAAGGAGAGAAAATGATGGCAAAAGAGTATACATCGAAGAGTTTGTATGTCATAGTAATGCACATCAAAAGTAAAGAAAGATCTCTGTTCTTAAACTAGAAAAAAAAATTGAATTCTGGGCGCGCTTGAAGGGAAACTTGAACATGAGCCTCGTCTGAATTATATGGCATCAATGTATCCTCTCCTGCTTTGGAGGTCAGGTAATTATTATTGGTATACAGAGTGACTAAGGTCCTTACTGTGACTAAGGGCAAACTCCTGTAACACTATAGAATTCACACAAAGTAACATGTACAGTGACACAACATTCTTAGAATTATATTTTTGACAACTCGCCTGTAGTTGGCAGTCAGCATTTACAATTGTGTCGCATTTTTGTGATAACTCTGCAGTAGAAGAACTGTACTTTATGAAATGTTTACCTCAATGACCACATACACCATATAATACGTGGTGCAAGAGGTTTTTGCTATTCTGTGGGAAAGTTTTTTTCTCGCAGCTATAATAAAAATGAAGACTGGATATAAAGTATTTGCTTTTGTTATTTCAATATGGGGGGCCTAAAAAGGGAGGCTTGAATTATTGATCACCCCACCAATGTGAGAATGTCAACTCAAGCTTGCTAAAAATGAAGGTTAACATCATTCAAATGGTGCTTTTTTGGGATAATTTTAGGGGGTGGGGGCGCTTTTTTAAAGGAAGGCGCTAATTCGGGTCATCGCAGTAAAACTAAGAGAATACATCACAACTCTGTAAATAAGTTTATAAATCAGCAAAGGATTGTTATTGTAAATAGTTTCGTCAAAGATTTTGCTATAAACAGGTTTGTAAATAGCTTTTATTTATTTTGTTTCTGTTGAGGGCCATGCGTACATTATCATTGTGATATTAAGTGAATCCCTCATTAAAAAAGGCATCTATCTGATCGATTTCCGAGCCTCCTAAAAGTGTGAAATTTCAAAATAATGTGCCTTCTGCTTGCACTTTCATGGCGCTTAAATTCGTTACCGTATACCCCGAGTTAGACTTTTTCGTTTATCTTTTGCAGCTTTTGTTTTGGTAGTTTCCACGATCACTGAATACCCGTTCCTGTCAAGTTATGATATAACACAGATATGTGGAAGGAAAAAATACTATGGAGTTTTGGCCGCGCGCGAGCTGGATGCGAGAGCAAAAGCTGGGGGGGGGGGGGGAGGAGACGAAAGAATCTCCTTCCCATGATGGCGCCCAAACACGGGAAAGCGGGCGGATTTTCGTCGCGGAAACACCAACAAACGCCTACTAGTGGACTAGAGCAGGGAGGTGTCCGGACATCTTGGACGACAGATAACCCGCCAGTTTTTAATTCTCTGCTGTAAAACTTTCGCCACCTTCGCCTTTTTCAACACGTTCGAATTGTCGGGGTAAAAATAAATAGCAGAAATAACTTTGAGTAAGAACACTATAGCTATACAAACATTCGGCATCAGTCGGGCCAGTAGCCTGCTAGCCGGCTCTCCGGAGATTCGGGATTCATGTCACAGGAATCCAGCAAAGGGACATAGTCTTGTAGCTAGTGTCCTAAAGTTGATTTATCAGAGTCAATCGTTGGTTTGCTGCTATTCTTCGCAAAAAAAAAAGGGAAATCTAATTTGGAAGGGGATAAAATATTGATGCTTAAATGACAACCAGTGTCCTCTTATGCCTAGACTTTCTCAAAGTCGTTAAAAAAAATTGAGGCTTCGCGACCTCATCTCATTTCGCTAGCCTCGCTTCGCTCGCTGATTTAATCCCGCTTCGCTCGATTACTGACTCTGACGTCGACTTGGAGCAAGCCTATCTTCTGCCCCGTCTCGATCTCTTGTGCTGCCATCGTCTGTACCAGTCTGTTCCTCTTTCCCATTTGCCGGTGCTTATGTGAAGGTTAATGAAATTAAAGCCGCTTTGTCACCAGTTTACTTCCGGTCGATTACGTTACAATCTCCGATGATTTTTAACGGAAAACGCGAAAAATATTTCAAAATATTGAAAGCAGTGTGTATATTGCAAGTTTTTTCGAGGATGTGATTGATAATTTAGAGCGGATGGCATGTTAAATATCACGGATTCTAATAGATTCTTTTGTCTTTAACGGTTGAGGTTTCCGTCGGACTGTACAGGACCCGAAATGATCCCAGGACCCGAAACGATCCCAGGACCCGAAGTGATCCCCAAAAGTACCCCAACTGATCCCGGGACCCGAAACAATCCCCAAGAGTCCCCGAAATGAACCCCAAGGAATTACAGTAATGGACAACTAAAGGAATGTGTAAGGATTGGCTTTCAGTTTTAAAAACATATGAAACATTTAGCTTTGTTTGTGTTATTAAAAGGAAATTTACATTAACTAAAACTATAGTATTAAGATTTTTATATACGACTGCGGGGAAAATACAGTGGTTGAGTCAGAAATTGGGGTCAACTAACAATTCCTGTGATAGTAATTTGAGGAGCCCGGCGTGGATAAATCATTTTTACATAACAAGCCATAAAAGATAGTCTTTACAGATGGGACATGCTGCTTTACATAGGAAGCGAAAAGTTTTAAAGTTATTTTTTGGTATGTTTGTTTCCGGTAAATGAAAGACCTATCATATCATGAGATCATGCCGGGGTGTACGCACGACTACATGAGGAAATTCAAAACTCACATAATATTGCTTTCACATCTTCTTAATATTTTGCATCGGTAGTAGAAGGGTTGTTCGAGTGTATTACTCAGTGTGCTTTTGTCATTCCATCTTCTCGGCCAAACCGGCTGCCTAAAATGTGTCGGTGAATATTCGCTCGTGTGAACAAGGATTTCGTGGTGAAATACATGTTTGGTTGTCAGATGAATATTAATTTTTAGGGGTGATGTTTACCGGAAATGAGATTTATAGTGTCGGAGTCATGTGTCGGAACCGCAAAATGTTAAGAGTGTGATGGAAGGTCAAAAGTTTGGTTGATCTGAGCAAAGCTGTGCTATGTTTATGCTATATTCCTTACAGTAGCAATTTAAAGTTGTGTATTTGTTTTGGACTCTGTTTATGGGTTTAACGCCGGGCAATGTAATAAATAAAAGTATTGTGTTGGAATTTAATATTTTTAAGTCACGTTGTTTAGAAACCGAGTCGCTGTTAACCCTTTATTATGCTTCAAGAATTGCAAGTATTTCTTCTGCTTTCCCTTTGTCCATTACCGTAATTCCTTGGGGTTGATTTCGGGGACTCCTCGGTATCGTTTCGGGTCCGAGGATCAGTTGGGGTACTTTTGGGGATCATTTCGGGTCCTGGGATCGTTTCGGGTCCTGGGATCATTTCGGGTCCTGTACAGGACCTCCAGAAGTGAACTGGTGATAATGCGGCTTTAATATTTTTAAATATTAAAATATTAAAAATAGCGGTGTGCACATAATTACCGTTACAGCAATCAAACAATAGGGACACCGTTGCATGACTTTACATAGCAGATCCGCTATAACAAAGGGAACAGCGGAATGCCGGCTTCAGATCCTGGTGCATGACAATAGAAATCATATATGTCATATGCAAACACGGGTCGAGACCCTGAAATTGGTTAGGAAGGTTTCAGCCCGTCAGTAATCGCCGTGTTCCCAAGATGAGAAGGACGGGGTTTCTTGCCGACGTTTTCATTCTTGCTGTTACTGGATTATTTCAAGTGATTGTTGCGGATGATTTTCATGAGTACTGTATTGTAGGAGCAGGGCCCGGAGGTGTGTAAAGGAAGACTAAAAGTTGACTTGTCCTGTCTTCCTATTGACTTGTCCTGTACCCTCAATGTATTAATTTGAAAAAGACCAACGTAGAATTAGAGTGATAGTTTCTTTCCCACCAGAGGAGGTGGACAAGAAAAGAAAAGAACGAAGAAATAATTCTACGCTGGATTGTTTATGTTTGTTCAACTAAGGAATATGCAAGGTCTTCTTTCATTGTGGAAAACGAAGTAGATTCTACTACGAGGAAGGCGCAAAAGGCGGAATAAGCCCCGAGGCGAAATGAAAAAAAGACGCTACTATAATTTAAATGGTCGGTTGTCCGCGATGTTATTAAATCTTTAAGCATCCATATCGACAATGAATACTAACCAACTACTGAGGGACGGTTAAAATCTTCTTCCCTTTGTTATTCTTAATCGTTATTGACGCGGTAAGCTGGTAGAGATTTGTGTGTTTATACCCTTCTATGTTTTTGCAGGCTTGCAGTTGGGTTTCTTTTTCGAGCGAGCAGGAAGGGACTACGTTATCTACGAACGTGACGGGTTGGCCGGTACGCATCTGTTAAAACACTTTTGGGTTACAGACCACAGTGCAAAACGAACCGATAATATCATTAAATGTTCCTACAGGAGCCGGTTTTCCTGTAAAATTTAATTAAAAAGGTGTACATGCGAGAGGTTGCATTTGCGCATATCATTTATAGAATTGTTCATATGCTATATATATAATGTTTAAACGGAAATGGACAAACGCTATAGGCGGTAAAAGTTCCTAAGGCCTAGTTAAAATGCGGTACTTTCCATGAGCCGTATTTAATGCAAATCAATGCAAATGAGCCAGATGCATTGTTTTGTCTTCATTTGCATGCATTTGCATTGAATACGGCTCATGGAAAGTACGACGCTTGTTCAGGGCCTAACTGTTCGTGGTGGTCGTTAAAATAGCTTGGGCTTATCTTTTAATGGCATCATTTATTTTGATTTCATTTTTCCAGGGTCGTTCTTTCGGAAATATCCACGCCATAGGAAACTAATCTCCATCAACAAGCGATTTACAGGCTAGTTTTCTGGTTTTTCATTCAAATTGTGTATAATAATCAGCATAATCTACAACATCATCATCATCAACATCACCAGTAACAATCTAGTTCCCAGAGCCCAAGGTACGTGGGTTCTGGGAAAGAGATTGCACCAGTAACATCGTCATCATCATTGCGCATGCGCAGGGTATGCAGCCATTTCTTATTGACATATCGTCAAATTTTCCTCTTTTCCATATAATAAGTATGACTACGCACCCCCCCCCCCCCCCCCAGCAAACTCCAGGGTACACGCCTTATCATAACGAACAACCAAATCACCATCAACAGATCAAGTACAACAATAGCATTGTCGTCATCTTTAACAACATTATAGTCATTATTATCAAAATAAATATTACCACTTGGAACAACAGCGTTATCACATCGACATCATCATTACACAAGCATCACAATCTAGACGATTTTATTCCGTAAACAAGTATTATTTTTTCGGTATAACGATAAAAAATCCCCAAGACTAATTCGAGTATTGAGGAATATTTTGTTGTATTTCAACGTTTCATGGCCGTCACTTCAGGTCGCTCGAATAAAGAGTTCAATCTCCGCCACGATTGGAATTCGCTGATCAGTGATGACGAGTCGCTCTTGTTTCGAGAGTACTCGGATGAGTTTTACCCGCCAGCCGACAACCTGGTGAGTCTCGATAGCGAGTGATAAGCGATTCTTCTAGCATTGCCGAAAAAAATATCGTGTGCCCCGTCGTAGACTTTTCTTTAGTTGACATTGATATGACAATTCTTATTTGCTCGTGTAGATGACAACAAATAACTATTGGCTGCCCTATCTACACGATCAATAATGAGTTGTCAACTAAGTTTGCTCGTGTAAGTGGGGCTTTAAAGTGAATAGTTCATAGCCGTAGCAGGCCTCGAATTATTGGGGGGGCACAATACAGAAACATTAAGAAAACAATGGGGGCACAGCCACGCCCCTACTTGTCATTTCCTTGAATTTTTGGGGGGCACGTGCCCAGTGCCCACCCCCTGCTACGGCCCTGATGTTATTGAATTTAAATATAGATAGGATATATTTTGCTCTAAGTATATATTTTCTGGGATCTCCTCAACCCTCCCACGGTTTACACTCCCCCCACCCATGAAATGTCATATATCAAAAATTCCGTTTTGGTCCCATCCTAGGTGAAGTACCTAAATGACTACGCCAAGAAACTCAAGCTCAATGTTCAGTACAATACGAACATTACCAAGATCTCGAGGGGGACACGAGCTGAAGACCCGTTTTATCTGTACGATCAGAACGCTGTCAAGCATACGTGTACTAACTTGATTATGAGGTAGGTTAGAAGGGGGTTATCAGGGGGTTTGATATCGAAGGAATATTGGCTGGAGGCTGGAGCGTGGTAATAGGGTAAAGGTGTAAGGGGGGGGGGGGTATCATAGAAAGGGAAATAAAATGGGAAGGTTGTTGATGAAGATGCAATGGGTAAAGGCCGATCAACACACTAAACATCTTCTGTCAGTCGCCATTTTAACATCCTAGCAAAGTACATGCTCGAGGATCCAGCGTACTTTGCGGGCGCTTCCAAAGGTCACTACCACCTTTATGAGCGCCCGCAAAGTACGCTGGGTACGCTGGATTCGCGAGCATGAGCAAAGTACCAAGTGCAAAAAGCATCCATTTCCATCGGCTGATTTGGGGAAGCTAATGCGATATTTTCGATTGAATTTGGTAAATAAAGTATTAAACTTTGTTTGCAGATGGTTATTTAGAGATTTTAGCGCATTACGTGCCTTCCAATATTAATGAAAAATAACGAAAATGCGGTTTTACAGGGGCACTTAAAGCATACGCTTGTCCTCTTGAATAAGACAGATCATAGGGACTAAGATAAAAAGTAGGAGAATAGGGTCTATTAGCAGTCAACACACGTGTACTAACTTGAGAATGAGGAACACATATTAGGGAGGGAGGGAGAGGGTAAGGTGTATATGAGTGGAGTCGGTGAGCCCAATCAACGTACCCTTAAGCACACACACGTATTGATTACAAGTCCTTGCCCGACTGACCACAAGAAAGTTCATTTCCCATTTTGACATTTCCTTTGTCCTGTAGTCAGTCAAGCGAAAACTCGCCAGCAAATCTGGCAGGTGTTGGCGCAGATTGCACGCGGCTTCAAACTATGGAAATGTATGTGTGAATAGAGGGTACTGTGATTGGTGTCGGAAAGAAGGAAGTGGTAATGGAAAGGATCAACTCTTTGCCAGAAGGATTGGCGGTGACGGAGGAATATATTTTTAGATAATACATATTATTTATGTCGTATTTTATACCCCACAGTACTGGGCTGGCTACTGAAAACCTCCCGGAAAATTTTAAGGGCGTAGAGCACACAGAGGTTAGTAAAGTCAGTTTCTTGAAAGGATCTTTTTAAATGCTAATGGTATTCGCCCATTTTAGACTGGGAACCTGGATCGCAGTGGGAAAGGAAAATGGGGACTGCAACCTGTCATGGCTATAGCTTATCTATGGAACTCTTTTTTTATGAAAACCTTTTTTATAAGAACGTCCAGCCTTAGATTTCACCAAATTTTAGAACATGCTAAGAACTTGGCAAGGCTCATATAGTAGAAAAAAATATATTTTCTTAGTCATGTTGCGTTCTAAAATACAAAATCAAAACCAAAGTGTAATTCTCTTCCTAATAATTCATTGGGTATTATATTATTATATACACTAAAATTTAAGAACATCGTTAAGAACATAAATGCTCCGAAACTAAGAATAAGACGTTCAACTCATAAGGCCTCAACTAAATATAAGACGTTCTTATATATAAAAAGAGTGTAGCTTCAATGCTATTACTTTATCCATGTCTTCTCTTTATACTTTATTCCTGTGATAGTCACATTGCTTTGTTTGTTTAGAGTTACAATGACATCTCTACCAACCCAAAAGATTTCGAAGGTCAAACCGTGCTGATCATTGGCAGAGGTGAGTCACGTGATTAACAGTGCAGATCATTGGCAGAGGTAAGTCACGTGATAAACAGTGCAGATCATTGAAAGAGGTGAGTCACGTGATAAACCGTGCTGATCATTGGCAGAGGTGAGTCACGTGATAAACCGTGCTGATCATTGGCAGAGGTGAGTCACGTGATAAACCGTGCTGATTACTGGCAGAGGTGAGTCACGTGATAAACCGTGCTGATCATTGGCAGAGGTGAGTCACGTGATAAACCGTGCTGATAATTGGAAGAGATGAGTCACGTGATATAAAATTTGAAAAGGGAAAGGAAAGTCGCGATAGTCGGAAGTCACGGGATAAAGAAATTTGCGTCCAACCCCAGTTTTTAATTTGAAAATTCCCTTTGGGTTAAGCCATGCCGGACATGTTTGGTATTTTGCAGGCAACTCAGCTTTCGAGACTGCGGCTTCCATTCTCGGTTCGACAAACCACATACATATGTTTGCAAGGTAATTCAAAACAGTTCGCTTGATAACTAAGTAGGATAGAATGGACTGTTTTCTAGATATCCTTAGAAATATTTCTAATTGTTTTTATTATCATCATTATCGTCGTCGATATCGTCGTCAACGTTGTTGTTGTTGTTGTTGTTGTTGTTGTTGTTACGATAAAGCCTGAAGCCAACAACCTCATTAAAGCCGCTATTGTTTGGTAAACAATGTGCAAATATTTCTTAGAAGGCTGTAAACAACCCATGACCTGCAAAAACCTAGAAATTCTAGAAAACGGACAATTGGATGATCTCCTTCGATCTCAGACGCGTACACAGGGGGGTGCGCACCCCCCCCCCCCCCCCCTTGGCGGCAAAAAAGTGGGTCATTTCTTATTAAGGAAAATACTATGCATTTTCCAAATGATACCATGACTGCGTACCCCCTCAGCCAATCCTGTGTACTCGCCTGGATCTCACGAGGAAATAGAATAAAACTCTTCTGTACAAGTGGTTATATCTCCTCCCTTATCCGTCCCATCCCTCAACAAGAATAACACCACTTTCCTTTCGGAGCTGTACCTCCAAACTTGGGTAGTTTCTTCGTGGCTAGCCCGAGTATCAGGCGATTTTATTTCTCGAACACCACTTTCCTTTCGGAGCTGTACCTCCAAACTTGGGTAGTTTCTTCGTGGCTAGCCCGGGTATCAGGCGATTTTATTTCTCGAAAGTTGGAGAGGTATACTTCAAAGGTACGATAAAAGGGCCTGACAGTTTTGAATATCTTGTTTTCTCGTAAGGTCTCGCCTTCGTCTCTCCTGGGAGACTCACTACGTAGGGGACCTGAGGTAAAAAGAGAAGCAGCCGTGGATACCCCCTATCTACCATAACCATACTCAAACATCGTTTTCATCACCATCACCATCATCAACATCTTCATCATCATCATTGATAATGACATCACCACCATAAGCTTATCTCGCACCATCACCATCACCATCACAATCATCACCACCACCACCGTCATCACCATCACCATCACCATCACCACCACCACCACCACCACCACCACCACCACCACCACCGCCACCACCACCGCCACACCACCGCCACGACCACCACCGTCACGACCACCACCACCATCACCATTCTTTAAGGTCATCACTAACTTGATGTATGGGTAAATCAACGAGAGTAAAATTCATTAATCTGTTTTGACATTTTTATAGGGCAGTGAACAACGAAGTACTAGATACATATCAGCTGAAATCGCTTGACGGCCTACTAGGTAAATGCGCACAAGACTGATCAGGAGAGAAAAGCTTTACTATACGTTATTTTTTTTTTTGGAAGAGGCAGCTTTGTCCCTGGTTTCTTGGGCTAGTTTTCCAGCAAAAGCCAGTTTGCCCCAGATAAATCTCATCGACAATAAACTGCAGAGCGATCCTTGTAGGATCTAAACTGAGACTAGGCTGAATGCGTTGTTTCTTATCCTTTTCTATTCTCAGAAGTACCAGTTGAAATTATTGAAATTAAAAAGTCCAAAGGAAAGCTATACGTGGACACAGCGATTGGAAAAGGAGGTAAGGACACAAAAATCATATGCGAGGTGTAAGAGTTCAAGAGCGAGGTGAACAGGGCTGAGCGGTGTCCGCTTCCGCAGAAGGGTGATGGGCTAGCGGCTGGGGTGAAAGTGGAAAGGTGCGCATCAATTAACGTGAATATTGACGAGTTTGTCATCTTTTTTAGCGGACAATTTCGCTATTCGTGAGCCATATGACCGCGTCATCAGATGCATGGGCTTTAAGGTATCTGTCACACAACCTTCGTCACACATGTGTCACGTACCCCTGTCACACACTCTTAGTCATGCGTCATCTTTCCCCTACGCTATTATTATGTCACCTACTATTGTCACGCACTCTCGTGTGCGCCTAATCAGATGCACGAGCTTCACAAAACCCTTGTCACACACTTACTCATTGTGTCACGGGATTTGAGGTATGAAGCTATTATGTGTTTTTTTACTCTTAGTTTGACTTTTCGGTGTTTGACAACACATCTCAACCCAGACAGTGTCATGGAATGTACATGCGCAAGTTTCCATCCATGAAACCCAACTACGAGTCCACTAGGGTGCCTCGGATGTACTTTAGTAAGTTCCATTCTACTCAGTTATATCTTATCATATGGAGTGTAGCTGGCCGGGTAAACATTATATTAAAGGGACAGCGTCATGGTACTGCGCATGTCTGGAGTCAGTGATTATTGTAGGCTTTCAATTGTCTACAAACAGTTGAACTTTAAGCTGTCAATGCCCTTTAAAAATAATATGCAATATTTTATTAAAAACTATGTTTATTTAAAGTTTGTGGTCATTTCCTTTGAATTTAAGTCTCCCACATGTACCAAAGGCTCATAAGTCAATATTAGAATTTGACAGGAATTCATTTTGTCCGGGTCGGAGAGCTATTGCAAAGCTCTAACCATGACTCTGCCCCTTTAAAGTCAACTTAAGTCAGGATGGTGGATTCTTCCAGGTCCCAGATGTGCATAGGGTTCCCATACATGAAACAGGATTTCCAGACAAGCATAATACTACAACTGTCGTAGAAATACTATTTACATGCCAGTTGAGTGTCATTTTTGGAAGTCATCGTCATCAGACTTAAATGACCACCTTTAACCTTTTTCTTTTGTTTTTTAGCTGTTTCTTCCTAATAATTGACAATACTCCTTTCTGTAACCTGTTAAAGCCACATTGTCACCGGTTTACTTCCGGTCGATTACGTAAGAATATCCGATGATTTTTAACGGAAAACACGAAAAATATTTCAAAATATAGAAAGCAGTGTGTCTTTTGGAAGTTTCTTTGAGGATGTGACTGCTAATTAAGAGCGGATGGCCTGTTAAATATTTCGGATTCGAATAGATTCTTTTGTCTTTTAACGGTTGAGTTTTTACTTCCGTCGGACCTCCGGAAGTAAACTGGTGACAATGCGGCTTTAACTCCTGCAATGTGTTCAATTTATGTTTTTATTGCTAGCTGGAGTTGTGACCCATGCAGTGGATTTCCGCAAGTCCGCTGGGGGATTCATCCACGGATTCCGTTACACAGGTACATACGTAATTCACACTAAGGTTTAGCGTGACACACTACAAAAGGTATAGCGTGACACTCTACACAAAGGTAAAGCGTGACACTCTACACAAAGGCATAGGGTGACACTCTACACAAAGGTATATTGTGACACTCTACACCAAGGTAAAGCGTGACACTCTACACAAAGGCATAGCGTTACACATTACACAAAGGTATAGCGTGGCAAACTACACAAAGGTATAGCGTGACACCCCGTTACAAGCGGATGGGGACGGTTGACTTATATAAAAAAGGCGGACCCCCCCACTCTTTCATGCATCCCCGTGTGACGTCATGTCTTCTCTCAGCTCGTACTCTACACCGCATACTCGAGCAGCGAAACCACAACGTCACGTGGCCTCACACCAAGCTACCGCTGACCGAACTCATGGGCGTCATACTCAGACGAATCAACGAAGCATCGGTAGGTCACTTGATACTACTTATTGTAACTAAAAAAGTTTAGATCCCATTTTGCAGTTCCAGTTTCCTAATGTTTGTATTTGGAGGTTTAGCTATGTGAGCGTGTGACTTTTCCATGATAAAAGATTTAGCATTTTGTCACTTTGCCATTAGGTACTCCGTCACGTACTAATAGAATGTAATAATGTATGTTGTTCGCATAGGGTATTTACCAGATGTTCGGCATTCTCGGAGAAGTCATGATATTCCGTGAGTAGGGTGATGGCTATGATAACTATAATTATGTTGATGATAATAAAATGATAACTATGTTCACGATCACGTTGATGATGATGGTGACTATTACGATGATGAAAAAAAATTATGATGGTTTTTACTGGCATTCTTGGAGAGGTGACTATGTTGGTTGTAAAGATGAAGCTGTTAGTTGCTTATGGATTATTATATGGACACGTGGATGATGACGATGATGATAATAATGATGATTATTATGCCATTGTGGTCGTAGTGTCGGTATGATATACCATTATATTCCGTTTAATCACGTGTTCAGGCCCTGACAACACGGTTGAGTACTACGAGGAATTTCCGATCAGACTCATTCACAAGTTTGAAGGTGAGTAGGGCGCATGGAACAATGCAATGTAATGCTCGGGAGATTGAACAGCCACTCCCTGCATCTATTCGATGATAAATAAATCGACCGATCAGCCATCACTGGCATAGCGAGCAACATCATCGCCATCACTATCGTTATCATCATAATCATCACCACTATCATCTTTACCACCACCACCATCATCATCACCATCATAATCATCATCATCACCACCACCACCATCATCGCCATCATCATAACTACCACCACCATCATCGCCATCATCATCACTACCACCACCACCAGCAGCATCATAGCCATCATCATCACTACCACCACCACCAGCAGCATCATCGCCATCATGATCACTACCACCACCACCACCAGCATCATCGCCATCATCATCACTACCACCACCACCAGCAGCATCATAGCCATCATCATCACTACCACCATCACCAACAGCATCATAGCCATCATGATCACTACCACCACCACCAGCAGCATCATAGCCATCATCATCACTACCACCACCACCACCAGCATCATAGCCATCATGATCACTACCACCACCACCAGCAGCATCATAGCCATCATCATCACTACCACCACCACCAGCAGCATCATCGCCATCATGATCACTACCACCACCACCAGCAGCATCATAGCCATCATCATCACTACCACCACCACCAGCAGCATCATAGCCATCATCATAACTACCACCACCACCACCAGCATCATAGCCATCATCATCACTACCACCACCACCACCAGCATCATCGCCATCATCATAACTATCACCACCACCACCATCATCATCGCCATCATGATCTTCCACATCATCTCCTACATCATCTTCCTCGTCATCATCATCGTCATCGCTATCACAATCAACCCCTCATCCATCATCACCATTAACCCATCGCCCTCTTTTAATAATGTCCTGATCATTACCAGAATATAGCGGATCCGCTGCTGGTCCGATGTTGGTTATAAACATGGAGTACGGCAAGGACTATTCAGGACCAGGGTGAGTATAATTTAGGCCCGCCCTTAATTCTTATCTCTGTTATCAATGAGGTTATACACATTCTATTATCAGAAACATAAAAAGAAAGTGTATGCCAAAGTCCATGTATTTGCGTGGTTCGGGCGAGGAACAAAGTTAGGCTGATCTGAATGTATTCAGATTATCTTTCTACTTTTCTTTCTACTGATAGGTTGTCAGCCCGTCATTATAAAGCGCATTATTTTATCTCCGCGTGAGTATTTTTGCTCGATTTTTTCCCTACACAGAAAAGACGTGTTCAGAGGAAACAGAGCCGCGGCAGCAGGAGTCCCGAGTGTTGCACATCACTCGAATTTCCTACACCCTGTGCTGTACTTCTACAAGACGCCTCCCACAGGTATCCCAACACATCAGCGAGGTAGCCCACTTGCTACCACAGTTATCGAACACACAGGCATCCCAACGCATCCACTGGTATCCTAAAATCACAAGTAGCTTGTCGCAATGACAGGTATACAAACACATCCACAAGTAGCCAACTTGATACCACAGGTATCCCCCAAACACGCACAAGTTATCACTTTACTATCGCTTCCAGAGGCGGGTATCCACACACATATTATTACCACAGGAATCCCATCAAATCACATACCACAAGTATATTGCAACACGTACACACGCTATTACCCCAATACACACACTGTTAGCCGTCTTACTAGCACAGATATACAAACACAGCTACGGCTACCCCAATACCCGGCCTATACCGAAGGAATAGGGACTTGCGCTAAGAGATCACGTGACTTTTCTGGGTGGCAAATTCAAAACAAAATAACAAACAAACAAAATCAGAAAAGACTGCGCCCGTCAAAACGACAACGACGAAAAAAATAGAATCTTTAAATGAAACTAAACCCTTTCTAAAAAGAATTCTGGCTTTTTTCGTGAGCGCTGAATAAATTACTTTTTGTTATTTTTGCTGCTAAAAGCCTGAGCGCGCGCTTTTGCCACCAAAACAGTCACGTGATCTCTAAGCGCAAGTCATCTATTGGAAAGGCCGCCATTTAGAATGACGTAATCATAACCCGCTCCCATCAGTGAGAGGGTAGGGGGAATAGAGGGGGGAGGGGTGTCGGACGCCAGCAGCGTCTCCTCAGCCTGTTCATCGTATTAAGTATCCGTGAACTCTTTTATCAGTGGGAGGGGAGGGGGTTGGGAGAGGGAGGGGTGTCGAGTGCCCAGAGGCGTCCCGCAGCTTGTGAATCGTTACACTTTAACGATTACGTATCCATAACCTCTCCCATGAGTGGGAGGGTAGGGGGTATTGAGGGGGAAGGGTGTTGATTGCCCAGTAGCGTCCCGTCATCTTATTCATCGTATTACGTATCCATAAACTCTCCTATCAGTGGGAGGGAAGGGGGTATTGAGGGAGGAGTGTGTTGGAGTGTTAAGTGCCTAGTAGCGTTCCGTCATCTTATTCATCCTATTACGTATCCATAACCTCTCCTATCAGTATGAGGGTAGGGGGTATTGAGGGGGAGGGGTGTTGGAGTGTTGAGTGCCCAGTAGCTTCCCGCCATCTTATTCATCGTATTACGTATCCATAAACTCTTTCATCAGTGGCGCCGAAAGACGCAGATAATCACTACGAGCTGCCCCGCCCAGATGACATGCATGTAATGGTGGAAGACTTCCTCACTCTCTGGTAAGGAAATGTCATATAGCACAAAAAATTAATTGATTCACTTGTATGTTTATACGTTTTATTTCTTGTTAAGAAGATCTTCAACAACGTTGTTGGCTGAAAGCGGGTTTTGTAACATGACACCTACGAGTGTAGTCTAGGGTGTAGGGGAGGCATAAATGTGCGATAGTTGGTAGAGTATGGGTAGAGCACAGATATACAAACACAACTACTGCTATCCCAATACCCGGCTTATACTGAACGAATACGGGACCTGCGCTAAGAGATCACGTGACCTTTCTAGGTGGCAAATTCAAAACAAAATAATCAAACAAAAAATCAGAAATGACTGCGCCCGCCAAAACGACAGAGGCATCAAGTAAACAGGGGGGCGGAATAACCAGGCCTCTACTCTCTTCATTCATTCATCCATTCATTCATTCATCCATCCATTCATTCATTCATTCATTCATTCATTTATTCATTTATTCATCCATTCATCCATTCATCCATTCATTCATTCATTATTTATTTATTTATTTATTTATTTATTTATTTATTGATTTATTGATTTATTTATTTATTTATTTATTTATTTATTTATTTATTTATTTATTTATTTATTTATTTATTTATTTATTTATTTATTTATTTATTTATTTATTTATTTATTTATTTATTTATTTATTTATTTATTTATTTATTTACCCCAAGGGACGCCCCCATAGCCCACTATTTGCTTCTTCGCCGGTTCCTTGAGAAGATCCAACACAGGGACCTCAGGCTCTTCTTCGCCCAGTCGTGCTTCAAGGTAACACACGACAGTACATGGCATTTAGTGGGTTATAGCAAAAGAAAGATTTCCGAATTCATCAAGCTATGCGTTTGCGTATTGACTGAGTCAAGATAATGCGATCCTCGAAAGGATAATAACAGGGTCGTAGCAGGGGGTGGGGCACTGGGGGCACGTCCCCCCCCCCCCAAATCCTTCCAAAAATTATAAGGAAATGACCAGTAGGGACGTGGCTGTGTTCCCCATTGTTTTCTCGATGTTTCTTTATTGTGCCCCTCGAATCGTTAGACGCCTGCTACGGCTATGAAGAATGAATTATTTTGAAATAGAGGATGGTATAGTTATTAAAGTTTCGATTTATTACTAGGGTTAGAAATCAAATCAAAGGAAAACAGGCCCTTTTTATTAAAGGATCGTCAAATTCTATCCTTTTTTCCTATGACGGCGCAATGTCGAATTGTAATGCAGTGTTTCTTGGTATTGCAGATGGCGATGACGCACACTTCGGTACCTGAAGGGTGTGAACAGCAGTACCTCAAAGGTGAGCCAAAAGCGCAGATAGTAGGGGCGTCACAAAGGCCAGGGGGTTGAGCATAAACAATTCTTTCCTTAAAAACTCTAGCTCGCTCAGTCTTATTTGGACAACTTAAACAGGAAAGAGGGGGGGGACGAGTTGCAGATAGCAAGCGATTAGCAAGGATTTGATTGCGAGATGAGGGGGTCCTCTAGGACCCAGGGCGACGCGGACACCGAAGCGAGAGTACGCGCGAAGACATCTTTTTCCCCTCTTTCTTTCGTCTTCCCGCGTACTCTCGCTTCTATGGTCTACTCGTCGCTCTGGGTCCGGAAGGATGCCGTTTTGGAGGCCGAGGGGTGAGTTTTTCATACGCAAACTAAACTGTTTATGCATCTTCGGCTCACAAGTAAACACTCAATAAATACAAACAAAAACATGGAAGAAAGTAAAAATAAAATAAAATGTAAAATCATGTGGTTGGGTTTTGGTTATATTCTTTTCATTTGCTTGCCTAGAGAGTATTTATTCTGCGCAACTTATATCTATGACTATGATCTTATCTCTGATAGAAATATTAATCTTTGAGCATAACATATACCGACCTTTGTTCATAAATCTTATATCTGATTTTCAGGTCAAATGCTGGTGGGAGCTGAGAATGTTGTATTGAAGGCAAAACGCCGTGGGCTTCTGATGTGAACCCAGCCAAACCACGTGATGCGAAGTCACGTGATCATTTTACGTGTGGTTTGCCAGCATTTTTACAGTCCAACAGATTACAGTTTTTGAGGATTTTGTGTTGCAATAGAACTAGAGGCATATAAGAAAGGACCGAGATGGAAACACATTGTTTTCTCTCGTTGTGAACTTTTAGCGTTTTTTTAGTTTTAGTTTTTATGTATTTTTATTCTACAGGTTTTAGATATTTGTATTTGCGTCTGCTTTTTTAACTATTCTAGCATAATCATCCATTTTTAAATTAAATAAACATAAGTGTGTTTATAAGACAGCATTCGGGTTTACAGATGTCATAAAAGGCAAAGAAATAAATAGAGCCCGCTCCACCCCCTACCACCTACTTCGATTCACCTCCCCCTCCCCCATAAGTATTTTATTGTTATTCTTTTGGCCAGCGGTTCTTCATTAGCAAAATTAGGCGAACAAAAAAAGAATGTCAAATGTATATAAATGTTAGAAAATAATGTCAATAAAAAATTTCAAATACAAATCATTTTATATATATATTTTTAAATATATTTTGAAAAATATTTTCATGGATAAAATCAAGTCTATTGAAAACAGTAAATAAAACTGATGTTTTTTTAAGAATCCTTGGTCACCTGCCGAGAATATCACAGGTATGAACAAGCAAGAAAATGAATCTCCCTAGAATTCGAAATCCACTGGAAATGGCTTATTAAACAGCTGGTTAGATAAATATTTTGTGAACCCGACAGAAACAACGAATCGACACCAAATGTCAAAACCGCAGAAGATAGCGAACAATGCGTTTAGTTGAATTTAAACGATTAACATCATGTCCCAGAATTACCATTTCGTAAACCGACAGGCATTTAAAAGCTCCATTTGGCCGGAGGGGAATAATTATTGTCACTAAGCGTGGGCTAAAATGTATATGATATCCAGGAGAGCGTTATAATGACATGAAAAACGCTTCGAAAAGAAAAACGTCGTGAGCAACAGACTTCGCTCAGACGGAAGTACCTGCTAAAAACTTTTTTGGGAAGAAGTGATTGCGGGAAAATTTCATGCAGGACTTAACACGACAAATATTTTCAAAGATATATTTTCACCATTAACGGACAAGCTAGAATTTACTTGGTTAAAATGGACGAAACATTTGGCTACATCGAGGAAAATTTCCGCGCCGCGCACCCTATGTATCACTATTCTTTCATCGTCTTCGATTCTGTTGTGGTTGGCGCGGCCGCCATTTTGACAAATATTATCCTTTCCTATTTGCTTTCGTTCATCTACGCAAGACTGAAGCGCTTCATGGTTATCGAGGACGTTGCCTTCTGGGTGAACTTTGCATTTCTTATGCTGAACCTGTGTGTGACTGCAATCGTGGCGTTAGTTTTGGACAGAAGGATAAAGCGATACTGGGCGCGTGAGGTCCTCTTTAAATTTGCCACAGAGGGGGAGGCATGGGATTTATTTGCTCAAGCTAAGACTGAGCTTTAGCCAAACACTGTTTTTGGTCACAAGGGCGGCCTAGTCCCTGGAGTTTGACTGGTATTCCTGTGGTGGTTAAGAGTTCTGACGTCACAAAGGATCCAATCCCTCCTCGTCCCCAAAGCCTAGGCTGTAATAGGGACAAGACAGGAAAATTGTTTGTTGCCAAGACCTGTTTTATAAAATGTTGTGACATTGAAGCGCAAAACCTTTTCACGCCTTGTATCTTTTTAAACTATTAAATAAAGCGCGAATATTTCGACGGTTTGAGTATAGCAGCAGTATGGAAGTTGCTCACACACGCAGATTTTGATCTCGGTAAAGAGCAAAACCAGGATCTACTGAGGGGGGGTTATATGTAACATGAAATGTAGAATATATGCAGAAGGAAAAATGATAGTTTTGGACGATCTTTCAATAAGAAATTACCCTCTTTTAATTGGCTAAGGAAGAGTACGCGCACAACCTAGGACGACACGGCCCTAGGACAAAAGAGGACACTGTGTCTAATTTATGTCACAATAATTTGTATTTTATTTGCATTTGAGGACACTTGATTCTTACAGAAGAGTTTGGGAAAATGTTCAAAATATTTCTTAGGCATGTATACAGCTGTAAGACTCTCGCCTTTCTTAAAGGAGGAATCTCAGTTTCAAACAACTTTGTACTAATAAGTTATTTCATGAGTGCGGGGTCGAAATCCTTTTTTCTTTGGTTAAAACATTTTTTTATGAATTTTACAAGACACCCTAATAGCTTCAACATTCCTGCTTTTTGCGCTCTCAATTCGACCGAGTCCCCTCTCGGAAAAAAACAAAATTTCACTTATTACCATAAGTAAACAAAAGGGGCGTTTTGTTTATAGGCGTCTTCCAAATATTTGCAGCTTTTTCTCTGCCAAATTACCGCAATTTAACGTGGGTGTTTAGCTTCAAGTTTTCTGTTAAAACGAGCAGAAAGTCTGACAAATACACAGTTGTTACCATGACACCTTAATCAATCTATGCTGTCTTGATAGTAATAATTTATTGAATTACTTCGCAGGGATAACACTGTGGAAATAGCGCATAGATGCAAGGCTAACATTACATTGACAACATTCTTAACCTGACAGTTTGAAGAAATCGTCAACAGACGACAACGTCGAGCAAAATTGGATACCTTAAATTGCGTAAGCCTCGTGCAAACATCGGAAGTATTTCTGGAAAGAACAGCCTTCAAGCGAATATGCCATTCGAGCTATAAGTTTGCGCGCGCATACAGAATGCAGCTCGCGCTTTTTTAAGCTTACATCAAACGAAGTGCGCGCTGCATGCCGGTAGTTGAGGTGGGTTCCCATGGTGAGTGCGCGCGCATGCTCATAGCTGGAATGGCCAATTCCAACCCCTCAAACCGCATCCTGTCCACCATGCACCGGGTGCTTCTCCAGCGTCCCCATAATGCATCACGCGTCGTCTGGGTACGAGACTGCGGCATGTTGGGGAGGTGCTGGGAAGTCGTTCGCAACTGAGCGAAGCCTTGCCGGCAACTGAACGAAGCCTTGCCGGGAACTGAGCGAAGCCTCGCCGGCAATGCTTTCTAATGCTGATGCTGCCTGAACGGGGCTTCACTCCGTAGCCTACGTGTAGCCGCTGACTCACACGAGAGGATATTATTCGCGAATCTGCGGATACACGTAGGTTATCCACTCCTCGCAATTCCAGCATTTCTGTCTTACAGAGGCCCGACGGAAACCTCAATCGATCTATTAGAATCTGCAATATTTAACAGACTATTCGCTCTAAATTATCAATCACACCCTTAAAGAAACTTCCAATAGACACAATGCTTTCACAATTTGGAAATATATTTCGCGTTTCCGTTAAAAATCATCGGATATTGTTACGCAATCGACCGGAAGTAAACTGTTGACGATGCCGCTTCTAAGGAAAGGCATGAGAATCAGCATGATATATTCTATGAACACCGCTCGTTCGGAACAATTGCCTTTTACCGCTTGTATTTGGTTCCCTGTTCTTGTACTTGTAGTTTGATTCGTTGTTATATGTGCTAAGCTATGTAGCTCCGACCAGCAGAGCTCTGATTGCGGGCGGGTACACGCTACTTTCAAAGTATATTCTATTCAAACTCGATAGCATCGTGTTAAAGACCGGTTAGTGTGTGACCGAGGACCATCTCCAGGAACTGCAAAAAGAAAAAAATGCTTTAGTGAAAAGTTGGCCTGAATCAAATCGTTTTTGCTGTTATTTTGCCGCTTAATGCCGGAGCGCGCGCGAGTTTGCCAGTCAGTGCAACTCGCGCTATCGTGGCCGCCAACACAAAATTTTGCCATTAAACATTCCCCCTGGGTTAAGCGTTTACATTCTTTTTGAAACCCGGCCCAGAAGTCCGTATAACTAGCAGGATTTCGTTGCTTTTCGATGAGTTGAAAGCATTCCTTCGCTACGCTGGTTTGATAGTGTGATGATGCCCAGCTTATATTATAGATGTTAGATGTTATCGCGATTATTGGCTTATTACTATGTTCCCTAAAAGTTGTCACGATAGCGCGCGTCGCATTGTAAATTTGTATATATTTTTTTCATGGCATATCTTTTGTTTCTTTTATTTTACGCTTTAATGTTGATACCTGTTCATAACTTATGGTGACTTGGCCAGATTGTTGTACGTCGTATTTCCTGAAGGCGTCTGTCAGGGACTTAAGCATAACACAGCACTGGATAAAATCATCGAATTTCATGGTGTTGCGATCCGACCGGTCAAACTTTTGAACACAAAGATTACAAAACTGTGGTGATCTGAAAGAATAAAATGAGTTCCAATTTAAATATAATGGTTACAATGCTACAATTATCGAATAGCGTTTTCTCTATATTAAAAATAAAGAGCAACTAGCTTACAGTCGATATCCAAAGGTGGAGAACGCGGTGTTTAGCTCTCCTGCATCTATTGTTCCTGATCTATCACGGTCAAAACTGGAAATACAAATAAAAGAGTTAATAATTGCAAGGTTGAGCTGGTGCGGCCGTGTATGTGTTCCGTATGTGTATTCAAACGTGATTATTTTGCCTAAAAAGGGGTTTATGGCAGACCTTTTGAGAACATTTGTGGACTGACGGTGTCATGAAAGCCTCACTTAAGCTTTCACAGCGATTCAACTGACACGGTCGAAATCAATATTTTATTTTGCTTTAAGTAATATGAATAGTCCTAGCATCACAGAGTTGAGAGTGAGAGAAAAGACATTTTGCGAATACCCATTTAAAAGAACCCACACGTGAGTGAGAACAATGAAATATGAAAGGATGACCTCAGGATATGTATATAAATATTTTTCAAATATCTATTAATTAAAATAAATCTAAATTAACGAATGGTATCGTCTCCCTCTACAGCAACTATTTACACCACTGTTTACTGCTCTATCAAAAGAACTCCCCAAATGATACCCATAAGAACTTTGGATAATAAATCCAATTTAAAATAATAAAATATTACAGTTCACACCTATCAAAGCAGTTTTTCCATTGCTGAATGTATTGCCAAAGTGCTGCGAATTCATAGATATCGATAGTCCCAGACCTGTGGAAGGAAAGACTTATCACTCATTCTACAACAATCCAGGTTTACACTAATAGGAAAGCAATAAAACTCAAGACAAGAGGGAGGCACCAATTTGTAAATAAGTGTGCCTTTATCTGAGAAATGCAACATGCGAAGAAGAGTGTATAGCAAGAAAACCAGCCAAGAACCCTATACTTTTGAAAAACACCTCCCTTTATAGATTAACGTGTTTTTTTTTATCATCCAACCAAAGCAAACATGAATTTCCTGAATTTTGAAAAAGCTGCAAAAAATATAACTTTGCAATTTGCAATTTCGTTTTGTTCTTGCTGCTGTGCAAACTGGACAACCCTCTCCCTTCTGTCATCCTCTTTCTTGCTCCTTTACATCCAAATAAAAACACCTCCCTTTTTAGATTAACGTGTTTTTTTATCATCCAACCAAAGCAAACATTAATTTCCTGAATTTTAAAAAGCTGCAAAAATATAACTTTGCAATTTCGTTTTGTTCTTGCTGCTGTGCAAACTGGACAACCCTCTCCCTTCTGTCATTCTCTTTCTTGCTCCTTTACATCCAAATAAAGCTCAATCACTGGAGTAATTCCTGCAAACCGGTTACATGCTCTCACCCATCTTTGTCAAACATCCCAATCATCGTGCGACATGTCTCCTCATTAAATTGTGACCAGTTGGAATTCACAAGTGCTGCTCTAAGTTCAGAGGCTGTGATCTTTCCAGTGCGATCTTGATCAACTGCCTATATGAAAAAGTTACATCTATTTACAGCTGTAAATTGAACATCATTTTTCGGTTTCTCTATCATGACTGAGGATTTTGCAGATTCTTGACTAGGTAAAAAAACACATTAATGATTTCTTATAATTAATTGTTTTTATATTTCATGCGTTGCATATTCAGATTGAAGCAAAACATTGTGTGCATCAGCCGATTTACAAAAAAAAAATGGGCAGGTTAGCAGATTTGGAGACCCCTTATTCACACCTCCCTATTATACCTGAAACCATTGCCAAAGGGATGGGTCTACACCAGGCGGCGGGCCTCCAGTTGGAGCACTAAATTGGCCAGGATATGCCGAGGGTGGTGGGCCATACTGTCCGTATTGCTGACCACCATATCCATGTGGCTGTTGTCCATAACCCTGATGACCCCCCTATGAGGAGGGTAGAACAGATGATGTACTAAATTAGTGCTATTAACACAAGGTAGAAGTTAGATCTGTTGATAACCCTATTAACTGCCCTATCAGTAGGATGAAACATATAATGACCTAAATTAGTGCTATTATCACAAGGTAGAAAGTTAGAGCCGTTGATAACCCAGTTTACCACCCTATCAGGAGCGTAGAACAGATAATGTTCTAAACCAGTGCTAATAATACCAGGCAGTGAGTTATAGCTGGAATAGTCCTGCTACACAGGTGGAGTGAGAACACATTGATACAACAGGGTATCACACCAGAGAGAATCTCATGACTAAAATATAACAATACCCTTTCTGTGATCTCACTGGTATTGCATTGTTCACCTGATACTGAGGCTGTATAATAAGAGTTAAATATGCACTGTATAAGAAGACTGACATACTGGGCAGGTTAGTTTTAAATTGACAAGCTTGTTGCAGTGATCTCGACATTAGAAGGCTCAGTTGCTAACAAATCAATAATAAACGAAAGTAGTAAACCAGTTCAATAAGGAAACCAGGCATCTTTACAAAGACTGCTGACTCTAAAATGACATGTCAATATTTTCGTGGTATACAATGCATATCATAGATTGGTAGACTTATGATTGTCAACTGACATCACCCAAATATCCGATCTAAGCACAACAGTTATATACGTCATGGTAGATTTAACCCAATGCCAAATAAAACCCAATTTCAATCGAGATCTAATGCCTTTTTCATGCAGTTTAGTGTTTATTTAGACTTGGAGTAGTCCTAGTTGATAGTTTCTTACTTCAAGTCGAATTATATTTGGAAGTCAAATTAAGACTGATGTAAGTAATAGCGTGCCACAGCGCATGTTTACCATTTAATGAAACAAAAATTTCCCATAATTTATAGAAGTCTTACTTACATATCCAGGATTGTAGGATGGCGGATTCCCGTGTGGGTTATTCCACGACATTTCTGTGAGATTTATCCCGAAAAAAAACACAACAAAATACAAGTCTATTCCAGTACGCCGAAATCGAAGCTTTCTTCCGTGACTCGGTTTCACGCCCAAACGAGCGGAGACTAGTGTCTAATCCATAGGAAACCCAATAAGATAACCACACAAAAAATACTTTAAACAACAAAAATACAAGTGAAATCTAAAAAAAAAACAATAACAAAGTTGCAAAAATTTTCTACTTTATATCTCAGAATAACCAATGGAGTCTTTGTTGTTTTGTTAACATTTTTACGGATTTTTGTGGTGACCGAGGAAAACCTGGTAACCAGTATTCTATTTACTATCCAGCCCGGCAGTTCATGGGTGCTAGAGAAAAAGACCTGCCTTAGTTGGTGAATTTTAGGCTTTTTTTATCCTTTAAACCCATCCAACATGGAGCAAACAGATACTCATTATAACAAAGCAGAGTACATAGAGACGGTAAGATGTAGATAGTGGAATTTATGGGCTTAAATTTGAAGTCTTTATGAAACCTATGTGCTTTTGTCGCCATATGATTTGAGTTCCTTGAAAAACGAAAAAAGCTCGTGGTTTAATTTTATAGGCCTCTGGAAATAAGGTCAGTCGTCAATCAGTGTTATGTGGAAGCCAGAATATCGTGCTAAACGGAAAGGTGGGTTCATTATTTTTTTGTGATCTTACTCTTTGTAATTATGAACTGTGCACCTTTTGTACTTTTATTGACGAGTTTTAAAATTGTCTTTTGTATTCAGACTATTATCCAGTCAGATTGTATTATTCGTGGGGACCTGGCTAATGTGAGAATTGGACGGCAGTGTGTCATCAGCAAACGGAGTGTCATTAGACCCCCCTTCAAGAAATTCAGTAAAGGGTACTTATTGTCACAGTCTTAAAGATTCCCACTCAACCCATTATTTATGCTTGACTATATTTTGATAGTAACAAGTCATCCATTTCTTTTGGGTAAAGCAAGCTGTCAATCAGGCCATCATTCACACTCAACTATTGGAAAAAGCCAGCCATAAATGTATTTTCAGACGCAGAAAAATCCAAAGCCGCAATAATTTTTAGTGGGCAAATCTATCTGTCCTTGAACAACTGTGCGCATGATATCGCATGAGGTTGCAAATATAAATAAAACGAAGTGAACTGAAGTAACAAGTTTGCATTGCTTAAGTAATGAGAAACTTCAAGAATGGATGGTGATTGGTCTTTTCTTGCAAATGTTTGTATGTTTTACTGTCGAAACCATTTTATCGCGACCCGCATTTTTGAAACATGATTTGTTTTTCTTTTCCGTCAGTAACACCATTCTGTACCAAAGAGTCTGGATTTGTGCACTTCCCTGGCTATCCTCTAGACGAAAACCAGACAGTGTTGCAACAAAAAGCCAGGCGACTGCACTGTCCGAGAATTAGCAAGAATCTGATTGGCTTAGAATAATTTGACTGGCGAAACAGAAATCCCCAAAAGACATAAACAAATTGATGTTTTGAAAATGCAATGTCACGATACAACAGATTTGACAGTAATGTGATTATAGCACAAGAGCTTAGAGCTTAATATCCCCCCTGCTTACAAGGAAAGGCTTCAATTCCAGTATTTTTCAGAGCATCATTTAAAGGGTGTGACTAGGACAAAGTAATATGTACATTTTTTTTAGAATTCAGAAATTTGCAATACTTTTTAAAATATGTTTATAGTGTGAAATAAGATTCGGGATCTCTGGTGATGTTTGTTTTTATTTTAGGGTGGCATTTTTTCCACTTCACATTGGAGACCATGTGATGATTGAAGAGGACTGTGTTGTTAATGCTGCTCAGATCGGCTCATTTGTCCACATTGGCAAAAATTGTGTCATCGTAAGTAATATAGTTGAGGAGGGGGTTGTCCCATGTCGGCCTGATAGGGTTCCTTGTCACATTTTTAGGGGCCAAAATGGGGCCTCAAGTATTTTTAGGGGTTATCTGAGGGAAAATAGGCTTCTCTATTAGAAATTTTTTTAGAGATTTGCAGAAAGAAGCACTACAAGGCAAACTTTCTCAGATTATTTAATACTTTTCACTTCCAAACAAAACATTTGACAATTTGTCATTTGAGATTTTGTTATACAATTGGATATTTAAATCTGCATTTTGGTATTTTTGGGGGTGGTTTTTGCTTCTGTGGTATTTTTAGGGTAGCTTAGTAGTAGGGTGTATAGCTTTTCTTACTTTTTGTCCCTTCTTGTTTACATTTGACACTAAGTACCCTATACTGTACATGTTCTTAGCAGGTATGAACTTTACACTGTACTTCATTGTCAGCATGTAAATGCACTAAAATTGATGTAGTGTTCACAGGTTTGATTACAAACAATGGTTCGCCTACCTTGTAGGGTCGTCGTAGTGTTCTGAAGGATTGCTGTGCCATAGCTGATAACACAGTGTTACCACCAGAGACAGTCGTCCCACCTTTTACACTGTTTTCAGGTTCTCCAGGTATGCCACACCCCATTCATCAATCCATCTGTTTGTCTGTCTGCCAATCTGTCCTTGTGTGTGTGTTATTAGAAGAAATCTAGAAACAACCGATTTATGGGGTGTGTAATAACTGTTGTGTTGTTTCCCAGGGGTATTTACTGCTGAGCTGCCTGAGTGCATGCAAGAAATCATGACAGACATAACAAGAAACTACTATCAACACTTTCTCCCCCTGAAAGACGACAGCACAGCAAAACAAGATAAGCCAGTCAGTAGGTAGCGCTAGTTAGAATCTAGTCTATATCAGATACAAAGCCAGTATTTGCCAAGCGGAATGATGTGTATGCATGTATATCGTATGCAAAAAGCAGGCTGTTGGTAATTCTTCATTAGGACATTTGGTCAAGTGTGGTGTACCTACCCTGGGGCCACTCCTAGCAATGTGCCTGAAAATTACTAGTTGTTGTTTGGGGATCATATCTAGAAAGCACACAGCCAGGATTTGATGAGAGGGAGGTGCGCAGTCATAGGTATTTTATGAAAAAATAATAGCATTTAAAGATCCTTAAAAGAATGACCCATTATCCGGCTGCCATGAGGGGGGCGAGGGGATGTACTGTTCAAGGATGACAGCAGAATGGGGAGGGTAGCAAAGAGATGTCATGTAGAATAATGCACAATACCCACTTTGCAGCATTCAACAACATTAGAGTTTGTTTCTAATAGTTTCTACTGTTTCTAGTAGTTACAAATTTATTGTACATGCAATGTTTCAGGTATTAGATGTGATTTGATTTTTTTCTTCATAGAGTGGATGAAAACTGTGTTTCAACTCACCATGATATTATTGTGTTGAGTAACTCTGCTTTACATTTTTGTATAATATGATTCTATCAAATACCAGAATTCTATACATTCATTATTATTGTCATACATTGTACATTTATTTGCACATTTCTTTGGCCCTTTGTTGTTTTCTTTTTTTTATTGTTACTCGCTACTCTCACCCTCAGCTTGCCCACCTTACCCTTTATCAGCCTTACACCCCCCCTGTAACAACTACCCTGCACACTACCCCCCTACCCTACCCCACACTCCCCCCTACCCTACCCCACACTACCCCCTACCCCACACTCCCCCCCTACCCTACCCCACACTACCCCCCATACCCTACCCACACTACCCTCCCTACCCTACCCCACACTACCCCCCTACCCTACCCCACACTACCCCCTACCCTACCCCACACTACCCCCTACCCTACCCCACACTACCCCCTACCCTACCCCACACTACCCCCCTACCCTACCCCACATTACCCCCTACCCTACCCCACACTACCCCCCTACCCTACCCCACACTACCCCCCTACCCTACCCCACACTACCCCCTACCCTACCCCCTACCCTACCCCACACTACCCCCCTACCCTACCCCACACTACCCCCCTACCCTACCCCACACTACCCCCTACCCTACCCCCTACCCTACCCCACACTACCCCCCTACCCTACCCCACACTACCCCCCTACCCTACCCCACACTACCCCCTACCCTACCCCACACTACCCCCTACCCTACCCCACACTACCCCCTACCCTACCCCACACTACCCCCCTACCCTACCCCACACTACCCCCTACCCTACCCAACACTACCCCCTACCCTACCCCACACTACCCCCCCTACCCTACCCCACACTACCCCCCCCCCTACCCTACCCCACACTACCCCCCCCCCCCTACCCTACCCCACACTACCCGGCCGAGTTTGGGTGAAAACTCTACTGTATGCATAGAAAAACTTCTGAAGTGACGAGAAAGGCTTTATGCTTTATAATTTGATGGAAATATTTCATTTATTAAAGAGACTCTTTCGGCTCTCTGTATACCCTGTTATTTATTCATTTGTGTGTCCTACATAAATAGATTTGTACTTTTTGGCTATCGGTGGCGCTCGCCGGCTTGCCATGTTGTTTTCCTCTTAAATCTCGTCGGCACGATAAAACTCCGACTCAGAGTTCTCGTCGCTCTCGTCGTCGTCTCAAAACACAGGGAGCGTGCTGCAAGCGTACACTCAGAATATGAATGTGGCCTGGTGAAGACTGTTCCTTGTGCCCAGTCTTGAGACCTGGACACAACCTAGAGGGCCTGGTACTCAGGCTAACTCAAACACTGCATCGTCGAGAGTATGTTATACATGGTTTGAAACACCTGGAAATGCTTTGTTGACCTTCTCGGGGCTTCTCGCACTCAATCTCTACAGTTTCTTTACCACAGATGACATTTCTGTAGCCTTTCTCCGAACATAATACCAGCAAATTTACCAGACAGGCCAGAACGCAAAAGCCAGTAAAGTAGGGAAAAGCTAGAAAAACACCAACAAACGCCGATCTCAAACTCCCCTGTTCCCTTTGCATGTAATTCTCAAGAGGGACAAAATCACCAAAACCGATGGTAGTAAAAGCGATAAACCAAGCGTAAAAACTGTCCAGGAAGATCCAATTGTCCAGGTGCATCCCCACCACTGCCATTATACACAGGAAGACCGTCACAAGGGCCACACCAATCAACAGGCATCGCCTCAAAGGGTGGCGCGACACAGGGGTACGGAAGACCAGGCGGGAGATGAAAGTCACGAACATGCGCACTAGGTGGATGACAACATCGCCGCCACTTTTGGTAGCCAAAGCGGATAATGGAAGGCCCACCAGGCAATAGAGGATGGTCAAAGCACGCCCTGTTGGAGTCTGGGGCGTAATGTTGCCGTAGCCTGTGAAAAAAAATGAACCGTGATCATTGGACGGGATTTTAAAATGAGCGAAGAACTACAAGAGCGTGAATGTTTTCCCGCTTAATCCCACCAACAGTTTGGGTATGCCTTTATCTTTTCACATTTCAATATTTTAATAATAAAAGTCTTTAACAGCTGAAGCTCTCGTAAGCGACCACTACCTTGGGGACTGAAAATTATGGTCGTTAACGGAGCTGGTCACTGGGCGTCAAAAACTTGATAGGTGTTGGTCGCTTACGGGGGCTTGATTAAAATGGAATCTAAAAGTTATAGCGATAATAACAACGCTGTAATATTTTGGTTTATTGCTTGATTTTAATGAGAAAATTTGACTGAAATCATCTACAAAGAAAGCAGGCTGGTACAGGCAGGCAGGCTTTCGAGACATGCGATCAGATCAAGCGGCCAGAATTGGAGTACGAGTAAAATCTTGAAAATCAACTACCACAGTGCGGTAGAATATAAATATCTCCATGTTCCCAGTGATTTTCGGCCTCCCAAACAAACCCTTTCTTCCCGAAAAGGCTAAGTTTTTACACCTTTCGGCAGCCGAGAAACGATAGAGGAATCCGTGGATGCAACATTCGAATTCAATTTGACAGCGTGGCTTGTATTAACCAATCAGCGCGTCGCTTTACCGACAGCATGTATCTGGTGACAAATAGCGTTCTTTTTATAAGTATATAGTAACTTTCAACTTCAACTTTCAACTTTATTGTACATAAATACATTATTGTTTCTTTTCTGTGCTCACCCGCTAATAGAACAGGCTAATCTAGGCGGGTTCAGCTTAAATAATAGTTACAATAATAGTTACAATGATTTCAGAAATAACAAACACAGGACGAGCAAGACGAACAGGTACACAATGGGAGGATTTTAGTTTTCCTGGAGAGAGCAATGTCTGTTGGAGGAATATATAAAAGTTGTTCATTAGTCATAAAACAACATCCTACGTTGAAATTGGCCTATCGAATTTGAATAGCTTTGCTTATAAGACTTCAAGGAGTTTTTTTATGTAATTTCGTTTTGAATGCTTTTTTGCCATTTTCTTCTAGGGAAGCTGGTAGCTCATTCCATAGCCTTGCGCCAAGCCTGGAAAATGATTTGTATTGGAGCTGGAGTTTTGCATGTTTGATATAGAAATTATTAGATGTCGATGATCTAGTGTTATATGAATGAACTTTTTTAGTATCTGTGAAAAGTTCGACAATGTTCTTAGGTGCTATACAATTTCGAACATCATGCATTAGGTTGCATATATTTTCGATATAAAGAAAATTTATTGGTAGAATATCTGCATCAAGGAAGAGCGGGATCCCCAAACTGACATTGCGTAAGATATATATGGCTCAATTAAGGACTTGTATATTTGTAAAAGTACTTTGCGTGGAAGAAAATGTCTAATTTTTGCGATAAGTCCAACTGTTTTGCTTATTTTAGTTATTTGATTTATATGATTTTTAAAGGAGAGATTCTCATCAAGAAGCATTCCGAGATACTTGACAAAATTCTTACACTCAAGGCTCGATCTAGATTTTTTATCATTATCGAATATCTTTATTTTGGTTTAAAAGGAAGCAGTTTTTGGTAAGGGCGAAATATAACACAATTCGATTTTTTAATATTTAAAGTCAGTTTGTTAGCTGTTAACCATTCATATACATTATTAAGTTCATTATTTATGACAGTCTCTAGAGAGTTTAAGTTTTTGTCGGCGTATAAAATATTAGTGTCATCGGCAAAGAGGAAAAAGCTCAATTTAGTCGACGAGTACTGAATATCATTGACGTATATCAAGAAGAGCAGTGGGCCCAATATAGACCTCTGGGGCACTTCACAGTCTACATAATTTTGTTCAGAAACAAAACCATTCAGCTCTGTAGTCTGTCTTCGATTTCTTACAGTCTTAAGTACGATGCAAACCAGTCCGATATTATTCCGCGAAAGCCATAGTGTTGAAGTTTCTTCAATAGAATATCATGATTAACAGTATCAAATGCTTTTTTCAGATCAATAAAGATTCCACACGAGAAGAATCCTTTGTCCATGTTAGTTTGTATTGCGTTAACTATATCTAAGATGGCAGTATTGAGCTTTATACAATAAATCATGTGTCTCAATAAAAGGGATCCTTCGTGCGTACATCAGTTTCTCAAATATCCTATTGAAGTTTGATAAAAGTGAGATAGGTCTATAATTATTTGGGTCATCTGCATCATCAGATTTGAAAATTGGAATGATTTTTGCCAGCTTTAATTTATCAGGATAGATTCCCTGAGAGACAGACATTATTGCTGCAAGAGGGTGGCTAACGATGTCACTGACCTCTTTAAGTAAAGGTGTTGGGCATGAGTAATGGCCATGAGATTTATCAATTGGCATTGATAGGATTTCTAATCGTACTTCGGTGTCTGTTACGGGACTAAATAAAAACGAAGACTGAGGTGACAAAGATTTCGATAGAAAACTGCGAAAATTCTGTTTTGTGGAAGGAAGTTTACCGGCTAGTTTTCGACCAATAGACGCGAAATGTTTGTTTAAGACATCTGAGATTTTGGAAGGATTCTTCGTCATGTTGTTGTTTTTTCAGGATCTTTTATTTTTGTTAGACAGGTTGATGATTTAGAATTTCGTGATAGAACAAGGTTTATTCCTTTCCAAGTTTTTTTCATGTTTGTCACATTATTCTCAAAATAATCCATATAATATTCCTTTTTACTTATTCTTATCAGCGTACTTAATTTGTTTCTATAGTATTTATAATTCTGGGTGTCGCCTGATAAATAGAGCTTATTCTTTGTTTTAATAGATTTTTTTATTCCCTTCGATATCCATGGTTTACGCAGTTCTTTGGATCTGCGTTTAGATATGGTTTTAACGGGCGCATGTTTATTAATGATTCGATTAAGCCTCTTGAAGAACTTTGAAAAGCTTTTGCTATCATCATTCTCAGTGTTATGGATCAGGGCGTCCCAATTAACATCAGCAACGTCCTTTTTAAAGTTATCTGCAGAGAAATGAGAATAGTCCCGTGCCTTCTTGATACGCGTGCGACTATTGCCTTTAGCGGACGTTAAAATGATAAACGCGGAACGTTAAAATGATAAACGCGGAACTTTAAAATGATAAACGCGGAACTTTAAAATGATAACGTGGAACCCTCAACTGCTCAAACGTTAGAAATACCGCTTATTCTGAATAAATACACATCACAAGGCAATGAGAGTTTATTGTGACCTTTATTCTAGGATATAAGACAATTATAGGACAATTTCAGGAGGTGATCAATCGTGAAAATATTCGAGCTAGTTACTGGGATTGACTGGAGACTGACTGTGAGGTTGGTAAGCCTGTGGCGTGTAATGTCTTTTTCTCCACGAACGGCCCATCGAGCGTAGCTATAACGAATATTTTCAAATTCAAAAGAAAGATTCTCGCCGCTCAAACGGCAAAACGGGGACGAATAGACTATTAAAAGGTATGGTTGGAAAGATGAGTATGTGTGCTATGATTCTGCGGGGTTTATTTTGCCGTGCGAGTCTGGATTTTGAAAGGATCGGTGGATTTTTGTTGAGCACTTTGGAATTTGGCGGTTGTCGGAGTTTGCAACCTTGTCTAAGTTTATATACAAAGGGCGACGGGAAAAATTCGCAGCGGCTAAAACAGCTTAAAATGGCAAATAATGGCGGGTTTGAGTAGCAGCAACGTCAGGCTACTGTTTTATTTTCAAATCAGCATATTTATTTCAACGAGATTTGTTCGCTCATACAAACTCTGTACGCTCATACAAACTCTGTAAAAAACCTACACTCGCCGTGAGCCTGGGCTACCTGTTTTGAGACAAGAGAAATAGAAATATAAAGAAAAAGGATTTTGCTGAACCGGGAGGCAGGAGACATTTCGCACAAAGGTTAGATATATTTTATTCGCTGAATACAATATTCAATACAAATTGGGAGTGCATTTTTGGTTATTTTATTAAGAAATCGCTGACAAGTGATCCTAATTCCCGTGATTTCAGCATGCATTGGATATGATTTTTATCAGTGTTGACTGATGTTGCAAAGCCAAAAATTATTGTGGTCGCTTACGAGAGCTTAAAAATAAAATAAAATCTCAGTTGGTGGTTTAAAATTTTGGTCGTAAACGGAGCTGGTCGCACCGATTAGTTGGTCGAGAGCTAAGAATTACAGAGTTTGTGTGACAATTCAATCGGTGATTCTCGATCGTGGTGTTATCGGAGCTGGTCGCTTACGAGAGCGGTTGCTCAGAGGGCTTCGAATGTATTTCAGGTAACAGAAAAAAAGTTTTAACAAGGTTTTCGCAGATGAAAAAAAAAAAAAAAAACTCAGCGAAAATTAGACTAATTTTGCATAACCAAGTGCGAAAACGAAAAGTATATATAGTCGACGGCAAGCGCTGTGAACGCGGCTGATAGTCCAGGACTTAGTCGACATTTTAAGAACATTGAACTGGTTTTCCTTCTCGAAAAGAGTTTAGATTGTTCCCTTTAGTAATCTGCGAAATTCTGTTTAAAAAAATGCGTGAAACTGTTAGTTATGGTCTTATTTTCAATATCAGAATATCGTTTGGTAAATTTGATTATATTATCCATAGATATTTCATGCCTGAACAATAAATTGAGCCGTCTCTTTTGGGAATCTACTGTAATAAACATAGTACATTTAAAGTTATTTTCTTCGGTAGTAAAAGATTTCAGATTTCATTTGAATTGTATTTATTTATTTTTTTGTGGCAGTAAAATAATTCGGACCCAGAGCCTTTAATAACTGCATTGCACCTGTTAGTTACTTACCGACTGTGAAAAGTACGGCGAAAGTGAATTCGTATGCTCCTGTAAAATCCCAGTCTCTTCTTTTCCTGAGGTCCACAGCTCGAGAAACTTCATCAGTTCATCCACAAACTCATCGAACTGTGTTCGGTTCGCTGAAATGTTTGTCGCGTTTTCAATCTTTGATCTCAATTCTTCCAGCAACCTTCCATTGAGAAAAAACAAAATTTTTAATAATAGAATCGCATATTTTCATGATTGAAAAATATAGTAACCAGTAGTAACAATATTTACATTAAAAAAAAATCTGGATTTTTCGTGGGCTTAAAGAAAAATGGTGGACTTCCCATGTCTCACTGTCCTTACTAAACAAATTTATAACGTTCGTATTTAAGATCACCTTTCAGCTACGGACGCATTCTTTTCCTCTCTTTTTTCGACAAGGTGAAAAACCAAAGCTCCAAGGAAACCATAGGAATAGAATAAACCAATCCTTATGAGCCAGGTTTTCCATAAAGTTTTCATAACGAAAATAACAAAGAGTTTTTCAGAGAGTTCCGGTTCGTACACATCTACTAAACAAACTAAAATACAATATTGAGTTTGAATAATTTATTAACGGTTTGTATATAAGGCTGGTAAATAAGTCAAAACATCAGGTGATTTTTTTCATATTACTTGGTGTAAATATTAATTTATAGAATTAATATAAAATTAATATTTTTCGAGTAGTCGCCCGAGAAACGTCTTTGACTCAAATATTTAAGTTTTCAAAGGCTCTGGTGAATTTTGAATTAATCTAATGTGATATTTATTTAAAGGCAATAGATTAATAAGCGCCAGTATTCGAATGGAGAGCAATTCATCCTCTCACCCATTTGTTGGCAGGTTATAAAAGTAACGCGGACATATATAGGTATAGGACATATAACGGTTATATGAAGTTGAAACCGACCAACTCTTTGTTATCAACTCTCATCTCCGTTTGATCAATGCTTAGCATTGAAAGAAAGACAGGAGCCGGATAAATATGTTTCGCGGAATTGCACTTACCACAATTTAGTTGTATTCGACATTTCGGATTATTGGAAGTTCGATTATCGGCATTTCTAAAATAAATGGCCTGAAGTCACGCTTAGCACCACGTTTTGCCTACCTTGCAGGGTCGTCGTAGTGTTCTGAAGGATTGCTGTGCCATAGATGATAACACCTTGTTGCCGCCAGAGACAGTTGTTCCACCTTTCACACTGTTTTCAGGTTCTCCAGGTATGCCCCGCCCAATTTGTCGATCCATCTGTTTGTCTGTCTATCCCAGGCCCGTACCCAGGGGGGTGGGCTGCAAGGGGTGCGAATGAACCCCCCTTAACCACAACAGCCGAAGGTCCACTTTCGGTTGTCAATAAACGTGCTATTTGTAGACAAAACTATAAAGCATAAGGTAGATCACTCTGGTATTAAGTCAAATCCGACAATAATCGTCCGGTGAGGATATTGCAAAGGAGTAAAAAAATCCCTTTTGCCCCCCCCCCCCCCCCTGCACCCCCGGAGAATTAAGTTCAATTTTTGGGTTTTCGCAACTTCCTTCCCCCCTTCCCCCCAAGAAAAATCCTGGGTACGGGCCTGCTTCCATCTATCTGTGTGTAGACGCGGTAGCGGTGGCTAATATATGCAGCTAGGCACTCTATGGTTTAAACCATGCTTACCTGGCTTAAATGCGTGCTTGTCGCGTAGTCGTGATGCCGGTTGATGACAATATTTCGTCATTCGACTGTATGTCCAACGGACCTGTGCACTCGGTAAATAATAGCTAATAGACCACAACAGCTCTAAGTCTTATCAGTCAGCTTCTTTATTCTCCTTTTTTTATCTTAAATTTTGAAATTTTGTGATCTCAGTAAAAAATTGTGTTCGCGCAGGGGATTTAATTTCGCGAATTTGATGTTGAACTGACTTTTTCTTGGTTCGTTTTTTACGAAAAAAGATGTTAACTGACTACTGAAACATGATTAGAATATAATTAAAATAAAACCAACGCGCTGTCCTTTAGCAGCAGCTGAATGGATCACCTGAAGTCAGTTTAAAGCCCCATCTACACTAACAACTTTTAGTTAACAACTATATTTGTTGGCATCTACACAAGCAATTTTTCATGTGTGACAATTTTAAATTGCCGAGAAAAATTGGCAACTTTGCTCCATCTACACTAGCAAATAAAAATTATCACGTATAAATTGTTAACTAAAAATTGTTAGTGTAGATGGGGCTTTACAGTAACGTGGAGAAGTGTTCTCCCTAACCATTATTGAGTACCATTACAAGTGTGCCTGCCTTCCCACCCACCTGCCCAGCTATATTTTTGTCTGTCTGTCTTTGCATTCCCAAGAGCTTAATATTTACACAATTGCAGGAAATACTTGTGATCAGCCCTAACCCTAAGTCACTTTTGTTATTGTTTTTATTCAATATTGTGAGACAAGTTATTAGAAGAACTCTAGAAACAACCGAATTATGGGATGTGTAATAACTGTTGTGTTGTTTCCCAGGGGTATTTACTGCTGAGCTGCCTGAGTGCATGCAAGAAATCATGACAGACATAACAAGAAACTACTACCAACACTTTCTCCCCCTGAAAGACGACAGCACAGCAAAACAAGATAAGCCAGTCAGCAGGTAGCGCTAGTTAGAATCTAGTCTATATCAGATACATAGCCAGTATTTGCCAAGCGGAATGATGTGTATGCATGTATATCGTATGCAAAAAGCAGGCTGTTGGTAATTCTTCATTAGGACATTTGGTCAAGTGTGGTGTACCTACCCTGGGGCCACACCTAGCTATGTGCCTGAAAATTTACAAGTACGCTGCAAGCGTACACTCAGAATATGAATGTGGCCTGGTGAACACTGTTCCTTGTGCCCAGTCTTGAGACCTGGACACAACCTAGAGGGCCTGGTACTCAGGCTAACTCAAACACTGCATCGTCGAGAGTATGTTATACATGGTTTGAAACACCTGGAAATGCTTTGTTGACCTTCTCGGGGCTTCTCGCACTCAATCCCTACAGTTTCTTTACCACAGATGACATTTCTGTAGCCTTTCTCCGAACATAATACCAGCAAATTTACCAGACAGGCCAGAAGGCAAAATCCAGTAAAGTAGGGAACAGCTAGAAAAATACAAACAAATGCCGATCTCCAAGTCGTTTCATTTTTAATGTAATCCTCAAGAGGGACAAAATCACCAAAGCCGATGGTAGTAAAAGTGATAAACCAAGCGTAAAAACTGTCCAGGAAGGTCCGATTGTCCAGGTACATCCCAATCCCTGCCATAAGACACAGGAAGACCGCCACAAGGGTCACGCCAATCACCAGGCTAAGCCTCAAACGGTGGGGCGACACAGGGTTACCGTGGAGCCGACGGAGGATGAACGTCTCGGCTAGGCACACGAGGTGAATGACAACATCGCCCCCACTTTTGGTAGCCAAAGCGGACAGGGGAAGGCCCACCAGACAGTAGACAATGGTCAAAGCACGTCCTGTTGGGGTCTGGGGCGTAATGTTGCCGAAGCCTGTGAAAAAAGAGCCGTGATCATTGGACAGTTTAAAAATGAGCGAAGAGCTACAAGAGCGTTAATGTTTTCCCGCGTAATTATGCGTAATCCCACCAACAATTTTCGTCTTTGTCTTTATCACATTTCAATATTTTTAATAATAACAGTCTTTTTTTTCAGGCAACTGGAAAATGGTTCTAGCAAGGTTTTCGCAGATGAAAAACAAACCGTCAGCGAAAATTCGACAAATTTTTCATACTCAAGCGCGAAAACCAAAAGCATGAATATTTCTACGGCAGGCGCCTGACACTTGACATTTTTAGAAACTTTTAGAAACAAGGTTTTTTTTTGTCTAGGGGACTGAAGGCGCCACTCATTTAACTGGTTTTCCTTCGCGAAAAGAATTTAGATTCCCTTGAGTAACTTCCAAAATTCGTGAAACGGTTGTTATGGTAATTTTGATAAATTTTATTATCCATAGATATTTCATGCCTGAACAATTAATAGAGCTGTAAAATATTTTGGACTCAGAGCCTTTAAAAACTGCATTGCACCTGTCAGGGATTTCTTACCTACTGTGAAAAGTGCGGCGAAAGTGAATTCATATGCTCCTTTAAAATCCCAATCTCTTCTTCTTCTGATGTCAACAGCTCGAGAAATTTCATTCACAAACTCATCAAACTGTGTTCGGTTCGCTGAAATGTTTGTCCCGTTTTCAATCTTTAATCTTAATTCTTCCAACAACCTTCCATTAAAAAAACTCACATATTTTAATAATAGAATCGCATATTTTCATGATTGAAAAATATAGTAACTAACAATAAACAATATTTACATTAAAAATTCTGGATTTTCATGGGCTTAACTGGTGGCCTTCACACAGGCTTTACTAATAAAAGTGATAGCGAGATTAATTTTTGTTATCAAATAACAAAAATCAAATTTAAAACTTACCGTTCAGCCTCGGACGCAAATTTTTCCTCTCTTTTTTCGACAAGGTGAAAAACCAAAGCTCCAAAAAAACCATAGGAATAGAATAAACTAACCCGTATAAGCCAGGTTTTCCATAAAGTTTTCATAATGAAAAGTACGGAGAGTTGTTTGAGGAGTTCCTTTTCGTATACATCTACTAAATAAACTGAATATTGAGTTTGAATAATTTATTAACGGTTTGTATGGGTAAGGCTGGTAAATAAGTCGGTATATCAGGTGATTTTTTATCGCTTGGTGTAAATATTAAACTTTTTTTAATATTTTTCGAGTTACCGCCCGTAGAAACGTCTATGACAGACATACTTAAATATACAAGTATATTAAGGCTCTGGTGAATTTTGAATTAATCTAAGTGATATTCATTTAAAGGTAATATAATTATTCATTTAAAGGCAACAGAATAATAAGCGCTAGTAGTCGAATGGAGAGCAATTCATCCTCTCATTCATTTGTTTGAAGGTCATAAAAAAACTCGGACATATATAGGATTAGCTTACATTATCCTCAATAGTCAAACGGTAATGAAGTTAAAACTCGGAACTCTCACCGACTCTTTCTTATCAACTCTCATCTCCGTTTGATCAATGCTTAGCATTGAGAGAAAGACAGGAGGCAGATAAATATGTTTCGCGGAATTGCGCTTACCACAATTTTGTTGTATTCGACATTTCGGATTATTGGAAGTTCAAGTGATCGTAATATTTAAAAAAAAACTATTGATATTTTTTTTTTCTAAAAAAATCGTGGTTAAAAAGTTAATCAAATTTATTACATGTGACAAACTTTTACTATTGCCTTTTTATGGTGTTATTTCAGAGAAAATCACCTTTCCTATGGAAGTGACAACAGTTTTGTGGGGAAAAATGGTGACCTAAAAAAAAGGCACAACGAGAAACCGAACCATTTCCATCCTTTGGGTTATGTCTTCGTCGATTCTTTGGGTTAGATCTCCGTCGATTTTGCGGCTTTTTTTTTTGGACGTTATTAGGGAGTTGGGATGCACCACGTGTAACAAGATGTACCCCAAGTACTAGGATCTTTGTTGGCACTGCTTTACTTGAGAAGAAGTGTGGTGATTGAAGTAGTGAGTATAAAGTGATGAGTAGAAGAAGTGATGAGTGAAGTGATGAGTAGATGAAGTGATGAGTGAAGTGATGAGTAGATGAAGTGATGAGTGAAGTGATGAGTAGATGAAGTGATGAGTGAAGTGATGAGTAGATGAAGTGATGAGTGAAGTTGATGAGTAGATGAAGTTATGAGTGAATTACACAGAGCGTCCAGGCCCCTTTTATAAGGCTCGGCTCGGGGTGGTTCTGGCTGCACTTGCCTAATTGAGTCCTGTTTATTGAGGGTGTGGTAGATTAAAATCTTTGGGACAGCTGGGAAGAAACATTTTGGAGTACCGTGGGAATTCCTCTGTGCTGAGCCTTTCACAAATATTAATTAATATGATAGAGCTGACGTAGGGGAGTTTCCTACAAAAACATCTTTGCAGACGAGACTACAATGCTAACTCTATGTTTCCGCTAGGGACTACAAAAAACTAAAACTATCTTAGTAACACACGTCATTTGGTGTCATTCCAGGTTGTCTTTTATTAATGTTTCCCTCAAATACTGCATCTCCGACTATAGCTCATAGGCACCTGCATTTCAATACTATCGCCATCAGACCTGCCCGCTTCTTCATCAACACCATCAATGTTGTGACAAGTTCGCTTACTAAAGATGGCACCACAAAGGCCTTTCTCTGACACTTCGACAAGCAGATTTATCACACAGGACACGAGACAAAAACCAATTAAGTACGGAAGGGTTATAGCTATTCCAGCAAAAAGAATATCTGCATCTGACGTCGCACGTTGTCTAAAACTCTCCAACGGTACCAGATCACCAAACCCAATGGTGGAAAAAGTTATAAACCAAGCGTAAAAACTGTCCAGGAACGACCACTCTTCTAGATACATCCCCAGCCCTGCCATTAAACACAGGTAGACCGCCACAAGGATCACGCTAGTTGCCAGGCAACGCCTTAGCGAATGGGGTGAGGGTGGGGTTCCACAGGTGCGAGAATAGAAGAAAGCTTCTGTTAAGCTGATGAGATGAACCACGGCTTCTCCACCAGTTTTTAGGGCCATGACGGACAGGGGGAGGCCGACCAGGCAGTAGATGATGGTTAGACCACGCCCTATTGGTGTTTCGGGTGTGATGTCGCCATATCCTGATGTGAAAGTGGTAAATAAGATATTGAAAACCACTAAAAAGGGGTATCAAAGAAGGGGGTACACTAAAAAAGGATGGAGACTGTGGGTGTTTACCGTAAATTACGGTTCCATTTTTAGTTTCCTGTGTTGTGGATTAGGGGAACGGGGGGAGGGGGAAAGTGGGGAGGGGGTTGGGGCACAGTGCCAAGACCCTCAAGTATGACATGTCCAATACTTACAATCAACCATTAACCCGGATATTTTTAGGGGAGTTCTTTTACCTCTTTTGCTTATGCAAAAAATATGAATAAGAGATAAATCGCTCCAAAGTCCCTAACAAGACTTACAGGCAAAACAAGAAAAAGATTGTTTGTAACCTCCCACCCCACCCCCTTACTTTTCTCATTTTCTTACCAACAGTCAGAAGGGCGGCGAATGTGAACGCGCATGCGCCAAGAAAGTCCCAGTCTCTTTTTTGTTTGATTGCCATTGCCCACGCGGCTTCTCTCACGAAATAATCAAACTGTGTAGCGTTTGCTGTTATGTTCGTTTCCTCCGCCATCTTGAATCGCAACCCGGCCAGTAACCTTTCAACGATGAGGAATTGAAAAGTTTGACAATATAAGACACGATGAGCACTCGATGAGCACTTTTTTGGTGAAATTTAGCCGTAGGGAATTGTGTCTACGCCCAAATAATGTTTTTTTTGCTGCATTTTAAGGAGTTAAAAAACATATTTAAAAATTAATTAAGACTTACATAGACTTCCCAATAAATGTGGAAAAGTCGAGTTTTTATGCTCTTTTCCTGTTGTGAGAGATGCTGTTAAAGGTTAATGTGATACATCCCTGGATTTTCAAGGAAGCCGTTATGTAAATACGAGAAGACTTCAATCTTTTAAAGTTCAATATACAAGAGTCGTGACGTGAAAAGCGATCTTTAAGATCGCTTTTCATTCATGAATATTTTCTCTACAATTTTTTTAAAACCAAAGAGAACGCGCATTTACACTAGTCGTGTTAGTGTTAAATGTTTCTTTGAACTGAAGATGTACGAGAAAGTAAATGTTTGTCGAATTGTTTGCATTAGAAACTATAAATAGAATTAATGCTTGCCTTTCAGCCACTGTTTTGTTTTTTTCTTCACCCTTCTCGATCTGTTTGAAAACCAGTGCCCCTAAAAGTCCGTATGAGAAAAATAATCCCATTCTTATAATCAACGATTTCCATAGATGCCGTCCCATTTCTGCTCTGTGGCGTATTTTATCCGACAGAGAATTAATATCTGGATATGTTATTAATTTGCATGCTATATGAACATAATAAAGATTATGAAGTCGCACCTATATACCTGAATTATTATACAAGGTTGGCAAATATTTAACCCAAAACAACACAAGCTATTGAAAAACACTAACATTTTTTAACAATAAACTGATTAGTTTTACAAGACAACAACCCATAAAGACAAGTCGAAATGGATAAAATATATACTTGTGAGCGGGCGAGAGTATTAAGGCGGGGGTCTACCTGAACTCATAGCAAATTGAGTGGTGTTGCAAAAAAAATCACAACTGTCAAAGTTTTCATCATAACTATAGCAAACCATATATCATTGGAAAGGTTATGAGATGACGATTCTGATTTTATATTTTATTCCGTGAAATATGACAATGTAATTTGATACCAGGCTTTCAAAAAGACACATGTTGAGTAAGGAGAGTTTTTATTTAAGAAAAAATAACTCCTTGCAGATTGAATGGAATTTCGATTTTTCTTCATTGTACTATTGCTAGAACACTAATAATTAAAATGAGTTGAGGAAATTTTGGAATTCCAAAAAATAAGCCAATAGAAGTCATTTAAATTTGCATAATAGGAAAATTGACTTCATCAGTCCATAACTTTCTTTTAAAAAATTAAAGAGGAAATCCCTCAACTCATTTTAATCACCTCAGTTATATCTATCAATGCTGAAAGTTTGAGGTCAATTGAACAAATTCTTGAAGAGATATCTTTTCTTGAAGCCCGAAAAGCAAAAATTCGGGAAAATGCCTTTAAAGTTGACAATAATCACAAAAACGCTGTTTCTTATCATATAAGCAATGTTCTTGAAAATATTTTAGCTAAAATGCTCCAGACTCGTAAGTAACACCCTCAGCACTCCTTAGAGCCTCCTCCCTGCGTACTCTGCGCATCTGGGTGGCCTGTCTTTTCTTCTTTGCCTTTTCAGACACTTGCCTGTCTGCTTTCTGCACCCGCTTTCTGATCCCTGCTTTGTATGGCTGCCAGCAGGAATCAAAAGACTCTCCATCACTTTCTCCCTACTAGCAGCCCCCCCATGAAAATGGCAGACAGCAGATGCTGCTGCAAATCGCACCACCTTTGGGCCATGGTGCTTGTGTTTTGGGCATCGGGCCCAAACCAACGAATTAATACATTCGTTAGGGTTCTGTGTCTTTCCACGAACACATCTCTTCAGTAAATCAGTCTCACTCAAGCTCATGTATACTGGCCGCAGTACCTCTAGAAAAACCTCAGGTAAGCAGTCTGCTGAGTCGTAACTGGAGGTACCGGTGGCTTCGTCCTGTTGGAACTTACACCAGGAATTTGCCCCTTTTGGGCAGTAGCGATGCTGTTTTTGAAGATCTGGCACCCCAATATTGTGGTGTAGAGATGCAATTATATTCTTTTTCATCGCATATACTGCCACATCAATGTCTCTTTCTGTGGGATTGGTATCTTGCACAGTGTTCTGGCGAATTGCCAGACCATACTCCTTTTGGAGTTTTTTTTATCTTGGCCTCTGTGAGGCGGCCACGGCCACCAATCGTATGGCCATCATCTAGCTTCCCTTTTCTCCTACTCTTCAACTGGAGCAACCGCTTTCCCATCCTTTTTTGCACGTGCCCCACACAGTCTAATTTTTCCACCCTACATTCATCGTAAATGTCTTGGACAGAGTTGTGTGATTTACTGTCCCCATCGCAAATCATCCACTTGTACCTGATGTTGTAGCGTTCCATGGATCTACTCCAGAGCACAACAGCACCCTCTGCCTCCATGGCAGGAGAACTTCCAACAAAGTTTATGTCACATGCACCTGAAGCCACATGTTCTAGTATCCAATCCTCAAACTTTCCATCATCAGAAATTTTGCCTCTGTTTATGGTACATGTCTGGCATTGTTTGGAGAGGACATGGTAGTCTAGGACCTCTCCAGTGTCTATAGAAATAGCAAAAACCACTCCAGTGAGTGATGTGAAGCCTCTCTTGGCCCAGGTTCCATCAAAACTGACAGCCACGTCAAGAAGCTCAAACTCCTTGCCATCATCTCCCATCAGCTTCTGACGCAGTCTTTTTGCGGCCGAACACATTTCACGTCTTCCCTCCTCTTCCTGAGCATTGACAATTATGTCCAATTGTTTGTAATATGCTGCTTTGCTAACGCATGGCATATTCATGACTCTGCAAAATGAAGCAAGTCCCTCATATCCATTTCCACTTTCCAGGGAGTGGTACACTACTCGCCGGTTGACATCGAAAGACTTGCCTCTTTGGTGGATTTGACTTGATGTTGTCAGAGTTTCAGTTTCATGACAGGAACTGCACTTAACCTCGAAAGAGGATTTCAGCCCTGCCCTTGCTGAAGTAGTTTCTTTTATTTCAAGTTTACCTGCAATAAAACAAACACTTAGAATCGCTAGCTAATGAATCAGCCATTGATTCAAACAGAATAATTGTTACTTATAATATGAGTCTTACAGTCCCGCTGAGTTCAAGAAATCATAAGGTCACGTATTCTGTGTATATAGTAATTTCCAAATCTGAGACCAATCATATAAACTAAATCACTATATTGAGTTTATCAGCGAAAACAAAATGATGTTATTTTTCAAAATACTCACCTTCTTCGCATCTATGAACATCGGAAAGATATGAAGAGAGGCATCCCAAGTCCACGACTCGATATTCGCAGGCTTCAGCATCATCACCAGATACCTCCTCGTGGTCTGAGTCAAATTTTGAAAGGCTTTGATCGTCCGAAGAAAACTCTCCGTCAAAGCTTTCATTGTAGCCATGGTCGCTAAGCTTCTTTCTAGAAGCACTTGCTGGAGCTTGTTCACTGTGATCTGGAGTATAATCTGCCGATCGAGAGTGTGAGGGTCCTGGTTCTTCGACGAGGCCACGAGTTGTTTGAGAGCTTTCATCTCTGTCTGAGCGGTTCAGCTCCTGTTTTTGCTTGCCGTAAAACACGCGTTTTCTTTTCTTTCGGTACGTCGAAGAGTCTTTTTCTCCGACCATTATTTTTCAAGGTCTTTTAAAGAGTTGATATGAGTTGTATATAGCTTTGAGGATCGCGGTTCGATAAGTTTAGAAGTTTTGCTGGATTTTGCACATATATATCCCATAATAGTTGTGTATTTTGCTGTCAACCGCTGGACAGTTGTTTCAAGAGAGATTTGAGGAGATTTGTATGGCGATTGGGCCCCATTGGAGTAGAAAAAATGCGCCGAATTCAAAAGAAACAGTAATCGTTGCCATGGCAACGTGATCTTCAAACTTGACACAACTTTTTAAAAGCGCTCGGGCTTATCGAAAAAGAGTCAGGACAGTTGTAAGACAACATTGAATTGATAAAGGAATAGCCGAATATGATATTTATCGAAAAAAATTTTTTTTGATGTCTGTAGTGAGTTTCAGGTAGACCCCCGCCTTAACATGCTTTCTTGGTCAGACAATGGGACAATGAATGACAAGAGAAACCTTACAAGTTCTCACTGTGTGGTCATGGAAACAGCAAGACAACTGCCCTAAGGGGCAGAGTGAGTAAAATTTAAATTGAATTTCCAATGGCTTCAAAGCCCATATTCCATGATAACGGTTGCACCTGCGTTTGCTGTGGGTGGGGGGGGGGGGGGGGGGGGGGCTGTATCTCACCTTGGCATATTCTGGAAATTCTTATAAAAAAACGTTCTTAATAGGGCGCTTCTTCTTTGCGCAGTTAATACGTCAAAAAAATATCTTCATATTTCTTCACCATAAAAACACACAGAAACGCCTGCAGGTTTTAATACAAATTCGCGTGAAATGCGAGGTTTCTAGGAACACTTACTTTCATAAATGTTCCTGTCAACCTAAGCCAAGAGTAGCGGTTCAGACCGGTTGCTAAGCTTTTCAGGGCTTGAAGAAAATGTTTATTTAAAATAATTTAAAAATATCATCAAAATAAGAATAACAAAGTATCGCTTATATTGTTAACAGAACAAAAGAAGGGCAAACGCTCAAAACGTCAGCGCAACTACTATATTTCACAGAGATGTGCAACATACTTTTTCAATCTTGCGTTGATTTATAGCTCAACAAAAATTAAGACCTTTTCAAATTAGGGACGCCATTTTAAAAAATTGCTAAGCCTCTACTTGATGAAAATGGTGCATTCGACTGAATGTTTGTCTAGTAATAAAAAAATCATCGCATTTTTACAGGAAGAAATTCGGCATTACAAATGGGCTTAAGAAGAGAGAAAAACAATCTTGCTCACATGTTGTCAAAAGTTGAATTGTCCATAGTATCCATTGCCGTATACTTGTATATTTCATCATACTTTATCGAATTATTTTCTCAAATTAAAATGGGAACGATATAATCCAAATAATCAGTAATCAATAATTTTATCGAACATAAAAAGAGCTGCTAATATGTTATGGTAAATTTTCTCTTACATTTCGTAAACATTTGTAATCCATGGGAACTTTTTTCTTCAAGCTGTAGGGGAGAAATAGTTTATGGTAATTTTTCGTTGTTAAGTGATTTGTCTCTGTGTAAGGAATTTTGAGATGGTCTAAAATTGATTGCTTATAAGCTTTGTCAAAAACCGGGCTTTCATATCATATAGTTTTTACATTTTTCATTTTTTTCTCTAATTTTCGCTCAACCATTATTTAATGATAAGTATAAACTGGTTTGCTACGATCTTGTGAAAACCCTGATAATTAAAAAAATGTTATAATCCTTTTATCAATAATAATATGCATTGGCGCTATAAAAATCCTTTAAAATGCAGATTATGCACTGTTAGTTTCAGAGAGTAGTTTTAACTCCAAAAGGGGAGTAAAAAACCGAGGTACAAAATGACTCCCTTTTTTCTACTCTCTCAAGGGAGTAGATTTTACCCCTGTAGGGGAGTAACTAAAGGGAGTGATTTACTAGGTTGCTTGCTATTACTCCATTAAAGGAGTACAATTTACCCTCAAAATGGAGTTATTTTTTACTCCTTTTTTTCCTACTCTCTCAGGAGAGTAGATTTTACCCACTTTAGGGGGTAGCTAAGTGGAGTAATTTACTAGGTTGCTTGTAGTTACTCCATTAAAAGAGTACAATTCACCCTCAAAATGGGAGTCAATTTTTACTCCCTATTTTGTTATTTCCCCCTACTAATTGGGTAACTAAAGGGATGATTTCAACCCCCTCCCCCCTGTTTTTACAAAATGGCCGTTTAAACTCCACCTACTTCAGGGGTTAATGCTGGAGAAAGTAGAGTAATTTAGAAACACCAAGGAAAAGACGTTATTATGAATTTGACAAATCATTTAATTAAACAATTCAGTTTAAAAAATAACAAAAATATAAGTTGAAAAAATGTTTGAAAAATAATAGTCATTTGACATAAGGTATCCTGGACAAAATTACTAACAAGTGTCCCAACATAACAAAGCTGAAACAAACATAACACAATATTATTTTTCTATAACAACTTTAACAGCTTTTGAACATTACCCTTTTTGGCGTCATTACGGTTTTCCAAAAGAATTGCCTCCTCCTCCATCTTTGTATATTCAGATAAGAAGCTAGAAGCCTAATGTCTCTATATGCACCATTTAAATTTGAACCTGGTAGGCTAGCTTGAAAAGATAACTAGGTTCTTCATATGCAGGGTTTACTGTGATCAGAGTATTCGGACAAAAACCAACTACAGTAACATTAGATATTCAAAATAAATATCTGGACAAATTTTAGGTGCAAGACTGATTACTAGGTTTTTACTAAGCTAAGTTATTCAATTTTGTGCTTCAAGTAATAGTTTATAAAGCATAGGCGCTTTAGATGTAAGTACAGTGATTAGTGAATAACTTAAGTTTACAAAGTTTTTATTCGTTTCTTGCGATTTACGCATTGATACATTCCTTATACCTCAAACTTCTTTCTTTTCTGGCTTTCAACTCGAGCACATTTTACTATCTCTATCATAATGTCCTGCGAAGATAATAAGAGAAACACATAAGAAGGTAGTATTGCTTTGGAAGATAACAAAGAATCACAAAACATATCAGTCTAGTTCGAGAAATCCGCTCACGAACGATGATTTGATGCTGAAGTTGGTCGCAAAAATCACATTTAGTATTGAACCTATCACATTATAAAGCCCATTACACACTAACCTTTAACTTCAATCCATGTTCTGCCATCAAATCCTCAAAAAAGGTGGATTACGCGTAGAAAAGACGGGAATAAACGGCTATCTGTTTGGAGGTTATGATAATGGCTTCCGTTCGACCGTTATGATTTTGCGGTACATTTTGGTTTTACGAGCCCTGGTGAGCCGTCTTCTATCTGCAAAGCGGGACTTCGTTTTTTTATAATCTCAAGTAGCATTTCTATTAGAAACAATATATATGATTTTATAATGTTCAAATCGGATCTAAGAATTTTATACAATTATCACCCTACTTATCTTTCTTTTAAATGCAGTACTAATTATTCTGAGCGAATTTTGAAAGTACACCACATAAAACTTATGTTCGAGTCCAAGCCTGTCTTTGATTACATTTCTTATTGTTGTAGTATAGCTGACAATATATGCAAGTATGGTGAGGCCTGTTCTTGTATTGAAAATGTTCTTTTAGGGTTTCCTAAGAATTTCCTAAGAGTTCCTAAATTGTAGAACTTCAAATCTTCTTCCTAAGATTTTCTTATCCAAATTATTTCCATTTTCTGGTCTACTGCTTATACTAGGAAATCCTAGGAATTTTTAGGAAGTTTAATCATATTTTGTTGTTTTGATCGAACTTAGGAAATCTTAGGAAACTCCTAGGCACAGGGTAGAGTTTTTTGTCTCAATACCAATGATACGATAAATTATTATTTTTATCTTTTGTCTTATATAATAAAGACTATCGTTTTCCTTCTTAAATTCAGCTAATTCAGAGTAAAAAAACAACTCCCTTTATTTTATATATTTGGAGTGGTTTGTTACTGCTCTAAAAAGATACAGCTGGAGTAAAAACTACTCTTTCAACACGAGATGGCTGGAGTAGTTTTTACTCTTCAAAACCTACCCCCTAAAAGGAGTACTTTTTTACTCCATTTCTTGACCATCTGGAGTAAAAATAACTCTTTTCACTTCAGATAGTTGGAGTAGTTTTCACTCTGCTCAAATTACTCCCAGAAAAGAGTACTTTTTACTCCATTATTTGACCAACAAGAGTGAAAATTACTCTTTTTTTAATAAACATTCGATACTAATTCTCAGCAGAGTAAAACTTACTCCGTTAAGGGAGTAAACAAAAAAATTACTCCTCAGTGGAGTAGTTTTTACTCCAATAAAGGAGTTCAAATTACTCCTTTAAAAGTACTCCACCGCAAAGAGTAGTTTTTACTCTCTGAGTGGAGTAAATATAACTCCCTGAAACTGACAGTGTGATAATGATTTGGGCAGTGTAAAGTATAAACCTGCAAACTTCAGCACAAAGCCAATCTTCGACAGCAAAAGCGAGGTAAGATGATTTAATCTCTTCTTTTAAGGATTCTAAAATCGTTTCGCTGATTCATATTAAAAGGATGTGCATTGAAAATAACACATCACATCACAATATCAATTCCGTGACCGAGTTTCCTTTAATTTGTAACCTGACAGGAGGACTGGAGTCGTCAACCAGCATAGGGGATAAAGTGGAGTACCTCAACGGTCTGTACTTGCTCCTGAGACCAGTTCAACAGTCCCAAGCCAGCTGGTGGACAAAGTGCTACACCGCCAGCAAGAATGGCTGGGAGGCGAAGACCTTTCACGAAAGGTGCAACAATAAAGGACCTACCGTCACCATCATGCGGGTCGACAAGGACATTTTCGGCGGCTATTCGGATCAACCCTGACGCAGTGAGTGAAGCATATAAACTTTGTTCTTGGTGTGTTTATAACAGTTAAACAATAAGTGGGGCCAGGACATAAACCAGATTTCCAATAAGGGGGAAATCTAGCTATCTGAACATGACAAAGGTATATAAGGTCCAGCAAGGCTTTTCTTTACACCTTACAATCCACGAGGCTATGAACCGGAGAGGCTTGCATTAAACATCGACAGCTACGCTATTTATGACAGCGATAAATTTGGCCCTACATTTGGGTGGGGCTACGACTTGTTTATCGCTGACATGGCAAATACGAAGCAAGCATCTTACGCTAGGCCCCACTCATTTGCGAGACCCACTGGTTGTAACAGTGGCAGCGCCTGCTTGGTTGGCAGCATGCGTTTTATACCAAACGAGGTTGAAGTTTATTATGAAACGACGAAGTAAACTAACTTAAGGATTTTGTTAATGACAAAAGATATCGAAATCGGAAAAGGTTCAAATAAATTTCATAAAATTGTATTGCATTCTACCATAGTAGGTGATTCTACGGGCTTGTTGTAATAAATTTTAGAGTATATCCAATGATAGTTTGTAGGATGGAAAAAAAGCATTGTAAAACCACAACGACTGTAATTTTCCTGCTGGTTGCCAAAGGGACCACTGCAGCAGTCCTTAAAGCAGTTGTCTCATTTTAACTTTTAATTTATTTGCCCTTTCAAACGCCGCATTTGGTGGATGGTTGGATAATAGTTGGTTTTTGGATGATCGGTTTCAGGAATTGGAGATATCCGGGCTTCTTATTCTTACCAGGCGACCAGAAAATAGAATGGCCTTATCCATCCACAAGCTTATAATGTGTGTCAAGGGAAATGATAGTATCTCAGATACAGGTTTTATGATTTTTCCTGCGTCTAATCCTGGACTGTCCGAACGCGAGCTCGCTTTTTTTTTTTCTCTCGCCCCCTCTCCCCCATCCCTCAGCCGCTACGCAGGATATCCGAACGGAGCCGGTTCGTGCAACCCTGTAAATTTACGGATTTCTCTTGCGTGAACCGTGATTTTAAACGTTAAAATCCGTGAAACGGGATATTTGGTCTATATGCGATTTTTTAATCGGAAAGAATCCGTAGACAGTACCTCATCTATGGGCTACCTGTGTAACATTACTCAGGCCTGGTCACTTATCTCAAAATGGCGGACGAATAACAAGGTCCCTGCAAACCTTGTTACTTAATGACATTTCTTCCTATTTCGCTATTCTGTTTTAAGGCAAAATGTTTACAAGAAGATGCATGAAAACAATGGTTATCGGGTTTGATGGAGGAGTCCCGGACATGATTGTTTTCTCACGGACTAGTTGGAGACGAGTGTTGTGCTCACGCCAAATGGCTTCGTTTCGGGGTGAGTGCCGTACAGTAAATGCTCGTGTTAGCAACTATCCGTCGCGCTTATGTCGTGCCGAATCTAATCTTCTATTTTTGTGGACATCAATACGTTGGTTCGATATTGACGGGTTCCTACATGGGTAGCCCAGGCCTATTTTATTTTAAGGTCTATTTTACAGAGTTTGTATTGGTTAACCTGATCTTCTTAAAGTACCCCTAGCATCAAACTCCAGTATCTTTTAATTTTTATATTTATACTTATCCTGGGATGAAAACTAGGTAAAGAGTTTTCATATGATATAAGAAAAAATATTTTTTTTTACCACGGGCAAAGATACAAGCATTTAAAAACAGCTTTCCCTTTTCACAAGTTGACCCCATAAAACAATCCCGCGCACAGTGAAAACAGTGGTTGTGCATCTAGCTAAAATGTGCACGAAATTTTCTAATCGAGTAGCTAATAAATGACTAATTTCACTTTAAAGACGTCTGTGATGTTATAGTGATTCTCAACATCGCGACCCTTCGCCTTGACATTCTAACAGTGGTTTTGGTCAGTTCGTGGACGTCAATCATTTATTTTTAATTATACAGATGATCATATCGAATAAGAAAAAATAATGATATTGCTCTGGTAACGGATAAAACAAGGTCAAGGATTCCTGAATCAACAGGGAACGCCTGGCGCTTTCAAAAGTTGGGGTCACTTTTCGCTCAAGAGTGCGATATTATTTACATTTAAATGCCGCCAAAACCCCACAAAAACCCGTCCTATGGCAATAAAACTTGGTATGGTTTGTTTTCAAGTCCTAACTACTGATATATTGGTATAAACCCAGAAATTAAGAGTTTGAAGCTACAAGTACTTTAATATGAATATTTGTTCTAACAACCACCCTCGATGATCAGTTCGCGGTAAGGACCATGAAGCAAACAGTAGAACCCAAAGTAATAATGTGAAGCACTAACTTATTATTATTTCTTAAGAAAGGAAAAGGTTCTACAAGTCTGCAGGGGTTGAGGAGACTGAAGGTAATAACTAAAATATCATGAACTACTGTAAATTCTTTTAACCTCCACCAATATATATTTTGCTGTTTCTAGTATTGCTGTTAATTGGTACATTGATGCAGACTCAGAGGAAATGTGTTTGGTCATGTCAGAAATTAAAAATCAATGTTGAATAATAAGTTAATTTTCTAGTGTGCTCATCCTGAATGGGATGAAAGATGTTAATACTTTTTTTGTCAAAGATTGATTTCACTTTTTATATCTTATATATTGTGTGTAGGTGGATTCCAGATCACAGTTGATAACCGAAAAGTAAAAACTCCGGCCAGGAATTTGTTGGTAGTACCAAACCAAAAATTAGCTGTTGCCATGGCGTCTGAGTGGAACATGCAGGCAGGCAGTATAAAGCCAGCAAGTATGCATTTGGTAAGTATAGTAAGCAGGCAGGGATGAACAGACAGACGGACAGACAGACAGACGGACAGACAGACAGATGGACAGGCGGGCAGACAGACATGTGATATATTTACAGTGTTTGTGTACAAGACAAGCCACTTGAAAAGGACACTGATGATAGAGGGTTTATGCCACCTTCAGGAACTAAATTTAAAAATTTTTTAATAGAAAAAAAAATTGTGGCCAACCCCTATCAAAAAGCTACTCGGCACAGTCCCAGAGGTGATTCACTATACTTCCCTTGTATTGAACTGTATTATCCCTGTTATTGTTCCTCGCCATTGAATCAGATTAGTCCTGACACTATTGTGTGAAGGCTATACATTATATTATTATTATTTTAAAAGCCATGTGCTGGCTCCACCTTTAGGCAACGCTTAAATCTATATATTTATTTTACTAACAGATTTATTTTCTCTTCCAGACAAGCCTTGCCAACACCGTGATTGACAAGCCATCGGAATGCTCTAAGGATCAAAGAATTGAAGATATTTTAGAATACCTTTACTCTGACACAGTTCGGTATATGTACTTCTTAGAGTAACTACTTGCTTACTCTTTTGAGCTAGCTTGGCTTTTCCAGCAATGACCAGCAAAGCGCAGTCTATGCTGTCTGACGGGGTGACTGGAATATTAACTATATATAGTAGTTGTTGGTCGGATAGTTGCACCAGTATCTATTAAACGCAGGACAAAGCATACAAGTGCATTTCTAAGAGTGATAATTGAAAAATGGCAGTGTAGAGATACCACTGTTCAAGAAATTTATAAATGTTGCATTTTTTCTCTCTAGTTTCCCTGCCTCTGACCCAGACAACTTAGTGGAATTACAAAAGACCGAGTGGGGACCTCTCATATCCTGGTTCTCTTCAAGGTACGTTTTTCTCCAATTCTGCTATCTCTTAGGGTAAAAATTCCTTCAACCACACCCAATTTACTATCTCTTAGGGGTAAGAATTTCTGTTGACTACGCCCAAAGTGCCATCCCTTAGGGTAAAAAATCGATTTTGCAGATGATCACCCCCGTCTGTTTTTTATCAGAGTCCCCCCCCCCCCGGAACTGTTGGTTATCTCAGTGTAAATAGGAGTGTGAGTTGGGGTGCAGGGGCGTAGCCAGGGGGGGTGGCCCAGGGGCCAGGGCCCCACCTTCTAGCAGCCAAAAAATACAGTAAATGTATCAGACATTATCTAAAATACAGGAGAAAATGCCTTGAAAGCGCCTTTTAGGGCCCCCTCCTGTTTACAATCCTGGCTACGCCTCTGGGGTGTGAGGACTGCCACTAAAGATTCATTCCCAACAGTTTTTACCCCCCCCCCCCCCCAATATATACAGTTAAGCATGATCAGACCCCATCAATTTTATCTATCATAACTTGAAACTCACAGTGCCGAAATTACAAGTTGACTTTACAATTCTAAAGAAAACTGAACCAAAACTTTTGACTGGGTTATCTTTGTTCTTGTTACAGTTGCTAAGCGTTCCCTACCCCCTACCCTCTGGTTTATTGCAGGTTTGGAGTGTCTGTCCCGAGTTGTGAGGGTCTACTAGCCACACCTCTAGAACCAGGAGATGTCAACAAGCTCAAGTATGAGTTGACATCTGTCAATCACTGGGCTATGACAGGTGAGAGAGTGGTAAATAGCCAGAAAAAAAACATTTATTTGTTGTAAAATTGATAGGGTTAATGTTGTTGATGACAAGAAGGTTTTAACCCTTACCAGAAAAAAAAACACTGTTAGATGGAGAACAACAGAGATAGATGGCAACGTAATAGGATAACAACATAGATAGCAACTTAGATGGAAAACAACAGAGAGAGATAGCAACATAGATGGAGAACAACAGAGAGAAAGATAGCAACTTTGATGGAGAATAACAGAGATAGATAGCAACTTTGATGGAGAACAACAGAGATAGATAGTAACTTAGATGGAAAACAACAAAGATAGATAGTAACTTAGATATAGAACAACAAATATAGATCGCTACTTAGATGGAAAACAACAGAGATAGATAGTAACATAGATGGAAAACAATAGAGGTAGATAGCAACTTAGATGGAAAACAACAAAGATAGATAGCAACTTAGATGGAAAACAACAGAGATAGATCACAACTTAGATGGAAAACAACAGAGATAGATAGTAACATAGATGGAAAACAATAGAGGTAGATAGCAACTTAGATGGAAAACAACAAAGATAGATAGCAACTTAGATGGAAAACAACAGAGATAGATCACAACTTAGATGGAAAACAACAGAAATAGATAGTAACATAGATGGAAAACAATAGAGGTAGATAGCAACTTAGATGGAAAACAACAAAGATAGATAGCAACTTAGATGGAAAACAACAGAGATAGATCACAACTTAGATGGAAAACAACAGAAATAGATAGTAACATAGATGGAAAACAATAGAGGTAGATAGCAACTTAGATGGAAAACAACAAAGACAGATAGCAACTTATATGGAGAACAACAAAGATGGATAGCAACTTAGATGGAAAACAACAAAGATAGATAGCAACTTATATGGAAAACAACAGAGATAGATAGCAACTTAGATGGAAAACAACAAAGATAGATAGCAATTTATATGGAGAACAACAAAGATGGATAGCAACTTAGATGGAAAACAACAGAGATAGATCACAACTTAGATGGAAAACAACAGAAATAGATAGTAACATAGATGGAAAACAATAGAGGTAAATAGCAATGGATAGCAACCAATGTGTTTAGTGACTGGGATGGATATAACAACTTAGATAGATATAGCGACTGGGATAGATAGCAAATGAGATGGATACAGCGACTGAGATAGATAGCAAATGAGATGGATACAGCGACTGAGATGGATAGCAAATGAGATAGATATAGCGACTGAGATAGATACAGTATAGCAGGTACGAGTTGTCATTTGCGCTAGATCACAGTACGTGAACAGAGCGGCCTCTGTTTGCTAAAGCTATTTTTGGATCGTTGATAGTGGATTGACTCATTTTCGTGTGCAGATGTCATCTTTTTTCAGTTTAAATCAGGAAAGGTTGTTTTGACCTACGAATAACCTGGTCTCTCGCATACAAAAACATGGAATTGCTATCAGTTATGTCTCAGCAAAAATAAGGGAAGGATAAAAAATATCAGTAATTTTTTGTCAACATCGATATGCCATTGTCTATCTATATGACTTTTTATTATGCTCCGAAAAATTATCCCCCTATACCCCAGACTAGGATGGCATAGAAAAAGAATACTATAGTTTCAGGCTTGTACAGGCTTCGATCACTATTTCATAACGCCTTCATATCATAACCCCTTCAAGTTATTTGCGTTTGTCAACAGCGAGTGGGTAATTCTACCGTTAGGCAAATAAGGTCTTTGCAGTTATTTGTGCCTGGTTCCGGCTTTTTGTTACTCAGGAGATGTTACATTGGTGCGCGATTTTATCTGAGAATGGGAAAATGTATTACTTTAATTTTTTTTCTTACATTAAAAGAAGTTGCCTTCTTTTATTTTTTTTTTTTTTTTTTTATATATGAAATAATACTTAGAGTGGGACGGATTTTACTTTGATGATCATTGGATAAAGTGATTATTCATGAATGTCAATACGAAGCTTTTTCAATTTTTGTATGTATTTTTGCCATCCAGCTGCGAAATCAGTTGTCTGTGAGATGTTCTCTCGACATTAAAAAAATATTACCTGATTCCACGCTGGAAACCATAATAAATTCAAAACAAGATTTGTTCCACCAATTTTAATCAAAATCAAAATAACAGCGATACTGATTTGGGGCAACCAGCTGAAAAGTTTGTTCCGCTGCCAGATTCAATTTATATAGAAATTCTAAATTGGGAATCTCCATGTATCGTCCTCGTTAATATGCAATTCTCAAACAATACAGTCTCCAATTTAATGTCGCCCATAATAGCGTCATTGCAGACAGGGTTAGCTAACAAATTGAGGATCACCAATTGATATAACTTGTTTGTTGCCTTTCAAGCGACACACCTGTCGTGTTGCTGAACACGATAGAAGCTACAAGGCACGTTCAAGGACTTACTGAGTACGATAGGAGCTACAAGGCCTGTTCAGGGACTTGCTGAGCACGATAAAAGCTACAAGGCCTGTTCAAGGACTTACTGAGTACGATAGAAGCTACAAGGCCTGTTCAGGGACTTACTGAACGAGATAGAAGTTACATGGCCTGTTCAAGAATTGAATGTTAGACATCAGATCGACCTAATTTGTTCTTTGCCTTGATCGAGCCCTCACCTGTTAATGCTAAACACCGAATTGCTGGAAGAATCTGACTACTTCAGAGGCTGAATGATAGACCAAAAAATCGCCATAACTTGGTTTTCACCTTTGTCGAGCGACAAACTCTGTTTTACTGATATCTCAACAGCAGAAAGTTGAAAGTTAATCTCTTAATACCGGAAAGTTGGTAGCAATTAATTGACCACCTGAAAATTGATTGGCAGACCAAAGATTAACATTGAAACACTTGCGTTTTTCGTGCAAAGTCCTTGTTGGCTTAACCAAGGGAAACGCCTACAGTCTTGAGCACCAGTTAAATGGGAACAGCATAAATGGACCCGAATCAGTTATAGGAATCTAGGATTCGTCTCCAGGAGGACTTTAATCCGAAGAAGGCGCCTATATTGATTTTTTATAAGAGTTTGCCCTTAAAACTGTCGACGCAAGCAACACTGCCACAAAGAACAGTTTTTAATATGGTCATTAGGATAGCAAGCAACATAGATTCCCCGTCTCTTTGTAGATAGAGTTGCCATAGAGGCACCTTAATCGTCTTCAGTATCAACTTAGTATCAACATTGCCAATAATTTTCTAGGTTCTTACTGAGTACATTTTTACAAGAGAAATTATCAGGAGCTTCTGTCGGTCACCAGCGACGTGAATCGAGGCAGACATTTATTTCGTTATCCACCTCGCTTAACCAGGCGACATTTACCTTCAAGGGACCTGAATATCCTGGACAACTATTGTCTAAAATCATTCGTCACTGTCGTAATCCACCTTGTTTAATCAAGCAAGTGTTTCGCCCAACTTCATAGCAACCTGGATATTCCAAACAGTCCTTGCGTGAAACAAAGCGTTGTTATATACCTCGTTAAACCGGACGCACCATGAACCAAACTGACGTTTACTACCTGCCCCCTAAAAGCTTCCAAATCTTTACGTACGCCGCAACCTACATCATCTGCATCGCCGCTGCCACCACAAATGCCCTTATTATTCTGGCCTTCATCATTAATGAGCATCTTCGCAAACGAAACACTTACTTCATCCTTAACCTGGCTATATCGAACTTCCTTTTCGGCTCTGTCCTTGCGCCTATGTTTGCCGAGTATCTTAGGAAGGTCATCCTACCGCTCTCGTCGCCCGAGGTCCCACGAAGTTATCTCCTCGGAGACCAAACGGAGAAGATCGTTGTCATGATCGGGTTTTTGACCTCCGCCCACTTGACAACCCTGATGCTCATTTCTCTTGATCGAATGTTCGCCACTGTCTGGCCATTACGTCATCGACAGATACATCCCCGGATGTATTACATCAGCAGTGTGGTCACATGGTTTCTGAGTGGAGTTCTGATTGGTCTGGCTTTTTTGGACCTAATTTTAGGAGAAAGCGTGTTCGCATGTTGGGGCTTGATGTGCCTTGCTGTGATGGCTGTGTCTTACGCGACCATATTCCTAAAAGTGAAGAAACAGCATTGTATACATCATAATCAGTATCGTAATAATAACAACCATCAACATCAGCAGCAGCAGCAACAGAAGCAACGACAACAACAACCACATCCACAACAGCAGCGACAACAACCACTACCGCAACAGCAACGACAACAACAACCACTTCCGCAAGAGCAACGACAACAACAACTACTACCGCAACAGCAACAGCAACGACAACAACAACCACTTCCGCAAGAGCAACGACAACAACAACCACTACCGCAAAAGCAACAGCAACGACAACGACAACAACAACCACTTCCGCAAGAGCAGCGACAACAACAACCACTACCTCAACAGCAAAATGTCGGTCCCGACACAGCTATCCAAAAAGAACGCCGACTTGCCAAGACGTTGCTATTGGTAACAATAACGTCATTGTTGACATGGTTACCACTTTTGGCCACTGCTGCCCAGGCCGTGACGAGTGGGCCGCCTCAAGGTGTTGCGCACTTTTTGGCCAACCTGATTTTCGGGTTGAGCCCGTTACTGGACCCGGTCATATACTTGTTTAGAGTGAACGAGTATCGTCTCGCCGTGGTGCGAGTTGTGTGTGGATGTCAGAGGTACAGGAGGCCGTATGTACAACCGATGGTTGCAGCTAGAATGTAGCCTATTCATGGGTTTCCTGTGGTTTCTCGGGTTACCTGTGGTTGATGATGTGACGTCACCCAAATCCGATGGTTGCAGCTGTGCGCAGTACTTGGACTGTATAGAATGTAGCCTATTCATGGGTTTCCTGTGGTTTCTCGGGTTACCTGTGGTTGATGATGTGACGTCACCCAAATCCGATGGTTGCAGCTGTGCGCAGTACTTGGACTGTATAGAATGTAGCCTATTCATGGGTTTCCTGTGGTTTCTCGGGTTACCTGTGGTTGATGATGTGACGTCACCCAAATCCGATGGTTGCAGCTGTACGCAGTGCTAGGACTGTATAGAATGTAGCCTATTCATGGGTTTCCTGTGGTTTCTCGGGTTATCTGTGGTTGATGATGTAACGTCACTCGAAACCCCATCCCGACAATCTCCTCTCCTGGTGGTTGGATCTTTCCAGCTTCTTTCTACTTACGGCTTACCACAGGGATCCCAAAAAGAGCGCCGGGGACTAAGCTATAGTGATATGAATAACAACTGCTGATGGAACAAAAGACACAGTGAAAACCTGATTTAAAAGTTCCGGCTAAACTAATACAATCCCTAATTGACCTAACCGGCGTAGTGATTTTTAAAAGACTCTTAAACAAACCTATAACCATCTCGCGCCCGCACACAAAACACCGAGTTCTACGCCATCCCACACGCCAGAACTGACACATAAATATAGCTTCCTGTGGAACCATCTTCCACAGTCATTGACACGAGAGGCCGCCCGTAGGCCTTCCACGCTGTGCTTTAGATGTCAACATGCACTGCGCACTAATATCAGGGGGGTAGCCAGGGGGGTAGCCAAGGGGGGCCGTGCACCCCCTTCTAGCAGCCAAAAATATAGTAAAGGTATAAGTATTATCTAGGAGAAATGTATTGGGAGGGTATTTTGGGCCCCCTCCTGTTGAAAATCCTGGCTACGCCGGTGAATATATTTGTACAAATAGGTCGCGCATTAAATAAAGTGAAGATAACAATACACGTTTTGCCTGTAACTATGTGGACCCTGATATCGCTCATGTCGCGTTGTTCTCTGACGACAGGTCTCGAGTACGCTGTTGACACGTCCAAGTCTTTTATCACGAGTATGGCCCTGTTAGACAACCACGTAACCGTTGAGAAGGCCGCATACCTCACAAGACTCGAGCTTGAATTCCAGGTACGTAATACACGTCGCGACCTCGTACTTGTCACGTGATGTAACAGCCTTACCCTGGTCACGTGATATAACGACCTCGTACTTGTCACGTGATGTAACAGCCTTACCCTGGTCACGTGATATAACGACCTCGTGAAGGCCTCGTACTTGTCACGTGATGTAACAGTCTTACCCTGGTAACGTTATATTGCAACCTTGCGAAGGTCACGTGATGTGGAAACCTTCCATTGGTCACGTGATGTGAAAATCTTGCACTAATCACATGCTATGACTACCACGCATCGATCACGTGGTATGAAAATCCTGCGATGTGTAAACTTACTTTGACCACGTGATATTTTATCGTTGTGTCTATCAAGTAGCAAATACTAAGGACCTGTTAACATGGAGGACGGTCACCCACCAACCCGGGGTCGTGAGCAACCAGGGGGGGGGGGTGGTCGTGAACCAAACAGGAGCACTAGGGGATGGGGGACAATGTTGGGCTTGGTAGTACCTACCGAACGATAACACACAAGATGGCGGATAGTTGACATGTTGTCTTTCCGTTTTGGCTTTCCGCTTTGTAGTTGTCGCTTTGCTTAACTTTGCGTTGCTAAAACCACGCTAGTCACTGAGACTTACCACAGGAAAATAAGAGAGATAACGGGTTATGTCTTCCCCTAAGAAGACCCTACCTCCATGTAATCAGTTACATTCCTGGTGATCATGTGATGTGACAGGCTGCTTGCTAAGCACTGCAGGCTCAAGTTCATGGTCATAACTGATCACGTGGTTGTGTTTTCAGATTGGCCGCTGGGGAAGTGTAGAGTGGGCTCACGATGTCGATCTCATGGAACTGCGGTGTCGTCTTGCTGCAGCGGCGTTATTCTATCACCTCTGTATACGGGGCAACTCATAGCAGATCACGATAAAAAGGTCATCATTCAACCTGCCTATACCGGACACTTACACAGTTTTACGACCTGTCTAGCTGGGCAACTCTTAACAGATCACGGTACAAAGACCACTATTTAACCTGTCTATACCGGACACTTACAAATGTGCAGGACATGGCCTGTGTACAGCTGAAAACAGATCACAGTCCAGAGACCGTTATTCATCCCGTCTTTACCGGACACGTCGAAATAAGCATTTGCTTAACTTTTTCCTAACAGAATATAGCGCATTTAATAACAAATTGCGGAGCGTTTGAATTATTTTACTTGGCAATTGAAGTCTCTACCGCTCTGTAACATGCAAACTTTAGCAAGCAGTTCCATTAAAGAGCCTGTTAAACGCCATTTTGACAACCTAGCGTGATACCTAGTGTGAGAAAGCATCCGTTTCCACCGCTGATTAAATTTGGTAATTTTATTATAAGACTTCTTATTATAGAAATGACATTTTAGGCGGCGAAGGGGTGGGGGGTGGGGTGGGGGAGTGACGACGATCCTTCAATAAGAAATGACCCCCCCTTTTTCGCGCCCAAGGGGAAGACTTGCTCCATGTCGATCTCGGAGTCAGTAATCGAGCGAAGAGAGATTAGATCAGCGAGCGAAGCGAGATTAAATGAGGTTGCGAAGCGACCGAGCGTGGCTCCTAAACCTCGAATTTTTTTAACGACTTTGAGAAAGTCTACCCAAGCGGGTGCTGTTTTATTGTTGTCATTAATCTCTGTGGTTTTATTGTCATAAATCTCTGTGGTTTTCTGTATCTAGTTTAAACTGGAGACCGGAGTATTTGATCGTCTTTACTGTTAAAAAAACTATTATCGTTTGAGGGAAGATAAATCGTTTTCAGGTCTAAAAATCAATCCTAATAAATCTAGTTATCACCTTACTAATCTCTTCTTTCAAGATGAGGATTATATTCGAGTATTTACCGATGGTCGTACTAACACAATTCCCTTGTGTGAAATTCTGTTTACATTCCTTCCTCGCTCATTTGTGAATCAGCAAATGTTTGGATATCATTAGAAAATAACACGAAACAGAAATACGGAATTCAAATTCTGAAATATCCCATCTTTCGCAATATATTTTTAAGATGCATACATCATATACCCTATATTATGTTTAGTTAATATTGGATAACTCAAGTTATTGTACTGAGGGAAGCCTCCGTTGTGGTATTTTGTCTGTTCGCGAATGTTTCCGATGTTGATGCTATCATATTCAATTGTCGCCTTTTTGTTCTACAACTTTTCCCAACTAAATTATTGTTGGGCCTTGTTGTTACTAAAAATGTCTCGCTCTTCACAACTGTATTCAGTCCCTGAAACTGTCAACTACAAAAATTCAAAATGGAATGCAATAATGTTTTTTTATTAATGGAAAGTTGAAAGTTGATGCAAACATTGTCTGACATCATTTGATTGTCATCTGTCCCTATCAGATTCGTTCATTTCGGCTTCCGTTTGGGGAATTGAATTCTAATTCCCGAAAAAGACTATTATTCCTTGAGCAGCTTAGAAAAAATCCACTTAAATCTCGCCTGCTGTGTGCAAAAGTTTCAGTTTACAGACTTTCGAAACATCAAGTTACGGCAAGTGCAGTTTAATCTGCTCAACAAAACATGATGTAGATCCTGTTGCTTTCAGAGTTGCGGGGAAGTGTTCGGAAAATTTCTAAGCTGAGAAGACTTTTGAACCTTGATGTCTGTGTGATTGCAGTGCTGAAAAAACAATACGCAAGAAACACATTCAAGCATTCTTGCGGTGCGCAGAGATTGTGCAAACAATTTTCACATTCAAACAAGCAAGTCTGGTTGACCATTTCGCACGGATCTAAAGCAACCGGGTATTTTAATTGAGATTTGATGAGTTTATAAAAGCTTTTAAAATGGATAAGAACAACAACGATGGGATTCTCAAACGGATCGACTTCACGGCGACTGATGCAGAGCGACGAGTGTCTAAAGGTCAAGCGAAGATGTTTATGACAAGAAACGCTGGCGAGAAACAGAACCTAAAAAAGCTTACACGACATTTAGACAAAGAAAAAGCTGCAAAGGCATCGCAAATTTCCTACGCGCAGAAATTATTCTTTAAGAAATATGGAAATCGGGCTGTGGAGTATGAAAAGGGAGGAACGCCATCTCGAAAAATTTCACGAGATCGCAGCTCTAGTTGGGACCCGATGTTTATAAGAGAAGATCCAGATAAACAAATTTATAGAAGCGACCCCGGTGGAGCTCATGGACTTGGAACCGATCGTGGAAGATCTCGCTCTGGTTCGCACGACCACGATCACAGATCACGGAAGATTCCTGATTCCCGCAGAAATCCCGTAGCCGAAGATCATCTTCGAGTGTTCGTGACACGTCCCTCGTGTACGCCCGCGAGTGTCCCGCGGGTTTTCTCGCTTGGAGATTTAGCGTCACAATGTGAAGGCGATGAATGTGGGAGGAAGTTTTCTAGCGCGGAGAATATATCGCGCTTGCGCAGTGGAAGTTTCTTTTCTAGTGAGGGCACAAGTCAAAGCTCCAGTGTTGAGGAGCTAGGGACAGGGAATAACGAAGGAAATGGCGATATAGGGACGCGGCCGAGGTCTCTCTCTGACATTCTACCCCCAATAACACTACCTCCAATTTACCAGCAAGAAGCAAGGCGCCTCAAGCCGAAGTCCAGTAAGTCCAGAACTGGTGGCGGTATACCAATGCCAGACATTTCCAGGAATCCTGGAATCACTCGCAGAGTACTAGGGAAACAGCCGTTGCCTAGTGAGCACAAGTCCTCTGATGGACTGGACAGCACGCTGTCTGACTGCCGGTATTTGCGCCAGTGGCCGATTGGGTAGAGTAATGGCAAAGCGTGTGATGAAGATACTTTAAAGGAGGCAAAGAGGAATGGCTAGTTAGACTACGCTGAGGATGTACGTGAATTAAATGGCTCGGAAAAGCTTACAATAACAAGGCAAACCAGGCAATCGCATTAAGGAAAGAAAAATCTATTCTCCCTAAGGGTTTCTCCCTGATGTTACTCCCTAATCTAACAGGTTTCTCATGGTTTCTCCCTAAGGATTTATCCCTGATGGTTTCTCTCTAATCTAACAGGTTTCTCATGGCTTCTCCCTAATCTAACAGGTTTCTCATGGTTTCTCCCTAAGGGTTTCTCCCTAATCTAACAGGTTTCTAATGGCTTCTCCCTAAGGGTTTCTCCCTAAGGGTTTCTCCCTAATCTAACAGGTTTCTAATGGCTTCTCCCTAAGGGTTTCTCCCTGATGGTTTCTCCCTAATCTAACAGGTTTCTAATGGCTTCTCCCTAAGGGTTTCTCCCTAATCTAACAGGTTTCTGGTGGCTTCTCCCTAAGGGTTTCTCCCTGATGGTTTCTCCCTAATCTAACAGGTTTCTAATGGTTTCTCCCTAAGGGTTCCTCCCTGATGGTTTCTCCCTAATCTAACAGATTTCTGATGGCTTCTCCCTAAGGGTTTCTCCCTGATGGTTTCTCCCTAATCTAACAGGTTTCTGATGGCTTTTCCCTAAGGGTTTCTCCCTGATGGTTCCTCCCTAATCTAACAGGTTTCTCATGGCTTCTCCCTAAGGGTTTCTCCCTGATGGTTTCTCCCTAATCTAACAGGTTTCTCATGGCTTCTCCCTAAGGGTTTCTCCCTGATGGTTTCTCCCTAATCTAACAGATTTCTGATGGCTTCTCCCTAAGGGTTTCTCCATGATGGTTTCTCCCTAATCTAACAGGTTTCTCATGGCTTCTCCCTAAGGGTTTCTCCCTGATGGTTTCTCCCTAATCTAACAGATTTCTGGTGGTTTCTCCCAAAGGGTTTCTCCCTAATCTAACAGGTTTCTCATGGCTTCTCCCTAAGGGTTTCTCCCTGATGGTTTCTCCCTAATCTAACAGGTTTCTAATGGTTTCTCCCTAAGGGTTTCTCCCTGATGGTTTCTCCCTAATCTAACAGATTTCTGATGGCTTTTCCCTAAGGGTTTCTCCCTAATCTAACAGGTTTCTAATGGCTTCTCCCTAAGGGTTTCTCCCTGATGGTTTCTCCCTAATCTAACAGGTTTCTGATGGCTTCTCCCTAAGGGTTTCTCCCTGATGTTTCTCCCTAATCTAACAGGTTTCTGGTGGCTTCTTCCTAAGGGTTTCTCCATGATGGTTTCTCCCTAATCTAACAGGTTTCTGATGGCTTCTCCCTAAGGCCGGCTTGCTAGCAAAGAAAAGGTAGACGGATAAGAAAACAGAGACTCAGGAGCGTACGCTATTGTGACATGTTCAGCGTCACTAGATAAAAAAAACCGTTCCGTTTTCGTGCTCCGGTTGAGTCTCGTTCATGCTAATATTCTTCGGCATGTATACATTATTACGCCAACACATCCTTCTTTTCCTTCGCTAGTTCAAGGAGGTAATTTATAAGGAGTTTTATCGGGAAAGCCTTCATGCAGGCTGGTAAAGGGGGTATGGATCAGTCTTCACGAACCGGGCTAAATGGCTTTTCACGTTTCACAGAACGAAAAGTGACTTTTTAAATCTTTAAATCACGTTTCACGGACATCGAAATGGACGATTTTACGTTTCTCGTAAGGTGAAAAATGGTCAAATCTCGTTCCACGAAAATACCGCTCTGTTCACGAGTCAAGATGGCGGGAAAAGGGTTTTCCAGCATGGCATGGCACTTCCTTGGAGAAATCCGGGAATTAGGGGCTTACATACTTTGGAATACTTAGAATATGAGATGCATTGATTAAAAAAAAGATCCGTAGAACACATTAACGAATTATTTTATTACTTAAAAGTTTCGCGCATTTACTGATTACGATCAGGATCGCACAAAATCGCACTCGATCGCAAAATAAGTTTCCATATAATCGCACATGTCATGATCGCCTGCGTTCGAAGACGATCACATGGGAACTAGCCTTGAAGAAGGGATTCTTTTATTGACTCAGTATTGAGCGGGAACATGGCATGCTTGGCTTTATCTTTTAGAATTGTGATGCAGTCGCTTCTTTTATTGAGTGATGATTTGATTGACATCTGCCTATCAGAAGGATTTGCTCCCATGGCGAGAAGTAATTTATTTCTTGGGTGGTGTTACGAATCCCAATCAAAACTGACGTTTCAAATAGGTGTATGCGCACCTCGTCGTTCGGTTGTTTATCTTTAATTGATTGTTTGTTTGTTGAGTTGTTTTCCAATTCTCAATATATAAGCTCAAGATTCCGCATACAAGTAGTTCCTCTGGCCAAAAGCTTAATTCCAAGTTTTTAAGAAATTTAGAAGATATGAAATTTAGATATTAGCTAGCAAAGTTGTCTTAATTTCTGATCAGAGCGCGACTTCTCCCTAAAAACGAGGAGAATTCATACTTTAAACATTTGAAAATTGCACTTCAAGCCTCATATCTCGAAGACGAATCCATTACAAGAAAACTCTTTTTGATATGTTGGTTTACCTAACACAAGGAACCTCTATGGAAAAATTCAAGCTTACCGAAGTTAACCAGACCTTATTTTGGGACACGTAATATGATTCCATCAGCATTGTCAAGCTTTCCACCTCACCCAAGGCACATTCCGACCATAGCCTACATGCAAACGGCGTGTACATCATTTCAAAACAATGTCAGCGCAAACAGCAAACGTCGAAAAGAACAATGATCTATATTTATTTCTCCCAAATGCACAAAACATTGTATGAATTGTACGATTACTCTTTTAAGGTCATTGATGCATGGTCCTAGTATCGCGGAAATTTGTTAATCACCTTTCACTAAGCAACTTTCGGTTGTAGAACTACCATTTGACATTGGTCTTCTGTCGTTTGCACTGACGTTTGTTTTTTGAAAAACACGGGTGTATTTCCAATGCATTATGCTTCATTTGCGTCAGAGTCCTTTTGTCCAAGATGCGTCAGGCTTCAACACCACTAGATCCAAATGTTTATAGCCCCAAAACCATCTTCTTTCAACTCAAAACTGTTGTGATTTTTTATGGACAGGGACAACACCGAAGTGAGGGATCTTTCCGATCAGGAAAGATGCATTTCCAGAGGACAAGCAAAACAATTATTGGCAAGAAACGCAGCTGAAAAGTACCGTCTTAAAAATCTGACTCAACGCCTTGAGAGAGAAAAGGCGTCTACGATAGCGCAGCATCATTACGCTAGAGAACAATTCCTCATCAAATATTGGGGCACGCCAAGAATTCACCTTTCTCGTGGTCTCTCGATGGCCGAAAAACGGGAGTTTTCTAAGAGTTGCGAAGCGCTGTTTGTGACAACTTACACAGAAAAGCGAATATCAAAAAGCGACTCAAATATCAGAGGAGCTGTTCTACTAGATGATAATCGTAAGCCGGATTCACAAGCTCCTGAATGCAGACCAGTGTTGAATTACAACAGGAGAACCACAGTGCAGGACCTTCTTAGATTACCCTCCGTTTCGGATATCCCGCGGGACCACTCGCTAAGAAACGTATCCCCTGTGATCAATGAGAACTTTTCACGCAGAAATATTGACGTCACAGACATGTCTTATATTAGGCCGAGGGAAAACAAACAAAAAAGTGCTAGCAACGAAGAATTGACCAATAAAAAACAAATTGAATATAGAATACGCTCTCTCTCTGACGTGGTTCGGCCGAAATTAGATGCTTGGGAAAGGGAAAATGGCGAGCCAGCAGAAAATAGATCCCGGTCTCTTACGGATTTAGTTACTCCATCACAAGACTTAAGAAAAGATAAAGGCGAAGATGCAGGACCCAAAGTGACTTTCTACTCGGAGAAGCCTACTCAACGCGAAAATGTGCGCACTTCTGAGAATAGCCCTCCAGCGGATGAGGAAACTAAATCCGCAGAAGAACGTGTGAAACCCATAGAACTTGGAGACATCAAACTTCTGGAGGTGCTGCCACCGTTAGTTTTACCACCCATTTACAAACAAGAAGAACAAGGTCGCAGCAGGCCGCTGTCAAGTCGCCCCAGTTCGTGCAGCAGTGTATCATCCGGAGACAAAGAGCGGTCACTGCATGATCCTGCCACAGGTCCTCATCCTACTGACAACCTTCTGCTTGACGCGGCTCTCTCACAGTGCAGGTATCTGCGACAAAGACCCTTGAATCCTAAAATTGTTCTTGAAAACATTGACTAGGTTATTGAGCATCTGCAACAATCGGTTTCACACCAGGGTTCGTGTTTGTTATCTTAAATGTACTGCATAATTAATATTGTTGAAAAAGGCTAGGATCAAATTGGGGGGGGGGGGGGGGTGCAATAAAGGACTGTAATACCATTCTTAAGGTTAGGAGAAACCATCCTGGACACCTAGATCTACCTAGACGACCTCAATAAGTCAACAAAAAAGAGGTTTAACACCGGCTCCGCTCTTAGGCAGTGCCTAATACTATATATTACCAAAGGACATCACACACACGCTAGCGACGTGGGCTACCGTGACCACCTTGACAGTTTTTTGAAATAAAATAATTTAAACATAATAGGATGCGAGAAATTGACTGACATGACTACTTCACTACCCAACTAGCCAGGCAAAGAATTACTTGAGAGCACATCAGAGCATGACTTAATCCTCCTACTTATATAGCTCGTGTCAATCAACTGTGATTCTCGCATGCTGATTGGCTAAGTTTCGTAACACTCCCCATTGGTGGCTACAGTAGCGAGTCCCATTGTTTCATTTTGCTCTGAAGACTTTTAAATGCTGAGATGTTTTTCACATCGGTTTAATTTCTTTGCGAGTTAGAAATAAAATGTATAATGAATGCTCTTCTCTGTGCTTCTTTTTTCCATACACTCTTATGTTCACAACGATGCCTCTATCGCTAGTTGATCTTGACCGAAACGTCTGGAACCTGTAATAAGTATGGGTAGGGGGGGGGGGGGTTGTTTCCACTCTTTATTTTTTCTCAAAACTAACCAGTAGTACATTGGTGAGAGGTGATAAACACCCATATGGTTATAGTTTCAAGGGCAGGTGCTTGGATCAGCTTGAATAGAATTTTTTTACATAATTTTTGGTTTGTTGTGAATGGATAAAGTAGCTATGGGAATAGGTATCTAAAATAAAAAAAAATAAAAGAACGATCTTTTGTCTGAGAATAAAGACATTGCAAGTAGAGCCATGGTTTTCATCTCGGGCATTATGATTTTATGACAACGTTAGACTCTAGGAGCCCGCTAAGAGCAGAACTGTGATGTTTTTTATAAAAGGCACGTTTTAGAATACGCTAAACAAGTCTCGTTACATGTTCTCGCGCGCATTCCAGTGTTAGGAATTTTTTTAATTAAGCGATGAGAAAAGACACCAAAGTTTTCTTAATAAGAACTGCTCTGTTCTTTATATATCTGTGGGCTGGTGCTGCAGTATTTATGGCCCTCGAAAGCGACAGAAGTGGCGCGAAAACTATCGATGGAAAAGACATTCTTCGTCTACGCCAACTAAATACAACGCAGCGATTCAAAATGAACGAAGAAGACTTCCTCGAAATGGTGTCCGACATATCTCGTACAATATCGGCAAGCCAAACAAATAACTGGGGTATATTTCATGGTGTCACATTTGCGACTCATCTATTAACCACTATTGGTAAGTAAAAAAATCCGCGATAAATACTCTTACATAACAGAATATTTAATTCATCAATTAAATGCTTGTAAATTTATTTCTTGTAGTCAATGAAAGTCTTAAAAGTAGGGGATGGAAAAGGTAAATGGGTTTATTGAGCCAATGCCAACTACGCAAGGGAAGAATAAAATTTTGATTAGAATTTTTAATTGAAACAAAATGCCGGGTAAGGGAGAGCTCGATCATTTTTCGTGCCGTTTGCTGGGTATTATGTTCTCTAATGTAAGGCTGAACGCACGAACGCGTCTATTGGGGAAGCCCTTGTAACTCCCAACTGGGAATATCATAAACGCTTCGAAGGACTTGAAGCAGAAGAAATCGAGGCACTTTCACTACAGGAGTACAAAAAACTGGAGAAAAAAAGAGCAAAGAAGAATGCATGGAGAGCTGCTGTTGAGTTGACTGACCGAGTGGACGGTGAACCAGCACCAAATGGTTTTATATCTTGTAGTGTATCTTGTAGTGGATACGTTTCCATAGGGACAATGAGTATATGGATAAATATATTCCTACCAAATCCGAATCTGGGAAGCTTAAATTGCCTGGCCATGGATACTATAGCAAACTAGAGAACTTCTGTCATCTACACTTTCAGAGTGGGGAACTGTATATAGCCTACGTGAAAGGAGCTTGTGAAGAACAGGTAGCCTGCGTGCAGACGGAAATAGTTCCATTATTTTAAAGCTTGCGTTTAGCGGGTGTACACAGGCTAAGAACAGGGGGACCTTTGTGATTTTTGCACAAAATGGACTGGCCCCAGGACTGCTCACGTTCCACGCCCATACCCCGATTATACAAAGCCCGGTTTTCATTATCGATCTGCATGCGACGCGCAAGTAAATGATGATAACGGAAATCCACGACCTGTTGACGACTTTCAACCCCGTGCCCAGCTAAGAAAGCTTTTCAAGGAAAAGGAAATAATATCATCAGATGAAGTCAAAATAAAGGAATTTTCTACAAAGTACATAGTTCCAGAGAATCTTCTTCGAAATTATATCCTTCATCTGGAACATCGAGAGTTGATTTAAACCAAGCGACTAAGAGAAGAAGCAGAAAGAAAAGTGGCACGAGAAGAGAAAAATTATAATGATTATAACTAGAAAGATCTATATGAACAGAGACGGTTATCTTCTCTAAAGGTATTTGAGCTCGACAAATACCTGAACCATCATAGTCTCTCAAACAGGACCCATAAGATGAAGAAAAAGGACAAAGAACACCTTATAGCCGCACACATTGCAATGTCAATAGTCCCAGATGCAAGTAAACAAAACAGGCAGGTGCAAGGTGAGGACAATAGTACTAATAGTTTGGAAGATGACGATGTCGTGCTATGTGAATGGGGTGCCTCAGACGATGATGACGAAGACGAACTTGAAGTTTTTTTTGCTAGGCAGACAGCCTGAGGATGAACGCTTTATGGTTTGTTGCGATAACTGCGACGAATGGTATCATGGAGAATGTCTAGGTATGTCAACAGAGGACATTGAGATGTATAAAAATCCTGAACAAGACTTTATTTGTCCGTTTTGCATTATTACATAGTTTTATATTTTAACTAACTCAAAGAAGCCAGTTGATTGTACATTGATTAAATAGTACTGTTAACATGATAAATGAAAATATAGGCGTTATTTGATTAACACAACCAGAGTGGTACTGCGGTATAAGTTGTATTATCAGTTGTTCCCACAACTGTGATCATAATTGTCTCCGGAACTGTGATTGGAGTTCTACCCAGAACTATTTTGTTTTAAGTCACCTTCCAATTGTTTCTAGCAGTACACTAGCCAGATGCTCAGGGACAAGATCGAGTATTGTACACCTTGCTCCATGGGAAAAATTGCCTGAGTTTAATATAAAAACAAGATGCTTAATTTTAGAACTCGTAATGTCTAGGTGTTGCTCCCTACTTATTTTAATGTCTGAGTCATGTATGGCCTTCCTTTCTTGGAAAATAACTTGCAGACATGTTGTACAATTTGTGAGACTTTTGTGGGACATTTGGGTTGCACTTCGCTGGCTTCTTTTTGCTGCTTCCTGATTGGATATTCGTGTGCGCGTCGGACCTATGAACTATCCGAGAAGCGCACGTTTTTGGACGGAAAAAACTTAACACGCGCGCGAATACACGATTTATTATAAGAACGTCCAGCCTGGGATTTCACCAAATTTTAAGAACATGCTAAGAACATGCCGAGGCTCAGATAGCAGAAAAATATAGCTTTGTTAGTCTGATTCCTTCTAAAATGCAGAATGGATTTGTTCGAATTTGTTCAATTCTTTAGATGATTCATTGGGTATGATTATTATTTTTTATGAGCTTTTAAGAACTGTCGGCCGTCTTATTTTTGGGACATTTTAAGGCTCGGAATATGTTCTTAACGAAAATTTTAGTTTATATAAGAATATAATACTCATACTAAATTATTGGGAAGAGAATTACACCAATGATCAATAGCAATATAAGGTAACTATAAACACACTTCGATTCTGCATTGTAGAACGCATCAGGACTATAAAAGAAAAAAAAATTCTGCGCTCTCAGCCTCTGCATGTTCCTAGCATGTTCTTAAAATTTGGTGAAATCTCAGCCTGGACGTTCTTATAAGAAAGGTGTATACAAAAGCGCCAGCAATTTCTTCGTCGGCAATGTTGGTGCTGTCTCACAAAAACCTTGTAACATAAATGTGAATATTTTTTTTACATGTTTTATTATTAACTCTCGTATATGATGTCTTTTATTGATGTCTTGTATTGTCTTTATATGGTGTCTTTTATCAATTTAAGGCGTAAAAAAAGTTACTGTGAAGTTGAAAATAAGTTAGGCTAAGTTCAAACGTCGTATTATCCATGAGCCGTATTCAATGCAAATGCATGGCTAATGGATAACACGACGTTTGAACTTAGCCTTAATCTGGCACTTTATGCTTCTCAATAATCCCGAAAGAGATCGAATTTATATGATTATGGTGTAACCGTTTTTTTTCTCAGATCAGATAGTGGCTCATATGTCTTTTGTGAATTATAAACGTGAATGTTTCACGGTTTATTTTCAGGCTATGGGAATTTGACGCCAAAAACCGAAGCAGGACAAATTTTCAGTATTTTCTACGGCCTATTTGGCATCCCCCTTACTCTAATGATGCTAAGAGCAATGGGCCTATTCTACAACTACTACATCAAGAAACTTATCATACTAATCGAGACGAAATGCCTCAAGCGTACGGAAGTGAAAGGTCTCGAAGGGAAGGTCTGCTTGGGCGACATAACCGTCGCTATCATTTACCTTTTTCTTGCGTCAGCGGTTTCGTGCGTGCAGCACAATTGGACTCTTACCCAGTCCATGTACGCTTGGTTTATCACCATGACAACGGTTGGCTTCGGAGATCTGATTCCTATTCAGCAAATGACAAACACGATGGAACTGATGCTTGGGTTGTGTTTCATGTCGGGGTTGCTGGATGCTGTGGCTATCTATGCAGAGAAAACTGACTTTAATAAGGCGTTGAAGTGCCGCGGGATCTGTTGTCGTAACCGCGGGACGGTCCCGCAAGCTAAAGAGGAGGATGAGGCTCCTCGGCAAAAGCTCAACGGGTACTGGGAACCAGTGAAGCACGTGGCTTGTCAAACGGATGAACAAGTCCAAGTAGTAGAGTTTTAGTAGAGTTTTAACAGTTAACTGTACATACCCGCCTCTCAGACAGTAGGTTTTCCTAGTTACCGAGAACCATGCTGATGTGCGATGTGCAATCAAGTATTTCTTTGGTTTGTCGCTTGGTTGGCTAATGAATTTCATGGAATGTCAGAAAAAATTGTGCGTTTTCGCATCTTTATTGAGTTTGATTGCTTTACTTTACTGTCAAGGAAGCCACCAGGGGTGTGAGGTATTTGTAGATTTGCAGATTACACGAGAGCACATAAGCACAGAAGTTCAATTTAATTCTACCAGTGGATAAGCTACGGGGTGCTCCCCCCCTTTTCTACCGCCTAAAATCGGGTCATATTTTATTAAAGGAATGTTAATTATTATCGTTTTGCATATAATATCAATGATTTGGCACCCGCCATCTGCAATTCGTTTTACGCGCCTGTCTTCATTAAGCCCCGTGCAAACTGCGCCAGCACCGGCTAGCATTGCTGGCGAATTCTTGCTCGACTGACCACAAGAAAAAGGAAATGTCATAAAGTCCATTTCCCATTTTGACATTTCCTTTTACCTATAGTCATTCCAGCGAAAATACCCAAATTGAACAACGATCTTAATCAATTATTAATGGACAAGCACAAGAAGGCGTTAATATTTAATGATCAAATTCTTATGAATTCTAAGGTATGATTTATGAGAGGTCAATCTGCAAAACGGGAAAAGCAATTTTACGACGCTCCTAAATTTAGGAGCATAACATTGGCCAAAGTAGCAAGTGGCCAAAGTTCTTCGAAAGTACATGTTCCTTGTCAAAAGTTAAGAGTTAAAATATAGCTTTTCTTAGGGCGGTTTTAGAGTGATATTCACTGCATACTTACAGTTGAAAATGTCCTCGAGCTTTACTTAGTCGAGGATCGAAATCAACCAATCACAGTACAGTGTAGCTTGGTGCACGCTGAATGTATGGCAAATGTGTAGAATGTGTATGTCTAGCGGAAACTGTTATCTCGTCAAGGTCTTTTCAAGGTGAAAAGAAAGTGCAATATAGTTTAAAAAGTCAATAAATCTCAATGTGTATAGTACTTATGATATATAATGCATTTATACGACTCTCTACGTTTGTTTGTAGTTAAATTGCCAATGCGTGTTTTTTTTTTCCAAAACCAACAGAATCGTTTGTTTCGCGCAGTTGTAAGGGGGATAACATTTAGTATGGAACACTGACAAAATGAGAAGGAGTACTACAGTCATTTAGCAAAAAATGCCTAAGGGTTTTTTTGTGTGAATTTTATCAATGTATTTAAGGACAGACTGTATTAATAGTATAGAGTAAAGCTCCTGGTAGTCTGTTTTTTTTAATTCTGCTAATTAAATAGTTTGAATAATTCATTGTGTAAGTAGTAGTAGTAGGCTTTTAAAGTAGCTAGGACTTGTCAAATATAACTCAGGACTTTTCGATCTAGCAATGAGACAGGAAACCAAGGTTTTCCTGATAAGAATAGCTCTTTTTCTTTGTTATCTGTGGATTGGTGCAGCGATATTCATGGCTCTCGAGAGCCACAAAAATGGCGGGAAAACTACCGATGCAAAAGAAATTCTGCGTTTTCTTCAAATAAACGCAACCCAGCAATTCAAGATGAAAGAGGAAGACTTTCTCGCTATGTTATCTAACATATCTAGTGCAATGTCAGCAACACAAGCCAACAATTGGAGCATATTTCAAGGAGTTGCATTTGCTACACATTTACTGACTACTATTGGTAAGTTTGTGAAAATAAGTACATACAGTACTACAAATAATATATTCTTAATAAAAATCCTCTCCTTTAAATAAAATTTAAACCATGTCACAATATGGATATGTCACATATCCTGTCCCAACAATTTCTTTTAAAACACTGTACACGTTTACATATTTAATCTCAAAAGTATTAAGTGTTTATGTTGTCTTATCTCTATGTGTATAAAAGAAGAAGAAAAAACAAAAAAAGGAAAAAAACACCCAACGAATACGATATACTGTTCGGAAAAAGGGTTATCTCATTTCGTATAAAGCGGCTTCAAGGAGCGGATGAAGAATTTCATAAAATTTGAGCCTAGGCAGCAACATTATGGTGCTGATTACGATGGCAATATTCTGACAACCAACAATATCAGGGCCGTAGCAGGCCTTGAAATATTGGGGGAGTGGGGCAATACAGAAAAATTAAGAAAATATTGGAGGGGGCACAGCCACGCCCTGGTCATTTCCTTATAATTTTTGAAAATATTGGGGGGGGGGGGGGGGCACGTTCTCCCAGTGCCCCAATTTCACCAAAAGTTTCAGGTTTTGAGTGCCAATTTTTATTCTGAAGACACCGTATTTACTCGAATAAGCGCCTACCCCGAATAAGCGCCCCCCCTCCCCCCTTTCCCTAGTAAATATCATAATCTGTTGCTGTTCATATTCAAAATAAATTCTTTCGCGCTGGAGCAAATAGACTCTGGACAAGAAGGAGGGAAATTTTTCATTGAAGAAAGTTTATTAAACAAACCTACTCCAAGCTTGAATAGAGACAGAGAAACTGTCATAAAACTGATAATTGTGCGAAGCTCGTCCTTTTAAATAAACGCCCCGTCTGAGAGTCGAAAAATTTAATAAGCGCCGGGACCCTTATTCGAGTAAATACGGTAATAGCATACTGCAGCACTACAAACACCTGCTAATGCTCATTGCACCCAGAAAGCTAATATCTAGGAGCGCACATTAAGTGGATCATTGTCTTGAAAGAGTCTTTTTACCCCGTAGCTTCTTCAGGGTAAAAGGGATGCTCGACGGGAGATTCGAAAAATACACCTAAAAACACCTGAATACCAAAAATTGCTACTCTAAAAAACACCCTCGGAGCAAACATGTCACCTAAAAGTATTTTACGGATTGTATAACAAAGTCTTAAATGCCTCTTTTTGTGAGCCCCATTTCTAATAAAAAAAAATACTATTTGCTCTCAGATGCCCCCTAAAAATACCTGAAGCCCGACTTTGACTCAAAAAAATATGATGAGCATACCTATCAGGTCAATATTTTTCGATAAATTAAAACTTGCTATTCCAATCTGTTTCAATTGAATTTTTTTACTTTGCCTTTATATGCGCCATGTGTGAGACAGGTAATTTATTCAGAGGAATCGTAACTCAATTTTACTGGCTCCCCGTCATTTTTTTAAGACAGACAAATACTGTGAAAAGGCTAACTCATATGATGTACTTATACAACAAATGTACGTTCCTAGTGATGGGCTAATTTTTAGTACCTATATCACAGTTGTACGCTCCTAGTGATGGGCTTAATCGTAGTACCTATATCACAGTTGTACGTTCCTAGTAATGGGTTCACTCATAGTACCTATATCACAGTTGTACGCTCCTAGTGATGGGCTCATTCATAGTACCTATATCACAGTTGCACGCTCCTAGTGATAGGCTCACTCATAGTAACTATATCACAGTTGTACACTCCTAGTGATGGGCTCACTCATAGTATCTATATCACAGTTGTACGCTCCTAGTGATGGGCTCACTCATAGTACCTATATCACAGTTGTACGCCCCTAGTGATGGGCTCACTCATAGTACCTATATCACAGTTGTACGCCCCTAGTGATGGGCTCACTCATAGTACCTATATCACAGTTGTACACTCCTAGTGATAGGCTCACTCATAGTAACTATATCACAGTTGTACGCTCCTAGTGATAGGCTCACTCACAGTACCTATATCATAGTTGTATGCTCCTAGTTATGGGCTCACTCATAGTACCTATATAACAGTTGTACGCTCCTAGTGATGGCCTCACTCATAGTACCTATATCACAGTTGTACGCTCCTAGTGATGGGCTAACTCATAGTACCTATATCACAGTTGTACGCTCCTAGTGATGGGTTCACTCATAGTACCTATATCACAGTTGTACGCTCCTAGTGATGGGCTCACTCATAGTACCTATATCACAGTTGTACGCTCCTAGTGATGGGCTCACTCATAGTAACTATATCACAGTTGTACACTCCTAGTGATGGGCTCACTCATAGTATCTATATCACAGTTGTACGCTCCTAGTGATGGGCTCACTCATAGTACCTATATCACAGTTGTACGCTCCTAGAGATGGGCTCATTCATAGTACCTATATCACAGTTGTACGCTCCTAGTGATGGGCTCACTCATAGTATCTATATCACAGTTGTACGCTCCTAGTGATGGGCTCACTCATAGTACCTATATCACAGTTGTACGCTCCTAGAGATGGGCTCATTCATAGTACCTATATCACAGTTGTACGCTCCTAGTGATGGGCTCACTCATAGTACCTATATCACAGTTGTACGCCCCTAGTGATGGGCTAACTCATAGTACCTATGTCACAGTTGTACACTCCTAGCGATGGGCTCACTCATAGTACCTATATCACAGTTGTATACTCCTAGTGATGGGCTCACTCATAGTACCTATATCACAGTTGTACGCTCCTAGTGATGGGCTCACTCATAATACCTATATCACAGTTGTACGCTCCTAGTGATAGGCTCACTCATAATACCTATATCACAGTTGTACGCTCCTAGTGATAGGCTCACTCATAATATCTATATCACAGTTGTACGCTCCTAGTGATGGGCTCACTCATAGTACCTATATCACAGTTGTACGCTCCTAGTGATAGGCTCACTCATAGTACCTATATCACAGTTGTACGCTCCTTGTTATGGGCTCACTCGTAGTACCTATATCACAGTTGTACGCTCCTAGTGATAGGCTCACTCATAGTACCTATATCACAGTTGTACGCTCCTAGTGATGGGCTCACTCATAGTACCTATATCACAGTTGTACGCTCCTAGTGATGGGCTCACTCATAGTACCTATATCACAGTTGTACGCTCCTAGTGATGGCCTCACTCATAGTACCTATATCACAGTTGTACGCTCCTAGTGATGGGCTCACTCATAGTACCTATATCACAGTTGTACGCTCCTAGAGATGGGCTCATTCATAGTACCTATATCACAGTTGTACGCTCCTAGTGATGGGCTCACTCATAGTACCTATATCACAGTTGTACGCCCCTAGTGATGGGCTAACTCATAGTACCTATGTCACAGTTGTACACTCCTAGCGATGGGCTCACTCATAGTACCTATATCACAGTTGTATACTCCTAGTGATGGGCTCACTCATAGTACCTATATCACAGTTGTACGCTCCTAGTGATGGGCTCACTCATAATACCTATATCACAGTTGTACGCTCCTAGTGATAGGCTCACTCATAATACCTATATCACAGTTGTACGCTCCTAGTGATAGGCTCACTCATAATATCTATATCACAGTTGTACGCTCCTAGTGATGGGCTCACTCATAGTACCTATATCACAGTTGTACGCTCCTAGTGATAGGCTCACTCATAGTACCTATATCACAGTTGTACGCTCCTTGTTATGGGCTCACTCGTAGTACCTATATCACAGTTGTACGCTCCTAGTGATAGGCTCACTCATAGTACCTATATCACAGTTGTACGCTCCTAGTGATGGGCTCACTCATAGTACCTATATCACAGTTGTACGCTCCTAGTGATGGGCTCACTCATAGTACCTATATCACAGTTGTACGCTCCTAGTGATGGCCTCACTCATAGTACCTATATCACAGTTGTACGCTCCTAGTGATGGGCTCACTCATGGTACCTATATCACAGTTGTACGCTCCTAGTGATGGGCTCACTCATAGTACCTATATCACAGTTGTACGCTCCTAGTGATGGGCTCACTCATAGTACCTATATAACAGTTGTACGTTTCTAGTGATGGCCTCACTCATAGTACCTATATCACAGTTGTACACTCCTAGTGACTGGCTCACTCATAGTACCTATATCACAGTTGTACGCCCCTAGTGATGGGCTCACTCATAGTACCTATATCACAGTTGTACGCTCCTAGTGATGGGCTCACTCATAGTACCTATATAACAGTTGTACGCTCCTAGTGATGGGCTCACTCATAGTACCTATATCACAGTTGTACACTCCTAGTGATGGCCTCACTCATACTACCTATATCACAGTTGTACGCTCCTAGTGATGGGCTCACTCATAGTACCAATATCACAGTTGTACGCTCCTAGTGATGGGCTCACTCATAGTACCTATATCACAGTTGTACACTCCTAGTGATGGGCTCACTCATAGTACCTATATCACAGCTGTACGCTCCTAGTGATGGGTTCACTCATAGTACCCATATCACAGTTGTACGCTCCTAGTGATGGGCTCACTCATAGTACCTATATCACAGCTGTACGCTCCTAGTGATGGGTTCACTCATAGTACCCATATCACAGTTGTACGCTCCTAGTGATGGGCTCACTCATAGTACCTATATCACAGTTGTACGCTCCTAGTGATGGGTACACTCATAGTACCTATATCACAGTTGTACGCTCCTAGTGATGGGCTCACTCATAGTACCTATATCACAGTTGTGCGCTTCTAGTGATGGACTCACTCATAGTACCTATATCACAGTTGTGCGCTTCTAGTGATAGGCTCACTCATAGTACCTATATCACAGTTGAACGCTCCTAGTGATGGGCTCCCTCATAGTACCTATATCACAGCCCTTGATGCACCCCAACGACGCTATTGATCAACCATTTTCCCCAGGTTATGGGAGCTTGACGCCAAAGACTCCAGGTGGTCAACTCTTCACCATCTTCTACGCGTTAGTTGGAATCCCTTTGACTCTGTTAACGCTAAAAGCCATGGGCAACCACTATAACCACTACATCAAGAAACTCATCATACTGATCGAGACGAGATGCCTCAAGCGAACGGAAGTGAAAGGTCTTGAAGGAAAGGTCTGCTTGGGCGACATAACCGTCGCTATTCTTTACCTCTTTATTGCCTCTATTTTATCATGCACTACCCAAAATTGGACTTTCCTCCAATCAGTGTACGCTTGGTTTATAACCTTGACAACGGTCGGTTTCGGGGATCTTATTCCTGCTACTTCGACTGAAACCTTGAATCTGTTACTCGGGTTATGTTTCATGTCGGCTTTACTGGATGCCGTGGCCACGTATGGCGAAAAGTCAGATCTGCGTTCTCTTCAGTGTCGCGGGTTTTGTTGCTGCCAACGCGGGACGGTCCCGCGGGACAAGAAGGATTTCGAGGCGTCGCAAGACGAGTTGAGTGGGTATTGGGAACGAGGGAAACACGTGGCTTCTCAGACAGATGACGCTGTCTCGATAGACTCTAGATTGTAGACTTTAGCACAACCCTTCTCATGTGGGACATAGAAATTATCTTGAACACACCCTATATAAACACCCTATATCTCCTTTGCCGATTGGCCTTTTTTTACAGCAACTAAGCTAAGGCGCTCATTGTTTAATAAGTGGTCCGTACATATGAAGAAAACGTTGTCGTTTTGGGGGTCTGGTACCGAGAAAACTTAGTTTCTTTCCAGGGACCTTCTCAACTAACTAAAGATGGTCACAGTAACTGTTTTTCTCTTCTGGTTAAAAGTCATAAAGTTTACGAAGCCCCTGGGGTACGCTCACCTTAAACATTATGGAAGTGACCGCGTTTGCCAAAAACGGGCTCAATTTTCTTGATATGTATCCCACACTGAATGAACAAAAAAGATGATAAATTGCTAGATGTATTCCAACAGAAGTGTTTGAGAAGGATATTGAAAATTAGTTGGGAAGACCATGTAACGAATGAAGAGGTACAGAGTAGAACTGGAGTACATCAATTGAGCAGTGAAGTGAAGAGACGGCGATGGAAAATGATCGGACACGTGTTGAGACAAGGAAGAGAAAATGACTGCAGCGTAGCATTAACTTGGACACCAGAAGGCAGAAGGAAACAGGGAAGACCCAAAACAACATGGCGAAGGACTGTGGAAAGGGAGAGAGGCGAGGCGGGGTGGAGGAACTGGGACGAGGTGCGGTCAAAAGCAGCAGACAGGGAAAAGTGGAAAAGCACTGTGAAGGCCCTATGTGCCACACGGCACCAGGAGGACAGATAACTAATCCCACACTGTCCGCTCAGAAAGAAAAAGAACTACATTTTGCGTTAAGAAACTCTCAAAACACTGTATACACCTATTTCAAATAAGGTTGCACTCGGAGAATCTATGTGTCGTAGCCCGCAGTGCTTCATGGGTATCTAATAAATGGTATTTTAAGCGTAAATAAAAACAAACACACGTTTATAAAGCTTTAACATTCTTGTTTATTGACCCCTAGACGATCACATAGCGTTCAGAGACTAGGATTCAGCCATTTATACGTTACCCATGAACCATTTCGAGTTACAATACATTGATTTGCGGGTGAAACCTTAATTAAAATAGATGTATAAATATAGTATTGTCTTCGTTTGGATGAGCCGTACGTATAACCTTATGTACACCTATTTCAAATAAGGTTGCACTCGGAGAATCTATGTGTCGTAGCCCGCAGTGCTTCATGGGTATCTAATAAATGGTATTTTAAGCGTAAATAAAAACAAACACACGTTTATAAAGCTTTAACATTCTTGTTTATCGACCCCTAGACGATCACATAGCGTTCAGAGACTAGGATTCAGCCATTTATACGTTACCCATGAACCATTTCGAGTTACAATACATTGATTTGCGGGTGAAACCTTAATTAAAATAGATGTATAAATATAGTATTGTCTTCGTTTGGATGAGCCGTACGTATAACCTTATGGAGCCTCGAATTCTTCAATTGTTACATTGCCCTTGAGCATGAGTTTCTCGGGTTCATCAGTTCTCGTACGGCGCACGCAATCAGAGGTTATATATATTCCCGTACGGCGCACGCAATCAGAGGTTATATATATTGGCATTCATATCCATATTTAAAAGTTCTGATACTTTCTGTCCACGCATAAAAAAACAGGAGACACTGATTCCCGTTTACAAGCAGTATTGCACCAAAAAATGATAAACAAACTACTTTTGCCTATGGTCAAATGTTTATCTCGTTATACAAGAACTTAGGGCGCGTTAATTTTACTGTCATTCTGGAATGGGAATAGATTATAGAGAATGTTTAGAAAGCATTCGGGTCATGCTACTACAGGTAGCACAATGGGGATGGCCTTCATTCCATTCCGGAATAGGAACGTGGGATAAACGAACACGCGCTTTTTCTATTCTAATCATTCTCATTCTGGAATCACGAGTAAAAAAAAAATGCGCCCTTAGCTCAGACCTCCCCTAAAAAAAAGGTCACTTACAGCCAAATTCGTTGTTGCGCGACCTCGGCGCAAAATCCTTGTCTCGTTTGGGTAGAGCGCGTAGTCAGACACAAGCTTTGAGGGCGGTTTGCCTGGTTTTGATTGTTTGGTTTGATTGACTATGCGCTATTCCCAAACGAAGTAAGCAATTCCCGATCCTGGGAGGTCGCGCAACAACGAATTTGGCTATAAATGTCCACTGAGAAAGGTAGAAACTCATCCACACACTAGCTTATCCACAGTGTAACTTGCCTTCGCTTGACTTAGTCGCGGATCGAAATGAACCAATCACAGAGTAGCGGTAAACTACGCTAAAAGTTACAGCTGATGTTTGGAATGCATGTCTAGCGGACAAAAAAACTGTTATTGTCACCAGTTATTGTCACCAGTTTACTTCCGGTGGATTACCTAACAATATCCGATGATTTTTAACGGAAAACGCGAAAAATATTTCAAAATATTGAAACCAGTGTGTCAATTGGAAGTTTCTTTGAGGATGTGATTAATAATTTAGAGCGGATGGCCTGTTAAATATCTCGGATTCTAATAGATTGTTTTGTCTTTTAACGGTTGAGGTTTCCGTCGGACCTCCGGAAGTAAACTGGTGACAATGCGGCTTTAAACACGAAACCGCGCTATAAAAGAGCCTGTGCCAGGCGTTTGTCACCTTCAGTTGTCATTCACCCTCCGAACTGACAACAGCTCCCGGTAGCGCTATGAATAACAATGCGAATAGAGAGGAAGACTTTTTCCCTACCCTGCTTGAATTATTTCAAATTACAACAATTCATAGCATAAACTCTACTAGGAATATTCAAAAGTGTTTCACATACCGCAGAATGACAATGAAAACCTGTATATGTTGAATTACAATTACACGCGCTGTTACGCGATCTCAGTCTCGCAATCTCACACTGGCAGCTAAAATATCTACATTTTAGCCTATAAGCTACCCCTGCAGAATTCCTCCTTTGAAAGTAAACCTGTAATATAACAAAGCTTTTGTAAAAAAAGTTTTTCTAACCACTTAATAAAAGGATGAGCAAATCGCACGGTACAAGCCGCGATTGATAATTATACTACCGTTGCGCAAGTCACGTTGCAGATTCTAAGTTGTAAACAGACGATTTAAAAGCGAAATAATTTTAATATCTTCAGCAAAATTGCTATACTGTAGGACTTAATTTCTCGTTTCCATTGCTATTCTTGCTGTTAACTGCTAAAGATTGTCAGTAGAGGCATCGTAACTCGACAACTCGCCTCTCGTGTAGCGCATTCCGTATAGGTCAGTTGTTTCAGAAAATCAGTGAATAACGTCCCGAAATTCTTCAATAGGTCAACCCGAATCCCGAGGGACTGTTGCACGCATGTTCTATACTGTGTAGCGGCTGTAAAGATATTTTGGGCTCGTAAACATGGCGGAGACAAGGACGATTCATGAATGACCCGGAGAAATCGGCGCGTAATTCGAATTCAACACAAATCTTGGTCAGATTTTTGCGAGAATCAGCTCCTCTTGTGCTTCTAGATTTCATATGTGATGTATAAGTCTACTTTAAGTTTCTAAATATGTTTTATTTTCGCCTCTGAATTGTACGATATATAAGCAAATCGAAGAAATTTATTTTCCCGCTTCGAGTTCCGTTACCACCGGCCATCTTTACCTCTGATTCGAATTCAAAAGGTGTCGATTGTGGGCGGTCCTTACCCTTTTATAGCGCGGTTTCGTGTTTAAGGAGAATTTTGCTCTTTTCTCATGGTGAAAAGAAAAAGGATTTGAAAATACTTGTACAAGGGCACAAATTTCAAATTTGATCAATAAGATTTAAAAATTTCTATGAACTACACGTTTCAGTAACATTCAGCGTCGACTTTTGTGACCAATATTTATTAGTGTAACAAAAAATAATTGCTAATTAGATTTATAACGAACTAAATCCACTTGATTTAATATAAATCAATGTGAAATCTACAAAATATACCATAATCAATATTATCTATAATTATATTGTCTTTGAATAATAGCATTTTCCGAAATGATAAAATATTTCAAATTATAAAACAAAACCAACGGTGTCCCTGAAGTCGATTGCCTGGGTCTTTCAGTCGCAGATAGTTTCTTGGAAAATCGGACTTCCAGTGGCGGATCCAGACTATTGCAACTGTAGCAAATCTACAGTCAGATTTGAGGGAGGTGATTTATTTTCCTCACAGCTTACATTTTCTGATCTTAATTCTGCATCTACGCTATCAGTCAATCTTGTTTTAAAAACTGTCGTTTTGTAGCTTGCTCGGCCATTTCCTTATTAGGCATTACATACAATATTTGGGAGTCCAATCATTTTTTTTTTTTTGCTTTTTTTTTCTGTCTTAATCTCCTTTGCAGCCGTCCGCGCGACTGACAAACGCAAACGGCTTCAAAGTAGACTATGTCGCTCTAGAACTAAGTCGAGAATTTCCACGTAAACTTGCAGGAAATCGTGATTAATTCGATTTTGCTGGCAGCCATCTAGGAAATGGAGCCTAGTCCGTAGCGTTTTAGAATATCACAGGTCTCCCGCGCGCTCGCCCCATGCTCTTTAAGACCATTTAGAAAAACGACAGCCATTGATTGCCACAGCCTGCAGGTGTTTGTCAACTTATCGAACTATAATCCAAGTAATATCACTTCAGCTAGCTTCACGTGAAAACTTGAAATCTTGCTGTATGTCGAGCTTGCAAAGCTAACTGTTCAAACGTATTATATATTTACGTAATCAAGGGCATACAACGAGTTAAAATAGCATATTTCTCATATTGCATCCTTTAAATATGTTCTGATTCCGAAAATATTCATTTAAAAAGTTGCTGGGAAAACATTATCTGTTCCATTTTCCCAGGCGAGGGACCATTCCTTTTTTCCCCAGCCAGCATTGGTTAGGATTTTAGCACTGAATAATTGACCGTAAAACCGATCCGGACTATTTTTTTTCTCAAGCATACGACCAGCGCCTTTATTATTCCCAACACAACTAGTTCGACTTCAAAAACCAGCAGAACCATTCGGGACGATTTTTTTCCCAGCAACCGAAGGGTCTAAGATCTTCCAGCCAAGCAAAAAAAAAAACGGGCTGCGGGAACAGGTATTTTGCGGAACAGATCCGTTTTATGCCCTTTACGCCGTCTTACTCTGCTTGACTACCGTTACCAGGAGGTCTAGAATATCCCTTAACAGGTGTTTTCATTTATTAACATAGATATAGGGAAGTTGTGTAACAAATACACGGGATGCCAAATGAAACTGAATAGCTTGAAAGTACTAAAATTCGCTAAATCCTGCTCAATTCGGGTCAGGCACACATTTCAAAACAACTCGTTTATAAGATAAGCTTCAAAAAGTGACAAAAACTAATCAAACTGAGTATAGATCCTTCCTGTTTTAGCAATGAGAGGAGAATCAAGGGTTTTCATGATAAGAATTTTGCTTTTCATTTGCTATCTGTGGATTGGTGCAGCGATATTTATGACTCTCGAGAGGGAGAATAATGGCGGGAAAACTACCGATGGAAAAGAGATTCTTCGTCTTCTCCAAATAAACGCAACCCAGCGATTCAAGATGAAAGAGGAAGACTTCCTCGCCATGATATTTAACATATCAAGTATGACGGCGTTATCGAGTCAAAGAAATAACTGGGATGTATTTAAAGGGTTGACCTTCGCTACACATCTGTTGACGACTATTGGTAAGTTGAAAGTATATATTTATATATATATATTAATTAAAGAAATGCAAGGATAGACTTGGATTATCTTTTTTGTTGATCATATCATTGCTATTGTTTAATTTTGTTATTCAGAAAATCAGTTAGCCAAAATGTGCTCAACTACTATTCAACTACTGAGCTTATTACTTTACCTACTATATAAACGAAAAATATTTATTCTCAGATAAAATATGTATCTTTTGAGAGAGGTAGCAAAAAGTATCCATTTATTTTCAGTATATGCATATTTCATCGACTGATTATCACTTTAACGTAAATATTTCTCGAAATGTTTGCTTAAGTTTTGTTTGTGTTCAACTCAACTTTAGGGAAATTATTTTAAAGATTTTATCTACAAATTCGTGTCGAATGCACTAAAAGATTAGCTGTTATTTTTCATAATTAGCTTTTTTCTCCTTCAAATAGAATTCAAAAAATTGGCGGTAGCTGCATTTTTAACATAAATTAAAAACGGCAATTGAATGAAAACAAAAAAAAGTATACAAGACCCCTGAAGCAAAAAAAACCCTTGTAAACATGCGCAAATCATTCAGTATCTTGATGACTAAAAAACATTCCTTTGCATATTTGATATTTCATCCATAACGAATTCCAGAATTTCTAGAAAACAATTTGAGCAATTATTTGCTAGAAAGCTCATTCCTAAGAAAAAAACGAGCTAAAAAATGAGCAGAAAAATAATACCTTACCTCACTTCCTTTGAAGGGTTTAATTCCGGGAAAAAGTACATTTATATTATAGAAGGACCCCTTGTTAGTTTATTCCAGCTTATTGCAGCTAAAGCCTGGATTACAGGTGACGTCATCACTGGATTTTTGGATGTCACACGCACGCACTAATGAGAGTGATATTTTGTTAAATAGATAATTATTCCCTAGGTTATGGAAACTTGACGCCGAAGACTCCAGGTGGCCAACTCTTCACCATCTTCTACGCGTTAGTTGGAATCCCTTTGACCCTGTTAACGCTTAAATCCATGGGCAACCACTATAACCACTACATCAAGAAACTCATCATACTGATCGAGACGAGATGCCTCAAGCGAACGGAAGTGAAAGGTCTTGAAGGAAAGGTCTGCTTGGGCGACATAACCGTCGCTATTCTTTACCTCTTAATTGCCTCTTTTTTCTCATGCACTCGCGAAAATTGGACATTCCTTCAATCAGTGTACGCTTGGTTTATCACCTTGACAACGGTCGGTTTCGGGGATCTTATTCCTGCTACTTCTGATGTCATGAGTCTGTTACTCGGGTTATGTTTCATGTCGGCTTTATTGGATGCTGTGGCCACGTATGGCGAAAAGTCAGATTTGCGTTCTTTTCAGTGTCGCAGGTTTTGTTGCTGCCAACGCGGGACGGTCCCGCGGGGCGAGAAGGATTTCGAGGCGTCACAAGACGAGTTGAGTGGGTATTGGGAACGAGTGAAACACGTGGCTTCTCAGACAGATGACGCTGTCTCGATAGACTCCAAATTGTAGACGTCAGCACAACCCTTCTCATGTGGGACATTGAAATTATCTTGAACACACCCTATATCAAAATAGAGGCCACGGATAATATTCTTTATTGTATTGATTTTACATATGATGCATAATAGAGAAATTTAAGAAAATATGACCTTTTTTAAACGCTTCCTAAAGTACTAGTTTCCAAGCCACGCCACTGTTGATTATCCTGTATCATTTGAATATAAATGCAAACAAATTAACGTGTCTTCTTTCTAAAGGCTAAAATTTGTTTTAAGTGGTTCTACGAGATTACTGGAATTCAACAGGAATAACCGAAAAAAAGAAAGTTTACCCACATGTAAATCACTTTATCCCTACAGCTAAGTAATAGAGAGAGAAATGGTAGAGCCAAATTTTGTTGCGAACGGCATTTTGCGTTGTTATAACACTATGGCGAGATATATTGTTGATTAATGTGAGGTATTGTACTATGTGGCGTTATCGGCTCCCTGTGCTTATTGGGCACTACCTACCCACTAGCCTACCCACAGACCCGGGGTATGGATCGCGTTAGCCCCTATGACACACAAGATTTGGGCTTCCTGTGGCAAATAAAAAGAGAATAAAAAAGGGGAGGGGTCTTCCTCGCGCTTATTAGCTTACATACCACAGGGGTCTCAAATTTATTTTTGTCAGCCATACATATGTTATTATTTTCATTCAGATAAATTATTTGAAGAAATTTCAAATTGACCATCTAGGAAAAATTATTTTTTTACGTTATTGTACCAATTGTACCCTGCTAGCAGAAACAGAGGCCTCTTTTCTTTGTATTTTGCTGGGAATGATTTTGAGCGATCGCTCGAGTTTTTCGTTAAAAAAAAGACAGGGTAAACGCCTTCATTGCAGGAAAACTTGGTTATTTGCTCGATTACAAAGTGGTGGCTGGTAGAGATCAGAGATTAAGGATACCTTCTTATGAGGTGCTTCGGTTCGCGTGGTTTTTGCCTACACCCCGATGAAAGGATAATCCAGCACTATTAATTGCCATTGACAACTCCGGAGCATTTTCGGTAAAAATCAATTCCACAATGTGAAAAATTGTCAAGTGCTTGACATGTCATCGCCAAACCTCTGCGACCCCATTAGCAGACTGCTATGCAAATACCCAAATTAATAACTAGGTTTCATGCACTCCCGATCCTCTCGCACAACTTGTCGCATTCCTGGCTCTTTACTAAGCTTGTAAGCCCCTTATCGCAAAACTCGGACTTATAAAAGATCTTCTCCCGACGCATGCAAGACTTGCACCACGCACGAGACTCGCTGAAGAAATTAGAGAGAAGAATGTCTGCACGTGTTCGAAATCCTTTTGGTTCTAAAGTGTTTTGGTGATTATGAATGTTGAAATCTTCCAAAAGGGTTTGTGTGTGATTCTAAGGGGCTGTACGTGCGTGATGTTATAAGCGGGCTACGTGTTTAAAATGCGCTAAAAGCTCACCATGTGATATAGTAATTACAGGAAGTATTCAAATCGGATATTCCAGTGCAAGTAAACACGTGAAATTGTCATTATTACTTTGTTCCTGAGCTGAAGTATTACAAAAATCTCTCCAGACTTGATTTACGCAAACCAGACACTAAAACACCGTGTGGAGAACAAGAGTTCAATCTCAATTGCCGCTAAAATGCAGGAAGACTGTGACAGATTTTCCACCGAGAGTCAAGATTCGTTGGAATTCGACGAGCGAAATGAAGAAAAAACGAGCCTTCGTACCATTATAGTCAAAGATGAGAATCAAAGCAGGCTTTTGAAGTCATTGAAGGAGCATTTTAAAGGAGACAATGTCATTATCAAGCCAAGTTCGATTCGCCCGCGTCCACGCGCTAGAGTTCAACCAGCCCGCAATGACCCACTTGGAAATACCAAACAAGAACGAATAGCAGGCTGGATTAGAAAGCATTCCTTGGTCAAAGAAACACAGATCAGGGAGCTTATAAATCGAGAGAACAGTCAAGAAAGCCTTCCAAAGATTCGTGTAACCAAGCCTAAGAATGCACCCCTTAAGAAGCCCGCACACGCGCAAAAAGTTTACCGTAGTTATAGCGCGGGAGATATTTTCAATATTGACACAAGCGTTAGCGTAAAAGAGGATAAACTAGTCCCACATCCCCCGCCTCCACAGACAAAGAAACCACGAGCTAGAAGTGTTAGCCTTTGCGGGCCTTCGCCTAGGATATCTCGAAGGGTCACATCAAGAATGGATGAAGATATCAAATACTCCTTAGAAGTCCCAAACGCGAAAATTCCACAAAAGGAATTCATATCACAGGAACAAACAACGCTCAAACCTTTGCTTGCAATGAGTCGAGAGATGAGTTCGTCTGCGCCGGATTTGTCTAATTTGGGTTTCAAACAAATAGCTGATTCGAAGTCTGATGCAAAGCATAGTAGTTTTAGCGACTTAAAAAAAGAGCGGCCGCTATGTGAGCTTCTACCTCCGATGGTTTTGCCAAGTATTTACCAGACCCAGCTAGTTATAGACGAAATGAAACATGTTGATCGCAACAACTGGAGAAAGCCTGGAGAGCGAATAGACATTGATATGAGTGGCTTGACGAGAAACCTAAAAGACTGTAGGTATTTGCGGGTAAAACCTAGGAAAACAAACAAATTCAAAGTTTGAATTAGTATGGATTCCATGTGACAACACTCGGGTAACCCATAATTGGAGTGGACCCGTGATTCTGATTCTTGATATTCGACTCGATATGGTATCCTACACTGTAGGCCATTTGCTGTCTGTGAGACACTTCAGCTGAAAACAATACGTTTAAAGGACACTGTTGTTTTGTCCTGTTAATACAAAAACTAGAAGAAGTGCGTGTAACGCAAAGAGTATACTCGAAATCCTTCTAAAAAAGGATCAAGTAAAAGGATGTAAAATACACTGAATTACAACATAATTACAATGAAATTAGAGATATCATTGTAGCCACTTCTTTCTTGACGTGAATACACGTCTGTTATGACATTGTCTTTCTCGCGCGTCGTTAACCTTTGAAAGAACAATATGTCACGCAATCCATCCGTCAAATGCACATGTGCTCAATATGGGATTTGCGCTAAGAGATCACGTGACTGTTTGGGTGGCAAACTAGCGCGCGCGTTCAGAAGAGGAAAAATAACAGCAACAAAAAGCAACTTACTTAGCGCTTACGAAAAAAGTCAGAATTCCTTTTTTGCAGAAAGGGTTTAGTTTCATTTAGATTGTGCTTTTACGCCGTTCTCCGGTGTGACGGGCGCAGTCATTTCTGATTTTTTATTATTATTTTGTTTTGAATTTGCCACCCAGGTCACGTGATCTCTTAGAACAAGTCCCCTATTTGTTAGTGCGCATGCGCCTAGTTTGCGCGGGTTTCAATTGAACATAGTTACTGGTTGGAATCTGGAGCTCTGGAGCTCTTATAAGCTTATAGCGAGCTACTTGGATAGGCGTATTTTTCAAAACATACACGGTGGTATATCCATTGTAAATCCTCTTACACTTTCCCACCAAGGGAACCGGGGGGGGGGGGGGGGGAAGTGGAAGGGGGGAAGTGGGGACAAAAACAAACGGGGGTGATCCGGTCGGCAAAATCGTGGTCAACATAAATTTTGACCCCTAATTCTTACCCCCTAGCAAATTGGGTGTGGTCTCCTAAAAGATAAATCTGAAAAGCCGTTAAACAACCCTGCCTAAGAAGAGATAACAGTTGGTATAGGAAGATCAACCCCGTCTACTTATCAGGAGAGTCCACCCCCCTCCTCCCACAGGTAGCCCAAGCTCTTTATTTGTCCCTATTGATTTTACGGTAAACATAGGGCGAAAAACAAAATTAGTGAAAAATAAAAAAAACTACTGGTTGAAAAGACTTGTGTAGTCTAGTGGTGTGTTTATGTTTACTTTTTTGCGTGTTCTTTGGCCGTATTAAAGATTCAAGATTCACGATTTGAAATTTTAAACGATATCTTCTCCGAGTAACTGTAAAGTAAAAAGGGCATTTTACCCTCCCCTCCTCCCCCACCTACCCTCCCGAAATTCCTGGGCGTTTGAACCCCCCACCCCCGCAATTTCCAAACCCCTCCATTGGGGGTATGGATATTTTCTGGAACTACACAATAAAGGTTTTCTGCCTTCTGATCCCAAATATTTAGTATACATGACCCGAGAACAGTGTCCTAATTAAACATTTAATTTTCGACTTTTGTTTATTATACATTTTAGAAATGCCATTTAGAAAATTCATTCTATGACTCGTGACCAGTTTTCTTGATTGGTCCGTAATTCATGATTCCTACCCCTCCCCCCAAAAAAAAATCCCGTTTTGCTTCAGCGAGCCCAAATAGCTTGTCTTTTAACAATATGTTTGTCTTTCGACAAAACACTTGACCAGATTACCCAAAATAAGCCTGATAAATAAACCCATAAATGCTGGGAAACCCAGGCGGTAGAACAGGGGGCGCAGACAATTTGCGCCCGAGGTTCATTTCATAGAGGTATCAAATGTACTTTTTGGTGGCCAAGGGTGGGGGGAGAGGACAACCTCGTTGTCAGGGTCCTCTCCCTTTCCCGCCGGCCCGAATGACAGGACGCGCATGCGCCGTGCGTTTTCCCGCCGACCCAAATGACAGGAAAGGGAAAGGGCCCTGGGTGTTGAATCGTCGTTCGAGCAAAGGTACGAAAGCTGCTGACTTCTGTCGTTGTTTTGACAAACTGTACAGCATTAAAACCATACTGTAGTACAAAAGATGACAGATGACAGAAAATTGTAGCCTTAAGTTTGGTCTAGTTTTCTTAGCATTCGTCAAAATGTGACAGTTTGCCGGTAAATCGCCGCCATTTCAAAACAAAAAGGCTGGTTTAACCGCGAGGTACTGGAACTAGTCTTGCGTTTTTCAGCGTGTCGAGGGCCCTGGGAACGAGGTTGGGGGAAGGGTTTTCCTATGGAGCAGCCTAGCGGTTTGTGGCTTTCGAAGGTCGTCTGTTGATGGATTTTGGACAGCGAAGAAGTATTTTCATACATTTCTATTTATACCTGCTTACCATTGATTACCATTCACACGACTTCTCTTGAGACGCGCCAGTTCAACAGCTGGGTATTTTACATCAACTGCACAACTTTTTTTAAGAAAAGAATCTTGATAATTAATGGTATAGCTTAGGAAAAATATAAAGTCAAAGTAATCGCAGAGTCGGGCAAGATACGTGTTTTAATAATAACAATCCAATAAATTAATTCAATTTCGAAACTTTTCTAGCCTCGTAATTCACATGCACTTAGTTCTACTACTTCGCTGTTATTGATGCAATACTGTAATACCTCCACCTCATCCCAACACTACAGCACCATAACCGTGCACTTTATTATAAATCACCCAAAACCACCCAAAAGATCCTGAAGAGTCAAGCCGGGTCGAGTCACAAGTTATAGTAGCCAAATTAGGCTTTGTTATGACTCCTCAGGTAACCAACCAGAGCCTTAAAGGAGGGGCGGGAGATGGATGGTTCGTTGTAAGGGACATTAAGAAAACTGGTGCCATGCATAGCCACGCCCCTACTGGTCATTTCCTTTTAATTTTAGGAAAAACTTTGGGGGGGGGGGGTGGGGGGGGGGGGGGCGGGAACCCTCCTGTCTCCTGTTTAGGCTTTACGGCAATGTCTACAGCATGTTTTCATACGTATTTAGAAGGAGTAGCCTGCATGTTACGAATCCTCAGGTACCTACACTCCTTCAAATTCTTGGTGAGCTTATTCACATCTATCTGTGTATGACTACTTGCCCTACTGGCAGTCCTATCGCCGGGAATCGGTTTCGGGGCTATCTTGACTTCCTTCTTCATTTCCTTCGCACGCTGTTGTGTATAAATCCGCGGGAGGATAATTGGGGGAAGGATCTCAGAGAGCGCAGGCGCGGGTTCTTCTTCGTCGTTGTTATTCTCGTCAATGTTTTCACAAGCTCTTTTGTGAAGTTCCTCGAGATGTTTTAGGGTCTCTAAATCGATCTCATTTCGCTGCCAATTCGTCATTCGTCTTGACCTTCGACGCTTTGTCACAAGATAAAATGGCTCCTCCGAGTATGGTACGACCAGCCCGTTCGGGCAGCTATTAGATTTTTGCAAAACGCTCCCGCGGCGACTTCGAGACCCGCTGTCGTTTATGACCCCTCCTTCACTCGTCCAACTTGCGTCTGAAATCCTTCTACGAACACTCGGTGGTATTCCAAGTAAACACTGTCTATCTGTTGTGGATAGTTTCCTGTGGAGTGGTCCTGAAATCTCTCTGCCGGTCATGCTTGTAGCCCTGAGGTGCTCTGACAGTCGAGAAATTGTTAAATTGCTGGACTTGTTTTGAACCGAGGTTGCTTCAGTACGCGAGAAAATTGCTTTGCCTTCCTCATTCATTTCTGTATTAATCTCCGAACAATCGGGAGCACCAGCTTCCAATAAGACCTCGCTACTTTTCTCGGAACATTGCGCCAGCGCAAAGTTACTTTTTGTTGATTCTCCTTCTGCTTTTCCACAGACTAAAGTTTTGTCATGTGTAACATTTCCAGTGATTTCGTGATCGTCTTTTGCCCTCAGTTCGTTAAACCTCTCATACAGATCAATCGGATAAGAACTCGTTTGAACATTCCACGCATTTAAACTCTGTTCTTCTTGAACCTCTTTGTCTAAGCCTTCTCCTTCCTGTTGTCCGAGAATTTGTTCCTCGGACAGGGCTAGCCCGCCTCTTCGGCGCCGTCCGTTGGAACATTTAGCTACCATCGATTCCTCCTTAGTTGTCCTTAATCCATTTTCTTCCCCATTACCCTCAATTTCTTCTTCTTTTATTCCGCGTATTCCCAAAGATGTCGACGCTCTTCTTGTACAATTCCTGTTTTGTAAACTCAAAATTGATTTTCCGCCCCTTAGCAACTGAGAAGAGCCTGTCGACTTCCGTTTTCCTGACGAGAAAAGGTTATAAAACTCCTGTTCGTCCTGTTTATCTCCGATAAACTTCTGCAATCGCTTGATGTCTTCACGATCAAGAGTTTCTTGCATATGCCTCTCTAACTTTTTCTGCATCTGTCGCTTGGCGCGTAAATGTTCACCTCTGAAACCTTGCGACGCCATTTCTAAACTTTTGCAATCGCGTGAAAATTTCATCTCCTGGATCGAGTTCTTGCTTAATATCGACCGGGCCGTTTTTGTGGACACTAAACTTCGTGTAAGCTCCCTTCTCGTTTTGTCCATCTTTAGGTTACCTCGTTCACCGCACATACCCATTAATTTAAACAGCGCCTATGACAGCTATTTTGTGCTGTATTTCCCAGCAGGAACAGCTCTTATTACAAGCGACAGCCCCCAAGCTCACGCAAGGTCAGAACCACTCTGTTTAGGGAAAGATCATGTTCCATATTTTTGTAAGAAAATTGTCGAGTCAATCTTGAGAGGGTCTTATAGGTTAAACACGTGTCGGAAAAAACGTGCTGTAGAAATTCTACTAAATACCCCATTCCTTAGAACTTAGAACTTTAGCCAGATGTGAGTGATTAGCTGGGGGAGGGAGGGGAGGGTGTATGTAAACACATAGACCTAAAGGGATGGGGGGGTGGGTTGGGGATCCCTTTATTCTTGGTGTTTCCCCTTAATTCTGTTCAAGTTCCCATCCCTGAAGGGTAAAGTCTCATTCCTGCTAAAATGGCTGAATGACTGTGCCCCATCTACACTCTCAGGATCCTTTTAAAACAAAGGCTAGGATAGAGGGTAGTCAACATTTCTGCCCCTATCTACCCCTCCCCCCTAGGAATCGTCAAGCATTTTAGCGCTCAGCTTCCCCTCCCCCTATATGCCAGATTTGTAACTTCTTACTTCTTTTAAAAATCTGCGTCATAGATATCAATAAGAGTCAGTTGTTAATGCAGTTTTTGAGCTATGATCGATGCGCACAATATTAATGTGGACCAGTGCTAGACAGACGTTATACAGGTCCACTTAAACGTGAAGTGCTGCTTAAAACAATATTTCATTTTCTGTCATTTTTATCGCATACCAATGGTGTGGATTTTACAATAACCGATTATTTATGATTTGATGCTGAGGATACACAGTTGTTATCCGTTCGATACTTTTCACGATCAACATTTCTATTTTTAAACGCCATATACCAAGATGCGACTAAGGAAGCCGTTTCCGAAGTCAAATATTTGAGAACATTAACCCCCTCCCCTCCCCTCCCGTCCATCCAACACCACATACGACATCATTATCACCAGAAGGCTGTCTATTTATTGAAGAACCGGCAAATCCTTTTTTTTTTGTACCATAATTTCCAGCACCTATCTTTCAGCAAACCCTGAAAAAAGCGGCTTGATGTTATAATGTTGTTCTTTTGCAAAAACGAAGACCAACCTTTATACTACTCTCCCGTTTTTTTTAATAGGGAGGAAAATCTTATATCTACGTGACTATACTGTCTGATAAGAATGGGCTTCCATTTTTCACATCACATCCATTAGCTTATCGCTGTTACACGGTAGGGAGTTTGTCTTTCCGTCTGACCTTTACCTACCATAAATCATGTACGTGAAACGATGTCTACAATTTAGAAAGGTATTTACAACAAATAAAACAGTGACATGAATTCGAGTCTGTCTTAACGTCAGCGTAGGCGACTGTGACGCGTTCAAGATGAAGGATATAATAAAAGTTTTGAATGCTAAACGAAAACTTTTGTAATTCTAAGTTATTCTATTGCACGCGGGATTTTGAAAATAGAGGGGTGAACAAGCGGCATTTTTGGTTTTATTCGGTATTTGGGGGCTGACTGCAACAATTACACAATTACGTCGCGCAGTCATAGGTATCAAATGAAAAAAAGCACAGTATTTGAAGATTCCTACATTTTGGCCGCCACGGGAGGTGCGCGCGCACCCTGCCCACCCCCTGTGTACGCGTCTGAAGTCATGTTTATTTTACATCAAAGCTCACTCACTGTATCTCGAGGGGGGTTTGCACATACAAGGGACGCGCACCCCCTCTACCGCCAATCCTTATGAAATTTTGCACATCATTAGCTGACGACCTTTCCTCAAAAGCACATGTTCTCTTGGTTTCAAAATTAGGGCAATGGTACTCTTGTGGCCAAGGCTACGCTCGGTAACAATACACTTTAAACTTGGTCTGAAAGCGGAGAGGGTTAGATATAGAACAATGCAACAGAACACTTGATCGAAAGACCCCTTTTGTCTTTAAAGTGCCTTTGCTCTTAAGATCTTCAAAAAATTTCATAAGGAAAAGAATGATTGATCACGAAATCGCACACAAGAAAAAAGTTATTTCCCTCGTCGCTTGGAATTTAAAGTTGGGTTTCCAGTGTGGTGTGGTGTGATAAACAAGGAAAAAGAAAGAAAGAAGAAAAGTTTCATTTTATAAGGCCTGGCTAAACTAGGCAATATGTCGAGCGCGACATGTGTCTCCTAAATGTTTCCTAGTTCAGCCACTACCAAACCATGAATTGCGCGACAAACTTTGTAGAGCGCGACACGAAAATATTTCTCAACTATCCGAGAAACTTTATCACTGCTACAAGATTTGACGCGCGCTACAATGATTTTCAAGGTGGCTAAGGAAACATGCCGCACGCTTCATGTCTCCTAGCTTAGCCAATCCTTTATTTTAAACATTCCGCTCCCGGTTGAGCCCTTAACTGTGTTTTAGTTTCGTCTTGAAAATTGAGAAACATTGTACTTATATTAATATCGTTATAGATTATCTATAGATTATTTTAAGCTTTAGCAATAGAATGAGGTTATTTAATGGAGGATGGATTGAATGTCTCAATGACTCAAGTGGATCTAGCCCAGGGGTTCGGTTCTGTTGGTTGGTAAACTTCCTTCTCACCAAGGTGGATGGTTTCCTTCTGTGCGCTGTTGTGGAATTGTGCATTTCTTTGCCGGTATTGAAAGATCTGTTACACAAGTGGTATCGAGAAAATTAAAAACAAAATCATTAATCATTGGCCTGTCATTTTTGTATGATAGTTTAAAAGGATTGGCCACTTTAACTCATGTTTCAGAGACGACATTAGAACGCCCCCCCCCCCCCCCCCCCCACATCCTTGGTCATTGAGAATGGAATAGGCGCAAGTTAAGGCCCGATATTGATTCTTTTTCTTGTTTTTAAACAATGATGCAGGATGATGATTTTAAAAAGTGGTCAACAATACTCATCATAACACAAGTTATGATTGATGTCTAACTGTTTATAATGCTGGTTATAAATGACATGAATCTTTGTTACGGGTTTTTGCTTAACAATTTCTTGTTTGATATTAGTCCAGGGGAGGTCATAAAAATTGGTATTTGTGCGCATTCGCGCCAATACGAAGATGTTATATGCCCGTGCACGACTAACATAAAATGCTTAAGGCTCGTGTATGTTGACGAAATTATCACACTGATAGCGACAAGCTAATTCCCAGGAGACGCAAGCGTGAAAAAGACCCCGATTTTTTTCAGTCTACATCTCATGTGGCGTAACCGACTAAGACAGGGATGGGATCCTGGTTATTGTATCCCCATGTTCGTTTGTGTTGTACAAATCGCCAGATAGCGGTGCTGGGGCCGAAATCTTCAGCCTAGCCGTGAAGCTTTATGCTGCCATACAACGATTCAGCGTATGTCTGGAAGTATTATCAATATTTTTTCTCTCGTTTCATCTGATATTAGGAGGTTCGATCCTCGGGCAATTGGCTCTACCTTTTTGGATCTATTACTTATCAATCTGCAATTTTTATGGCTTTAACATATTTTCCCTTTCATTTCTGTTAAATTCAATGCGCTAGAGAGGATTAACTTACGGGAACTGCGCAGGTTAAATATTCTTTGATAGGAGATTGACCACTTTATTGACGGCCGAGAAAGGTGCTCGCGACAGCTGACCGAGACAAAGAGACAAAGCTAGACAAGACAGACTTCACGAACTTATAAACTGTAAAATTGTACTTTACAATTCGGGTTTGCAATTGAGAAAAAGCAAAAATCCCTAAATCTTCGAGCGTAAATATGCTTACGCTTTGTGTTCATTAACCCATTGACTCCTGGCTTTTTTGGAGCTGAATTTACAAAAAACAGACTGAAAACAGATACCTCCCCCCCTATTCTGAGTTTTATACAGCCCGTCAAAGTCAAACACAGCTGCACCTAGTCAGCGGTATCCAAGCTTTCCAACAGTGCTTTGCGGTCCCCACTTTTAATCCCTCGTCGATGTGCTGAAGCCAGCACAAGTTGATGGTTGCTTGTATTTTTCATCAAAAATACAGCTATGAGCATATTAGGGGAGTGTCTCAGGACATCATGAAGTCTTTTGGGGCATAATTGAGTGCTTTGCTTATGGATATTTGCAAGCAAAGGTGGATTCATGATGATTTTTTCTTGTTTGGCTTTGCCCGGATGAGAAAATAATTTTCTAATGAATCACCACAGCTCTCCTAAATGCTGTCTTTTCTGAAACCAAATTGATTCCAAAATTGTTTACACTGCTATTCTGGGTCTGTATGGCCTGGAATTGATTTGTTTGGCTTTGGGGTGAAAAGACTTATAAAAAACCATCTGACTTTGGGGAGAGGAGTGTTGACTGGCCCTCCCCTCGTGAATTTTCCCCTGTATCTCCCAGAATGCTTTGCAATACGTAAACATATTTTCGTGGTTGTACAATCCTTCAAGGAATGGGCATTGTGTTTTGAGGCCAAGGAAATGTACCTGGAGGATCAGAATAAAGGTATCTATTTGTGTCTTGAGCTGTGTTTGCTGATCTCTCTCCCTTGTGTGGTATTTTGAGCGTTTTATTGAGAGGGGTGATTCTGCTTTTCTTTCCTTGTTCGATTTGAGATTTGTCAAAGAACCTGTGCTATTATTTGGCTTAAGAGTAGATGCCAACACCTTGGTTGGATGCATATCTGCAAGACCATTTATCCCTTAGACTGATGCCTGAGTATCTTCATCTTGTTGTGTTTATTTTGAATTTATGAATTTTTTGGGTTGTGGGTACTTCCCAAAGCCGGTACAGGCCGGTTCAGGGGTCAATGTGTTAAATCCACTGGGAAGGCGCGTACACAGGGGGTGCGCGCACCCCTCCCCGTCCCCCCCCCTTGGCGGCCAAAAAGCGGTCACTTCTTATTAAGGACTCTTTAAATACTGTGCTTCGTCCATATGATAGCCATGACTGCCCCCCCCCCCCCCCCCCCCCCCCGCCCCACCATCACCAACATCCAATCCTGGGTACGCGCCTGCTGGGAGCCGAGGAATAGAGATTTGTCATGGAGCTTCTAGTTATTTAGTTGAAGAGCTTTGGATTTGCGATATAATCTTTTGGTTTCAGGCATTTTTCAGGTTTTATTGGCTTAGAAACTCTTGTCTCGCTCTTTAGGAAGTTAAAGGGAGCATTGGCTATTTTAGAATCAAGTGAAAAAAAATTATTACTAAAAGATAATAAAGTACAGAGTCAGCCCTTGGTTAGACACTTGTTTGGGCACCCTGTGTACTGTGTACGTACACAGAGGAGTGCAGACCAGAGGTCTGGGTACAGACGATCTGAAGATGTCCATCTATTCATACAGCTGTAATAGAAACTTTACTACGTCCACAGATGTATACCCATACCTATTTCATAAAAAAGCTTACTATTAGAAAGTGGAAAATGTAAAATTGCCTAACAACACTGGTGAAATAACATAACATTCCAGGGCAGCTAATTAAATTTCCAGATCGTCATACTGCTATTTCCCGAAGTTGCCAGGAAAACCTGCTTGAATAATTCAGTTGGGAGATATATGAGAGGCGTCACACGCTCAGATTTGGCAATGAGCGCGATGAAAATGGCTGTTCCTTCTCAGATTCCATCCCTTATTCCCAAACTGTCTGCCATATTAGATTCGGTAAATACTCTAGTTGGTCTACCTGTGGAAATGGACCAGCCTCCACCAAGGTACTCGTTCGTCAGCGAGACTGTTGATATTATTTGGTGGCTTGTGTGGGGGTTGAAGTAGTTTATCTCCACTTTGTCTTTATTTAACTTTGTTCCTCTGTGCGTGATATTTACATCTTGTTCTCTTCTCAAAGCTTTGCCTGTATGTTATCTCTGAATATCTCTGTACTTTACTCCCCTCTTCCCCCTTTGTCCTTCTCATCTCCTTTTCTCTCCCTTTCAAGTCAGGGCTCGTAATTTAAATTCTTTTGTCCATGACAGCAGCTGCGTTTCACTTGATCGCCTGACGTATTCTTAAAATCAAGACGACGTTTACAGTCACAGGCGTCTCTACGCGTTAAGTATCTTGAGTGTTGAAAAAGAGTGGTTTGAGTCAGACGGACCTGCTTGGTAGGGTCATTCGTTCAGTTTAGAGTACGCTTCTCCTGCGTACGCCGCTCTCCCACTCTATTTAGACTAGCCTGCTAGCCGGCTCTCAATCAGGCTTATTCGGAAATGTGTTGCCATCGAATATTGGGAGTTCTGTGGAGCGCGCAAGGCCGAAGTGCGCTGGGGTACACCCTCCCAATATGTAAAAACAAAACATTTCCAAATAATCCCGAATCTGAATGAGAGCCGGCTAGCAGGGCTATATTTAGATTTACTAATCGAGTCGGCATTTAAGATCATTTTTCCTTCCCCAAGACGCGACCAACGAACCAATTTTACCTCAATGCGCGAGAGGAAAGAGCGGAACTGTGCAAGATCGTTACCAACTTTAGGGTCGGTTATTGCGAACCCTGCCTCGCCACTCTCTCCTAGAGCACTGCCCGACCGTCAGTTTGTAGCCAACACTCAGAGATCTAGTACTTTTGTCATTGTTAAGTATCAATGTAATGTTTCTGACTGAACTCGAATTCAGGGCAATTTAGTTTATAATGCAACAGGCTCAATATACATATATATTTTTTTTTTGACACTTGTTTGTTGTTGTTATTCTCTTTTTAATTTAGTCTGTAATGCAATTGGCTCAATAAATATATCATATTATTTTCGACGCTGTTTTTGTTGTTGTTCTTTTTACAACATGCGTTTCATTTTGGCATCGTTTGCACCGCAGTTTTCTTTAATTCCCCAATATTTATCCAGGTTATTATAAACTTTGGGTTTCAAGTTAAGATTTAGCGCAGTGCACAGGTGACAAGGAAAAGTCATTACGTTTTCTTCAGCGTGGAAATATTTCCTCCATTGAAAATATTTATTATATAATCACCCGCGGCACTTAAAACACAGGTAGCCCAATCTCTGTCAATGAGTGACTTGAACCAAACAGCTCATTGACGGTTAGAACTTTTGCATAAATTGTAATAATTTCCACCCAACTTGATTTAGTTCTTTGTAGATGTAGAAAATGAGAGCCACAAGAAACAATATTATGTTTATTATTATCATTTTAGGTATAAATCAGATTGTTGTTGTTGGGAATCAAGTTATTCAAGTCCGCATCTATTTTTCGGATTTCAACCTCAAATATCTACAGTCCTTTAGCTGGCCTACAAGTCTATCAACATCTATCTCTGCGCTCCTTGGTCGGGCCTTTTTCCTCGCAATTTGCCGGTTCTTTTCATTCCCTTTTTCACATTTCTTCCTTGCCTCCTCGGATTGATAAATACTCGGTAACACAATTGGCGGTAACAATTCTTTCAGTGGCTTTTCCTTAATCATATCACCCGTATTGTTTACTAAGTCATCTCCATTATGGAGACCTTTCGGTGGTTGTTGACCCGGTAGAATCAGACTCGAAGGACGGGACTTCTTCAAATAGAACGGTTCTTCTGAGTACACCTTTCGCCTTGGTCGAAGCTGGGGGGAAGCTACTTGCAAGAAATTACAAACACACTGGTTAAGACTGTCAATGACTTCGTCCGCTTGTGCACTACTGGCGCTGCTTGTTCGTCTTCTGTTGTGCAGCGGGAAAAGCGAGGTATATTCACCTTGAGTTGGTCGAACAAGGCTCTGAAGATCCCCGGTACTAAGGCTACGTTCAAAAGAAGTTTTCCTGGTCGGTTTTTCATCCCTTTCCTTGGATTTGTCCCCCTCGATAAGAATAACAGGAATGGCAGGGTCGCTTCGTCGTAATGCTGAGTCAGTCTTTGTTGCATTTTCTTTAAGATTTTCCTTTGTATAATTTGAAGCACTTGCTCCTTTTTCACGAGTTTGTGATAAAATCACTTGCCGTCGTAGCTCAGATGGGGGTCTGACAGCACAGTTAGCCAAAGTCGATCTTCGTAGAAGCCTAGGGCTTCTTTCAGATGAATGAGAGCCAGATTCTGAAATCGTGCGCGGTTTATGAGGTAAAAGAGAATCTGAGTTTTGCTCCTTAAAAAATGACCCAAAACTATGGCTTCGCAGTTCATTATCAGATATAATTACCTCCGTTCTTTTCCCTATCTTTTTCTCGAGCTGTTTCTTGGCTTTCGTGATTTCTGATTTCATCTTCTGTTTGGATTTGTCCACTTCTTTGGTCGCTTCAGAGAGTCTTCGTTCCTGAAGAGCATTTCGTAAAAATATGTCTTTTGCTTTTTTGTTGGATAGATGTGTTTGAAGGGGCCTCGTTGTATTCATGTTTTTTTCTTTAGTTAACCACTGGAACCCAGACAATGCTATGAACTCCATGACACCCTGTTTTCGTGTTTTTTTATAATGATGATGTACAAAGTCTTCAAGTGGATTTGTTTGGTTTGTATCTTCTGTCACTTACGACAGCTCTTTGTGAGAGAGACAGGAGGTTATATATTTGATTGAACATTAATCGGGCGTCGCTATCCAGGGGACGATAAAAAAAACTTGCTATATTGATTGCGCATATAATTCGGATAAGATTTTACCATCATTATTCCCATTTCTCAACAACTACCCATTCGCTTAAACATCCACATTATAGTAAAACGTGGCTTTTCGTTATTGGTTTTCGCAATTCAAGGTTGGAAGTCCCCCTTAAGTAAAAACATTAATCCAACCACAACCACAAAGATGAGTTTTTCCGGTTTGTTCTTGATGCCATCTAATCCCTGAAGAGGCCTTGTGGAAGATAAATCCATAGTGATATACTGTATATTATATGCTCAAATTCAGGAAAAAAATTAAGTTGCATATTTCTAAAGTCTCCTAAAAGTAATATAGAGAGCATGTGGTTTCAAACCATCTTTTGGGCACGCAAAAATGATCACATTTGTCTGCGTATTTGTATTTGTGAAGTGTTCCGCAATCGTTTATGTTTTTATATAATAAAAAGTTTTCCAAATCGAAAAGTGAAAACTCATGACTTGTCAATTAAAGTCGATATAAATAATGCGGGGACAAAAAGCACTAAAAAGTGCATCGTATCAAAGTTGCAAGAGTGTGCGTGGCGTTTGCCTCTGTTTTGCCTAGGACTCATCGCATCTAATCCAGAAGATCCGATAAAGATTCAAATCGGTTTAGCAAGCGAAGGCACGAAAAGGGAGATCAAGAAAAGGCCGGTTTAAAATGTTAATCTTAAAAGTTATAAAAGCACGAGACTTGATGCGCGCGGAGCGTACTCTCTGGAAAGGCTGGTTTAAAAGATTAAGTTATAAAAGCACGAGACTTGATGCGCACGGAGCGTACTCTCTGGAAGGGGCTGGTTGAAAAGATTTTCTCTGGAAAGGCTGGTTTAAAAGATTTTAATCTTAAAAGTTATAAAAGCACGAGACTTGATGCGCGCGGAGCGTATTCTCTGGAAGGGGTTTCACGGTGCGTATCATACATATACATACCTATCAAGTGATTGTCATTCTCCGATAAAGAGCATTCATTGTTCGTACAATTTATTTTCAATTCCTCGTGTAGAGCCGCTAGAACGGTAAAGTAAGATTTTTTTATCATTTTTGCGGCACCCCATTTGACCTATGATCGCTCCTTTGCTAAAGATCCATTAATTCTCAGACACTTTTTAGGGAAATAGCTTAACCTTGTAATAGAAACTAGAAAGGGCCTACAAATTCATAGTAATCCCTTTCTACAGCCCATAACCGAAAATGCGCCATTTGATATCTAAGGGGTAGGTTGCGGCAAGCGATCTCTTCTTAGAGATATTTCAGATAGAACTCGAGCAAAGCAACTGGACGCGAAAAAAAAAATCAGTACCTCCCTTTCAAATGGTCGGTCCCGAATTGACCTGAATGCAATCCGTACTTCAAACAGTCGCCAATTCCCAGACATGTGAGAAATACAGCTTAACCTTGTAAGCAAAACCTATCATTTCACACAAAATATCGACATGAAGCCTTTGCAAATGTCTATATGTATCTGGGTGGTTTTTAAATCCTGTCTAGGTCAGCCTCACACATTCCTGTTTAGTGAGAGGGGCGCTGTCAAGAAAATCGTGCTTCGCGTTATTGTTTGTAACGACATTTTGATTGTCAACAACCTTAAAGGCTGATTAAGACATCACGATTTAGTCGTATGCGACCTGCCTACGACATGTCTTAGCACTGAATTACACAATACGACTTTCGTTGTCGAGCATCTTAGCGGAGTCGTAGACTGATTTACACTCTACGACTCGAGATGTAGAGGTGTCGCATACAAATAAATCGTGCTGTATCAGACACCGTATCACGCTATTTTGTAATTCCACTCCACTTCCACAAACTTACATAAATCATTTATCTGATGCTTATTAAAAGCTTCCATTCGCGTGCGCAAATCACGTCAAATGGTAACCCTACTCCCTGAGAACTCTGCCTGAAGTACGCATAGTGTAAGACGTTCGTGATGAGCGCGCGGTACTGACGCGGATGGGGCATTTATCAAGGGCTTGTTTATAGAACAGCTTTCTTGATGATACATTACCGCCCCGGGAAATAAATCACGTACACAGGAAAGAGAACTAGAAGATTCCATGAGATAAAGAACGTGAACGAGTCCTTGACAGTCACACATTTGTTTATTGTTTTAATTTATTATTGGAAGTCACATAATGTACTAAAATCTCGAAATAACCATCTAAAATAAAGTTTGATACTTTATTTACCAAATTCAATCGAAAATATCGCATTTGCTTCCCAAAATCCGCCGATGAAAATGGGTGCTTTTCCGCATTTGGTACTTTGCTAGGATGGCACAATGGCGGTTGACGGAGACTGTTGAAGGCCAGAATAGAAAATCATTTATGGGATATAAAACATTAAATGATGGTTCTCACTCGACGCAAGAACAAAGGAATGAGATTGCAACAATTCTTAAAATATAAACAAGTCTTAAAAGACGATGAACAAGTCTTAAAAGACGGTGAACGCCTGAAGAAAAACATCACGTACACATTAAAGAAAACTGGAAGTCATCATATGATAAACAAAAGAAATACAGGAAAGGTTAATACTGGCGAAGAATCACGCGATAGAATGCCAGTTTATCCCATGTGACAAGTTAACAATCTATAGACTTTTATCGATTATAGACAAGAAAATTAATCACAAGGAAGAAAAATGTATAATTCCAGGCGATTAAATTCTAACCTAACAAGGAAAATTGTCTACGAGGGCCACGCCTCACCCCTGAGATTTCACTCCATAACATATGTGCTTTCATCCCCGAGAATTCGGCACTGAGGTGCGCGCTTGTAAGATTCCATATTAAAGCAGCGACCTGAAGGCAGGGGCGTATCAAAGGTCTAAAGCTGAGTGCGCGCCTAAGGAGACCACAGGCTTACCAACATCTCAGTCAGTCTCCAGTCAATCCCAGTTAACTAGCTCGAATATGTTCACGATTGATCACCTCCTGTAATTCTCCTATAATTGTCTTATATCCTAGAATAAAGGTCACAGTAAAGTCTCATTGCTTTGTGGTGTGTATTTTTTCAGAATAAGCGGTATTTCTAACGTTTAAGCAGTTGAGGGATTCCGCGTTACTTCAACTGCTCAAACCCCGGGGCTCAAACTTTAGAAAGGGATTTTTTTATTTCTTGCCTTTGCAGTGTCTCCACGGGACGTTTATTGTCGAATTTGGCTACATACCAGAGTGACATTGTTTAAGATTTTGAGTTCTGTCTACAAACTACAAATAGCACATCCATTGAGAACTTTTGGCCGTTCGCACCCCCTGCATCCCCCCCCCCCTGGGTACGGGCCTCCTATAAACCGCCACTGTTAAGCTCACAGCCGACAGAGAATGTTAAGGGGATTTATCCCGAACACAGCTACTCGCTAAGAGACGGACCATTAGAAAAGTGAAGGGGGGGATGGTTTCAGTCGTGCATGTTTTTTTTATTGTTTCCCAGACGTGCATGATTTTTTTATTGTTGTATGCATTTTGTTCTAGCTAGCCAGCAGACTCTGCCCCGGAGAGGAGGGCGGGGGGGGGGGGGGGGGGGGGGGGGGTTGGGGGGGGAGGAGAGGGGATCTGCAGGGGATTCATATACTCCCATCGGATGACGCTAATTGCCTCTCGTGAAGTGCGCACGCGCACAAAGCAAGCGATATCACGTGGCACACCGCAACATTCATCATAAAACGACTGCTAAAGGTTTTGAAAGTACCCTTGATATTGCAAGTATAGCATGTACGAGGGTTAGATGGATAAGAGATAAGAGATAAGAGGCATAGTCCCTTGGTTATCATGCTAAATGGGCTTCAAATAGGCAATTATCAAACAATAAAATGAAGTGTTGAAACTTGTATTTGAAGAGGGATCCATATGGGTTTTCGTAATGCGAAAATGAGTTTTGAAATGCGTGGGAGATTTAATCTGGTTTAATTAGTACGACCTACGATTTACTAACTTTGCCACCCAAACAGTGAGAAAGAAGGCTATCTCTACATCAGGAGTAGAAATATTTGTTGATGCCCTGAGGGCAAATGCTGAAAGGTTATATCATTTGTATGCTTGCCCGTGACAAATCGAAAACGCAAACAAAATATTTGAGCGCAGGATGCAGGACATCACGATTAAGAAGCAAATGGTTTCTAGGAATTTAGAGAGTCTGTAGGTCATAGGGTCTTTGGCTGGAATAGAGTATTTGAAGTGAAACACTGGGGTATGTATGTAAGAAGGAAATGCGCGCGAAAGAGCACGACCCGGGCAAAACGGTTTTTGTTTTGATCTCCAATCGGAAATATAACGTCGTCGAGAGGACGCTTGGGATATCAGTTATCAAATCCACCTGTCAACGATGGGCCCGGGCTTATAAAGCCTGACATCGGCCGCGCGGTGTGTTGTACAGAAAACAGTTCACTTATACGCGATAGATTAATTATTCAAGAAAGCGCTTTGTAGTGGTGCACTTATGGGTAGAGAGAGGTTGTGTTTGATGGATAGAAGAACGTCTTCGCTGTTTTCATCAAACGTTGCCAAATCGATCCACACGAGAAACGCCATACAGGATAAACAGCTGCAGCAATTTTGCAAGAATGTGGAGAAAGCGAAGAGAAGTATAAGCGAAGAGCTCAAGCGAACTCGGAGAAATTTCGCGCGCGTTGAATCGCACGATGGGGCGACACGCAGTGAGGAGAACTCAGACGAGGACGAAGAATCATTCGCGCGCTTGAGGGCCGAGGGGAGAAGGAAGTCATTAAGTGCGGGATCAATACCAAAGCTGTGCTTGCAGCTTAACGACAAACCGTTATTAGAGACCCGAGAGCGACTCTCGAATAACTGGATGCACAGCGAGTTGTATAGTGATAAGAGGCCTAGGAATACCCATGGATGTGAAACCCCACCACCACAGAATAAACTACCGGATATTTGGATATCTAAAGTCGATGCCAAAAGGCGAGAAAGTGATCACAAATTGATGCCAAAAAGCTCTTTTAACCGCAGCGCTAGTACAGGTGATATCACAGGGTTGTTGAGCGAGGATAATATACTAGCGCCGGAGAGACGGGAGCGTTCAAAGAGTCATTCCAATGGGGGAGGGGGTGAGAACGGTCGCCCTAAACACAATGGTATTAATCGCTTAGTACCGCCTAAATCGCCATGCAGGGTGTACTCCGAGATGCCGTTCTATTTGAAGAAGTCAGAGAAGAGTCCAACAAGGCACCATTTATGGGACAAGATCCAACACTCCAAGGGCGACGACAAGACTCCTAAGGAGGGGAGGGAGGGGAAGGAGAGACCACTTAGCGAGATCCTGCCGCCCGTGGTACTACCTAGTTTAGCCAGCTCACAATTAGGCAGAGGTTTGAAAAGTAGGAAAGATGAGAAATTGGATGTTGATATAAATCAGCTGACGAAAGACTTAAAGGATTGTAGGTATTTAAGATTGCAGAGTAATAGCGAAGGACATTTGTAAAACCTGTATACAGTGAACAACAGTGGTCAATGTACGGATCGGTTATACATGAGAACCTGCCTACAACGGGCAAAAAGTCATTCGTAAAAACCTGAATATGTTGTGTTAAAGTTTGGAGTGTATTATTAAGCGTGTACATGGAAAACTACTTATTATGATCATCAGTTCTATCTTAAATTTCAAAAAGTGTGAACAACCATGGCCAGTGTATGTGGAATATACATAGGAGCCTGATTAAATAGGGCATCAGTTCACTCGTAAAATCTGAATATAGTGGGCAACTACTGCAGAGTATGTGGAGAGCGTGTAAATTTAAACGTTAGAAACCTTCCTTAAAACAACCATTCAGTACACAAGAACAAAATAAGTGCACCCTTCTTACAGTGATTGTTCTGAAAAAGTGTTTGGGTACTTTGTAAAAAGAAAAATAACCATTCGTGTCACGTCTAGCAGTTTTCTACGAGTGCCATGTTTGATGGGGGGGAGGGGTTGGGAGGCTAGGACAATGCTCTTTAAACCCTCCCCAAAGTCAATATTAAAATCTCTGTCCTCCAAGCAGTGTGTTGCAACCCATTCTTCGTAAAGACCACCCCCTCCGCAATATAAACACTGTAGTGTGACTGATGGCGATTGAATTGTACTCTTAAATAGGGATTTCGACGATTCTAAACAGCGGACTTGATTTAAACAGCTTGGCTGCAGAGTTTCAGACATAAAAACTTGATGGACGGATATTCTAAAGTTAAGCCAGATAAACTATGCGTTATGCTCGCACGCTCGACTTTTTGATACAGATTGCTAGCTGGTGCTCACAAGCCCGCGAGTGAACATGATGGCCCTCCCACTCCCAAATATGCTAAAATGATACCCAAATATTGTAAGTGACCCCCAAATATGGTAAGTGACTTCCAAATATGGTAAGTGACTTCCAAATATGGTAAGTGACTTCCAAATATGGTAAGTGACTCCCAAATATGGTAAGTGACTCCCAAATATGGTAAGTGACTCCCAAATATGGTAAGTGACTCCCAAATATGGTAAGTGACTCCCAAATATGGTTAATGACTCCAAAATATGGTAAGTGACACCCAAATATGGTTAGTAATGTCCTAATAAAAAATTAGCCGAGGAAGAGTTTGAAAAACGGCAAGATTGTTTGATTGGAGGTGTCATCTTTTGCCTTGGGCAGGTTTATATTGGATTAAGCACGTGTCACCGGGGGCTATAGCCCCAGGCAAAAGGCGGATGTCATGGAATGAAGATGCACCTGACGAGCCCTAACCCGTCGGTAAATTTATTTGGAATGTATGTACCTGTACTATATCGAGAAAGAAACATCTAGGGGCTGCGGTGAGGTCCTGAGCTCTAGCACTGCGACTGAAATTTTAGAAGAAATGTATGTATTGGACCTTTTAAAATTCACAAGTCTTAATCCCCCCCCCCCCCCCTCCCCCAATAACCGTTTTAAAAAGCCCTGGCTCCAGACCTTAGTTGATGGGGGGTTTATCGTTTCGGGGTGTATTTTGCAGATAATGTGATATGTCTGACAATCTGAGAAATGCCTACAAGACACTATGCATCTTTCCTGATAACCCACTACCTAGCCCTGTTGCTGGGATATTCCCTGGTTACCACAAGAGAAATAAACCCTTGTACACAGGCGCGTACCCTCCCCCCCCCCCACCCATTGGCATCCTAAAAATGGGTCATTCCTTTTTAAGGACTCTTCAAATACTATGCTTTTTCATTATGATTTTTATGACTGCGCACCTGCGCAATATAGTAGATATATAGTGGTTTTCAAACTCAATTCAGTATACCAGAAAGCGCGCATAATTCCTCCTCCTCTTTTCTCTTGATTTATTCAACGATCGACTTCTATTGAGGCTTTATTATGAGATTATCGTTTATCTGGGTAAACAAGAACGATGGAATATAAGACTAGAAGACGTACCATTACCCTCGCGGAGGGACGCCGGGGCGACATTTGACTCAATAACTATACTCCACCAGGCCACTAACGACACCAACAATTAAACTGCTAAGCACAGTGTAAGTTCCAGCATCATTTTCACAATTTCATACACATTTCAAGGCATTTTTCCCCCCTGTATGTTTACTGTATTTCCACCCCCTGGACCCCTATGAGCTAGGGTTACCCGTGCTCTATCAGCTCCAGGCGTTCTCATCTGCCTTTCTCGTTATTACTCACTTATGGCGACAGGGTGTTGTTCCATATCGCTATCGTGTGCGGTCACACGCAGAGTAAAGTCTATAGTTTGCTGTACATATGAGTTGTGAGTAAAACAGGTCAGCGCATTGGAGCATCAAATGTATTCGTGTGTTGTTTGTCTACAGAAGAGCACTACATTGAAAGTTCAAGAAGAGCGGGGCAAAACAAATAGACGATACGCCAAGCTGAGCAAGATTAGTAATGGTATAGAGGATGCGCCTGGGCCATCTACTGCACCGGGTCAACTATCTCAGACATCTTAGGAACACTAAAAATTGAACAAACAAGTAAGAGGGTTAAGGTGACAAAGTGGAAGAGTGATATAAACCATGGAGAGCAGAAGAGAACTAACCCGAAGTCTATTACCCGACAAAACAACGCGCATTATTTCAGGCAAGAATCTAACACATAGTAGAGAGCTTATTAGACAGAACAAATGCTTAGAGATAGAACAAAACAGAGTGCGAACCGAGTACGAAAGAAAGAAGAAAAGGTTATCAGCCGATCTAGAAAGATACCGAGCCGCAAGATTGAAGAGAGAGGAACTTCAAGGCATGCAGAGATACCTTGGTGATACTCGAGACGAGGAAGCGTTTTGTGCCGAGTTCAGGTCGCGGTCGGGGTCACGTACAAATGAGAAGTGCACGCAAGAAATGACAGTTGCCAAGACAACGCCGCGTGACAAGACACGCCCCTTTACTGCCCCGGCTAAGTTGGTGGATAAGAAACTATGGAGGCAAAGTCTCCCATAGCGGCTAGCTAGCTAGCTTTCGGAAATCCCTGTTTTAGAAGCTCAGGCTTCCTGTTGTGACTTTGCACGACATAGGAAGCCTGAAGTGTTTCTAAAGCAATCATCTCCAAATAAACCCACTGGAGAGCCGGCCGGTAAGCAGGTTAGTGTTAGGGTTAGTATTCAGCGGGAATGTTAGAAGCTATGACGTGGACGTAATTGTGAGGGCTAACTTATAGTATACTATATAGCGTGCTACCTTGGCCCCTGAGACGTGAGGATAAAAAGTGACGATAAAATTTTGAGTGCTTGCGAATTAGCATGCGTGAATCCTAAAGGCTGATTAAGACAGTAGCACGATTCAGCCGTGTGCGGTCGCACACGACAAGTCTTAGCCCTAAATTAGACACTACGACTTTCGTAGACGAGTATGGAGGTGGTAGCGGAGTCGTATATGCTGATGTCGCATACAACTAAATCGTGCTGTCTAAATATAGGTTTTGCCATGCAGAGCATGCGCACTAGCCATCATGCTCGAAGATCCATCATACTTTGCGAGCGCTTCCAAAGGTCACAGTGACCTTTAAAGGTGACAATAAAGCATATCCTTTACCACGTTGATTGGCCTGTCGAATTCATTTCAACCAGCTTAATATAAGTTCCATGGGCCATGCAGCGAATTTAAAGAGGGGGCTTATAAGTGAAAATGAATCAAGGGGGAGGAGGGGGGGCTGTCATGTAGTGAAGGCCAATTCCCACAAGTTCATCCCCCCTTCTCCATTTGCGCGGCGACCACTGCGTTTCCCTTATTTTTATTGGCTTACCTTCGATATTTTGTCGGTATGGCAACGGTAGCACGCGGCAAACTCTAGGAAGAATTGATGTCTCCGTCTGTCATTTTCTTCTACCAATTGTACACAAAAACAAAGGAGTGACTGAAGGACATTCTTTAAGGCAATTTTGGAATGGAGGGAACGGACGTAAGAGAAGAAAACGAAAAGAAACATTTAGGCCTAGCACAAACGCCGTTCTTTTCATTCTTTTCATAGAACAATCGTATTGTTTCATTTGCCAGCATTTGCATTTGGTACATGAAAAAAAGTTTCTAAATTAGACCTTAGTGAAAGATTGAGCTCCTGACAAACGTTAGCAAGAATAAATATGAAACATTTGTAAAACAAGTCACTGACATAAAAGACTATATAGTAACATAAGTGTTTAATACAAAGTTCGCATATGAACATATTTACACATCATCCTAACAGACGCGTTTTATTTTTAAAAAAAACGCCTAAACCAACACGACCAAAATGCCAAAGATTACTTTTCTGCTATCAACCTCCTCGTTCTAGAATCCCGTTAACCGCGAGTGATCCCGCCACTCAAGGGTGTTCCCGCGGGTCTATATAGGCCCGCTCATCTCATAGCTCTCGGCCTCGTCCCGAAAGTGATCGATCAGGTTGTTGATTTCGGCCACGCGGTCGCGGTTCCGCTTGATTTCGTCGCTGTGGATGTTCTCGATCAAGGTTTGCATCGTGGTGTTCGCACGCGTCACGATATCGTCTTCCTGTAGCGGGCAAAATAGAACTCGTGATAAGTTGTGATTGGCTCAATAGAACAAAGTAATCATAGTAATTGGCTTAATGGAATGTGTGATCATAGTAATTGGCTTAATGGAATATGTGATCATAGTGATTGGCTTAATTGAGCTTGTGACCGTAGTGATTGGCTCTATTGAACATGTGATCATAGTAATTGGCTTATTCTAATCCGTGATCATAGTGTCTGGCTAAATCGAACATGTGATCATAGTGACTGGCTAAAATCGAACATGTGATCATTGACTGGCTAAATCGAGCATGTGATCATAGTGATTGGCTAAAATCGAACATGTGATCATTGACTGGCTAAATCGAACATGTGATCATAGTGATTGGCTAAAATCGAACATGTGATCATTGACTGGCTAAATCGAGCATGTGATCATAGTGACTGGCTAAAATCGAACATGTGATCATAGTGACTGGCTAAAATCGAACATGTGATCATTGACTGGCTAAATCGAGCATGTGATCATAGTGATTGGCTAAAATCGAACATGTGATCATAGTGACTGGCTAAATCGAACGATCATAGGGAATAAAGTGGCTACCTTGTTGTCGATCTTAAGAAGGTGAGTGTCATGGGAGGCGCTGACAGCATTCATGATTGTGTCTTTGTCCACGAAAAGCTGAAACAACAATGGAATGTGAGCTGGGATGAATGGGGGAAAGGTACGGGATATGTGCGGGACAGGTACGGGATATGTGCGGGACAGGTACGGGATATGTGCGGGACAGGTACGGGATATGGGCAGGATCATTGTGGGAAAGGTACGGGATATGTGCGGGATCATTGTGGGAAAGGTACGGGATATGTGCGGGATAATTAATAATTTATCGCATTTATATTGCACAATTATCAATATAAAAATTTTGAACTGCGCATTACATCGAGTAAATAAAACTAGTAACAAATGCCAAACTATAATAATATTACGATAAAACTATGAATAATGTAATTACAATAGACCTATGATAAAAATAAAAGGAATATATATATATATTGATTATAAATTAAACGCTTCTTTAAATAAAAACGTCTTAAGTGCCTTTTTAAAACTACCTAGAGAACTAGTGCACCTTACTTCATCCGGAAGACTATTCCACAATCGGGGTGCGGCGACGGGAAATGCACGATCACCATAAGAATTTATTGACTTAATGGTGCATCTCAGGGTCATGTTATTATTTGATCTGAGACTATAAGTTCTGTTGTTAGAAACGTTAATAAAATCCTTGATATAACCGGGCGAATTGCCATGTATGGCCTTAAAGGTTATCAATAAAATCTAATTCGGTAAACAACCGGCAACCAATGAAGGCTTATAAGTACCGGTGTTATGTGGCAAAACTTACTCTCTCGAAATATAACTCTAGCAGCAGCATTTTGCACGCGCTGCAATTTTTGCAAAAGGTAGCCAGGGCTACCATGCAGTAAACTATTACAGTAATCTAGACGGCTTGTGACAAGAGCATTAATAAGCGTTTCTGTGTCACCTCTAGTTAAGTATGGTCTAATTCTTCTTATATTATACATGTGATAAAAGGCAGTAGAGCAGGTTTTTGTGATATGGTCCGACATTGAAAGATTTGAATCTATCCACACCCCAAGATTCTTGACCGGTGACTTTGAAAATATCATATCATTGACTACGCGAAGCTGATCTACACTAACTTTAGGAAGCTGCTGTTATGTGCGGGAGAGGTAAGGGATATGTGCGGGATAATTGCGTGATAGGTACGGGATGTGGGCAGGATCATTGTGGGAAAGGTACGGGATATGTGCGGGATAATTTTAGGAAAGGAAGGGTTATGTGCGTGATCATTGGGGGAAAGGTACGGGATATGTGCGTGATCATTGTGGGAAAAGTACGGGATATGTGCAGGATCATTGTGTGAAAGGCACGGGATATGTGCGGGGTCATTGTGTGAAAGGCACGGAATATATGCGGAATAATTGTGGGAAGGGTACAGTATATGTGCGGGATAATTGTAGGAAAGGAAGGGTTATGTGCGGGACCTTTGTGGGAAAGGTACGGGATATGTGGGATCATTGTGGGAAAGGTACGGGATATGTGCGGGATCATTGTGGGAAAGGAACGGGATATGTGCCGGATCATTGTGGGAAAAGTACAGGATATGTGCGTGCTCATTGTGGAAAAGGTACGGGATATGTGCGGGATCATTGTGGAAAAGGTACGGGATATGTGCGTGATCATTGTGGAAAAGGTACGGGATATGTGCGGGATCATTGTGGAAAAGGTACGGGATATGTGCGGGATCATTGTGGGAAAGGTACGGGATATGTGCGGGATCATTGTGGGAAAGGTACGGGATATGTGCGGGATCATTGTGGGAAAGGAACGGGATATGTGCGGGATCATTGTGGAAAAGGTACGGGATATGTGCCGGATCATTGTGGGAAAGGTACAGGATATGTGCGTGATCATTGTGGAAAAGGTAAGGGATATGTGCGGGATCATTGTGGAAAAGGTACGGGATATGTGCGGGATCATTGTGGGAAAGGTACGGGATATGTGCGTGATCATTGTGGGAAAGGTACGGGATATGTGCGTGATCATTTGTGGAAAAGGTACGGGATATGTGCGGGATCATTGTGGAAAAAGTACGGGATATGTGCGGGATCATTGTGGGAAAGGAACGGGATATGTGCGTGATCATTGAGGAAAAGGTACGGGATATGTGCGGGATCATTGTGGGAAAGGTACGGGATATGTGCGTGATCATTGTGGAAAAGGTACGGAATATGTGCGGGATCATTGTGGGAAAGGAACGGGATATGTGCGGGATCATTGTGGAAAAGGTACGGGATATGTGTGGGATCATTGTGGGAAAGGTACGGGATATGTGTGGGATCATTGTGGGAAAGGTACGGGATATGTGTGGGATCATTGTGGGAAAGGTACGGGATATGTGTGAGATCATTGTGGGAAAGGTACGGGATATGTGCGTGATCATTGTGGGAAAGGAACGGGATATGTGCCGGATCATTGTGGGAAAAGTACAGGATATGTGCGGGATCATTGTGGAAAAGGTACGGGATCATTGTGGAAAAGGTACGGGATCATTGTGGGAAAGGTACGGGATATGTGCGGGATCATTGTGGGAAAGGTACGGGATATGTGCCGGATCATTGTGGAAAAGGTACGGGATATGTGTGGGATTATTGTGGGAAAAGAACGGGATATGTGCGTGATCATTGAGGAAAAGGTACGGGATATGTGCGTGATCATTGAGGAAAAGGTACGGGATATGTGCGGGATCATTGTGGAAAAGGTACGGGATATGTGCGGGATCATTGTGTGAAAGGCACGTACGGGATATGTGCGGGATAATTGCGGGACACGTACGGGATATGTGCGGGATCATTAGGGATAGAGTAGGTTCGGGCTATTGGGCAATGAACAACTTATCATACCAATCAGAAGCATCAAAGTATATGGTGAATAATAATAATAAAAAAATCAGGGCAACCAATAGGAAAATGCGTACTAAAAATCCGTCCAATAGCAATCGCCGTACCATTCTGAGGTCGTCAGGTAAGTCCTCTTCCAGCTCGTTCTTCATCAGCTTCTCTAGCGTGACCACCGCGATGTCAGACACCCTCTCGTTATGAATATTCTCCAGGTCACGCAACTGCGTCATCGTGACATAAGTCAAGGAATGTCACACAATTGATCATGAAGTATCAAAGAGTAAGAAGTGTTTACTCTATCAAATACCTTAAAACATATATGCTATCAACAGAAAAGGACAGAGAGACGATCAGTATTAACAACGACTATTTTTGTATGGATTGCAAGACTTGGCCGATCTAGGACCTCTAAGATGTGAATTGATGAAAGCGCTGGTTGTTAATTGATTGGTTGACTAAACTAACCAGGGGTTTCATTAATTTTCAGTGTAGGCAGTGCAGATTGTAAAGTAGTGGGTGGAAGTTATTTTATTATATTAGTCCAAACAAAATTTTAATCGACAGCGCTTGAGAAATAGTAGCTGGCAGTTCCGCCGGCCGCCAGGCCTTAATAAAACCCTTGCTAATGATTGTACCACAGGGCCAGCTCCTCTGCGGCACATGTGCTAAATGGTTGTTTTGTAAGTACTCTCCTGAAATTAATTAAGGTAGCTTATGGAATATAAAAGGATATAGTCCCTGCACATTCTCAACGAAGGACGTGACCATGTCTGCCATGCTGCGCTCAAAATCCTTAATTGTGTCCTTTATTACAGAAAAAAAACACATTATGACCAACAAAGATGCACAGATTAGCTTCACGTCACCCCAAAACACAAACGCTCCTCTAGTATAATTGATGTTACATCATAAAGCCCAATAGTGCATTCTTCACACTTCCTTTTAACCTAACCACAACCACCCCCCCCCCCCTTAACACCTAGTTCCCTGGGCAAGCTGTTTTATATCAAACTGGTCAACTTGTTGCATCTCAAGGCTTGGTAGTATATCCTTTATTCTTCTTTTTGCCCCCCCCCCCCCCCCCCCCCAATACCTCATTCCCTAGGCAAGCTGTATTGATGTACCTCTAGCAGGTCAACTAGCTGTATCTTAAGGCCCAATAGTGCATCCTTTATCCTCCCCACCCCCCCCTCCCAAGGCAAGCTGTCTTGATGTCTCTTTAACAGGTCGACTAGCTGTATCTTAAGGCCCAATAGTGCATCCTTTATCCTCCCCACCCCCCCTCCCAAGGCAAGCTGTCTTGATGTCCCTTTTACAGGTCGACTAGCTGTATCTTAAGGCCCAATAGTGCATCCTTTATCCTCCCCACCCCCCCTCCCAAGGCAAGCTGTCTTGATGTCCCTTTAACAGGTCAACTAGCTGTATCTTAAGGCCCAATAGTGTATCCTTCATCCTCCTCACCCCCCCTCCCAAGGCAAGCTGTCTTGATGTCCCTTTAACAGGTCAACTAGCTGTATCTTAAGGCCCAATAGTGCATCCTTTATCCTCCCCCCCCTCTCCCAAGGCAAGCTGTCTTGATGTCCCTTTAACAGGTCAACTAGCTGTATCTTAAGGCCCAATAGTGCATCCTTTATCCTCCCCCCCCTCTCCCAAGGCAAGCTGTCTTGATGTCCCTTTAACAGGTCAACTAGCTGTATCTTAAGGCCCAATAGTGCATCCTTTATCCTCCCCCCCCTCTCCCAAGGCAAGCTGTCTTGATGTCCCTTTAACAGGTCAACTAGCTGTATCTTAAGGCCCAATAGTGCATCCTTTATCCTCCCCACCCCCCCTCCCAAGGCAAGCTGTCTTGATGTCTCTTTAACAGGTCAACTAGCTGTATCTCCAGGCCCAATAGTGCATCCTTTATCCTCCCCACCCCCCTCCCAAGGCAAGCTGTCTTGATGTCCCTTTAACAGGTCAACTAGCTGTATCTCCAGGCCCAATAGTGCATCCTTTATCCTCCCCCCCCCCCTCCCAAGGCAAGCTGTCTTGATGTCCCTTTAACAGGTCAACTAGCTGTATCTTAAGGCCCAATAGTGCATCCTTTATCCTCCCCACCCCCCCTCCCAAGGCAAGCTGTCTTGATGTCCCTTTAACAGGTCGACTAGCTGTATCTCCAGGCCCAATAGTGCATCCTTTATCCAACTGTTCAGCACCCCCCCCCCCCCACCAAAAAAAATACCTCATTCCCTGGGAATGCTGTACTGATGTACCTCTAGCTGGTCGACTAGTTGCATCTCCAGCCCCATCAGTGTGTCCCACAGCTTAGTAATCTCTTCTTGTATCTCTTTCATCATGGTTTCCAGGACCGCAGTGTCTGTTGTATTTGAGTAATCCAGGAATGCCTGGGAAAACAAACAAAATAGTAGACATCAGGGGGTATGGAGTTGAAAACCCACAAGGGGCGTGGCCTGGACAGTGTCCTACTGTAGGGTACATTAACCACCCCCAGGGTTTGTATTAAAGATAAATTTTACGTTTTATACAAAAATATTTCAAGGGAAAAGCATATTCACCAATGAGCCATAAGTGACACAAGGGGTCAACCCAACTTTAGATATAGCCAGAAAGTGACATTCATAACCAATAAAATTGCAATGAATTGCTGATGTTTCAAGCACAGCTTTCATTTCATCCTGCGTTAATTCATTTTCCTGATTTCAGCATGCCTATGAATACCCCCTAGTTTTCTACATCTTAGTCTTTCTAGTCATAGACACATGACACTATAGACACTTGCTTTACCTTCTTCTTGAAGTCAATGTATTTTTGGATGTGCTTGACGCCCTCTGACTTGTTGTCAGTCTTGGCCTCATTTAGACACTGGAAAAATGAGTCCACCTCTTCTTTACGTTTCTTGCTCTCCTTTAGACCAAACTCAAAGATTTCCAGGCAAACAGCAGTGAATTTATCTTGGAAGGTATACAGAGTTAAGGAAAAAAAGTTACTGAATGCAGGACAAGAAATATCTTTCACAGCTTATTCCTTCAATTTGTAATAAATGCCATGCATTTTTTAGAAACTAAGCTTTTAGTTAAAAACATTCATTTTCTGATCTCCAAACTAGAATTTTGTTTTTTAACCCAAACAAACTAAATTCAAATTTGAGATTATGATACACTTGGCTTCTAAAAATTGAAATTCTTAGACTTTGAAAAGGATATTTTTTGAGGATGTCTTCCATTCCAGGAAGAATGGACATCTTGTTGACTTCAGGATCTTCGCTAAACATGGACTCATACAGGGCACGGCCATTGAGCTCGTCCACATATGCAGCCTGTGGGAAGAGAAGGATTTTAATTCATGCCATATTTTTGTCGGATCCTCTGTACCAAAGGCAGGTTGTTAGTTTTCATTTCAGCTCTTGCATCCTTTTACACAATTAAAAAACCTATCCTGGGTTTGAAGGAAATAAAAGTTTGATTGTAATACCTATCTAGAAATAACTTATTTCAACATACCTTATAACAAAATTATCTTATTATCAATTTGTTAAAACATACTGTAAAACATGTAAAGGGTTTGATGCCTTTTCCCATCTCTCAAAGTACCCTGTGACCATAACATTTTATAACAGGGAGACATGATGGAAAAACATGACAAGATGCTTCAAATAAGCCCATTTCACATCGAATATGGCAGAGAATTTCTCTGAGTACTTGGTAACTTTTAGCAAACAAAATATCAAGTGCGACTTTTTTTAAATTGATGCAACTTTTTTTAAAGTGTCATTGAAATTGATGATAAAAGGAAAAATTATCTTAAAAAGCAAAAATCTGGTTATGTGCACTTCGGCCTCATGTTATTTGTGTTTTGAAAATCAGTCCGTAATACAAGGAACCGTTAGCCATTGTAAGAAATTGTGTTCACTCTCTCTATCTGTAATTGAGCGTTTTCCAGGTTTTTCCGTCATTTCTAACAGGGACCATAAACTAGTGGTTTCAAAGTATATCATTAAAAATTGTTTGTTTAAGACAGCAGGGATTTAGTCACAGTTTTCAATAGGACGGGGCTCAAAGGGTTCTTTAATTAATGTTTTAATTAATGTTCTTAACATAACATTCACTATATTTTGGGCTGCTAGAACAGGGGTTTGGTTGAACCCCCTAAGGCCCCTTGACGACCCAGGCCACGCCCCTAGCCATTACCTTATGTAGCAGTCTCTCTTTATTTCTAGCCTCCTCCTCGTCTTGTTTCTTTTGGGCCACTGTTTCATCATGTACCATCTCTTCTATTGAGTACTTATACCTTTCGGTGGCTGCTTCTCTTGCAGTCTCGTCTATCAGGCGGAAGTCTAGGTATACTAGATCTGGCAGATGCGCAATGACGTATTCCTTGTATTTGGAGTCTTCACAGAACGGGTTAAAGCTGAGGTTGAGTGTCCTTAGATTTTTGAACCGCCTCAAATATATCACCTGTCAAGAAAATACAATTCATTATTTAAACTAAAAGATGTATATTATTTAATAAAAGGTGTAGATAAGAGGCCCAGAATTTTTTAAGAGTATATTAGACTCACATTATCCAATTGCTTGAGGCTGTTGTTGCCAATGGAAAACACATGCAGATTAGTGAGACTATCCATGTTTTCAATTTTCGTAATTCTGTTATTGTAGAGGGTAAGGTCTTTTAATTTTGTCAGCTTGTCCAATCCCTCTATTACCTCTATATTGTTAAATGACAAATCTGAAACATAGAAAACAAAGATTTTAGGAATATCCTTAAATACTGTAAGAACACACACTTTATAGCATAGCTAGCATAGCCAGGGTTGGGCCAGATTTGTGGATAATCTCTATATTGGGCAAACATACACTCAAACATACACTCAAACAGCTGTGTTATCCCACAAAGAGTTGTCACACCATTGGTGTTACTAATATGATAATCTTGTTATTTTGTTTCTACTGTGAATGAGTCATAGCCTCAGTCCCCTCACCGCTTGTACAAGTGCAGCACATGTGTAGTGATGTCTGTAAAAGACTAAAACTTACCCAGCCACTGAAGATTCACCAGCATATCCAGACCTTCGATCTTCTCAATGATGTTATTATCAAGCTGTAGTGTGGTGAGATTTACAAAGCTCCAAAGATTATCGATCTTCAGTATATCTGAAAAAAGAACACAAATAGAATCAAAAAGCCCAAACTGTCGCAATCTCGTACCAGAACAATGAATACAATACATCATTGAGTCTGCCCTGAAGAAGTCTTATTAAAGACGAAAATTTGGCAGAGTCGATTTCCAGTTTTTGGTGTATTGAAAAAAGAACACGATTTTATAGTAAGTTTAAAATGTTAGAAAATGGATGTAAATTTTTAAGTCAAATTTAAGTATTTTTAAATGAAACACAAATCGTTATTCATAACAGCGTATGAAGGAAAATGTAAAAATACCGGGTGTAATATCTAGTTGTTCTGATTAAATATAACAGCAACTGCAACTTACTTTTAAAATCAAGTCTCAGCGCCAGGACATTTTCAAAGTCTATTCCTTCTTGCTTCGCGATGCGACCAGCTTCCCCTTTTGGCCCTTGTTCTTCAACAGCTTGCTTTAGCATGTGCTCGTCGATAACCGACGGCTCTATAGTGTCGTATAGCCGGCTCATGGTGTTTTTTTTTTATCCGAAACGACCCATAAATAAAAGAGATTTAAAAAGGTTTTCCTTGTACAAGAAGTCGTTGTCAAGTTCATTTGTTGTCCCAGACGACACGACCGTGATGGAAACCGAAGCCTGGGCACTAGGTGGGGGGAATTAACGCTGTCACACACACATGCAGGCGTTTTAAATCATAAAAAATATCGAAATCAAGAATAAAGACGAGAGTTGAATACATGAGATGACTTTTAAACTTGCTCGATATTAATAAAATGTGCTAAGCGTGAAAAATGAAATGGTTTGCGCTTTGACCGAGAAAAGATAGAGATCTGGGTCTATTATCACTATTTCGCATGCGCACTTAAGAGGACCGCTGTGACCTTTCGCAGGCTCTGGGACACAAAATCAAATACAAACTCTTTGAGGAATTCCTCTGGTTTAGAGCCAAAATATTCACGCAAAATGATGGAATACGAGTACGAAATAGACCCTAGGTCAGTGTTAAATACTACCTGGTACAGTTGGTGTTAATTATGTAACGATCATTTGGGTGACAATTGTGATTTTTTCTATTTCTGGCAGAGGTCTTCAAGGAAAGCCCGGCTCGGTTACTCTTATCAAAGATAAACAAAATTTAATTGGTATCAGTATAGGTGGTGGGGCCCCACTGTGTCCATGCCTTTATGTCGTACAAGTCTTCGATAACACACCAGCGTCTAAAGATGGTACTCTTCAAGCGGGAGACGAAATTGTTGGAGTAAATGGAAAATCTTTACGAGGGAAGACAAAAGTCGACGTGGCTCGCGCGATACAGGCTGTCAAGGTTGGTTGGGATTGGCACTAATTTCTCTCCCGTTTTCTCGACTTTTATGGCTCAAAAGATTAACACGCAGTATCCTATTTGTTTTACATCCTATTATCTATGGAGGTTATCTTAAATCATTACAGATGTTATAGTTCATTGATCCGATGATCATTGTTTATAAAATATTTATAGATAGATTGCTTTTGACAAAGTCTCGTCCTTTTGTGTTAAAAGGAACAACGACAATTTATATATACCTAGTAAACAAAGTATAATCTTTGTGTGCTTTAACTTGCAATGATTACTGAAGTAATACCTGTAGATCATAGTTTGAAAAATCTTGCTTTTGTTTTGTGTTGTTGTTCACACGTTTCAACCTGAAATGAAATATCAGATTCAATTGGCTAGAGCATAAAGTATTTGAGCAGCATTAAATAAAGGGTGGCGCAGGTTATTGTTATTATTTCAACTTGTGGATGCTTTTTTTCATTTCTAATGAATTGTGAAAGGGTAAATTGAAAAATGGGATAATGAATGCTGCCATCGCAGTGATTCATGAATGGCAGAATGTGATCAGCATGATTTAATATCTACGCCTTAACAATCTGTGAATCATGATTCTGGGTAAGGATTGTTTTATGTTGAGTGTACACTAGATAAGCTTGTGAAACATGATCACTTGGGTATTTTAGGAACTTGTGAATCATACAGGGAGGCCCCTAACCACCCCTGTTTAATAAATATCTTACACCCACTGTACCTGCTAACTCCCCCTCATTAGGTTGGAGTCTCAAGATTTTGGACCCCTTCTCCCTCTCCGCATTGAGCACCAGATTTATATTGCTTCCAAAAAGTAATTCTACAGATAATCAATATTTTGCCTATTTTCTATCAAAGTCATTAAAACAATAATTCCCTTGCATAGCGCAATAGTGAATAATATATATACGCCACCCCTCCCCCAAAAATACTCTCAAGAATTTTGGGGGTTGACAGTTATTCAACCATAGTAATCATTACGTCATTTCAAATGAATTTGACTTTGTTTTTGAAGTTTATCCCTGTTGTGATTTTGTGTGTTGAATTTTAAAATTCCAGGAAGAAGTGATAATCAACTATGTTAAGCTCCATGCGGACCCCAAGGAAGGCAAGACACTGGACATAGTCATGAAGAAGATGAAGCATCGAATGGTGGAGGGCATGAGTTCCTCTACAGCGGACGCTCTTGGGCTCAGTCGTGCTATTTTGTGCAATGGTGAGGCAAAGTCTACCACTTTAAGTCTTTTACTTACCCTTGTCATCAAATGACCGAAAAATACCATAACATTTGGAAGAGAGAACAAATCTTGTGAGTCCTGCCTTTTTCCAAACTGTAGGGCATACCTTACCTAAATATCATACCATACCTTACCCAATATCATTTCAAAATTTTATCTCCAGTCAGAGAGAGGCCACATGCCACAATTAAACTTGAAATGACTTGTGCCCTTATTGGTTTATTGTCACATCATGTGATAATTTCCTTCGCTCTTATTGGCTCATTGTCATATCAAGTGACTATTACCTTGGCCCTTATTAGTTTATTGTCATATCATGTGATAATTACCTTGGCCCTTATTGGTTTATTGTCATATCATGTGATAATTACCTTGGCTCTTATTGGTTTATTGTCATATCATGTGATAATTACCTTGGCCATTATTGGTTTATAGTCATATCATGTGACCATTCATTTGTGCCCTCATTGACTCATTGTCCACAATCCCCAGATGATGACTTTGTTGATTTTTACAGATGGCCTCGTGAAGAAACTTGATGAGCTGGAGCAGAATGCGAATGTCTACAAAGGTACCATGATCAGTAGAACTTAAACATCTTATTTAAAACATCTCTTAAAGCACTACCCTAAATGTTTATCATTATGTTTCCCAGGCCTGTTAGACCACGCCCGGCAGTACCTCCACAGCTTCTACCAGTTATCACAAACACACAAAGGTAAAGTGTACCCAGAAGTCAGGGTTATTTCTAAGTGTTGACTGCCAGCAATTTTTGCTGGATTGAAATAAGGTTAAAGAAGGCCAGTTCGCCTCCATTTTATTCTGCTTCTCATTGCTGAGTCACACAAAGAATCCATTTCCATTGGCTAATTCAAGCAAGTAACTAAGAAACTTTCTATTAAACATCTTTAATAACGTAGCAGACTTCAATTGTGGATTGTTATTTTGAAGTTTCCTTGCAATTAAACTGTTCTATTGTGTAGTTCCAGAAAATATCCATTCCCCCCTATTGAGATGGTAGGAGGTACCCCTCTGGAATTCCCAACCCCCTAGAAAAAGATAAATACTGTAACTGTTAAGGAAAAATAGCATTTTTTCCCCCCTTCCCTTTGGAAATTCCTGGGTGTCTGACCCCCCCTGGAATGTCCAATCCCCTCAATAGGGGGTATGGATATTTTCTGGAACTACACATTTTCAGTTCAACAACAAAGGAGAACTTGATCAACCTTCTTTAAAGCCAGCTGAATTACAATATGCCTTTATAAACACGTTTTACTTGACTGTGTGTCTTTGACTGTCTAAGGAAGCTGATGTTTCATTCCTTTTCGTTTTTTTTTAGAATTAGGAAATATCTTTGCTGATGTTTCATTTATGTTTTTTGTTTAGAATTAGGGGATATCTTTGCTTCTATTGGTGTCAGAGAGCTCCAGCCAAATGCAAGCGAAGCCTTTGCCATTTTTAGTGAGGCTCACAGGTATGTTTACAAAAGCCCTTGAAATTGCTACATCATCCACTGTGCCCCTACTTTGTCTCAAATGAAGAGCTTTGTCACTAAAGGTAATATTGCTGTGTTTGCAAAAGCCCTTGAAATTGCTATCTTTTCCATCATCAAATCACTAAGCTTTGTCACTAAGGTAACATTGCTGTTACCTGTCCACACCCATTCCTATAGAGTAAATGCATAATTAACAACACTAATTTGAATATATATATATATATATATATATATATATATATATATATATATAAATAAACTACTTCTTTTCTCGTTTGAATCATTAAAACCTTAATGTTCAATTACATTTCAGGCAATTTGATAGACATGGAATGGATTTCCTCAAAAAAGTAAAACCCACTCTCAGTGACTTGAATACATATTTGTCAAAGGTGAGTTGGGTTTCTCTGCAAGCATTGTTTCAGCCAACGTAGCTTGCCTCTGGAACAGAATCTTGGTGAGCTGATGCTTTTGTGATCCCACTTCTCACTTTGTTAATCTAAACAGCAGAAAGCCAAGATAGCAGGCCTTTTTATTTAAGTTGTGCAATTTTTTCGTGATTTCAGGCAATCCCTGACACAAGGCTTACAATCAGAAAGTATGCTGATGCCAAATTTGAATATCTAGTAAGTTGTGTTGAAACCCTGGATTCTTAGTTGTTTTGTATGACGTTTTGAAACCCTTGAACTTTTTTATGTACATTCAACCCCGATAAAATGCTATTTTGATTGATTTTTTTTACAGTCTTACTGTCTGAAAGTGAAGGAGATGGATGATGAGGAATACGCTTATGCTGTAAGTTCAATTGTTGGCAATACACCTAACATGTAATAAGAAGAACTGGATGCAAGCAAATGTTAGCTTTAACAAAATGATGTTGTTGTCACCCACTTTCACTACAATACTTTTAGATTAAGCTATTATGGAGGAACATTTTGAGCTTGTAGTTGGAAGCTACAGTAGGAAGGGAAGGGAGGTGACTGATTATTTTATTCCTGTGTGTTGCATGTAGAAAGTATCCTTTAGAATCTCCTGTAGATGAGATGTTCCTAGGCAAGAGGGGCGGCGGAAGTGCGCTTAAGAATTTGAAACCACCACCTACCCCTCTCCCTGAAACCACTACCCACCCCTCCCCCCACTATTGGGACCACTCTGCCGCCCCTGGGCGAGAGTGGATGACTACAAATAATTCAAGCTGGTCTTATTCACTTCCTCTATTTACAGTTTTTTTTTGTTGTTGTTTTTTTAAATGTTTTTTATTAGAGTAATATTTTTTTCATTAGAGTAATATTTCTCCTATGTAACCAGGCTTTGCATGAATCCTTGTACAGAGTGGAGACTGGAAACTATGATTACAGGTTGGTGTTTGTACTTCTCAAAACAGTTGAAATCGCTTAAGGCTATTTTTTTAACCCATCCCCAAAGGCAAAAGTTGTGCCTTTTTAAAGTTAAAACTGTTCAAATTTGAATATTTTTATAAGATTGGTAGAGACAAATAATTATAACTGTTATTAGATTGCTTGTTTTAAAAGATGAATTTTGCTGTTGCGGTAAACAACACATTTTTCACAGATTAGACTTTGTGTGGGTTCCGGAGTGACAAAATATCATGTTAAATTTACTTTTGTGCTTTGAGAATCTACCAAAACCTGGCTTAGTTTAAGTAAATAATCTCAGTTGCAGTGAGATATGTGTGAATTCGTACTGTACTCAACTAATTTCATGCTGAAACAGTTTCCCTGTGCCATAGACACCTCAACCGTGCACCATAGTAACCCCTAGACAAGTCAATTTATAATAATGATAATGATAATAATAATAGTTTATTCGACCACTTGCAGTAATAATACAACTGAATTATGTGGAAGGCCAGCATTACAAAACATTAGTTGACAAAGCTGTTAGTAATAAAGTTATTGAAGCGATCAGTTCTACCGGACGGCTGTATTGCAGCTCTCAAGTGGCAAATCAAAAGTGATGTTATTAACTGAAATGTTGCTCGGCCAATAGAAGCCATGGGACCAGGCTAGTTGTAATCAAGTGGAGAGGACAAGGGGAGACTGAGTTTGCAAGGTTGATGTATTTGTGTTGCTTTCAGAGTTGTGCTGCGCTGTAGACAGCTGGCCCGGGAGAAGTTTGCCAAATTGAGGTCAGATGTGCTGGTGAAGCTTGAACTACTTGACCAGAAACATGGTGAGTCTGTATTATCACGATATCATGACCATCATGATGCCGTAATCATCATCACTGGCACCACGTCATCATCAACATCAAGAGCATCATCACTGGCACCATAATCATAATCATCAACACCACTACCACAATGACAGCATCATTACCATCATCATGATGATGTCATCATCATCACTGTCACCACGTCATCATAAACATCAAGATTATCACCACTACCACCATAATCATAATCATAATCATAATCATCAACACCACTACCACAATGACAGCATCATTACCATCATCATGATGATGACATCATCATCACTGTCACCAAATCATCATCAACATCAAGGTCATCATCGCTACCACCAAAATCATAATCATCAACACCACTACCACAATGACAATATCATTACCATCGTCATGATGATGTCATAATCATCACTTTCATCAACATCATCACCCAAACTATCATCATCATCACTACCATCATTATCCTGTACAGGACTTGAAGTGATCCCTGGACCTGAAACGATCTCCAAAAGTCTCCCAACTGATCCTGGGACACTGAACAATCCCGAGCACAGGGTGTGCGCACACACTCCTTGCCTACCTAAAAGTATTTCATTCCTTATTAAAGGATCGTGAAATACCATCCTTTTTTTCATATGATACCTATGACTGTGCCCCCCCCCTCTCAGCCAATCCTGTGTACACGCCTGCTCATCCTGCTAATATCATTCATGCTTGTCACGTAAGCCACCATTTTCTTACTAACTTCATACATCATTTTTATATAATTTTTATCTTAATGATTTTTTTCCCCAACTATCCCGATCTTTTAGTGCAAGATATCGTCTTCCAACTCCAACGATTCGTGTCAGCGGTTGCCGGTTACCATGACGACGCGTATGGCATACTGAAGGAAGCCAACGTGTTTCCGATCGAGGTTGACCTCACTAGAGGAGCACTGGGCAACACCCTTAAATAGGGACGTACAGTATACTTAGCAAATAGATAGGGTGGGGAACGGGTATGTTTCTCGTGTATTTACAGCCATTTTCAATTATTCTGCGAGCTCTCGACAACAATCTCCAACCGCTGACTTCCGCCATTCAAACTAGCGGAATACCATATAATGCTTTCTTTTTGATTGGCGGCTTGCTGAGAAACGGCGTAATTGATGGCCCTATGAAAACGCTTCAAGGATTTTGATTGTGGGATATCAGAAGGCGATTTAGCTATTGGAAATCAAAATATTTAACGCATCAATAAGAGTTTCCAAGAAAACTCTTCATATCCCTATGTAAACTCTCCTAATTCTCTGACAAACTATCTGCAAACTCTCCATATCCCTATGGGTTCCAAAATCGTCGGCTTTAGGCCTGTTTTCACTAGTGGAAAGGCCGAGACGAAGATAGTCGCAAAGACATAAGATTCTTACCTCGCGTGTGAACAGAACGGAACGGAAAGAAAGAAGGAACGGAACGGTTCATTTTTTTTCCTTATCACTCCCCGCTTACTTCTCAAAAGGCTAGTTTACTTCAAGCGCGTAACTCCTCCTGTACTTTTCTTCGCCTTGCTATTAAAGGAACAAGTAGTAAGGAGTGGAAACGTCCATTTGCCTTTTTAGGGTTATATGTTTTTCCGACTAGCAACCTCGAACCCAAAACACAATAGAACCCGTGTCATATAGCGTGTAGGAGTCGCGAAGTCTAAGTAACCCGATGCCTTAATAGACTTTGTAGACGTGGGTTGCATGGCGGAAGAACGGAGATACAGACATCTTTACAATGCAAAGCAAAGTGTGTTGTGCACAAAACTCGAATGGCGTAGGGATATTCGCATTATTTCCTTTCCATGTCTTTGTCTTTTTCCCCACACTATGAAAAAATGAGGAAGAATTTCCACATCGGTATCTAGAATGTGACAAAAAGCAAATACTTTGGCAACTTTCCAAAGAAGTCGTGTTAGTCAAAATGATCTCTGAACGCCAGGGCTGAATAACGTATGCGCATGCGCGTGCTCTGGCAAAAACAAACACATCGTAGTGTTGAATCGTTCGAGTAAAGGTACGAAGGATGACTTCAGTCGTTGTTTTGACTAACTGTACAGCATTAAAACCATACTGTACGAAATTTGACCGGTTTGTTTGATAAAGAGGGAGTTATAAAGAAAATTATAGCCTTAGGTTTGGTCTAGTTTTCTTAGCATTCGTCGAAATGTGACAGTTCGCCGGTAAAACGCCGCCATTTCAAAACAAAAAGGCTAGTTTAACCGCGCGGTACTGTAACCAGTCGCGGTTTTCAGCAGTCTCTCTGGACATGTTTCCGTCCCAGCGTGAATGCAGCATAGCAAGGAACAGAAACAGACGTTCGCGATTTCTTTTTTTAATGTGAATGCAGCATAGCAACTTACATGTAACAGACGTTCACCATTTCTTTAAGGATGAAATAATTAGTCAAATAGTTTACTGTCGAATCCGTTGTATCGCGACCCGCGTTTTCAAAACACGATTTGTTTTGGTTTTCTGTTCCGTCAGTAAAACCATTCTGAGCCAATCAGAGTCTCGCTTTGTACACTTCCCTGGCTATCCTCTGGACGAAAACCAGACAGTGTCGCGACAGAAAGCCAGGCAACTGCACTGGCGACAGATGGCAAGAATCTGATTGGCTTAGAATAATTTGACTGGCGGAACAAAAAATCCCAAAAGACAAAAACAAATCGATGTTTTGAAAATGCGGCGTCGCGATACAACGGATTCGATAGTGAGCACGAAGAATGTGAATACTAGAGGAAGCACAACACAGTCTAGTAATTTATTCAGAATGTATCAAACACAATTTCCCACAGAAAGAGATAATCCATTAGTGGTATCGGCAAAATCTTGTGATGAATCTCTGGGATTCTGGAATTCTTCTTGTGTATGAAATATTCAAAACGGATGTTTCCACGAGAATCATTTTACCAAATGTGGTGGTAACTAAAATAGTTTCTTAGACAGTCTTTAAGAAAGCAACTTATATTATGGAAATATTTGTAATAGATTAGCGAGAAGCAAAAGGCACGAGAAGTTAAAGTTTTAAACAAAAATAATGTTTCGTGTACAGTATAGATAAAGGAAACATTGAAATATGAATTGTGAAATAAAGTGAAAGGCATTTATTTATTTAGACCAGTTCCTCTGTAAACATAATTATAAAGACTTAATTAAATTAACTTCAAACAAGTAGTTGTCGTAGAACTATTTCTATTTTTCTTTAAGATAAATGAATTGTGTGTGAATTGAAAATATGAAAAATATTACATTTCAAACATTATTTTTTTTTCAATTATCTCTGGCTAAGTTCAAACGTCGTATTATCCGCCGTATTCAATGCAAATGCGTGCAAATGAATATGTAACAATCGACTTGATTTATTTGCATTGAATACGGTTCATGTATAATACGATGTTTGAACTTAGCCTCTGTGAACATTATTTCTAACAAGATAAAGAAATTAAATGAGCACAACAGTGGTTGTCTTGAAAAATGATATTTAGAAAAAGTGTAAAGAACTCGTTAAGGTGCATAGATTTTCCGTGTTAAGCAAAAAGGAGCCACTATTGTGTACGTCAAACACCTTTTGGAAGTGGATCGATACTCTTTTAAGTGGGCTGTGCTTGTTAAACGTAAAGATATCTTCCATGGTATTCAAATATCTAGAGTAACTTGCGTCTGCAATATAATGACGGAAGTAAAACCCACTAAAAAATTGAGCTTAAAAGTGTTGATCTTTTGCCCTTTCAAGGAGATGTCCCCAAAATATTATTTGTTTACTATAGGAGGAATGAATCTAATCTGGTGAATAATCACAATTGAGATCCTTGAACGTAAACTGTTTTTACACATCCACTTGAAAAATGCGAAACAATCAGATTTTGGCAAGCTTCAGATAGCAAAGAAATATTATATCGATTTTATGGCGATCAAATAAGAGAAGGAATAACATTTTCGTGTTTCTTCTTAATTTTCGACTATTCTGATTATTTCGTTATTTTGTCTTGGTTATTATACAAAAGGGGAAATCTGCACCTGTATTTTCACCCAGCGAGGAACACGGGCTCAGCGAATCAAATAACTATTTCAATAATCGATAATGAAAATGCAAATTATGAGGCAAGGTGCTTGAATAGAAGAGTTATTTATTCATGAACCTGGCTCTTTGAGCATCAGGAGGAAAATTCCTTCAGCGAATTCCGAATCCCCCCACAAAATGGACGAATTCGACGACGAGTTTGGACCAACAGACCCGCCGGTTGAACCGGAACAGAATAAGGAACCGGTGGAGGTGGACGAAGCGGATGCAGAGAAGGAAGAAAAAGCGAATGAATCCCGCAAAGACTTGATTGAAATTGGCGGCTTTCTAGGCATAGCATTAGTCACATATGTCCTCTACACCACCATAATCACAAGCGCCGAAGATGTACTTGCAAGGACAACTATACCGACCTCCGCTACCATCATCTGCCTGAATCTCCCCTACTTCGTGCTTACCCTATTCGTCCCTTACTACATCGACAAGGTCCCACTCATGACTAAGGCGCTTGCTTCACTCGGACTCTTCGCGCTTGCGATTTTACTTATAGCCTTAATTAAAACACCAGGGTTGAGGCTTATTGGCGTCGTAGTTGCTTCTCTCGGAATGGCGACGGCGGAGATAGGGTTCCTCTCTGCGACTTCTCTGCATCAGGATTTGGCAATTTATTCGTTTACTAGTGGGACTGGACTAGGGGCTATACTTGGCCCGGCATTTTATACAGGTGAGATGTTGATTAGTTTTACAGCGTACACGGGGTCTTACTCTACGACTACAGCGCACACTGTATCTAGCTATATCATGACAGCGCACACTGGGTCTAACTATACCATGACAGCGCACACTGGGTCTAACTATACCGTGACAGCGCACACTGGGTCTAACTATACCGTGTCAGCGCACACTGGGTCTAACTATACCATGACAGTGTACACTGGGTCTAACTATACCGTGACAGCGCACACTGGGTCTAACTATACCATGACAGCGCACACTGGGTCTCTACTATACCATGACAGCGTACACTGGGTCTAATTTGCCATGACAGCGCACACTGGGTCTAACTATACCATGACAGCGCACACTGGGTCTCTACTATACCATGACAGCGTACACTGGGTCTAATTTGCCATGACAGCGTACACTGGGTCTAACTATACCATGACACTGGGTCTAGCTATACCATGACAGCGAAAACTGGGTCTATCCATACCATGACAGCGCGCACTGTGTTTAACTATACCATGACAGCGTACACTGGGTCTAACTATACCATGACAGCGCGCACTGGGTCTTACTATACCATGACAGCGTACACTGGGTCTAACTATATCATGACAGGGCACACTGGGTCTAACTATACCATGACAGCGTACACTGGGTCTAACTATACCATGACAGCGTACACTGGGTCTAGCTATATCATGACAGGGCACACTGGGTCTAACTATACCATGACAGCGTACACTGGGTCTAACTATACCGTGACAGCGTACACTGGGTCTAACTATATCATGACAGGGCACACTGGGTCTTACTATACCATGACAGCGTACACTGTGTATAGCTATACCATGACAGCGTACACTGGGTCTAACTATACCGTGACAGCGCACACTGGGTCTAACTATACCATGACAGCGTACACTGGGTCTAATTATGCCATGACAGCGTACACTGGGTCTAGCTATACCATGACAGCGCAAACTGGGTCTATCTATACCATGAAAGCGCGCACTGTGTCTAACTATACCATGACAGCGTACACTGGGTCTAACTATACCATGACAGCGCGTACTGGGTCTTACTATACCATGACAGCGTACACTGGGTCTAACTATATCATGACAGGGCACACTGGGTCTTACTATACCATGACAGCGTACACTGTGTCTAGCTATACCATGACAGCGTACACTGGGTCTAACTATACCATGACGGCGTACACTGGGTCTAACTATACCATGACAGCGCACACTGTGTCTAACTATACCATGACAGCGCGCACTGGGTCTAGTTATACCATGACAGCGTATACTGGGTCTAACTATACCATGACAGCGTACACTGGGTCTAACTTTACCATGACAGCGTACACTGGGTCTAACTATACCATGACAGCGTACACTGGGTCTAGTTATACCATGACAGCGCACACTGGGTATAATAATACCATGACAGCGCACACTGGGTATAATAATACCATGACAGCGCACACTGTGTCTAACTATACCATGACAGCGCGCACTGGGTCTAGTTATACCATGACAGCGTATACTGGGTCTAACTATACCATGACAGCGTACACTGGGTCTAACTATACCATGACAGCGTATACTGGGTCTAACTATACCATGACAGCGCGCACTGGGTCTAGTTATACCATGACAGCGTATACTGGGTCTAACTATACCATGACAGCGTACACTGGGTCTAACTATACCATGACAGCGTACACTGGGTCTAACTATACCATGACAGGGTATACTGAGTCTAGCTATACCATGACAGCGCACACTGGGTATAACTATACCATGACAGCGTACACTGGGTCTAACTATACCATGACGGCGTACACTGGGTCTAGTTATACCATGACGGCGTACACTAGGTCTAACTATACCATGACAGCGCACACTGTGTCTAACTATACCATGACAGCGTACACTGGGTTTAACTATACCATGACGGCGTACACTGGGTCTAGTTATACCATGACGGCGTACACTAGGTCTAACTATACCATGACAGCGCACACTGTGTCTAACTATACCATGACAGCGCGCACTGGGTCTAGTTATACCATGACAGCGTATACTGGGTCTAACTATACCATGACAGCGTACACTGGGTCTAACTTTACCATGACAGCGTATACTGAGTCTAGCTATACCATGACAGCTTACACTCGGCTTACTATACCATGACAGCGTACACTGGGTCTAACTATACCATGACAGCGCACACTGGGTATAACTATACCATGACAGCGTACACTGGGTCTAACTATACCATGACAGCGTATACTGAGTCTAGCTATACCATGACAGCGTACACTGGGTCTAACTATACCATGACAGCGTACACTGGGTTTAACTATATCATGACAGCGTACACTGGGTCTAGTTATACCATGACAGCGCACACTGGGTATAATAATACCATGACAGCGCACACTGTGTCTAACTATACCATGACAGCGCGCACTGGGTCTAGTTATACCATGACAGCGTATACTGGGTCTAACTATACCATGACAGCGTACACTGGGTCTAACTATACCATGACAGCGTATACTGGGTCTAACTATACCATGACAGCGTACACTGAGTCTAGCTATACCATGACAGCGCACACTGGGTATAACTATACCATGACAGCGTACACTGGGTCTAACTATACCATTACAGCGTATACTGAGTCTAGCTATACCATGACAGCGTACACTGGGTCTTACTATACAATAACAGCGTAAACTGGGTCTAACTATACCATGACAGCGCACACTGGGTCTAACTATACCATGACAGCGTAAACTGGGTCTAACTATACCATGACAGCGTACACTGGGTCTAACTATACCATGACAGCGTACACTGGGTTTAACTATACCATGACAGCGTACACTGGGTCTAACTATACCATGACAGGGTATACTGAGTCTAGCTATACCATGACAGCGCACACTGGGTATAACTATACCATGACAGCGTACACTGGGTCTAACTATACCATGACGGCGTACACTGGGTCTAGTTATACCATGACGGCGTACACTAGGTCTAACTATACCATGACAGCGCACACTGTGTCTAACTATACCATGACAGCGTACACTGGGTTTAACTATACCATGACGGCGTACACTGGGTCTAGTTATACCATGACGGCGTACACTAGGTCTAACTATACCATGACAGCGCACACTGTGTCTAACTATACCATGACAGCGCGCACTGGGTCTAGTTATACCATGACAGCGTATACTGGGTCTAACTATACCATGACAGCGTACACTGGGTCTAACTTTACCATGACAGCGTATACTGAGTCTAGCTATACCATGACAGCTTACACTCGGCTTACTATACCATGACAGCGTACACTGGGTCTAACTATACCATGACAGCGCACACTGGGTATAACTATACCATGACAGCGTACACTGGGTCTAACTATACCATGACAGCGTATACTGAGTCTAGCTATACCATGACAGCGTACACTGGGTCTAACTATACCATGACAGCGTACACTGGGTTTAACTATATCATGACAGCGTACACTGGGTCTAGTTATACCATGACAGCGCACACTGGGTATAATAATACCATGACAGCGCACACTGTGTCTAACTATACCATGACAGCGCGCACTGGGTCTAGTTATACCATGACAGCGTATACTGGGTCTAACTATACCATGACAGCGTACACTGGGTCTAACTATACCATGACAGCGTATACTGGGTCTAACTATACCATGACAGCGTACACTGAGTCTAGCTATACCATGACAGCGCACACTGGGTATAACTATACCATGACAGCGTACACTGGGTCTAACTATACCATTACAGCGTATACTGAGTCTAGCTATACCATGACAGCGTACACTGGGTCTTACTATACAATAACAGCGTAAACTGGGTCTAACTATACCATGACAGCGCACACTGGGTCTAACTATACCATGACAGCGTAAACTGGGTCTAACTATACCATGACAGCGTACACTGGGTCTAACTATACCATGACAGCGTACACTGGGTCTAACTATACCATGACAGCGCACACTGGGTCTAACTATACCATGACAGTGTACACTGGGTCTAACTATACCGTGACAGCGTACACTGAGTCTAGCTATACCATGACAGCGTACACTGGGTCTTACTATACAATAACAGCGTACACTGGGTCTAGCTATACCATGACAGCGAAAACTGGGTCTATCCATACCATGACAGCGCGCACTGTGGCTAACTATACCATGACAGCGTACACTGGGTCTAACTATACCATGACAGCGCGCACTGGGTATAACTATACCATGACAGCGTACACTGGGTCTAACTATACCATGACAGCGTACACTGAGCCTAGCTATACCATGACAGCGTACACTGGGTCTAACTATACCATGACAGTGTACACTGGGTCTAACTATACCGTGACAGCGTACACTGAGTCTAGCTATACCATGACAGCGTACACTGGGTCTAACTATATCATGACAGGGCACACTGGGTATAACTATACCATGACAGCGTACACAGGGTATAACTATACCATGACAGCGTACACTGTGTATAGCTATACCATGACAGCGCACACTGGGTATAACTATACCATGACAGCGTACACAGGGTATAACTATACCGTGACAGCGCACACTGTGTCTAACTATACCATGACAGCGTACACTGTGTCTAACTATACCATGACAGCGTACACTGGGTATAACTATACCATGACAGCGTACACTGGGTCTAACTATACCATGACAGCGTACACTGGGTCTAGTTATACCATGACAGCGCACACTGGGTATAACTATACTATGACAGCGCACACTGGGTATAACTATATCATGACAGCGTACACTGGGTCTAGTTATACCATGACAGCGCACACTGGGTATAATAATACCATGACAGCGCACACTGTGTCTAACTATACAATGACAGCGCGCACTGGGTCTAGTTATACCATGACAGCGTATACTGGGTCTAACTATACCATGACAGCGTACACTGGGTCTAACTATACCATGACAGCGTATACTGGGTCTAACTATACCATGACAGCGTACACTGAGTCTAGCTATACCATGACAGCGCACACTGGGTATAACTATACCATGACAGCGTACACTGGGTCTAACTATACCATGACAGCGTATACTGAGTCTAGCTATACCATGACAGCGTACACTGGGTCTTACTATACAATAACAGCGTAAACTGGGTCTAACTATACCATGACAGCGCACACTGGGTCTAACTATACCATGACAGCGTAAACTGGGTCTAACTATACCATGACAGCGTACACTGGGTCTAACTATACCATGACAGCGTACACTGGGTCTAACTATACCATGACAGCGCGCACTGGGTCTAGTTATACCATGACAGCGTATACTGGGTCTAACTATACCATGACAGCGTACACTGGGTCTAACTTTACCATGACAGCGTATACTGAGTCTAGCTATACCATGACAGCTTACACTCGGCTTACTATACCATGACAGCGTACACTGGGTCTAACTATACCATGACAGCGCACACTGGGTATAACTATACCATGACAGCGTACACTGGGTCTAACTATACCATGACAGCGTATACTGAGTCTAGCTATACCATGACAGCGTACACTGGGTCTAACTATACCATGACAGCGTACACTGGGTTTAACTATATCATGACAGCGTACACTGGGTCTAGTTATACCATGACAGCGCACACTGGGTATAATAATACCATGACAGCGCACACTGTGTCTAACTATACCATGACAGCGCGCACTGGGTCTAGTTATACCATGACAGCGTATACTGGGTCTAACTATACCATGACAGCGTACACTGGGTCTAACTATACCATGACAGCGTATACTGGGTCTAACTATACCATGACAGCGTACACTGAGTCTAGCTATACCATGACAGCGCACACTGGGTATAACTATACCATGACAGCGTACACTGGGTCTAACTATACCATTACAGCGTATACTGAGTCTAGCTATACCATGACAGCGTACACTGGGTCTTACTATACAATAACAGCGTAAACTGGGTCTAACTATACCATGACAGCGCACACTGGGTCTAACTATACCATGACAGCGTAAACTGGGTCTAACTATACCATGACAGCGTACACTGGGTCTAACTATACCATGACAGCGTACACTGGGTCTAACTATACCATGACAGCGCACACTGGGTCTAACTATACCATGACAGTGTACACTGGGTCTAACTATACCGTGACAGCGTACACTGAGTCTAGCTATACCATGACAGCGTACACTGGGTCTTACTATACAATAACAGCGTACACTGGGTCTAGCTATACCATGACAGCGAAAACTGGGTCTATCCATACCATGACAGCGCGCACTGTGGCTAACTATACCATGACAGCGTACACTGGGTCTAACTATACCATGACAGCGCGCACTGGGTATAACTATACCATGACAGCGTACACTGGGTCTAACTATACCATGACAGCGTACACTGAGCCTAGCTATACCATGACAGCGTACACTGGGTCTAACTATACCATGACAGTGTACACTGGGTCTAACTATACCGTGACAGCGTACACTGAGTCTAGCTATACCATGACAGCGTACACTGGGTCTAACTATATCATGACAGGGCACACTGGGTATAACTATACCATGACAGCGTACACAGGGTATAACTATACCATGACAGCGTACACTGTGTATAGCTATACCATGACAGCGCACACTGGGTATAACTATACCATGACAGCGTACACAGGGTATAACTATACCGTGACAGCGCACACTGTGTCTAACTATACCATGACAGCGTACACTGTGTCTAACTATACCATGACAGCGTACACTGGGTATAACTATACCATGACAGCGTACACTGGGTCTAACTATACCATGACAGCGTACACTGGGTCTAGTTATACCATGACAGCGCACACTGGGTATAACTATACTATGACAGCGCACACTGGGTATAACTATATCATGACAGCGTACACTGGGTCTAGTTATACCATGACAGCGCACACTGGGTATAATAATACCATGACAGCGCACACTGTGTCTAACTATACAATGACAGCGCGCACTGGGTCTAGTTATACCATGACAGCGTATACTGGGTCTAACTATACCATGACAGCGTACACTGGGTCTAACTATACCATGACAGCGTATACTGGGTCTAACTATACCATGACAGCGTACACTGAGTCTAGCTATACCATGACAGCGCACACTGGGTATAACTATACCATGACAGCGTACACTGGGTCTAACTATACCATGACAGCGTATACTGAGTCTAGCTATACCATGACAGCGTACACTGGGTCTTACTATACAATAACAGCGTAAACTGGGTCTAACTATACCATGACAGCGCACACTGGGTCTAACTATACCATGACAGCGTAAACTGGGTCTAACTATACCATGACAGCGTACACTGGGTCTAACTATACCATGACAGCGTACACTGGGTCTAACTATACCATGACAGCGCACACTGGGTCTAACTATACCATGACAGTGTACACTGGGTCTAACTATACCGTGACAGCGTACACTGAGTCTAGCTATACCATGACAGCGTACACTGGGTCTTACTATACAATAACAGCGTACACTGGGTCTAGCTATACCATGACAGCGAAAACTGGGTCTATCCATACCATGACAGCGCGCACTGTGGCTAACTATACCATGACAGCGTACACTGGGTCTAACTATACCATGACAGCGCGCACTGGGTATAACTATACCATGACAGCGTACACTGGGTCTAACTATACCATGACAGCGTACACTGAGCCTAGCTATACCATGACAGCGTACACTGGGTCTAACTATACCATGACAGTGTACACTGGGTCTAACTATACCGTGACAGCGTACACTGAGTCTAGCTATACCATGACAGCGTACACTGGGTCTAACTATATCATGACAGGGCACACTGGGTATAACTATACCATGACAGCGTACACAGGGTATAACTATACCATGACAGCGTACACTGTGTATAGCTATACCATGACAGCGCACACTGGGTATAACTATACCATGACAGCGTACACAGGGTATAACTATACCGTGACAGCGCACACTGTGTCTAACTATACCATGACAGCGTACACTGTGTCTAACTATACCATGACAGCGTACACTGGGTATAACTATACCATGACAGCGTACACTGGGTCTAACTTTACCGTGACAGCGTACACTGGGTCTTACTATACCATGACAGCGCACACTTGGTCTAACTATACCATGGCAGCGTATACTGGGTCTAACTATACCATGACAGCGTACACTGGGTCTAACTTTACCATGACAGCGTACACTGGGTCTAACTATACCATGACAGCGTACACTGGGTCTAGTTATACCATGACAGCGCACACTGGGTATAACTATACTATGACAGCGCACACTGGGTATAACTATATCATGACAGCGTACACTGGGTTTAACTATACCATGACAGCGTACACTGGGTCTAGGAATACCATGACAGCGCACACTGGGTATAACTATACAATGACAGCGTACACTGGGTCTAACTATACCATGACAGCGCGCACTGGGTCTAACTATACCATGACAGCGCACACTGGGTATAACTATATCATGACGGCGTACACTATAGATCTAACTATGCCATGACAGCGTACACTGGGTCTAACTATACCATGACAACGCACACTGGGTCTAGCTATACCATGACAGCGCGCACTGGGTCTAACTATACCATGACAGCACGCACTGGGTCTAGGAATACCATGACAGCGCACACTGGGTATAACTATACAATGACAGCGTACACTGGGTCTAACTATACCATGACAGCGCGCACTGGGTCTAACTATACCATGACAGCGCACACTGGGTATAACTATACCATGACAGCGTACACTGTGTCTAACTATATCATGACGGCGTACACTATAGATCTAACTATGCCATGACAGCGTACACTGGGTCTAACTATACCATGACAACGCACACTGGGTCTAGCTATATCATGACAGCGCACACTGGGTCTAACTATACCATGACAGCGCGCACTGGGTCTAACTATACCATGACAGCGTACACTGGGTCTAACTATACCATGACAGCGTACACTGGGTCTAACTATATCATGACAGCGCACACTGGTTCTAACTATACCATGACAGCGTACACTGGGTCTAACTATACCATGACAGCGCACACTGGGTCTAACTATACCGTGACAGCGTACACTGGGTCTAACTATACCGTGACAGCGTACATTGGGTCTAACTATACCATGACAGCGTCCACTGGGTCTAACTATACCATGACAGCGTCCACTGGGTCTAACTATACCATGACAGCGTCCACTGGGTCTAACTATACCATGACAGCGTACACTGGGTCTAGTTATACTAAGGGCGCGTTTTTTTCCTATAATTTTGGAATGGGAATGGTTGGTAGAGAATTTTCAGAATGGTGTTTGAGTCATTCTGCTACAGGTAGCAGAATTGGTGGAATGGCCTTCATTCCATTCCGGAATAAGAACGCGGGATAAACGCGCGCGCTTTTTCTATTCCAATCATTCTCATTCCGGAATCAAGAGTAAAAAATGAGTAAAAGACATAGACATAGACAGCGCGCATTGTACAGACACACCAAAAAGGACAAATCGTACTGCAATATTTTTTATACCACTATCGACTGCGCGAAACACCAAACCATTTTCTCTTAGATAATACTCTTCGATTAGCCTTCAGTCGAAACTCATATATTCTATTCATTTCTTGTTTGTAGCGATGACGACCTTTTTCTGTATGCATCCCAGCTCCGCACAGCTCATGCTGCTACTGATCCTACCTCTATACCCCGTCATCGCCTGGTTCGTCAATCACTACACGCACCAGCCCACGCCTAGTGCACGTGGCAATAACGTGGAGTACTCACGCATCGGTGAAGATCCCACCAATCAGGAGGACCGTCACGCCACACTCACGTGGAGCGAGAAAGTCCAAGCGTCAAAGTGCAACATGCATCTAGCCGTCCCTCTTCTGATTGGTCTTTTCGCAGACTACGCCACCATGCAGGCCGTTGTCACGACGATAGCTTTTCCAAATTCTCCTTTCGACCCGAGAGATCATTACCAATACTACACGCTTGGGTTCTGGATAGGAGAATTGCTTGGTAGATCATACGGACTTGTCCTATCCTGGGGAAAACCCGACTGGGAAGTCGTGACGGATAAGACGTGGATTCTATCAGCAATAATTTCTGGAAACCTGTTTTTTCTTATACTATGCAGCGTGTATAGGTTCTTACCTAGCTATGTAATAGTGGTCTTGCTGTGTTTTGTGACTGGCGCGAGCGAGGGTGCGCTCTACCTTAACACATTTGCGGTAGCGGGAAAAAACATGCGCCCGCGATATAAGGAATTTTCGCGCGCTTTTTTGACAACGGCGTTGCAAGGCGGAGTAGTGTTAGCAGGTTTTACCGGCTTGTGGCTAGAACCTGCTTTACAGGAACACTGCAATCACATGATCAAAGAGACTGAGTATTGTTTTACGCGGTCAATGCATGGATGGAACGCCAGCGTGTCCTGCATCAACTAGGAGAACTAAGAATAGACTTTAGAAAAAAAATAATAATAAAACAATTGCGATAAGAGGACTCATTTCAGGAGCCTTTGATCTAATGGTGTAAGACAATAATGCAAACCTTCAAAGAATGTCATCTTGAGATTTTTAAATGAATCAAATGGCAAGTTCTCTTTCAAAATCGGGAGAAAGCTGTAACGTGATGCTTTACAGGCAACCAAGAGCAATACCCACATATCGGGCAAGCAAGCCATAGGGATCTGTTTAATTCGCCGCATTTTGTTTGTTGTGTGACTTTAACAATCTGGTTTTTGTCGAGAGACATAAAACAATGTAAATACTTCAGAATACATGAATGGGATAGTAATAAAAGTAAGGGGAGAATAGAAAGTGTGTGTTTTACTCGCCTTCCTTGCAGCTGAAATTCAGTGAATTACGAGAGCACAAATGCAACGTGGTCGAGTCAAAATCATAGGAGGCGCCCGATGCACACGCCTTATTAATCGTTTTGACTATCAAAGCAATCAATGACATTCTGCCGTTATCACTTAAAACCAGATCTATCATTTTGGGTGGAGGGTATTTGCAATTACATTGGCTGGGTACATATCTTCAAGACCATTTATCCCAGGCGCGTTCCCAGGATTGGCCGAGGGGAGGAAAGGGGAGGGAAGGGGAGGGAATGGGAGGGGGGGTGCGCATTCATAGGTAGCATCTGGAAAAAAGCATAGTATTTGAAGATTCCTTTTTAAGAAATGACACTCTTTTTCGCCAAGGTGGAGTGCGCGCGTTCTCATTTATTATTTTCTTCTATTCTTAAAATATAGGCTTTGAAGCTATATTTTGATAAATTAAAGAGTTAAGAAACGAAACCCAGAGTTCACCATCATACTTGTTGTTGTTTAATTTTTTAGATATAAATGTCTAATACGAATCTTTTCGCATATGGATAAAAATGATGCTTTTTATAATCAGAGCTATTCTTAGTTCGGTGAAATGGTTTCCGAGCGCTGTACAGGCCCGCAAATGATCCCTGGCCCAAAAATTACCACCCCCCCCCCCCAAAAAAAAAAAAAAAAAAAAACAACAACAACAACAACATAACAGGCGCGCAAATGATCCCGTAATAATTTTGCGGGCCTGTACGGCAAATCTTTCGTTGTATGGCGTGATTGCATATCTTTTGGACGCGGGCGGCAAGAATTTTTCTGTAAACCTTAAGCCCTCGCAAATAATCTTAGTTCCAGCTGCAGCGCACATGTAAAATTTTCCCGCGTCTGCTTGTCGAAAAGCTAAAAAGCAAAATTGCTTTCATCATTTAATGTTTATTCTAATTACCATAATAAAGCTAGCTAGTCTCCTTCAAGGCCCCCAGTGGTATTAGTTGTCCGCCAGCTTCACTATGATATTCTAATCGTACGATGATTGCGCGAGTGTTAACCCTAGCATGTCTTTTCTCTAGAAGGGAAAATTATAAGACACTTATAAGCCTCTGGCACGGACTGCGGAAAGGATTTTTTTTTCGTCACCTCCCCCTCCCCTCCCCCCCCCCCCCCCCCCCCTAATGTATACTGTTGCGCCTCAATAACCATTGTTCGGCAATAATACCTTATTGCACTAAGGACACCAAAGATAAACCGAGTCACTAGATCACCCCATTCTGGGTCTAAACCATGGCAGGAAAAGCCAAACAGTCAAGCAAATCTTTCATAGGAATCGGAGGCTTCCTTGGCTTTGCTGTTGTAACATACGTGTTCTACACGTCGACAATAATCGCCGCTCAAGACATTCTTGCAGCGACCAGCATCCCGACTTCGTCAATCGTAACCTGTCTAATCCTTCCTTACGTAGTGCTTTCAATGTTCTTCCCCTTTCTTGTGGACAAAACTAGTTTAATGATGAAGGCCTGTATGGCTGGACTTTTCTGGGGGATTGCAATAATTGTCGTTTCTTTGACGAAGAGACCGTCGGTTCGTCTTGTTGGCGTGGTCGTTGCCTCACTAGGAATGGGAACGGCAGAAATTGGATTTCTTTCCGCAACTTCGCTGCACGGAGACCTCACTATTCACTCATTCACGTGTGGTACCGGTGTCGGAGCTGTTCTAGGGACAGGTTACTTTACGGGTAAGATCATGATAGCTAGATTATTTATTGGGATACGTCGTGAAATCTTCGCCATGATAATTACCCATGAATGATTTTTTCGGGTTATTCCTGCCACCTTAACTTTCAAATAAATGGTATTTTTTAATCCAAAGAGTAGGGGAGTTTCGCATTTTTTCATTTTTATAATTATTCAGGGATTTGCATAGTGCGGATCTTGCTCTAGTTCTGTATTTAAATTTAAAAACGCATGTATGCATCAAGCATACAAACAATGGCCATTTGGGTATGAAAAACAATAATTATTGGGGTATGAAATTATGCAGTTTTAGTGAAACCATTAACTGCAGCGTGTTGTGGAAAGTAACACCAGTAGAATAATCAATAATGAACAATCATTGCACTTGCAAGTTTTGCAGACAAATAATATGACTTTCAAAAAAAGTGTGCTTGGTATTGGCCACTACGCGCAGTTATTGTGCGTAATTCACTATTGTCCGGGGATCACTGAAGCATTTCTGTAACATTACAAATCTTGCTCTAAAAATGAATTTTTTTCTTAAGGTCGCTCCGCGGGCAGCTCAAGTACATTATAAGTATTTTTGTTTTTATGATGAATGAGATGAAATAGAGTGTTTATATGGCTTCGTAAGAGGGTTTCCGATAACTCGCGAAATTGCTTGAAAATCATCACAGAGTTTCTGAAAATAGTGATAAATAAAAGTATATATAGTTTACTTCATAGAAAGTGCGACGCACGGGATTTTATTCACGTGTTGTCAGGGGTGAACTAGCTTAAAGTGCATGCGGGAGGTCACAATACGACGGCTGGTTGCTGGTTCACAGTAGCGTTTATTGTAAGGCCAAGCTCTTTTTAGCGAGCAGGGAGGTACTCAAGCTCGTTCTAGGAGGTAACGATCAGACGATTCTCAGAAGGCGAGGCTGATAGAAGGGAATCCTTACTAGACCTCTTCCTTGACTAGGGATTGTCTTCACGAAGCCAACAGAACTTACTCGATAGCCTCCGCAGCAAGCTGTCGTTATTACAAGTGCCTATGTTTTACAGTGAACTCCTATTTATACTGACTAATTAATCATTCGGTACTAACTGGTTTGACTGCTCTAAGAGAGGTGATGAAAGAATTGCAAATAAATGTTGATCTAAGGGAACAGAACAATTTCACAATTGAGGATAACTATAGCATACCTGCCAACTCTCCCGGTTTTTTATCAAATCTCCCGGTCTCCCGGTTTTACCTTAAATCTCCCGCTTTATGACCAAATTTTAATCAGTCGAGTTGTTTTTGTTGAAGTAAAAGTTGGATTTTAGCCACAAAGTTATGCAATTCTTATAGTTTGTATTCAAGTTATGACGTTTTCAGGCGTTTCTTGTAGACCACAGGACTACTACCGCAATACTGAAATGCTTGCACGTATCCACCAATCAAGTTTGACCATATTTTCGTGCGAATTGTTGATAAATTGGCTCATACTTTGGAGCCGCTTTCGCGCGAGTTTGTAAGTTGGCGTTGTAAAGCCGGTCACAAACTTCAAGGCTCATCAGAGAGAATTTTTAGGCGCTCTGTGGTTAGGATACGATGCAATAAATTTCTGGCCTCCAAAAAGTAGTTGAAATTGACGTTCTTGACATCGAACCATTAGTCCAGTCAATCTAGTGTTTTACTCAAAAGTAATTGCAACACAAGTAATTTCGAAAGGGAACATCGCAAAAATTTCGATCAAAGTTTTCACCATTTTATCATATTTTATCAAATAAATATAAACTGAGATTGTACAAGCGTAATATCGTTTGAATATATTATTCAGAATATTTGTTACAAAGTTGAATGAATTTCTGGAAACAGACTTATTTTACCTATCATCTTTTCTTTCGCTTTACGATAGGGTACCCAATAACAATAAGAGAACAAAAGAACACACACATCTTCGAGCAAAACTCTGTGATTTGCTAATCCCACTACCCCACCCCCCCCCCCCCCTCATCCCGCACCCCTCCCCTCCCCTCCCCCCCTAAAATAATCTCCCGGTTTTTCAAGTCTGGGGGCTGGCAGGTATGCTATAGTAAGAATCCGTCGATGATAGAATAACAATCAATTGGCTAGAAATAATGATTATATAAAATATTACAGAATCATAAGGCTGAGGGATTCGTTTGGCTTGTTCGAAATGTCTGTAAAGTAAATGTTTATCTAAGGTAAACGCTAAACTGGTTTTGGCATAGGTCACACTGCGCATGACCTGTATGACTAGCAGGTGCATACTTAGTATTCAGAATGAAAGGTGAAAAGGTGATAAAAGGTCAATATTGAGATCCGGTGAGAAACTAGGATTTCTAGAATATTCATTTATGAGAATGTTGTAGAATAGTCGCACAACACACGAGTGGCTTGTGGCTAAACACGAACGAGCGAGTCTTCGAGTGAGTGTTTAGCCACAAGCCACTCGTGAATAAAATCCCGTACAAAGCACTTTCTATGCTGTGAGCTTTTTATTGCTCGTATAACTAACTGTATGCTAACTGTATTTTTCTTTTCCTGCTCCGAGACAAATTTTTCGATTGAGTAATCGACGGCAGCAAATCTATTTTCCTCCATTTTCGCCGAGGAAACGTGCCACAAAACATAAAACTGCCAGATCTGTCTGAGAAGCTATTGAAGTGCAACGCCTGATTGGCTGAACAACTAAATCGCTTGCGCTGATTGGTTATATTTCGCACAAGTGATAAAGGCTATACTGTATCCTGATTGGCTGTAAAGCTCTTTTTCACATGGAAAAATATAGCATATAGAGCCGGTTGCACAAAGCCTGGATAAGTCTTATCCACCGGTTAAATCCTTATCCAGCGGATAGAACTTATCCGAGTGGCGTGATTCGGTTGCACAAAGCCCGAATAAAAGTTATCCAGCGGTTAAAAGTTATCCGGATGATAGAGGTCGGATAAATTTATCCACCGAATAAATGTAAAGAAAAACAAAATGGCGTCTTGCTTTCAAAATTTGTTGTCAGAATTTAGATTAATTTTAGACGCAGTGAAAGTTCAAACACATGCAAACGACGATTTTTACCGTTGGTAAACTTACAATGAACTACGAACTTACATGCAGCTTTGGCAGGACTGCAATCAAACTATATTGTCCGTTCTGTGGAGAAATGTGACTCCCAAAGACAGGAAGAAGCTAAACACTATCCCCTGTGATCATTCCATGATTTACATGCACTTTGCCTCGATAAACTTTTTTTTTTCTGGCACTTTTAGCAACTTTTTCAACGGTCGCCATTTTGTTTGAAGGAAAAACAGCACGCGCTTTGCATATTTACCATGGAAACGGGAAGCCATTTAGTGGCAAATGACGGCTATTCAGCGGACGCTGCAACGCTGCAACGCTATTTTGTCGGATAACTATCCGCTGGATAGAAATTTTATCCGGCGGTTAGCGCCTATCCGGCGGATAACTTATCCAGGCTTTGTGCAACCGGCCCCAGGTTTCTACAACGGTTCTTTACGTAATAAAATACTTGTTATACGTGTAATAAAAGTCTTAACTTAACCCGTCCTGTTGTTATTTGATGATTTGGAAGCCTAAAAGTTGGTCGAAGATGTCTCCCTCTAACCAGTGGGAAAGGCTACAGGCTGATATGTTCGAACACCGACACTACAACCGAATGTTTTCGAAAAATAACCGCTCGATCGGCGGTTTTTCCACTCCACACGATCCATCTTGGATGTTTCTACTCTACATATTAGCGCCGCCCCGTGAATCCATCTGGAACACGGTTTATTTCCATGATTTGTACCGCAAAATTTGCCTCAGCGAGAGCCTCGGAATGCGTGGTCAGACCACAGGTTTTACACTTATTTGAGACTGAAATTGAGCGTTAGCTTTTTGATGACACCACCAGGATCAGTTCAATATGTGGTGATACAGCCTATGTGAAAGTTAGAAAAAAATATGTGGAAGAGAAAAAAAGTTAGATATATATTAAAAATTTGGACCCGAAAAATTGACGGCGAAGTTCAGTCCGTTCGAAAAGCGTAGTACCAGTACACTTCAGCGAGCCAGTACACTTCAGCGAGTACATTTGTACCAATTACGAATTTTTTTTAATATTCGTTTTTGCACATGTCACCGTGCAGCATGCCACATGCTGATACATGGAATTGCTTGCTTCAGAAGAAAAAGAGTCTCAAGCCAGAAACTAACATGATATTTGTGACACTTCACTTGTCCCAAACCCCCACGGTGGGGATAAGTCTTAGAGTCAAAAACTGTGAATTCCCCCACCCACTCGGGACAGATTCTCGTTAACCCACACTTCCCCGGGACCATGGGGGTGAGGGTTTCAAATGACTAGTGCATTACGGGTTTACGGCGATGCGGGAAGCTCTGGAACCCAGCGTGGAAACGGTTTAGGAGTGGCCTAACTTTTATCTCTTTTTCAGTTGTAACTACGGTTTGCTGCCTGAATCCTAAAACAGCCCTTCTGCTTCTACTGGTACTCGTACCGGTCTACCCCTTGCTGGCGTGGATGATCAACAGGAATGCCAGGAAAAGAGTCAGCGAGGAAGTCGAGTACACACGTATTGGGGACTCCCCACCAAGCAGTCAGGATGGTGACCAGGAAAATGACCAGGAAATTCACCCGAAGTTAACCTGGACAGAAAAGTTCAAGGCGGCCAAAGACTCGTTGCATCTCGCGGTACCTCTGACAATCGGACTTTTCGCGGATTACCTGATAATGCAAGCTGTTGTCACGACGCTCGCATTCAAGAACACTCGGTTCGATCCTCGCGACCATTTCCAGTACTACACGTTCGCGTTTTGGTTTGCTGAGCTGTTCGGACGGTCATACGGACTCGCGATTCTGTCGGTGAAACCGAGCTGTTCGGTGGTCACTAAGCACACTTGGATCCTCTCCTCTATTTTAAGTTTTAATCTTATTTTTCTGATCCTCGCAAGCTGGTACCGATTCGTACCTCACATTGGGATTATCATGCTTTTCGTCATCGTTACCGGAGCGACAGAAGGCGCGCTTTATTTAAACACGTTTGCAGTGGCGGGAAAAGATATGCAGCCTCGATATCGCGAGTTTTCCCGCGCTTTTTTGACATTCGCGTTGACTCTGGGGATTGTTATTGCAGCTCTTATGGGATTATGGGTAGAAAGAGTGTTGCAGGAACACTGTGCTGCGACCGTGGAGGACACTGGGTATTGTTTCACCAGGTCATTACACGGTTGGAATGCCACATCGTCGTGCTTACTACGAAAATATTAGAACAAAAGACTGAGTCACGTCCGGTCCGAGTGTTCGCGAATCGTTCCCGAACGTCACCTCGTCCCACTTACTATGGAAAGTTTTTGCCGACTTCCAAATGATGCCGACCCGTTTCCGAATTCCAAATTGTTCTGTTCAGCGAGTCTCTCCCGAATGTCACCTATTTCTCAAAAAAATATATTAATCGCGTGTATTGTATACATATTAGAATTGTAATTAACTGTATGTAACCTCTGTATTGTAATTTATTTTGGTAAAAATTAACTAAATTTGTTGTTGTCGTCAGTGCCTCCTCATACTGCTACTAAAGGATTCGAATTTTATCGAGTATTTGCCGAGTCACCTCCGAACGGTCCCGAGCTACTAAAGGTTCGACCTTTATCGAGTATTTGCCGAGTCACCTCCGAACAGTCCCGAGCTACTAAAGGATTCGAACTTTATCGAGTATTTGCCGAGTCACCTCCGAACGGTCCCGAGCTACTAAAGGATTCGAACTTTATCGAGTATTTGCCGAGTCACCTCCGAACGGTCCCGAGCTACTAAAGGATTCGAACTTTATCGAGTATTTGCCGAGTCAACTCCGAACGGTCCCGAGCTACTAAAGGATTCGAACTTTATCAAGTATTTGCCGAGTCACCTCCGAACGGTCCCGAGCTACTAAAGGATTCGAACTTTATCGAGTATTTGCCGAGTCACCTCCGAACGGTCCCGAGCTACTAAAGGATTCGAACTTTATCGAGTATTCCGAGTCACCTTCGAACGGTCCCGAGCTATCAAATCATGCGATTGCTAACTCAAATGACAGAGCAAAAAAATGGCAAGTTATCCCAAAATATGTTCTCGTTAACTTCTGTAAGCTTGAATTATTGCATACAGGTTCCTTGTGTTATGTAAACCAACATATCAAAAAGTGTTTTTTCTTATGGATTCGTCTTCGAGATATGATGCTTGAAGTGCAATTTTCAAATGTTCAAAGTATGAATTCTCGTGTTTAGGGAGAAGTCGGGCTTTGCTCGCAAATATCTAAATTTTATATCTAATTTCTTTAAAATTTGGAATAAAGCTTTTGGTCAGAGGAACTCCTTGTATGCGGAATCTTGAGCTTATATATTGAGAATTGGAAAATTTCATGCCATTTTTTGGCTCTGTCGTCTCAAATGCGATAGGAGCTCATTTAAAAATGGGGTTTTACTATAAAAAGGAAAGCTCCTCCCGACCCCGGGCTCGAATTTGCAATTATAATCAGAGCAACGCAACGCTAGCAGTATCGGGTGAGAGGAGCTTTCCCTTTTTTAGCGGAACCTCGTATTTAACCTTTATGTTTGCGAGCAATGATCCTTATTGGTATAAGCATCTTTAGGTGTTTTGTCACTCAACAATTTACCATCCGCCGTTTGCACTGACAACGTTCTTTGAAATAGTTTAACAGGGGCTCTATACCTAGCAATACACCCAACAAATCTAAAGCACGGGGAGAAAATCGAAAGTCTACAGAGAAATATTTGGGTACAATAGAAGAAGAATAGCAGACTAACCAACATTGAGCATTATTAGCCTCCTCCGCAGGCAACTCATAATGAAAAGGACGGAAAGAATTGGTTACCTGTGGTGAAATTGCGGAGGAGGGAGACTAAGGAGAAGTAGAGAGGGAATGGGGCGAGGAGAGGGAGAAGGAGTTTTCTTCCGCTTTTTTTTTGCCACAGGAAACCCAAACCTTTTTTTTTCTTTTTCTGGTCTTTGAGATGCCTGCGGAGGAGGCTAGAGCATGACGTCATGAAGCTTTACATAATGTTGCATGTTTTCCATATAAAGATTGAATAGCTATCACACTATTTTCAACTCACTCACTAACTTAATTGTATCCAGGCTCTGAACATTCGAGAAATCAACCTCGAAAGAGAAATGTTTTTTAAAGGTCTTTATTGGCACGACCACGGCACGATTTGTCGAGTTTCTGGTAGCCCTAGCAACGCTTTCCTTTAAAGTTTTCTTCTCTTCCTTCGAAGTTTCAGGGGCCCAGAACTTTCGTTTATGAGGCATGTTTTAAAGTGTTACAAAAGCTCGACTACTACCTTTAGTTTTATGTATGTTATTTGTCGGCGATCTAATGAAGCTGGTCGTGTTTATTGTTCAGACTAGTTTTCGCCAAAATTACTCGACGCAAATTGAGGACTCTGCGTGTGCAGGGGCAGATCTAGCTTTGCGCTAATGGGGGGGGGGGGGGGGGGGGGTTAGACTCAGTGACAAAGGGGGGAAGGGGTAATGTTTTTGTTACTAAGCCCAAAGGCCCCTAAACCCTCCCCCTAGATCCGCTACTGGTGCGCTCCGTCCCCTCAGGGTGATATCTCGAGGGGGAAAAAATATTGGGAAAAGACTTGTGTAACAGAGTTTCTACTGCCGTAATAAATTGTATAAATCAAGACAAATGAAATGTACATTTTAGTGACAACTGAATCTACTTGAATGAAATTAATGGTCCATGAAATGAAATTAAAGGTCCAAAGTTCTCGTTTTTCTGATAATTTTAAAGCAATTTTTACACATCTCGATTTATCAACATGCCTATTGAACATTGATAATAATTTTAAGCCATTCAGGACACGCGAAAGGCGTGGTTTAAATAATATATTAATCAAATAGCGAAAGTTGAGTGCCTCATCTCGATCGTGGCATCTCTACGCAGGGCCGTAGCAGGGGATGGGACGCTTGGGGTACGTCCTCCCCCCAATATTTTTTGACAAACAGGGGCGGATCTAGGGGTTAACCGAGCGGGCTCCGCCCCCCCCCCCCCCTATTTTCAGACATTTGGCTTAAAAGTAACAAAAATTGGAGGAAAAGGAAATCCACGGAAGAACAATGAGTGCGCCCCCCCTTTCTTGAAGCTTTTGCTTCGGCCCCTCTTATACTTCTAGATCCGCCCCTGACAAATGATAAGAAAATGACCAGTAAGGGCGTGGCTGTACCCCTAATATTTCGAGGTCTGCTAGATTTATAATATTAGCCACGATAGGTTCATCACCTTCCACCAAAAGGGGGGTTTTCCAGAAACTCTCTTTCCGCGTACCAGGCTTACACTAGCCGTAGCCAGAAACCTTTGTTCAGGAGGGCAAGCCTCGGTTATTTCTTTTATTTGCTCCGTGGGTCTTCCGTATGTCACATGTTCCCCATAATCTGGAAAACGGCGCATGCCAGCATTTAAGAGCAGACTAAACATTAAGCATCTTTTTACTACTTGAAATATTTCTGTACAATTTGCTTCTGTAACGCAGTAGCACCTCTGAATTGGACTACAAAAAGCGTAATATTCCCGAAGGGCTGAGTGACGGGGAGTACAAATACAACAGGACTAAATACCCCCTCCCTGCGGATTCAATGGTCCATATATGCGGCAGTAACGGTATACATCTGCGGACGCTATGGTATCACGCTGTATCTGGGGAAGATGTATTCTGGCGCTACTTATAAATAAAGTTCATGGTTACCATGATAACTTGTTATTAAATCTGTTCTTGCTTTAGGATTAAAACACTCTTGTAACACGTCTACATAAGATCGTATTGTCGCCGAAGGGTGCCCGGGTACACGTTTAAATAAGGGAAATTGTCACGTGACTTCATAGTCCTTCGCTGAAGAGTCAAAATAAAGCATCTTTATCACGTGACCGAATGCAGGTAATGTAATGGCCACAGGGTGCCCAAGTTATCACTACAGATCAAAGGACCTGGAGCACGTCATTTACTACTTGATTGACACCAGTCGTCTCTAGAACTTTCTCACCCCGGCGAACTGTTTTGAGGGTCTTACGGCAAACCCACTTATTGTCAACTCGTTAATGGTCGCGTTCCCTGTGTTTTGCGGTTGAGCTCTTCGCGGCTTCAGTCGAGGGGTGGACTGGTTCGAGTCTGAGCCCGCGAGCTCTGAGGGCACGCGTTGTCTCCTTTGAATAGTAAGCCCTTTGCCATGCGTGTTGTACTGGTGGACGGTCGCAGGTGGAGTCGGGTTGCTTGTGAATGACAACAGGTCGCCTAGGAAACGAGAAAACAGTTTTGCGTGATGTGAGTCGTTTGATTATGCTTTAATTAAAATAAGAAAACAGAAAATACTTTCTCCCTATAATTTCGCGTGTTTGACATATACGAATAGTTGAGTCACATCCTTTTCAGACCTCTAATACATAACTTTTATCATAAAAAATGGATAACAGCAAACTCAAGTAAATAGAGTCCCATTTCTATTCACCTTCAATATCGCTGTCCCGTTGTTTCGTAGAATCTCGCCCTCGGCCCAAGCCCCGGTGCAACTCGGTTGGTTGTACCGGTGGGGGCTTGGGGACACGTGAGCGCTTTACTCTACGGGGGGCTGGATTACGTCCCTCTAAGGATATGGCGCGGCCGTGAGAGGTCTGGTACTGGCCCGTGCCTCGACGCGCTGCCTCTTGAAGCTCTTCTTTACGAGTGCGCCGCGGCCTCCCTGAAATGGTTAAAAACACGTTACATGTCACGCAAACCTCAGACGGCACAGCACGTAAGTTGTCACCTAAGTCAGCAAGGGAAACAAGTGACAGGTCATGCAAACCTCAAACGCTAATGTCACGTAAGTCAGCAGGGGAAACAAGTGACAGGTCACGCAAACCTCAAACGGTAATGTCACGTAAGTCAGCAAGGGAAACAAGTGACAGGTCACGCAAACCTCAAAACGGTAAAGTCACGTAAGTTGTCACCTAAGTCAGCAAAGGAAACAAGTGACAGGTCACGCAAACTTCATACGGTAATGTCACGTAAGTCAGCAAGGGAAACAAGTGACAGGTCACGCAAACTTCATACAGTAATGTCACGTAAGTCAGCAAGGGAAACAAGTGACAGGTCACGCAAACCTCATACGGTAATGTCACGTAAGTCAGCAGTTGAAACAAGTGACAGGTCACGCAAACCTCAAAACGGATAAGTCACGTAAGTTGTCACCTAAGTCAGCAAGGGAAAAAAGTGACAGGTCACGCAAACCTCAAAACGGTTAAGTCACGTAAGTTGTCACCTAAGTCAGCAAGGGAAACAAGTGACCGGCTAACCGAAAAAGGGAATAGTTACGTAGTCAGCATGTCACACACTTGGGACGGTTAGATAAACACATAAAATTTCCCAGTCACGTAAGTTGAAGGGAAACAAGAGACATTTCACGTTAGTTATAGCGCAAGGGCATGTCACGCAAGGTGGGAAGCGACGAGTCACGTGTCACGCAAGGTAGGAAGCAACAAGTCACGTGTCATGTAAGGTGGGAAGCGACGAGTCACGTGTCATGTAAGGTGGGAAGCGACGAGTCACGTGTCACGTAAGGTGGGAAGCGACGAGTCACGTGTCACGTGAGGTGGGAAGCGACGAGTCACGTAAGGTGGGAAGCGACGAGTCACGTGTCACGTAAGGTGGGAAGCGACGGGTCACGTGTCACGTAAGGTTGTAATAGAGAATCGTGTTTACCTCTGATCGGCTTTGTCTCGTCCAGGGACGCGGACCGCAGTCGCTTATGGGATCGTGGCGGTGTGTAATGCTTTGCACGGTCAATCACGTGATTATTTTTGGTGACGCGCTTTCGCCGAGTGGTCAGCGGTACAGACTCCACCGAGCCACCATCGACACTCCGCTGAAAACGATAAACGGAAAAGGGAGATTAGTAATCAGAGCCAAATGTTTATTATTTTATTCTCTCTCTCTCTCTTTTCCTCTTTCTCTCTCTTTTCTTCCTCTCTCTCTCTCTCTCCGCCCACCTTGTCAATCACGGAGAGGTCACCTAGACTCAGCGAAGCCTTAACGTCATTGGTCGCTTTTCTGCTTGCCACCACGTTGGAATCGGAATTCGACGCTATTGGCCGATCCCGGTCACGTGACTCTCGCACCGACGTTAGCGAGGATGCCTTAGAGGGTGGAGCCTCCTCATTAGTCACCAGGCTCGCGCGTCTAGAGGATACGCCCTTGTCCATTATCATGCGCCTGCGAGCTGCTATGTCAGCGATCTTCTGCGTCTTCGAGAAAATCGGCGTCTGTGGCCGCGTGGGAAGTGGGGCCGGTTCCTCTGGAGTCCGAGGGGACTTGGTGTCCGTCAGGGGTGGGGTGGGGCTTTGAAGGGTAAGACTGATGTCATCAGGGGAGTAGGTGCGGGACTGTGGGCGTGGCCTAGGACTTGGGGGAGGGGCGAGGGCTCTATGAAAAGGAACATATAAGTGAGGTAAGTTTAGTGAGAAATAAGGCGTCCACAAGGACTGCTAGGTCTCCGAACAGGAAGTTGAATAGACAACCTGAGTGTAATTTGTAGACCAGAAGGTCATGATCAATTCAGTCGAACTAATCGAAATAGAAATTGACTGAAAGTTGTATCAATCGATATTGAAATCAAAACCAAAATTAACAACATTAAGATCAATATCAAAATCCATGTAAAATAATATCAAGATAAAATCAAAACGAGATCAAAATTGATCTAGATCGAAACCAATATCAATTAGATAGACACTAAGTCAATTAGGACGGGTACAAAATTATCTTAGCCGAGAATAATTGCTCATGGGACCTTGTTGTGTTGGTACTCTCGGGTATGGGGTTTTCGGCGAGGGTCTGGGCCGAGAGTGTGGAGCGCATCATCTTGACAGGCGAGTTCTGCAGCGAGACCAGCCGCGACGGCGTTTCTTCGGTCAGCGGTGATAGCTTACTGCTGAACGTAACTGTCAAGAAGGAAATGCCTAGTGAGTTAAAAAAAACTTAAAGAACGCCAAAAACATAACATTATGAACTTGGGATGATTTCATTTCCGAAGGTTTTTAAACAAATTGTTAAACTAAGTGTTAAACTAAGAAGCCTTAATCGATGTACATTCGTTTCACCATCGGCACACCTCGGTTTATTATCGGAATGCGTTCGGTCCTGACCCTCACTTACATAAGTTTTCACGTGAGATCATTCGTCGGTTTATCCCAGCAAGCACTGCGGCCTATAAACCAAAAATAAATACACAATATAAAAATATGTCGCGTGGTATCAAAAAAACTTTTTCAGATGGTCACTTAAAATATAACGTTTTTATAGATAAGGATGCGTCCCAAGATAAATCCTATCTTTTATTTCAAATTTGTTAGCGATGGGCTACCTTGTTTAAGCTGACCGTGGAGCCGCTGAGAGAGGTCTGGGTTCCTTCTCGTCCCAGGCTTTCCCGGTCGTCGGCGTCCATTTGCTGCATGTAGACCTCGAAGAGCGAGTCGAGCTCCGCGGGGCAGTTGATCTGCGCATCTGCAAGACATCGGGTTACGCAAGCATGAGGACACACAAGACATGAGGTAACGCAAGCATGAGGTCACACAAGACATGAGGTAACGCAGGACATGAGCGAGTATCCACGCAAAACACGAGGTCATGCAAGACATGAGGTCACGCGATAAAGGACACCAGTCACGAAAAACATAAGGTCACGCAAGACATGTGGTCACGCGAAACATTGATCTATCTTCCTGATTTCCCTACGCCAACGAAGACCACCTGGTAATTTCCATAGCTTGTCTGTAGTCCTTCAAAGTAATACCATATAATTTTGGGTATCAATCTACTGGTAACAGATTCCCTTACCGGTGATGACGTGACGTTGTAGTCGAATGATCTCGTCACACAATCTCTGCCGTGACTCGTGCTTGCTGACCTCTAAGTCCTTGTACCGTAGCAAGTTCTCCCGTAGAAGGGACTGGGATTGCAGCTCGGCGTTACTGATCTCGAGCTCGTGCACCTTGCAAATCAGACCCAGGATCTCCCGGTTCTCTTCGCTACTGATCTTCTGGGGGAGAAGTTCCTCAAGTCTTTCAACCTGTTGACAAGCGATAAGGAAAATATTTTTTTATTAGCTTTGCCATATACAGGAATAAGAGAATGACAGGGGCAATGCCAATTACCGCGGGCTCAGTTACAATAATATACACACACGCAAAGAAATTACTACGAAAATACGTAGCAGGCCTCCAAAATATTGGGTGGGGGGGGGGGGCAGATTACAGAAACATTGAGAAAATATTGGGGGGCACAAACACGCCCTTTGGTCATTTCCTTATAATTTTTTTTAAAATATTGGGGGGGGGGCACGTGCCCCCAGTGCCCCACCCCCTGCTACGGCCATGAAATATAAATTACATGCAGCACAATTGGGACATCTAAAGATCGAGGATTGTCCGGAGTGTAATTGGTTCTAACCCGCAAAATAGTAGTTATATAGTTCAGATTTGAAAGAAGGGAGAGCAATGTAAGACAGGTCTATTCTACCAGCTAATAAGTTTCAGATTCTAGTTGATCTAGCAAAAAAATATTTCTGGTAGGTTTCAATGTTGCTTCTCTCTGTCTCTTGGTTACATAGATAGGACAACTAGTGGCAGAGGTTAGTGTCGCACGAGCTTGTTCAGCAACATACCTAGATGATTTCACCACAGGCTACCCATTACTGACCTCGTGTCGCACGAGCTTGTTCAGCAACATACCTAGATGATTTCACCACAGGCTACCCATTACTGACCTCGTGTCGCACGAGCTTGTTCAGCAACATACCTAGATGATTTCACCACAGGCTACCCATTACTGACCTCGTGTCGCACGAGCTTGTTCAGCAACATACCTAGATGATTTCACAACAGGCTACCCATAACTGACCTCGTGTCGCACGAGCTTGTTCAGCAACATACCTAGATGATTTCACCACAGGCTACCCATTACTGACCTCGTGTCGCACGAGCTTGTTCAGCAACATACCTAGATGATTTCACCACAGGCTACCCATTACTGACCTCGTGTCGCACGAGCTTGTTCAGCAACATACCTAGATGATTTCACCACAGGCTACCCATTACTGACCTCTTGTCTAGTTTCTTGTAACTGAGCTTGAAGCCCCGCCTTGAGCTCCGACACGCGTTTCTCTTCCGTTATCAAATTATTGATCTCTTCACGAGCGAACGTCACTTCCTCTGGTTCAGCTGTCGAATGGAACCCGTCTCCGTTCAATAACGGCTCGGAATTCATCGGTTGGCGCTCGGTACTCTTTTCGTTTCCGATGTCTTTGATTTCAACATCTTCCAAGCTCCCATCTTCTTCTATCCCTGTGGATTCGAATTATGGATTAATATTTATCATATATACTTTCGATTTGGGGGCTGTAACCTACCATCGTTACTATCTCCGTTCCATCCATTCTTCCCAGCATTCCCTTTTTTCCACACAGCCTTTCCGTTCTTGTCAAGCGGGCTTGACGAGGCCAGGGAGTCTGGAGAGCCTGTGGTATCGCCACTGCTACTTTCTAGCCCCAGTCTCTCCTGTTTTTCCCTCTGTAAACCAGCGTTCTTGACAGATCGCCGAGCTTTCTCCTGGTCCCACCTATAGGGAAAGAGAGGATGTTGTATCAGTCCAAAACACCGTCCGTGCGTCTGTCTGGCCATAAAGCCGCATTGTCACCAGTTTACTTCCCGTCGATTACGTAAAAAATCTCCGATGATTTTTAAAGGAAAAAAACGAAAATAATTTCAAAATTTCAAAATATTGAAAGCAGTGTGTCTCAGAAGTTTCTTTGAGGATGTGATTGATAATTAAGAACGGATGGCCTGGTATATATATCGGATTAAAATAGATTTTTTTGTCTTTTAACGGTTGAGGTTTCCGTCGGACCTCCGGAAGTAAACTGGTGACAATGCGGCTTTAATGGTTTGTCCTTGCTTTTGTGCTGTCTATCTGCGTATCTCTATATTAATTCTCAATGTCATCACGTCATGCTATATATGCCTGTCTGTCTTTCGGTCCCTTAGTCTGTCTGATCTGTCTTCTTGTGACACGTATCCAGTTTAATCTGCATGGTCTATATGACAGTGGCGGATCCAGGAGTTTTAAAAAGGGGGGGGGCGAAGCAAGAGTTTCAAGACAGGGGGCGGATTCATTGTTCTTCCGTGGACTTCCTTATATTTTTTGCTATTTTTAAGGGGGGAGGGGAGGGGGTTGTTCGGCCCACCCATAGATCCGCCCTTGTATAACCAGATGCTATTACACATCAATACTCAGCATATAGCGGTTGGTGTCTAGTTCTATCTGCATGGCCTATATAACCAGGTGTTATTACTTACTCATCAATAGTCAGCATATAGCGGTTCGTGTCTAGTGCTATCTGCATGGCCTATATAACCAGGTGCTATTTCTTACTCGTCAATAGTCAGCATATAGCGGTTCATGTCTAGTTCTATCTGCATGGCCTATATAACCAGGTGTTATTACTTACTCGTCACTACTCAGCATATAGCGGTTGGTGTCTATTTCTATCTGCATGGCCTATTTAACCATGTGTTATTACTTACTCGTCAATACTCAGCATATAGCGGTTGGTGTCTATTTCTATCTGCATGGCCTATTTAACCACGTGTTATTACTTACTCGTCAATACTCAGCATATAGCGGTTGGTGTCTATTTCTATCTGCATGGCCTATTTAACCACGTGTTATTACTTACTCGTCAATACTCAGCATATAGCGGTTGGTGTCTATTTCTATCTGCATGGCCTATATAACCAGGTGTTATTACTTACTCGTCAATACTCAGCATATAGCGGTTGGTGTCTATTTCTATCTGCATGGCCTATATAACCAGGTGTTATTTCTTACTCGTCAATAGTCAGCATATAGCGGTTCATGTCTAGTTCTATCTGCATGGCCTATATAACCAGGTGTTATTACTTACTCGTCAATACTCAGCATATAGCGGTTGGTGTCTAGTTCTATCTGCATGGCCTATATAACCAGATGCTATTACACATCAATAGTCAGCATATAGCGGTTGGTGTCTAGTTCTATCTGCATGGCCTATATAACCAGGTGTTATTTCTTACTCGTCAATACTCAGCATATAGCGGTTCGTGTCTAGTGCTATCTGCATGGCCGTATCCTCCAGGTCCATCAGTTTGCGTCTGATTTCCATCTGTTCCCGGAAAGTACTGACAAGTTCGCTGCGTAGTTTGGTCATCTCGGCGTGGTCCTTATCTTTCCTTCTGGACGACTCTGATGAATAGGAGGAAAGGGTGGATCAGGGCATGACAAAAAATGAGTGACCATACAGTAAAAAGACAGAGCAAAAAATGGCAAGTTTCCCAAAATAAGGTCTGGTTAACTTCGGTAAGCTTAAATTTTTGCATAGAGATTCCTTATGTTATGTAAACCAAATATCAAAAAGTATTTTTTCTTATGGATTCGTCTTCGAGAATGAGGTTTGAAGTGCAATTTTCAAATGCTCAAAGTATGAATTCTCCCCGTTTTTTTGGGAGAAGTTAGGCTCTGTTCAGAAATGAAGCCAACTTTGCTCGCTTATATCTAAATTTCATACCTTCTAAATTTTTTTAAAATTTGGAATTAAGCTTTTGGTCAGAGAAACTCCTTATGCGGAATCTTGAGCTTATACATTGAGAATTGGAAAATTTCATGCCTTTTTTTTTGCTCTGTCCAGTAAAAATGTCAAAAAGAAATAACCCCACGCATACATTTTGCGCTGTTACAAATGTTCACGCTCAAGCCTTGAAAGTTTAAGCCTAAAAGACCGGATTAGCTAGACTCACTTATAGTGACAAATCTTTTACAGGGCGAGAGGAAATAAACGCAAATGTAATGCATATTTCAGGAGCGGACTTGAATCACTAAAAGGCCAAAGCTGGAAAACTCAACCCACCCTATAATAATAAAAAAATCTGAATGGTTAATGATATATCCCAAATTAACTGATATTCAATATTGAAATAAAACCAAAGCATCAGTGCCACAAAAAAACCTTTACTGTCGAATCCGTTGTATCGCGAACCCGATTTCCAAAACATTGAATTGCTTTTGTCTTTTGGGATTTTCTGTTCCGCCAGTGAAATTATTCTTAGCCAATCAGATTCTTGCCATCTCTCATCTAGTGCAGTTGCCTGGCTTTCTGTCGCGACACTGTCTGGATTTCGTCCCAAGAATAGCCAGGGAAGTGCACAAAGCGAGATATTGATTGGCTCAGAATGGTTTTACTGACGGAACAGAAAACCATAACAAATCGTATTTCGAAAACGCGGGTCGCGATACAACGAATTCGACAGTAAACTCCATGCTTAGACGGTATAATTTCTTTCAAACGTGTTCGGATGGACATGACGGAAAAAACTGGAAAACGCGCAATTCCAGAAAGAGAGAAGACAAAATTTCTTAATGGCTAAAGGTTCCTTGTATTACGGACTGATTTTCAAAACACAAATAACGTGAGGCCGAAGTGCACATAACCAGATTTTGGCTTTTTAAGATAATTTTTCATTGATCATCATTGCCCTGTGTATCAGTTCAGGGAAGAAAAACTCAAATTTCAACGACCCTTTACAAAAATTCGCATCAATTTAAAAAAGGTCGCACTTGATATTTTGTTTGCTATAAGTTAATAAGTACTCAGAGAAATTCTCCGTCTTATTCGATGTGAAATGGGCTTATTTGAAGCGTCACGTCATGTTTTTCCGTCATGTCGTTCGGATGTAGCACAAAAAAAAAGGTAGGGTAGCTATACGTACTTCGCTTAGAGGCAGCTTTGCCCTCCGTCAACTCGTTGATATCTTGGTCTGCTATCTTGGTCTTGAGGCGGAAAATCTCTTTGCGCAGATCCGCGATAATGTTTGTGTATTGAGCGATGTGGTACGACACATTAAATTGATTTCTTTTGACCTGTAACAGGCGCGTAATGGAAACTGTTGGCTCTGTACCTATATCCTTCAGGTGTAATGAAAACGGGGGACTGAAAATTCTGAGTGGTTGGGGGTTTTTCAATGCGGATTTTCAGGGAGAGGGGAGGAGACTGAAAAACCCGTTATTCCACAATCATTTTGGCAAGTTCCCATGAGTAAATAAAGTTTCAGGTAAGGAACCCTGAGGAAAAAAAAATTCTGGAATAACACAATACATCCACCACTATAACACGACCTGTCAGCACTTTGCAAAATGTTTAAGCTTCTAATGACTAGTACCTTAGTTTTGATGCTCTTTGCTCTATCAGCGTACAGAAGGGTATTACGACTCTCCTCAAACATCCGGCTCGCTGGGCTGACATGCGCAATCATCACTGTGTGGCAATTTCCACCAAGGGAGTCCTGAGTAAAGGAAGTAAAGAGTTGCTCTCTTGCTTTAGAAGCGATGCCTGTACCACTGAACTATCATATGATAAAGTGGTGGAGAAACCGGTCATGTGCAGGCAGCATCAGGCGCGTTCACAGGGGGCGCCTGCCAACCCCCCTTTTTAAAGGATTGTAAAATACTATCCCATGCCCGTACCCAGGGAGGGGTCCCCCCCCACACACACACACACACAACGGCCGAAGGTCCACTTTTGGTTCTCAATAGACGTGCTATTTGTAGACAAAACTATATTAAAGCATAAGCTAGATCACTCTGGTGTTTAGCCAAATCCGACAATAAACGTCCCGTGGAGATACTGCAAGGCGTAAAAAAATCTATTTTTGCTATTTTATTTGGCGGTCAGATTTTTATCAGAGACACTCAGGTTTCAACCCCCACCCCCACCCTCCGGAAAATAAGGCCCACTTTTTCGTATGTCGCACCCCTCCAAGAAAAACCGTGGGTAACGGGCCTGTATCCTTTATTCCATATGATACCTTTTACGGTGCACCCCCTCAGCCAATCCTGATGATAAACGCAATTATTTGAACTTATGTACAGAAGTGAATAATGTTACCTTGAGTAAACGAGTGAGTTTGCTGTCTCGATAGTTCACATAGTGTCCTCTGTTTTCACCTAAACAAAAATATGATGATATACTTTAAATCCTGTGAACTTCAAAAGTAGACTACGTCAGACTTCTTTTATTGTGGGCACTGTTTGAGGCTGGTAGAAAGGCCAGGGTGAGTAGTGTGGGGACGTTGGGTCTTGTGGTATTGGCCCTTTTTTGTAAGAGATTGCGGTAAAAGCACAAAAAAACATGTTGTGGTGGGGGTATTTCAAAACATTGCAAGATGCAAGATTTTGCTTTTTAAACGGCGGTGTTGCAGTCGTCCTTCGTCCTTCTGTGCGGTATGCAATATTTCCAATTTTTGCTGCGGTATTGTGGTAATTAGACCCCCACCCCCCCCCCCCCCACCCCCGGGTAGGAGTAAACAAAATTATGTTGGTGCCAATGTGGCTATATTAGAAAAAGTGACACCATTACCTTATTCACAGAGCATTTTTTTCCCAGAGAAAAAAAAATAAAGCTTTACTCCACGATGCTCTTCATGACATAATTCAATTTACGTTATGTATCTATGGATAGCCTGAATTTGTTGGGTGGAATGGTATGGGCACATATATCTTTTTAGATATCACTTGCAACAAGTCTGTCAGGGAATAGAATGGAAATAGTCATGATAGAAAATAGGTAGATAGCCTTTGTGTATGTAGCTGAGCTATTCGGTTACCATAAAATCTCACATTACTTACTTAGAGCATTGATGCAGTTCCCCAGAGCAAGAAGAGAGCGGTTAATGTGAGCCCCCTCAATCATTCTCTTGCCGCGGTTCTGAATAGAAAATTACAGCCATCATAATCATCATTATTATCATTTATCATCATCGCCATACCGCAATCAGCAATGACAATCCTTATCTTTATTATGACAGGAGCATACCCAGGGGGGGGGGGGGGGGTGCAGGGGGTGTGTTCGCAACCCCCACAACAGCGGTAAGTCCATTTCGGTTCGCAAAATCTTGCAATTAGTAGACAAAACTATTCTAAGTCATACTATTCTAGGTACATTAATAATAAACCTGATAGTCAAACTTTTTTTGTAGCTAGATCCGATAATAACTGGCCGTGGAGGTACTGCAATATTATTAAAAATGGGAGGTCAGATTTCGCCTTCACCATCACCATCACAATCATCAACAACTTCACCATCATAACCACCACCACCATCATCATCATCATCATAAACATCAACATCACAATAATCATCACCTTCACCATCAACATCAGAACAATCTTCACCCTCATGATTTTTAATATTAAAAAGATTTTCTTTACTGCGAAAAAAAAAATCCCATCATGATAACCATTATCAAGCAAGATTGCAGTACAGACCTTTGTTTGTGCGGCTCTCTCAGAGCCGGCCAAATCAATCATGAACAGCTTGCCTACTCTCATCTCGCGGATGATGTTCTTCACTCGGCTTTCTTGAGTTACTGTCACCTGCACATCAAAACGAGTAATTAAGAAAAAAAACAAATGCCAAGAACTGCATTTGGTCTCATGCTGTTAAAGCCCACACAGAGTTGTTTACAACCTCCCCACCCCAAATCTTGGCTATCTTGTGAGATTGCCTCTTTTGACTCGGCAGGACTCCCTATACATACCTGTAATATAGCATGTGATCTGGATGACGTCTTGTTGGCAGCCGTTGGTTCTGATGTTCTTTGTTTGTTTCCCATGTGTAACATCCCTAATACCTGTTATAGGAAAATACCCAAGTTGTCAGTGGAAATATGAATTTCCAGGGGGGGAGGCTACGATGAAACCAGACAGGGGTGATCGTGGCAAAATGGATCTAACCCCTAAAGGATGGCACTTTGGGTGTAGTCAACAGAATTCCGACACTTAAGAGATAACAAATCGGGTTTGGCCAAAGGAATTTTAAACCTTAAGAGATATAGCAAAATAGGAAAAAGCCATTAAACATCCCCTTAGGAATAGAAATTAGTCAATTTTATCGAAAAACAATTAAACACCCCCTTAGGAATAGAGATTGGTTAAATTTTATACCCTAAAAGGTGGGACGATCACCCTTGTCCCCCTCCCCCCCCCCCGGTGTGAATAAACCAAATGTCGCCACCTCGCAGGGTGTTGGGGTAAAATCATCTCATCATCATCACTATCATAGGTATTATCATCATTAAAGCTGTCATGTAGAATATAGGGCATCACCATATCTTACCTCGCTTGTTGTCTTTGCCTCCACCTCGGAAATCCCTGCAACGTTAACACCTTTACCATCCTCCCTGAGTTCAAGGTATCCTGATGATGGGTTGAGCAAGTCACGTATCATCTCGTTATAAATCTATAAACAAACAACTGCCATGAGTCTAAAGAAGTTACACAACTCATAACTTATCATCATCTTTATCACGTATCAAAAAAGTCAAAATGCTTAAGAATAGATAACAGAAATATAACCTTAGGATAGAGTAATTTTTTTTAAATCACATAAGCCACTGAACCACTTGGAAATCTTAATCCGCAGAGTACCCAGAAGAAATGGTAGAGAGAGTGGAAGGAGACTCTTGTGTATGTGGATGGGGGGAGGGGTTTCCCCCCCTTTCCCACCCACACCCTTCGCTCTCCATGCCCTTAAGGAATCGTTCTGCTTTGGACTAACTTAACAGCATTTCAAATTATTAATAATTAATCATTACTTTAAAAAATATATCAATATAATTAATAATTACTTAATATATGAGATGTACCTCTAAATATGACATTGTCACTTTGTAAGCCATGTCATCATTCGTCTCATCCATCTGGGAGAAAAGATTGTTGAGGGTCAAGCCCATGATCCCTATCTCACTGTCCGTCCCAAGCATGGTGTAGGTCTTTCCTGCACCAGTAGCGCCATATGCAAACACTGTGGCATTGTAGCCAGATACGACGCCATCAATCAGTGGCTTAGTGGTCTTGCTAAACACTTCCACCTAAAGATGACAAATCACAGACATATGGCAGACATGGTTTATAAGCTTTCTCAAGTATTTAAGATAAGGATCATAACTACATCTTCGGACTAAGATAACAGCCCTTTTTATGTAAACTGATATCGCAGATGCCTTGTCTACAGACACATACACAGGGGGTGCACAGGGTGTGTATGCAACCCCATTCCTTTGGCGGCCAAAAAGTAAGTCATATCTTATTTAGGAATCTTCAAATACTATGCTTTTCCATATGATACCTATCTGTCCTATTTTATATGATACCTTATCTTATTTTTTTTTTTGTCTGCTCAATTTCTTGTCATTTTCACACCCCTTCATAAAACATATGACTGGAGAAAAAGCCATGAATTTTACTTTCCTCTTGTATAAGAATTCTTTAAAAAATTAAGTCTGTAGCCTTCTCCCCCACCTCGATCCCCTACTTTTTATAATGAATACCTGGCTGGCAGTAGGCCCGAATGCATGATCAAACACATACTGCTTCTCACGTGACCGGTTCACCCTCAGGATATCATCTGTATCTTCATTGGGGTCTCGCAAGACAACAAGCTGAAAAATAAGTAAATATGATTTTCTTACTTGAATCCATGTCATGCTGTTGTCTGGTTTGGATATGTTTGTTTTTTTTTTAACTTTTTCTTCGACACTGGAGGGTATAGCTTTTCAAGATGGGGGCTTAGGTTATGCATTAGCCAAAAAAAATGTGTCCTTTCTTATTGAAGATTCGCCAAATCATGCTTTGGATTCTTTTTATCACACTTGTATGTCGCCGAAAAATAGGGCTGTTCGCATCGCCAGCAACTTCCTAGATGAGCTGTTAATTCGAAACAAGTCCGGAAAGGAGAAATGACACTTAGCGTATAAGAGAACTTCTCATACTTCAATACGAAACAATGTGCGAAATCTTGATAAACAATGGTACAAACCCCGATTATTTTCTAGCTTTATCTCTGTGTTTGAGGCAAATCAGTATAAAAGTAATGCCAGCAATATTTACTTTTTATAATGAAAATTTCATTTCGCATATATACGGCCACGGTTTGTTCTCGATACCCGAGAGTTGAGTAAACAAGACCACAGGCAAATAGTTCACACTGCGTCTAGAACCATTGTCACACATCGGCGCTAACGAAATTAAAAACTTACATTTTCGTCCAAACAGTGAATGATTTCGCTGGACCCTAAAACATTCAGCTCCGTGGCATTGATTGGTCTTACACGTAGTGCAACCTAGAAGAAATATCGAGATCAAAATGCGCCAATAAACTTTGCCAAACATACACACACCAATTTCGACTTCGAAAAGTATACGAACCACTAAACTCTGCACTTGACTGGCTTCCTTGTCTGGCATCTCAGACGCAGAGTTTTATACTATTAAACGCTGATTTCAGCTGATCCGAAGTTTGCTTTAGTATATCTTTGGAGTTTATTGACTGAAGAACTAGGACGGCCATCAGCAGCCTCCAATGAGCTTCCGTCTTCATCGTGAAGACAACCTTTCTTTTTAAACAGCCTTTGCTGTTTGGTATTGTCGCCCAGAGGGAAATTTCTTCACTAGAGTGGCAACCCCATGTCACATTTTGCCAAAAAGCCACACTCGGGATCCAAGGATCAAAGCGTAATTACATGTCTCTTCAAATCTGAGTAATAATGATGCAGGCCAAATCTCTGAAAAACAAACTGTTCGATCGAATCTTTGGCGCGCGCGTGCGCAAATCGACCCAAGGATAATAGCGTGGTTTCCATAGCAACAGTCTAACATTTTCCCTTGGTCAAACAAGCCGCGCGCCATACGCGCGCCGCGTGTTCCAAACAAGAAAAAATTTTGCTTTTCAGTTATTGATTTTAATTATCAATAGCGTTAAATGTAAATATTTCTTGGGAAAAATAAGATTATTTTAAGTTTCAGTTATTTAAGGAAGCGATATTTATAGGATTTTTTTTTGAATTTCCAGGTTTTAATAAAAGTGTACATACACCAAATATCATAACTTAATCAGGATCTATTGTAGTTGTGGTTAGAAAATGAATAAAGGTGTTATTTATCAATTGGCCTTTGAAGCAGATGGCATCAATTTCTATTCATTTATATCCAATATAACATAGTAAACTGTTGACAATGCGGCTTTAAGTCTATAGAAGATGTATTAGCAGTCAAGGGTATTCTCCAGTTGCCATAGCAGCCGAGACAACTCTGAACTAAAAATTATATAGGTCATATAAATATCACAGACTGGTAGTCACTCCTTTCATAAATTCCATGCTCAAGTATTTGACTTTGATATTTGTGCTGGTGTTTAGGCCATATGGGTATTTATGACTGCAATATTATACCCTGGATTTTATACATATAAAGTATGTGGTCGGACATCCCAGGGGCAGTAGACAGGCAAGTTCATGGGGGCCACAAAAACACACACTTTTCTGAGGGGATGTATTTTTTGCATGAACCTTTTGTTTGAACATGTTCCAAAGTAGTGTTACATGTATATATCGATTGCTTGAAAAAAGAAATACTAAAATGTTTTTTTTAACTGTATGTATCATTTTTATCTGTATTCTATGTCAAACCCAGGTACCCCCTCCCCAGCCATCCCCCCTTGCCAACTTAAACCTCTCCCTCCAGCCCTCCAGCCACTCCCCCCCCCCCCCCCCAGCTTTTGGGACTGTTCTGCTGCCGCTGCTGCAGTAACGATGTCAATATGTAATATGGAGTTTAAAAAAAGTCCACTTTCATCAGGTAATTTTCCGGACGTTGCCTAACAGACATACTGTTGTATTATCAATTGTAGACAATAACAAATTAAGGCAAAGCAAATAAGCATTCTTTAACAAGGATGGTAAAAAATAATGAAATCTCTCTGATCTTTAGGCTACATATTTGTATATTTAAAATTTGCATACTCAAAATAACTATTCTCCCTGACTTTTTTTCCAATTTCTGCTCTCAAAGATTTTTTTCTCTACAACAATCAGGACCTGAGCCTTTTCCTCTGTTGCCAACAGGACATTCAAGAAATGGATCATCTGATTATTATCTCCAAGATCCTTGGGGCAGGGAAGTTTAGAATCCAGGTTATAGTAACATGTTCCAATCTTTCTTACTCCATACCAATGGGGCCGTTTGATAGGAAGGCCAATCCCAGCTATATTCATACCAGATGGTGTGTTGATTATGAAGCCGAAGATGTTGTCTAAATCAAGACAATCAGGATTCCTATGAAAAACAGATGGAGACCCAGGAAATTATACATATGTATGAACCTATATAAATGCATTTTCAGGAGCTTAATAAGATATAAAGCTTGGGGACTTTTCAGAAACCTATCACATGGAGTCATACAGAGGCCATGTTTATGTTTTGGCTGTATTTGAATCACATCTCTTCTCCCTTGCTAAGGGGCCTATGTCCTTATCCTCTATGTTCTGAATGGGCCCGTGATTTTTTTTAACCAAATAGAGATCACGGTCACTACTTTCCTTTCCCAGTCTTTTTTTTCTAAAATTATAAGTAAATGACCATTAGGGGCATGGCTGTACCATTATCTTAATGTTCAGGGTGGTGAAGGGTACTTTCGTGAAATGAGATTTGGCCAGGCCATTTTTCGAGAAACATGAAGTTGTCCATTTCGACGTCTGTGAAATGTGATATAACAATTTAAAAGGACATTTTTCAGTCAATGAAATGTGATCTATAACCCCCTTTACCACACTGAATGTTCCTTGTATTGTTCCCCAGCTCTACCCTCTCACCCAAATTCAATAACTACTTACATCCTTCTATCAAACCAGACAGCTTCGCAACCCTTTTGATTGACAGCTGCCATGACAACATTGACGTCATAGTTCCCGAGGCCCAAAGGATTCTTGTGGGCATTGATAGTGGAGTTTGGGTCAAGTAAATAGCAAATATCATCAAGACTTCTTTTGCTAAACGCATTGGGGTCTTGGAAAAGGTTGTTCAGCGCATGGACGGCGCACAACATAAGGTTTTGTTTCTCGTGATAAATTGAACCATTCTCCATAACAATTCAAATCAGCAGGAACATCCAAATAAAATATGCCAGAAAATACCCGCTCAAAAGATTTCTTGCTATGTCATTGTAGATTGAAAACCGCTGACAAATTTTGTACGCTGTGAGTTGGGGCCGCGCGAAATTAATTTAAACTTTTAACAAAGACCAGAAAATTTTAAACCAGAGATGTGTTCCATTATTTTTTAAGAGCGTTATCGGATAACTCAGTCGTATCTGAACTGATAAATGCGCAAATTTGAAGGCCGAAAATCGAATATCCATCTCTAACCTCGAGAGACTGGAAACAAGGGGTAATTAGTCCCCAGGCTCCCCCGCGCCCGCTAGGCTCAAAAAAGCTGAAGTGATGAAATCTTGTTGAAATTACCGAGGAAATTGTTTTGTTTTTGTTTGGATTTGGCTATTACATCACAGCCCGCCAAGTTGCATTAGCTTCTCTGGCTACATGGTGTGTATTGGTGACCATTTATAATCGTTAGAAGCCCACATACAAGCTAAAGAGATCGCCTCTTTGTCCTCCCGCGCAGATCCGGGACGCGAGCATCAATGGACGTGTTCTAAATTGCCGAAGTAAGCGTTCTAACTTATTTTCTTTGTATTTGGCGTATGCTTACAAGTTTTGCTAGGTGTGGTACTTATGACACGATATTTAACCAAGCTACGATAAGTATACTTTTATAAGCTGTTTAAAAACATGCTAATTCTATTGTCTGAAAAAAAAATAATAATTCAAATCTCTGTGTAATTTCTTCTATGTTAAGCGTAAACTAATATTAAGGCAGCACCATATCAGAATTTGCTTCAAGGGTTCATATGTTTACCAATTGCTTAGTATAATAGAAGCCATATAGAAGCCATGAGATATGAATGTCTTGTGATGTTCTAGCTGCTGATTTAAGTTTAATTTTAAGGGGGGGAGGGGGTGTTGCAGTTGGTAGAGCGCCATTATGTAGTGCCTTTGTCTCTCACCACAGAGTTTGGGATTAAATTTTTGTTTTGTTGTGTGTTGAGCTAGTTGTTTCCCCACTTCGCTGTGTCTGAATTACAATATTCGGTTGTTTTGGAGCATTCAGTGCTTGTATACAGCGACTGGTCTGGGTATTTTTCTTTGGTTACCATGGGAACAAGTGGGCTGGTCAATGATGCAATGATGGCTAATAAGGCCAGGCCTAGTGTTCAGTCCCTCTCACATACCAACTGATGCAATCCTTTGTAATTTGAGCAAGTATATAAACAAACATTAAACATAGCTAAGACTTAATATCAGTATGTGATTAGTATGACGATATTCAAAATAGAGTTTAATGTTTGATGAATATTTTAAATAGAGAGGAGAATCTTAGAGGTTTGTATAAATCTTTCTTAATTTATTTGCGTAATTATTCTGTTGCTCAGCTTTCTACCTTTTTTCATAGTTTAGGTACATAAGAATATTTTATTTTGTTTTTGCTTGTTTTGGGCTGTTTGTTCCATTTTAACTGTGATTTAGATCTGCCAAAGGTTTGTGATTCTTGTAAGAGGAGGCAATAGTGTACATGCTTACAAAGAAGTGAAGTTGAGGCATTAAGCTTGATGCTGTAAGATAAATAGATGGATAGATAGATAGATTGTTTAGTAATAATTACATGGCAACCAAATAGCTGAATTGCGTAATGTACAAATAATATGCTATTTTAAAATCTAAAAATTATTTACAAAAAATGTTCTACAAGATAATATGTATGTAAGGCCTTTGATAGCAACCTTTCAATCAAAAACAACCCCAATCCTTAAAACCTACATAGATATGACAAGCACATTTTGAATTAAGAGTTCTCTATAAATTTACACTAAACATTTTTAAAAACCATTTAAAAATTCTGTGAAGTCTTGCTTAGAAATTAAGTTACAGCTTCCGTAGATTTAAAGCCATCTACTCTCATTGACCAACATGGAGATTGCTGTAAATAATGATAACCATAACCAACAACAGCAGCTGTTTTATTTTTTTATTTGTAATTTTTTACAGATATTTTCTTTGAAAAACAAAGATTGCCATCCATCATGAGTGCAGCAACAGAAAACATCAATGTTCAGGAAAAACTTCCTTCGACAGTGCATGATCCCAGCGCGACCACTAATGGCGCAACAAACCTCTTTGCGCCTGATACAGATAATGAACTGTTTGAGGAGGAGGACGTCAATGGGCAGCATGATCTGGGAGATCCTCGGGTATGCTAGCTATTTAAGTGTCTAATATTTATTATCTGGAAGAATTACTTGATACCGAGAGAGCCATCAGACTTTGGGACCTCAGAGGAGAAGGGGATGGGTGGGCCCTTACTAAACAGAAATATGTGGTAGTGGTATATGCCACATATGTCTTACATACCTGTCAACTCTCCCGCATAAGGCGGGAGTCTCAAGATTTTAGACCCTCCCTCCCACATTGAGCACCAGATCTACCGCTTTTTAGCAATCCACCTTTTGTCCATTTTCTATTTGAATAATTAAAAAAAATTCCCTTACGAGAGCAATTTATCTAAAACCCTTGTGGATTTGTGCACAAGAGCCTTCTATATGGCAAAAGCCAGCAAGGGAATTCCGAACCCACCCCTCCCCCAAAAAATGAATATACCCCACCCCTTCCCCCAATAAATTCTCAAGCCTTGAGATTTTCAGAGGTTGCAACTTAATGTGACATATCTGTCAGGGAAATATACCCTATATCAGAATTTTGATACATATCTGGCATATATTTATGGAGAAAAGATATGTGACCCGTGGAAAATAGATATGTGACATATTTGTTGAAGTAACAAATATAGAAATGGATTTAATCATTCTATTCGTAGATGTTCTTTATTCAACATTCTGTCCTAGCAAACATTCCTTTGCTGTTAGCCAGGTTCCACTATACTTAGTCTCATCTTCTTCCATTGGCAGCTTGCTCTTGTCAGCCCAGATGAGCTTGGGTTTGATGTTCTCCTGAGCAGACTGAAGCAGCGCTTGAGCATAGGGCATGGGGAGACAATATATGAGGTTGGCGTAGGTGGTAAGTCTGTTATAATAGGCCAGCGTAATCCAGAAATGGCTGCATGAGGTGACGAGTATCTTTTATCTCATATAAACCAAGGATAATATCCGGAAACTCTCATATAAACTAAGGTAGAAAGCAGTGGACCCAGAGCTTAAAATTAACAAATAGATCTAATTTTTGCATGCATCTGTCCTCTAATACATGCACAGATGATGTCATAGCATGTCATGAACAATAAAGTATGCAACGAGACACGGTCGAGTCATAGCTGTCAACTCACCTGGATTATGCTGGTGTCACAAGATTTTAAACCTCATCACAAGCCAATTTTTTTAGAATGTTCATGCATTTATCTGTATTCACCCACATTGTCTACCTTGTTTTGTTTTTTTACATATTTACTGTATTTCACCTGATTTCACAAGATTTCTGTCCAAGTTGGGTTGACAGCTATGTGGGAATGCGTGGGTGGGAATGAGTGAATGGAAATGGATTGGATGGTTTACCACCTGTCATTTTCAGTGGTGTTTTTGCATACACCCACCCCACTTGAACCTTTTTAAAAACAATGTTCTTTCTAGCCTGTTAGAAGTGTTCAAATATGATGTCCTACTGAAATGAGATTTGCCCACCCCAACAGATGGCACTAGTAGCGGTCTAGACCCTGAGGATCTTCATGCATCAGTTGCCACCCTTAAGACCCTTGCAGAGGCCTGTAATGCGGATGCCATGCTGCTAAGGGAAAAGACGGCAGAGCTAGGGACAGTGGGGGAGTACCTTGTGAGAGTGCGGATGGATGAGAACGACTTTATGGAAGTCAGGTACAGTTTTATGGGGCTAGGGTAGAAAAGCAGTCAGTATATAACTTTGTATCTAGAAGGTGAGCTGTCAATCAATCATGTCTCATACCAACATCACAAACTTGGCCGTAACTAGGCAGGTTTTGAACAATGGAATCGAGCGTTGTTTCACTCCCTTCTTATTTTATATAGAACCTAGATATGAAGTTGGGTTCGGAGAGGACTCGGGCTTGTCACCAACACTAAAGAGGCTATGGTTACACAGTACCATTGTTTGAGACTTGAAAACAACGATTGCTAGGGTTTTTAGACCAGAGAAATAGAAAATATAACAAGAGGCAACTAAAAGGATTTCGCTATCTCAGAAGGCAGGAGACATTTTGGATTATAAGGTTGGAAATATTTTATTTGCTGAGTTCAGTATCCGACATAACCCAAACTGGGAATTTATTTTGTTTATTTTATAAAGAAATCGCTGACAAAGTATCCTAATTCCCATGCTTAAAGCTTTAGACCACATAAATCTAACAGGCAGATGTGAATAAATAAGACCAGAAAATATTGAATATATACTGGGGTAAAAACTTTGATTGCTGGCAGCAAAATCACAAAATAATAAAAAAAAGGCATTAAGCCTTTTTGTTTGCCTCATTGTTTTAGCTGCAGAGATGGACAGTTATGGGTACAGTCTTTCTGGCTCCTTGGTTAAGTCATTAAACAAGATCATACCTGCAGCACTAGTATCTACAGGTTGGTCCTGGCTAGAAGTCATGGATAAAATTTTTTAAACTTTCTTTACTCTTGTATATTTCCCTGGTAGGGTGGCTGTTGTGGGTAATGTCGATGCAGGAAAAAGCACCCTACTAGGAGTACTGACGCATGGGGAGCTCGACAATGGGCGTGGCACTGCTCGTCAGAGGCTGTTCAGACACAAGCATGAAATGGAGTCAGGGAGAACGAGCAGTGTGGGCAATGACATCCTTGGGTTTGATAACACTGGACAAGTTGTCAACAAGGCAGAACAGCATGGTGAGATGACACAACACTCGTCAACATTCAACTTTTGTTGTTTATTTGTTTGTTTTTATGTGTTGCAACCCTGCAATTAGCAAGGAATTAAGAAGGGGAATAAATGAGCACTGTGTTTGCTTTCATTGGAGGAACTGATAGAGGGGTTAATGCTAAAAGGAAACAACAAGATTTTTATTTATATATTTTTCACGTGTTACAGCCAGAGATACTATATAGAAATTATGAAATTAATGAACAATAAGTTGCAGTTTGCCAATGTTTAAAGCACGGACCAGCTTTTATTAGATCCAGAGATTAAAAAGGATGCCTTAAAACATTTTCTACTTTATTTTCAGAAGTTTCACATAAAAATCCAACCTATGTTTGATTTATTTCCTCATTGTTTTACCCTTTTATGCAGTCCTGACTAGTTTTGTGTATTTCAGAAGATGTTTTGTTGATATCAAGTTTGCATGATTGATATTATTGTGTTGACATCAGGGGCAAATGTTGACTGGGCCAAGATATGTAAAGAATCTTCCAAGGTAAATTTTGTTCTCAACAACCTGAGGGAATTTAAAAGGTAGCCACTGTAAGAATTAAAAGAATGAAATGACAGATCATTTCTATATGCTTGTTTTTGTTTTATGTGTTGTGAAAAAGACCAAATACCAATCAATTGCCCCAGATAATCTGGGTTTTGGCCTTCAAATTGAAACAACTTTGCATTTTAAGCCTACTAAGAATAGAACACGTCTTTGAAGCCTAAAATCTCCTGGATTTTCAGTAATATAAGGAAACAGCTTTCCCTAGCATGTCACTGAATCCATTTTTTATCACTTCAGGTCATTACATTCATTGACCTTGCCGGCCACGAGAGATACCTTAAGACAACCATATTTGGTATGACCGGTCACGTACCAGACTTTGCCATGCTTATGGTGAGTATAGTGCTCTCACTATTTAATTGATAAATAAATAATAAATAAATATAATTAAATTTCATTAATTTAATTAATTAATCTAATTATTATTTAATAAATAATTAATGGAAGACCAAGAGGTACCTCTCCTTTTGAATAAATTTTGGAAATTATGTAACATTTCCACACTTTCCTAAGTAAATGCTGTCAGGAAAGCTGACAGTTTTCAAAAACAGCTTTTATGTTTCATCATAGGTTGTTAATTTTGTTTGTGCTTGGTAAAAAAGCAAAAAAAGTATAAAATAGTACCTCAAATTTACCTCCACTTATATGTATTTTAAATCCCCTCTCAGCTTCACTCTGGTAGAAATCCCAGGTCTGCTTCTTATTGTATTTCTTTCTTATATGAGAATTGTTGGGATGTAGAGTCTGTTTACATCACTATAAAGTCATTCATGATCATTCAATGAAGTTTTCATTGTTGTTTCAATCTGTGTACCATCTTTGTTTGTCTCCCTTACTTCGACATCATGCTGTATTGTTATTGGTTAATAGGTAGGCTCTAATGCTGGAATCATTGGCATGACCAAAGGTAAAAATACCCCATGCACGTACACAGGGTGGTGCGTGCGCACCACCCCTCCTTGGCGGACAAAAAGTGGGTCATTTCTTATTAAGGAATCTTCAAATACTATGCTTTATCTATATGATACCTATGACTGCCCTTGGCCAATCCTAGGAACACGCCTGTATCCCATATCCCACCACCATCTAGGAGTTTTATCTCTATAATTGGCCATTAGTGCACTTTTTTCACAACTCCTGTAGCAGTCTCGAAATATTGGATAATGACCTACTGGTCATTTCCTTATAATTTTTAAAAATATTTGGGAGGGGGCACATGCCCCCAGGGGCCCACTAACTGTCATGGCCCTGCTTACAAACAGTTTATAAGAAAACCATACTACCGCTTTTAAGCAATAGGGGACTCGGGCTAAGAGATCACGTGACCTTTCTGGGTGGCAAATGAAAAACAAAACAATCAAACAAAAAAATCAGAAATTACTGCACCCGTCACACCAGAGAAGGACAAAAAAATAAAATTTTAAATGAAACTAAACCTTTTCAGGAAAGAAAGGATTCTGGCTTTTTTCCATAAGTTTTAAAGTTGATTTTTGTTGCTGTTATTTTGCCTCTAAAAGACTGAGTACGCGCTAGTTGGCCACCCAAACAGTCACGTGATATCTTAGCGCAAATCCCCAATTCCCATTCTATATTTACTTTCATCCAACAGACCCCATCCCCCCCCCCCCCACACACACACACACACTGAGTTTTAATAAGAACTTTGTATCGCTGCTATAGAGCACCTAGCTCCCGCCCATGAATGTACTAGGGTTTTGATAAAGGCTTTGTGCTTCCCTTTCTAGAGCCCCTTGGTCGAACCCTGTATTTACCATTCTTAACCATCTCATCTCTCCTTTAGAGCACCTTGGTCTCGCCCTCACCCTGTATTTACCATTGTTAACCATCTCATCTCTCCTTTAGAGCACCTTGGTCTCGCCCTCACCCTGTATTTACCATTGTTAACCATCTCATCTCTCCTTTAGAGCACCTTGGCCTCGCTCTCGCCCTGAATGTACCAGTGTTTGTGGTCGTCACAAAAATAGACATGTGCCCACCAAATGTACTACAAGAGACAATGAAGCTCCTTGCTCGTATTCTCAAGTCACCTGGCTGCCGTAAGATCCCAGTCGTGGTTCAGAACAAAGACGACGTGGTGGTCTCGGCCACTAACTTTATATCAGAAAGGTAATCCAAGACTTTAAGTTCACCACACTGAACTCCCCGATAATTCGACAACCTAGGGAAGCAACAGAGCTCGAGAGGCGGCTTGCTCTAAGAAATCACATGCTTTTGAGTTGCCAATTAAAGCAAAAAGAAAAAAGAAAGGACAGCGCCCTTTACCCCAGAGAGCGATAAAAAAAAGGATACTTCAGTAAGAATAAGCCCTTTCTGACAAAGAAACTTTCTAACATAAGCGCGCGCGAGTTTGCCGCGTGATTTTTTTAGTGCAATTCGCCTATTACAAACACAAACAAGGGCGGTAGGATCGGAGCTGTTAGGTTATATTCTGATAATAAACCACGAATGAATTGTGCCTTGTTTGCGAGGCGCTTTCCGTGTTTGACTAGAAAACCCGGTCATCTTACGTTGCATAATCCGCGTTACTCCCCGACGTGCCTCTGTTTCTAGCGCCCTTGCAAGTTTGATCAAATTGAATGTTGTGTGGGGTTTAAATATTTTGATGATCGTATGTTTCTTTATCGAAGGGTGTGTCCGATCTTCCAAGTGTCCAACGTGACCGGGGAGAATCTAGACCTACTGAAGATGTTCCTTAATCTGTTGAGTGTCCGAGTGGAGAGTAAAGACGAGGAGCCGACGGAATTCCAGATAGACGACACCTACTCTGTACCGGTAAGACCCGGGCATCCTGTGGTTTTGGCGGGAAAATGTCACTTGTTGTGTTTTAGTAACCTCTCATGAATGCCTCGGTACCAATTCGTATTACAATAAATTGCCTTTTGTTCACTTGTCTCGCATACTCTCACATGAAGCATTACTGTTACTATGAATGACCGTGGCTCACTCGAGAGTTTTTCGTTTGCTCTTGGCAGGGCGTCGGCACTGTGATCTCTGGGACATGCATGAAAGGAATCATCCGACTGAACGACACTCTGCTGCTCGGCCCAGATCCTCTCGGTCAGTTTCAGCCGGTCGCCATCAGAAGTATTCACCGCAAGCGAATGCCCGTCAAGGAAGTGCGGGGAGGACAGACAGCCTCGTTCTCACTCAAGAAGGTAAACTTACGACCCTGTAATTGGGATTCCTGTGTTATTTCAGGATCCCTGTGGTTGACGATGTACCCATGGCCAAGTTTCAGGTGACTGCTTGACAATGATACCACTGTACTTTATTTTAAATTATGATCTTTTGAATATTGTACTTTTAGGGTAATATATTTGTTCCTCGATGTTTTGTTGTTTAGATCAAGCGTTCTCAGATCCGTAAAGGAATGGTGATGCTGGACAAGAGACTGAAACCTCAGGCTTGCTGGGAGTTCGAAGCGGAAGTACTCATTCTTCACCACCCTACAACCATTAGCTGCAAATACCAGGCAATGAGTAAGTACCAGAGCAAGCAGGGGAATAGGATGGGCTTGAACCTTTTGAGGTGTGAGGTGGTAGAGACGCTACTATACAGACACAAGCTGCCAATACCCAGGTGCGTAAATAGGGGGGTGCGCGCACACCACCCTTGGCGGCCAAAAAGTGGGTCATTTCTTATAAAGGAATCTTCAAATACTTTTTTTCCATTTACCTATGACTGTGCACCCCCCCCCCCCCCTCCCTCAGGCAATCCTGGATATCGCCTGATACCCATTGCATGTCCAATGCACACAACCAGAGTCCACAAGCAAACAGGGTTGTAGTGTGGGAGCTTGGTAGCATACAACTATCAGCCTCAAATACTAGGAAACAGGTAACGAGAAAGGGGGGGGAGGGGTTGAGGAGAATCCTACCACAAACACTTATAACAAACTACAAACACGAATATCAGGCCATGGTGGAATATTAGAGCACGCATGGGGGGTGGAGATTGATGATTCCTTCCTCTAAAATTTTCCTGTACAAATATGTATATTTTTGTTCCCAGTCCACTGCGGTCCCCTGCGGCAAACTGCAACCATCGTTGAAATGAGCAAGGAGCATCTACGTACTGCGGACAAAGCTGTTGTAAAATTCCGCTTCATCAAACAGCCGGAATATCTCAAACCCGACTCAAGAATGATCTTCCGCGAAGGGCGAACAAAGGCTGTCGGGACGATTCTTAGGATAGACCCCGACGCACACCCTCCCCCTCAGATCGCAGGCAAACTCAAACACAGGGGGCCCGGTAGACACGGCGCCAATGCGCATGTGTCTGGTTCAACCGCTGACGCTCAGAGGACGAAAAAGTAAATCTTGGATATATTCCCGTAATCACGCGATAAGGCGGTAGGGCGATAATCCTTTCTTCCCCACCGTCCATTACGTTATTTTCTCGGAGTAAATCAATCGCGCAGATGAGCGCAGTGGCCACCGGGAGCCCGAAACAAAGCTCTCATTAAATTATATCCTATTTCATTTGTTGTCTGCGTGTTATCTTTATAACGGACAGGTACTTTCTCTACCTTCGATTTTCTCGCTAAACTGTGGAACAGAGAAGCAAACTGGTAGGTTGGAGTAGACAGAGATGATATCCAAATCAAATAAACCTATGGAAAAACTCGAGTGTGCAGCGTTTACCAAAAAGCAGGGCTGCAGGGGGAGGAGTGTGGGGAATATCGGGCTATAACTCCAAGAGAAAGCACGAACTGATTATACATTCGGAGGAGCGGGCAAAGACGGGTGTAGCCTATCAGTTTACACCAACACATCCTAGGATCTCCACGTGGACCGGAGAAGAAATAGCCAAACCAATCCAAAACTTTTTAAGGTATTTTAAATGGTTGTGCGTGTAGGTGGATTAATGCATCACAAGGGCTATCCTTCCTCTGGATCCCAGGCGCCAAAGTGAAGAGAGTCAGCCCTGGTGCCACTCTAGCCCTTGGTGTTTTTTTTTGTCGGGTTTCCTGTGGTGATGACGTCTGTCCCAGCCCTTCTTACCAAATAACTATCCACAGGAATCCTGAATAGAATTCCAAGGACTATGCTAGGGAAGACATAATATGTTAAAAATGTAACAAAAAAGCCTTGAAAGATAAGTATTGACATTCCCAAAGACATGGAACCTACAAGACGAGAGATTGTCGCTTGTGTTAATTTTGTGATAATTATTGGAAATGTCAATATACAAAAACACCAACCAAATTCTCCCCAAAATGGCTGCAATATTATTGAGATAGTATTAGAATACTTAAATATCGCTTCTAGAGCCTGCGGTTGTATGGTCAGTAGGGATCAACTGCGTCCGACATGTTGCACGCTGATGCGATGAAACAAGTGTCCCCCACCCGCTCACGTGACCTGATTATCGACGCAACTTTCCAAACCTCCACCAATAGAATTATCCACACGTCGACCTCGACCCAGAGAGGACAACTATCCCAATTTATACAAGAAATATTACCAGAGCTTGCATTTTTAAAATCTTTGGAAGCACGCTTTTAGATATGCTCAGCCTTGTTGCGTCGGGAATTTTCCTTTTGCTTCCTCTTACTGCAGGTGTGATTTCCAATTCCTCAAGCCGTGCGAGTTCGTCCTGTATCTCTCCCGATATGGCCTAACTACACGTCTAAAGACTTGGACGCAAAGGTTCATCCTCTGAACGTCTACCGCGATCATGTCGTGCTCGTGGTGAATGTGGCAACTTTCTCACGTTTCGCCGACCAGTACAATGACCTAAACAAGCTCATGGATGAAGTTCCCGGTAACAAGGAAGGTAAATGCGGACTTATTGTACTTGCATTCCCGTCTAATCAAATCGGATTCAAGGAGCCGGCGAGGAGCGCAGCGCAGCTGCGTACCGCGCTTATGTACGTCAGTCCAGGGAACGGATTCTCGCCAAAGTTTCCGATTCTTAGAAAAGTGGTCTTAAATGGGGGAGAAAGGAGAGCCTATCTACACGTACCTAAAGGTATGAGAATATTCTAGACATTTAGCCTTTTCGGGTTTTCTGTGGTATTTTGAGTTTCCTGTGGTAAATGATGTGACCTCGCCCGAAACCCTCCCCGCGAAAAGCTCTACTCTCCCACTTTTCTCCTATTCCCTTCTCTTGGTTGGATTAACAAAGTCTATCTGCCTCCCACAAAGAAACGCCAGGGAGGCAGGGACTAGGATGGCGTGCAGGTCACTTTGCTCTCATGGCTAGTTGTAAACTGGTAAAGTAACGTGATGCTAGGACCAGGGAAGCAAATTTTAGGCACGGTTGAGTTAAGAGCAATAGAGCATTTGATACCGGCATCGCTGTGAGCGCGTTAAAGCTGGATGTTACATCCATGTACATTGTATACATCCAGCTCGAATCGAAGATTCGGGTTCTCGAATCTTTCATACGGGAAAATCACACAAAATAACGTATCTTTATGGGGTTTTAACAAAAATGCATGAAACTTGTTGAGTTTATCTTGTGGGACGTGTAACCATGGAAACCAAGGTCACGTGACTAAAAGGCGGCCATCTTGGATTTTTTTATAATTTGCTCCTGCCTCTAAATGCGACGAAAATTGTACCAATTTGTAGATATTAGCAGTCAGTACATGGCTGCAATTTAAAAATCGGGGTAAATTTAGAAAAAATCGAAATTTTGTGTTTTCTTCTTCTTTTTTAAACCAAGTTTTTTTCTAAGCTTATCCCAATTTTCTAGTTGCAGTCTTATGCAGTCAGCTAATACCTATAAATTAATACAATTTTCGTAGCATTTGGTGAGTTCAAGGTTGGAGGCTGGAGCAATTTATAAAAAAAACCCAAGATGGCCGCCTTTTAAGTCACGTGACCTTAGTTTCCGTGGCCTACAAAATACATAGTTCTTGTTCCGTTTCACAAGACAAACTTACTTGACAAGTTTCATGCATTTATGCCTAAAACCCTTAAAGGGGCCGTATGACGTAAATTCACATAAATATTACGCCAGTTTATGTATATTCTCGAGAGCCATGCCTTAAATCACCTGAGTCCAGACAGGGTATAATAATCCGAACCCGAGCTTATGTCATTGCTATGGTAAATAAAGGAAGTAAGGGGCTGAGATTTGTTAATTGAGTAATAGTGAAATCTATATTAGATGTTATAGGTGAGATGTTATTGTGTAACAAATAAAGCGGGAGTTGGCTCAAGGGTGAGGCAAAGATTCTTTGTTTCGCGCTTGGGTTGATTCTTGTTGGTTGGCTGTTTCATGCATTTATGGCATTCACTCTATTGATGATAATTTTAATTTCATGTATATATAATTAATTATTTAATTTTATCAAATATCTAATTTCAATAATTTTCAAGTAATATATATTTATGCTTCATTTTCAATTTAACCTAAATTATTTTTCCGATGGCCGATAATTATTATTATTATATTTTTCTTTTGTATTTACATATTGTATTTTCTTTTTCAACTCCTAGTATAGTCTTAACTGTTTTTTAGGAGTATAACTATTAAAGATTAAAGATTAAAGATTAAAAATGACTTTTACAGATGTTGTGGTTCTTACTGATGCGGGGGGGGGGGGGGGGGGGGGGGGTGTATAGCAAGCAATAGCACCCAGGCCATGCAAACAAGCGCACCACATTTTGATCTACATGCATAATTATGATATCATCTTCATTAATCATCGTCAAAACAATCTCCATTATCATCACCGTCGTCGTCGTAGTTTCACAACCACAAACATCACCATTATCATAATCCATCAATATAACCCAGCACCAGCTTCATCTTCATCATCATAATCATAAGACCATCATGATTATCACCATCGTCATCATATTGTCACCACCATCATTATGATGATTATCATCATAATCCAACATCATAATCAACACCATCTTCATGACCATCACTAGTATCACCGAAACAAACCCTATTTTGTACAAGACACCATGAGGCATTCTGGCAACTTTGCCTCTGTATGGTCTCTGGCACTTCAATTTCGTAGCTTGTACATGGACGATATTTTTTATACATTTTCCTTTCTTTTCTTTTTTTTACACGTTTTATTTTATAGCTTGTTTATTTCAAGTAGTCCAGTCAATCTATGAAATTTTTATGGCCCAGGTGGAACTTATTGCAATGGAATTTCTCTCAGCGGACTTTGAGCAAGTGATACAACCTAGTTAACATACTAAAAGACCCCAAAAATCCCTTTGGTGGAACATCTTGAAATATGTGATTTTTCCATTTCGTAACAAAACCACAGGGTACCCGCGTCGTTAAAACGGAAAAAAAAATACACGTCTAAATCAATACCAAAACTAAAAGGCCATTGGTCAAAGTTGATTAAAGACAATGTTTGGATATCAAAACAAAGCAAATTGCCCCTGATTAATATAATTTTTCCAATATTTCTATATTCCAAAAACCACAGGGTACCCGAGTCGCAAATGACAAAACAAATTTGAAAATACTAGTCTGAATCAGAAAATTCCAAAGGTCATTGGCCAAAAATGGTTAAAGACACAATTTCAGTATCGAAATAAAGCAACTTGTTCATGGTTTATTTCTATTTCAAATATTTTTTCCACAAATGTATTTCTGCATTCGCTGCGCGGTCGCGTGTGCCCAATGAAGCTGTCACGTGACCTTTACCTTACCCATGATGCAATGGTGCAATGTCAGTTTGTAAGGAAAAGAAGTAAAAGGGGGCCTAAAAATGCCGGGAAAAGTGGCCGCAAATCCCCTTCCACCGAGCACAAAACAACCAGGACTCGCCCAGTCACTCCTCTACAGTGGGTCGCGGTTCCAAGGACACCAGAAGAGCAAGGGAAACCGCTACGACGTAGAAGTTGTATTACAGGTTCGTTCGATATCAAATAAAAAGTCGTAGATTTAGCGTGTAGTGAATTGTGTATTTGATTGACTTTTCCGGTTTCTTTACAGCATGTTGATGAAGAAAGTGCTTTTCTATGCGGCTACTTGAAAATTAAAGGCTTAACTGAGGTGAGTACGGATGTGAATACTCGATGATTGAATGAATAGGTTGTAAAACCTGAGTAGTGTTAGTAAAATAACCGCCTTTAAAAACCGCCAGATTTAGATGGTTTGTGGTAACTTACCTAGATAACTTACTTTTTATAGTATTAGTCTTAGCTAAATAAACAGTTTACCCGTTCTATAAGGGCTTAAGTTAATTTGGTATAATACTGTTTGAACCGGGTTACAATTCTCTAAATTCCATGTTGTATGTGGGAGAAGTTTGTATTCTGTATACTTACCACTACACTAAAGTTACATTGTATGTAAGGTAACTTAGGGCCGGTTCATACATGCCGATTTGGCCGTGCCAAATCTAATTGTCTATTTGTATCGAAAGTCACGCTCAATAGGTTGCGAGTAGTAAAAGTTTAATATGTGCTGAGTTTCTGTTGCACAAAACGAAAAATGATGGTATTTGAATTGGCACATCAGAAGCTTGACATTTGAATTGGTGTTGTACCAGGGGCGCATACAGTGGGGGTGGATTGGGTGGATGTTCACCCCCCCCCCTTTTTTAATAGAAAAAATCGAAAAGTCACTATTTGAAGAAAATAAATGTCTGAGTGACAGGTCTGAGGCACTTGACTGTCCATTTCCCTTCGCCTGCTTGACTTCGCTGACGCGACAAATCCAATTCAGCGTGAAAAAGTGAAAATCCATTATATGGAGGTTCTATCTAAGTTCTATTTAAGTGTATGTAGTTTAAGCACAAAGACATGCATATCACTGCAAACTATGATTGCTGGAAAGCTGAATAAGTGCAGATAATAATTAATTGTTTTTATATTGATAAGCAAGTGAATTAATTTGATATTGACTGTATTAGGCATTTAATCCATGATAAACCACTTCCATTTTCTATTTTTGATTCATTAGACAGCACAATATCAATCAGCACATACCAGCGAAAAACAATGTGCCTGGCTTTTTGGAATTATTGCTTTGATACAGAATAATAGAATAAAAAACTTTTTTTCAGCTGTTTTCAACACAGAATGCCACATGATACAGTATGTATCCACTACCCTTAAATAGCTTTAAATATGAACTCATGCTATAAAAGGGACTTGCCTTAGGCAAGCTTTCATTCATTATTTGACTTAACTGAGTGCAGAGCTCCATAGAGAGAAGCCAGAAAGCTATAATAGAGCTCAAGATTGACCGAAAACGTGTCATTTAAGTAAACAGTCTATCTGTTGGCCTTTTCTAATAACAAAACAAAAAATCAGGGGGGATTAGATAGGTTTTGAGGTGATGAATTTTGCAAATTTGTTGTTTGTCCTTCTGCACACCTGAATGACGCCATTTTAGATTTTATTTTTCAACTCAAATGAGCTCGCACTGTGTTTTATTTCTCAATGACAAATTTTGTTCATGTTTTTGTAGGTAATTGACTCCAAACACATTCCCAAATATGCCTTTATAGTTCTTTTGTACTTTAAAGTTGTCGTATTATGTTGTATGGCTTTACTTTTCGCTTTGTTTCTCCTGGCAGTTTCAGAGAAATGCACTCAATTAAGTACAGTTGTGAATGGTGACATTTTGCGCAAAAGCTTACGAAAAAGGGGGTGAAGCTATCATTTTTATAGTGCACGCTCATGTTCAAGGGTGTTGTCAAGGGTATATTTCTCTTGGGGCTGTTGATATGAAAACTTCCAGGAGCTATAAATCTGCCAAACATTTGTGAAATTGAATAAATTTAGGCATGAAAAAACTGTTTATAAATATTCAAATTTTGTTGATGTTTCAGGTGATGATGTCATGTGATGACGTCACAGTAGAAAAAGTCTATAATCTTAGCTGTTGAAGGATCTGCAAAGATAAATGTAGCTTAACATTATTTGTGAGGGAGCCTACAAAGTTACATATGCGTTTTGGATTCTGCCAAAAAATAAAATTTTCGCACATCTTTACTTTTTAGTTTTCAACTCTTATTTTAAAATATCATTAATTTTTAAAATATCGTAAAATCAATACGTAGTTTTGTAGAGCACAACTAGGTGAATCTTCTCTGCCTAAAAAAATCAAGTTGCATCCGTTTTTCGCAAAGATTATAGAGTTGGAAACTCAAACCAGAAGAAGAATTATCTACGCATGCGCAATATTGTGATAAAGCCTGGTTACTAATGCGAAAGTTGTGATAGAATTCTGTTACCAAAATTTGACTTTTCTCCCGCTTTTTAACAGTGAAATTTCCATTGCAACATTTTCTTGCTAAAATCAGCACTTCAAGTTGCTAATTAGGTGCCGTAGGTGGAAAATCATGCTTGCCTATTTTTGTTTTACAAAATTTGCTATTTATTCTATTTTTCTCGCCTGATTCGGGCGTTTGTTTTCGATGCTAAAAATGACGTGCACATAAATTGTTTTCCCTCCATTTGATTTTCCCACCTGAAAAGGGGAAGTTCCTGGATGATCGTTTGCAGGCCAAACCGAAACACCAAGTAACAATGAAAGTTGATTCCATGGGTCGCCCCTTTGAGAATTGGATATTAAGCTCAGTCATCTTTCACCAATAAAATCAGCTTTCATTAGCCTAAGTTCTTGAGACGGTGCAATGTGCTTGGCTTATCTGAGCAGTCGCTGCCCTTGAATAAAAACCATTGCTAGAAAAGCACAGCTGAATTTTGAGAAGTGAAAGAAAATCTCTGTCATTAAGTGAGTGGATATGGTTAGTGCTCAAAGTATGCTTTTATCCCTTAGGAATATCCAACCCTTACAACGTACTTTGATGGGGAAATCATAGGAAGGAAGCATCCATTCTTAACAAGAAAATGGGTAAGTCGGTTATCAACCTCACATTGTGGTATTTTCTTGTGGTCTAACCTACTTGGTTAATGTGTAACCTACTTGTGGTTAATGTTTTAATGCTGCAAAAAATCAATTTATCAGGGATGTTGTAATTGTCATCATGGATTGTTATCTTTCACTAAAATAGATCTACATGAATTACTGTGAAAAATGGCTCTGGCCAAAGTTACATGACTTTTTGAGTGTTAAATTCAAGCCATGATATACACAAAAAAAAACCTGCTCCAGTCAACCAAAATTATGTGTTTTAAAGGAAGGAAAAAAGTCCTTTCGGGTAAAGACACTGTCTGCCTTATTCGTAAGTAAACAATAAGTTGCTTTTTGTTTTTGTTGTTGTTTTTTGCGACTAAAAGGTGGAGCGTGTGCAAGTTGGCATCCATAAAGTCACATGATTTGTTATTTATGATAATTTGTGCTATAAAGTTGACACATTGTGTTTTCTATTTTTAATTTTTTCAGGATGCAGATGAAGATGTTGACAAGAAGCACTGGGTGAGTTACATTTTACTTACCCAAAAAATCTTTTTTATTTTAGATCTTAATGTAAATTTTCATGTAAATCTAGAGTTTCACATTGTTTGTATTTCAAGAACTTTGCACCATGTTTAGGATCAAAGTCAAATAAAAATTCCTCTTAAAGAGATCTCAGTTACAAGTCTTGTTCTTTTTTTTTACCTAAACAACTACCATATTATTAGGATAATCTTATTCTATTAACATTTACAGAGCAAGTTCTTAGCATTCTACCAGTTCGCCAAGACGTTCAATTCTGACACCTTTGACTACAGCCAGCTTGATAACCTGGACTTTGTATTTATGAGATGGAAGGTGAGTTTAACCTCGGGCAGTACTAATTGAGCGAAACAGGGAGAGAAGGGCTTTGATAGAGAAAAGCATGGCGTAGGGTCCAGAGCAGGAATTCACTGACTTCAGGGAACAGTTTAGATCAAAAAGGCATCCTTAGCTCCCATAAAAGGTCACTACATCCATTTGAATAATTCAATAAAGCAGAGCCGAATTGATCAAGTGTTCCACGCATATTTTGGGTGCTAACAGTTTAGCCAGTTGCTGTCTGATATTTACACATTTTTACACAGATTTTAACAAAATAGAAGATTTCGACAAAAACAGAATTCATTGTTCCTTGTCAGCTTATGATGTTGATAGTGATGATAATTGTAATTAAAACTAATCATGCTGATGAATTTGATGTGATGTGTTTTCTCTCATATACAGGAACAATTTCTGGTCCCTGATCATAAGATCCGCGATATCAATGGGGCATCCTTTGCGGGGTTCTACTACATCTGTCTGCAAAAATCGGCAGCCACAGTTGAGGGGTATTACTACCATCGCAGCTCAGAATGGTTCCAGTCCCTTAATTTGACTCATGTCCCTGACCACAGTCAACCCATCTATGAGTTTAGATAACGAAAGCTACACGTAGTATCCCTAAAATGCCATTGATGATGGCCAATAGTGGTGTCGCTTCCTTTGCACACACAAATATCAAATGAGAAAATGGACACTCATTTAAACCTCACACAATGGATGTAAGCATCACCAACCTGTGGAGAATATGAAATTCTAGTGGTTTGATTATTACAATACAAAATTGTATTTAGGTTGCAAATATTATACTGTTAGAGAACAACTAAAAGAAATGTATGAATATATTTAAGGCACAGGTTGAAATAGATAAAGCTCACCTGCAAAAGAACGAAAATAGAACTAGCAGAAAGTAGGACTCAAAAACCAGGTGGAATGCTTTGATGGTACGAGTGATGTCACTAGTCTATTGTCTTGTGTCCGGTGTTTTTAGAGAATAAAAAATGGCCTGGCATTCTTAGGCTTGTAATAAGAAAACAACTATATTGCATTTATTGCAAATATTAACAACAGAATAAGTTGTCATTATAACAAAAATTCATGTTAGATATGTACCACCAGGAAATGAAAGTTTGATGAAAATTAGAAAAAAAGTAAAACTACTGCATTTAAGTGGATTGCATTATTATGGATCTCAGTTTTTTTACATACCATGCATTTGATTGAGTCAAGTCAAATTATTAGGACATTGTAGCAAGTAAAATGCTTTAATTGCAAAAGATTCAATTCTATTGCTTCAGCTATAATAACATTTATGTATTTTGATTCTTTTTCAAGTGGATCTATGAGCACCTATCTTCTAGTGAAGAAAATCAGCTAGCTTTTAGTGTAAAAATGTATTTTATATCAAGAGAGAAACATCAAGGCATAGAATAAAATGATATGAGTTTTTTTAAAGAGTACCACGATTATTTGAGAAATAATTCAATAGTAAACTTTTAGAAGCCCCCCAAATTGTGTACCAAAATTGTTTCCATGGTTTCGCAGGGTATAGCTTTGTACAGAGCTTTATCAGATCAGAAAATTAATAGGGGCACAATACAAAAACATTAACAAAATAGGGGTGATAAATATTCACCATCCTCTGTGATCTCAGGCTATGGTTCCCAACCTGTATTCTTGCCCCCCTAGTTTCATCGTTTTCATTTTTCTGGATTACGGTAGGCCTTGTTGCTGGAAAATGTATTCAAAAAGAAAAATGACATCTTAACTCTTGTTTATACAAGATTTTATTGTTTACACAACTTAGTTCTATGGCAATAAATATTGCAATAATTTACAAAAAAGAATATAATTTCTATCTTTTGATGGTAATATGGCATTTTGTTAAAAATATCAATTTTAGCCACACTTACATGCCATACCATCACACTACTTTTACTTTTATTTGTGGAAAATTTACAAAAATATCCAAATCACAAGCTTTTATGGGAAAGGCTTGATTATAATTTCGATTTAAAGAACATCAGTCAAATTCTGCACCAATTGTGATACTGATGTTTCCTGGCATGACCTCCGTCTTGTGGAACCACTGGTTTGTGTCAATAACAACTGAAGAAGAAAAATAAAAGTTAGCAGAAGTAACTATGATTTTGGAACTGCAGGAAGTACTGTGTGCAGGCCGGGGAAAAAATGGGGACCCCTAAAGAAGCAGATGGGGATGACCATCCTATCTTCAGGCCTGTATCTTTCAGGGTATAAAATTCCAACAACTGCTATTCCTTTTTGGTAGTCTCCCTTGAAGCCGTTCTGGACTCACCATGCTAGGCAGCGATCGAGCTCTGGTGAAGGCTGCTGCTTAATAAGGACATGCATTCCTTTCCCATTATTTTAAACTCAGTTGACTCACTAAACCAATCAGCATCATTTTCAAAAGTAAAAAGATAGTTTCCAGGCAAAAAGTCACTTGTTCCAGGATCCTCTGGCTATACCTATATGGTGTTAATGGAAGAGATGATCTTCCCAAACAAAGGTGTAATTCAAAGAAAGATACTATTACCCAGTTATATGTGAGACTTTGTTTATTATTGTACTTACTGACTTCTCCTTTGTTGATTGGAACTTTCATGGAGTGACAGACATGCTCGCATTCGGGCGGGGGGATAAGTGTCCAGACCTTGGTGCCAGAAAGCTGTGCTTGCCATGAAGGACGCTCAACACTATCAATCTGTCAAGCCAAAACGCTGCAGGTCATTGCAAATTATATGCTTCATATAGCTGATTGTTAAAGCCGCATTGTCACCAGTTTACTTCCAGTGGATTACATAACAATGTCAGATGATTTTTTAACGAAAATGCGAAAAATATTTCAAAATTGTGAAAGCAGTGTGTCTATTGAAAGTTTTTTTGAGGATATGATTGATCATTTAGAGCAGATGGCCTGTTAAATAGCAAGTATTCTAATAGATTTTATTGTCTTTTAACAGTTGAGGTTTCCATCCGATGTCTGCAAGTAAACTGGTAACAATGCAGCTTTAATTTACCTTAGGTAAAATAGTTAGGGGTTGGGAACAATACTAAGAAATAAAATTCTACATAATTTACATGCTTGAAAAATCCCTTCTCGCATTTTCCTGCAAGTGCCATTTCATGTGAACAGTTTTTGCTTCAACTTTTTTTTTCTGCGAAAATTAGGAGAGCACTCCACTCTTTTTGCAACTTGAGAGAGAGATTGCAAGTTGTAAAAAAAATGGATAACTTGTTTTTTCTTTCTTCCAGAAGAGTTGCAAGAAAAAAGGATAAAAGAAATAGGTAAGACAGAGCTTTAGGGTAAAATATCAATCTGTTTACTCAATTCTACTCCAGTATGATAGAGTTAACCTGGCTCCTGTTATGATAGGAACTCATTTGTCTGGATAGTTTTAGTTTAGCAAGACCACAGGTAGTCCAAGAAAGAGCTTGGGCTACCTGTGGCGAGACTTACATGGATCTGTGCTCCGAGTCCTGGGCCCCCCATGAAGAGCCAATCTTGTTGACTTGTCTCTGACTCTGCCGGTAGGAAGTATGGACGTTGGTAATGCTGTCTTAACTTCTCACGGACCACAGGGTCACAGTTACTCCTATATAAACAAATGGCCGATTAGTAAACAGTGAAACTTTTTTAGGGTGACAAGCTATGCCAAATTGTCCAAGATGGAAAATCTCATATCAAGATCAGAGTACATGCAGCTATTTCAAATAAGGCTGCACTAAGGCCCCATCCACGTGTTTTCCAAACTTGTGAAAACACATATAAATTACGAATCCAGTCCACACGTATCCAACGTAATTTACGGGTGTATCCGAAATTTTTTTTGAAAAACGCTCTCCAGTGTTTTTTTTATCCGACACGAATACGAATACATGTGGACTGTTATATCAAAAAAATTTGAATACGCTTACGTCATTCTGTTGGATGTGGCAGAAAATTACGCTTGATGCATGTGGACAAGAGCCAAATTTGTAAAAAAAAAATTGGGTTTTCATAAATTTCCAGATACGTGTGGACTGCTGAAAATGATTCGAATACCCTATGTGTGGATGCAGAAATTTTTGCATCTGCAAAAAAAATGTTTGCTGAAACAATTTTTTAAGGATACGTGTTGACAGCCTAAAAAATTAATATTTGAAACCTGCAAGGCTTTATGGGATGCATAAAAAGGGCTGAATCAAGGTATATGAAAGCAATATGAAAGCTCAGATGGACAAGAATGCTAGAACCTTTGAAGCCTGGATTTGTTATTATTTTAACTAATTTGCTTTTTTATTTTGTAATCATAAAGTACAATGAGTTATGATACATGGATTCTCATACTGCAATCTTATTTGAAACAGGTGTATACCAGTGATGCATTGAATAACTTTATTGTTAATTTAACCTCTAATACAATTTAGAGTCTAAGTAGCATGTTTTCTCCAATTTTGTTTCCTTCAAGACGTTATGATACCGAATAATTCTTTTCTCTTTGTTTTCCTAAAAAAAACCCATTCTAATGCTATCCTTTATTCAAATTTCATTTCAATTGTGTTTGCTTAATGGATCGATTACATATTTCGGCATAATTAGGTCAAAGTTGGGTCTAGATTGGATTCCCATTTTTAATGTTTAACATTTCACTTGAAGAAAGGCCCTACAAATATGCATTTCCTACACTTTCAGTTTATTTAGACTAGAACGTCAATCTAATCGGAAGCAGCTAGTCTCTAATTGTATTGAGAGTCAAGAGATTTACTTCACTTAAACAGCATTATGCTAATGAAAGGATGCTATTTTAGTCGGAGGTTCATGCAGCGTTTCGACAAAATATAATCACCAATATATGGCATTATAACAACAGATTTGCCCTTTAATGTATTAAATTTAGCTTTAAACCGCGAATCCTAGATAAATATCTGCATAAAAGTTCACAGATAAAGAGCTTAGCACCGCTTTAGAGGAAATACGGAGATAGTATACAGCTGGTTTTCCGCCCACCCTCACTGTCTCTAACATTTTATAGAAACAAAAAGGCTAAGGACTACATTTATCGAGAGGCTTTCTGGAGCCGTTTTGTACCTACCAGCCAATATACCAAGGCTTTCCCTTGAATTCTGCCCGCTCTTTCGGCATGTGGAAGGCATCCTTTAGCGTCAAGAACTCGGTTTTGTAGGGGAAAAATTGACACTCTTCTTCAGTGATTTTGTAAGAATTTTTACTGCTGTCGTAGAGCTTCTTCAAAAAAGTAAAGTTAAAAGTGTCCAGGGCAGACCAATTTTGGGCGGCATCGGTAACCACAACAGGCCTCCCTTTGTATGCGTACTTCTCTATGAATTCTTCCCTTGTCAAACCCGATACTTTCGGCACAGCTTCGAGTCCTTCACACATCATTGCACAGTCGCTCGGTTTACGTGTCATTTCGCCAAATAGCTCATTCACCTCGACCAGGCAAGGGCCTTCATCTTTCCATCGTTTGATGTATTCTTTAGCTCCATAATAGCTGCCCACACCAAGGATTAGAGGCACGATAAAAAACACAACAAACTTTACTAGTAGACCTTTGGAATTTCTCGCCCGACTAGATTTTACACTGTTTAACAATTCCTTGCGAATAATTTCATCATCCTCTCCTTCTTTGCGGGCTTTTTTGCGTAGTTCGCTGAAGAGATTAGTCAATTCGTCGAGATTTTGTGAGCTCATTTTCACACACGATACAGTGCACGTTCAAACCAGACAACAGTTCGCGAACAAACATGTGATGTGTGCACTTGTTAGCCTCGGTCACTTGTTATCAAGAGTTTCGTACCTAGGGAGGGGTGGGTACGACACCTGGATTTCCACGCCAAAGGCGCAAAAACGGCTATACAAAAGAAACTACCTCAGAGCATAATTATCATAAATCAGTATTTTTATATTGTCTCCTAGATAAATCATTAGGCCATTTGGGGAAGACTTTTGATTTTGAGCATGACATTGTCTAAATGTAGGAACTGGATATTTGCTTCCTGTATATCTAAGAGGATTTTGACTTTTCAGTTGAGGGAAGATAATAGAAGTGAAATGCAGTATGACAACCAGTCTCAAGTTATGATTGCAAACAGATGTTAAGGAACTTGTCATTTATTGATGCAGAACCGACATTACATTCTAGTTATGTCTAGCCTAAATCAAACGCTTGACTAGTAAGCTGAACACAACATGTTTCATTTGTGTACAGCTTACAGCTGAAAACTAAAACTGCTCATTTGTACTAATGTCCATCATTTAGTATTCCTCTCCCTCCTCTTCGCCCTCCTCCTCAACACTGTCAACACCGACCTCCTCGTAATCCTTCTCAAGAGCTGCCAGATCCTCACGAGCCTCTGAGAACTCTCCTTCCTCCATACCCTCACCCACATACCAGTGGACAAAGGCACGCTTGGCGTACATCAGATCAAACTTGTGATCCAGACGAGCCCAGGCCTCAGCGATGGCTGTGGTGTTACTCAACATGCACACGGCACGCTGCACCTTGGCCAGGTCACCGCCAGGGACAACAGTAGGTGGCTGGTAGTTGATGCCGACCTTGAATCCAGTGGGGCACCAGTCAACGAACTGGATGGTTCTCTTGGTCTTGATGGTGGCAATGGCAGCATTGACATCCTTGGGGACAACATCACCACGGTAAAGCAGACAGCAGGCCATGTACTTGCCATGACGTGGGTCACATTTCACCATCTGGTTGGCGGGCTCAAAGCAGGCATTGGTGATCTCAGCAACACTCAGTTGCTCGTGGTAGGCCTTCTCAGCAGAGATGACTGGGGCATAGGTGGCTAGAGGGAAGTGGATACGAGGGTAGGGCACCAAGTTGGTCTGGAACTCAGTCAGATCCACATTCAGGGCACCATCAAAGCGCAGGGAGGCAGTGATGGAGGACACGATCTGGCCAATCAGGCGGTTCAGGTTGGTGTAGGTGGGTCTTTCTATGTCCAGGTTGCGACGGCAGATGTCATAGATGGCCTCGTTGTCTACCATGAAGGCACAGTCAGAGTGCTCCAGGGTTGTGTGGGTGGTCAGGATGGAGTTGTAGGGCTCAACCACAGCGGTGGAGATCTGAGGAGCTGGGTAGATGGCAAACTCCAGCTTGGATTTCTTGCCGTAGTCAACAGACAGACGTTCCATCAACAGTGAGGAGAATCCAGATCCCGTGCCACCACCGAAAGAATGGAAGATCAAGAAACCTTGAAGACCAGTACATTGATCGGCCTGAAATAACACAAAAACATGGTTGAAATTTGATTCAATAAAATCTGGTTACATTACCAAAAAAGTCACCATAGCTACAAGCGTCAACACAGCGTTTCAACAATGTGACGATACTTCTTTTCAAACAAAAGAATCTTACCAGTTTACGGATTCTGTCAAGCACCAGATCGATCAACTCTTTTCCGACAGTGTAGTGTCCACGGGCGTAGTTGTTAGCAGCATCCTCTTTGCCAGTGATAAGTTGCTCAGGGTGGAAAAGCTGGCGGTAGGTTCCAGTGCGAACCTCATCTGTAGAAGGAATAAAAAGATGACATTAGAATTATTCGCCAGTTGAAACCTAATCATAAAAAATTATGCATGCATAGTTTCGAAATCTTTTGTTGATTAAAACAGATAACATAGCAACACGGTTACGGTCATTTTGCTGGCCTACAATAATGTAATTTGTAAAATCTCCCCATGGAAAACAATCAGCTTGAAGAAGAGGGTTCGAATTTTGTAATTCGAACATTTTTCAGACGTTGCGCTTGGTTAACGTCGTGCTCGTCACCTATTGCGAAACAGTGGGGGTCGCTATTCTATCAATTTAACGGATGTTGAACCATAAAATTACTCTTATTGTTCACTTACCGACTACTGTTGGCTCTAAATCAACAAAGACAGCTCTGGGGACGTGCTTTCCAGCGCCGGTCTCGCTAAAGAAAGTGTTGAACGAGTCATCGCCGCCACCGATCGTCTTGTCGCTCGGCATCTGGCCATCGGGCTGAATTCCGTGTTCGAGGCAGTACAACTCCCAACAGGCGTTGCCAATCTGCACACCGGCTTGTCCAACGTGGATAGAGATACACTCACGCTAAAAAGAACGTTCATGGTCAAGAATTGGAAGTAACCGAAAAAAGCGCGCGAGAGAGCCTCGTCAACGAACTTCTGGAGAAGGGTGATTTCGAGCTGTAAAAAGAGTTAAAGTCGATCATTTTTAGAAAGAACATACTATAAATGTACTTACCATTTTGTATTAGTTGGTTGATTTCGAAGGAGATTTGGATATAAACTGTAATGGAAGTGCTCCGAACTGTAGTAGAAGTTACGATCTCTCTACAGTATTGGGTCGCAAGCTGAAATGACTCACCTCGTGACTGGGTGCGTATAAATATGATTCGTTATGCTAATTGTTCTTTGTCCACTATTACGACGCTCTAATTGGTTAATTCAAGCTGACACTAAATATTTGGATTGAAGCGTCTTGACGTTGTCATGGAAATTTGAAGAGTGAATTTCAAAACCTGATTTTCCGGTTACATTCTACCGTCTAGAGCAAACAGCAGCGCGAACAAAATCCCGCGTTTTTATAACTCAATAAAAGGACCAAATTGCAATTGCGCTCTTCAAAATGATTTATTATAGCAGGAACAAACATTTTAGTAGTATTTACTTTATCAGCACTGTTAGTGTTTATTACTATAGAACGATAAAATGGTTACAGAAGGGGTAAATTGTAAACAAATGTAGCCTGATAACGCGTTACTCATGCGTGACAATACCAGGCAAAGTTTACGATACACAACATAGCAAATAGTGTGTGACCAAGGAGAAAAAGTGTTTACAAATAAACAATAGTTTTGTTCTCCAAATAGGACAATAATAGAAGTAAACTTACTACTGTGCCAACATACACTATCGAAAATAAAAAATCTAAACACATTGTTTTTACACAGTACTTTTGGAATGAAGACTAAAAGCCTCAGCCTGCGTCTTATGCGAAGCAAGCTTCTTTCGGTGGGTTTCAGCTCTGTTTTGGCCGAAAAATGGATTGAGAGCTCGAACTTCTTTGCGCTTTTTGAGTTCCTGTATTCACAGGAGAAATAAAGCCTTCTCCGCCGGCATAGCTTTTGCCCTAGCCTACGAAGGAAGCCCAAAGGGTTGGGGGAAGTAAGAGATACGAAACGAGGCGCGAATGATGAGGGAGAAGGCTTGCCGATCCATTCTCTCCAAGCGCGCTGGTACTGTCTCCAGCTCTTTTTCCGCAAAGGATCAGAAAAGAAACAATGACGTACGGGACTCTGTGGCGATGAGACTAGCGCGTTGCGCGAAGAGCTGAGACAAATGACGGAGCTCCAATAAAAGGGCAAAATAAGTTGTTTTATAGCAGAACAATATAAGAAACCGATAAAATGGAAATCAAAACCCATGCGCATACACAGGAGGATGCGCGCACCAGGCCAAAAACATACCAATAAAATGGATATGACAATGCTGCAAACAGGCAAAGGCCATGCTCAAAAATCTTGTAAGGAAATACTCCAAGGAACTCTTGTACATAAATCTGCGTGCAAAAAATAAATAAATAAATAAGTTGCTTGATGAAAACAATATGCCTTTTGCCCTGGATCACCTGGTATTCTACCCTGGGTACCAGAGCCTTTGTCGCGGCATTTTGGCTGAGCGTCACTGGACGAGAGAAGTCTGGAGTCTCTGGTACACAGGATAATAATATTCCTGTAAACGTATATATATATATAGACCATACATAACTGATAACATCCAGACGTGCGCAAGGGCGGTAGGACCAGTTGTTGGGCTAAATTCTAATAACAAACCACGAATTTCCATCTAGTGTTTGATAAAAAAAACCCGGTCAAGTTTCGTTGCGTAATCCGAGCTACTAACCCGAGGCGCGCGAACAGTGCCCGACGCATTAGCCGAAACGTGCCCGACCAAAAAGAATTATGCGCTGAATTACCGTTATGGCAGATAATGCTTAACGGCTAAGCTAGAGATTCCTGCCCCAACACCGCCACGCACAGCTCGCTGTGACGCAGAGTGAAAAATATATCGAGTTCTACTTGGGCGCACTGGGTCTCTTGGGGTCTCGATCAGTCACCATGGTAGTGATTTCGTAATACACATGCGCATACCTCTCAACCTCCTAAAATCTCAAGGCTTGAGAATTTTGGGGGGGAAGGGTCGGGGTATCTTCATTTTTTAGGGGGAACGGTGGGTTTAGCCTTGCTTGCGTTTGCCGTATACAAAGCTCTCGCGAACAAATCCACTCACGAGGGCGTTAGATATAATGCGCTACACAAGGGAATTATTGTTTCAAATATTTTTATAGAAAATAAGCAAAATGACGATTTTCTATAGAATAATTTTTCGGAAGCGATAAAAATATCGCTAAAAAGCGGGAGATTTGGTGCTCAATGCGGGAGAGCGGGAAAAGGGGTCCAAAATCTTGAGACTCCCGCCTAATGCGGGAGAGTTGATAGGTATGCGTGCGCATGGTTCAAGACATAAAATCCATGACGAATACGCGTCGCTTGAACCCTTGATTTGGTTGTCTCAAAAGATCCATGTTTAAATAACCTTGACTTTGGAAGTTTGCTCAAAAATCGTATTTTTCTTAGTAGTTTTCTTAGCAAGGAAATAGAGAATGGCTCGACAGGCGCGAATCCTATCCGTAGCCAATAAGGTACTTGAATTTTGTTTTTGTTATGTTTTTTTTTATCCTAAATAATCGAGATATTTGTCAATCAATCAATCCTTTTTAATAACCTATTACAGTCTTCTACTGAATTACAGGTTGTCAGCAACAGTAATATAGAGACTAATAATAACAATAATACACAATAGTCATTAATATACTAGAAGTTCTCGTGGAGAAGTGAAGTGCTCGAGCTCATAGATTGGTTGGTCATTCAATTGCAAGGGTTAAATCTATATTCTTTTAGATTTGTGTGGGGCAGTTTGCACATTTTCCATAAGCCAGATTTATGTAAGACCCCCTTTTCTTTGCAGCCACTTTCTTGGCTGATCATTAACCCTTTGTTTCATGGTTTCTCTGTTTGTTTTATAAAAGAAATAGAACAAAAACAAATTGTTTGTAGTCTTTATTTTTTAAACAAAAGAAATTATTTAATTAAAGGCATTGTATGTCAAGAAAAGGAAAGGCGAAGTCTGATAACCATAACAAGCAATCTAATTAGCTGTGGAGGGGATGTGCAGTCATAGATATTATGGAAAGTAAGTATATTAAAAAAAAGACTACTTTTTGGTGGTTGAGTGGGAGGGGCACAACCCGTGTGTCCACCCCGAGCTGCATGCCTGTACATACCCAGTAAGCTATTTTGGTCTAAATGGTGGCCATGATAATAGCTACTGAAAAGATTACTGCTCATGTATTAACATATAGTGAACTATACAGAATTTATGATTTCCTGCTTCTCCCTAACAATAGCTTCTGCATGTAAGTACACAGCAGTATTCACTGAAGCCCACTGATTTCTAAAGAATCTCTGTGTCTCCTCTGTGGCTTGTAGCAATCAACTTTGTTTTATTTCTTGGGCAATAATTTGCAATCATAGTTATAGTTCTGGACTGGACATTGCTGTGGAAAAATAGACTCAGAATATAAAATACTGCAAACCCAGTATCAAATAAAAAAAAAAAAAAAACAATTTTATGTCTGATATTAGAAGGGCCGAGAAGCGGGGCAGAGCCGAGATTATTCGGATTGATTTTACATTTCCCTTTATACACAAGTCTCATCAAATAACACAGAGATCTCACTGAATGCTTATTATTTACCCGTCATTCTAAGAATTTGGTTGGTTTGTCTTCCCTTTATAAAGTTATTTCGCTCAGTTGCATTTATAAACTACAGTACAATCCTCAGACAATGGGATTTGGGCTGTTAGGTATTCAACATTTCGCTTTGCCCTTAGGGCCCTTAGGTGAGACGCTAGTTTGATTATCCGAGTTCTTTTATTATCAAATGACAAACTTCGAAAGCCATGATAAGCAAACCCCGTAAAACATCGGATCATAAGTCGTCTTACTTACCAAATAATTCTTGGATATCTCCATCGTATTCGCGGTATAAATCGAAGACGGAGCTTTCAACCATTATCGGAAACACAAGGCAAGTGCGAAAAATGCTGGTGAATCGTGGACTGCCAAAGGTAGACCAAATCTTGGTTTTCACAGAGTCCGTCCAAATCTAAGCTGGAAAGGCAACGCATAGACTACTAATTGACGATGAGGGGAGGGGACGTGAGATTTCGTTTCCAAGATGGCGGCGGTTTGTTCCACAGGAAACCCAAATCGACACGATGACCGAAATTAGTGTTGCTCTCGCTCGCTGCGCTCGCTCGAGCAATTAGTTATGAACCTATCGTATAACCAGGCGAACCAGATCTTCAGTTGTATTTGTGATCTGTGGCCACCAGTGGCTTTACAGATATGTACAAAGTTCTGCAGGCCACCTCTCTCGAGATTTGTACAGAGTAGGGTATCCTCCTAGGCCACATCAGGGAAGATAATGCGCAATCAAAAGGTCGCACTTGAGATTTTGTTTATTATTACCCGCTAAAAACTTGAGAAATTCGAAGCCTTATTTGTTATAAAATGAGCTTATTGGAACCTTTTTCCGTCATGTTGTTAGCCACCAGTTTTTAGTATATTTTGTCGATTGCCTGTTATGCCTAGTGCACACTAGCGACATATCGACATAACGACATGGGCGCGCGCACTATGTTTAGCCCGACATAACGACATGGACATAATGACATGTTTCTCTCTATGTCGAAGATAAGAGTGCGCGCGCCAATGTCGTTATTTCGCTAGTGTGTACTTGGCATAAGAGAAAAAACTTGTTTGGCATAAGAGAAAAATATATTTTTGCTAGTGTGCACTAGACATTACATTATAGGGCGTTTGTCGCAAGTCGGTATAGATGAGCGACTACCGGTTTACGATTTATGGATTGAGTAAATGAGAGCTATATGTTTTAGGCGTTGCTCCCCTTGTCTACCACACTCCAAAATGGCAAGTAGGGGCGTGGCTGTCCACCTCCAACTTATCAAAACATTTCGAGGTCTGTTACGGCCCCTTATTGCCTATTTACAAACACGCATAGACACTGATCAAGACATTTCAAGGTTCAGTTGTTTTATTGCATTTTCGGAGAAATATTACAGAAAAGTTAAAAAGTTAAGATAATTCAGACAGTTTAGTATTCCTCTCCCTCCTCTTCGCCTTCCTCCTCAACACTGTCAACACCGACCTCCTCGTAATCCTTCTCAAGGGCTGCCAGATCCTCACGAGCCTCAGAGAACTCTCCTTCCTCCATACCCTCACCCACATACCAGTGGACAAAGGCACGCTTGGCGTACATCAGATCGAACTTGTGATCCAGACGAGCCCAGGCCTCAGCGATGGCTGTGGTGTTGCTCAACATGCACACGGCACGCTGCACCTTGGCCAGGTCACCGCCAGGGACAACAGTAGGTGGCTGGTAGTTGATGCCGACCTTGAATCCAGTGGGGCACCAGTCAACGAACTGGATGGTTCTTTTGGTCTTGATGGTGGCAATGGCAGCATTGACATCCTTGGGGACAACATCACCACGGTAAAGCATACAGCAGGCCATGTACTTGCCGTGACGTGGATCACATTTCACCATCTGGTTAGCAGGCTCAAAACAGGCATTGGTGATCTCAGCAACGCTCAGCTGCTCGTGATAGGCCTTCTCAGCAGAGATGACTGGGGCATAGGTAGCCAGAGGGAAGTGGATGCGAGGGTAGGGCACCAAGTTGGTCTGGAACTCAGTCAGATCCACATTCAGGGCACCATCGAAGCGCAGGGAGGCAGTGATGGAGGACACGATCTGGCCCATAAGACGGTTCAGGTTGGTGTAGGTGGGTCTCTCTATGTCGAGGTTGCGACGGCAGATGTCATAGATGGCCTCGTTGTCCACCATGAAGGCACAGTCAGAGTGCTCCAGGGTTGTGTGGGTGGTCAGGATGGAGTTGTAGGGCTCAACCACAGCGGTGGAGATCTGAGGAGCTGGGTAGATGGCAAACTCCAGCTTGGATTTCTTGCCGTAGTCAACAGACAGACGTTCCATCAACAGTGAGGAGAATCCAGATCCCGTGCCACCACCAAAAGAATGGAAGATCAAGAAACCTTGAAGACCAGTACATTGATCGGCCTAAAATAAATAAATAAATAAATAAATAAATAAATAAATAAATAAATAAATAAATAAATAAATAAATAAATAATTAAATAAATAAATAAATAAATAAACAAACAAACAAACAAACAAACAAACAAACAAACAAACAAACAAACAAACAAACAAATAAATAAATGTGAATATTTTTTTTATTTACTCCTCAAAAAGAGTTTGCTCACCAGTTTCCTTATCCGGTCTAGAACTAGATCGACGATCTCCTTCCCAATGGTGTAATGTCCACGGGCATAGTTGTTAGCAGCATCCTCTTTGCCAGTGATAAGTTGCTCAGGATGAAAAAGCTGGCGGTAAGTTCCAGTACGAACCTCATCTGTAAGAGAGACAATGAATTCTCATCATTGGCAACACAAAAATAATGCTGGAAATTGTTATCGAAACAAAACAAAACAAAACAAAACAAAACATCTGAAATAACCTACACTAAAAAATCTTCATACCCGGTCAAGAAGAAAAGACAAACGATTGCAGAAAACATGAATACCCCACAAACCTCATCTGAGAGAGAAATAAATTAACCTTACTAGCCATGATAAGTTCCATAATGTTTTATTTGTTTTGCTTTATGAACAGAAAGAAGGGAAAAGATAAGAGATAAGAAATCTAAGTCATACTACACGCTTTGCTTTTGATTGTCGCTCTCGTCAAAAGCTTGTTGTTTGGTTTGCAAAACATAAAGTCTCGCCTTATCCACTCTTTAAATATGATATCGACCAAAAATAAGAGTATTTACCGACTACAGTTGGCTCCAAGTCGACAAAGACTGCTCTGGGAACGTGCTTTCCAGCGCCGGTCTCGCTGAAGAAAGTGTTGAACGAGTCATCGCCGCCACCGATCGTCTTGTCGCTCGGCATCTGGCCATCGGGCTGAATTCCGTGTTCGAGGCAGTACAACTCCCAACAGGCGTTGCCAATCTGCACACCGGCTTGTCCAACATGTACTGAAATACATTCACGCTGTAAAGTAAAAGCAAAATGGATATCTGGTGAGATTCTGAAAGCTCTGTCGCTATCATCATCGGATTTTACTTCTCTTTGTTCTCTGTAAAGTTCTCGAAACTTCCTCAAAATTGAACTTTTAGCGACTACAAATGAATTAGTTGTCGCTTACCATCTTGACTTAACTAGAATATAGTATTTTTTAGAGATTTTTCAAGTTAAAATTTGAAATTTGCAGAACTGCTGAAGTCACGTCCACAGCAAGCGAAGTCCTACTTGAAAGGTGCAGTCGTTACGCGGGATTCGTGATTGATGTCGTAGCCTCTTGCGTATGCTTTTCAAACCTGTTTCAAACAAGTTTTTGACTAGGAGCTCGAACTCTGATTGGCTGCTGAGTTTTAAAAAATTGACAGTTTTGACATTGACGTATGATTTCTACAGGAAGCCCACTAGAAGGGAAAATCCCAAAAACAGAAGCACAGGTAACACAAGCACTCTTGTATTCTAGTACGCGTGATAGCGGAGCCAAGTGCGGCCGCAGGCCGCGCGCGTAGCCCCATAGGCATGGAAATATGGTATAGGTATGCGACTTGGTTTTTGTGGTCATCGCGCGGGTACCCTGTGGTGTCACTCGCCAGCCATCCAGCCAGTCAGTCAGCCGCGCGACTCCCAGGCCCCACTCGGCCCCAAAATGGCGACTAAATACAAGCACGGAACAAGGGAAAAAGTTCTTGTCGATTATGCGATGATTATTTATTTTGCTTCAAATTTTGTGACTTAAGGATTAAGTCAACTAGAGGAGATCTACTAACATTCATTCACGCCAAGATTTATCTGGTTTTAGCTAGTAAATTTAAGCAAGTAACAGTTCACATTAAAAAGCGAACAGAACCACAAGAAAGCGACCAAAAAAAACAATGCAAGGTGAGTTTCGGACGACGATTTGTATTGTCTATTGAGGATATGACAGTTATTAGGCTTTTTGTTGTCCTTTTTGTATGCTTTGAGAATGCGAGTACTTAACTTAGTAATCAAATTATTTGAGCATAACAGGTTTTGTTTTGACATTCTTCGTTTTATCTATATTCTTGATTGTGTTGAATAAAATACAATACAACAAAAACTGGAATTGATTGTGTTGAGATATTTCATAAAGGCTAACCAATATCGTGTTGCATTTGTCAAATATTGCTAAAGAAGACCTTTCTTGTCTTTATATCCTGTGCTCTTAGTCCTAAGAAGATACATATCCTTAGAAGATACAGCAGCTTTTTTAACTTACAAGAGAAATTTTCCTTACTGAGGATAAAAAAAAAACCCTATTTTCAATATGTATTGTTGTTATTGTCTGCATCTCATGTGTTTATTTTTTTTTCAAATAGTTGTGGAAAATTAGTTAGATTATAAATGGCTTGATAAAAAGATTGTTTTGAAAGAAATAATAAATAATTGTTTTCACTCTTTTATGAACCAGGAACTACCTGAGGGCCAAGATGAATGCTAAAGACTGGAAGACATGAGAATTAAAAATCATGTCTTGAAGAGAACAGTAGGATGTTCTTATTCACTAGTCATTTGATACCCCCACACTCATGGTCCCCGGGGATTAAACTTTAATAAAAGCCTGTTTCCAAGTTAAGAGTCAAAAACAGTCAATACCACCACCCCTCTTGACATATTCTGGTTAAAAAGTGGTCTAAAACCCCACATTAACCCCTGACTTCTGTGGGACCATAAGGGAGGGGGGCGCAAATGACTAGTTCATTACTATGTGATTCAGCAGTACACACTCATAGGTTTTTTTAGAACAAGATACTTATATAATATAAAACTAAAAACAAACTTTTGATTTTTAAATAATAAATCTGTAAAGAAAACAGTTTTCTATCAACCTAAAGATAATGGGATATTTGAGAAAAGTGCTGAATATAATTATCACATTATTGTTATTATATTTTCTTTTCAAACATTTAAGGAAGAGTCATATTTCTTCCTTTTTCTTCTCCCTGTTGACTATTTTTATGCAATTGATGCTCTTTGCTATTTCCCCTCTACACCAAAAATAAATTAATGAACAGATTTGATTTTTAAATTAGAAATTTTCATTTATTACTTTCACTTATATTTTCTCTTTAGGATTTTTTTTCCAAGTCTCTTGCCCATTACATTTATGTTAGATGTTTAGATTTATTTCATTGGAATAGTTAGATCCAGGGTTTCTCAAAACACCAAAATATAATGCATTACTGGATGTATATTTGTAGATATTAATTCCCATGGGGATGGAAAATCACCACTTAAAATGGTACATTAAATCTTCAGCATTGCATCTTATCTAAAATTGTGTCTGACACTATATTCCATCTTTGAAATCCTGTTTCATCCATTGTTCTTCGCAAGAACAAAGCTTGTCAGAATGTAGCTTTACAAATGTACATTAATGGATCTTTTATTAAGGGGAAGGGTTTTTTAGGGCAAGATACTTAAACTTTATAACACTAGCAACAACCTTGTTCTTTTTCAATAATAGAATTCTGTTCACATAGCTTGGATAGCAAAGACATGGCCTCTTTAGAGGCCTGTGGTGGTGAAAGGGTTAAGATAATGGGAAAGGGGAAATGTCAAGAAATGCTCAATCAAATTATTTTCATTACTGTTATATTTTTTTCACCAAACCTTTCAAGTTGAGTCAATTCACTTTATATCTCCTCTCCCGTTGATTATTTTTTAGTCAATTGATATTCTTTGATTCCTCTCTACCCCAAACATAGATCAATGAAAGGGTTTGGTTTGAAATTAGAAGTTAGCATTTTCAATCTGTTTTTTTCTTCATTGCATTCATTTGGGAGTAGGCCACCAACAACAAATCCACTATATGGTAAAGTGGGGTGCACCAATATGTAATGCATGAAAGGAGATATATTTTTGGATTTTAATTTCCAGACATTTTTCTGAATATTCGGTCCAATGAAGGAGAGAATCACCACTAAATCAATACATAAAAATCACAGTATGGCATCTAAACAGTCTAAATATATTGTTTTGAATCTTTGGAATGCTGTTACATCCATGACATTTTCTGCACAGCAAAGCTTGTGGGAGTATTGTTTTTATTAAAAAAAAGATATTCATAATGGAACTTCTATGATGGGACATAAGAATTTACCATTAGACTCTTGACAACTTTGACAGCCATATCCACACCAGGAATTGGTGTGGATATGGAAGATTCGGTCAGGGAAAGCGTTAGTCTGCTTAGCATCCGATTTTAGACACTAAAAGCGGCTGCTAAGCAGACTAGGAAATTGTCGGTCGGCGTAAACTTAAATAAACGTAAATATTTTTTTTAACCGAGAAAGATAGCATGCATTATTAAGGGAACCCATTGGTATCTTTAACAGTTTATTATTGTGAAAAGAAATTCATGAGAAAAGAAGTACACTCTGTGAGTTTGGGTTCCCTGTGGTGTTGACCGCGTTTTTTCAATAAATGTTACAGGCATTTCGATGTAATGATACCTTTTTCCAGATGATCGAATTTGAGCATAAAACCGAGTCTTTGGTAGGTAAGAGTTTGAACATATTTAAAAGCTTAAATTGGATCATCTGTAAAACTGCTCATGAAAGTTCAAACTTGCACTCCAAACATGACCTAGTAATCAAGCAATTGCGCATTCTTGGCCTTGAATTCCAGGGTCAATTGGAAAATAACTTGCGTCGTGCTTAATCAAACTTACATCCTAGGAACATAAACCTCAATTATTTGTTTTTTAAAAAGTGAATAAAATATGTAGAAACATTTTAGTTTACACTATATATAAGGGAATGGTAATTAATTACTGGGGGGTGGGGGGTGGGCGGCAATTTTGCAAAACCCTGGGCTCAAAAATTTTGTCCCCCCCTTAAATCCAAGCCCAAAAAATCGTGACCCCCCCTAGGCCGGACGCCCAAAAATTTGCAGCTGGGGCACTGACTTATACATTCCCATAAAGGGGCGGCAGAACTTTCCTTAACACCACCTAAGCCGGGAGAACAGTTGAATTAGAGCCCACTTTTTGGGGTGTAAATAATATTGTATAAGGGGTCTGGGGGCATAATCCCTCATAACAATTTTGCCTATTTCAAATCTATTATATGCTAATTGTTGTTAAAACCTAAATAGAAAATAGCATTATTAGCTCCTTCCAAACTGAAATCTTATTTAAACATCTTCTCATACCAAGAATCTAAAAAGTTATTAGGGGGGACTTTGACATGAATCGAAATTCGTAAATTCAGTGATAGAATGTTAATACACATCACATTGATTTCTCTATTTTGTAGGGGGTCTGGGTTTCTCTCCAGAAAACAATTGAAATTCCAGACTTTTAGGAGGTACGGAAATTGATCAGAATACCTTTTTCATCAAAAATACAGCTATGAGCATATTTAGGAGAGTGTCTCAGGACATCATGAAGTCTTTTGGGGCATAATTGAGTGCTTTGCTTATGGATATTTGCAAGCAAAGGTGGATTCATGATGATTTTTTCTTGTTTGGCTTTGCCCGGATGAGATAATAATTTTCTAATGAATCACCACAGCTCTCCTAAATGGTGTCTTTTCTGAAACCAAATTGATTCCAAAATTGTTTACACTGCTATTCTGGGTCTGTATGACCTGGAATTGATTTGTTTGGCTTCGGGGTGAAAAGACTTATAAAAAACCATCTGACTTTGGGGAGAGGAGTGTTGACTGGCCCTCCCCTCGTGAATTTTCCCCTGGATCTCCCAGAATGCTTTGCAATACGTAAACATATTTTCGTGGTTGTACAATCCTTCAAGGAATGGGCATTGTGTTTTGAGGCCAAGGAAATGTACCTGGAGGATCAGAATAAAGGTATCTATTTGTGTCTTGAGCTGTGTTTGCTGATCTTTCTCCCTTGTGTGGTATTTTGAGCGTTTTATTGAGAGGGGTGATTCTGCTTTTCTCTCCTTGTTCGATTTGAGATTTGTCAAAGAACCTGTGCTATTATTTGGCTTAAGAGTAGATGCCAACACCTTGGTTGGATGCATATCTGCAAGACCATTTATCCCTTAGACTGATGCCTGAGTATCTTCGTCTTGTTGTGTTTATTTTGAATTTATGAATTTTTTGGGTTGTGGGTACTTCCCAAAGCCGGTACAGGCCGGTTGAGGGGTCAATGTGTTTACCAACACACCCTAAAAATCATGCTTGCCTCACTGCCTGAGAACAATGCATTTTTCGCAAGCTTAGGTGCATACAACAGTGTAGGCAAATTCTGCTTGATATACAAACAAGCCTCCTTTAAGTTATGGCTGATATTCTAACAGATAATTCTTATGTTAAAACCATTAGGGAAACCACAGGGAGCCCAAATTCTATAAAAATATTTGCCTTTATAAATTCAAAGCAGCAGTGTCAACCCACTTTTGGTACTTTTCCTGTATATTCACCGTCAAAGTAATCTTATAACAAAACCTTGCCTGAATCTGATGTTTTCTTGGGCATTTTTTTCTAAAAAAGCTATGCATATCATCCCTATCAATGAGTCCAGTCATGTCCAAGTAAAAAAAATTCTATTTTCTAGGTTAAAGATATTCACTTGCTAGAAATGGCATATATGTGATCCAATCCACTGGTGTATGTCACAGCACAAGTCTAAAAAGGTCTAGTTATTTTGATTAAAATCTAGGGGTGGTTGATTAACCCATTGACTCCTGGCTTTTTTGGAGCTGAATTTACAAAAAACAGACTGAAAACAGATACCTCCCCCCCTATTCTGAGTTTTATACAGCCCGTCAAAGTCAAACACAGCTGCACCTAGTCAGCGGTATCCAAGCTTTCCAACAGTGCTTTGCGGTCCCCACTTTTAATCCCTCGTCGATGTGCTGAAGCCAGCACAAGTTGATGGTTGCTTGTATTTTTCATCAAAAATACAGCTATGAGCATATTAGGAGAGTGTCTCAGGACATCATGAAGTCTTTTGGGGCATAATTGAGTGCTTTGCTTATGGATATTTGCAAGCAAAGGTGGATTCATGATGATTTTTTCTTGTTTGGCTTTGCCCGGATGAGATAATAATTTTCTAATGAATCACCACAGCTCTCCTAAATGGTGTCTTTTCTGAAACCAAATTGATTCCAAAATTGTTTACACTGCTATTCTGGGTCTGTATGACCTGGAATTGATTTGTTTGGCTTCGGGGTGAAAAGACTTATAAAAAACCATCTGACTTTGGGGAGAGGAGTGTTGACTGGCCCTCCCCTCGTGAATTTTCCCCTGGATCTCCCAGAATGCTTTGCAATACGTAAACATATTTTCGTGGTTGTACAATCCTTCAAGGAATGGGCATTGTGTTTTGAGGCCAAGGAAATGTACCTGGAGGATCAGAATAAAGGTATCTATTTGTGTCTTGAGCTGTGTTTGCTGATCTTTCTCCCTTGTGTGGTATTTTGAGCGTTTTATTGAGAGGGGTGATTCTGCTTTTCTCTCCTTGTTCGATTTGAGATTTGTCAAAGAACCTGTGCTATTATTTGGCTTAAGAGTAGATGCCAACACCTTGGTTGGATGCATATCTGCAAGACCATTTATCCCTTAGACTGATGCCTGAGTATCTTCGTCTTGTTGTGTTTATTTTGAATTTATGAATTTTTTGGGTTGTGGGTACTTCCCAAAGCCGGTACAGGCCGGTTGAGGGGTCAATGTGTTAAAAAAATAAAGCACTCTCCTAAACCCTGTATCGAAATTTGAGGCCCTCTCCCAAATCAACGCTAAAAAAAAAGGAGCCCTCCCCCCAAACATAGCAGCCCTCCCCCCTGTTAAATAATGACCTTTCCCTAAGTCGCAAAAGGCTGCTTTTGTAACAGAATAAGGAGAATACTTATTGGACAGCCAAATACTTACTGGCATAATAGAGGGAAACCGGCCAGAACAAGTAAATGCACAAAATTTAAAAGATATCTTATCTATATTTCTTGGTGACAGACAGTCACACTGCCCGATGCATTTTAATTGGAGAATACACATTGTTACCTGCATTTTATTTCATTTCCCTGCATACACTAAAAGTTACGAGCTTAATAGGGGACTTATTGAAAAAAAAATCAAACAAAAAAATCAGAAATAACAGCGCCCGTCACACCAAAGAATGACAAAAAAAAATTTTTTAATGAAACTAAACCCTTTCTGAAAGAAAATAGTTCTAGCCTTTTCATAAGCACTGAAAAAGTTGCTATTTGATGCTGTTATTTTGCCTCTGAAAGTCTGAGTGCATGCTAGTTTGCCACACAAACAGTCACGTGATCTCTTAGTGCAAGTCCGCTATTATCAAAATTGAGTGAACAAAACCAAATTACCTCACCAATAAAAATGTCTACAACTTGAATAACATTTCTTTCTTTCTTCCTGAGAAATCTGAAACCTCTCTTTTTCTTAGTTAACGAATAGGAAAAGGATCAAAAGCCCCGGGGAAGGGGGTTCCCCATGAAAAACAAATGGGGGTAAAAAAAAAACTACTAAGGAGTAGAACTTTATATCCTAAAAGACAGGACAATCACCCTGTCTACTTTTATGCTTGTTAAATACTATATGAATTGGGTCACAGCACACCCTAAAATTATACAATGTGTGTGTTGGGGATAAAAAATATTACGGTATATAAAAATATTGCATAACCTGTGGGGAGGCTTAAGCCACTCCCTAGCTGGCCCATGCATAACTATTCAATTTATAGTCCTCATATAGGAGGAAGCACAACAACCCCAGCTGCTGCTCGGCATCTGGACATTGAAGGCATAGTTTCCCACAAGTCTGTCTTGGGGTCATAAGCCTCCACCGTGTTCAGGTATGAAGGCCCATCTATTCCACCGACTGCATAAATCCAGCAGCCATAGGCCGCAACACAAACTCCATCTCGGCATGATTTCAAGGGTGAAACTTGGGTCCAAGTGTTCATACGTGACTCAAACATTTCCACAATGTCTAATCTTAACATACCGTCGAACCCACCAATAGCAAACAGTAATCCATCAATAGCACCTGCACCTATTCCTGCTCTTGGCCGACACATAGATGGTAAAGTGGTCCATTTATTGGATAGGGGGTCATAACACTCAACAGAGTTTAAAAATGAGGCTCCATCATTTCCACCAATGACAAAAAGGCGTCCTCCAAGCTCAGCAACACCTAGAGAGAGAGAACATATATATACATAATACAAAAAAAGACTTTTACATTTGTCTATGATTTTAATTATTATTTTAATTATTCTCCTCCCTCTCACAGAGGAAAATTCAAGACAAGACCCCAAAAATAAAACCCAATGGTATCTCACTTTCAATTTCAATAAACTTGTTTTTATCTTAGATTATAAAATGCATGTTTCTCTTGTCTGCTATTTTAAGCTGTGGCATTTTGGGGCTTTCTCATTGGTTACTAGACATTGGCTTTAAATGCAATATAGTTTGTGCATCACTGCATGTTGTTTCAAAAGCACACTGCCTCAGTAACTGCAATATGATCAAAAATGTATTTTTTTTTAACTGATGGTTACCTGGGAAGCTTCTTGTTACAGTTGTTGAGGCAACACTGCTCCAACAATCCACTTGCGGGTCATACCGCTCCACAGTCTTTAGACATGTCCTCCCATCATAGCCCCCGAGGGCATAAAGTGTCTCACCGAGAACACCAAGCCCCACTCCAGAACGACTGGTGTTCAGTGATTTGCAGTATGTCCATTTGTTTGACTCTGGTGTGAACATTTCCACTGTACTCAGTCGTGTATAACCATTTGAGCCCCCTACTGCATACAGCCGGTTGCCAATATTCCCAACACCAAGTTGTTGTCGTGGTACAATCAGAGGGGCAGAACTCTGCCATGTGTTTGTCTGAAGACTAACAGGAATTTCATAAGAGGGTAGAAAGTATTTAAATTTAAGTCTATAATCACAAACGGAGAATATGAGTAGTGTCTGTGTTACTAGAGAGGGGACCTCCAGTTTAATGACCTTATTAGAGAATATGAGAATTCACAGTCCCAAAAGTAGAGATTGGTTTTTAAAACTCTGAAGAAAAAACCTAAGCCGACTTGACCCAGACTCAAACCTGAGACTTCTGGCTTGTGAAGTGAAGCCAGCATCATTAAAGCCGCATTGTCACCATTTTACTTCCGGTCGATTACGTAACAATTTCCGGGGATTTTTAACGGAAAACGCAAAAAAATATTTCAAAATATCGAAAGCAGTGTGTTTATTGAAAGTTTCTTTGAGGATGTGATTGATAATTTAGAGCTGATGGCCTGTTTAATATCACGGATTTTAATAGATTCTTTTGTCTTTTAACGGTTGAGGTTTCCGTCGGACCTCCGGAAGTAAACTGGTGACAATGTGGCTTAACAGCTCTCTGTAATTTACCCCCAGCAGGGGACTCTGATAAAAACAGACGAGGTGATTGTTGGCAAAATCAATTTTAACCCTGATGGATAGCACTTTGTATGTGGTCAATAGAAATCCTTATGCCCAATTTTCAACCCTAGAGGATTTCAGGATCAGAAAAACCATTAAACACCCCCTAAACAGTTGCAGTTGGATGATTTTTTTTACCCTAAGAGATAGCAGAATCAGAAAGATCCATCAACACCCCCTAAGGGATGGCAGATGGCATTCACCCCATCTTTTTTTCTGGAGAGTCTCCACCCCCCCCCCCTCCTGAAAAAATGTTCACACCTCGCGACCCATGTTTTCAAAACATCGATTTGTTTTTGTCTTTTGGGATTTTCTTTCCGCCAGTCAAATTATTCTAAGCCAATCAGATTCTTGCCATTTCTTGCCTAGTGCAGTTGCCTGGCTTTCTGTCGCGACACTGTCTGGTTTTCGTCCACAGGATAGCCAGGGAAGTGCACAAAGCGAGACTCTGATTGGCTCAGAATGGTTTTACTGACGAAACAGAAAACCAAAAACAAATTGTGTTTTGAAAACGCGGGTCGCGATACAACGGATTTGACAGTAAAAGTGAACACCAGAAATACTATCTTTTGATTACATTCCCTACTTTGGGAAAAATGCATAAGCCAAAACAAAAGCAGCAAAGGCTCCAAAAATTGAAGGGGGTCAATGATCGCTACTCTTTACATGTCACAACAACGGTGACATAAAAGTATCGCTAAACAATGCGGCTTTTAAAATCAAACAATGTACCATTATCTGCCATCTGAGTATTATTCTTTGGATATTCCATTCCCTTTTAAAATCCTAATCGGAAATATCAAAGCTTCCGCAGGTAGAAGCCAAGGGGTCTTCAAATTTGTGTCTCACGCATTGTTCACATTATAACCCCAACATAGAATAAACCACCATGAAAGGATACCTGTAACATTCAGTTGTATTGGAAATTGTCTCCCCAGCTTCTTTGCCTCCGATCGCAAACATAGTCCCCATCATTGATTTTCTCGGTCTCATGCGATCTGATCTGAAGCGCGCTCTTTGATCGGGCAGGAGATGATAGTTCTTCGCTTCGTCCAGCAGATCGCGACACGTAAGATTGGAACGAATCAAACTATCAGTGTCGATGCGATTCAACAAGTAATGTTTCGAGATCAAAGGCATTCTCACATAGCGAATCAAGGAGGGAAGTTTAGCGACTCGTGTGTTCAAATCGTGCCGAATCCAGTTCATTACTGCTTCGAAAACCTCTTCCTCTTCGATAATGTTCAAATCGTCACTTGAAATCACTTTCACCAATAGCTCACTTGGAAGAAGAGCATACTCTTCTGACTTCATGACTTGTTTAAAGTTCTCAAGCACATATTTATCGATCACTTCTAAAAACTTGCAGCAACCATGAGATTCGGTGAATTTTCGAATCCCTAGACAGTTCGATGGATCGAGTTGGGACTCCAAAAACTGACAACACAGATCCTTCACTTCGTGAAACTGTAGCAAAGACGCAGTAGCTAATAAATTCTGAACATTTTCCACGGTGATTTCAACTCTTCCGGTGTAGGCAAATTCAACTAAGACTTGCATGTAATCAGGCAGTATGTCTTTCATAGTGATAATTTTCTGCTTGCTTTCGGCTAATTCCCCATTGAACATGGCATAGAAATATGCACTGCAAGACGCTAACACAGCTCTGTGACCGGCGTAGGATTGCTCGTCAATTCTAAGTACTACATCGCAAAGCTTCGTACTTTCTTTTCGTTGATCGTTCATTAATTGTAGTACCCGACAACAATGAGTTGGAACATCAAAAACCGAGGCAGTAGGAGCATTAGGTTGCTCAAAAACAACCCCCTTTTCCGAAGGTTCCATGTTGTTTATACTTTTGCGTGCTCATCGCGGGAAACTGGGACGAGGAATTTGATGTGCACGCGGCGCGGAGAGGCTGAGTATGAGAGCTTGTTGCTATCGTAACGCATGAAGGAATGCTTGTCAATCAACAAACCACTTCCTCTTGAAAGACATCTTTCAATATTTTGAATGTTGTTATGCCAACCTAACAAAAGGGATAATAAATTTTCTGACGTAATTGAAAATTTACCCAATCAGAGTTCACAATTTCGTATGCATCACGAGGGTGTCATTGAATGGTATAAAGTTCGAACCCGTTGGTATTTTTGCCAGTTCTTTACTTGACCAAACTGACGTAACTCCGGTTGAGTGAAACGAGAAATTCCTTTCGTCTTCCCACAAAAGCCCTCTTTTAGACTATCAATTCAACATGGTAGGTTTTAAAGAACAAGTCTATTTAGAATTTCTTCCAGTTAAATTGGAATTCATTCTAGAAAAGCGAGGGAGTTCGAAGCGGTTGCTCAGTCTTCGTTGTAACCGACACGCTTCCCGCCTTTTTTACACATACAAAAACTCAACTTCTATGATTTCTTTCTAGCGTGAGTGTATCTCTATCCACGTTGGACAAGCCGGTGTGCAGATTGGCAACGCCTGTTGGGAGTTGTACTGCTTGGAACACGGAATTCAGCCCGATGGCCAGATGCCGAGCGACAAGACGATCGGTGGCGGCGATGACTCGTTCAACACTTTCTTCAGCGAGACCGGCGCTGGAAAGCACGTCCCCAGAGCAGTCTTTGTCGACTTGGAGCCAACTGTAGTCGGTAAATAAACAATAAGAGTAATTTTATGGTGCAAGATTCGTAAAATTATAAATAGTCACCCCGCGTGGTTTCGCAGTCGCAGCGAAATAAGTTAAGTAAATTGTAATTTTGCCACGCGATAGAATAGAAAAAAAAGCCGCAAAATCCTTTAAAAGGCCATTCCCCTTATAAGTGGTTTTATCTCTGAATAAGGTAGTTGGTAAGTATCTTGTAACTAACATTCCTGTTTTTGAACTAAAAAGTCAAAGTTTCGCAACACAAGTCTAGGGAAGAATTTGGCTGCGACATTGGTAATCTACAAACCTTTCCCCAAAACTACTCCAAAAACCTTTTTCTACGAGTACTGGACCAAAACATTGGAATATTCCTAGCAAGACTTTTTCGTTGCTACGTGTCTGTTGGGATCAACAGAGCGAGTGACGCCTCCAGGGCATAAATAATTGAGTTGTCCGTCTCCTCAATTCGCGTGGTTCGTTTACAGATGAGGTTCGTACTGGAACTTACCGCCAGCTTTTTCATCCTGAGCAACTGATCACTGGCAAAGAGGATGCTGCTAACAACTATGCCCGTGGACATTACACTGTCGGAAAGGAGTTGATCGATCTGGTGCTTGACAGAATCCGTAAACTGGTAAGATTCTTTTGTTTGAAAACTTATTAAAGATTTATGCAGAATTATCGTTACGTTGTTAAAACTCGCTCTGTTACACTTGTAGACTTGTAGCCATGGTGACTTTTGTGGTAATATAACCAAATGTTAGTGAGTCAAATTTCAACCATGTTTTTGTGTTATTTCAGGCTGATCAATGTACTGGTCTTCAAGGTTTCTTGATCTTCCATTCTTTTGGTGGTGGCACGGGATCTGGATTCTCCTCACTGTTGATGGAACGTCTGTCTGTTGACTACGGCAAGAAATCCAAGCTGGAATTTGCCATCTACCCAGCTCCTCAGGTTTCTACGGCTGTGGTCGAGCCCTACAACTCCATCCTGACCACCCACACAACCCTGGAGCACTCTGACTGTGCCTTCATGGTAGACAACGAGGCCATCTATGACATCTGCCGTCGCAACCTCGACATAGAGAGACCCACCTACACCAACCTGAACCGCCTGATTGGCCAGATCGTGTCCTCCATCACTGCCTCCCTGCGCTTCGATGGTGCCCTGAATGTGGATCTGACTGAGTTCCAGACCAACTTGGTGCCCTACCCTCGCATCCACTTCCCTCTGGCTACCTATGCCCCAGTCATCTCTGCTGAGAAGGCCTACCACGAGCAGCTTAGTGTTGCTGAGATCACCAATGCCTGCTTTGAGCCTGCCAACCAGATGGTGAAGTGTGACCCACGTCACGGCAAGTACATGGCCTGCTGTCTGCTTTACCGTGGTGATGTCGTCCCCAAGGATGTCAATGCTGCCATTGCCACCATCAAGACCAAGAGAACCATCCAGTTCGTTGACTGGTGCCCCACTGGATTCAAGGTCGGCATCAACTACCAGCCACCTACTGTTGTCCCTGGCGGTGACCTGGCCAAGGTGCAGCGTGCTGTGTGCATGTTGAGCAACACCACAGCCATCGCTGAGGCCTGGGCTCGTCTGGATCACAAGTTTGATCTGATGTACGCCAAGCGTGCCTTTGTCCACTGGTATGTGGGTGAGGGTATGGAGGAAGGAGAGTTCTCTGAGGCTCGTGAGGATCTGGCAGCTCTTGAGAAGGATTACGAGGAGGTCGGTGTTGACAGTGTTGAGGGTGAAGGTGAAGAGGAGGGAGAGGAGTACTAGACTCCTGGACTTTTGTTTTCTGTTTATTTGTTGTTGTAAATTTAAAGAAATAAAGACATAGAATGAATCGCCTATCTGTTCTGTGTTGACTTAACCCTGACATTGTCTACTTAGCTACTATAGCTGAATCCTGATCCCAATCTCCTAAAAAAACTCTTCCCCAACTGTGTAAACCACACATACCCAAAGAGTCCAAAACTTTTTTATCATCAAATTATTTTCCCAAATTTTTTAAAGCTACAGTAAAAAACCCTTAGAACCTAAACAACGAATTTTGTATCGTATGATTCTACTGAATTTTGTAACCATATCATAATTTGGCAAGGCCCATAGAAGGAAATCCTTTTTGAAGTACCACAGAACACTGCTTTTGTCTTACCCATTTACAGTTGTATAAGTTTTGATTACAAAAACCACAGTTAACTTGCCTGAATGCGACTGATTTGAAAATAAGTTGAGCTAATAAATCCTCTACTATTTCTTTTGGTCAGTCAAATCAGGTTGTTTGATCATTTACTGTAAATTTTCCAATCTTGAAACAAGTTTTCAAACCTTTAAGGTAATTCCCTCAATTGCACTGCGCATAGTGGCGCACGCTGTTTGTTCGAATTTTCCGGTATTAAGTGCGCGCGTGCGTCACAGTTGTACAAGAAAACACAGCAAACGGCCCGCATTTTTTACTTAAAATCGCTTTGACAGAAAAACGAAGTCGGTTACCCCCATTTTTATCTGCTCAAATAGTTAAATATATACGGAAAAATGATATACTGAAAGAAGAAAAAAAAGTAAAAGCTGTAAAAATACTTCAAAATGGCGCTTTTTACCGTATGAATAGTGGCGAAAACAATGTCTTAGTGGGATCTATTAAATATGTGATTTGTTTTGAACATTAGCTACTACGGGTTATCGTTTAGAAGATGTGATTTTGGCAGCTCGACAAACAGAACTTAATTTTCTAAAGACTATAGGCACTATTTTTGAAAACTAATTGTTGGGATTTTTCCTTGCACGATCAGTAAAAACGCGTCAACTCTAGGCCCCTCTGTTGTGAAAACGAGGTCGGTACCCCCATTTTTTAATTACATTTTTTGAAAGCCCTTAACTTCAATATTGTTTATGCCAAGTTTTGAAAAATTCTGGGTTGTAGAACAATTTCAAGGGAATTACCTTAATGCAAAGTCATGTTCAAACTGGGGGCAAGAAATGCCTTCCTGTGTTTATGACCCGGGAAAGCCTTTACTTTCTGAGGTAAGTTATTGTTTTGTGCAATTTTGGTCTCTAATAGACATTTCTCAGGTGGGAAACTTGTCTCAAGAATGGAAACTTCTTGGCAATTACTCAAATGAAATTTCGACTAATGAACTCAATAATCAGTTATAAGGGGGCACGCTTGACCTCGTTTGATTAAGATGCAAAAAAACAATTAATAACCACCCAAGCCTCATGGCGATGTGATCTAACAAACCATTCAAACAATGTGGATCCAAAGCAAGGTTCATAAAACTCAAAACAGTGTAATAAAAATATTTAGATATTTGGAAGGCACAGCAAGTTGTTTAATCCAAGCCTGAACACAGTATCATGTGCAGATCTAAAGGTTGGTCAAGCAGCCCTGTCCTGGCCTATTATTGGATCCTTTGCCTGACAGTTTGAATAAATATAAGAATACCCAGAAAAGTATATTTTCACTTGAAAGTGATTTGCGCTTAATAGGGTAGTTTTTTATCTTTTCTGTTCTAGAATGGCTATATATTTCAAGCCTCTCAAGTACATGGCTCCAATTTTATTATATTTGCTTTCACATTAAATGTAAACACAAGACGGCATTCCATGGTTTGTGGGGTATTCATGTTTTCTGCAATCGTTTGTCTTTTCTTCTTGACTGGGTATGAAGATTGTTTAGTGTAGGTTATTTCAAATGTTTTCAAGGGTCTTGGTTAGACCCTTGGTGACACTCCTATACCCAACCACAGGCTTAGTACTCCCCCCCCCCCCCCCCCCCCACACACACACACACACATATCATACCCTATCGATAACAATTTCCAGCGATATTTTTGTGTTGCCAATGATGAGAATTAATTGTCTCTCTTACAGATGAGGTTCGCACTGGAACTTACCGCCAGCTTTTTCATCCTGAGCAACTTATCACTGGCAAAGAGGATGCTGCTAACAACTATGCCCGTGGACATTACACTGTCGGAAAAGAGTTGATCGATCTGGTGCTTGACAGAATCCGTAAACTGGTAAGATTCTTTTGTTTGAAAAGAAGTATCGTCACATTGTTGAAACGCTGTGTTGACGCTTGTAGCTATGGTGACTTTTTTGGTAATGTAACCAGATTTTAGTGAATCAAATTTTAACCATGTTTTTGTGTTATTTCAGGCCGATCAATGTACTGGTCTCCAAGGTTTTTTGATCTTCCATTCTTTCGGTGGTGGCACGGGATCTGGATTCTCCTCACTTTTGATGGAACGTCTGTCTGTTGACTACGGCAAGAAATCCAAGCTGGAGTTTGCCATCTACCCAGCTCCTCAGATCTCCACCGCTGTGGTTGAGCCCTACAACTCCATCCTGACCACCCACACAACCCTGGAGCACTCTGACTGTGCCTTCATGGTAGACAACGAGGCCATCTATGACATCTGCCGTCGCAACCTTGACATAGAGAGACCCACCTACACCAACCTGAACCGTCTTATGGGTCAGATTGTGTCCTCCATCACTGCCTCCCTGCGCTTCGATGGTGCCCTGAATGTGGATCTGACTGAGTTCCAGACCAACTTGGTGCCCTACCCTCGTATCCACTTCCCTCTAGCCACCTATGCCCCAGTCATCTCTGCTGAGAAGGCCTACCACGAGCAGCTTAGTGTTGCTGAGATCACCAATGCCTGTTTTGAGCCTGCTAACCAGATGGTGAAATGTGATCCACGTCACGGCAAGTACATGGCCTGCTGTATGCTTTACCGTGGTGATGTTGTCCCCAAGGATGTCAATGCTGCCATTGCCACAATCAAGACCAAGAGAACCATCCAGTTCGTTGACTGGTGCCCCACTGGATTCAAGGTCGGCATCAACTACCAGCCACCTACTGTTGTCCCTGGCGGTGACCTGGCCAAGGTGCAGCGTGCTGTGTGCATGTTGAGCAACACCACAGCCATTGCTGAGGCCTGGGCTCGTCTGGATCACAAGTTTGATCTGATGTACGCCAAGCGTGCCTTTGTCCACTGGTATGTGGGTGAGGGTATGGAGGAAGGAGAGTTCTCTGAGGCTCGTGAGGATCTGGCAGCTCTTGAGAAGGATTACGAGGAGGTCGGTGTTGACAGTGTTGAGGGTGAAGGTGAAGAAGAGGAGGGAGAGGAATACTAATTCCAAGGAATCTCATGAACTCAAAATTGTAAATCGTACCCAAATTGATTTTTTTTAAACAGAATTGAGCAAACACATTGTTACTTTTCTATCAATCACAATAAAAGGCTAATAAAACATTGGTGTTGTTCATCTAGCATTCATCTTATTGGGCTAGCAAAGAGATGCAACTACATGTATAATGTTAAAAGCTTCAATAAGTTTTGACTGATAAGATATACTGATAGGTGAGGTGCCTAGGTTCCCTGCCAGCAGAGGCCTGTTTTCTCTGTATTTCGCTGCGAACGCCAGCCAAGCGAAATTCAGAGAAGAGGCCTCTGCTAGCAGGAAGTGCCTTGGGTATCTGGTTCCAAAAGAGTGTGGCTATAAACTAGTGCCAGGATTTTGAGCTGGGGGACGGGGAATTTTCCCTCATTCGAGCGGACCTCTTCCCTGCTAGCAGAGGCCTCTTTTCTCTGTATTTCGAACTCCAGCCCAGCGAAATACAGAGAAAAGAGGCCTCTGCTAGCAGGGAAGCGGACCTCCAGTAAAGCAGAGGATCTCAACCCCTGGCTACAGTGATGAAAATACCCAAATAATAAGGGTGCTCATTAAAGCCGCATTGTCACCAGTTAACTTCGTGAGGTCCGACGGAAACCTCAACCGTTAAAAGACAAAAGAATCTATTAAAATCCGAGATATTAAACAGGCCATCAGCTCTAAGTTATCAATCACATCCTCAGAGAAACTTCCAATAAACACACTGCTTTCAATATTTTGGAATATTTTTCGGTTAAAATCATCAGATATTGTTACGTAATCGACCGGAAGTAAACTGGTGACAATGCGGCTTTAATACCCTTTTTTAGTTCTGACATTTTGAAGGAGGGGGGGGGGGGGGGTTACTGAAAAACGTATGTACAATGAATGCCATGCGGGCTCTGAAATTTTGACCAGTGTGTCTTGAGTCACCCTGGGTACCAGAGGCTCCAAGCTTCGCAACCCCAAGGATATCAAATCGTGGGTATTTTATGATCACTACCTAATAAGGCATTGATAAAAGAAAACTTCATAAGTTTTATTCACATACGCACACTACAAAATGTCAACTATGAAAATGTGTTCAGACTATCATCATCTAATAAAGATTTACAATTTCAGTCTTATGTTTACAAAACAATACAAATAGTTTATACAAAACTTTATCATGTCAAAAATACCCTTCCCCTAAGGAAAGACGATTAGACAGACAGACGTACAACTTTAATCTGTGCAATTCATATATGAAAAATGAGCTTTACCCATCCATAGAGAAAGACGTTCTTGAAAATTTATGTTGAAAATCTAAACACTTGAGGCAAATAGAACACGAAAGAAATGTTGTGGACTGTTGGATATTTTACTTTAAACAGGAAATCTGGCCACAAATATCTTTTTCCCAAAAAGAAAATCACAAATTCTCATACTTAAATAAATTTTAAGTGATAAAAAAATGACTGTGGTACATAGCAAAGCATAGTAAGAAAGGACTTAAAATCATGCTATTGGAATACAGTGCAAAAAATGATGTTGTGTCATCAATAAACAACTACCTTAAGAGATAGCAGACCATGAAAGGGCCCAAAGTAACAGCACTTGTGCAAGCATACAGCAATGTAGCCAGAATTTTTAACAGGAGGGGACCCAAAAGGCCCATTCAAGGCATTTTCTCCTGTTTTCTTAGAAAATGTCCGACACATTTACTGTTTTCATTTGCCTGCTAGAAGGGGGGGCTGGGTTGGCCATGCCCCTAAAAATATGTAGCTTTGTTAGGGAAAGTCATCCCCCTGCCAACCTGGGACTCTTTCACACCCCCATCCCCCCGCCCCCCATATCTAAATATGCCATTGGTTTGTCCCTTAGGAGTCAAGGTTAGAAGGTGGGTAGATATGTGATATCTTTATAAAATCTCTAAGAAAATGTATTGAAGGTGGTATCATCAACTGGGAGGCTTGAGCTCAATGAGGAATGGGGCTAGCCAGCTAGCAACATCAACATTTCTACCCATATGGACCTTGATGAATGGATGTTCCTGGAAAGAGATAAGAAATTATAAAGAACTGCAAGATGGTACAATTATTCTAGGTTGATAAACTGGGGGTCAATCGTAACCTCCCTTCCTTCCCAGCCCCCCCATAAGAGAAACACTACTCCTTTGCCTCCAACAGCCAATGGACAGCCATTACGCCTCCCTCAGATTGCACTTAGCCTCCCTCCGAACTCTTTAAGCACATAGCTTGGGAGTCACCATTGCCTCATTAGCACCTATATTCGAACTTTACAATTCCGTAAGGGACAGACCCTCCTGCTCCAAACACATAAATAGTTACATTTGGCTTACCAGGAGTTGATTATAATTTGGCCTTTCTTTGTAGTTCTTTATGAGACTGGAAGATAGAAAAACATCATCATTATCAATATGTAAAAAGTCTACCTAAGGGGTGCAAACACCCCTTCCCCCTCCATATGGTAAGGTAACACATCTCATGTATTAAATCAATTAAGGGAGCTATGGCAGAATCAGAAATGGAGCATATGTGCGAGAATAGAAACGATGGCCAGCTGTTGGCAAAGCTCACTATTTATTTTTGACAAAACTCCATCTTTCTTTGATATTAAACCCAATACTTCTTCAAAACACTGAAAAATGTTATTTGGTCTTTGCAGCTCTTGTTACCTTTTTGTGACAAAATCCCTGAAGTTCAATGAAAATGGCCCTTCAGGTAATGAAGGAGATGGTTCATGGACAACTTGTTTCAGCTGTTCAAAGGGTGTTTTCCATTGAGTGTATGGAAATTTTCCTGTAGCTAGTTCAATCTAAAAGACAATAGAAAACCATGAGGGATTTATAACTTTTCTATGGTTGTTTGTCCTTTTTGTCAAGAGGGGTTTCAAGATATGATAAAAGGGGTGCTATATACACAAATGTCATTAAAAAGGGAAAAAATAAAATGTTTTTAACTTTTTGGTGCAATCCCTCTTTTGTCACAAAGTTTATGGAAGTTTACAAAGTTTAATAGATTTAGATAATAACCAAAATATCCTCACCATTGTGATTCCAAGGCTCCAGATGTCAGAGCGGATGTCGTATCCCTTCATGTCTCTGTCAGGATTAATTCTCTCTGGCTAAAACAAAACAGCAACTCAATGTATAGCACCACATCGCTCAAATTTTAATGTTTATTTTCCTATAAATACAGACAATTCTTTGATTTATGTGGTACAATTTTACCATAATGGTGCAAGTTATGAATTAGGAACTTATCTGCAATTAAACTAGTCTTCTGTGTCTTTGTCATTAATTCCTCAGATATTAGTTTTTCTTCTATGAAATATTCCAGAAATTACAAAAACATTTTGGCACAGCTTGGCTTATATACAAGGAGCTTCGAACAATTCGATCTATCCAAATCACAAGATACTTACTGCCATATACGGTTTACATCCAGCATCTACCGTCTTGGCAAGAGAGTCCACTAGTTGTCCACTGATTCCAAAGTCGCAGAGTTTGAAATTCCCACTCTCATCAACAAGGATATTAGAGGGCTTAACATCTAACAGCCATCAAAAGAAGTGAGAAGGTCAATGAGATTCTCCTCTCTTTATAAATTTACTGCCTAATAGTAAGGCATTGGATGTTATGTAAGAAACTTAAGTGAGTGTCAACATCAGATAAATAACATTTTATTGTTTGAGGTAAAATTTAGAGCCAACAACATAATACTAGTGTTTTTTTGGTTTGGATCGGGTATTCGTACCAAGACGTAGGGGCCTAAAGTGGTGTGGTAGTGAGGTGGGTGTAATCGTATGGTATGGTGATGTTGGAGGGTGATGGTGAGGGATGGCTAGTAAGGTAATGTGGAGTGGAGATGGTAGTAAGGTAATTACGGTGGGGAGGTGGATAGGTTGGACTAGTAGGTGTTGGAGGGTGGTGGAAAGATAAAGTGGGACTATAGAATAGGTTGTGGTAGTGTGTGGTGGGTAGGTGAAAAAGAAAAAATTAGTAATAATATGGTGTGGTATGGAGATGGCTAATGGCTGTGTTGGTGGGGGGAAAATTGGTATGGTGTATAGGTAAGAGTGGTGGTGAGGGAGATGTGGAGTAGGTGTAGTTGTGGGAACTATTAGGTATGAAATAGTATATCATGATCGTTACTATGACAATATGGAGTATGAATATAATGTCTAAATGATGTAAAAAATGAACAGGAAATATGTCCAAAAGGTGTCGAAAAATCCACCAAAAATAATAGAATAGTGTCTGTTACAGCGAAAGTAATTGTAAAATAAATTGTAGCGCAGAAATATTATAAGAAATAATATAATGAGACTAAAGAAAACAAAGGAAACTAACTTTTATGGGTAAAGAATAGAACGGAAGTGACGTAGCACTTATGCATATAAGGTAAGTTAATTATGCGACCAAATTAAGAACGAACGAAAGCTTTGACACAAGCCGATGTGTTACTATGAAATAGATTAGTTCACGTGAATGATGCGAATTTGCACGGAAAATATGTGTATTGATGGGGTTACATGAAAGACAAAGGGTTCTAACAGCGATGGCAAAAGGTTAGAGTGTTAAATGAGGTCGTACGTGTTATAGGAACGGGGATAATTGCTTGTTTAAACTCGAGTGACCCCGTGCCTGACCCGATGAGTGAACTGTTAGTAAAGCAATTCACAAAGAAGAAACTAGCTTGGAGTTGTGTATAAGAACAAAATCATTCTACAGAAAAGAATGTAAAACAGATCTAACAGATCTCCCCCATTCATAATGAGGTCGTATGTGTTATAGGAACGGAGATAATTGTTTGCTAAAACTCGAGTGGCCTCGTGCCCGACTCGATGAATAAATTGTAAGTGAAGCAATTAACAAAGCGGAAACCAGCTTAAAGTTGTGTATCGGAACAAAATCATTCTACAGGAAAGAATGTAAATCAAATCTTAAACGATTGTAATAAACGGAGAAGTTATTGTGTAAGGTTATGTTCGGGTGGTTAAGATTATGGGTTATGAGACTACGGGTTAAGGTTGTTATGAGAGATGGGGTTGATAATAAAACGACATGAGAGTTATGAATAAAGGGTATTTTTTGTTTAGTAGAGAAGGTGGTTAGTAAATATGGTATTATGTGGAGATTAAAACAGTTAAAATCGGAAGCTTGTTGCTAGTGTTGTGTAGCGGATGTGAAGGGGTGATGGCGGCATTAATAAAATCTGATAAAGGGGGATAATGTGAGTGTGAACAGAATGATAAGCAGGGATATTGTGAAAAGACTGTGTAGTGTTTATGGGAAAGTGTGTTGTGTGTAGGGTGGGAAAGTAATGTGTAGGATAAGAGAAAGAAAAGTGTTTGGATTGTGGGGAGGAGATGGTGAGCGGTAATGGGGAGGGTGAGGTATGCGTGGAGGTATGTATCTAATGAAGTGTGTAAATGGTATGACTGACAGGCGAAATTAAACAACAACAGAGACCGAATGAGTGTTGCGAAAACGCCTAGAAAAGATAAAAAATTCTGTAGCGGTGAAAGGGTGTATTGCGGACAATGGAAATTGATGCTAGTAAAACGGCGAGAAGAAGATGAAGTAGGGGCGCGGGAGGCGACAAAGGGAGCGTGGTGAGAGTGGAGATGACGCTGAAACGTTAACAAGACAGGAAGGATAGTTTTCCCCAGATGAAGCGATAATCGGTGGTAAGAGATAAGGGGAAAAGGCAAAGGCACGAAGAAAACAACCGGCATGTATATGTAAAATGGACATAACAAAATAAACCAATAAGAAAAAAGTGTGTAGGTCATTTCAAAGAGCTCTGCGAAATGTAGAACTAAAGGCATATAACGCCAACCAAGACTTCTCTTCAGGAGGCGAGGTCTATTGGTTGGTCATATACGAACCTAGAGATGAAAGCGGGGGGACTTAGGGGAAAGCTAGGGGAAAACCGGCGATGATGGTGGGAGTAAAAGGGGAAAAAACTAGGGAGATGATTCGTATATGAAACGTGTTTCGAATGATAAGGCCCTCATCACCCGCCCCTACACGCTCGTTAGTAATGCCTCTAGTGAAGCGTGGTGCGTGTAATTGTCAAACCTGTGTATCGCCTGGCTTCGCCTGAGTACATGGCTTGGTCTGAAAAGTAAAAAGTAGCGCGCAGGGGAATGAGGTAAAGAGAAAAAAAGGATAGAGGCTGAGCTAGGAGGGGGGAGTGTGTAGTGGATAAAATGGTGCATGTGGTGGTCCTGGCTAGTGGCTGTATGTGGTGGATTGAACGATAAATAAGTGTGGGAACTTATGCATGTAGCGGGAAGGGGAGAGAATGCGGGTGTCTTAGCTAGCATGTAGGATGTGTGGGAAGGAGGGTGTACATACCCGAGATGTGTATTCGCGGGGCTTGGATTGTCTGTCTTGCAGGTATTCCGTATGTAGCGAAGTGAGGGGTTATGAGGGGATAGCGCTCGTGGTTATACGGGTATTAGATGAAAATAGATATCACTGTTTCCGTTTCCCCCCCCCCCCCCCCCACACACACACACATATCATACCCTATCGATAACAATTTCCAGCGATATTTTTGTGTTGCCAATGATGAGAATTAATTGTCTCTCTTACAGATGAGGTTCGCACTGGAACTTACCGCCAGCTTTTCCACCCTGAGCAACTTATCACTGGCAAAGAGGATGCTGCTAACAACTATGCCCGTGGACATTACACTGTCGGAAAAGAGTTGATCGATCTGGTGCTTGACAGAATCCGTAAACTGGTAAGATTCTTTTGTTTGAAAAGAAGTATCGTCACATTGTTGAAACGCTGTGTTGACGCTTGTAGCTATGGTGACTTTTTTGGTAATGTAACCAGATTTTAGTGAATCAAATTTTAACCATGTTTTTGTGTTATTTCAGGCCGATCAATGTACTGGTCTCCAAGGTTTTTTAATCTTCCATTCTTTCGGTGGTGGCACGGGATCTGGATTCTCCTCACTTTTGATGGAACGTCTGTCTGTTGACTACGGCAAGAAATCCAAGCTGGAGTTTGCCATCTACCCAGCTCCTCAGATCTCCACCGCTGTGGTTGAGCCCTACAACTCCATCCTGACCACCCACACAACCCTGGAGCACTCTGACTGTGCCTTCATGGTAGACAACGAGGCCATCTATGACATCTGCCGCCGTAACCTGGACATCGAGAGACCCACCTACACCAACCTGAACCGTCTTATGGGTCAGATTGTGTCCTCAATCACTGCCTCCCTGCGCTTCGATGGTGCCCTGAATGTGGATCTGACTGAGTTCCAAACCAACTTGGTGCCCTACCCTCGTATCCACTTCCCTCTAGCCACATATGCCCCAGTCATCTCTGCTGAGAAGGCCTACCACGAGCAACTGAGCGTTGCTGAGATCACCAATGCCTGCTTTGAGCCTGCCAACCAGATGGTGAAATGTGATCCACGTCACGGCAAGTACATGGCCTGCTGTATGCTTTACCGTGGTGATGTCGTCCCCAAGGATGTCAATGCTGCCATTGCCACAATCAAGACCAAGAGAACCATCCAGTTCGTTGACTGGTGCCCCACTGGATTCAAGGTCGGCATCAACTACCAGCCACCTACTGTTGTCCCTGGCGGTGACCTGGCCAAGGTGCAGCGTGCTGTGTGCATGTTGAGCAACACCACAGCCATTGCCGAGGCCTGGGCTCGTCTGGATCACAAGTTCGATCTGATGTACGCAAAGCGTGCCTTTGTCCACTGGTATGTGGGTGAGGGTATGGAGGAAGGAGAGTTCTCTGAGGCTCGTGAGGATCTGGCAGCTCTTGAGAAGGATTACGAGGAGGTCGAGGTCGGTGTTGACAGTGTTGAGGGGGAAGGTGAAGAAGAGGAGGGAGAGGAATACTAATTTCAAGGAATTTCATGAACTCAAAATTGTAAATCGTACCCAAATTGATTTTTTTAAACAGAATTGAGCAAACACATTGTTACTTTTCTATCAATCACAATAAAAGGCTAATGAAAGATTGGTGTTGTTCATCTAGCATTCATCTTCTTGGGCTAGCAAAGAGATGCAACTACATGTATACTGTTAAAAGCTTCAATAAGTTTTGACTGATAAGATATACCGATAGGTGAGGTGCCTAGGTTCCCTGCCAGCAGAGGCCTGTTTTCTCTGTATTTCGCTGCGGACGCCAGCCAAGCGAAATTCAGAAAAAAGAGGCCTCTGCTAGCAGGAAGTGCCTAGGGTATCTGGTTCCAAAAGAGTGGCTATAAACTAGTGCCAGGATTTTGAGCTGGGGGAAGGTGAATTTTCCCTCATTCAAGCGGACCTCCAGTAAAGCATAGGATCTCTGGCTACAGTCATGAAAATACCCAAATAATAAGGGTGCTCATTAAAGCCGCATTGTCACTAGTTTACTTCGTGAGGTCTGACGGAAACCTCAACCGTTAAAAGACAAAAGAATCTATTAAAATCCGAGATATTAAACAGGCCATCAGCTGTCATCAATCACAATCACATCCTCAAAGAAACTTCCAATAAACACTGCTTTCAATATTTTGAAATATTTTTCTGTTAGAAATCATCAGATATTGTTACGTAATCGACCGGAAGTAAACTGGTGACAATGCGGCTTTAATACCCTTTTTGAGTTCTGACATTTTGAAGGGGGGGTACTGAAAAACGTATGTACAATGAATGCCATGCGGGCTCTGAAATTTTGACCAGTGTGTCTTGAGTCACCCTGGGTACCAGAGGCTCCAAGCTTCGCAACCCCAAGGATATCAAATCGTGGGTATTTTATGATCACTACCTAATAAGGCATTGATAAAAGAAAACTTCATAAGTTTTATTCACATACGCACACTACAAAATGTCAACTATGAAAATGTGTTCAGACTATCATCATCTAATAAAGATTTACAATTTCAGTCTTATGTTTACAAAACAATACAAATAGTTTATACAAAACTTTATCATGTCAAAAATACCCTTCCCCTAAGGAAAGAAGATTAGACAGACAGACGTACAACTTTAATCTGTGCAATTCATATATGAAAAATGAGCTTTACCCATTCATAGAGAAAGACGTTCTTGAAAAATTAATGTTGAAAATCTAAACACTTGAGGCAAATAGAACACGAAAGAAATGTTGTGGACTATTGGATATTTTACTTTAAACAGGAAATCTGGCCACAAATATCTTTTTCCCAAAAAAAAAATCACAAATTCTCATACTTAAATAAATTTTAAGTGATAAAAAATGACTGTGGTACATAGCAAAGCATAGTAAGAAAGGACTTAAAATCATGCTGTTGGAATACAGTGCAAAAAATGATGTTGTGTTATCAATAAACAACTACCTTAAGAGATAGCAGACCATGAAAGGGCCCAAAGTAATAGCACTTGTGCAAGCATACAGCAATGTAGCCAGAATTTTTAACAGGAGTGGACCCAAAAGGCCCATTCAAGGCATTTTCTCCTGTTTTCTTAGAAAATGTCCGACACATTTACTGTTTTTATTTGCCTGCTAGAAGGGGGGGCTGGGCTGGCCATGCCCCTAAAAATATGTAGCTTTGTTAGGGAAAGTCATCCCCCTGCCAACCTGGGACTCTTTCACACCCCCACCCCCCATATCTAAAATATGCCATTGGTTTGTCCCTTAGGTTAGGAGGTGGGTAGATATGTGATATCTTTATAAAATCTCTAAGAAAATGTATTGAAGGTGGTATCATCAACTGGGAGGCTTGAGCTCAATGAGGAATGGGGCTAGCCAGCTAGCAACATCAACATTTCTACCCATATGGACCTTGATGAATGGATGTTCCTGGAAAGAGATAAGAAATTATAAAGAATTGGTACAATTATTCTAGGTTGATAAACTGGGGGTCAATCGTAACCTCCCTTCCTTCCCAGCCCCCCCATAAGAGAAACACTACTCCTTTGCCTCCAACAGCCAATGGACAGCCATTACGCCTCCCTCAGATTGCACTTAGCCTCCCTCCGAACTCTTTAAGCACATAGCTTGGGAGTCACCATTGCCTCATTAGCACCTATATTCGAACTTTACAATTCCGTAAGGGACAGACCCTCCTGCTCCAAACACATAAATAGTTACATTTGGCTTACCAGGAGTTGATTATAATTTGGCCTTTCTTTGTAGTTCTTTATGAGACTGGAAGATAGAAAACATCATTATCAATGATATGTAAAAAGTCTACCTAAGGGGTGCAAACACCCCCCTCCCCCCCTCCATATGGTAAGGTAACACATCTCATGTATTAAATCAATTAAGGGAGCTATGGCAGAATCAGAAATGGAGCATATGTGCGAGAATAGAAACGATGGCCAGCTGTCGGCAAAGCTCACTATTAATTTTTGACAAAACTCCATCTTTCTTTGATATTAAACCCAATACTTCTTCAAAACACTGAAAAATGTTATTTGGTCTTTGCAGCTCTTGTTACCTTTTTGTGACAAAATCCCTGAAGTTCAATGAAAATGGCCCTTCAGGTAATGAAGGAGACGGTTCATGGACAACTTGTTTCAGCTGTTCAAAGGGTGTTTTCCATTGAGTGTATGGAAATTTTCCTGTAGCTAGTTCAATCTAAAAGACAATAGAAAACCATGAGGGATTTATAACTTTTCTATGATTGTTTGTCCTTTTTGTCAAGAGGGGTTTCAAGATATGATAAAAGGGGTGCTATATACACAAATGTCATTAAAAAGGGAAAAAATAAAATGTTTTTAACTTTTTGGTGCAATCCCTCTTTTGTCACAAAGTTTATGGAAGTTTACAAAGTTTAATAGATTTAGATAATAACCAAAATATCCTCACCATTGTGATTCCAAGGCTCCAGATGTCAGAGCGGATGTCGTATCCCTTCATGTCTCTGTCAGGATTAATTCTCTCTGGCTAAAACAACAAAACAGCAACTCAATGTATAGCATCACATCGCTCAAATTTTAATGTTTATTTTCCTATAAATACAGACAATTCTTTGATTTATGTGGTACAATTTTACCATAATGGTGCAAGTTATGAATTAGGAACTTATCTGCAATTAAACTAGTCTTCTGTGTCTTTGTCATTAATTCCTCAGATATTAGTTTTTCTTCTATGAAATATTCCAGAAATTACAAAAACATTTTGGCACAGCTTGGCTTATATACAAGGAGCTTCGAACAATTCGATCTATCCAAATCACAAGATACTTACTGCCATATACGGTTTACATCCAGCATCTACCGTCTTGGCAAGAGAGTCCACTAGTTGTCCACTGATTCCAAAGTCGCAGAGTTTGAAATTCCCCCTCTCATCAACAAGGATATTAGAGGGCTTAACATCTAACAGCCATCAAAAGAAGTGAGAAGGTCAATGAGATTCTCCTCTCTTTATAAATTTACTGCCTAATAGTAAGGCATTGGATATTATGTAAGAAACTTAAGTGAGTGTCAACATCAGATAAATAACATTTTATTGTTTGAGGTAAAATTTAGAGCCAACAACATAATACTAGTGCATCAATAAAAGCTAATAAAAATTCACCTAACCATACCTCTATGGATTACTTTAAGATTAGAATGGAGGTACTCAAGAGCACTAACGACCTGAAACAAGAGATACATTTGGTTAGAAAAACAGGTTTGCATTGTTTGACCAGTTAAAAATGAAAGACAAACTTACAGACACTGCAATTTTTCCTAGAACTTCTTCAGGAATTCTTCTGTCTGGTTTAGAAAAGACTTGTTTGTACAAATCATACAAAGATGTCTTCATAAGCTCCATGCATATCCACACATCTCCCTGAAAGAATATAAACAGTCAAACAAAGAGTCCAACAAAAGGTAACATTTAAAAGAAGGGGGAGGGCATGTTCTCTTGGTCTACCACACTGCCAAGAACTTGAAAAGGTGAAGTCCAGAGTGTTCTGTACTGAGCTATAAACATGACAGGGAGAGCTTCTGACAACTAGAAAACTTTGCTTTTAGGGCTGCCAAGCATGGAAACATTCTACCCCATGAAGTAAACAGAATCTCAGCTATTGTTGCATTTTCCAGCACACTTCAAACTTTGTAAAGTGGTCTAGTTTACAGTATCAGACGATCAATTTCTATAAATGGGGCAGGTAAGTAATTACCAACCCACAAAAAATAATTACCAAGGATTTATTCCCAAATAAATAAATTACCATACATCACTATATACCCAAAAACAACAAATCACAAATCAAGTTTAAAGACCATGGACTACTCATCATCAACCTCCCAAATATTCTGCCCCCTCCCCTCCCCCAATAAAATATGCTATGTTGAAATATGAACCCTGGAGCATTACTTTATATGATGAGAAGATCCTGAGGCACAATGCAAGACAAACTAATACAAATTCTATATGAAATAGTTCAAACCTACTGACCTCTCTAAATAAAGCTCCATAGAAATGGACTGTGTACGGGTAATCACTGACACGCATTGAAATGTCAAGGTCCATCAACAGTCTTTTCTGTTCTGTGGAATTGACATTTGCTCGAATTTTCTGTAAAGAATAGGATTTGGTTAGCTGACAAAGAATAAAGAAATTCTTGGAATGTAGTAAAATTGAAAAAAAAAATTGAGAAAAAATGGATGGAGGTTACAACCCCCTATCCATTTTTTTAAATTACCATCCAAATATACTGGTAGACAGAATTCGACACCATAGAATATGATATTCACAGCTTTTATTCTTATATCTTCAAATAATTTTAGATCATCATTTTTTTCCATTTTTTTCAAAGTTGGCCCTTGAATCCACCCCTCTTAAGTTTTCTTTATTTTTTGGATTTTTTTACATATTTACAAGAACCCTTATGAACGGTCAAAATTCAACATATCAGCAAAAATAATATGCCTCGAAAAACATAATAACTGTCAGCTTTTTGACCGCATGACAGTAACATGCCTTGACAGCCATGACAGTCGAAGTAGGAACATGCAACATCTCATACACATATCCATATGCACCGTGCCCTAGTTCCCTGATCTCTTGAAGGTCATCTGCCTGGCAGTGGAACTCCTAAACAAAAATAACATCTCTTCAATTTTGACAGTCAAACTAGCAGCTATAATCATCAAAGCATTGCATTTAAAAGGTCCAATAAGCATCAGGAATTTATAGCCATACAGGAAATAAAAAGAAAGTAAAAAAAAAATTGGACTAAGTTTTCATGTTTGTTGGGAAGTTACTAAGAAGTAGCTAAATGCCTTCAGGACATTAGCTTTATTGGGGCACTTAATGCACTTGTTTGCATTTCTAAGTGGTCCACTTCAATTTTTCAAACTGCAAATACTCTTTAGTCAATCAATTGTAATGATATCACAAAAATAATATTTTGTTTTGTATTTTTATGTTACTCACATGGAGAAGCAGCTACTTACCCAGTTCTTAACAATTTCTAAGCTTAGTGCTCTTAACATACACATTTGATATGGCGTCAACATTATATGGTGAAAAAATATTTTCTATAAAGCATTTCAACTTCCTGTCTTGTCCTTTATATACATAATTGGAGTAATATCAGGGTTCAAAATATTTTTTTAATCTTCTAGATTTTGCCGGCTTTGTGGATTTTGGTGGGAAAAATGCCTGCATATTAAAAAATGAGAAGAGGATACAGAAAAAAAGAGCTGGCAAAAACCAGAGAACAGCCGCCTATCGCCGGCAGCCGGCCACTATTCTGAACCCTGAATATAAATCCACACTAACCTGTCCCCCAACAGTAATGGTAGTCTTGTCTGATAAATTCCTGGGTGGGGTATTCCTGAACCATAGATAAATATCATGTTCTTTTTCGTTTGTATTCCATTTATACACAAATGATAAGTTTTAAAAGACCCACTTTCAGTCTTCACTTCTTATTCAGAAATCCTTGTCTGGCTCAATTGAAACTCCTTATGCCATAGATCACTAAAGCAATTGATTATGTACACCAGTGTGCACCAGTGTGCCACTTGCAGAAGAAAGTTATAACCTTTGGATTCATATCAGATTCAGATTTCATCAAGTTAAGGCTGATTTAGCTAGCAAGATTTAGCTGTATTCAACACTTCTACAACTTGAGTTGTACAGTGAAAATCAGCCTATGACTCTGCTAGGATGCTCGACTACAAAAGCGGTAATGTGTTAATCAGGGCTGACAGTGCTGAAAAACGCAAGACTAGTTCCAGTACCGCACGGTTAAACCAGCCTTTTTGTTTAGAAATGGCAGCGTTTTACCGGCGAACTGTCACATTTCGACGAATGCTAAGAAAACTAGACAAAACCTAAGGCTATAATTTTCTTTTTTTTATGACTCCCTTATTATCAAACAAATCTGTCATCTTTTGTACAGTATGGTTTTAATGCTGTACAGTAAGTCAAAACAGCGACCGAAGTGAGCCTTTCGTACCTTTACTCAAACGATTCAACACTGAGATTTTGTTTGTTTTCGCCAGAACACGCGCATGCGCATACGTTATTCAGCACTGTCATCAGGGCTAAGACATGTCTTTACGACTAAATCATGATGTCTAAATCAGCATTTAGGCTTCACAGAACAAGGCAGGGCCTCACTTTTCATACCTTGCAGAAAAAAACAACAACAACAAGACAAAAAAAAAAAAAAATGAGAACAAAATACAAGAAAAGTGGGTTCAGGTATACTCCTGGTGCAAAGAGCTATTACTCACAGTGGGACAGGAGGAGGAGCTGTAACTTTGGAGAAGTCAAACTTTGGCCTGTTTTTCTTGTGTTTTTTTCCTGGTGATCAAACACACATTTCTCATCAAAGTCTTTGCCAATCACTTGCACTACTATGCAAATAATAACTCTACTCTTATCAATTTTCTTTGACCTGTTTTTCTTGTGTTTTTTCCCTGGTGATCAAACACACATTTCTCATCAAAGTATTTGCCAATCACTTGCACTACTATGCAAATAATAACTCTACTCTTATCAATTTTCTTTGGTTTTCATTAAAGGGGACACTTTGTTAGAAGTAGAAATAACACCTATTAAAGAGCTTTGCATTTATATGAAGAAGAGATAATAATTAGACCTCTTTTGTAATGTGGGAGTATTAATGCAAGATAATAAAATAAAGATTTACACAATAAGAGTACTAAAGTCAAGTTTGTTTTGTTTGGGATCAGGGGCTTACTGTCAAATCTGTTTCATCACAACCAGTGTTTTCAAAATACAGTTTGTTTTGGTTTTCTTTTCTGTCAGTAAAACCATTCTGAGCCAATCAAAGTCTCGCTATGTGCACTTCCCTGGCTATCCTCTAGACGAAAACCAGACAGTGCCGCAACAGAAAGCCAGAACGGAACATAAAACATAACGGAAAATCCCAGACAAAAACAAATTGATGTTTTTAAAATGTAGTGTCGCAATACAACAGATTCGACAGTAAAAGAGTTTAATGTCAAGCAGAGAAGGGGGGGTGCGTATCATGGAGGAAGTGCTTATTTAGAGGGAGAGCTTTAAAAACTTTTTCAGCAAATCGAAATAAAATTTCTTTTTGAGACCTCTTGATTTAATCTAATTCTTTCAGCAATTATATCAATTAATAATAACATGGATAGCTAAAAAAGCCATTACTATATCTATAAAAATTAAATCAAGTCTTGAAGAAAGTATTGGTGAAGTTTGATGAGTCTTATTTAGCTATAAACCAAGGAATAATCAAGTACAATCATTAATTACACGCCAATTGGGTAATTATTATGATCTAGCTGAGCTCCGCAAATTTGTGTCAAGGTTAAACACTAGTTTGACTAAAAGTCTGGACAGAAAATACGACAGAAACTACCCAACTAAACCCACACAATACACGACCGGAATTTTTTACAGCTAGAAAAATGAATGAAACAGAAAGTAAACTTCAAATTGAGTCTATTTCGTTCTGTTTTACGATTTTCATTTTGGTGTTCGCTAGTAAACAAGTGGGCGACAAGTCTTCAAAATTACCCCGTTACAAATCAGAAACATTCAAAGACCGAAAACAGTGGGTGTTCTTACCGCCTTTTGGTGATCCCGACATTATTTCAACAGAAGAAGAACTGGGTTTTAAGGAGTTCTAACAAAAATAACTTCTCCCTTGGTTGGGACAACACGCTGATTTGATCTCGCTTCCCGGCGTTAATATTCTCCAAAGGCCGGAAGTTCCAAACTATCAGATGCCCCTATACAAGGGGGTGATAGTGAGTAGTTTAGACGAAGCAATAAACGCCGTGATTTTTACATATCATAGTCTTTTTTCGTAACTTACATCACCTCTTTTCCTGTCGAACGACTCATCGTTCGAAATGGATGGAATGCGGAAAATGCGGTAAAGACTGGTCAGCGGTTCGCCGTAGCCTGGTAGCCCGGATGATACAATCCGCGGGGACTAAATAAGCGCAAGACCATCATCATGGTTTCGTACTTTTGATAAGCGAGAATAGTCCGGAAGCCAGTGACTCACGGGCTATAGGATAATTTGACTCCTAAATGATGTCTTGTTAGTGTTGAATAAAGCACGTATCCCTACTTCAACCTGATATCTTTGAAGCAAAGCCTATCGAAAATAAATAAAACATGGTATTTTTAAGGGTCTAAGAAAGCGAGGTACTTTTATTTTTTAAACCAAGTTTTCGACGGTCACCCCTACCCCTTTTATTCCAAAGAACCCCCCCTGGGCTCTGTCCCTACGAACTTGCGACCTTTCAAACAACGCGCTTTGTAGCCGCCGCCGCCACATGGTGAGATAACTCGACCCCCAGCGGCGCGTTCCTGTGTGACAAGTCCAAAGCAGTCCCAGCTGGGGATGTTGGTGGTTGGATTTGTTTTGAAAAGGTCAGATCCATCATAGCCTACGTGTACCCGCTGACTCGCGAAATATCCTCAGCGGCTACACGTAGGATAGATCCATCATCACTGTCCCTAGTAACTTGTCAAGTAAGGGGTAAATAAACGAGCAGACCAGAGAACAATGGAAAGCGCGCGTCTGTTTCCTTATACCATGCACGATATATTTTTTTGGGAAAAGCATAGTTTTTTGTGATGCATCACAGCTCACAATTTCTTTGCTCAGATAGTTTGCTCAGATGTACGAGTGAATCAATGCCATCAGAAAATGCAACAGTATACCCCATCACACCCTACCACAACCAATCACACTCCATCACACCCCATCACAAACCATCACACCCAATCACATTCCATCACAACCCATCGCATTCCATCACAACCCCTCACACACCATCACAACCCCTCACACACCATCACAACCCCTCACACTCCATCAAACACCATCACACTACATCACACACCATCACACACCATAACAACCCCTCACACTCCATCACAGCCCCTCACACTCCATCACACACCATCACAACCCCTCACACACCATCACAACCCCTCACACTCCATCAAAACCCATCACACACCATCACAACCCCTCACACTCCATCACACACCATCACAACCCCTCACACTCCATCACAACCCATCACACTCCATCACACACCATCACAACCCCTCACACTCTATCACAACCCCTGACACTCCATCACAATCCCTCGCACTCCATCACACACCATCACAACCCCTCACACTCCATCACAACCCATCACACACCATCATAACCCCTCACACACCATCACAACCCATCACACACCATCACAACCCCTCACACTCCATCACAACCCCTCACACTCCATCACAACCCCTCACACTCCATCACAACCCCTCACACACCATCACAACCCCTCACACTCCATCACAACCCATCACACACCATCACACCGCATCACACTCCATCACACACCATAATACTCCATCACACACCATCACAACCCATCACACAGCATTACAATTAAGAAGAGCGAAATGTAATAAAAAAAAACGCTTCAATCTCGGTATCACAGGAACATCAATTTCAGTATCACAGGAACATCTGATGTAATGTTCATTAAAGTATTCATTAAATCCCCTAAGGGACTCAAGACACTTTTATAGAATTTCCTAGTTTTAACTTTAAAAGATCCCTTAGGCTCTACAGTGAAATGACAAAATGGATGCATGCTCTGAATGCTCCTTTAGGCATTATGTCGAAAGGTAAAATTCCCAATTTTGTCGATTGCTTTGCGAGAACTTCCCCACATATAGGATTTTCTTTTGTACTAAATATACACAAAGAACAGATCGCGGTTACAGGCCGAAGGCAAGAAATTTGAGCTTCCATTTGTTTACCTATTCAGCTGACCATTTTCCCTTGAATATTTTGTCCCAGCTCAAAGTACCTAATTTTTATAGGAGTGGACATGTCGGTTAAAAGGGCTGCTCCAAATTTTTTATCTTTATTTTCTTCTATGTCTCGAAATCTCAAAATCAGGCTTTTCGCGTGGAGAAAACTTATTCATCGATTTACTGTTGTATCACGCGGATTTGTAACAATCAACGGAATATGTAACAACAACCGGGTTTGTAACAACAATCAACCAGATATGTAACAACAACCGGATTTGTAACAAAAATCAACCAGATATGTAACAACAACCGGATTTGTAACAACAATCAACGGGTGCACCCCTTATGCCTCCGTGGACAGGACAACCAAGTTTGACCTTCTAACAATGTATCTGCTAAACGATATGCACCGAACGGTATTTTGATGACGTCGTCGCTCGATTCCCCCCCCCCCCCCCCCCCGACCTACTTTAGAACCAACGAAGTCTCAGAATGTTTCACCTTGTTATAAATTGAGTTTGTATTCAAACGATATGACAAATCCATTAGGTTGTTACAAATCCGGTTGTTAAATGTTGTTACAAATCCGGTTGATTTTTGTTACAAATCCGGTTGACTAATTTGTTACATATCCGGTTGACTAGTTAGCCTGCGTATGTTGAGCAAGCACAGTAATTAGAGACGTGTCATTATTTAGCCGAGGGGGGGGGGCCTAATTTTTTTTCCGTATGTCTAAAGGGAGGTTCTTGATCTCTTAAAAGGAAGGGTCATATTTTTTTTCACATCTCTTAAGGGAGGGTCCTATATTTTTTTTCAAAATATTTTGTGAGAATATTTCTTTGCTTCATCAAATAAACCTCAACATGGAACCCATTCATCTGCACAGTACTGTCTTGTATTGTTGTGTTGCTTTACGAGTCAAACACGAGCCATATACCAACATTTCATATATCAAATTTCTATTTTTAAATAGAATGGAAGTACGCATGGGAGTAGGCCACCAACAACAAGGCCACTATATGGTAAAGTGGGGTGCACCAATATGTAATGCATGAAAGGAGATATATTTTTGGATTTTAATTTCCAGATATTTTTCTGAATATTCGGTCCAATGAAGGAGAGAATTGCCACTAAATCAATACATAAAAATCACAGTATGGCATCTAAACAGTCTAAATATATTATTTTGAATCTTTGGAATGCTGTTACATCCATGACATTTTCTGCAGGGCAAAGCTTGTAAAAAAAGATATTCATAATGGAACTTCTATGATGGGACATAAGAATTTACCATTAGACTCTTGACAACTTTGACAGCCATATTCACACCAGGAATTGTGTTTGTTAACTTTGATGTACTGCATAATTTAAATTATTGAATAAGGCCTGGATCCATTTGGTTGGTACAATAAATAAATCTCAGTAGAGAGCAGGATCCTAGATCCCCCAATAATACCTTTGATCAGTCAACACAAAAGGTGTTTATGCTGGCTCCGCTTTTAGCCAGTGCCTAAATCTATATATTGTCAAAATATTTGATAAAAACACCAGTATTCAGAACAACGTTAACAGGCTCTTTATCACCGGATAGATAGTAGCGAGTAGCGGAGAATTTGGTCATGCCGCACAGCATCAAACTGGTCCTATCCATCGAACGAACACTTAGAAGCTCTTTAAAAATTATGATTTCCAAGTAAAGATTGAACCTTTTAAACGTGATTTCCGATTTTTGAAACTCGTGAAACGTGAAGGGACCCCCCCCCCCCCCAACCTGAAAAACTTAGACTTAAAACTTCTTCCCAATGCCTACTTTTCATTTTTTATCAGAACCTAAGTATCAAGAGACCAAGATATAAGAGAACGAATCCCCGTGGCCCATGATGTCGTCCATGAAAGCTATTTTTAGATTGCGCGAGCTTGTCAATCATAGCATCCATACATGGTTCGTCGCGCCATATTTGGTTATGGGCACCACGAGCTAGTACAATTTCACAACAATTTTTTTTCCCTCTGCACTTCTTTACTTCGTTCGCTACCTGTTTTTATCCTTTTAGCTGCTCTTCAAGGCTCATGATCACAATACTACTCATATGGTGGTGTCCTGTTATCTGTTAAGTTATCTAATGTTCAGTTATCTAAATGTTATATAAATAATTGAACGGGAAGACGTCGTGTAGACGGTGAATTTGGAGTTCATTCAAGATGCATCGTGCTGACTCCTAAAAAGTTCTTGTTCTCTGCAATTCGGTGAGATAGAATACCTAGGCATTCTCAGAATCTATGTTATGTATTTTAATACAAGAAGGCCTATATTTTCTTTGATTTACAATATTTTCAGATGAATGAACTTTAATTCTTCACGCAAATGTTCAGAAATCATGTCGCTCAAGAAACCCTTGTCACTGGAATAAGATTTACTTCATTATAAAGACTTGAAATCTTTTATTTGTGAAATACCTGTCTTAATAACCACAATATCGATGTGAATATAAGGGTATTAAAAGTTCTCGATGTATCTTTTTCATTAAAAGGGAATTGGAAGAGAATTGTGTTTTGTAAACACAGATTTATGATTGATTTTTGTTTTATAATTTGCGAATCAGCAGTGAAAACTTTTACTGGGGAAGTTAATCCCAGAGCCTTAACTAGTTTCTTGCTTTCATGGTTAGGTAAAAAGAGTTGATTAGAATACTTGAAAAGATGGATCGAGAGAGGATATTGTCAGCATTTGAGAAGATCGTTTTACCGAAAAATAGCGGGAAATAATTGAGCATAAATACATTATGTGAGTGAGAATTAACTAGTTACCAACTAAAGCCTGTTGTATGGATAGAGGCTTCTTTTTTCGTGATAAAACCTGTATGGTGATATTTCTTTATACCAAATCAGACCAGTATGAAACCATTCGATAATTTTACCACGTGCGTATGGAAATGGTGCGCTCGCTAAGTTATTTAAAAAAAAACATCTCAATTCAGAATTCCCTGCTAGCAGAGGCCTCTTTTCTCTGTATTTCGCTGGGCTGGCGTTTGCGAGGAAAAGATACCTCTGCCATGGGTCGCAAGTTCGTTTGATCAAACCGCCGTCCGCGCATGCTCCGTTAATTAATTACTGGCCACTATTTGAGCCCACAATGACTAGAGCATGCGTGAAGCGTATATCCGCTGCGGGATAATAAGCCCGCATTCGAAACGGCGTCCTCGGTAGAAATATCACGCGACGAATTATAAAAGTAGCCATTCAATGCCTTATCAGAATTTTCTCTCTTTTGACTAACGAGTTAATCTTCCGTTTACAGGTTTTGCAGCATATTCTTCTGGAATTAGCTGATCTAAGTTTACCAAAAATTTTTGTAACATTTTCTTCGAGTCCAACTGAGCGATATTTACATTGAAGAAACTCGCCTGCCCAGATGTCTACATCTACATCTACATCTACATTGTTAATCCACAAAGGGGTTACCATCACTGTGGATATAAATTAATTGTATAAATAAATACATTAATTAATTAATTAACTAAAATAAATTTAAAAAAAATTAATTAATTTAAAAAAATAAAAAAAAAATAAATAAATAAAAAAAAATAAAAAAATAAAAAACATAAAATAAAATAATAATAGAAATAATAATAATAATAATAATAATAATAATAATAATAATAATAATAATAATAATAATAATAATAAATAAAAAATAAATAATAATACAAATAATAATAAGGCAGAATAAAAATAATAATAAGGCAGAATAAAAAAAAGATTAAATAAAGTAAAAAGATAAAAATCGTTTAAACAGCATTATTGGTATTAATATAATTTTATTGATTTAATTTAATTTTATTCGTTCTCTAAAAATATCTGCACTAGTGGAATCCAGTGTAAGGCGGGGCAGCTTGTTCCATTCTTTTATTGTCCTACAGAAAAACGAGTTCTTGTAAGCTTCTGTTCTTGGACATAACTCAATAAATTTATCTGGATGAGAGCTGCGTAATTGGCGGGTGCGTCTATCAATATTGTCTGGTATCTCAAGTGCTGATTTCTTGTTAACAGCCTTGTAAAATAATGTAAGCCTGGCATCCTGGCGCCTTTTAGAGAGAGGGGGCCACTCCAAATCGTTTAGGATGTTTGTGACTGTGCCAGAAGTCCTATCCCAGCAATTTTTAACAAAACGACCCGCCCTCCTTTGAACCTTCTCAATCTGTTTGACGTGTTTCTTCAACCATGGATCCCAGGCAGAGCTGGCATACTCTAAGTGCGGAAGAACGAGCGATTTATAAGCAGCTTCCTTAATGTTATCTGGGCAGTTGCTTAGGTTGCGCCTAAGAAAACCTAAGGTCTGGTTGGCTTTGGACACTTTGTTGTTTATATGCCAGCTCCAGTCAAGTGTGTTCGAGAGCTCGACGCCTAGGTATGGATGGTGTTCAACTGGTTTAAGGATGTGGTTCATCAATGTGTAGTTAAATACTATAGGTTCCCTATTTCTCGTGACTCTCATGACAAAACATTTTGTTGGGTTAAAGGACATGAGCCATTTCTCTGCCCATTTCTCGATGGAGGTAAGATCAGACTGGAGCTGATGTGCATCAGAAGTTGCCTCGATGACACTGTATAAAAGAGTATCATCAGCAAACAATCTTATGGTAGAAGATTTACAATCATTGCCGATGTCATTTATGTAGAGTAAAAACATCAGTGGGCCGAGAACGGTCCCCTGGGGCACACCAGATGACACACTTATAGGGGCAGATGAGACTCCATCAACAAGAACGGATTGTTCCCTATGTGTTAACCAGGTTGTAAGCCAGGTCTTTAGGAGACCCCGAATTCCATAAAAATCGAGCTTGGAAATAAGCCGCTGGTGGGGAACAATATCAAAGGCTTTACTAAAATCCATGATGATCAGATCAGTTTGTCTGCCGAGATCTAGAGCTTTCCCCACATCCTCTAGGGTGGTTATTAATTGCGTTTCACAGGAAAAGAACCTGCGAAAACCATGTTGGAACTTGACGAGGATATTATGGGTATCAATATGATTCATTATGTCATGGAAAATAATGTGCTCAAGTATTTTACAAGGTACAGCAGTCAGTGAAATAGGACGGTAGTTGGAAGGGATATTCTTATTTCCCTTTTTGAACACTGGGGTCACATTTGCACTGAGCCAGTCATTCGGGAGAGTACCGGTCTCTAAAGATTGTGTGAACAAGAACGTCAGAGCTGGGGCGATTTCATGGGCAGCTTCTTGTAAAATTTTACAGGGGATTAAATCAGGGCCATTAGCTTTCTTCGGGTTAACATTTTGAAGTAGTTTGATAACACCGTCTATAGATATTAAAGTAGACGGTATAGTCGGATAAGGACTTGGTCCAAGTGTAGGTATAGAACTATTATTTTCATGAGTAAAAACGGACTGGAACTGTGAACTCAGAGCACGTGCCTTACCAAGACTGTCACTGACTAATTCACCCTTATCATCGCGTAGGGGAGCAACACCAACATCATGGGTCTTTTTGGACTTGATGTACGTCCAGAACCGTTTGGTTATGGTATGGTTTGCTGTTTCACTACCCTCTGGGACTGTTAAGAGCTGGGACACATACTCGCTGTGTGCCTTAGCGAGATTTTTCTTTACGAGTTTACGCAAGTCTTTAAATTTTTTCCAGGCAGCATGGTTGTTACAGTGTTTGGCATGGTTATATAGACGTTGCTTTTTTCGGATTAACCTTTTAATGGAACTAGTGATCCATGGCAAGTTCCATCTACCACTGATGTTTTTTTGTGGGATATGTTTTTTCATGATCTCAGTGATTGTGGTTTTAAAGAAATCATAGTTTTCATTGATCAATTTATGATAGGCCTCATTGTTGAAGTAATTATCAAGATGTTTTTTAAGGTCAGTTTTCACTGCCCCCATATTACCTTTCTTAAATACAAAGACTTTACGAGGCTTTTTCTTGTTGAAAGAGGGCTTCAAGTTTAGATCAAATAACACCAGATCATGATCACTCATGCCGGGCTCAACCACTAGGTCTAATACCATCTCTGGGCAAGTGGTGAGAACAAGATCGAGGGTGTTCTCCCCTCTAGTTGGCTCCATAACATGTTGAGTCAGTGAGTGGTCGTTCACAATGTCCAAAAACTTGTGGTTTACTTCAAGCCCATAAGTAGGATTAGGTCTTACAGCGTAGTTATCATCTTCCCATGATATACTAGGCAGGTTCAGGTCACCGGTAATGAGGATGTTTGGAATTGGATTTTTAACCAGCTTGCATAATGCACCATCGAGAGCTACAAGGGGGTCAACATTTGAGTCTGGGATCCTATAGACTGAGCCAACAAAAAGTGATTTGCTTCCTGCAATATTTATCTTTGACCAGATGCCTTCATAATTACCATCCATTTGCTCCTCGTGAGTCACCACAAGATGGTTGGAGAAAGCAGACAACACCCCTCCACCAAATTCGTTTCTATCCTTACGAAAAATGGTGTAACCTTTCTCCAGAATTTCAGCCGAAAAGACAGTGTCATTAATGTGGGTCTCATTTACATTAACAATATCAGGTTTGTAGTTGTCAATCAGGCTTTGAAATTCAAGGCGTTTATCTTTACCCTTTAAGCTACAAGCATTCAGTGTTAACACTCTCAATTTGTGGGGGTCTTTCATTTTATATGATGCCTTGAAATGTATCCCACAAACAAGACAAAACTCTTCTTTGCTGCGTTTGCTGTTCAATCTTTTCAGTGACGTTTTAGGTGATTGATATTGAACAGTTGTTTTCTTTTTTCGAAGAGGAGAACTAACCGGAGTTTGATTCATAATTTGCGACTAAACTCATGCAAAGCATATTAGCATATTGACAGCTTTCGCGCGATGGTAAGGGTTTTGGCACGTCAACGAAAACAGTTTCGACCCATGGCAGAGGTCTCTTTTCCTCGCGAACGCAACCACAGCGAAATACAGAGAAAAGAGGCCTCTGCTAGCAGGGAAAATTCAGAACTACGAATTGATAAAAAAAAAAACCTTTACTGATGTTTGATGGAATATCATCCGTGTCGCGTCTCTGTTCTTTCGCGTTCTCACAAACAAACGAGAACGCGAAAGAACAGACTCGCGACACGGATAAGTGAACTGATAGAAACAAACAGGAAGAAAACACTGCTAGCAGGGTACGGAAAACGATGCACATCGCTAAGGTTGGTTGTGGTACGGCCGCCATATTTGACAGATTGCGCATGCGCGGTATAATTGTGATGCGTGATGCCGTAACAATAAAACATTCAATTCTCAACAAAATATATCGTGCATCAGATCGGTTTCCTACCCTTTTAGTGGGGATGGAAAAATCGCGCCGCTTGGGGTCGAGTTACTTATTTATCAGGCGGCTGCGATTACAAAGCGCGCTTTTTGAAAGTGGTACGAGGTAACGCGTCCCTACGGGGCCCGAGGGGGGGGGGGGGGGGGGGGGTCTTCAGGATAAAAGTGATAGGGATGCTTGTCGGGAAATTCGAAAAATACATCTAAAAAAATTCCTGCACATCAAAAATTGCTACCCTAAATAATACCTCAGAAGCATTAAAAAAAATTCCATTTCTAAGAGAAAAGCCAATTTTGTTCTCGGATACCCCCTAAAAATACCTGAGTCCAATTTTGACCCCTAAAAAATACGACGAGCATCCCTATCAGTTCGACATGGGAAGAACCCCCCATTGTTTTTTACCAAGAACTCTTGAAAATTTTCAACCCGTTCTTGGAAGATTTTGAGACTCGTCACTTTTACTTGATTGACTCAGTAGCCAGGTCTGGAAGGTCCGCTCTGATAAAGAAAAATTCAGTACCACTGCAAGCTAGGGCGAGCTATCTAAGAAAAGATGGTTCGCAAAATCCTGGCTACGGGCCTGCGGGGATAATTTAAGATCTTGTCACATGATCCACTCAAATAGGTACATACAGTCGAACCTCTATTAAGCGGTCACCCTCGGGACTTAGCTTAGTGACCGCTTAATAGAGGTTGACCGCTTAATAGAGGTTTCGCTATTTTCGCCCCTAAATTAGCGTAAATCGGGCTGTAATTATACGTAAGAACTTTTTATTATAATAATCAACAGTAACAATCGTGTTAGCCCTAAGACGGGGCCTGGTGCATTTCAGTTTGATCCAGAAATGTTTGAAACCGCCTAGTCAGTTTGTTTTTGCCTATACGGCTCTTGTGGCTTTGCCCAATTCTATGGGCATTAGCTACTTTCGCTGGCGTTATGTAAAGTAAATGAGTGCGTTAAGGTGATGTTACACGCGTCGTTTCCGTCGATATCCGTCATTAAGCGTTTGCGCGATTTTGGAAGTCGAATAAAAAACTCGCAGTGCGTTGCCGTACCCAAAAACTCACAAATCTGACCCAGTTGCATTCATTCGGGGATACCATGAATACATGACTGAGTGGGAACCAGCACTAGAAGATGTTTACAAACTTATGCGGGAACCAACTAACATAAAGGATCCGAATGCTGTTGCAATCGTAAGAGAAAAAGCCGACAAAACGGTGATGGGTGGAGACGGTCACCCGAATACTCTAGTTGACGATTACGAAGTTATCAGGCACATTCCCAAACTGATGTCAACGTGGGTTACCAAATATCTCAAGAGACCTACGAACTGTGAGAAAGTCGTAGTCAAAGGGAAGTGGGTGAACAGAGGTGGTGGCTATGGACTCGAGATTCTTTGTGAATACATATTTGAAGGTGACAGTTTTTCTTCTAGTTGGCTAAAGCGGAAATTGGTAATCGAGGAATTTGATGCGACTGATCCGCACAAGACCACACAAGTCTCACAGACGATTAGCCATAGTAATTAGATTAGACAGTTAAAAATATGACGAAATATGACGTGCACTATCTGTTGTCATGCTGACAATTGGGACCCTCCTTTGGTGACCGCGTCCGCTTAATAGAGGTGACCGCTCAATAGAGGTAAAATTTACAGTAAACATAAGGGGGGGGACTGGGTGGTTTGAGTGAAACCCCCCTGGGGGGCGCGGCGGGCCCCCCCGACCCCCCACAACCCCATCTTAGGCTTTGGAGGCGCGGCGCGCCCCTCCGAGCCCCCCAGCCCCGTCTCGAGCCACCCCCCTTCTATATATCAATCATATAATGTTTCACGTACATAAATAGTTAGGGCAATTGTTCACGTAGGCCGGGCGCGGTTCGCGTACACGACTCTTTGGGGCAATTGCTAATTATCCATCTACCACTTCGCGTACTTCGCGTATTTTTCCAATGATGCAGTCTGAACCCCCAAGGACTTGCAATTAGACATCCGTCTGTCCTGTGGTATACCGAGCGTTCGAAGGATGAGGTGCGAGGGGATTATTGCGGGTGGCTAAAGGTCGGCCACGCAAACACGTGCGGCCGGAGGTGCATGGACACCTACTGCAAGGTGCACCTCCAAAGGCTCCGTAAGGGCATCCCCCTCCCCGTGCCGTGCAGGATCTGCGGCATAGGGACTCGGTCGGAGACGCGGTTGTGCCGCCCCTGCGGAGCGAATCGTGAAAGGCAGAGGATGCGTGGCGTCGAGAGGCGCGCTCGGAAATGGTTCGCACTCGTCCTGTCTGACATCGCAGCCCGCGGTACGGGCAATTGATACTGGGTGGCACAAGGCATACCCAAACGCTCGTCCCGCCGGCTGTGGTACGGGCAATTAGAGACTGGGTGGCACAAGTCATACCCGAACACTAGTCCCGCCGGTCGTGATACGGGCAGTCGGAGACTGGGTGGCACAGGTTATATCCAAACATGGACGCTTATATAGAGGAGATTCTCGATAGCATGCCTGACAAAGAGGCGCCCGCCGTACTGGCAGGGCTGGTCCAGAATATCCTGGACGAGGACATCCCCGACGATGTCAAACACAAGCTGCTTAAGCCGCTCGTACCGGCGAAAGTGTGGACAGGGGAAGTCGACCCTTTGCTGCCGGGGCGGCGGCAAGAGGGCCCAGAGAGCTTAGACCCCGAGGAGTACTATTCTCTCTTCGTCGGCGGCACCCATCTTCGGTTCCCAAGCGTGGATGCCACTCTTCGGGAGTGAGATACGAGATCTTGGTGGAACAGGTGTCATTGCTCTAAAGCCGGTTATGCGGGGGCCTGATATTAATGACGACGGCTCGGTGTGGTGGGTCTCGCACGAGCGAGAGTCTCTGAGGGCAAACGCAGTGCTGCCGCTGGTGCTCGAGATGGTAGACCCCGACCGGCGTTACGGACTCTCGGTCGTTGGTAAGGCCCCCGCAGAGCCATTGGCGCCAATCACGGAGGAGGAAGGGCGCTCGGAGCACAAGATTGGTGGGTCGTTAGTCAAAAGAGGGGACCAAATCGCAGTCGGCGCCCTGGAAGGCATCGATGCGGGTATTTGGAAGAAAGGACGAGAGTACCTCGTCTACGTGAGATACGAGCTTCGCCCTTTACCTGAGCAAAATGGGGAGCCTGGGCCAATGTTTGAGCGAGAGGGGAGTGACGCCTTCGCTAACTGTGTTGTGAGCTATGTTGCCGACTTCTTGAGGAACCGCGGCACCTCGCGCTCCCTTGTTCTGACCAAGACACGAAGCAAGATCCTCGAGCGATTTGACAAGAAGCTGGCCACTACGGGGTGCACCAAAGAAGACCTCTTTGAGATGGAAAAGAAGCTCGAGATAAAGCTGGTAGCCGTGGACGCCCTAGGCAACGTTATGTGGGACTCGGGGAAGTACGAGAGGGGGTACACACAAATCCGCATCCCTTGCCACAATAACCACGCCTGGGCGCAGCTTCCGACTGAACCACCTGCGATCGCGAGCGTCCACGGCCTAGACTTCGAGGCTGAGGGGGAGCTTCGTTCGTTATGTCAGGGGAAGGCAGCGCCTCGCGCTACCAGTGCCGCCACAAAAACGCGCGAGGCAAAAGTGCGAGAGGTGATCATTCGCTTTATAAATAGGGCGATCCCCAGAAGCACGAGGATCTGGCTGTGTGGGCGTGTTATAGTCACGCACGAAGGCAAACTGTACCGATCGGGACAAGACGGATGGGCTATCGACAGGGCGTTTACAGACGAGACTGGATATGATCCTCAATGGCTCCCTGATGACCACCCAGCCTACCAAGAGTACACCGAAGCTACGCACTCGATGGGCGGTGCAATAGGGTATCGCTTCAAGAAGTGGACCCAAAGAGAGAACATCAGGCCAACGCCTCTTAAATACAGGGACGTCTGGCGAGCGGCGCAGGTTGAGTCCAAAGTGTGGAATAGCAAGGAAAACTTAGGGGCGCAGCCTCATGCGCACATCGACATGCGTGCGGCGTACCTAGGATGCGAGGACAGCGTCGTCGGCGGCGCCTCGGACGCCATTGATTTGGTACGGAAATACGGCTTCCCTACGAACGTGTATCGTACCGCGGATGTTGTGGGACGGCCATTGAGCGAGGTTCTTCAACTGACCGGGGCCATTCAGCTGACCGAGTGAGAGTTCTCTGAGGCCTGCCACCCCTACACTTCCGGGAGGGTAGGGCAGCACTTGGAACAAAACGAGGGCTGGATCACCACGCCAGAGCTTAAGGACCTGTTAGACTCGGGTGACCTCGTCATGGCCGCGGCGAGGGAGGTGTTGTATAGCGTCGGAAAAAAGGACTCCATTTAGTTCCCCCACTCCATCGCGTGCCGCCCCGGCGGCGAAGACTCGCAGTACCCTGAGTGTCGAGATCTCGCTGTCCGTTTCGTAGGCAAGTGCGCTCGCCATGGCGACGAGTCCTCGATCGTAGTCCGCGACCGTGAAGAAGCCGCGTATCTGACAAACCTCCTTGCAGGCACCGACCACTTACTTAACTTCGAGCATGCCGACGGGGCTCATCTGATCCAATATTAAGACGGTGTCCGGCGCTCACAATGGTACCATATCAGGGCCTTCGTCTTGGCGTACACAAACATAGCGTTGCGACGCATGGTGAGGCGGATCCCTCGCGAAGACGTCCTCCGAGTGTGCACAGATGCCATATACGCAAAGGCGGTGCCCAGTGGTGTGAAGCTCGTGGAGCAATATTCTGGGTACGAGTGGCGACCCGAAGCGGCTTGGGGTCCGAAGAGGTCGGGGTGCTTGGCTAGGGAGCCAAGCACTGCGCCGAGTCTGCCGTGCGATCTAGTGGCCGCAACCTCTGCAAGGATGTATCTAGCCGGCCAGGGAGGATCGGGGAAGACCGAGTGGGCGGTGACCATGTTCCGCGGCCGCAACGTTGTGGTGCTTACCCCCGAGAACGACCTCGCCCACGACCATCGCAACAACCCGCGCCTCGCGGTGAAGGCTCAAACCTACCACCACTACCTCTGCATACCAGCGGAGAAGCCGATAGAGGAGTGGAGACCTTCCGAGCTGGGGCACAAACTCGACCGTCTCGCAGAAGTGATTATCATTGACGAGTGCTGTAAGGTACAGACTTAGGTGCTACGCGCCATCCTAGGGTCACTCGCCACGCGGCCGTGTCAGGTAGTGTGTTGTGGCGACTATGGGCAGGTCCCGCCCTGGGGAGATAGAGAGGGGCCTCACGATATGCTCAAGGAGTGGGCACAAGGGAACATCCGCTGGTTCGAGTACGACTACCGCTGCCTGTGTGAAGACTGCGGAAAGCCGTACAGTACATGCGACTGCGGCACTGCCGCGCCCTCCTCCAGGCTACACGACATAAAGGGCCGGATTTGGTGTCAGCCAGATTCCCAACAGCTTGAAGTGTTTCGAGAGGAGTGGGATGGGGTGGCGTTCGACGCGGCGATCGAGCAGGCCCACCCAAGCGATATGTGGGTGTGCTCGACCAACAAGATGGGGGCCCTTGTTCAGCAGCGATTGGTAGAGCACCACAGGAAAAACTACCCCCGATTGCCAGCAACCATCCGCTTTGACCCCAATCCCAGCGTCGTGCATCGTTATCGCAAGCAAGGGCGGCCAGTGCCCGTGCCAGGCAAAAGGGGTGAGAAGGTCGACGCGTACAAAGGCACGGTAGTCGAGGTTCCTCTCGACGCGGTTCTTAACGGGCTTCCCCTCGAGTGGAAATACGCGGGCTGGGGGACAGTCCACCGGGTGCAGGGCAAGACTATCCAGACTCCAAGACGTTTGTTTATCATAGACCACAGCTTAGAGGGCTGGATCACGAATGCTGTATACACCGGCATCTCCCGCGTGCGGCTCGCCGACCAGATAGTCCGCGTGATCCCCCCCGATAACACCCCCGGTGCCTTGGTTCCCACAGGAATGCAGGCTACGCCCAGTGAAGAGCTCATTATAGCTAGAATCAAACGATATGCTATAGACGACAGGCAAAAGGGTCGCACAAAGTACACGGGACCGCACCACGTTCTGACGGTAGACCACGTACTCGGCATGATTGCTGACGCGGAAAAGAAATGCACGGTCTGTGGCACTCAGCTTCTGCTTCAGGGGTACACCAAGAGTCATCCCCAATGCTTCAGTATCGACCGGCTGGACGACAGTCAGGGTCACTACAAGTGGAATGTCAGACTACGTGCCTTAGCTGCAATAGAAGGCACAAGCGCTGATCACGCTAGGGTGACGCTAGCACGATCAGCAGATTTTTTTGATCTGTTTTGTCACGCTAGCGTCACGCTACGCAACTGCGAACGCGTGACGCCGTGCTTAGAGTACGCCGTGTAATACAACACTGGCTGTCCGGCCTCCATGACCCTCTTTAGTATTGGGTATGCCTTGCTTGTCCACCACGGGTCCGTCGCTCGCCGTCGGTCTCCGTTCCTACCTCTAAGGGGGGCTTTTCTGCTTTGAGAAGCACGCGCCTCAGCTTTATGGCGTCTTTAGGCGCAAAGCCAGTCATGCGAGTCTTCGTTGCGTTCATGTCCGAGATGACAATTGGCAAAGCAGCAACCCACTCGCGGTTTGTCTCGCCGGATGCAAGCTCCTTCGAGTACTGCGCACGAAATAGGCGCTGTGCCAGCCAGCGATGGAAAGACTCGGCAAAAGCTTGGCTCCTGTGGTGCCCTGGCTCAGCCCGTCGGACCTCCACCCCGTGGTCTGTCAGGAGCTTTGTGGTAGCGCCCTTGAACTCCGTGCCGTCATCAACCATGAGGACTTTAGGCCATGCGAGAGGTCCCTCTGCATAGATGCCAGTGAGTTCGCGGGAGACGGCGGCCGCGCTCTTAGTCCTCAGTGGGCGGGCGGCTTTATATCGTGAAGCAACGTCAACGACAGTCAGGGCATACTTGTACCCGCGGTCGGTTGGCAAGAATAGCAGGTCCGGCTGGTGGATACGGTTTGGTATCTGCTAGCTGCGTAGCCGATGGCGAGAGCGCCGGCGCCAATGTACGCCAATTCGGTGTTCTTCTGCGTTTTGCTGGGGATGTAGTAGTCGGACAGCTCGGGGGCCCGCATCGACTCCAGGGATTGTTTTGGCCGGGTCTGGTTGTAGAGTTTGAGCGCGTAGTCGGTGTCGGTGAAGTTCTGCTTTGCGAGGGACCCTCTCTCGCGACTTTGAGCTTGCCAATCGAGGATTTTTTGTCGCCGCTGTTGGTAGCGTCCATAGTCTTGTTGGTATTTCTCTAGGGCCTTGTCGTGCCTCTCCTTCTCAGCTAAGGCAGGGCTCTCATCGTTCGACAGAAACTTTGCGAGGTAGTTGCCGCCAACGAATGCAGTCGCGTTTAGGACGGCGCCGCCAACCAAAATCGCGATGGAGGCCATCGAGTAGTGCGTGTTCGTTTCACGTGCGCACACTTCACGTGCTGTGTGTATGCCTTCGGCGGCGCATGCGCATGAATTGTGCAAAGCACGCACGAGTCTAATACATGGCTCACACGCGCAGTGGTGTGCACTACTGTAGTAGTGTACATACTACACGGGCAGGATCTTCTGGTCCTCAAGGTAACCCTTCAAAGCGACAGCACCTGCAACGGCGGCAGTCATTTTTGCGTAGTTCATGGCGTTCGCGGAGGGGTCTTTGGTGAAGTCCTCGCGTAAGACCTTGCGCCCAGCACAGCCGATACCGGCGACGAGGCCGGTTATGACTGCGGCGTCGGTGATGGTCTTTGTAATCTTGCTCTGCTGCGTCGTCGACATTGCGGTGCACGGACGTGCGGATATGGGTGGGCCCTCGTGTCTAAATGTCTGCTTACTCCATGGATAACAGCCAAGATTTGTCAGGGAGCGCGAAGCGCTGTCGCCGGAACGGGAAGTCGCCGGAACGGCAGATCCTTGGTCTGCTGTGCTGCCGCCAGCGGCGGCCTTGCGGGCGGAGTCACGCCGTCGGCCGCTACATGCGGATCGGTAGCTCGCTGGTTAACAGCTGGTGTACGAGTGAACGCGGCAGCTAGCTCCCGCCTACGTGTGTAGAGGCCGATCAATGACACTAGAAGACCAGCGACCCCGATAACCGAGCTAGCCGACCAAGCAGAGTTGCTTTCCGGGACTGGTGTGTGTATGCCTTCGGCGCGCAAGCCCTCGCGTCCCTGCGGCTCGCTAGCGACCGGCAACTCAACGTGTTGCACGACACGGAGTATCTCTTTCTTCGTTCTGTTAATTCGGTTCCACTTTGCCAAGCGCCTTCCGGCTTCGACTCGTCCAGGGTGTTTAGGTCGGGTCGCGGGTGGTTCGGGGCTCGTGATTCTCTCCGCCAACGCCGAAGGCGTACGTGCAGGTTCATGAGCAGCTTGTTTGTCAGGTTCCGCTGACCCGTTCGCCGTTCGGGCAGGCTGGGCACTAGTACTTCCTTGAGGTTCCTCCATTTGTGTTGACACGCGGTGTCAACTACTTGGCTGCTGAAGAAGTGGCAAACTTTCAAATGAACGTCTGCTCTGGGATGGCAGACTCGCCACTGCGCGTTTGCGGGCAAACCACTGGTGAGTCCGCGGCTGCTACCTCGTGTTGATACCGCGTGTCAGCGCTTGCCGTTACGGCGGTGTTCACATGACGTGCTATGTGTAACGCCCCGACGGCTAAACCCATCAAACGACCGCAGCGTAGAGACAGGCTTCCGCACAATGTGCGGAGCTCGTTGTTGATGATGTAGTCGGACACTAGGTCATTGTGAAGATCGACCACACTGTCTATCGGCAGCGCTATGCCTACTAGCTTGGTCGTAAGCTTCAGAAAGCTGTCTGCCAGGGCGTCTGTAGTCCTGATGGCTAGAGCGGTCTCGTATCGCCTCTCGTACTTCCTCACCTCCTCGGCGCTCATGCGTTTGACGTCGTCGGGAGTCAGGGCCTTGCCTACCATTTCTCTCGACTTCCCCGAGGCTACGAGAATCGCGAGTTTCTCCCTCGCGTCTGCTATCTCAGTTTGCTCACCTCCGGTTGCCGTTCCGGCAGGATGCGTCGAGCAGTCCAACGACTCGACGGCCGGGAGGCCGGCGGCGCCCCCCTTCAAGAAGACTCTCAAAGTATTCGTCGCTCATCATGCCGTGGCTAAGTTGCAACACGTGTGATTACGTATGTACGTACGTAAATGTGTGCACACACACGTTATGCCCTAGGGCGGTGGTTACCGTTCAACTAGGGCGATGGTATAAGGGTGACGCAAGCAAAACTCTAACTTCGAGAACTTTTTCGTCTTGAGGGCCTTCGTCTTGAGGGCCTCTTTCATCTTCTCTTCTGAGAGCTCCACGCCGTAGTCATGCAGGATAGCTTTCATGTCCGCCTTGCTCGGGGTATAGAAGACCACCAAGGCCGCGATGTTCTCACGGAACGGCTTCGTGATGCTGGTGAGCTGCTGCGTGATCACCCACACGCTGATACCCACGTGGCGCGCGCTGGACGCCAAGTTGACGAGCTGGTCAGAGCGCCTCTTTACGTCTTTCGAGGCCGCACAGTCGTCGAGTATGATTAGCGTATTAGTGCCTTCGAAGAGAGCGGAGACAAACCTCAGCAGTATGTCGATCTGACCCGCCTCAGGTGCGATGACAGACAGACGATCGTCGCCCTCGCCGAAGCCGTCGTATGTTTTGTTGTAGACAAAGGTAGGGCACATGAGTACGATGTAGTCAAACCTGCCCCGGAAAGGGCCGCGCAGCCGGTCCACTATGAATCGGGTCTTCCCGCATCACGTCGGGCCTACGATGAGAGCGTTAAATGGGATGTTTTTCGGGTCCATACCGCGCAGAAACTGTCTGTGCTCAGTATTGTATGGACTCTAGCTGTCCGTTCACAAGTTTCATTTGAGCGTCGGTCACCACAAACACGTGACAGTTTACATTACCCGTGCCGCTTGCCGTGCGTTTTATCTCGAGGTGCACACCGTCGCGGGTATTGACCAATCGGAGACCACCTCCATGGATAGCACTGTCCGTCGTCCGTCGTTCGAAGGTCGATCCACAGAGCAAACTTGTCGTTGCCATAGAACGACTCGGGGCCGACCGCCGGGGCGGCAGGCGATCCGCTGTGCACCCCCCGGGGAGGGGCGGACGAACCGTCTTTTCGCCTCCCTCCAGAAATCCGTGGGGCGCAGCCCCTGGCTGAAAACCCTGTTTGGCACGCCGTCGATTGTAACGCGAACGCTCTTGATGTCGGGGTACACGAACTTCTTAGAGTCGCGAGCCCCTGCCGTGTATGGCTCCACAAAGAGGAGCAACAGACCACTCATAGACCTTCGCGGCAGGTTGACACTCTCGTTGATTATGCTGTCCGTCCCTTTGCTAATCACGAAGGTCTTATGAAGGTTCACTTGCTCGTAGAAGAACGTTGTGCTGTTTTGGTACTCGGCGGCTGCAGACCGGGCGAGGTTGTCGCCCCTAAGGCTTTCGTATTCCAGCTCTAGATTTTTGATGCCATAGGATAATTTGGTAGCATCGCTTCCGACTACTACCTGGTCAACCGTTGCGAACGTGATTTCGAAGAGCAGCGTCTCGGAGAGCGCCCTTGGGTACAGTACGCCGTGGTCCGTCAGCAGATAATGGTCTAGCGGGATGGTGTACCTCGCCCCGTGGGCGGCGTTTAGAGCGTTCTCCTTGGCGTTATTAGTCGCTTTATCGCCAGCCTTGGAGCGGAGCTTGCGCATGTTTTCTGACTGTATGCCCTGCTCCAGGCGGTTCTCTCTCTCGACCTTGGACAGGTAAAGCTCCTCATACGTCTTGAAGACGTCGTAGCGGTTGGTGTCCTGGAGCGTTTCTCCTGCAAACGTGATTTTCAGGCGGCTCACGAGATTTCGGCCGACGTTGTTCACGACGGTATTATTTGCATGGCCTGAGATGGAGAGATCGAGACCGACCCTCAAGGAGCCATGCACGAGCGTGACGCCTTCCGATAGCTTTGGGGCCGCCACATATAGCGTCTCGCCTGGGGAGGCCGTCGACGGGTTGAGAGTGACCCGGTGAACAGTTCTCTCGGCTTTCAACCCCAGAGGAGTTCTGGGTGTTCGTTGGGGGTCAAGTTTATCGCTGACTGACATCGTATACGTATATATACTATACATACATAAAGTACGAAGCCGCGTGGCTATGGTGCGGACTGTTAGACATGTCTAATATAGCATAGCACGAGTTATGCGCACGCATCATGGGTGATGTTGTCGTTGACATTGACGATACCTTGCCGGGTGCGTCCGCCGATCGCGGAGCTGTACAGGACCCGAAATGATCCCAGGACCCGAAACGATCCCGGGACCCGAAATGATCCCCAAAAGTACCCCAACTGATCCTCGGACCCGAAACGATACCGAGGAGTCCCCGAAATCAACCCCAAGGAATTACGGTAATGGACAAAGGGAAAGCAGAAGAAATACTTGCAATTCTTGAAGCATAATAAAGGGTTAACAGCGACTCGGTTTCTAAACAACGTGACTTAAAAATATTAAATTCCAACACAATACTTCTATTTATTACATTGCCCGGCGTTAAACCCATAAACAGAGTCCAAAACAAATACACAACTTTAAATTGCTACTGAAAGGAATATAGCATAAACATAGCACAGCTTTGCTCAGATCAACCAAACTTTTGACCTTCCATCACACTCTTAACATTTTGCGGTTCCGACATTGCCCGGCGTAGAGCAGCTTTTGCGCGAGGGTCAGAGACCTAGGGAAACCGGTTTGTGCGCGTTTGACTTGTTCGGCTATAGCGTGTTTGATATGTTCGGCTATAGAGGCTCCCGCCGCAACTGCCGTCTTCTTCGTCTCCTCCTCCTCCCTTCGGGGAATCGCCTCCTCGTTCAGCATCCGCCAGCCTTCCCAATCCATTCTCAGCTCTATTAAACACGAAGGCGGGCTATGTTCAACACAATGGTGGTCCTACATGCTGTGTTCACCGGAGGCAAACTGACGCTCTTCTTCGAGCAGCCGATAAGGCGCCCACGCTTCGTGGCGCTCCGGCAGTGCTCGCTGTTTAACAGCTGGTATAATCTCGAGCGGGAGCATCAGATAACGACTATAGCCTCCCTCCCGCCCATCGCTACTCTGCCAGCCGGGCACCACACGGCCGAGTCCATCGTGGAAACGATCAACCGCGCTGAAAGCAAGATTCTGACCGCGAAGCTGGATCGCCTCACCGGGAAGATCGCGCTCGTGTCCAAAGGCGTTTCGTTCCTGAATGCCGAGCTTTGCGCACTATTTGGCCTAGAGGCTAAAGACGATCAGTTGGGGGGGCGGGGCCTCGCACTTGCCGAAAATAGAGGCCCTCTACATCTTCTGCGATATCGTAGACCGCTCGCAATCCCTTGCCTTAGACGAGCCTTCAAAAGTTCTCGCTTGCCTAGAAACCCGCGGGAAGCCGCACGAGAAAGTCGTCTATGGGCCCGACATCCCCGTTTGTGTCGCAGCATCTTCCTCTGAGTTTGTCTCGAGTATCCGAATATGGATCAGGGAAGACCGCGGTAGACGGGTGGACTTTAAGGGACAGCCTGTTCGTCTCGTATTAGAGCTAACCTAGGTCCGACATAACAAGCATGGCAAACAGCGACGTTAGCAGCGGTGCCATATACCCCTCGCTTCCCAGCGTCTGCCCGCAAACGCACATGACGCCCACCGCTCCGGCAAGCATCGGCGGCGACGTGCAAAGCTTCCGACTCCAGAAAATATGTGACACTCAGGCGGTCCTAGACAACGAGATGACGCATCATCGACAGGTGCGGAAGAAGTATAAGCGCGCCTTTGCCGTTACCCATGCAGTGCCTGTGGCATCCGGAATCGCTGCAGGGGCGCTTTCCAGCGCCGAGGTGGGGGTCTCTCTGAGTGGGATAGGGGTTCTGATCGGCGGTCCGCTGGCAGGGGTCGCTGGGCTGGTCGGTGTCGTGGGCGCGGGGGTAGTCTCTAGGGGTCTTACGAGCAAGGTGGCTAAACACGAAGACACGATGGTTTTAGCGGAGAGTAAGAAAAACTCGATCAGCGAGCTGGTCTCTAAGGCTCTTTAGGACGGGCATATCTCAGACGAAGAGTTTCGGCTAATACTTCAGGAACAAGAGAGATACTACGCGCTCAAGGCCGCTATCAGAGCTCGACACGGCCTCGCACCGCGTGAGAAAAAAAGCAGGAAAGGGCCCTCCCTGGAGGCACGCGAAAAGATGAAAAAGAGGCTGCGAGAAATTCGCGAGGAGTTCGGGAGCGAGGTGTTCGAGTAAAACTCGAGTTTAAACGCCACGCCAGCGGCTTAGAATTTACGGCCGAAAAACGGTTATTCCGCGCTCCGTAGGTTTTGCGTAGATGGATAATTAGCAATTGCCCCAAAGAGTCGTGTACGCGAACCGCGCCCGGCCTACATGAGCAATTGCCCCAAAGAGTCGTGTACGCGAACCGCGCCCGGTCTACGTGAACAATTGCCCTAACTATTTATGTACGTGAAACATTATATGCTTGATATATAGAAGGGGGGTGGCTCGAGATGGGGCTGGGGGGCTCGGAGGGGCCCGCCGCGGCCCCCAAGGGGGTTTCACTCAAACCACCCAGTCCCCCCCTAAGGGGGAAAATTCGGGACTTTGGTAAATGACCGTTGAATAGGGGGTGACCGCTCAATAGAGGGCCGCTTAATAGAGGTTCGACTGTATCTATCTATGGATGACTCATGGTTTATTGTAGGACAATCTCTCCCATAGATGTAAATCTATGAAAATCCACATTTATGTGGTATAATGATAATGATAGCTCTGAATATGTAGTATGATGATAGCTCTGATATTGTAGTACGATGATAGCTCTGATTATGTAGTATGATGATAGTTCTGATTATATAATGTAGTATGATGTATTACAGTAAATACTAGCAGCATAACAACTATCATGTGACAAGGGGAGGGTCTGACCCCACATTTTTTAGCCAGTCCATGATCGTATACTCCACGCACTAAATGCATGCTTTCATCAATAAAAGAACTTCAATTAACCAACCCTCGTATCCTTTGTTATTAAAACTTATGTGAAAAAAATTCGCGCGGGCAAGCATGACGCTGGACTCAAAGGCGATTTGTTTTTTGTTTGATTTGTTTTACACCTTTACTGTTCTTTATATTTGCTTTTCCTGCCTTCCAAGCTATGCAGAGTCCTCGTGGTTTCCATTCAAATTGCCCGTTGCTTTTAACCGTGTCGGGACAACTGCACCAAAACAGCTCTATTTCTTTCTCTGACTATAACAATTTTGCCTAGAAATTTCCTGCCTAAAAATAAACAATATCAGCTAATCAATGTCCTTGTTCCGGATACGGTTCTCGCCTAACCCAGGCCGTGACTATCATGCGTCTGAGACTCGAACAATTATACCAAAAGCAGAACGATTTAGAAAATTATTGTATACCATGCAGACGAACACATTTCACGAGGTAATAGAGACTGCGGTGTAATTACGTAAGTGAAAAAAAGACTTTAGATGCTGTTGAGGCCACATTTGTAATAACCTGCCACATTTGATATAGTAATAAGGTAGGCCACATTTGTAATAAACCGTCTAATATCTCATGAAAGAAACATCTTATGACATCCTAACTTGGTAGGTGTCATGTAGGTATCAAAGGGGGTGCAACGAGATGGTCACGTGATGTGTGACGTCATCGATGACGTCATAAAAATATGGAAGAACATGCCGTAAAGTAACAAATACTCTTTTTTTTTTGTTCTGGGGGGATGGTCATTATTTTTGGTCGCCTTTTGGGGGGAGGGTAACAAGTTTTGTGCTTAAGATTGGGGAAGGGCCGAAATTTTTTAACCAGAAAATATTTCAACTTAGCATGACAACTTATAATGACCCTATCCTTACGACCAGCTGTGTAGTGTATACAGGGTGATAGAAACGGCTTCAATTGGAGATATTAGTGAAGGATCTGCCAGGCTACTCGAAGTCAGCATGAAGAGCGTCTGCCATATTGGAAAGTGTGCAAAGCATCATGGAGCCGACAGCAAGGGAGTAGCCTGGGAACGAGGCTAAGTTCGCTATCTTCGCGGGAAAATCGAAAATGCATAGTAGATCATGTTACTTTAGATACTAACTAATGTCGCTCGATACTTCGAAATAATAAAGCGTCTTATGGTTACCACGACCCGGTTTAGTGGATGCAGTAAATAAGTCAATGCTTCCATCGCCATTCGGCTATTTTACAATCGAACAAGACCCTGCGTGCAGGGTTGACTGGGATACGTGATGGGTTACCTGTGTATATGTATGACAATATTTTTGGCTATAATAATACCGCCTGGATATACTAAAAACATTTGTAAAATCTTGAGTTATATTATAAATGCCTTATCATAACACTGATTGGGGCAAGAATGGTAAGAAGAACCAACTCTCCAGGTTTGATTGGGGGGAGGGGGGACTCACCATGAAAGTGGACATGACTGATTGTCCTATCTTTTACAGTGTAAATTTCTACCAAATGCTATCATACAGCAGTGCATATACAGCATACAGTAGCATACACATAAACTACATAGAAAGAGATATAATCCACAGCAGAGAACTGTCATAGAAAATGTGTTTAAAAATTGTTATAAGTGATAGCACATTTGGGGGGGAGGGGGGACAAAACAGTTTTTAGGATATAGCAATTTTCAAACAAATAATCTGGAAAGTCAAAAGATATATTTAGTCCACCAAGTTGTTTTGCAACAGCTACTCTTGTGAGACAATGAGCTGGCCCTATATTTCTTGTGCTGTTTGAATTCTCCTTCAGGAATGACTACGCCTATCTGGTTAACTTCTAGAATACCATGGATGTAACAAGGGGGGCTATGGCCAAACATTCCTTGGGTGTATTTGCTTTGAAATTAAAAAAATATAGAAACAGATGTGAAGACAGATATATAGACACGAATGGGAGCTGCTTCTTGCTTTCTTGGAACTCCGGTCTCCCACTGGAGACCTTGCTATTTTCTAACTATAAGGGTTTGTAATAAAATCTGAATACTAAGCAAAAAATGTTTTAAGATATTAACATATTCATGGGAAATTTAAGAGCATCACTTAGGAAGCAGCAGCATTGGTGGAACAATAATAATGAGAAATATTACAAAAAAACAAAACTCCCTTTTTTAAAAAAACAAAAGTAGCAGTAAGTGTTACAAATTGTTCCAATAAACCCGCGATTATTAGCCACAATTTATTTTGGGTCTCAACAGCATTTCCTAGCATTCCCTTGTTGACAATATCAGCCGTTTTTCCACCAAAATACAAAATGCACATAAGAAATAAATGTAATTAACTTTACTTCATTCCTGAGTGTATAAAGCTAAAGCACCTCAAATTTTGGCCTTGAAGAAAGCTCCCGAACACTTGTTTCTTTCTCTACGGCCCTACGGGTCGGGTCTTCGACTAATCGTATCATGAATCGACGAAGGAAATATGCGGTAAAAATTCAAATTGACATGAATCTCCACAATAGCATTATAGATAGAAAAGCTTTGATTGCATTTGCAATAATATAATTGCCAAAGTTGCCTTTTTTACCGGCACAAATATAAGCTAATGCTCGGATGAATATTCAAATCCAACATGGCGCGCCTCCTGTCTTGAAGTGAATTAGCGATGACCTTATAACGGCAGAAGGGACGTACTTTATGTAAGCTCAGCCATAGCGTAATAACAAATGGGGACACAAAATAGATGGTACACGAAGTGGCGCAGAGGCTCATGGGGTATTACACAATATGGCAGATTTCCCGGGACCACGGGAAAAAAAAACAGTTGCATTTTATGACTGGGATACCGGTAATAAAACGGAGTTATTAGTACACAGTTGAGATTGTAACGAGCATTTTCCGAGCGAGTAGTAAATTCCAGGGTATCCAGTTTAGTAACTAAACTATGATCTAACCGATGGTCTAATGAAAACACAAATTAATTGCCATTTACCGTAAAATACTGAGATCTAGACTGAGGTCTAGAATGACGTCTCCTCTGGAACTCTTTTCTTTGAGTTTGTTTCCTTTGTTTTACTTTTTTTGATCCAAAGACGTCATGCATTACACAATGACCACGACGATACAGACTAGAACTAGAAAGCCAAAGTAGCAAGTTAATTCGCTGGTTTTGGTTCAACCAAAATCACCAGTGTTTGAATGAATGATTATCAGCAAAGACAAACGTGACAGAAAATCTTTTAAACAGGCAGCGCGAATTGTTTTGGATTGAATAAACTTCAACTTACACTGTAGCAAAGTCATTTTCTTGCTGATAGCGATCAAGGTAGAATTTTAGACTGTTAATATCGCTCTCAACAGTTGCTTTAATATTCTAGTTTAAGCGGGAGCGTTTTGAGCATGTGCAAGGATGAGTGTATTAGGAAAGACGCATTCGCTGTGTCGCAAACAAAAATTAAGGCCCTCCCCCAGAGCAAAAAAAGCTAAAAAAGCGTATTGGTTAGTTCATTAAAATCAAACTCTAGCTGTGAGATGCACATTCTTCCAGGAGCACCAGACTAAGATTTCTTTTCAAAATCCATTTCTCGTCCGGGAATAGCTCGTAGACAATCATACCACCGCGACCAATCGATTCCCTTGATGCTGTGTGTAGTCAGATGGCTTATGTAGCGACAATGAGAAGATGTATTCCGAGAAAGGATTTTGCAGAGCCGTAGGGGAAGATACAGAAACATTAAAAAATATTGGGGGCACAGCCACGCCCCTACTAGTAATCTCCTAATCCTTTTCCATTACAAGGCCTGCTACGGCCTTGTTTTCCATTCCAAAAGGCCTGCTACGGCCTTGTTTTGGATTCGCTTGTCAGCGCTTTGTTTGGGCAGTAAGGGATTATCTCGCTTTTTGCTTCCGTGTGCGGGGGTTGTCCAATTACGCCACACAGCGAAGAACAAATACAGATCCACTGATTTCAGCGGATCCCATCATGCAGGAGAAATTAGTTTCCGCAGAAAAATAAAGACCTAAGAAATCCGATAACTTAAATGTGTATTTCCAAGCTTATCTCAAAATCCAGGTTTACCAAAAAGTTTCAACATAAAACATTAGCGCCATAAGAGCTTCCTTGCTCCGGGGGTGAAAAAACAAGTCATTCACTTAAAGGTGAAAGACAAAATTCCTATACGAATATCGATAACGAAATAACGACAATAAACAATAAAAACATTTTATTTGTCCATCCATGTTTATTTAAATACATGAGGCTACAAATCTAAACAAATTAGTTCGTAGCACTGAGCTGAATCGCTACCCGTGTCCAGTATTATATGGGGTCGGCAAACTGATCCTATAGCACAGGATGATTCAGAAATTAAACTGTGAAAATGCTGTTTCCTAAAACTAAAGTTACAAGATAATTTAAAAATCTTCCAGTGAAAAGCCTGTATTCGAGCAGAAATAAATCAATTCAATAGACTCTTTGCAAGGTATGCATGGAAAGAAAAGCCTTAGTACGGCACGCGATAGGCGATGCACTTTCATGCAAAAGCTATTTACAGCTGCAGAATTTAGGATGTGTAATGTATACGTAAAGCTGCGGGAATTTGAAACACTAACTAGCGCAATTAAAAAAAACCCAGAGACTGGAAACATTAATAAATAGTTGGTTAAAACTGGTGTGAACAGGATGAGCAATGTCCTGAACATGCGGCGAGTGACTATGTTACACTAGATTCATTCCAGGTCTACTTGGTATTGGTAGCGGCGGCGGCGGCGTACGCGTTGTAGGCGGCGCTAGAGGCAGGCTGCTGCCCCGTCGCCCCCTGCTGGTAGGTTTGTGGATACGCCTGGTATGCTTGCGCATACTGTTGTTGTTGTTGCGGTTGTTGGCCGTACTGTTGTTGTTGACCATACTGCTGTTGCGGTTGCTGTTGATAAGACTGGTTGTACTGCTGTGTGCTGTAGGACTGCTGCTGGTTGGTCATGAGTGGTTGAGCTTGCGACTGTTGTTGTTGTTGTTGTTGCGGTGGGGGTGGAGGGGGTGCGGGGCCGTACATGTTCTGATTGCTTTGATCATAGTTCTGATTCCAGTTCTGGTTGCTAGGCTGATTGCGAGGTGGGGGTGGTGGGGGTGGATTGCTACTCTTGTAGCTGCTCCCTCCACTCCTGGAGTTACCACCGCTGCTAGACCGCCCCCCTCCACCTCCTCGAGAGCTGCTCCCACCACCATAGCCACTTCCTCCCCCGTAGCCATTCATTGATGAGCTGTTATTGTATGAAGAGCGAGAGTCGCTGCGGTTGTAGTCTGGTTTGGGGTTGCTGCGAAGGTCCCTGGCGTAGGTGTTGTCTCTACGGAAACGGTCACGTTCTGGAAAGGTAAAAAAGTGATTAGAGGTCAACAATTTCTTTCTTTGTATTTTGCAAACTGTACATCACTGAACAATCACAACTTCAGAAAGACAAACACGGGAGCAAACACAGGAAGAGAGCATTGTAATTAACATCTTTATACAACATGATTGGAGTTGGAGATTCTTTTTTGTTCGTTCCCTTAAAAAGAGTAATTATTTTCATGGTTCGTTGTGAGGGGGAAGATGAGATATTTTGAGAGTTCATTGTCTAATGAAAGACAAAACACAACTTCAAGTGGGATGGTGGATTGAGGCGGAGCAGGGTGTGATTTAAGGTGAGAGCCAAAGCACGTTTTAGGACGACGTCAGGACCGAGAAAGACAGATAACAGAGGTTTATTATCTACTAAGGATACGATATGTGTTACAAGACACTCACTCTTTCCAAAGTTCCTCGCCATGTCCTGTAGGTTTAGAAGCTTGGGGTTGACATGTTGCTTGGCCTCCTGTAGAACCGACACCAGCTCCTTGGCTTGCTTTGCATTGTTGACGGTAAAGAAAGTGTACGAGGTCCCGGTGCGGTCGGAGCGTGCTGTACGGCCGATGCGGTGGACATAGTCCTCAGTGCAGTTCGGAAAATCAAAGTTTATCACAAACTTGATATCCGAGATGTCTGAATCATATTGTTATACATAAGTTACAGAGACGAATCCCATCCTACACCTTCAACAATGTTCAGTTCAAAATTGCAGCCAAAAGGAACCCCACATATAAAACCAAACAAAGAGGGGGAGGGAAGGGTCAAAACAGGAATGTTTTGATAGCAGTGAGGGGTGAGTGGGGGGGGGGGGGGGGGATACATAGGGTTGAGCGTCCCTCCCGCGTACTTACGTACTCCATCCCCCTAATTGGTAGCCTCCAGTAGAGATCACACGCGACGTGCTAACTCCTCTTGGCGGGAACCAGGATCCATGACTCTTTGATGCTTTTCCAGATAATTTGAGGGAGCGAAAGCCGCACAGAAATTTATCGCAAAGTAAAGTCGGTTTACACTAGTGCAAGCCTTGTGTTCTTCTGTATTTCAAGCCGATGGCCCTTCACAAAATGCCTTATGCACCTACCCAAACAATAACCACTGCACCTAAAACTACTGTTGAAGACTTCAAAACTTGAAGGTTGGCACTATTTTGCTACCTGATCCAGTTAGAAAAAATACAACTGCATCAGCATCTACCACATCTTTGGTTAGCATGTGTTATAGATTAGTTCATTAATCAAGGGAAAGACAAAGTAATGGACAATTTCAGAATTTGGTTATGTTTGCTGAATGATGACTAACTGGACCAGATGCAAAAAGAAGTGCTATAAACTTAGTCTATATGCTCATGTCTTTCTATTTTTCAAATCTTCCCTATGACACCAACACTAAAGAACTGGTGTGGTTGTACAAGTTGAAATACAGGTTCCACAAAGCTTGTACTTGCGTGAAACCCGACTGTACAACCACAAAGCAAACACAGTTCTTTGAAATCTTCATTTTATTGGCTCTTTTTTTTAAAGGTGTTGGTGTTTGAATTCCATGTCAGAAGTAGGCTCTGCTCAGCCTTGGTCCCTCGACTGGCACTAACCATCAATCATCCTCCAAGTAAAGACTGGTTTGGACAACAGAGAGGCCAGGAAGTAACCAGGAAGGCAGGTCCCTAATCTATAGTGATACACAAGAAAGACGAGCCACAGTGCAGGCAAGCCTATCCTGGTAAGTTCAAACTGGTCCACTCTAAAAAGCTAAGGATTACAAAATTGCTCTCAAGATGTGATGTGGTTGAATATTATGCTGTGAATCCTAAAAGGCCCCAAGAATGCGAAAAGAGCAAAACAAGAAATTTGATATAAAGTGAAATCTTAAAAGCCTATTAACATCAATACTAAAGAATTTGAGGCCAGTTTTAAAAACAACGTTTTCACGAAAAAAAAAAAGACACTGGAGGTCAGTGTTAGTTTTGACAATTTTCGCATGCCAAGTGACCAATTAATGTGGTGTGTGAATTTTTTTTCCAACTTAAATCTTAACAAAAACATACTATCCATATGATGTGTGGACCAAATAAAATTTACATAATCCAGCTGAATAGATGCAGTTGTTGAAGCGACAGGGCCAGACACTTGGCAAAATATTTTGTGAAGTTTCCTCACCATATGCAAGGAAGAGGCCAGTCAGCACAAGTTATCTCTTAGAGAAAACCAGTTACTCCGGAATGTTATCACTGGCTCATCAATTTGGCACTTTGCTACTCCCTCGAATCTAGTGGTCCAACGTTGATGTCATTAAGAGAGGAGCTAAACCACAATAGAATGCAGGGGATATTCTAGGCTGTAGAAGAATTTTTTTTGGAAAGATGGAGTTTTTTCAAGCTCTTATTGACATCAGAGACCACAGCAACTTACGTTAGTCATGAACACGCTGGATCCAGCCGTGAAGGCCAACTAAAACCCCAACCAGTACCTACTAGGAAAGGCTCAAAGGAAACATTAGTTGCTGAACAACATTAGTTGCTGAAGGTGAAACAATCATTTCAGACCTACCAGCTACCATTATCACAACAGCCATGTCAACAGATACATACCTAGGCCTCTGGATGCCACATCTGTGGCAACAAGGATCGGGGCATGACCTTTGCGGAATTCTGAAAGATAACCACATCGAGGAACTTTCAACACCATGATTTTCTACACCTCAACAGCATTTTCATTGTCTTGCCTGCTAAAGTACATGTTCAACACTAAGACCTCTATCAATTTTATTGGCACCTACCACTTAGAACCCAGTCTCTTTCAGGCTGAGCTTTGTCACCATGAATACACATAGCTGGCCACCTGGTTTACATAAATAGAGATGAACATGAGGTTAGATTGAAGACTGTACATGGAAATAGCAATCTTTTACTAATTCTGGTGCTCACCCATCTGAGCGCAGCTTTCGTGTAAGTTCATCAGCTCTCCTTTTTGTCTCAGTGAAGATCAGCGTCTGCAACGAGGATAAAATTACTATGCCGCCAATAAAACTTCCAACACTAAAAGATCAATTTGAAAGTAGCAACAAACCTTGTTCTCTTTCTCTCCCATGATCTCTTCGAGAAGCTTAAGCAGCCTGAAAACATAGACCTTCTAGTTAGAGATCAATCCACAATTTTTAAAGTAATTCAGAAGGTTAGAAACCAATGAACAGAGTTTGCAAAGCATGTCCAGAGTTCAAAATGTTCGAATTTCCGCATTACAGGTGCAATTTATTGGGGTAGATGTGGTACTGGGATCGTGCTATAGAGGCAGGCAATTTGACTTGATGAGCAGATAGAACAAAATAATTCCTGCATCTTTACTGACAGGTTGAATGCTAAAATGACCAAGCATTGCAGTCTCTTTGCTGGCCAAATTCTCCTCTCCCTTCAAGAGTTAAATGGTCACTCACTTGTGTTCTTTCTCATGGTCCTCACAGACATCTACAATCTGTAAAATCTTGTGATTGGCAGTCAGTCCAAGACTACCGACAGTGATGTGCACATAGTCTGAGAGGAAGTCGTGGGCCAGGCCCTGCACTTCCTTGGGCCAGGTCGCACTCCACATGAGTGTCTGCCTGTCTGGACGGATCTGGTCAATGATGGTTCTAATCTGGGGCTCGAAGCCCATGTCTAACATGCGGTCGGCCTCGTCCAGGACAAGGTAGGTGCAGTGGCGCAGGTTGGTCTTCCTGGACTCAAGCATGTCAATCAAACGGCCTGGAGTGGCAATGCAGATCTCAACACCTAAAGGCAAAAAACAAAGAGAATTAAGAACACGCTGTGTACAGACAAAAAAGTTGTGATGTGTAAAAATGGTTTGTGGCATTAGGTAGGAAGAAAATGTGTTGTTACTGGAAACCAAAGGAATGCTATCATGATTGCTGTATAGGCTCACTGAGATTGTTTGATAGAGCTCCACTCGAAATAGAATTTTAGCCTTGCTTGGCACTTATACAAGTTATACATGGCTGTACAAAACTTATTTTCTAGGGCTGTAGATCTCCTGAAGTAATAATGATTAAACATGCAAAATGAAGGACAAAGATTAAAAGAAAGTAAATAGAGATAGCAAAATTAAAAACATATCAATCCACGGTCAGAGTGTCCTATGTATTTATAAATCTTGTCCATATGTTTTCTTGTACTGTAAGCTTGGTTTGTACCCGTTCGTGATCATGTAACAGGGTTGTTCAACATCAGAGAGTGCCTATTGTTTATGCACTTTGAAGTTTGTTAGATTTCCTAACCAGTCTTCTCTTCTATGCCACAGGTAACCTCATTTGCTTACCTCTTTCTAGCTCCCGGATTTGAGGTCCTTTTGGTGCACCACCATATATACAAGTACTCCTAAGCTTGCAATGTTTGCCAACAGAGTATGCAACCTCCTGAACTTGCTGAGCAAGCTCACGCGTTGGACATAACACCAACACCTACAACCACACAATAACATTGTCAATAACATTCCGTGATCAAGATGGAGAAGGCAGAAAGGACACGAGCTCATGAACTTCAGTAACGAGGATTCAAGATTGTCTACATTTAGCATATCAGGCAATGTTTGATTCTCTCATCATTAGCTCAGAGTCAGAAAGATATGTCGAAAGTGGACTCACGATAGGTCCATCTCCAGGCTGGAGTAATGGCTGGTGGTTGATGTGGACAATGCCAGGAAGAATAAACTGTAACAGCAAAGGGCAAAAGTCAGACACACTCAACACACAAAAATTAAGATCTAAATGCAAAAGAGAAAATGGTAATGAAACAATAGTAATCAAGTCTTAGCTTACAGATAATGTCTTTCCAGATCCGGTCTGGGCAATACCAACCAAGTTACGTCCAGTCAATGCAACAGGCCAGCCCTAATTGTAGAATAAAGGGACTAACTTTTAGATAATTACATGTGGACGATGATAAATTGATAAGTTTTATATACAACTTATGCTAATGCCTTGTGAAAACAGTGCCACCATTGCAGGAAAACACAACAGTGTTGGACAACACAAGGCTAATTTCTTTTTTTTTTCATGAGCTGTGCTATTTGTTACATCTTAATTAGTATATAATTCCATTGAATACTGCCCATGGGTTATATGACATTTGAACTTGCTTAACATTCTTTGCCAGGCAATGCCTGTCTATTTGGGATGGGAGCACTGAATACAGAAGGTTTAAATTACTTGGTAATGATACTGTGAGCTTCAGTAACGAGGAATTCAAAATTGTCTGCATTTAGCATATCAGGCAATGTTTGATTCTCTCATCATTAGCTCCATGGTAAGAATCAGAGACGCAAAGTTTGACACACTCTTACCTGTGCTTGGATCATTGTCGGTTCTGTAAATCCTTCTCTTTTGAAATAACTCTGGATGTAATCTGGAAACACAACATATCGTCATCATTTATACTCTGACAAGTATATATAGCAATCACCTCAATGACAAAACATAAATATACATATAAAGTTAGCAAGGGAATCTTATTTTTCAGTGTTAACCAGCCATGAAATAGGACAGTGAAGCATCTAAACTCTAAGGTCTCAATATCCTGAGGAACTTGAGTAACAAAGACATGATATTTAAGGAAATCACACATGCTGATATCTATTCTCATCATTTTTCTACTTTACATCACTTCTTATCTCCCTGGTTTTATAACAATGTCATACCGGGAAATGCAGATTCTTCAAATGTTGTCACTGGTTTGGGGACATTTCTGCCATTAACAGTCAAATCCTTGCTTCTACGGTAAGCGTCTACTTCATGCTGCCCTCTTGCCTGTACAACAGGGTGTTCGCGATAGAAGTTCTTTTCAAACTTTTGAAGGGAGTTCATATCCCATCGTGGCTTTCTGAGGCTAGCTCCTGGCTGATTATTGCTCTTGCCACCACCGCCACCTCTGAAGGATGATCCCCCAAATGAGCTACCACCACCTCGGCGGCCACCCATAGCACCGCCGCCAAAGCTTTAAAAACATACAAGGCTAGTTATATACCATAGTAACAGTTAGAAAAAATAATAAGCTGAGACCAACTTATTTCATTTGAGGCAGATTAAACAGATGAATGGTGAGCAAAAAATGCATATCCAATTGCAGTATGAAATAGTAAGTAACTATAGAATTCAGCCCCATCTACACTAACAATTTTTAGTTGACAATTTTTAGTTGAAAACTATATTTGTTGGCATCTACACTAGCAATTTTTCGTGTGTGACAATTTTTAATTGCCGAGAAAAAGCAAACCAGTCATTTGAGCAGCTATAGTTGCAACATAAAAGTTATCGACTTTGCTACATCTACACTAGCAAATAAAAATGTCAACTTAAAATTATTAGTGTGGATGGGGCTCTATTTTTGCATAGAATTTTTGTTATGTCGTTATCTAGGCGGGAAAGAGTCGTTTTAGAGTGGATTGTTAACGACCAACATAAGACACATTTCCTGATGGTCATATCGAGAATAAACGAATATAATCCCAGTTAAACAAATACAGAAGATAAAGGTACACATTATTTGAAAAGTCGTTTTATTTTTTTTATTAAAAGAATATGAATGTTGGGCGGAAAGCGTCATTTCTGAGTCTGGCGAGAAATGACTTGAACACGTTTCGCAATGGCCCACTGTTTGTTGGCTTGGCTACTCAAATATTGTGGGGAAACATAAAGCAATGGATATATCAAACGAGGTGAGTAATATATGATAGTATTTAGGCTACAATAGTAGAATATTCCACGAAGAAAAGCGAAAACAAGCTTCGTAATGGCGGCAAAATGAAAGAGCTCGAAGCAACGACTACGAGCTGAAGTTGGTCTCACCTTTTTCGCTCTGAACGGCCTCCCATATCAAAAGAACGTCTTGTTTCGTATCTAGACATGTTTCCGACTGAGCTTAGCACCTTAAAGGTGTTCCTTGGTGAGAGAACGCGGAGAATTTTGACAAAAAACCGACACAAAGTCGTAGTCGGCACGTCGCTCAGAAAGAAATGGTCGAAAGGGTGGCTGTGACGTCATGGGCGAACACGAGGGTGCTGCTGAACGTTGATTGGCTAAGCACTCTTGCGTAATGTAAACGCTATGTGTTAATTTGAAGGTGGGAGGGGGGGAAGGATTATTTTTTCGACGGTTCCATGTTGGGCAGAAAAAGCGGAAAGTTACTTCCCTCAAACAAATACAAATTGTGTTTAATTGGGTTTTTCACTGTTTTTGCAAACGTGGCATGGGAATTTTTAATATGAAAATCATAATAAAAAACAGATGAAAACAGCATTATAGAAAAGCAAAAAAAAAAAAAAAATCTAACAAGCCATGTTGGTGTATTGAAGAATTTTATTTTCTGTAGATTTATTTTAGACCTACCTCATCACATGATCACATAGAATACAGCCATAATCGTGTTATGTAAATGAAAATGGTGTCTGCCCCATAGAGAATATGACTGAGCCATGAGCCCCCATCCCCCCCCCAAGAAAACATTTTCTAGAATACATGATACTATGACTGTAACTTGTATTTAAAGCTGAAAAAAATCGTAGCTATGGCCATCAAGAATACAGTGAGGTCACTGAATATTTTGCAGTTATCATATAACTGATGTTAATAATTCTAGTTGATTTTCAGTATTTCTTTTATTGTGGTATTGTACAGAAATGAGTTTGTTTTACACTGTTTTGCTTTGTTTACTAGTTTTGCTAGTCACATGCCATATTTTAGTCATTATCACAAGAATTCTTAGATGGAGCTTTGGTTGAGTTAAATACCAATACTGCAAAAGTGCTCCAATCCTGTCTTTCATAACTGACCAGGCCCGTACCCAGGGGGGTGCAGTGGGTCCGAGCGCATCCCCCACAACAGCCGAAGGTCACCTTCGGTTCCCAATGGACGAGCTATTTGTAGACAAAACCATAAGGCATAAGCTAGATCACTCTGGTATGTAGCCAAATCCGACAATAAATGTTCACTACTTAGTAATCCACACCACCCTATTTACCATCTTCCATAAGTCACTCCTTACTCAATTACTATTTTTACCTTTTGTTAGTTAATCATCAATGAACTTTGAACATATACTAGCCGTAACATGCCATTGTAAATCATTTAAAACCTGAAGAAGGCAGGTATTGGCCTGCCAAAATATCGTTCTAAAAAACATAAATCTGCATTGTTGTCGACTTTTTCTTTTAAAGGTTTTATTAATTGATCAATTGTCGACGCAGACCACAAGGTCCGACGCACACCAGCAGATAGAGGCTGTCCGGTGGTTTCTTCCTACGTTTTTGTAAAATAAATGTCCCATGGAGATACTGCAAAGGCATAGAAAAATACCTTTTTGTTCTTTCGGGGATGGTCAGATCTTTATCAGGGAACTCATTTCCTCCCTCCCCCCCCCACCGAAAAATTTTTTTTTCGGATTTCGCACCCCAGAAGAAAAATCCTGGTTACTGGCCTGCTGACAAATGCCGACAACTGTAAGGAAACTTTATCAATACTCTCTGTTTAATATTTTCATATTCTGGTTCATGAGGTCACAAATACTTGGTTATATTGGTTTCTAGGATCTGATCACCAGGTTTCTTCCATGATACAGTATATCATTTTTCATAATATTTTTCATGACTTTGGTGATTTGCAAAACTGATGATTACAGAAAAACTTTTAAAATTCAAATACCATAGATTTACTGCAAAACTATCTACAATATATGAGTTGTATTATCTTTTTGTGTCAATTACTAGTCCTTTCCAGTGGATACCTCCATCCTGTGTATTCTGTTAACCTATCTGTCGTACAATACAGAGAAAAGGCATCTACCCATGCAGGGAAATGATGGACTCATAATTTAATGTGTTTATCATGATGCAACTACTTGTCGTAGTGGCTCCTCTAGGTAAGAAACAAGAGCTTCAGCCTGTAAGAATAAAAATATGAAAATGATTAATAAGGGTTGCAATGATTAGAGCTGTAGTCTCCTTGGCAACTAATCAAGCAGACAATAGCTGTGATGACCTAGCCTCATCCATAGGCATCTTATGACACAGCCCTCTGTTGTCAAACATTCACTTTGATAAGTTGTCCTCGACCCCTGGCAAAACACTAGGACTTATCTTTTCCAAAGGTGAACATTTGATTTAATATCATCAGAGTGGTATACTGGAAAACTGTTATTAGATTGCATATTATACAAGTTAAATCACAAAAAAACAAATACTTCATGGATTTGACTTGTGTGGGTTCTGGACCGCCCCTTGACTTTTGCGCTTTGACAATCTATGTACCAAAACCAGGCACAGTTGAGGTAAATAATCCCAGTAAAAATGTGTGTGAATTCGTTCTTTACTTCACTGATTTCATACTGAAATCAGTGATAACTGTTTCCCCTATAAGCCATAGACATCTCAAACTGGCTACATACAAGTCCATAGACACACAATTAACCGACAAGCCAATCAGCCTATAATCGAAGCCAAGGGACAAGGCAAGTGACGACTGAAAGGTGAAGGCTTCAATCATATCTAATGTGGGAATCTCCATGGGTGTACTACCACAATCATTAATGGAGGTCAGAAAATAAAATAGCGCCAAGTACATACCTTAGCTTTGAGCATTCCAAAACCTACAGACTCTTTTGCATAAAGACACACTAATAGATTTGCAACTCTCGCTATGACCACTTTGCCTTCCTGTTGGCATAAATGAAAGAAAGTAAATGATTTGATAGTCTTTGCTGAGTTAATGACATGTAAACAAGCCTTGGGACCCCTGCAACCTAAGCAAACACTGGCCAGGGGGTTTGGGGGGAGGGATATTATTCAACTAGGTCTGCTCAAATGAAAACAAAATTGAGCACCACTGCACTCTTGGAGGAGTAACTAGAAGCAAAGTGTACACTTAAAGGACCTGTCATGAACCTCCTTGCATAAATGGGCAATTTAATAATGTTCTGGTCTCTCCACCAGGGGGCCAATTTAAGACACATTTTAATCATTAGCAGATCTACAAGAAAGTGCTAAGGGATAACACTTGAGCAAATTTTACACCAGATTAGAATTATTTCAACATAGGTGATCTTTTTGATAGTAAGTCAACCTCTTGTGGTGATGTGCCTCTTTTCCCCCTTGCTCATGGCCATTATGTTCACCCAGCACTAGAACACCTTACCACCCATATATTGGATTGCTGCTCCCCAACCTCCCCCTGTAATGTCTCATGTGCTCCCTCCCCCTTGCTCATGGTCATTATGTTCACCCTGCACTAGTACACCTTACCACCCATATATGGGATTGCTGCTCCCCAACCTCCCCCTGTAATGTCTCATGTGCTCCCTCCCCCTTGCTCATGGTCATTATGTTCACCCTGCACTAGTACACCTTACCACCCATATATGGGATTGCTGCTCCCCAACCTCCCCCTGTAATGTTTCATGTGCTCCCTCCCCCTTGCTCATGGGCCATTATGTTCACCCTGCACTAGTACACCTTACCACCCATATATTGGATTGCTGCTCCCCAACCTCCCCCTGTAATGTTTCATGTGCTCCCTCCCCCTTGCTCATGGTCATTATGTTCACCCTGCACTAGTACACCTTACCACCCATATATTGGATTGCTGCTCCCCAACCTCCCCCTGTAATGTTTCATGTGCTCCCTCCCCCTTGCTCATGGGCCATTATGTTTGCACTGTACTATACCTCATATGCCATACATATGAGAATATAGCCTCCTTCCCAACACTCTCCCTCTAATGCTTCATGTGCTCCCCTTCCCCTTCCCCTCCTTGCCATTTAGTTCTCACTGCTATACCTCACAGTCCATAAGTGTGAGAATAAAGCCTCCTCTCCACCCTTTCCCAGTAATTCTTGATAAGCCCCCCATTCCCCACTCCTGACCATTAAATTCTCACTGCTTTACCTCACAATCCATGAAGAGCATCTTTATTTCTTCATTATGAAAAGCTATCCTGCCATTCTTCTCGTATGCAGACCAGATGCTAGATGCAATGGCAGCTGTCTTGTTTGCTTCTTTGTCACCATTGCCAGAGTATGACAGAATGGATCCTTCGTTATTCAGCAGCCTGTAAACAAAAAGCAGAGAGCACTGGTTGTTTAATAAAAGCAGAAAAATTCATATTGCCCAACAATAAAAAGATCCTGTATAAATCCACAATGCATGTGGTGGACTCTTTTCTCGCGCGACATCCTAATACTCTAATTTGCATTGTCTGAGATATCAACCCAAACACAACAGGGATATCATCAAGGGTAATCGACTCTTGCGCTTTAGCAAGTGTCTATGTTAGTATTGCTTGTGCTATTTCTGTTTAAGTTGATTGCTGAGAATAGGACCCTTTGTTGTCTAGTGATGTTGATGCCAATCAGATAGCATGTACCTACAGCGTCAATCAACAGTTTCAAATGCAAATGCATGCAAATGACCCAAGTCAATTCTTTCATGTCCATTGGAACTGTACATGAAATGACCAGTGTATGTTCCAGGGCTAAAGGCTGATTTAGACAGCATAATTTAGTCGTATGCAACATGTCTTAGCCCTGAATTACACACAACAACTTTTGTAGTCAAGCATCGAAGCGGAGTCGTGGGCTGATTTACACCCTACCAAATGAGTTGTAAGGTGTCACAAGGTGTGCTGTATAAATTTATCTTTTGGGTTACACATTGGGTAACACTATGCTTTAACTTATATGATGAAATGCTCCCTTCTTTTCAAGAGAACTCAGAATGCAGTTCTGGAATACCTTATCAGAGATTTTTTTCTCAATGCAAATACTAGGTTTGGGAAAATCTCTCACTTAAATGCATTATATAATGCATAACATTTAGCTAATAAGAACTTTTTTTCTATATAATCAATATCTACGACTTTCTAAATTACTTGATTACGTGAAAATGGATCTACTGTACGAGGCGTTTAGGAGTAATGAAAAAATGTAACCAAGTCACTCGAACTTACAGAGTGCTTATAACACCGCCAGTGTTTGCTTGTGAGAGGACTTCCGTCAAAACTTTCGGCTTGAGCATGACTGCAGGAGGAAAATCTGTAAGGTCTAATTCTTTCTTGGCAGGATAACCAGAGAAATGTGTCATTTACAGAGTGTTTCTTTCCTGGCTTCAAATCACGTGAAAAACACAAGATGGCCGACAAGCACAGGAAACCCATTGACCACAGGAAACCCGCTTAAAAGGTGAATCTGTTTCTGAACTGTTTCATTTAATATTTTAGCATTGATAATTTTTAGATTAAACATCTTTAAGTTTTGCGCAATCCTCTTTGGTGACTTCTTTGAATTCTTTGATGACTTTTTTGAGGACTCCTTTGATGACTCCTTCAGCGAACTTTTTCAACAATATAATTTTATGAGCCAGTGGTAACATACACGCGGTTATTCACAAAAATCCAAAATGGCGAAAGGAAAGAAGTTTGGAAGAAAAGATAAAAAAATTGTTGTTTTCGACGAGGAATCTAGAAGGTAAAATAGAAATCATGCATATTTGTGAAGCAAATACTCTTATTTACTCTCGGCTCTTTTCCTTTGAATCAGAAAGTCATTTTTATGCTTAAATGGGCCATGCATTTTCTCGTGGTCGTTGATTTGGATGTGTGGTTTGTGTTGGCTAAGAGGAACTGTCTAGTCTTTTGGAAAAGAGAGAGTGGCGCGATAGCTTAGTGGTACGCTTTTCGCTTCTCAAGCAAGGGGTTCGAACCGAGGTCAATTCAACTTGGGATTTTTTCAAAGGTGTCACAACCTGGAACTCTTCGTTTGGGACTGTGAATCCCTTGTCTATTTGAATAAGGAGATATATTCCTGAGATGTACACACAATCCTTTCTTTCGATTCCAGGGAATATTTGCTTGGTTTTCGTAAGCGCAAAAATGAAAGGAGAAAAAAAGCCCAGGAAGAACTGCAAACCAAATCAAGAGAGAAAATGATAGAAGTTAGAGCAGAGGTACATATTATAGCCAACCTATACACCTTTGAAATCAAGATTTTAATTCTCCCTCCTCTCTTAAAAGAGGCAGCTTCACAAAAAAAACATTGCTTGAAATTTCTTAATTTGTATTTTTGTATAGAATATTATGTTAAACATACAGTAGAACCCCGCTAACTACTGTAGAACTCGGCTAACTTGAATTTCCTGCTAACTCGAACTAAGTTCAATTTCCCTTGGACCTAATTTTGAGTCATTTTTACTCTGCTAACTTGAATTCCCCACTAACCTGAACTGGTTTTTGCTTCCCTTCATAATTAGCGGCGTTCTACTGTAGTTACCCAGTACCAATGGCCAAAATACTCACCCATAGCCTTATTACCATAAATCAGTTTCGAAAGCTGTGAAACACACATTTCAGCTTCTGAAAAAAAAAAACAGGTCTGTGAAATGGGTTAATAGCTGCCTTTTACCAGATTTGAACTTTTTCCTGATTCATGTTCTTTTTAACAGAATAAAAGAAAGATGCTTGACGAAATGAGAAAACAAACAGAGCAGCTAGGTAAGGTGTATGCTAGGTTGTACCAAGACTTCTACTTAATATATGGACATAGGTGAATTTGACAGAGGGTGAGGGGGGATATGTACCTTCACAGATCGTCTTAGAAAGAGAGAATACATTCAGCCACTAAAGCACACAGTAATAGTAATAGCAGGGTTAGAGCAAGCGAATCAAATGTGCAAGAAGGGTTTGGCAGTTTTTCAATAGAAAAAGACAGCATCTGAGCTCTATCTATGTTTTCCTTGAATGTATTTTATAGTTATAACAGTGTAGATCTTGAACCATTTAGAGGCTCTACAGTCAGATGCTGGAGATGATGAAGATGGTGCCAGCAGTCTAGCTGTTGATACAACATACGATCACCCTGAACATGTCGTCACAGTTACCAGTATAACTGATGTTGACTTAGATGGAGGCTTGACAACAATAGGACCAAATAAGGTATGCAAATATAGACTGCCATGAAGTACACCATTTTAGTGGGCCAGCATTTCCTTGCCTTGGACATGCTCTTATTTTTATTTACTATGAAGTTTTAGTGCTTTTTTGGTAGTGCTTCTATTTCTGGCACAATGCAACTCTAGTGTAAAAGAAATAAAGCTACAAAAAACTTCACAGTACAGTAAAACAAATGTAAATGTAGATCCAAATAGCCTAGCAGATAAGCCCAAGAATTCTAAAGAATTCTTTAGATAGTGAAGGCCAAATGAGAGAAGATAGATGGTATTTGAATAGGAGTAATTTTGTTATTTTGGGCTATAGTCGATGGGAGTTTACAGTGTTCAGACAAACCACACCATTTACCTTGAAGATCAGCTTAAAAGATAAGACTTCTGACTTGATGTTTGTTGTAAATAATAACTATCAGGTACATCTGGTTAAGTTGGGCATTGAAGTGTCGATTGATGGATGTTCTATGAGGGGATAGTCAGGGTATATCAAAATTAGTTGTGTCACCAAATTGGAAAAACAAACCAGCCTGTTCAAAAACCCTGGCTACCAGTCTGAGACATGAAGAGATGATCAACCTATTTCAATTATTTTCTAGGGTCTAGAATCCATTCAAGCTAAAGTGCCAAGTATCAAGCCTAAAACAAGTGAGGATCAGAAAAAGACAGACTCAAACCAATACAGGTAAGCTGAATTTGCTGATTCCTGCTTAATTTGAGTGCATTTCATTGATGTGCATATTCTAGGCTGGTTACAGGGAATGGTAAATGTTGTGGTTTGAAATGCTTCTTGGTTTGAAATTGTTAAAACCAGTTTGAAAAAAATTCAAACCAAGAAGCATTTCAAACCACAACAAATGTGGCATGGTTTGAATTTTTTTCAAACTGGTTTTAACAATTTCAAACCAAGAAGCATTTCAAACCACAACATAAATATATCTACAAAAATATTAAGACATTTCAAAACCCAAACAACAGTATCCCACAAGGCCGCTGCGCATTTTTCTAGCTAAAGTTTTCCCAACACCTGCCACTATCATATAAAAATTCCTGACGTTTTCCAAAATTATAAGGAAGTGACCAGAATGGGCGTAGCTGTGCCCCCCAATATTTTCTTAATGTTTCTGTATCGTGCCCCCCCAATAATTCAAGGCCTGTTACGGCTATGGGCTGCAAATTGCTGTATAAAAGACACAACGTTGCTGGACCCAACAATGCTGTGAGCTTTTTCCAAAAATGTTGGCATTGTTCTATGTTTACCATTTAAAAAGCGTCAGCATTTCTGAAAACCGTATTGCCTGGTTGAATAGCATCTTTCAACACTGTGTTCAAACAGCACCAACATTGCTGGGCCAGAAAGTTTCACTGTTTAAGCCACCAATGTCTTGCCCTTCTGGTCAGCAATGTCTCGCCCTTTTGGCCAGCAATAAAGATAAAAGGTTGGCGGACTAATTCACAGCACTTCCCGTGTACAAACAGTAGCAGCGTTTCTGTGTTTGTTTTGTTGGCTTTTTCTTTTGCAAGTGGATTTAATCCATACTGCGACCCCATATTTGCGATTTTTTAATCCCTAATACACTTCAACAGAAATAACAAGAGCAAGTTCAAGCCCAGAGGGAAAGTCAACAAAAATAAATCGAAGTTTACCAAGAAACCGAATTCTAGTCAGAATAATGATAGCAGAAATCCAAAGAAAAGAAAAAAATTGAAGTAATAAAATGCTTCATGTTTGACATCTTTTTTCGTCTTCAAAAACATATCTTCAGTATATTATCGAAGGAGTATTTTTCTGTGCGCAGATATTTTTGCACCTCCTCACCTTTTTTTAAAATTTCGGTGCGATTTTTTTACACACAAATATTGTTTATTTTTGCACCAGTTTTACAAAGAGTGTTTTTCCCTCATAATGTAAATATTTTAGCATAAAAGCATGTCCAATTTTACACTGTTACTAAAAGGAGGCGAGAAATGACTATGAGCCACCGGTAAAACACATGAACCTGGTACCAGTAGCAGGAAAAAAATTCATGCCAGACTGAAAAGCTTAACTTTTATCAATATCCGAACGTAGAAAAATCCCTCCTTTTCAATAATGTGATCTTATATTTTAAAAGGGTAATTCCATTTATCGAAAGTCTGTGTTTCTGACTGAAAATCGTAATTTGTTATTTATATGTTTTTACTTCATAACATGACGCATCACATCAGACTGTTCGCTCTTGTAGTGCGAAAATTTGGTTTGAAATTTGGATTTCTACATGGAATTAAATAGTGTGATTTTTAAAAACCCTTGGTTGAATTTTCTAACACCTGCTATTTCGACGGGATTTCACCAACCGAAAACGTGAGTAATTTCCAATTGTATTTTGTTGTGTATTTATCATTTGTTTTGACGTTTTGACTATTTCTATCGATTGTTTTTATGATGCTTTATAAATTGTCCATGATAATACATTGTTACAAACATTAAACAATACTTGGATTGACACCCGGTGCTGTTCAGCGCCCCCTGTTTTTTGTGTTATCTCTCGCTTCATTTGATCCCTAATCGTTTCCGAAAAGTAGCTATACGAAATCCCAGGTCGCATTAACATCACAGCACGGCTACGCGATTTCGCGAGAAAGGAAATGAAATTTTGAGAATGCAGTCGGAATAATATAACGCGAGTATTTCTGTTTTTGTCAAAATTTTAAGCGGTTTTACGTGGGGCCGCTGCACTGGACCGTAATGATTTATTGTTCTCTTAACCAGACAACTGGATTTTACCGCACTGTGGCCACCAGTAAAATGTTTGCTAGTCAATTAGCATGCAAGAACCACAGTTTTACTTGCCAAAAGCCTCATAGACTGGTTTTCAAAATCCCGTGCAACAAAATGTAATTATTAAAGTGTAATATTCAAGCCGGAACAAAAGAGAACAAAGGCATTCCAGGGTATTAGTACTAAATAAACTTAATAGTATTTTACGGGTTTTTGAAAAACACTCTATATAGGAGTATTTGATCATGCACTGATGAGCAATAAGATTTTTTTTGCCTCGCTGGCTGGCTAATGAAACTCATGTCAATCAGATAGCAGGTTTCTTGCATCCTTATTGGCTTACTTCACAAAACTGTCAAGGTGGCCACGGTAGCGCGCGTCGTATCAGATAACACGTTTCTCGCATCCTTATTGGCTTACTTCACAAAAATTTCAAGGTGGCCACGGTAGCGCGCGTTGTATCAGATAACACATTTCTCGCATCCTTATTGGCTTATTTAACAATACTGTCAAGGTGACCACGGTAGCGTGCGTCGTATCAGATAACACGTTTCTCGCATCCTTATTGGTTTACTTCACAAAACTGTCAAGGTGGCCACGATAGCGCGCGTCGCATTGTCAAAGAGACTTAAACTTACAGGAGTACGCCCATGATAAGGGAATTCATAAGGGAATTCACAATTTAAAAAAAAACTTTTCATGGCAACTTAGTGAATCTTTTATCATTAGGACTCTGCCATACGCATCAGAATGGGCGGAGCCTTGACTACGGATGATCCAGGAAAACTTGATTACAGGAAACGCAGCATCTACCTTAGCAACGTCGAGACTTACGGATGGTAAGCTAGCCCCAGGCCTAAACCCTCTAGCGAGTAGCTGATTAGCCTGCAAGGCATAATGGGAATGGCCAAGAGTGTTGTATTTCCTCATTCTTGATCCATCCCATGTTCCTTTGCAAAATACCTTGAACCTACCTTCCCATGATGCATAGTGTGGTGTTAATGTTTAAGTTAAATTCAAAGCTTGGTTCAATAGCCCATTTCCGAGTTACCCTTCACTGCTTTTAAAGAAAAGATGTAAATCGAGGCCCTGTACCCATTCTGTTACATTTACTGTTTCAACACAGGGCCTCGACTTGAAGCTTTTCTTTTAGACAAGTCGAGCATAATTCGGTAATGGGCTATTTTAAGGCTGTAAGTATTTGAGGAATTTTCTGGTAACATTTTGTTACGAACTTCATAAATTTCATAAGTTTCATAAGTTTCAGTCCGCCAATTGTTCTAAAGCGCATTGAATCTATCTTTGCGACGCTAGATGGCTATGTTGTCTAAGTGAAGCTTATGTCAATAAGATCGTACGTATTTTGTATTTTTATTGACTTATTTTCAAGTCTGCCAAGGTAGCCACGGTAGCGCGCTTCGCAGCGTAAAGCCTCGTGCAAACGTGTCAATAGCAGACAACATTGCTGACGCCAGTGACAACAAGACAAAGGAAATGTTGTCGAACTACTTCACAGCATCTTTCAACATAGTGTGCAAACAGCACCAACATTGCTGGGCCAGCAATGTCTCGCCCTTCTGCCAGCAATGTCTCGCCCTTCTGCCAGCAATGTCTCGCCCTTTTGGCCAGCAATTCTCGCCCTTTTGGTTAGCAATATCTCGCCCTTTTGGCCAGCAATATCTCGCCCTTTTGGCCAGCAATATCTCGCCCTTCTGGCCAGCAATATCTCGCCCTTTTGGCCAGCAATATCTTGCCCTTTTGGCCAGCAATATCTCGCCCTTCTGGCCAGCACTATCTCGCCCTTTTGGCCAGCAATATCTCGCCCTTTTGGCCAGCAATACCTCGCCCTTTTGGCCAGCAATGTCTTTTGGCCAGCAATATCTCGCCCTTTTGGCCAGAAATTCTCGCCCTTTTGGCCAGCAATGTCTCGCCCTTTTGGCCAGCAATGTCTCGCCCTTTTGGCCAGCAATATCTCGCCCTTCTGGCCCGCAATATCTCGCCCTTTTGGCCAGCAATATCTCGCCCTTCTGGCCAGCAATATCTCGCCCTTCTGGCCAGCAATATCTCGCCCTTTTGGCCAGCAATGTTTTTTGCGCTACTTACGGACACACGGCACCTCTTGTCTTGTGCAGGATTTCCCCCGTTCGCCCAATCACCATCCACCAAAAGGCTCTATTCTGTCTCTGGATCACTATGGCAACCGGTTGGCTTATACTGCGCATGCTCGCATTGCGAGAAAAGTGGAAGAGCAAAGAGCCTAAAGACGCAGAGTCGGACCCAGTCCCTGACAGTCCACACGAAGGTAAAATACGGTGCAGGAGGGATGGGACGAGGGGGCTGTGTGAATGGAAAGTTTATTTTTTTTTGTCATTAATCTTTCTACACGAACCATGTTCTTCGCTGTTAGCAAAGCAACACCATGCGCAAAATCGCGCGTTTTATGAAAAATGGCGGCCCATGTAACAAATTTAAAGTCACTTCAAAACCTGGTACATGTAATGTTCTAAACCTTTTTTCTAAGCCGACTCCTAGCATTCGCCATAAAAAGCGGGTTCTCAGAACCTACAAAGTTTTATTTGCATTCAAGTATATCAAACAGGTTTTACCCTTTTTTGGCAGACAAAGAAGAGGGATTGGTTTCCCTCAACCCCGTGACGCCGACAAAAGCTCGTAAGTAAAATCAACTCTTTTGATCTCACGTACGATACGGTAGCTCCTTGCTGATCAGAAGCTCATAAGAGCCTGTGTGGGGGGAAGGGGAGAGAGTTATATAGCACTGTTCCCTTCCATTGTTTTACCTCGTTCTCTAATTCGCTACATTGGCCTCGACTGTTTCAGACAATGCCATGCATAAACTTTTCGGTGTATTTGACATCCCTCATTCAACACGACCCCCCTTTGTCAACAGCGTGTGTCTCACGGTTCGGTCGCGGCGATGCCACTGAAGTCAGCGAGACCATCCAGCATATTGCGTCATCCGAAGACGCCAAGCCTTGGCTGAAGAAAGGGGAGACGCTCATCGAGTGGCTGAAGGAGACTGGGCCCGACCAACCTCGACTCGAGGAATTCCTCGCTAAGGCTACAGTCTTTGGGTTTATCATGCTGTACTTTTGGCTTTGCGACTTTCAGCACATTTGGTAAGAAGATAAATTATCTTTTGGATACATTACTCGTCGTTATTTTCACATACATGTGGAGAACTCTCTCTCTCTCTCTCTCTCTCTCTCTCTCTCTCTCTCTCTCTCTCTCTCTTATTTCAGAAAATAGTAAATGTTCAGATGTTCAGTACTGGCGTGACATGTTCAATACTTGCGTGACATGATCAGTACTCGCGTTTATGTGCTTAGTACTAGCGTGAAATGTGAAATGTTCATTACTCGCGTAAAATATGTAGTCTTCGGCGAAATTGTCAGTAAATCGCGTGACATGGTTCATTACTCGAGTGGAAGGTCCAGTACTTGCGTGACTTTTCAACGACTTGTGCGACATGTCTTTTACTTGCGTGACATGTCCAGTGCGCCTGCACAAACTGATCACGTGTTTTTGAGTGTCAAATTCAAGCCAAAATAAACCCAGAAATTGCTGCGCCTTCGCCAGAAAGCGACAAAAAAATCTTTAAAAGAAAAAAACCCTTTCTGACAAAGAAACTTTCTGTCTTATACGAAAGCGCTAAATTTTTGTTGTTGTTATTTTGCCTCTGAAAGCCTGAGCGCGAGTTTGCCATAAAAAAAAAACTCACGTGTTAACGCAAGTCGCCTGTTACTAACTAGCCCACTTCCTGTTCCCAGGCCCAAGACGGACAAGCAGTACTCACGTGACATGTTTGTGTTTCTATTCTCCGTGCTCGTGCTGGTCGCGTTCGTGTTCACGGTCAGGAAAACGCCCGAGAAGCTGCTCAACCGCGACCAGACGGAGGAGTGGAAGGGATGGATGCAGGTGGGGGGTTGGTTTTTATTCGGAGTTTTCGTTTTTTTCCTATGACATACGCATTGGTTATGCCAGGTGCACACTAGTGACATAAAGTCATAGGCGCGCGCGCACTTTTATGTTCGTTTGTTAAGCCCGACATAACGACATGGACATAATGACATAAAAGAAAAGTAAACCCCTTTTTTTCTATTCCATTGAACATAAGAACATAAGGGTGCGCCCATGTCGCTATGTCGTTATGTCACTAGTGTGCACCCGGCATTAGATGTTTTTAAATCCGACAATGACCTATCTGAAGATGCGACTCGTCCTAACGTGGTCATCAATTTGCGGGCATATTATTATTTATTTTTATTTATTTTTATTTATTTATGAAGCATACTTTTACCATAATGTTAACCTTAACAATAGAAAAACATTGGACGTAACGACAACAACAACAACGAAAAATGACATACATTATCATAAATACCAAGTCTAATGGCTAAAAAGCCGCAAGGTTTTTTAGAAGCACAATCTCCAAAGCTAAGGTGTTTTGGTCATATATTTGATTGACTGAAGTACTAAAGCAATTTTCTGCCACGTTCACCGACTGAGCAAATTTCCAGATTGGATAATTTTTCAAAGCGGGCATCAAACAGTTTTTCACAATTGTGCCTGGTGCACACTAGTGAAACTGTTTGATGCCCGCTTTGAAAAAATATTCAATCTGGAAATTTGCTCAGTCGGTGAACGTGGCAGAGAATTGCTTCAGTGCTTCAGTACACTCAAATATATGTGTGCACCAGGCATTAGCAGAGCATGATGGGAGGGGATTTTTTTGTTTTCTATCCCTTGCTTGCCTTCAGGTTCAGTTCGTGTGGTATCACTACTTTGATGCACAGGAAGTGTTCAACTCCATCAGGTGCTACATAGGGGCCTACGTCTGGATGACAGGGTTCGGTGAGTCACGCCACACGATGTCGTGACGCCTGCGAGTCACGCAACGTGAGCCTTGAAGGCTGGTTCTCACTAGGGCGCAGGCGCAAGCGTAAGCGCAGACGGAAGCGCAACACAAGATAGAATCGGTCAAACACAAGCACAAGCGCAAGAAAATCAAGCAGTTGCGATCTCTTGCACTTGCTCTTGCACTTTCGTTCCAGTGAGAATCGGAAAATTACGTTCGCTGCGCTTGCGCTTACGTCCAAGTGAGAACCCACCTTCACATGTCATGACGCCTGCGAGTAGTTTCCATGACACCATGACACTCTTACTTGAGTCACGTATATCGAATCACGCAACACATGCTGTGACATATCATCTCGTATCGCTAACGTGACACCAAGTAACGCAATCCTTTTTTACCAGATAACTTCTCTTTTTTTGCGTTACATCGAATCACGCAACACATTCTGTAGCATAGCACCACGTGTTACCTGCGTGACAGGAAGTAACGCAATGCTTGTTTGCCAGGTAACTTCTCGTACTTCTGGATAAAGAAAGACTATTCCATTTTCCGTCTTCTAAAAATGATGTTCCGGCTTAACTTTCTGGTTGTCATGGTGATGGCAGTGACCAATCACGAGTTTGTGCGTTACTACATCTGCGCCATGCACACCTATTGGTTCCTGTCTGTCTACGTCATGATGGCGGTAGGCAAGCAGCACAACGCGGTAAGGGAGCTGGGTACGAGGGTTTCCTCATGAAAAACGCAAGACTAGTTCCAGTACCGCGCGGTTAAACCAGCCGTTTTGTTTTGAAATGGCGGCTTTTTACCGGCGAACTTTCACATTTTGGCGAATGCTAAGAAAACAAGCGCGAAGCTAAGGCTATAATTTTCTCCATGACTTCCTCTTTATCAAACAAATCTGTTATCTTTTGTACAGTATGGTATTAATGCGGTACACTTAGTCAAAACAGCGACTGAAGTCGGCCTTTCGTACCTTTACTCAAACGATTCAACACTACGATTGTCTTTGTCTTCGCCAGAAAACGCGCATGCGCATACGTTATTCAGCACTGTCGTATTCATGCCCTGACGCCTTTCCACAGGATTCCCAATGCTAGAAAACATCACAGTTCGTGATAACCCATCGGGAAGACTCGGCTATCAGGCCAGTTGTGTCTTGAATCTCAAAATTGAGCGATCGCTATTTTTTTTTTTTTTTTTTTTACTTTTGTTTCAGAACCGTAAAGTAATGGCTGCAAAGTTCATCATCTACTTAGTATTTAATCTTCTTATATTTGACGTCCCCGGGGCGTCCTGGAAGATATTCTGGCCATTCCAGTTCATCCTTAACGTCAAGGGGAACTTGAGATACTGGATTTTTCGATCAACGTGAGTATCGAGATTATACGGCGGCGAATCCAGGGGCGTCCTGCTACGACCAAAAGGGTTGAGCCTTGACATCCGTTTGGTCCCAAGACTATTAAAAGGGCTGAGCCTTGAGATCCGTTTGGTCCCAAGGCTCAAAATGATGATGATGACTATGGTGATGGTGGTGATGGTGGCGGTGGCGGTGGCGGTGGCGGTGGCGGTGGCGGTGGCGGTGGCGGTGGCGGTGGCGGTGGCGGTGGCGGTGGCGGTGGCGGTGGCGGTGGTGCTGGTGGTGCTGGTGCTGGTGCTGGTGATGATGATGGTGACGGTGATGTTGATAGTAATAATAATTTGTCCGATCTCCAACTAACTGTCCGATATCTCCAGACTGGACCACCTCGCTACCTGGGTGGGGATGCTCTGCGCGTACAACTACCCCTACTTAGAGCGCCTCCTATCCTGGTTAGACCGATCACATGAGAGCGACCGCGAGAAGCACCGAGCCTGGCTCCTCAAGGGCGCTATTACACTCATCGTATTAGGCGCGGTCACCCTGTGGTCCCACTACATTCTGATGCTAGATCGCAAGACTTATATGGTCATACACCCGTTTACTTCTTGGATTCCTATCCTGGGATATATTTGGTTGAGAAACTGCTTTCCGTACTTGCGCAAAACGTACTTGAATCTCTTCGCTTGGCTTGGGAAGATAACCTTAGAAACTTACCTATCGCAGATTCACATTTATATGATCGCGGACGCACAGAAGCAGGTTGTCTACATACCGAGATACCCTATGTTGAACTTTCTCCTCTCCACAGTCATCTACGTAGCGTTGTCCTATGTTCTTTTTCACAAGACTCTGTTTTTCAACTCTTATATTTTCCCCAAGAACATGCGGGTTGTTTGTAAGAACTTAATCTTGGGCTCGCTGTGGTTAGGTGCGTGTTATCTTTTTGCATTCGTGCTGACGTCCGCGCATGTTTGGTAAAGATTTACAACACTACTTTACAGACAATTGATGTTTAGGAAACCTCTCGTTTGCGGACGCTGATGCTTAGGGAACCTCTCGTTTGCGGACAGTTTAATTACTCTATTTTACGGATATTCTTATACACGGGGAACCTCTATTTCATGGACATAATAAAATCGATGGATACATGTTTTTCTAAGTCTGTCTCAACTGCGGTGAGTGTCTCTAAAGAAGCCCTTTTCACAAGAAGTTTAGGCTTTGCTACAAGTCTGGAGTAATATGAGAATAAAGATGGCCAGCTTCTACATCTGTCGTTTATCTAAATGGTCTAAAAGAGCTTGGGGCGAGCGTAGGAAACCTCGGAAAATCTAAAACGGACCGTTTGACCCAAGCGCCCCCACGCTCTCCCATCGACTCTTATTCACTTGTTCGCTATGAGGGTTGGCGCCGTTTGATCACGTGATTGATAGTATTTCGTTTTCAAGGGATGTTGGAAACAGAGAATGAGGGCCAGTGGTACCTCCTTTCCCTTCCCCTGTATACTTGTCTCATTCCTTTTTAGCGGAGCTAAATTTTGGGCTCTGCTATAGTTATTTTTGGAATCAAAACTGCGCTGAAGTTTGTTCTGATACTATGCGTTTGATGCAGATTATTTGACACAGCATGAGTTTTTTGTTTTTCATCTCTATTTTATTTTAATCGTCAATTACAAGCCATACACTGTGCTTGTTCACTTGTTCTTGGTCACTCACTCGTTTGCAAACCATTCACTGCAGAAATGGCAGTCTTTGTTGCCACAATGGGGAGTTTGGCATTCACACTGCTTCATACATCGGCATGATGGCTCTTTCCATCGAAGAAACTGAAAAATGATCAAGAATATCCATAGTAAAGTATATTACAATACAACAGCAGATGCCATTTTTAGTTTTTGAGGTTTCTCGAAAAGCCTAGTAGCATAAGGAATTCAGGCCCATACCCAGGGTTGACTTAGGTGGGGTGCACAGTCAAAGGTATCATATGGAAAAAGGATAGTATTTAACGATCCTTTAAAAATAAATGACCAACATCTTGCCGGCCAAGGTGGGAAGGGGGGTGCAAGCCCTGCGCATCCCCCTCTGTACGCGCTGGACTTGATGGAAATTGTAATTCTCCTTAGCCTCCTCCGCAGGCGTCGTTAGAAAACCGGTAATAAATAGGAATTGCTTCGCTGGTGGAGGAGGGAAGGGAAGGAGGTAACAGAAGTTGTTGTTAGGCTAAATTGATCTGAGTCTAACACTAACAATGGACGTAGCTTTTTTTTTGGCTCTTAATAAATAAGTCAATAACCGTAAACCGCGAAGTCTAGAGAAACCGCGATACCGCGAAATAAAGTACGAAAAACCGCGCCAGATAAGGCATCACCGCAAACTAATTCTAATTAGAATTGTATTTGCTGGAGGCGGTCACATTCGTGGTTGTCCAGCCTCTTCCATTGTATCGTCCAGGGGTGAAAAATCGAGAAAAAGTACTTACACAGCCCGGCATTACTGGCGGACAGGAGCTTGTTCCACTCAGTGCAGCAACGATGTCTTTCACCTCCATCTCTTTGCCTTTCATACAATCTTTAAAGCATTGGTGCTCGTTGTTGATTTCATTGCCACACCACATAGGCCAACCACCGCTAATTAGAAACTTGGGAACACCTGGCAGAATTGGATTATTATCCCCTGAAAGATGTGAGCACAGATTATAATCGACTGCTGAATGAGATATATATATATGTATAACAATGCAATACAATGTTTTCAAACTATGGTATCTCTCGCAGCCGTTCTGGACTTTGCTAGGCGGGGCTAGCGCCTGAATGAAAAAAATTCATCATGATTGTGGAGGCTAAAGTCCCCCAGATTTAGAAAAGCCCTGTAATTTTTTGTCACTACCTCCCTGTGTCAAGATTGGCTAATTTTGGCGCCTGCTGCCTTCATTGAATGTGGTATGTTGCGCGGACTTCCTCTCAGGAATCGAACCCTTATTCTCAGTCAACCGTTGTCTACGTCGTTGTCTACACCGTTTTTTCCTCACTTTTTGTATTTGTTATTAAAGGGGGAATGAGTGAGTAAAATGGCTCGCTCCATAATACTCAGGACATATCACAAAAAAAAAAACGAAGGAGTGCAAAGTGAAGCCTGATTTCTTCTTTAATCTCCCACTTATTTTTATCGGTAAGAAACTCTATACAAATGCTCATAATTTATTTGAATAGAAGCCCAGGGCTTGGGTTACCTGTGGTGAGAGTTTCTACTTACATTGGGCCAAGGCAAAAGGCACCAGACACAAGGCAAGAAAAGTCAACTTGATCATCTTGCTAAAAACATAAGACAACATCAGTGACATCAAAGGGAGAATGCCATTTTTATTACGATGCTATGTAAAGGAGCACAGAAAAATGTGTTTCGATTTGCGAAATGTCGAAGTGAAAAAAGATGCACGAAAGTGCAGCAGGAGCCTTGAAGAGCTGAGAGAAATAGACTTTTTACTGCAGCCAAACTCCTCGGAAAGCATTCGAGCGTTATATGATCTCTTGTTTTGTCCTTTGAGCCCAAGTTTGCCAAAGGGACCTTGAAAGAATAGCATTCAGTCTACTTACGGCTTGATATTAGTATCGCAGAGTCTTTCTTTTCGCAGTTGGCTTGCTCCTTTTCATGAATGTGAGCAAGTTACCTCTCGTCCTTTTATACCATTTAACGAGAACAGCTGTGTGTGAATTGTGAGATTTCGCGCTTTCTATAGGATAAGTAGGTACTCATACCATTTGTTAGCTTTGATTTAAGAATTTTTTTAAGGCGGATTCAAGACGTGACCCTCCTTTTTAATTACAACACGACAAGAAGACTTTCATGTTTTATTCTGTATTTGTCAAATCTCGAGTCACTCTAAAAGCTCATTGAAAATTTTTAGAACATTTGTGGACATTAAAAGACATGTGGAGGAGTAGGAAAGGGTCTAAACCACCATAAGATGGCCAAACTGGTGTGTTTGACGGAGGAGGCGGGAGAAAAACAGGGAGCAATAGTCTGATGTCATAACTTCTTTTCAGGAAAGTCTTTTTTTTCGGCCCGATCTGAGTCTAACAATGGACGTAGCTTTTTTCGGTTTGCAGGCAAATGTTAGCAATGAGCTTACACGTCGTGGTTTTAAAGGCAATTGTACAAATTGTTGTTTTAATGTCGGCTTGTAGCACGCGAATACGACCAGACGACCTATCAGCTTGTAAGTCGCTCAAGCAGGTGCGTAAATTACAAAGGAATAAAATGTATTTTTTATCTAATTTGGATAAGGAGGTACTTACGTCTGTTGCTTTTAATGTAATAAAGTTGCCGTACCAGAGTACCAGAGTCGAGTATTCGTGGCGTCTTCTTTACATATTACACAAGAGCCTCAAAAATGGCTCTCAAGGTGAAATTATTATCTGAAGAAAAATGTCTGGGAGTCCAAAAACCTCGTCAAATGTCAACGGACAGACACCTCGACATGGTTAAACCTTTATAGAACCTCCATTTTAGCCTCTTCTTGCCGGCGGGACCGCGCGTGGCTTCGAAACCAAAATAGCGACCGAATAAAAAAAAACAATCCACCATCTGCAGGGATAAAAACGTTCGTGTTTCTCAGGCCGCGGTCTATCGGTTTATCTCCGCCCCCCCTCTCCCCCCCCCCCCCCTCTCTCTCTCTCTCTGATTTATTTTGTTCCGTTTTTTTTATCTCTCCTCTTGCTCAGTCTTTGAAGGGTTAAACGAACAGATATCCTTTTTAAGGTTAGGACACGATAGAAACAGAAGTGCGACGTTTGATGAGTAGAAACAATGGCTGTATGTGGGAGCAAGCTCAGTTATTAAATTTCCTGTGAGGTAGATCCCAGCTCATTTCATATCCTTTCATATGTCCTTTTGACTCTAGGTCCTGGAAAAGGGATTGATACATCCAGTCAACTCCCATTGTTGGCTAATTCGTACCCCCCGGGGGGGGGACTCCAATATTATAATGACGGGGATGCTCGAAGGGAATTTCATTTTTACCCCTAAAAGGTACGAACAAAATATAGACTTTTAAACTACTTTTATTGCCGCAGATTACAACATTTTACTGCAAGTCTTTTTCTCAACCTCCCGTTGTCCATTTCATTAATTTTTTTTTTAATATCAGCTTGTTCTGACCCCTAAAAGGTCGGTCACAAAAAAATGCCAGCGATTAAAAAAAAACTTGATTTTTACCCCTAAAAGGTACTAGGAGCATCCCCGTCATCTCGGTATAGGGAGTCCCTCCCCCGGAAGCGGACCTTTTCTCTAAGGAAGCTTGCCCTAGTTCGCATTGGTACTCATTTTTCCTTCATCAGAGCAGACCTTCAGTCCGAATCCCCCGAACCCCCCCTGGCTACGGGCCTGGCGGATAATGATAAGGGAATGTAGGTAGGGTAGCGGGCAAAAAACGAGAAAGGCAAATAAAGTAAAGGGTCTGCGTTCTGGTTGTGAGAGAAGTGACTAAGGTAATAAAATACGAGAAAATAACAAAGGGACAAAGAAATACGTGCAGCACATAAATGTAAATGATTTACGGTAAATAATGAATAGGATATTTCAAAAAGCTCTTTGACATGCAAAGCAGACTTACATGTGTTCTAGCACTCACAAGGTTTATCATCAGTCCGGGAGGCAAAACCACGTACTAGTCAAATGCGAGGGGAAGTAGTAAAACTGGGAGCCGAGGGGTACTAGACAAGGGCAGATCTAGCTTTTTGGTTTGAACCAAAAATTTTCGTCATTATTTTACCTTTGTAACGATTTTGGAATGAAAAGATACAATGAAAACAATAAAAAAAGAAAGCCCAAGGCCCCCCCCCCCAGTAGCCAATTCAGCTTTCACGGATACCTCGTTCTTATTATTGGCTTCTCCTTTTTTACGGAACAGAAATACAATCCCCGACGAGACCGAATCACAGAGAAGTGAGTGAAAATATTATCCCGTTATAAATAAAGGGACACTTCCTATTCGGAACAACGAATTATTGTTTCGCAGGGGTTGTCCGTAGGAGCGAGGAGTTGACTGTATTACGGGCGGTGTAGCCCAAAGTACATTATTTATGTGTCTTTTTAGTCCCCACCCACCCTCCCAAAGCTTATGGTAAGTATATTCCACTGAGAAATCAGTGTGAAGGGTATCCCTTGTGGCAGGGAGCTGTGGCCCGGTTGCCATGGTTCCCTGGGTAGCGCTTGGTCGGGCGACCAGTACGCGCTCCGATACCTAACCCCAACTTATCTGACGATGAGTTTAATTAAAATTTGACACTATATAAGATTCTATACCGACACACAGATAGATATCAAATAGTCTGCCCCTTTGAATGTCTCACAAAAGTCAAACTCTCACCCTCTTTCTCTGCCTTGTTTCCAGGCGAAATGAACCTCCCCACACCCCCTTGCCCCGAAAACAAATTGAGCAAATAAAAGAATGGGAAATATTTCCAGATCATTTATGGGATACCTGTGTAATAGGTACCAGTCCCTATCAGAACGAGCATTTGTTCAAGTATTCGAGTTGTTCTCACTCTCTCTCGTCTAAAAAGTAACATGGAAATCAGTTTTTCTGGAAAAAGAGCTCTTGTCACGGGCGCCGGAAAGGGTAAGTACCATGATCCAGGATTAGGCTGAGTCGATGTTAATAGGATCGATTGAAATAAAGATCGAAGATACCCGCGCATTTGCCAAATTTCACTTGGAAGTCGACTCCGTATTCTATATAAATCTAATAAATCAATTAATGAATATTCTTTTCAAATTTAGTCATTATGTGAACGTGGTATATAATTGAGAAGCTTTAGCTTTACTGAGATGTTGACTTTTGAGAGAGGAGGGTGGGGGGGAGGGTGAATCACGTCACCATTTGTGACGGTTCACGCGAAAACCAAACATGGCTCTCACAATAACTAGATTCCCTCCTCTCAACTTCTGTATAACTTTGTAGTAATGCCTTTTTTAAACTTGAAGGAATTGGCCGCTGCACTGCTAAGGCTCTTGTGAAGTGTGGTGCAGATGTTGTGGCATTATCACGGACACAATCTGACCTAGACTCACTCAAAGCTGAGGTAACACCCTCTTATCCCTCATTAGAAGCCAAGGTGCAATAACACTCATCCTCCTCTCCCTTATTAGAAACTTAGGTACAACAACATCCATGCCTCCCCTCCCTTATTAAAAGCTTGGATGCAACACATCCACACCCTCCCCTCCCTCATTAGAAGCCGAGCTTCTTCAGCCCCTTCCTCTCCACTTTTCATGTGAGGTACAGCAACAACCACCCTCCCCTCCCCCACAAAGGTAAAACAATACTAATTCCCTCCTCCCTGAGGTACAAAAACAGACACTCTACCCTCTTTTTTATACAGATGTATGTTAACAACAATCTACCCACCGCTAATTATTTGAGTTTTTCATCACTTGAAACTGGGGTAATATAACATACTCCCTTACTATCCCTAGCTAATATTGCCTCTCCCTTGTTGATGTACAGTTGAAGCTCTCGTAAGCGACCACCTTGGGAACTGAAAATTGTGGTTGTTAATGGAGCTGGTCGCTTACGGGAGCTTAATTAAAATGGAATCTAAAAGTTATCGTAATAATAACAAATCTGTAATATTTTGTTTTATTGCTTGATTTCAAAAATGGGTATTTGACTTATCATGAGAGTGAGTTGTTTTATTTAATAGCAATTAATTTTACGCAAAGTAGCTTGTTATGCTCGTTTATATCGACGACTTGAGCTTTTCTTCATGAGAATATTTTCTGCGTCTTTCTACGACTATCGCATGGCTTCTTTTGTTAGCCGATTTCTAAAGCGTGCAACAAACAAGTGGATGGCTATTGTAACTGAAAAAAGGATAAATCGTGGAGCTGGCAATGGACTACAGATTCCTTGCATTTATACATTTTCTGGAGACAAAGAAATGTCAATCCCATGGTTGAAAGTTAGAAAATTGTAATTATAAAATTCTTTAATGTTTGCCTACTGGAAAGGCAGCTTTTGTGAAACATTACAATATTTCTGCTTTATATGTGATTTCAGCATGCATTGGATATGATGTTTATCAGGTGCTGACTGATGTTGTAAAGCCAAAAATCATTGTGGTTGCTTACGAGAGCTTAACCCATTGACTCCTGGCTTTTTTGGAGCTGAATTTACAAAAAACAGACTGAAAACAGATACCTCCCCCCCTATTCTGAGTTTTATACAGCCCGTCAAAGTCAAACACAGCTGCACCTAGTCAGCGGTATCCAAGCTTTCCAACAGTGCTTTGCGGTCCCCACTTTTAATTCCTCGTCGATGTGCTGAAGCCAGCACAAGTTGATGGTTGCTTGTATTTTTCATCAAAAATACAGCTATGAGCATATTATGGGAGTGTCTCAGGACATCATGAAGTCTTTTGGGGCATAATTGAGTGCTTTGCTTATGGATATTTGCAAGCAAAGGTGGATTCATGATGATTTTTTCTTGTTTGGCTTTGCCCGGATGAGAAAATAATTTTCTAATGAATCACCACAGCTCTCCTAAATGCTGTCTTTTCTGAAACCAAATTGATTCCAAAATTGTTTACACTGCTATTCTGGGTCTGTATGGCCTGGAATTGATTTGTTTGGCTTTGGGGTGAAAAGACTTATAAAAAACCATCTGACTTTGGGGAGAGGAGTGTTGACTGGCCCTCCCCTCGTGAATTTTCCCCTGGATCTCCCAGAATGCTTTGCAATACGTAAACATATTTTCGTGGTTGTACAATCCTTCAAGGAATGGTCATTGTGTTTTGAGGCCAAGGAAATGTACCTGGAGGATCAGAATAAAGGTATCTATTTGTGTCTTGAGCTGTGTTTGCTGATCTCTCTCCCTTGTGTGGTATTTTGAGCGTTTTATTGAGAGGGGTGATTCTGCTTTTCACTCCTTGTTCGATTTGAGATTTGTCAAAGAACCTGTGCTATTATTTGGCTTAAGAGTAGATGCCAACACCTTGGTTGGATGCATATCTGCAAGACCATTTATCCCTTAGACTGATACCTGAGTATCTTCATCTTGTTGTGTTTATTTTGAATTTATGAATTTTTTGGGTTGTGGGTACTTCCCAAAGCCGGTACAGGCCGGTTCAGGGGTCAATGTGTTTACCAACACACCCTAAAAATCATGCTTGCCTCACTGCCTGAGAACAATGCATTTTTCGCAAGCTTAGGTGCATACAACAGTGTAGGCAAATTCTGCTTGATATACAAACAAGCCTCCTTTAAGTTATGGCTGATATTCTAACAGATAATTCTTATGTTAAAACCATTAGGGAAACCACAGGGAGCCCAAATTCTATAAAAATATTTGCCTTTATAAATTCAAAGCAGCAGTGTCAACCCACTTTTGGTACTTTTCCTGTATATTCACCGTTAAAGTAATCTTATCACAAAACCTTGCCTGAATCTGATGTTTTCTTGGGCATTTTTTTCTAAAAAAGCTATGCATATCATCCCTATCAATGAGTCCAGTCATGTCCAAGTAAAAAAAATTCTATTTTCTAGGTTAAAGATATTCACTTGCTAGAAATGGCATATATGTGATCCAATCCACTGGTGTATGTCACAGCACAAGTCTAAAAAGGTCTAGTTATTTTGATTAAAATCTAGGGGTGGTTGATTAACCCATTGACTCCTGGCTTTTTTGGAGCTGAATTTACAAAAAACAGACTGAAAACAGATACCTCCCCCCCTATTCTGAGTTTTATACAGCCCGTCAAAGTCAAACACAGCTGCACCTAGTCAGCGGTATCCAAGCTTTCCAACAGTGCTTTGCGGGCCCCACCTTTAATCCCTCGTCGATGTGCTGAAGCCAGCACAAGTTGATGGTTGCTTGTATTTTTCATCAAAAATACAGCTATGAGCATATTATGGGAGTGTCTCAGGACATCATGAAGTCTTTTGGGGCATAATTGAGTGCTTTGCTTATGGATATTTGCAAGCAAAGGTGGATTCATGATGATTTTTTCTTGTTTGGCTTTGCCCGGATGAGAAAATAATTTTCTAATGAATCACCACAGCTCTCCTAAATGCTGTCTTTTCTGAAACCAAATTGATTCCAAAATTGTTTACACTGCTATTCTGGGTCTGTATGGCCTGGAATTGATTTGTTTGGCTTTGGGGTGAAAAGACTTATAAAAAACCATCTGACTTTGGGGAGAGGAGTGTTGACTGGCCCTCCCCTCGTGAATTTTCCCCTGTATCTCCCAGAATGCTTTGCAATACGTAAACATATTTTCGTGGTTGTACAATCCTTCAAGGAATGGTCATTGTGTTTTGAGGCCAAGGAAATGTACCTGGAGGATCAGAATAAAGGTATCTATTTGTGTCTTGAGCTGTGTTTGCTGATCTCTCTCCCTTGTGTGGTATTTTGAGCGTTTTATTGAGAGGGGTGATTCTGCTTTTCTCTCCTTGTTCGATTTGAGATTTGTCAAAGAACCTGTGCTATTATTTGGCTTAAGAGTAGATGCCAACACCTTGGTTGGATGCATATCTGCAAGACCATTTATCCCTTAGACTGATACCTGAGTATCTTCATCTTGTTGTGTTTATTTTGAATTTATGAATTTTTTGGGTTGTGGGTACTTCCCAAAGCCGGTACAGGCCGGTTCAGGGGTCAATGTGTTAAAAATAAAAAAAAATTCCAGTTGGTGATTTGAAATTGTGGTCATTAACGGAACGGCCGCACCGCTTATGAGGGCTTAGAGTTACAGACTTTGTGTGACAATTCAATCAGTGATTCAATATTGTGGTGATAATCGGAGCTGGTCGCTTACGAGAGCAGTTGCTCAGAGAGCTTCGACTGTATGTAGATAACTCAAGCTGAAGTGATACCCAGCTCCCCTGTCATCTCACCCCTGTTTCCCTAGGTCCCCTTCCCCTCCCTTATACTACATAAGCACTTGTTTTTGAAGTATCGAGAAGTTTATTCCCTGTGTGCATTATGTGGCTAATTAAACTGAACTAAACTGCTACTTTCTTTGTTTCAGTCTCCATCTATACAAACCCACCATATTGACGTCCAAAACACTAGTGATGTCAGAGATCTTATAAAAGGCCTAGGTGACATTCATCTACTTGTTAACAATGCTGGAGTGGGTAGATTGCATCTTTTTGAAGACATCGAACCTGAAGACTATGATATGTAAGAAATTAAAGAGTGATTTAACCGAACACACTGGAAAAAGAACTCTGACTCTCGAGCATTCAAATTCTCATGTTCTGTTCCTTCTGTTATTAGTGTTTTTGGAGTCAATGTGAAAGCTGCTTTATTTGTGGCACAGGTAACAATCTTGTGTATTTTTTAATTTGAAATCTTGAAAGCACAAAGTAGACTCATGAGGTTTTGTTACGTATTTCAGGCAGTGGCAAGAAAAATGAAGGCACAGGGAAGTGGCGGAGCAATTGTTAACGTTTCAAGCCAAGCGTCTCAAGCACCATTGATGGAACATACCTTATATTGTACGTGTGCATCATTATTCTGTTTTGCAAAATTGGGCGAGCACTAAAAGGTGATTATTTTAGGTGCAAGCAAAGCAGCATTGGACATGATCACCAAAGTCATGGCCCTAGAGCTTGGCAAGCACAAGGTTGGTGGAGATCTCAATAAAACTTTGACACTAGCAAGCTAATTATGTGAAGTTTTTCAAATACACCACCACCCAGTTTATTGCAGTTTTAGTTAGGCCCCTTGTTTTAACTCCCTACTCACCTCTGACTAGCCAATGGTCCTGTTGCCTGATGATAAATCACAGCCTTGGAATTCTGACAGAAAAAGAGGGGGGCCAAAAAAGGGCTAATGCTTAGCATTTCAGCTAAACTACTCTATGTTTTCACAGAAGTGCATACATAGGATTTCATCCTTCCATTGATTCATCTCCACAATTCCACTACACCTATGCAGACCACCATGACGCCCACAAAGATGTGGATTTCATCAGCTTTCTTTCTCCTCTTATGGTGAATTGGTTGTGTAAACTATGATCTCCTAACATAAATTCAGCCAACACAGTTTCGGAGAGAGTTTGTCAGTGTAAGGATGATCTTGTTTGTTTCGATGTTTTTTGTTTGTTTTTATGCAGATACGGGTGAACTCTGTTAACCCCACCGTGGTACTGACAGATATGGGCAAGATGGCATGGGCAGATCCAGTAAAGGCTGGACCTATGCTTGCAAGTATACCCCTTGGACGATTTGCAGGTTTGTTACTGAAATACTTTTATTTCATATCAGTCATAAGCCTTGTTGCCCAAACATTTGCAAGGGGAGGAGCGCGAGTCTGAAGTGGGTTGCTTATTTTAAAAATATTGCATGTGATGATTAATTAAAAAAAATACTTATCTAACAGGGTCTTTTTAAAGAAAAAAGGCTTGTTTGCTCATTCTTACATTATTTTGGGAGAGATGCTCTTTGGGGGGAAAGGAGGCATAAATATTTTGAGCCTTAGAGGGGTCGCTTATTCAAAGACCTGGAAATGCTACTCAACTATTCCAGGAACATTTTTGTACTGCCACAACAAAAATTTTTTTCATGCTACATTATCTTGCATGTCTCATGCTACATGTGGTCTTAACATAGTTCTGTTTTATTACCAGAGGAGCAAGATGTAGTTGATGCTATTCTGTACCTGTTGAGTGACAAGGCTGCTATGATACATGGAACATGTCTCCCAGTCGATGGTGGCAAACTAATAGGCTGAGTTATTCCAATTTTTCATTGAATTATGATCAAATTTATTTTATGAAAAGCACTTATTTTACATGAATGTATTCTGAAATAAGAAAACTATAGATTCTAAGGATATTTGGGGTCCTTTAAAATTCCGTCTATTGGGGTTGGGATCTTATTTCTGGAACTAAGGTTTTCCATATCAAAATGTAGGTGTATATTTTTTAAAAATGCTTACGAAAACAGACCTCTTCTCTCACCATTAATTATACATGAAAAACAGTCTTTACAATATAATTGTATATAAATCCAATATAATGTTGGTGTCTTGTTTTTTACTCCTTGGCATCTGCTATTCCACCTGGTGTCACTGCAAATGTGGCTTCGTTCTCAGGCAGGTCAGGGCTGGCAAAAAGTACAATTAAAGTTCTTATTTGCGAGTTTTGATCGAATTGGGGGCTTCCAAAGCATGCCGTGCATTGCTGCAATGTGTCTCCCATCAAACTCAATCATCATATCAATCCACCATGTAATTGAACACCCAGCAGTCCCCAACAGTGGGCATCATGGTCATATCTACATCTTGGAGTACAGGGCCATAGTACGGGGTGGGGTACTGGGGTAGGGACTGTGTACAACCAATATTTTGTAAAATTATATTATATATTTTGAGGCCTGCTACAGGACTGGAGTAAGGAACCCCTTGTGACAACTCTTAAGCCCTGTGCAAACTATGCCAGCACCAGCCAACATTGCTGGCGAATTCTTGCTCCACTGACCACGAGATAAAGGGGATGTCAGAAGTCCATTTCTTATTTTGACATTTTCTTTGCCCCAGTTTGCACCGGGCTTTATTGAAAGCTCTTATACAATATTCTTTGTCTCGTAATCTCACCTGTCGTAAATCTTAGCAATGCGGGTCTCCCCTCTGCCTTTTCTTAGACTTATTCTTGTTGTGGATGCATGTGCTAGAATATGTCCCCCAATTGGTTTCTTGGGGTCAGCCTGAAAACTGTACAAGCAGGGATACTGGGTGGTAAAGAAGGAGTTCAAAGTTTGAGAGTTATTATGTCATGACATTTCAATTATTTTTTTCGTTGGACTCACATTAGCTTTGTAGAATGAACCCCAAATCAGGGAGCAAAAACTGTTATTTTTTACAGAACTAGAAGAAATATTTTTAAATCATAGACAATATTTTATTCAAATCAACAAAAGGGCTGTTGTATAAGCACTTGAGGTTGTTTTATGACCACTTAAGCGCAGACACACATCCTGGGTAGCTTTATGTCTTCTTTTGTTCTAAACTTTGAAAATCATGTTTTTTATTACCTCATTGTCGCTGTAGAAGAGCACATCAGCATGAAGGGGGAAAGAGGGAAAATGTCAAACAGAAACATAATCACAGAATGATACAAAATCAATCATAAGGTTTAAAATTTTACATACCACCAGGATCTGCCGTCATCTGTAAAGGAAAAGGGCAAATAGTGTTGTGAGAATGAAATTTTGGTGAAAAACGGCTACAAAGGAGACTACCCCCCTTTGTCACATACCTGGTTTGTGATGAAAACTGCAACATTAAATGGCTACAAAGGAGACTACCCCCCTTTGTCACATACCTGGTTTGTGATGAAAACTGCAACATTAAATTCTATAATAAAGACAAGAATATCTTTTAAGCTCAAGGACATTACCAGGATTTTCCAAATGCATGCTTCAATTTCCCAGCGTCTGAATAATGTGTAATGATCATCATTATCCACAATACTTTGTTTCAGCAAATTCAGGCATGCATTGCCGTACTAGCGCAAAACGTCTACGCCCTCAAAGTCGGAGTATAATATGTTTTTCATTTGATATGGTATAACGAGATAAACTACAGAGTAGAATAACTAAGTGGTCTGCATAAGAGTGTAGGAATCAGAGGAATAAATCAACGCCAGGATAAGATGTTTTACGCATCTGAAAACAGACAGTGTACCGTTTGAATAGCCTAAAAGCTGCATTGAAAAAATGCTGCAATACCACGAAATAATTCCGCAATACCGTCGGATGTTGGCACTATTTGCAGGCGGCTTCCAACTTTATGCAAGCACCGAATTATACCTTATAGATTTATATATCACATGCTACTAAACAGTTACGATGTATTATTCTATTCTAGACAGGCGTCCTCCCGTCCCTCCACTTTTTAACGTATTTTCGCGTTGAAGCTTATCTACTGACCTTCAGACAGCTTCTGCAACCTAGAGAGCATCTGAGCCAGTTTTTGTTGTCTGTCTGCCAGCTCACCACGCCCTGTGAAGTCCACTCGGAACAATGCCATCACTGAGTCTACGATCTATGTCGGAATAGGGGTTACACCAATCAATAATTAGTGGTGCCGTATCATTACATACTAAAAGAATAGTTGTGGTTCTTACTAATAGTTTGAATACGCCAGGTTCTTCATGAAACTTGGCTGCAACGCTGTCGAGTAGTTCGTATTGGTGCTCACCTGAGAGGCAGTACAGTATATGCATTATGCTTCTGTCAATTCTCGATATTACGGACACCCTTATTACTATAGATTTGTGTCCCAAATGCAAGGCTTTTTTTTTTAAAAGAAAGTTGAAAATGACCAGTAACAATCGCCAAATACATCATTTTCTGTGGTGCTTTCACTGTAATGTATTATTACGGGAGCAACTCTAGGCTAGACCACTTGAAACCTTAAATAAAGTTATGTTATCTAATGATAGAATGAATTTTGTTCCCTCAAGCTTTCCTAATATGTGTGATCCAAATATTTTAAAAACTTCCTCACTTGTGTAGGCTCGACAGTAGAGCACATTGTCCAGCATTGCGTTTTGATCCAAGTTAAAGCGATCTGCGATTTCTCGTAGCCGGTCAGGGCGGCTTGATTACTGTCAAGGTGTCATTTTGAACCATTCCCACTTGGTAACCCCATTTCCCTTAAGGGACTCCCCCTAAAGAGTGACATATACTCTTCGAGAAAGCAAATTTTACCCCTAAGGGATAGCAGAATGGATGTGGTCAAAATGAATTTTAAGCTCAAAATGGACAAAAAAGGCGAAGTCACAGAAATTTCGACCATAAACATACACTTTCTTTCGGTTTCTAGACTTAGTTGACAAGGTCTTCTATATAAGCATCAAACAGACGTTGTAAAGGATACAAGGTATTCTGTTAGGAAAATTAATAAAATCCACAGTTTATAACATTGTTCCCAAAATAGGTATGAAATGATATTGACATTACCTCAGTGTCGATGAAGATTACCTTGCCGCCAGAATAACCATTAACACCTGGAAGCTGCGCAGTGACTATTAAAGGAAGACATTTACTCAACATGCAGCAACATAACAGTCTAGCTCTGCCACAAGTCCAATACTCGTAAGCATGGTCTCAACACGCAGCAACATAACACTCTAGCTCTGCCACATGTCCAATACTCGTAAGCATGGTCTCAACACGCAGCAAGATAACACTCTAGCTCTGCCACATGTCCAATACTCGTAAGCATGGTCTCAACACGCAGCAAGATAACACTCTAGCTCTGCCACAAGTCCAATACTTGTAAGCATGGTCTCAACATACAGCAAGATAACACTCTAGCTCTGCCACAAGTCCAATACTCGTAAGCATGGTCTCTACATACAGCAACATAACACTCTAGCTCTGCCACAAGTCCAATACTCGTAAGCATGGTCTCAACACGCAGCAACATAACAGTCTAGCTCTGCCACAAGTCCAATACTCGTAAGCATGGTCTCAACACGCAGCAACATAACACTCTAGCTCTGCCACAAGTCCAATACTCGTAAGCATGGTCTCAACACGCAGCAAGATAACACTCTAGCTCTGCCACAAGTCCAATACTCGTAAGCATGGTCTCAACACGCAGCAACATAAACAGTCTAGCTCTGCCACATGTCCAATACTCATAAGCATGGTCTCTACATACAGCAACATAACACTCTAGCTCTGCCACAAGTCCAATACTCGTAAGCATGGTCTCAACACGCAGCAACATAACACTCTAGCTCTGCCACAAGTCCAATACTCGTAAGCATGGTCTCAACACGCAGCAAGATAACACTCTAGCTCTGCCACAAGTCCAATACTCGTAAGCATGGTCTCAACATACAGCAACATATTACTCTAGCTCTGCCACAAGTCCAATACTCGAAAGCATGGTCTCAACACGCAGCAACATAACACTCTAGCTCTGCCACAAGTCCAATACTCGTAAGCATGGTCTCAACACGCAGCAACATAACACTCTAGCTCTGCCACAAGTCCAATACTCGTAAGCATGGTCTCAACACGCAGCAACATAACAGTCTAGCTCTGCCACATGTCCAATACTCATAAGCATGGTCTCTACATACAGCAACATAACACTCTAGCTCTGCCACAAGTCCAATACTCGTAAGCATGGTCTCAACACGCAGCAAGATAACACTCTAGCTCTGCCACAAGTCCAATACTCGTAAGCATGGTCTCAACACGCAGCAAGATAACACTCTAGCTCTGCCACAAGTCCAATACTCGTAAGCATGGTCTCAACATACAGCAACATATTACTCTAGCTCTGCCACAAGTCCAATACTCGAAAGCATGGTCTCAACATGCAGCAAGATAACACTCTAGCTCTGCCACAAGTCCAATACTCGTAAGCATAGTCTCAACACGAAGCAACATAACACTCTAGCTCTGCCACAAGTCCAATACTCGTAAGCTTGGTCTCAACACGCAGCAAGATAACACTCTAGCTCTGCCACAAGTCCAATACTCGTAAGCATGGTCTCAACACGCAGCAACATAACACTCTAGCTCTGCCACAAGTCCAATACTCGTAAGCATGGTCTCAACACGCAGCAAGATAACACTCTAGCTCTGCCACAAGTCCAATACTCGTAAGCATGGTCTCAACATACAGCAAGATAACACTCTAGCTCTGCCACAAGTCTAATACTCGTAAGCATGGTCTCTACATACAGCAACATAACACTCTAGCTCTGCCACAAGTCCAATACTCGTAAGCATGGTCTCAACACGCAGCAACATAACAGTCTAGCTCTGCCACAAGTCCAATACTCGTAAGCATGGTCTCAACACGCAGCAACATAACACTCTAGCTCTGCCACAAGTCCAATACTCGTAAGCATGGTCTCAACACGCAGCAAGATAACACTCTAGCTCTGCCACAAGTCCAATACTCGTAAGCATGGTCTCAACACGCAGCAACATAACAGTCTAGCTCTGCCACATGTCCAATACTCATAAGCATGGTCTCTACATACAGCAACATAACACTCTAGCTCTGCCACAAGTCCAATACTCGTAAGCATGGTCTCAACACGCAGCAACATAACACTCTAGCTCTGCCACAAGTCCAATACTCGTAAGCATGGTCTCAACACGCAGCAAGATAACACTCTAGCTCTGCCACAAGTCCAATACTCGTAAGCATGGTCTCAACATACAGCAACATATTACTCTAGCTCTGCCACAAGTCCAATACTCGAAAGCATGGTCTCAACACGCAGCAACATAACACTCTAGCTCTGCCACAAGTCCAATACTCGTAAGCATGGTCTCAACACGCAGCAACATAACACTCTAGCTCTGCCACAAGTCCAATACTCGTAAGCATGGTCTCAACACGCAGCAACATAACAGTCTAGCTCTGCCACATGTCCAATACTCATAAGCATGGTCTCTACATACAGCAACATAACACTCTAGCTCTGCCACAAGTCCAATACTCGTAAGCATGGTCTCAACACGCAGCAACATAACACTCTAGCTCTGCCACAAGTCCAATACTCGTAAGCATGGTCTCAACACGCAGCAACATAACACTCTAGCTCTGCCACATGTCCAATACTCGTAAGCATGGTCTCAACACGCAGCAAGATAACACTCTAGCTCTGCCACATGTCCAATACTCGTAAGCATGGTCTCAACACGCAGCAAGATAACACTCTAGCTCTGCCACAAGTCCAATACTTGTAAGCATGGTCTCAACATACAGCAAGATAACACTCTAGCTCTGCCACAAGTCCAATACTCGTAAGCATGGTCTCTACATACAGCAACATAACACTCTAGCTCTGCCACAAGTCCAATACTCGTAAGCATGGTCTCAACACGCAGCAACATAACAGTCTAGCTCTGCCACAAGTCCAATACTCGTAAGCATGGTCTCAACACGCAGCAACATAACACTCTAGCTCTGCCACAAGTCCAATACTCGTAAGCATGGTCTCAACACGCAGCAAGATAACACTCTAGCTCTGCCACAAGTCCAATACTCGTAAGCATGGTCTCAACACGCAGCAACATAACAGTCTAGCTCTGCCACATGTCCAATACTCATAAGCATGGTCTCTACATACAGCAACATAACACTCTAGCTCTGCCACAAGTCCAATACTCGTAAGCATGGTCTCAACACGCAGCAACATAACACTCTAGCTCTGCCACAAGTCCAATACTCGTAAGCATGGTCTCAACACGCAGCAAGATAACACTCTAGCTCTGCCACAAGTCCAATACTCGTAAGCATGGTCTCAACATACAGCAACATATTACTCTAGCTCTGCCACAAGTCCAATACTCGAAAGCATGGTCTCAACACGCAGCAACATAACACTCTAGCTCTGCCACAAGTCCAATACTCGTAAGCATGGTCTCAACACGCAGCAACATAACACTCTAGCTCTGCCACAAGTCCAATACTCGTAAGCTTGGTCTCAACATACAGCAAGATAACACTCTAGCTCTGCCACAAGTCCAATACTCGTAAGCATGGTCTCAACACGCAGCAAGATAAGACTCTAGCTCTGCCACAAGTCCAATACTCGTAAGCATGGTCTCAACATACAGCAACATATTACTCTAGCTCTGCCACAAGTCCAATACTCGAAAGCATGGTCTCAACATGCAGCAAGATAACACTCTAGCTCTGCCACAAGTCCAATACTCGTAAGCATAGTCTCAACACGAAGCAACATAACACTCTAGCTCTGCCACAAGTCCAATACTCGTAAGCTTGGTCTCAACACGCAGCAAGATAACACTCTAGCTCTGCCACAAGTCCAATACTCGTAAGCATGGTCTCAACACGCAGCAACATAACACTCTAGCTCTGCCACAAGTCCAATACTCGTAAGCATGGTCTCAACACGCAGCAAGATAACACTCTAGCTCTGCCACAAGTCCAATACTCGTAAGCATGGTCTCAACATACAGCAAGATAACACTCTAGCTCTGCCACAAGTCTAATACTCGTAAGCATGGTCTCTACATACAGCAACATAACACTCTAGCTCTGCCACAAGTCCAATACTCGTAAGCATGGTCTCAACACGCAGCAACATAACAGTCTAGCTCTGCCACAAGTCCAATACTCGTAAGCATGGTCTCAACACGCAGCAACATAACACTCTAGCTCTGCCACAAGTCCAATACTCGTAAGCATGGTCTCAACACGCAGCAAGATAACACTCTAGCTCTGCCACAAGTCCAATACTCGTAAGCATGGTCTCAACACGCAGCAACATAACAGTCTAGCTCTGCCACATGTCCAATACTCATAAGCATGGTCTCTACATACAGCAACATAACACTCTAGCTCTGCCACAAGTCCAATACTCGTAAGCATGGTCTCAACACGCAGCAACATAACACTCTAGCTCTGCCACAAGTCCAATACTCGTAAGCATGGTCTCAACACGCAGCAAGATAACACTCTAGCTCTGCCACAAGTCCAATACTCGTAAGCATGGTCTCAACATACAGCAACATATTACTCTAGCTCTGCCACAAGTCCAATACTCGAAAGCATGGTCTCAACACGCAGCAACATAACACTCTAGCTCTGCCACAAGTCCAATACTCGTAAGCATGGTCTCAACACGCAGCAACATAACACTCTAGCTCTGCCACAAGTCCAATACTCGTAAGCATGGTCTCAACACGCAGCAACATAACAGTCTAGCTCTGCCACATGTCCAATACTCATAAGCATGGTCTCTACATACAGCAACATAACACTCTAGCTCTGCCACAAGTCCAATACTCGTAAGCATGGTCTCAACACGCAGCAACATAACACTCTAGCTCTGCCACAAGTCCAATACTCGTAAGCATGGTCTCAACACGCAGCAACATAACACTCTAGCTCTGCCACATGTCCAATACTCGTAAGCATGGTCTCAACACGCAGCAAGATAACACTCTAGCTCTGCCACATGTCCAATACTCGTAAGCATGGTCTCAACACGCAGCAAGATAACACTCTAGCTCTGCCACAAGTCCAATACTTGTAAGCATGGTCTCAACATACAGCAAGATAACACTCTAGCTCTGCCACAAGTCCAATACTCGTAAGCATGGTCTCTACATACAGCAACATAACACTCTAGCTCTGCCACAAGTCCAATACTCGTAAGCATGGTCTCAACACGCAGCAACATAACAGTCTAGCTCTGCCACAAGTCCAATACTCGTAAGCATGGTCTCAACACGCAGCAACATAACACTCTAGCTCTGCCACAAGTCCAATACTCGTAAGCATGGTCTCAACACGCAGCAAGATAACACTCTAGCTCTGCCACAAGTCCAATACTCGTAAGCATGGTCTCAACACGCAGCAACATAACAGTCTAGCTCTGCCACATGTCCAATACTCATAAGCATGGTCTCTACATACAGCAACATAACACTCTAGCTCTGCCACAAGTCCAATACTCGTAAGCATGGTCTCAACACGCAGCAACATAACACTCTAGCTCTGCCACAAGTCCAATACTCGTAAGCATGGTCTCAACACGCAGCAAGATAACACTCTAGCTCTGCCACAAGTCCAATACTCGTAAGCATGGTCTCAACATACAGCAACATATTACTCTAGCTCTGCCACAAGTCCAATACTCGAAAGCATGGTCTCAACACGCAGCAACATAACACTCTAGCTCTGCCACAAGTCCAATACTCGTAAGCATGGTCTCAACACGCAGCAACATAACACTCTAGCTCTGCCACAAGTCCAATACTCGTAAGCATGGTCTCAACACGCAGCAACATAACAGTCTAGCTCTGCCACATGTCCAATACTCATAAGCATGGTCTCTACATACAGCAACATAACACTCTAGCTCTGCCACAAGTCCAATACTCGTAAGCATGGTCTCAACACGCAGCAAGATAACACTCTAGCTCTGCCACAAGTCCAATACTCGTAAGCATGGTCTCAACACGCAGCAAGATAACACTCTAGCTCTGCCACAAGTCCAATACTCGTAAGCATGGTCTCAACATACAGCAACATATTACTCTAGCTCTGCCACAAGTCCAATACTCGAAAGCATGGTCTCAACATGCAGCAAGATAACACTCTAGCTCTGCCACAAGTCCAATACTCGTAAGCATAGTCTCAACACGAAGCAACATAACACTCTAGCTCTGCCACAAGTCCAATACTCGTAAGCTTGGTCTCAACACGCAGCAAGATAACACTCTAGCTCTGCCACAAGTCCAATACTCGTAAGCATGGTCTCAACACGCAGCAACATAACACTCTAGCTCTGCCACAAGTCCAATACTCGTAAGCATGGTCTCAACATGCAGCAAGATAACACTCTAGCTCTGCCACAAGTCCAATACTCGTAAGCATGGTCTCAACATACAGCAAGATAACACTCTAGCTCTGCCACAAGTCTAATACTCGTAAGCATGGTCTCTACATACAGCAACATAACACTCTAGCTCTGCCACAAGTCCAATACTCGTAAGCATGGTCTCAACACGCAGCAACATAACAGTCTAGCTCTGCCACAAGTCCAATACTCGTAAGCATGGTCTCAACACGCAGCAACATAACACTCTAGCTCTGCCACAAGTCCAATACTCGTAAGCATGGTCTCAACACGCAGCAAGATAACACTCTAGCTCTGCCACAAGTCCAATACTCGAAAGCATGGTCTCAACATGCAGCAAGATAACACTCTAGCTCTGCCACAAGTCCAATACTCGTAAGCATAGTCTCAACACGAAGCAACATAACACTCTAGCTCTGCCACAAGTCCAATACTCGTAAGCTTGGTCTCAACACGCAGCAAGATAACACTCTAGCTCTGCCACAAGTCCAATACTCGTAAGCATGGTCTCAACACGCAGCAACATAACACTCTAGCTCTGCCACAAGTCCAATACTCGTAAGCATGGTCTCAACACGCAGCAAGATAACACTCTAGCTCTGCCACAAGTCCAATACTCGTAAGCATGGTCTCAACATACAGCAAGATAACACTCTAGCTCTGCCACAAGTCTAATACTCGTAAGCATGGCCTCAACACGCAGCAAGATAACACTCTAGCTCTGCCACAAGTCCAATACTCGTAAGCATGGTGTCAACACGCAGCAACATAACACTCTAGCTCTGCCACAAGTCCAATACTCATAAGCATGGTCTCAACACGCAGCAACATAACACTCTAGCTCTGCCACATGTCCAATACTCGTAAGCATGGTCTCAACATACAGCAACATAACACTCTAGCTCTGCCACAAGTCCAATACTCGTAAGCTTGGTCTCAACACGCAGCAAGATAACACTCTAGCTCTGCCACAAGTCCAATACTCGTAAGCATGGTCTCAACACGCAGCAACATAACACTCTAGCTCTGCCACAAGTCCAATACTCGTAAGCATGGTCTCAACACGCAGCAAGATAACACTCTAGCTCTGCCACAAGTCCAATACTCGTAAGCATGGTCTCAACATACAGCAAGATAACACTCTAGCTCTGCCACAAGTCTAATACTCGTAAGCATGGCCTCAACACGCAGCAAGATAACACTCTAGCTCTGCCACAAGTCCAATACTCGTAAGCATGGTGTCAACACGCAGCAACATAACACTCTAGCTCTGCCACAAGTCCAATACTCGTAAGCATGGTCTCAACACGCAGCAACATAACACTCTAGCTCTGCCACAAGTCCAATACTCGTAAGCATGGTCTCAACATGCAGCAAGATAACACTCTAGCTCTGCCACAAGTCCAATACTCGTAAGCATGGTCTCAACATACAGCAACATAACACTCTAGCTCTGCCACAAGTCCAATACTCGTAAGAATGGTCTCAACATGCAGCAACATAACACTCTAGCTCTGCCACAAGTCCAATACTCGTAAGCATGGTCTCAGCATACAGCAACATAACACTCTAGCTCTGCCACAAGTCCAATACTCGTATGCATGGTCTCAACACGCAGCAAGATAACACTCTAGCTCTGCCACAAGTCCAATACTCGTAAGCATGGTCTCAACACGCAGCAAGATAACACTCTAGCTCTGCCACATGTCCAATACTCATAAGCATGGTCTCAACACGCAGCAAGATAACACTCTAGCTCTTCCACAAGTCCAATACTCGTAAGCATGGTCTCAACACGCAGCAAGATAACACTCTAGCTCTTCCACAAGTCCAATACTCGTAAGCATGGTCTCAACATGCAGCAACATAACACTCTAGCTCTGCCACTAGTCCAATACTCGTAAGCATGGTCTCAACATGCAGCAAGATAACACTCTAGCTCTGCCACAAGTCCAATACTCGTAAGCATGGTCTCAACATACTCTTCCACAAGTCCAATACTCGTAAGCATGGTCTCAACACGCAGCAACATAACACTCCAGCTCTGCCACAAGTCCAATACTCGTAAGCATGGTCTCAACACGCAGCAACATAACACTCCAGCTCTGCCACAAGTCCAATACTCGTAAGCATGGTCTCAACATGCAGCAACATAACACTCTAGCTCTGCCACAAGTCCAATACTCGTAAGCATGGTCTCAACATACAGCAACATAACACTCTAGCTCTGCCACAAGTCCAATACTCGTAAGCATGGTCTCAACACGCAGCAACATAACACTCTAGCTCTGCCACAAGTCCAATACTCGTAAGCATGGTCTCAACACGCAGCAACATAACACTCTAGCTCTGCCACAAGTCCAATACTCGTAAGCATGGTCTCAACATACAGCAAGATAACACTCTAGCTCTGCCACAAGTCCAATACTCAGAAGCATGGTCTCAACATACAGCAACATAACACTCTAGCTCTGCCACAAGTCCAATACTCGTAAGCATGGTCTCAACATACAGCAACATAACACTCTAGCTCTGCCACAAGTCCAATACTCGTAAGCATGGTCTCAACACGCAGCAACATAACACTTTAGCTCTGCCACATGTCCAATACTCATAAGCATGGTCTCAACATACAGCAACATAACACTCTAGCTCTGACACAAGTCCAATACTCGTAAGCATGGTGTCAACACGCAGCAACATAACACTTTAGCTCTGCCACAAGTCCAATACTCGTAAGCATGGTCTCAACACGCAGCAACATAACACTCTAGCTCTGCCACAAGTCCAATACTCGTAAGCATGGTCTCAACACGCAGCAACATAACACTCTAGCTCTGCCACAAGTCCAATACTCGTAAGCATGGTCTCAACACGCAGCAACATAACATTCTAGCTCTGCCACAAGTCCAATACTCGTAAGCATGGTCTCAACACGCAGCAACATAACATTCTAGCTCTACCACAAGTCCAATACTCGTAAGCATGGTCTCAACACGCAGCAAGATAACACTCTAGCTCTGCCACAAGTCCAATACTCATAAGCATGGTCCCAACATACAGCAAGATAACATTCTAGCTCTGCCACAAGTCCAATACTCATAAGCATGGTCTCATACAGCAAGATAACACTCTAGCTCTGCCACAAGTCCAATACTCGTAAGCATGGTCTCAACCTACAGCAAGATAACACTCTAGCTCTGCCACAAGTCCAATACTCGTAAGCATGGTCTCAACATACAGCAAGATAACACTCTAGCTCTGCCACAAGTCCAATACTCGTAAGCATGGTCTCAACATACAGCAAGATAACACTCTAGCTCTGCCACAAGTCCAATACTCGTAAGCTTGGTCTCAACATACAGCAAGATAACACTCTAGCTCTGCCACAAGTCCAATACTCGTAAGCATGGTCTCAACACGCAGCAACATAACACTCTAGCTCTGCCACATGTCCAATACTCATAAGCATGGTCTCTACATACAGCAACATAACACTCTAGCTCTGCCACATGTCCAATACTCATAAGCATGGTCTCTACATACAGCAACATAACACTCTAGCTCTGCCACAAGTCCAATACTCGTAAGCATGGTCTCAACACGCAGCAACATAACACTCTAGCTCTGCCACAAGTCCAATACTCGTAAGCATGGTCTCAACACGCAGCAACATAACACTCTAGCTCTGCCACATATCCAATACTCGTAAGCATGGTCTCAACACGCAGCAACATAACATTCTAGCTCTGCCACAAGTCCAATACTCGTAAGCATGGTCTCAACACGCAGCAACATAACATTCTAGCTCTACCACAAGTCCAATACTCGTAAGCATGGTCTCAACACGCAGCAAGATAACACTCTAGCTCTGCCACAAGTCCAATACTCATAAGCATGGTCCCAACATACAGCAAGATAACATTCTAGCTCTGCCACAAGTCCAATACTCATAAGCATGGTCTCAACATACAGCAAGATAACACTCTAGCTCTGCCACAAGTCCAATACTCGTAAGCATGGTCTCAACATACAGCAAGATAACACTCTAGCTCTGCCACAAGTCCAATACTCGTAAGCATGGTCTCAACATACAGCAAGATAACACTCTAGCTCTGCCACAAGTCCAATACTCGTAAGCATGGTCTCAACATACAGCAAGATAACACTCTAGCTCTGCCACAAGTCCAATTCTCGTAAGCTTGGTCTCAACATACAGCAAGATAACACTCTAGCTCTGCCACAAGTCCAATACTCGTAAGCATGGTCTCAACACGCAGCAAGATAAGACTCTAGCTCTGCCACAAGTCCAATACTCGTAAGCATGGTCTCAACATACAGCAAGATAACACTCTAGCTCTGCCACAAGTCCAATACTCGTAAGCATGGTCTCAACATACAACAACATAACACTCTAGCTCTGCCACAAGTCCAATACTCATAAGCATGGTCTCAACATACAGCAAGATAACACTCTAGCTCTGCCACAAGTCCAATACTCATAAGCATGGTCTCAACACGCAGCAACATAACACTCTAGCTCTGCCACAAGTCCAATACTCGTAAGCATGGTCTCAACATACAGCAACATAACACTCTAGCTCTGCCACAAGTCCAATACTCGTAAGCATGGTCTCAACACGCAGAAACATAACACTCTAGCTCTGCCACAAGTCCAATACTCGTAAGCATGGTCTCAACACGCAGCAACATAACACTCTAGCTCTGCCACAGGTCCACCCATGCAGAAATTTGAGTATGTAAAGGGGATGTAAAAGGTATGTTGTTTGATACCATTTACCTACCATATACTTCCTAAAAACATACCCTCTACATACCAACTTGGAAGGCATGTAATGGGTATGTAATACATATGAAAATTGGACATAGTAAAATATACCTTTTACATAACCAAAAGCGACCTTGATATTGAAGACCTTGGAGTTATGTAAAAGGTAAGTGTTAGGTATGTAAATTGTGTGTAGACGGTATGTAATGAGATATCATTTACATACCAAATATTTGCTGAAAACATACCTGTTACATACCAATTTAGGTGGTATGTAATTGGCATGTAATACCTATCAAAATTGGACATTGTAAAATATACATTTTACATAACCAAAAGCGACCTTGATTTGAAGATTTATAGTTATGTAAATGGTAAGTATTAGGTATGTAGATGGCAAGTAAAATATATATAGTGGGAACCATTTACATATCAAAAACTTGCTAAAAACATACCGATTACATACCAAAATGCTACTGTTAAATGGAAATTTACATACCCATTACATACCTAAAATGTACCTTATGGGTACATAGCTCAAGGCTACCTTAAAAGGGCATGGTATAGAATTTACATAGCCATTACATACCCAAAATGTACCTTGAACATACCACAAATGCTACCGTTAAATGGAAATTATTATACCCATTACATACCTAAAATATACCTTGTACATGCCACAAACATAGCTCAAGGCTACCTGAAGAAGGCATGGTATAGAATTTACATAGCCATTACATACCCAAAATGTACCTTCACAAATAATACCGTTAAATGGAAATTTACATACCCATTACATACCTAAAATGTACCTTGGACATGCCACAAACATAGCTCAAGGCTACCTTAAAATGGCATCGTGCCAATTTTACGTACAATACATTATCTAAATGTGTCCCATAGCTAAAGGGATAACTTGATATAAGCGACTGAGCCAAGCAGCTAGTCTTTCCTTGTTTGTAAGCATATCAATAAAACGCCCCTGCAACATGGTATCTATGCCTCTACATGTCACACGCAAAATTTAAACCCAAAGAACGTTGTATAACACACTTTATGCGCAAAGTAAAACTAAATTGTTGCTTAAAGATCAATAAGATTACCTGGAACTGCTAAGCTGCAAAGGTAAAGTTACTAACCTGGAAATCACTGGAAATGTTTAATTGATTCCTAGATCGGCACATAATCTCGATTCACAAAAAATGACTTTTTTGATTACTAGTTCGAATTGTTTATTATCAAATATAAATTTAAAAAAATGGTAAAAACTATGCCAAAGTTTTCAATCAAGCAAAGACTCATCTGCATCGTAGTCATCATCATCATCATCAGGAAGACTAGGCAGACTTGGCAGATCATCTTCACAAGCTGACTTCCGTGCTGCTCTCCTCAAGTTTTTTATACTTAGGTTCATGGCACTTGTGATGCCTTTTTTACACCCGTCTGGGAGGTTCTGCCTCGACGCATATGCTATTAATGTAACAAAAAATCACTTCGCATTACGTTTGTTATTATCGTCATTAATTGAGTTATTCAATATACCAAATATTCGCGGTACCATAACTTCACCTGATGCGAAAACAATTTAATGTGGGAAAATCAAAACTTAGCTTTTCTCACCTTTAATAGTGGTTATAATTTGCTGGTTAAGCAAATTTCCCACCTCCCCCTGCTCAGAGATTTTTCCCTCGCGCCTTTCTTCTTCTGAAAAAAACGCCTTTAAAAGGCGTGTAGCCAGCGAGGACTTGGTGTGTGCGGTTTTGCACAATGCAAGTGCTGTCCTCGAAAGGAAGACACCACTGCCCGCAACTAATTCAACTAACTGCAAATAATGAAAGAAAAAAAAAACGTTCAGTACCCAAAATAACATATAGTTCATAAAACGACGTCAATAATACTTGAGTTATTTTTTTAAATATCGTATCAAGTACTCGCGATAGGACAAGCTCTTGCTTTCACGGGCAATTGGAAATAGTTAGTTGTCATTTGAACAAAGTCGGCGGCTACTGAGTGATCTGATTAGTAAATTATCATTGTCAAGCGCTGGAAAGTCCCGGCTGTTGCGAATCGGGACTTCCCGAATTAACAAGCGAGGACCACTCATAGCCACTGACTTCGTTTGAATGGCAGCTAAGTATTTCAAGTCGCCCAAGAAAATCTATCTGTGACCTGATGCCCGTAAGGTTGGATTACACCTCACACTCATTTTTATTTAAACTTTTTTAAACTAAAGACTTATGTTCAAGGCTGACTAATAAACCCTGCACTGTTCTCAAATTCCTGTATCCATCCTTATTATTACCTTTCTCGTTGCCGCTTCTGCCTCACTCATCACGCCTACCCGCCCATCATTTACTTGTACATTTGGTACTCGAAGCTCATTTCCTAAAATCAATGACAATTATAAAATGATCTCTATATCATCAGAAAACAAACTAGAAGAGGATGGCGTAAACGTGGAAAATGATCTCTATATCATCAGAAAACAATCTAGAAGAGGATGACGTAAACGTAAAAAATAATTTTTCAACTAAAAGGACAGAGAGGAAAGATGCAAGATAACTATTTTTTAGCTCAATATTTTGCATATAAGCTCCCTTTTTGTCGGAGAACAAAATATCAAAATTAAAAATATAACTTACGCTATGTCTTGAAAGATATTTCAAAGGCTATCTGTGAAATAGCCCAACAAAATACGAAATGGCGCCCGTTTTGACCCATTAAATTGAAAATATTTACCTTGGATACCATCTGATCTGCTCAGTCTCCTGAATCGCGCTTCCAAAGCCCCATATTTTTCCTTCAGCTCACTAAGCTCATCTCTCGTGGAAACACACATAGGATTTGGGCAAAGTGGCCTTTTTTTTGGTTCTTTCTGCGCATCTGAAATAGAAAAAAAAAATTAATAGAGCGGAAACCCTCAAGTAGAACCTGAATAAAAGACATCTGATTTTGGAGTCTATACTGAACTGTTCTTTTTACAGCAATTCTACCCTGAAAATGGGGATAATAATTTTTGATATAAATATGAAATAGAAAAGTGAAATAATGACAAAAATACTTACGCTGCGTATGTGCTGGCTTGTCTCTTGTGACTCCCTGTTGGTTAATTAAAGAGAGACTTCAAACTTGGGGATCTATACTAGTGTATTTTTATGCGTTTCAGAACCGTTTAATTGAAATTGACAAACCTTGAGTGACGATGTTGATAAATCGCGGGAGGCCGACTTCTTTGAAAATAGAAATGCGGTTGAAAAAATTTTATAGAGGTATAGAATTAAGATCCTGAACTTCTCATTCAAATTGCGTACCAACCTGGACTATTTGTTCTGACTGATTCAGCTCGCACCCTGTGATAAACGGATGAAACGTAAATAGCTAATCATCATGAATGATCATAGACTTGAGAATACAAATTGGAGTATTCCTTACCCGCTCTTTGTGTTGATCTCTCGTTGATAGCAACAATCGAGATGTCCTATATGTACATAAACAAACATTGTCTATTATGATTTTCTATGATTTCATAAATTTGAGGATATCTCGATTCTCAGTGCTGAGAATTCTTGCTCGCAAAGTTCAGTGTACTTTCTCGCAATTCTTTACTGGTCGTGCTCGAGGAACGGGATCTGTACAGGACCTGAAATGATCCCAGGACCCGAAACGATCCCAGGACCCGAAATGATCCCCAAAAGTACCCCAACTGATCCTCGGACCCGAAACGATACCGAGGAGTCCCCGAAATCAACCCCAAGGAATTACGGTAATGGACAGAGGGAAAGCAGAAGAAATACTTGCAATTCTTGAATCATAATAAAGGGTTAACAGCGACTCGATTTCTAAACAACGTGACTTAAAAATATTAAATTCCAACACAATACTTCTATTTATTACATTGCCCGGCGTTAAACCCATAAACAGAGTCCAAAACAAATACACAACTTTAAATTGCTACTGAAAGGAATATAGCATAAACATAGCACAGCCTTGCTCAGATCAACCAAACTTTTGACCTTCCATCACACTCTTAACATTTTGCGGTTCCGACACATGACTCCGACACTATAAATCTCATTTCCGGTAAACATCACCCCTAAAAATTAATATTCATCTGACAACCAAACATGTATTTCACCACGAAATCCTTGTTCTTACGAGCGAATATTTACCGACACATTTTAGGCAGCCGGTTTGGCAGAGAAGATGGAATGACAAAAGTACACTGAGTAATACACTCGAACAACCCTTCTACTACCGATGCAAAATATTAAGAGGATGTGAAAGCAATATTATGTGAGTTTTGAATTTCCTCATGTAGTCGTGCGTACACCCCGGCATGATCTCATGATATGATAGGTCTTTCATTCACCGAAAACAAACATGTCAAAAAATAACTTTAAAACATTTCGCTTCCTATGTAAAGCAGCATGTCCCATCTGTTAAGACTTTCTTTTATGGCTTGTTATGTAAAAATGATTTATCCACGCCGGGCTCCTCAAATTACTATCACAGGAATTGTTAGTTGACCCCAATTTCTGACTCAACCACTGTATTTCCCCCGCAGTCGTATATAAAAATCTTAATACTATAGTTTTAGTTAATGTAAATTTCCTTTTAATAACACAAACAAAGCTAAATGTTTCATATGTTTTTAAAACTGAAAGCCAATCCTTACACATTCCTTTAGTTGTCCATTACTGTAATTCCTTGGGGTTCATTTCGGGGACTCTTGGGGATTGTTTCGGGTCCCGGGATCAGTTGGGGTACTTTTGGGGATCGTTTCGGGTCCTGGGATCGTTTCGGGTCCTGGGATCGTTTCGGGTCCTGGGATCATTTCGGGTCCTGTACAGATCCTCTCGAGCATGACAGTTCTTTCGATTGACCTGTTTTTCTTGGGTGTTTGAAGATAGTTATGAGGGAAGGAGGGGTGGTATAGAGTATATTTCTCACATTCACAAGCTCCATTTCTTTGAAAATGTTTGAAAATCTAACCTCAAGTGTCTCAGCAATTTGGTCGCAACTTTCCACAGTTCCGGTCACAGTTGTCGCAGGGGGGGTGTTTTTTGATGATTTTTTTGATGACTTTTTCTTCTTAACTGGAGCATTACTATCTGTTGAGGATTTATTGTTATTATGAATTTCACCAATCATGTACTTCAGTGGTTCTGCCGCTTAAATTTTCCCAAGTACTCTATTTTTTTACTATACTATTATTGTCATATTATGCAAGTAGTGACGTACCCGAAGAAGCTTTGTCACTGGTCCTTTTTTTAGTTTTTTTCTTCTCTTCCTCATTGACATTCTTGCCTATAACCATAAATTAAAATAAAGGTAATAAATAACACTTTATGACCCATTGTTTAAGGCCCGGAGGAAATTGTTTCATTTCAGTTGTTTTCATACTTTTCCCAAGAATATCCCGAAGTTCGCTCCGAACTAAACATTCATTGCGAAACTAGCTTTTTTTGTGTGTTTCGAATTGAGTTTGTGAACTTCATCGTGATTAAAGTTCGTAATTACCACATCTCATCGCTTTTTTTATTTCAAAAGGCTTAAAAGTATTCGGGTGGACATGATTCAAGCAAAAATCATCTAACTTGTGCTGGAAAATGCTCCCGCCGTGGTAGCCCCTTGGTCCCTGGCCTTGTGGTGCGGGGAAATCAGAGCCCCATCGACTTGACCCTTATACTGGGCCAGTGAATAGAGCGCGGGCAGCACGGACGTCATAATTCTTGTTTTATGGACGTTTTGACAAAAGAGAGACTGAGCAGTCAAATGATTCGGATTTTAGTCCCTCAGCTATAGATTCAAGATTAATAGATTAGAATTTTAAGTCATAAAGGTTATTTACGCCGCTTTTATAATGAGCCGATACTTTGCAAAATCTCGATAAACCAATATTATTCGGTCCATCTCTTGTCTGCTTGTCACCTAGACTATTATCAATCAAACCGCGAATGTAGAATAGCTTTTAATATATTTCACGGCAACAATTTGGAGCGGCTAAAGAGAGGCGTATGTAATTGGCCTCTGCAGACGGAACAAAATACAACGGAACTACTTTTTGATTCCTAATAACAGACCGATCAAAAAGAGAACCATATCCTTTTATTTGATATATGTTTGACATCCTAAAACGCTCTTTTAGATGATTCAACCTTGAAGGCATTTCCGGCATGTTTGTTCTTATCATGTTCTTATCATTGACAGTGCCGGAAACAGATTCTACCTGGGGAACTCCATGTTACGAAATGCAAACAGTACTTAATTACCTTTGATTAAAAGCATTATTCATAAAGTGCTTTTCATGACGGTAAATATAAAAGTCTCTCAGGACTACAAAAGACTACAAAAAAAAAAAAAAAAAACTCACGCAACATTAAAGCTTTTGTTTACCCACCTCCGGTTGTTGCCGTTTCTCGGGTTGTTGCCGTTTCTCGGGCCACATCTATTTCTGTGAAACCGATAAAATCACTGAAAATATTTATATTAAACGCCACGACTCATTACATAAACGCAAACATGAGTAAACAAAGATAAGTCAAATACCAATATCTTCAGCAACAAAATCGCCTCCCAAAGTTTTTGGTTTTGGGCGTCGCTTCCCACCATCTAAAGTCGCCTTCCGTTGTTCTTCAAACGGGTCTATGTACTCGTGCTTCCTTATACTATTCAAGAAAGCTTTACTATCTGTAAGTGCAAAAACAGCATTTAAAAAGGCTTTGTTATCTGAAAGTATAACAGCAATGTGTTCTTGTTTTTATTAACTTTTAACCAAGGAGTACAACTCATGCCAATCTAATCGTCTCAAGCAATAAAATACAGTATTTCATACAACTATATTATACTACTCGATTAAAATCAATCAAGGAGCGCCAAGTCTCGCCTCTGTCGCAACTGTGGAATTTAGTGATAACAGCTAAGCGCCACATGGTGATTTTTTTAGGTGATTCTGAAAATAATTATAAGGGGCAAACAAGCATAAAACCGAGGCCAATGTCTGTAAAATCCGAATTGTATGGTGGTTAACTCTTATATTCCAAATTCACACTCGGGTGATCAGCGCCGAGTTCTTCGGGCAGACCAGAATTTCAAGTTTAACTGTCATTTATCGCGTTCGTTGAGGGTTAGATATGTTCGATTGCAAATCATTAATACGTCCAGGCAATTTTAATGCAACATGTATAATGGGAAGTTATTATTAAGAGACTTACCATGAAGTTTTAAAACTTTGGCGCGGGCCATTTCTTGCTTGGGATCCCACACAGCATTGTAGGTTGAACCCTCGATTACTCCCTCCGGTATATCCTCGGTACATATATTTTTCGTATATATCACCTTCCAACACTCGGGCTCTGGATCGCCTATCCATTTAACCAATGCAAATGCTGGAAAACGAGATGCCATTTGTAGTTGAAAATGTCGGTCGGGTGATCGACTATTTAAAAGTTCGAGTAGGAAAAACGGATGCGACAAAGGCTAGTTATTAACCAGATCGTGCTCGAAATAGACGTGAACATCACAAAATAAAACAAAACTGACCAATCAGGTCGAAACTGCCAAGATTGATTGATACCGTAGGCCAGAGATAATGGCCTGAACAAACAACTGAAAACTAGACGGAATTACTTTCATGTTACAGGCAAAAACAACATGGATGGTCGAAAGAATCGAAAAAAGCAAGGACGGTACTGTCAGTATTATAACACAATTACTTCGCCATCCAAGATCCCCAGGACAACCCGAACAAGAAGCAAGTTTGCAGATTCTCATCCTAACGAAAATGATAACTTATTGGATTTAGAAACAGAAGATAAGATAGACGATACTCTCGCGGGAGCTTCTAGTTTAACGACGGAGGATATAATAGCCGAATACCCTGATGACGTCCTATCCGAAAGCGAAGATAATTTTGTAGCTGATTGTACTGCATGCGAGACCACTTGTAATTCCGACACTGTTCACACTAGCAGAAATTTTGAAAACCGAGCGGAGATATATGAATATTTGGATAACGAAGACTGGGAGAAACTTGCAGACGTCGTTTTTGACTCGGAAACTGAAATTAACAATGAACATGGAAGTAAAGACGAGAACGAAGAACAAGAAGACTTTATTGAGCTGGATGACTCTTCAATTGAAAGTGACGGGGCAGATTTAGACCTGATGACTGCACAAGAGCAGGATCCGCCAATTTATTCTGGTAGTTTGCTAACAGTGACCATGCATCTAGCAGCTATAATGACATTTGCGATGGCAGAGAGCCTTACTGCTTCCGCGATTTCCCATCTGTTAATACTTATCTCCCTTCATTGCCCGGTACCTAATAGATGCATGAAAACACTTCACACACTCTGGAATCACCTAGGCTCCATGAGTGCCCCCATAGAGTGGCACTATTTTTGTACAAGGTGCAATCGATACTTGGGAAAAACTAAGCCAATCGCAACGCAAAATTGCGTGCACTGCAAAAAGAGCTTCGCCCCTGGAAAAAGTAAGACATGGGATACGTTTATAGTATTTCCAATTATCACACAGCTGTCATGCATGCTTAAAGACAGTTCGTTTGTAGAAGCTCTTACGTCCTACCGATTCAACCACGAGGAAGACAAAAGAAGGCGGAACTGCCCAGAAAACATCGAGGATATAATTGACGGCGAAAATTATCAATTATTTTTTAAAGAACATGGTTTTTTGAGAAATCCAAACAATTTTGCTATTCAGCTAAACACGGACGGTGTGGCATTGTTTAAAAGCTCCAGCTATGCTATATGGCCGGTTTACATGGTTATATGTGATTTGCCTCCGCGTATGAGGTATTCAAGAAAGTATCGCCTTTTTGCAGGCCTTTGGTTCGGGAACACGAAACCTCTCTTTTCAGTTTTTCTGCATCCTTTTAAGGACATGTTTCAAACACTTTATAATGACGGATTTACCTTAAATCTAAATGGTTCTGATATAACTTGGCGAGCTATTGTAATAAGCACTACAATGGATGCTCCTGCAAAATGCCTCTTCATGTGTATGAAGCAATTTAATGGTGAATGTGGTTGCCCATATTGCAAGGCAAAAGGGCAAAACGTAAGGACAGAGAAAAAAGGCAACTGTCGCATTTTCCCTTACGTTAAAATGCCAGACCGGAAAAAATTATCTCCATTAAGAACACACAGCGAGTTTTTGAGAGATGCAAAGAGCGCTGCGCAGTCTCCGAGTAAAGCTACTACTGTAGATGGCGTGAAAGGTATAAGCATGGCATTTGGATTTCCAGGTTTTAATATTGTCAAAGGAATGGCAATTGATTATATGCACGCTGTTTTGTTAGGAGTAATGAAACAATTACTGTGCTACTGGTTCGACAAGAAACACAAGAAATGTTCTTGGTATTGTGGAAATAGCGTCAAAGCATGTGACGAACGGCGTGAGAGGATAAAACCGCCAAACTACGTCAGCAGGATACCAAGAAGTGTTGAGGAACGGTCGCATTACAAAGCGTCTGAGTTACGAACCTGGCTACTTTATTATTCCTTGCCTGTAATGCAGGGTATTTTGCCAAATGAACACTATCAGCACTTAATGCTTTTTGTGTGTGGTGTTTATATGTTGCTTAAAGAGTCAATTTCTCCAATGGAGATAAACAAGGCTAATCAGCTATTGGAACATTTTTGTCTTCGAGCTCAAGGACTCTACGATGACAGATTTATGACTTTTAATCTTCATCAGCTTTTACATCTTGCTGATTCTGTTAGATTCAACGGCCCTCTTTTCAGTAATTCTTGTTTTTTCTACGAGGACTTAAATGGAGACTTAAGAAGCCTCTTTCATGGTTCACAAAATGTTGAGGGCCAAATTGTTAGAGCTGTTTCCATTTTACAACATTTACCAGAAATGATTGAAAATGTGACGGATTTAAACGTAAAACACTTTTGTCAGTCATTAACTCAAAAACGAAGGGTTGGGCATGTGAGCGAGGAAATTGATGAGAATCTAAAGCTTCAGGTACTGGGATCTCTTAAACCTTATATCATCAGCGCTCTCCAGGAAGTTGAACAACTACAAATAATTGCTGGAAATGTGGCAATATTCGACATAATGTACAAATGTTTTTACCGATTAAAACGTGGCGATAACATTATCCACAGTGCAGGATACACCCGAGTAACAAAACGAAATTCGACTGTTGTACAGTTTACAAAGCCTGATGATGATGAGATGGCTTATGGGTCCGTCCTCTATTTTGTCAAGTACAAAAAGCCCTGCCGAAGCTCTACCTGCGAGGTGGTTTGCCAGTGTACTGAGCATGGTTATGTAGCTATGATAGAGGAATATGAAATACTGCACTCTAAACACTTATCCAGCTCAGACTTGAGAGGACCAAAAGCAGAAGTCAGGCATCTGATTCCCATGAACAGGAAACCGTTAGGCATTGTTTGCGTACCTGTTCATACACTAATTCAGACATGTTTTTTTATTGACACTGGTAATGACAATTGTTTTTTTCTTGGGATACCTCCCAATAGGATTGAGCGAGAATGAGAATTTTTTTTTCCCGCAAAGACAATATAGAGTGAGAATCACAATGTAAATTTACCTTATATAATTAATCCTAATTCCAAACTGCACCCAAAATTAAATATCATTAGAAATATACCGTATTACTTATCACTGGTACTTTTCATAATTGTTTTTACAGATTTTTTATTTAGTTAATTAATTATTTATTTATAAATAAATTTTTTGTGATTTCAAGAATAATGACCCATTACCATAAATATTATTTTTATTATTAGTTCATACAATGGGTATGTGAATAGGTTAAAGTATTTTTGAATACGAAATTAATAGAAGAGCCCTGAATGAAGGTATGCTTTTTTGAAAGTATAGGTATGTAAAGGCATGCATTTTTTCAATACCAAATACAGCAATGAGATGGGTGTGTTTTTGGTATGTTAGAATGGGTATGTAAATAGTATGTATTTTCACATACCAAATACATAGATGGCCTAATACTGCCATTTTTTTGGGTATAAAAGTATAGGTATGTGAAAGATATGTTTTTTTTACATACCAAATACATAGATCAACGGCAAATGTTTGGGATGAAAGAATGGGTATATATTAGGTTTGTATTTTTACATACCAAATACATAGATATGGATTAAAGAGAACGGTATGTTTTTGGTATGTAAGAATGGATATGTAATTGATATGTATTTTTACATACCAAATACACAGACGTCTAAAAGAGAAGGGGTATGTTTTTGGTGTGTAAGGACAGATATATAAAAGGTATGTATTTTTACATACCAAATACATAGAAGTGCATTGGATAGGATTGGTATGTTTTTGGTATGTAAGTGTGGGTGAATAAAAGGCATGTATTTTTACATACCAAATACATAGATGGCTAAAAGAAAAGGGTATGTTTAGGGTATGTAAGTATAGGTATGTAAAAGGTATGTATTTTTTTACATACCCAATACATATCCAGTACAAAAAAGACATGCCTTTTACATACAGGTTACATACCAAATACATACTTTTCATTTTGTGTGGGCAATACTCGTAAGCATGGTCTCCACACGCAGCAACATAACACTCTAGCTCTGCCACAAGTCCAATACTCGTAAGCTTGGTCTCAACACGCAGCAACATAACACTCTAGCTCTGCCACAAGTCCAATACTCGTAAGCTTGGTCTCAACATGCAGCAACATAACACTCTAGCTCTGCCACAAATCCAATACTCGTAAGCATGGTCTCAACACGCAGCAAGATAACAGTCTAGCTCTGTCACAAATCCAATACTCGTAAGCATGGTCTCAACATACAGCAAGATAACACTCTAGCTCTGCCACAAGTCCAATACTCAGAAGCATGGTCTCAACATACAGCAAGATAACACTCTAGCTCTGCCACAAGTCCAATACTCATAAGCATGGTCTCAACACGCAGCAAGATAACACTCTAGCTCTGCCACAAGTCCAATACTCGTAAGCATGGTCTCAACATACAGCAAGATAACACTCTAGCTCTGCCACAAGTCCAATACTCAGAAGCATGGTCTCAACATACAGCAAGATAACACTCTAGCTCTGCCACAAGTCCAATACTCATAAGCATGGTCTCAACACGCAGCAACATAACACTCTAGCTCTGCCACAAGTCCAATACTCGTAAGCATGGTCTCAACACGCAGCAACATAACACTCTAGCTCTGCCACAAGTCCAATACTCGTAAGCTTGGTCTCAACACGCAGCAAGATAACACTCTAGCTCTGCCACAAGTCCAATACTCGTAAGCATGGTCTCAACATACAGCAAGATAACACTCTAGCTCTGCCACAAGTCCAATACTCGTAAGCATGGTCTCAACACGCAGCAAGATAACACTCTAGCTCTGCCACAAGTCCAATACTCGTAAGCATGGTCTCAACATACAGCAACATAACACTCTAGCTCTGCCACAAGTCCAATACTCGTAAGCATGGTCTCAACATACAGCAACATATTACTCTAGCTCTGCCACAAGTCCAATACTCGTAAGCATGGTCTCAACATACAGCAAGATAACACTCTAGCTCTGCCACAAGTCCAATACTCGTAAGCATGGTCTCAACATACAGCAAGATAACACTCTAGCTCTGCCACAAGTCCAATACTCGTAAGCTTGGTCTCAACATACAGCAACATAACACTCTAGCTCTGCCACAAGTCCAATACTCGTAAGCTTGGTCTCAACATGCAGCAAAATAACACTCTAGCTCTGCCACAAGTCCAATACTCAGAAGCATGGTCTCAACATACAGCAAGATAACACTCTAGCTCTGCCACAAGTCCAATACTCGTAAGCTTGGTCTCAACACGCAGCAAGATAACACTCTAGCTCTGCCACAAGTCCAATACTCGTAAGCATGGTCTCAACATACAGCAAGATAACACTCTAGCTCTGCCATATGTCCAATACTCGTAAGCATGGTCTCAACATACAGCAACATAACACTCTAGCTCTGCCACAAGTCCAATACTCGTAAGCATGGTCTCAACATACAGCAAGATAACACTTTAGCTCTGCCACAAGTCCAATACTCGTAAGCATGGTCTCAACATACAGCAAGATAACACTCTAGCTCTGCCACAAGTCCAATACTCGTAAGCTTGGTCTCAACACGTAGCAAGATAACACTCTAGCTCTGCCACAAGTCCAATACTCGTAAGCATGGTCTCAACACGCAGCAAGATAACACTATAGCTCTGCCACAAGTCCAATACTCGTAAGCATGGTCTCAACACGCAGCAACATAACACTCTAGCTCTGCCACATGTCCAATACTCGTAAGCATGGTCTCACATACAGCAAGATAACACTCCAGCTCTGCCACAAGTCCAATACTCGTAAGCATGGTCTCAACACGCAGCAAGATAACACTCTAGCTCTGCCACAAGTCCAATACTCGTAAGCATGGTCTCAACACGCAGCAACATAACACTCTAGCTCTGCCACAAGTCCAATACTCGTAAGCATGGTCTCAACATACAGCAAGATAACACTCTAGCTCTGCCATATGTCCAATACTCGTAAGCATGGTCTCAACATACAGCAACATAACACTCTAGCTCTGCCACAAGTCCAATACTCGTAAGCATGGTCTCAACATACAGCAAGATAACACTTTAGCTCTGCCACAAGTCCAATACTCGTAAGCATGGTCTCAACATACAGCAAGATAACACTCTAGCTCTGCCACAAGTCCAATACTCGTAAGCTTGGTCTCAACACGTAGCAAGATAACACTCTAGCTCTGCCACAAGTCCAATACTCGTAAGCATGGTCTCAACACGCAGCAAGATAACACTATAGCTCTGCCACAAGTCCAATACTCGTAAGCATGGTCTCAACACGCAGCAACATAACACTCTAGCTCTGCCACATGTCCAATACTCGTAAGCATGGTCTCAACATACAGCAAGATAACACTCCAGCTCTGCCACAAGTCCAATACTCGTAAGCATGGTCTCAACACGCAGCAAGATAACACTCTAGCTCTGCCACAAGTCCAATACTCGTAAGCATGGTCTCAACACGCAGCAACATAACACTCTAGCTCTGCCACAAGTCCAATACTCGCAAGCATGGTCTCAACACGCAGCAAGATAACACTCCAGCTCTGCCACAAGTCCAATACTCGTAAGCATGGTCTCAACATGCAGCAAGATAACACTCTAGCTCTGCCACAGGTCCAATACTCGTAAGCATGGTCTCAACACGCAGCAAGATAACACTCTAGCTCTGCCACAAGTCCAATACTCGTAAGCATGGTCTCAACATGCAGCAAGATAACACTTTAGCTCTGCCACAAGTCCAATACTCGTAAGCATGGTCTCAACATACAGCAACATAACACTTTAGCTCTGCCACAAGTCCAATACTCGTAAGCATTGTCTCAACACGCAGCAAGATAACACTCTAGCTCTGCCACAAGTCCAATACTCGTAAGCATGGTCTCAACATGCAGCAACATAACACTCTAGCTCTGCCACAAGTCCAATACTCGTAAGCATGGTCTCAACATACAGCATTATAACACTCTAGCTCTGCCACAAGTCCAATACTCGTAAGCATGGTCTCAACATACAGCAAGATAACACTCTAGCTCTGCCACAAGTCCAATACTCGTAAGCATGGTCTCAACATGCAGCAAGATAACACTTTAGCTCTGCCACAAGTCCAATACTCGTAAGCATGGTCTCAACATGCAGCAACATAACACTCTAGCTCTGCCACAAGTCCAATACTCATAAGCATGGTCTCAACACGCAGCAACATAACACTCTAGCTCTGCCACAAGTCCAATACTCATAAGCATGGTCTCAACACGCAGCAAGATAACACTCTAGCTCTGCTACAAGTCCAATACTCGTAAGCATGGTCTCAACATACAGCAACATAACACTCTAGCTCTGCCACAGGTCCAATACTTGTAAGCATGGTCTCAACACGCAGCAACATAACACTCTAGCTCTGCCACAAGTCCAATACTCGTAAGCATGGTCTCAACATACAGCATTATAACACTCTAGCTCTGCCACAAGTCCAATACTCGTAAGCATGGTCTCAACATACAGCAAGATAACACTCTAGCTCTGCCACAAGTCCAATACTCGTAAGCATGGTCTCAACACGCAGCAAGATAACACTTTAGCTCTGCCACAAGTCCAATACTCGTAAGCATGGTCTCAACATGCAGCAACATAACACTCTAGCTCTGCCACAAGTCCAATACTCATAAGCATGGTCTCAACACGCAGCAACATAACACTCTAGCTCTGCCACAAGTCCAATACTCATAAGCATGGTCTCAACACGCAGCAAGATAACACTCTAGCTCTGCTACAAGTCCAATACTCGTAAGCATGGTCTCAACATACAGCAACATAACACTCTAGCTCTGCCACAGGTCCAATACTTGTAAGCATGGTCTCAACACGCAGCAACATAACACTCTAGCTCTGCCACAAGTCCAATACTCGCAAGCTTGGTCTCAACACGCAGCAAGATAACAGTCTAGCTCTGCCACAAGTCCAATACTCGTAAGCATGGTCTCAACACGCAGCAACATAACACTCCGGCTCTGCCACAAGTCCAATATTCATAAGCATGGTCTCAACATACAGCAAGATAACACTCTAGCTCTGCCACAGGTTGCATAAAACATGGTTGGGACTAGGTGAAATCATGATAAGACACACTTGCAACGTGGGAATATAAGACTCACTTGCAACATGGTGGGAAAATTGTAAGAAAATAGCTGAGAACACGAAAAGACTTAACATGGTTGTAAGGTGCAATACCATAACACATGGCAAGGTAAATTGTACATACGACCATTCAGTTGATTAGAAAGTGAGACCTACCGCACATTGTATGTGACAGCTGGGTTTTACCAGTACGGAATTCTGTAAAACAAAGAATGCTGGTATTTTTTATCTGGTCATTCTATGGTTAATTTGAAGTGTCCTTACCTCCAAAAACCTCTGTGATCGCCATGCTTTCAATTCCACCTCCAAGAAGTTTGCTGAAAATATATGATAAGATTAGGGGAAGCAATAGGTACCAAGAAATTTAGAAAATTGTTTTTTACGCAAGTGTCGGAGTCTCGTTTTTTTCTTCAAAATTTTACCTCAGAACCTCGGATTTTTAAACGCGCTCTCTGGGTCCCGAAATTGTGTAGTTCCGTTGCATTCGCACCCCCTGCACCCCCCCTTCCCTGGGTACGGGCCTGGATTTATTATCAGAATGGCAGGGAATATTAGTTAGACAGGTACATAGCTAGGGATGGGCATGTGCACCCCCCTTCAGCCATAAAAAAAAATTTTTTTCCTATTAAAAAGAGCAAGATCTTAGGCTATTTGTGCATGTTGCATCTTAGAATTCACAGCCCTTCTACAAATATTGGCCTGATCTTAGGAAGGTGGGACTGGAGGATGGGATTGTGACAAGTTGCGTGACAGAGCACGTGCTCAGAACGTGACCCAGGACCGATATAGATTGTGCAAGACTCATGGCTCGTTTCACCGTTGAATAAACGTCTACAAAACTTCTTATTATCCTCTTCTTACATGGTGGCCGCGGTTAACTATGGCCTCAGGATATGTCTTACCGCCGCCGGCGCCGCTGGAGATACACAATAGCAATGCTGCTGACAAATGGAAGCGATTTGTGCTCGCTTGGAAAAACTACTCGTTGGCGACTGGGTTGAACGAGAAAGCTGAAGCCGTACAAGTAGCTACGTTGCTAACAGTTATCGGTGAAGAGGCGAGAGAAGTCTACTCGACATTTACCCTGACCGAAGGAGAGACAGACAAGATAGAGCCTGTCATAAAGAAATTCGCCGAGTACTGTCAACCAAGAAAGAACGTGCCGTTCGAAAGATTCCGTTTCAACCAGCGAATGCAAGAGCCTGGAGAGTCCTACGAGCACTATAGAACAGCGCTGAGAAAATTGGCCGAGTCCTGCGAGTTTGATACGATTACGCCAGACGAAATACTTCGAGATCGGTTGTTATTTGGAATACATGACACGAAGGTCAGAGAAAGGTTGTTACGCGAGTCCAAATTAACACTAGCGAAAACAGATGAAATTTGCCGAGCGGCTGAGAGTATGCTTGCTCAGATGAAAATAGTCAAAGATACATCTGAGACAGACGTCAATGCCGTGAGTAAATTCGAGTCGAAGAAACCCAACATCAAAAATTATCGGCGAAAGCAACGAGGTCAAGGCAAACAATGTGACAACTGTGGATACCAACATATGGCAAATCAGGAATCGTGTCCCGCACGAGGAAAGGACTGCCGGAAGTGCGGAGCGAAAAATCACTTTGCCAATAGATGCAAACAGGAAGTCAAGGCTACCGAAGTCGAAGAAACAGATATGTATCCTGAGGAGACATATCAAACGGAGGAAGTATTGGCCGTCTGGTTGGATGATTCGCAGCTGGTCACATTTCAATCAGAGTCTGGAAGTTTCATCCGTTTCCAACCTGATACTGGTGCACAATGCAATGTGTTGCCAGTGCACATATACAAGCAGGCGTGTAACGACCACAAGCTAGTAAAAGTGAAACCCGTGCAAACGTCCTTAGTGGCGTATGGGGGATCAAAGATCAAAGTCGTCGGGCATGTCACCATTAGAGTGTGGAGAAACCATGTATCGTGCCAGCTGGATTGTCGCCTTGTTGACAGCCATGAAATCCGCCCGATTCTGGGGCGTAAGGCATGCCTTGGCATGAACATTATACAGTACAATGACAACGACCAGTTTCACAAACCGCAGACAGATGGAGCGACAGTGTTCACCGTTGACCCCAAACCAGGAGCTGCACTAACAAGAGAAGAAATATTGGCTAAGTTCCCAGCAGTGTTCAGTGACGGGGTTGGCAAACTTGATGGAGAATACACCATCAGACTAGACACAAACGCTCAACCAGTACAACACGCACCACGTAGAGTTGCAGTAGCCCTAAGACCCCAGCTCAAGAAAACCTTGAATGATCTAGTGGACAAAGAGATAATAGCACCGGTGACCACACCCACCTCGTGGATCAGCTCTATGGTAGTAGTTCCCAAGAAAGATGGAAAACTGCGAATATGCCTAGACCCAAAGGATCTCAACAAAGCCATCCAGAGGGAAAACTATCCCCTACCAACCATAGAAGAGGTTGCAACACGATTACACGGTGCCAAGGTGTTCACGTTGTTGGATGTCCGCAACGGTTTCTGGCACGTCCAGCTAGAGGAAGAGTCGACCTATCTAACAACTTTCCATACACCGTTTGGCCGATACCGATGGAAGAGAATGCCTTTCGGGATCTCCTCAGCACCAGAAGTGTTTCAAAGAAAGATGCATGAATTTGCCGAAGGTCTGACTGGAACCGAAGTTGTTGCTGATGATTTCCTGGTAGTGGGCTATGGCGAGAGCTACGAGGAGGCAACGGCGGATCACGACAGGAACCTCCTGGCATTCCTAAACCGTTGTGATCAACGGGACATACACCTGAATCCCGACAAGATGAGACTTAGGAAATCAGAGTTACTCTTCATTGGCCACATAGCAACTGACAAGGGACTTAAAGTCGACCCTGCTAAAGTGCGAGCAATTGTGGACATGCCCTCACCGACCGACAAGCTTGGGGTACAGCGTCTGTTAGGCCTAGCCCAATACCTTGCAAAGTTCCTGCCCCAGCTGTCAGACATCACAAAGCCGCTGAGGGATCTCACACAGAGCGACGTGCAGTTCATCTGGGATGATGCGCAACAGTCTGCGTTTGAAAAGCTAAAGGATGCCGTTACAGTCACTCCAGTATTGCGGTACTACAACCTAGACGAGGAGATTACACTTCAGTGCGATGCGTCGCAGAGCGGATTGGGTGCCGCATTACTACAGAATGGCCAACCAGTAGCCTACGCATCACGTGCACTCACGCCCGCTGAGACGCGTTATGCACAGATTGAGAAGGAGCTGCTCGCGATTGTTTTTGCGTGTGACCGTTTCCATACGTACGTCTACGGCCGCGAAGTCGTCAACATCGAGACTGATCACAAGCCTTTGGAACCAATCTTCATCAAACCTCTGGCGACTGCTCCGAAACGCCTACAACGAATGCTGCTGAGTCTGCAGAGTTACAGTCTCAATGTGAAGTACAAGAAAGGCAAAGATCTTTACTTGGCTGACACCCTAAGCAGAGCTTACCTACCCGAAGTCAACGCCTGGGAGTGTACCAGGGAGCTGGAGGAGATTGACCATCGATCATGGATGCCAGTGAGAGAAGAGACTTGGCAGCAACTCAAAAATGCAGCAGTAGATGATGCGGTGCAACAAAACCTTCGAGAGGTTATAAAGAGAGGTTGGCCAGAGAGCAAAACAGACCTGCCGGAGTGCGTGCATCCTTACTTTGATATTCGAGACGAGCTAACTGTCCAAGAAGAACTCATCTTTAAAGGCCAACAGTTGGTGGTTCCTAGAGCCCTGAGGAAGGAGCTTATGGAAAAGACACACTCATCCCACATCGGTATAGAAGGCTGCATAAGACGAGCAAGAGACACGTTTTTCTGGCCGCGGATGACTGTCGAGTTGAAGGAGTACATCACAAAATGCGAAGTATGTTTGACTCATCGCAGTGGCCAACGAAAGGAGCCAATTCTCCAACATGAGTTTGTCGCTCGACCTTGGGGAAAGGTCTCAGCTGACCTCTGTGAGCTCGACAACCGAACACTGCTAGTGGTCAGTGACTACTTCAGCAACTACATAGAAGTGGCCCGGCTTAACACAGTGACGTCACGAGCAATAATAAAGGAGCTGAAGGCAATATTTGCCAGGTTTGGCATCCCAGACACCCTTATAACCGACAATGGACCGCAGTTCGCATCAGCGGAGTTTAGTGTATTTGCCAAGACCTGGATGTTCGAACACAAGACGTCATCCCCAAGATATGCCCAAGCAAATGGGAAAGCGGAAAATGCTGTACAGACAGTAAAGAGGCTGTTTAAAAAATGCAAGACATTCCGGGGGTCAGAATTCCAAGCACTTCTCGACTGGCGGAATACTCCGACTGCTGGAATCGGAACTAGCCCGGCCCAGCGCCTTTTCGGACGTCGATGCAAAACACTTCTCCCTGTGGCTGGTTCCCTACTACAGCCTAGCTACAACACTGAAGAGGACACCAGGAAGTTGATAGGTACCAAGCAACGCCAGAAGTTTTATTACGATAAGCACAGCAAGCCCCTGGAGCCCATTGCTGTCGGCGAAACTGTGCGCATGAAGCTACCAGGACAAGACACGTGGACGCCTGGTACGTGTTTAGGTCAAGCCGGACCTAGGAGCTACAACGTCGAGACTGAAGGTACCACCTACCGACGAAACCGCCGACAGTTGATCAGCACTGGAGAAACAAACAGCCAAGTACCTGATGTTCTGGAATCACCAGAACCCGATGATGCTCAGCAGCAACCCAGCCAGGTTGCCATGCCACCAGATTCTTCACAGGCTATAACAAGGCCTCGGCGGGAGGTGAAGCCTCCTGCATGGCTCAAAGACTATGTGCCAAAATAACATTGAAACTGTTAGGACACTGAACATTAGTAATAATCCATCGTATGATTTTAGTTGTAAAATTTCGATTTTTACCCTTTGATTATTATAATGTTGTTTTAACCAACCGTTAGCGTTACTGTTAAAAGAGGGAAGATGTGACAAGTTGCGTGACAGAGCACGTGCTCAGAACGTGACCCAGGACCGATATAGATTGTGCAAGACTCATGGCTCGTTTCACCGTTGAATAAACGTCTACAAAACTTCTTATTATCCTCTTCTTACAGGGATAATGTTAGATAAGATTTGGTGCTCTTTTTAGGACTTTTTATGGAATGAGGGGAGGTCCACAACGTGCAAACTTACTCTAGCTCAGTGCTGCCAGTAGACACCCTAAAAACAAGCTTGCGTAGGTCACTGTACTCAAGAGCTGTCACAAAGCCAGCACTCTAAAGGTAAAAAAAAAATTAAAAAAAAATACTTAAATTTGGCATCCCAACCATCATCAGGATATGGTTTAATGACTTGAACATCGGTTCAATTACAATGACATCAGCATCATTCTTATCAATCATTATCAACATAATCATCCACAGGGACCCCAGTTCCAAATAATTTGCTAGATAAAGCAAGCGCTTTCCCAGGATTTGCCGAGGGGGGGGGGATGGGGGTGGTTGGTCATAGATAGGTATCATATGGAAAAAGCCTAGTACTTGAAGATTCAGGCGGTAGGCGGTAGGGTGTGCGCGAATCCCCCTGTAAACGCGCCTGTAAAGGGGTAAAAAAATACAGAAGGATAGACAGTCACCAACAATGTATATGGCTAAATTTAGTGACTTCCCAGATATGTTTTCTACTTACACTTAATTTTGCTGCAGCTTCCTGCAAAAGAAATAAAAAAAATAACTTAAATGATTTTCTTCAATTTTTTTAAATCAAAGTTTCAATTTGTTACCTTAATTTTTTCCATCTTTGCCTCAGAAATTCCTTTAATTTGACAAAGCTTTCGTCGTGTCGTCATTTGTATTCCCTAAAAAATAAAATACATAAGTACTTCTTTATTCTCTTGTGCTATTCATTCACTAGCAAGAGCATCCAGGATCCATGTAATATAAGCTTACCTTTATGGTATTTATTCCCGCTGCTTTTAATTTTTTGATATCGGCCACGTTCTTTCATAGAGAAAAAAAGGTAAAGTTATTTTAACACATAAACAAGAATAAAAAGTTCTCTTAATATCTTTAAAGAATACTCACAATGCCATGGGATTGGAGCATATCAATATCTTGGTAGAAAGAGTCCTAAAAAATAAAATAAAAATTGAAATTTTCAAGTCAATAAAATCATATTTTGAAATGTTGTCCTAAACTCCCACCTCTTCTTCTTCGCCAAGTTCATCCCCCTCAACAACCTGGTCTTCTGCATGAAGCATTCTGGTAAAGTATCGGCCTTAGCAGCTGGAAAAAGATTAAAATGTTACTAGAAGAAACAAAGAATACCGGAAAAACGACAACTGTCGTAGTTTTCAGAGAAGCGATCTTCTCTATTCATGCTGTAAAAACAGCGACATCTGATTCGTTCTCTTTGTTTAAATTGATGTTATTTTTTTAAAGGAGTTCTTACTATTTTACCTCGGATAAGACGGATAATTTTTGTAGTTTGTCGCACTGTTTGTTTCTTCTTTCTAGCAGTAACGGGATGTTTTCTTGAATATTTTTTTTCGTTTCGCAGCTCGCGCGCCGCATTTGAAATTCGCGCCAAATCTTCCCGCGCTTTTTCCAAATCTTCAAAACAGTCACCACAGACGTCAGGCCAGGACCCAGGATTTTTCTTGGGGGGGGGGGGGGGTGCGAATTTTTCTGGGGGAGGGGGGAGAGAGAGAGAGAGAGAGAGAGAGAGAGAGAGAGAGATGCCTTTTTTAATGAGGGATTCACTTAATATCACAATGATAATGTACGCATGGCCCTCAACAGAAACAAAATTAATAAAAGCTATTTACAAATCTGTTTACAGCAAAATTTTTGACGAAACTATTTACAATAACAATCCTTTGCTGATTTATAAACTTATTTAAAGAGTTGTGGTGTATTCTCTTAGTTTTGCGGAGAAGGCGGATTTTTCTGATAAAATCTGATCAAACCCGAAAGAACAAAAAGAAATATTTTGTGCCTTTGCATTATCTCCACGGGACGTTAATTGACATTGCTTGGATGCGCTTTTGAAGGTCGTACATGCCTTGGATGAATCTATGAGTATCCGGGTCTGGTGATGTTTAGTTTACATTTTTGACGTTTTGGAGTTACGCCTATATTTTACAGGCGTCTCAGGGCGTTATGGCAATGAAAGACTTAAGAAAATGTAAACATGTTTTTATGATTCTTGACTAATACTGCGTGAGCTTCAAAATCTAATTTTCGTATCTACCAAAGAATTGGTATTATAACATTTTACAGACATTTTTATTTTTATCTTGTTACTGAGTCTTTGCGGTTTGCCTGTGGTATATTTACCGTGGAGACCTGTAACGGGCAAGTTTTCCATGACGTAATCTGAAAATACATCAATTCCGAAGGGAAAGTTTCGACATTTATCTGAGAAAATTCACAATAAAAATGTCTATTAACAAAATCGAGTGCAGTGGAGGACGGCTAACACTACATGGAGACTAGTAAGTCAGTCTTTGCACTATTTACATCGATAATATTCCGATTTAACTCTAGTTTTTTCGTGTTTTAGCGTCGTGTACCACCAAGATGATGTTCAATTCGAACTGGAAGGGGATGGAGTACCCGGTTTTCTTAAAGGATCAAGGAAAGGAAACATCTTTATATCTACAAATAGGGTAGGAAATCAGTAAATACCAATATTTCTCTAGATTCTACCTTCTGAGCTTGCCGTCACTTCTTGCTTTCTAATTGCGTACCTTGCAAATGAATAAATTAACTCAAGATGGCGACATTAAAATCGAGATGATGTTACTCTGACATTTCGTTATATTCTTAGGTAATCTTCGCTCTTAACTCCAATTGTAATGTGGGGTCGTTTTCAATGAATTTCCAGAGCATTCGCGGAGTTGAGGTAAGATATTTCTCACCTTTTTACTCCATCTTTATTTTGAAAGGTAAATGACAGCATACCAAGTATATGATGTATAATTACCCTACAAAACATAATCATGGTCACCTTTCAAGTATTATAAATTTTCTTAGGGCACATTATTATCATGATGACCGGATCATCTTGTTTATAGCTGAGTACAGATTCCTGGGCACATTATGATTTGTTTTTCTTTGTAAACTAACTTGTTTATTATTATCCCCAATTAAACATCAAGTTGCTGCTACTGTGGATGGAATTGGGATAGGATTTCATTGTTAAAATGTACACATTCCTAAATCCTATGTGTTGGGCCAGGTTAAACAGCCTATTTTTGGAGCTAATTACATCAAAGGAGATGTCATTTCAGAACCAGAAGGTAATTCAGCTTACTATCTTGAACAAATGAGAATTCTTTAGAAGACACAAATACCAATACATTTTGCTATGGGTTTAGGGGTTTTTATCGACAGGGGTGTGGCCAGCATTGTGGAAAGGGAGTATAAACTGCTTTTAACCTATAAGTTAGTCAAGACTTGCTATTTTTGCTCCCTTTTTTGATGTTGTAATAGTAATTTTTGTTGTAAATCAGGAAATCACCATATGACTTTTCTTTTGCTAGGTCTATGTATAGGGACAGTTGTTTTATTGGTTGCTCTTCTCCTGCCATGTTCCACCTTCTTTCATCCAAAAATATGAATGTGAGCCTTCTCCATTTGTGCACGGTATTCCTTGATCATGTCTTGACAGGTGGCTGGCAGGGAAGGGGCTCATTCAGAATCATGTTTAACAGTGGAGGAGCAATAGAATTTGCAGAGCACTTCAGACAAGCCGTGCAAACAGGTATGAAGCATAGCATAATAAAAATGTACAATAACCAGGTGGCTCCCAGGTATAGGATTACTTCAGGTACTGATGCTTGTGGCTTTGTTGATCATGTATATCTTAGTCTCAAGTGTCAGTTTCCCCATTATAGGGTTTTATTATAATAAAAACAAGGCGGCATAGAAAAGGCAACACACAAGATCAAAATGATAAGTTTGTTGTTCTTTATGATGTTATAGCTCGACGACCCAATCAAGTCCCACCTATGGCACCTGCAGGGCAACAAGCAGCATTTGCAGTCTACAACAACCCATACCCTCCCCCGCCCCCTCAGCCAGGCTACTACTATGGTCCTCCCCCTCAGGGATTCTACCCACAATACACTCGTAAGTGGATAATGTATGACAACCTAAACTCTCCTCCACCCCCTCAGTCAGGCTACTACTATGGCCCTCCCCCTCAGGGATTCTACCCACAATACACTCGTAAGTTGATAATGTATGACAACCTACACTCTCCCCCACCCCCTCAGTCAGGCTACTACTATGGCCCTCCCCCTCAGGGATTCTACCCACAATACACTCGTAAGTGGATAATGTATGACAATCTACACTCTCCCCCACCCCCTCAGTCAGGCTACTACTATGGCCCTCCCCCTCAGGGATTCTACCCCCAATACTACATTTTATTTAGGAATACCCTCCTAGCTCTTTCTGAGTGGGCCTTCCAATTGAGTGGGGTGGTTTATTTCCACCCCCCCCCCCCCCCCTCCCTTCTTTCCTGGCTGTAGTCCTGAATAAGCAGTGTCTTGATTTTTTGTTTATCATGTTCTTGGAACTGTCTTGCCTGATAGTTACCCCCTTTGCAAGCCCCCCCCCCCCCCCCCCCAAGTGTAGATGTAGATTTTTTCTGCTTTTTGCAGTGCCCCCTCCCCCTCCTAGCCATTGATTAATAAGCTGCTTTTTATTTTCTGATAGCTGGAATGCAAATGGGTCAGCCCCCACCATACAACCCACCAGTAAGTTTATGTTTTGCAAATATCAAGACTCACTTATCTATCATCAGTGATTAAAAAAATATTGGAAAATCAATAAGGCATTACCGACCCTGCTAAGCAGGTGTCCTTGGTAAACAATTGGCAAATGTAGTACTGTAATTGCTTAAATAAGAGCCCACGTCAATTGAAGGCCTCCCCCAAATAAATGGCTTGCTTAAATGTGTTGCCATTAATATAATTTGATAACGAGGGGGGCTGTATGAGAAATAGGGAAAACTTACACAAAATCTAATCATTGAAAGCTTTTTTGTTATGCTTCTGGGACAATTTTTACTCCTTGCACTTTATAAAAAAAAGCATTTTTATCTAGAGATAAAAATTTGAAATAAACCCTTGACTTGGACATAAAAAATGAAAAAAGTGCGCCAACATTTATAAGAGCAATATGGGACTTGCGCTAAGAGATCACGTGACTGTTTGGGTGACAAACTAGCGCAGGCTCAGGCTTCTAGTGGCAAAATAACAGCAACAAAAAGCAACTTATTCAACCCTTTTAAAAAAAGCCAGAATTCTTTTTTCCAGAAAGGGTTTAGTTTTATTTAAATATTTTATTTTTTTGTTGTTCTCTGGTGTGACGGGCGCAGTTTGCTGATTTTTTTGTTTAATAATTTTGTTTTGAATTTGCCACCCAGGAAGGTCACGTGAATGCTTAGCGCCAGTCCCCTAGTCTTAGAAATATGTAGATTGATGCTGTTCTTGGTAAGCTTATGGGAAGCATTTCTTTCTTCTTTTTTTTTTATTCAGTCCCTGCTTCCATCTTGGTACTGTGATAATTAAGTGTTTTCTTTTATCCTTCTTTGTGTAAATGTTCTTTCTGGTTACCTAATTTAGGAAAATCCTCCCCCATACCCAGGAACTGCAGCACCCTCTGCCCCGCCCAGTAGTGCATATGGTGGTCCACAACCAGACGGTAGGCAAAGAAAAATATTTAACCACCACATACTGTAAAAGGTCTGTTAAGCCCCCCTTCCCAATTAGCACCCTCTAGAGCCTATTCCTGGCTCACGAGAAAAATAGATTTTGTAATAAGCCTGCCCCTCTTTCCAGTAAGCCCCCCTAATTTTTAAGATTCTTTAAGAAAAGAGAAAAGAAATACAGCTCCTTGGGGCTTTTATAGTCATTATATAGTATGTATTTCTATTCAACAACTGACCGCCATTCATTGGTAACTGTTCAATTAAAAGTCTAAAACATTTGCTTTACACTAAAACTCTATACTTAGATACCTGTATTTAGCAGCGAACCCCTGCCGAGCTGTCACTTGATAATTAGCAAAGCCAAGCAGGACTAGAAACAGACCTTTTTCCCATTCTCTCCCGACCCCTTGCTCCCACTTGCTTCCTAGACCAGGATTGCAAGTTCCAATCATAATGTTGCGTTTCAGGAGCCAAAGCTAGAGAGGCTTACAGCTCGGGACAGAACGTCTATGTGCCTGCAAGCCAGGTAAAATATGGGGGAGGGGTGGGGGAGGGGCATGTGCCCTCAGTGTACATTCATAGATACTGTTTATGCCTGTTGTGCCCACAGTTAAATGTTATTAATTAATTATTATAAAGCTATGGTGCTACTCATACTCTCAGGGATTGATGAGTGGGCCGTACTTCCCATACATCTTGCAATAATAAATGCTGTAGAATGAATATCTTATTGTCATCGTTTGTTTGGGCCGTGAACTTATCAGGCCTCTAATTTCTCCTGTCCATATGTTCCTGTGCTGCCTGCAAGCTCAGTCAATAAATAACATAAACATTTTGTTATTTTTATTTCCAGTACCCACCCTATGCGCCACCACCTCCCTACACGCCTGACAAGAAGAATGACTGAATGAAGAAACAAGAAATATAACCAGTGTACATAGCGCAAATCCCTTTGAGATGCAGTTCCCACTGCAGTATCTAAAACCTAAACAGCCAATGGATGCTATCACTGCTAGACAAAGGTGATGATGTTGAAGTGCCAAAAAGTTTGCAAAGTGCCATGAGGAGTGGCTTGAGGAAAGATGAGAATTCTCTATCCCAGATTATTAAGAGTACACTCAGAATGTAACAAGCCTTTGATAGAAAATACCCAACCTTACCAGGCACAAATCAAAAACAGATCTAAGACACTTTTCTTCAAGATATAGATAATTATTTTTTAAATACCAACAAAATGACAATAGATCTGCCACAAAAACCCTTGTTTTCTGCACTGGATTGGAAATGCTGATTCTACATTCTGGACCCGCCCAAGAAAGCTGTACTCTTTGTAAGTCCATCCATTACTCTAGTTCTTCAGGAAGTGTCTGTGATTTTGAAGGAAAAAGACACAGAGTAAGAAGACTGATATTCACACCAACAAAATGACAATAGATCTGCCACAAAAACCCTTGTTTTCTGCACTGGATTGGAAATGCTGATTCTACATTCTGGACCCGCCCAAGAAAGCTGTACTCTTTGTAAGTCCATCCATTACTCTAGTTCTTCAGGAAGTGTCTGTGATTTTGAAGGAAAAAGACACAGAGTAAGAAGACTGATATTCACACTTGTGGGTAGTTGAAGTCTATCAGGAAGTAGGGACAATTCAAACAATTATTTGAGTGATAGGGCTTGGCACTGCAGTGCTTGTGGTGGGACAGTCCCAATAGTTCCAGCTGCAAATCTGTGATAAAGTAATGCTTGCTTTTTTTCCATTACTTGCATTGGCCTTACTCCTTTATTACAACTCCTGGATCCGCCCCTGATTTGCCTTGTATCAGAATGAGAAGCAGCCCTTACATAGAAGTAAACAAACAGGGGCAGATCCAGGATTTCAAAATGGGGGGTGGATAATGGCCGAATAGATGCCATATTACTGATCTAGTGGTTCTTGATAGGCCACATAGATCTCAGATCTTTCACTTAAAACGTGGGGGTGGATATCCACATAATCCCCCCCCCCCCTGTATCCGCCCCCGACAAAATAAAATTAATTCTGTTCTATATACGATACATAAGATTATTATTTGCAACTATTTTCGGAAAAAGAGTGAAAGTATAAAACAAAGAAATAAGTAATACAATCTTATCTTATTGATGTCCAAGTGCTGCTCATTTATGGCTGTTGTATTTGCCAATTATGCAATACCATTATGCATTATTTTATCATGATGTATTTGCTCTTTTTATATAAAACAATATTGGCAATAAAAGCTAAAATATAAAATGTCGTCATCATGTATTTTCTTTTAGGGGGGACACGTTGGTGGGGTCTAATTACCGCAATGCCGCATAAAAAATCAATAAAAATATCGGATACCGCACATAAGGATGCAGAATAGCATACGCGACACTCCGACATTTAGGTTTGCCGCTAGATCAACGCGTAAAACGGGCAAATCCCGCGCACCGCAGGACGATTAACACCGCAATATTTTATTTTTTTACCTCAATACCGCCATTAGAAAAGCAAAATCTCGCAGTGTTTTAAAAAACCGCATCACCGCATGTTTTTTGCTCTTTTACCGCAATATCGTATAAAAAGGCCAATACCGCATAATCACTCCGAAATGACGTCATCAGGCCCGGTCACTCAGTATCGAAGATTCCTTTTCGAAGGGTAGTCAGCACTAACTTTTGCGCTGTAGAAACGACCTCAAGTCCAGATCAAAACATAAACATTCAAACAGAAATCCACTATATGTGACAACAGAAGACTTTAATTGAATTTTACATGGTTCAGATGGACTTATGATGAGATTGATTTGGTTTGTGTAGCCAGCATTTGCAGCCGGGTCGAACCTCCAAACCCGGCGACTGTTGTTTATAAACAAACTGTAAGTACCAAGTAATACAGTCAACTGTATCTCCTACCTACATAGATCTACAGCAATCTAAACCTACTTTAGCTAAAATTGAAAATAGTCTAGCTATTTATTGGTCTTTAATGGCGCTTAATAATAAACGATTTCCTCGTGAATGTTGATTGTAGAACAATTATTACGCGCTGTTATAGTAATAGCTAAACAAATTATTTATTTAAATTGATAGTTAGAATAACTATATGGGTGTATCCGCCGTAGCTAGTAAGCCGTATTATGTGTAGATAAAACCCTATTGCCATCTACCTGTAAAATGAGCGAGGTTTCCGAACGGCAAAGTGCCTTTTGTGTTCTTTATCCGTCAACCTTTACTAACCTTGCATTCTGAAAAGGTCAAGTTTATTATCTTGCAAATGCGCGATTGTATCTGTGACAATTAAAAAGAGGAAAATTTTGCATAAAAACAAGGCTCCCACCCGCGTAAGTCAAGGATTTCTAAGGACATACAAATTCATGCAAATAAACATCTATAAGTTGTATATTCATTCTCTAATTCATGAAATAAACTTAGTTTGATGTTAATGTGTCCGTCTGTGGTGTTTTTCTTCCCTAGAAGCTCAATTTTACAAGTTTAGAGCAATAACAGTTTCCCCACTACAGTGGAACCTGGATTTTAAGATATGCCTCGGGAGAAAGAAAATGTATCTAAGCCATTGAGGCGTATGTATTCTATAGTGCCGTTCTTTGCTACCTGTTCTCTCTCAAAAATTTGAAGGGGAGTGCTATACCCCCCCCCATCCCGGTGTGCGGCCCCTGTCTCATGCTTCTAAGAGACTGTTGGTGGCAACCTTGTCATTAGTGTAGTACAGCCACAAAGCCATACATTTTTTATGTATGATAAGAATCAAGCTTAGTTGTGGGGGATATCATAAATATGTAAAAATATTTGATAATAAGAAATGACTCACTTTTTGGTGGCCAAGCTTACCTAGGCACACATCCTATGAATTTAGGTTAAGTAGATCTTTACTGCTATTTTATACTCTGATTCACATGGATTGATTGTGTTTGTTATCTTCTTCAGGTGACAAATCCACTTCACTATGTTGCGGCGTGTGGTGGTAGAAAATTATGTGATATTCAAAGGCAGACATGAGTTAGACTTCATGGGAAGAGATGGCTGCAACTTCTACACCTTTGTAGGTGAGAATGCCAGTGGAAAAAGTAGCTTGGTCGCCTTAATTAAAGCTGCAAGTAACTTGCAAGAGGAGGGACCAGACTTTGAAGTGATTGATAATTGTAAAGAGTCCAAGGTTGTTTGTGAATTTGAGTTTAAAAACGGTGCGGAGTTGATACGACATTGTGATCACTGCAATGAGGCATCAGCTACACAGTTAGTATCTCCTGGTCTGAGTTCCTGGTTTTCAGACGACATCCTGAAAATCCCAACGCCATTCTTTGACCAGATCTTTGAATATTGTAGAGGTGGAACAAAACGGATCCAGGTACTTGCTGGTCATCGACATCAGTCATTACCACAAACAACAGAGTCTAGTAGGAGAAAAGAAAATGAAGTAGATAGAATTTCTAATTCTCAGTTCTTGTATATTCTTATGGATGATGGTATTCTTGTTGCGACAAAATCCGGCGGACATCTTATCACAGGGTTTCATGAGCCTCTACCTGCGGGCGTGAACCCTGCTGACTGGGTGCCTCAAAAGTCATTCCTAATCAACCGCAGAGAGGTTCCTTACGCTTCTGAAGCCATTACCGATGGAGAGGTTTCCACCAATACCTCATGTGCAAGCTTGGATGATCTCTTCCACTCAAACATGCCCCGTAATGCCAGTATGCAATCTAACATTTCCATGGAAATGACAGCACATGACCAATCAGATGAAGGAGTAAGGCTACGTCACGCTAGTATTGACAGCTGTCGATCATCGCTAGCCTCTGTCCTGTTAAAAAGACCAGCATGGCGGCGCCAGTCAAGCTATGGCGGCCTTGCTTGGTCAAATTACCATGAGCTGAAGAAAATCATAGTGGCTGAGCTACTGCATGATTTTCCTGACGAGTCTGTTACTGAGATACACCCCTTGTTCCACGAGATCATCGGCGATAAGTCCATCACTTTTGAGACCCCCAAGGGTGAAGATGTCTTCCAGGTCATGGACAATAAAACAAAGCGCGTCATGCGTCGCATCCCAGAAGGTTTATTCAGCGCATTCATCATCGCCGCCTTGTTGGTAAAACCAAGCACGCGTAACGTGATCCTGGATGAGCCGACCCGCGGGATGCACCCGTTACAGACCCGCAGATTGCGCAATATCCTGATGCGTGAGTCAGTGCGCAGGCGCAAGTGCATCATAGCAACAACCCACTCGCCAGAGCTGCTGGATTGTGATAGGATCACGCTAATCTGGAGGTTTCAGCTGTTGCCTGATGGCTACTGTCAGATACGTCGCGTCACCGCGAGGTACTCCGAGAGAGAGCTACTTTTTATAGGTGCGTATTTCGGGTTTTTGGTTAAAAGCGGGTATTCGTACCATGGCGGCTAGGGTGAAGGGGACATAAAAGGGGGATAATGGTTGTGATACGGGTAGAGGTTGGTGGCAGGGGTGAGGACGGGAGGGTAATTGTGGGGATAATGCTACGTTGAGTGGAGTTGGACTATAAGGAGGGTTCGGGATAGTGATGCGTATTTCGGGTTGAACTTTCAATTGGCTAAGAAAACGAGAAAACGCAGGCAAGATGTAACGAGATTTCATGCAATAGGGAGTGGTAGAATAATGTGGCGCGATAATGACGTTTTAAATTGGGTGGATCGTGGTAGAATGCGCTAGAATATTTATTGGTCTTTTAAGGTTAGTCTCACTAGGAAGCAAAACGTTAAAAACGTCAACTTGCACATCAACTTGTTTCTGCCTGGTAAGATAAAAACTGCGTATTACCGCCGATTATTTTACGGTAAAACTAGCTTAGTATTTTAGATATAGCTCACTAAGCTTCTGTCCTGTTTTGTGTTCAAGTATTGGAGCATGCCGTGACACGTTATTTATCCTTGCGTGACACAGGTGCACCGGAAGTGCGTGAGATCTTCTTCAGCCGTCACATCATTTGGGTGGAAGGCGAGAGCGACAAGCGATTCATCGAGGCGTTACTAGGGCTCTTTGACGAGGGGCGTGGCGCGCTATTTAAAGCCCTTCAAGTTGAGCGGGCGGAGCGATCGTTTTCAAACGAAGATAGTAATAGGTCGTTATCCCCCGACTGGACACCCCCTCGGAGTCGAAGTCCATCCCCCACCCCCTCCCACAGGGGGAATGACGCATATGTGCAGAAACTGCTGCAGGATCCCGCGTATGAGCGCAAGTACTATACCGCGGAGGAACTTGGCATGATACAAGAAGCTGTGCGGAGTTGCAAGGTGTGTTGATGGGTACCCTGTTGGACTGTTAATAAGAGCGCAGGGTTTTCTGGGAAGACTGCCCTTTTCTCTGAGTTGGTTATCGAGAACCAGATAAAACAAATTAGAAAGCAACAGAAGCCCGTAAAAATGCGCTCGGTGTGCTTTATTGTGTGTGTATAACGTCCGTCAAGAAACTTCCCGGTCTAAATTCGTTTGTTAACATCAAATTTCAGTTCATCAAATTGAAAGTAGGCTGAAAAGTTTTTGCCATGGGAACAAGCCTTTAGCAAAGAAACAGATCAATGTTGCCAAATTTGTAACAAAGTTGTGAGCTTTAAAACATCCTCGGACCAGGGCGGCGCGGAGTTATTTGTCTTTTCTCTTTATGGCTGAAAGGATGACAAAATAAGCTGAAAGGATGACAAAATAAGCTGAAAGGATGACAAAATAAGCTGAAAGGATGACAAAATAAGCATTTTTATTTACAAGAAAGTTTCGAAATAAACCCTCCAAAAATAAAAATTAAAAAAAAACACCAGTGACGCCAACCATTCGAAAATCACTGTATACGAAAACTAAGGTTTTAAGAAATCTTCAGTCTGGAGACCTTCTTCGAAAAACTCGGACAGGGAGCATGGGGAGGCAACTTTGTTTTCAAAAACATCCGAATACTTTTTTCATGGGGGGGGGGGGGGTGGGGGGAGCGAGATCCGAGTTTTGTTAACACGGCCGTTGTTGGGGGCCGCCCCCCCCGCCCCCCCCCCCCCCCCCCCCCCCACTGGGTACGGGCCTGTACTTGGCGACAGGGTCCTATCATTCATCTTTCATTGAAAATATCTCTGTTACTAATGGAAATGGATGCTGGGAGTGAAAATTGCGTTAAAGTTGGCCTTAATGCCTTTTTTGTTTTCAAGGTTTTAAGTGTTGGCGGTAAGATGAATCTATGGAAAGGCGCCGCCATTTGCCGCGATCTTCACATACCGTACGCCATCATATGCGACCTAGACGCAATCGTACCCAACTCCCGTGAAAACTCCATCCAGTCCCAGTTCGAAAGAGCCGAGGGAGACTGGTACTCCGCAAGTATCCCACACGCGAAAGCGAAACTCGTAGATGAGGAGGAGGCGCCAGCGTCTAAAGCAATCGATGAGACCGAGCATGCGCAGTTGGCGAAACTACGCTCGCTGCGAACTGTGGGGGAAGTGATTCGTTTTTACGAACAGAATCACTATATTTTCGCTTGGTGGCCCATGGGAGGGGAGATAGAGGACGCAGTTAGGCTTACCAAAGCCCAGTTCGGGAAGAAGCTCTGGCCAGATATGCTTTCCGAGGAGATTAAGTCATTTATCTTGTCACTCATTGACCCGCGCAAGCTCCTGATTAAGAACCCGAAGGACAAGGAGGCGAGCAAGGGACCGAATCTAGAAATTTTGAGGTGTATTTATTTTATTATACGATTCTTCAAAGAAACTCTAGAAAAGATTTCATAGATATTAATATGAATTATGATGCGATAATGCTATTGAATATATATTTTTGATATTAATCTTTTCGAATAGTACCAACACGTTCCCTGTTTCCAATATGGTTTTGGAAGTTTAGAAAGTTTGTGTACGTTCCGGCCAGGAAACGAGGAAAGGGAACTGCAGAGGAGAGAAGGTACATTCCCTAAGGGGAGGGAAGCCAGCCCGGCGCTCTCGATACACGCCTAGGTCTTAGGCTGCCGATTACCAAACCGTTTTAGAGGGCAAGGCTATCTGTTACACGTTTGTTTACGCATGGAATTTAAAGCCTTCCATTGGTCATACTAGGGTTTAAAGTCAAAATATATACCGAATTCAAATAACGTTGTCAGTACACATGGCAACTCCAAGTCCGAAAGGTTCTTATGGGTACTAATAATTCGCAAACTTAAAGGTTAACAATGAACTCCAGCGATGCCAGAGCCACATATCGATGGCCTTTAATGGATTATTGTTTTATTGATCCAGATTATCCTACATTTGGTTGAAATATGATTAGACCCATGATACCCTTCGTTCGTAGAACTGCCATTTGCCAATAGACATTTGCCATTTACAAAGGTGTACAAGGAGAAATACCGAGGGATGAATAGAACGGTTCAGGATAGCTTCCATCTCAAATGATAGATGTTTAAATATACCGTGGCACAAGCCAAACCCCTTCGGACGTTTATCGAGCCCACCAAGAACGCTAGGTCATCGAGCATATCTAGGTTCTTGAGTAAGGCCGTTTATTAATTAATCACTGATCATCAATAATTTAGAATATAAAGTGTGTGATAGAAAATTATTATTTCTAAAATAAATTTAACACAAACTTTATTGTCATTTATTTACCGATTTGAATTTAAAAAGATATAAAATATTACCTTTTTTCAACATTTTCGTGTTCTCGTTAATAAAAGCAGAAAGAACGCTGTTAATAAAAATCTTTTTGTCCTCGTTTGCTCATGAAAACTTATGGAGTATCGGATTTTAGCATCGTTTATGGCCTACAAGCTTCGCTCTTGGACTAAGAAACGAAGCAAAAAATATTTATCAGGTTCCATAGTTCCTATATGCCTCGCGAACTCCGCATATAGTGGCGCCGTTCCTATCAGCTCGTCGATGGTAATTTAGATTCCTTCGTTTCGTCTCGCACACGCTGGAGAAATTTCACCAAATCTGCAATAAAAATATAATGTTAAAACGTAAAAACGTAAAGCTTGTATAGCAGCCGTAACAAATGAAAACGCCAAATAATTATATCCCATATCCCCTACCTGAGCCCCCAGTGCCCTTGTTGGCGAGTCGGCGGTTTGGGTTTTCAGGGTCCTTGTTTGCTTGTATGATGATGTATCTAGAATACGGTAAGAATACAGAGCTGAAAAGTCCATATCAAAGCTTTACATTGAGCACAGTTTGTAATTTCTAAATACACATTTCCAGTGGGGACGAGTCGCCGGGGGACCTCTGAGAATTTTCCAAGAGTGGATCTTTTCTGGGACAGCACAGTGCGAATGTCTAGTGTTTATATAGCGCTACTGAACATCGCATACCCTGGAGGCCAGAGGCTACGAGAATTTTTCGAGTGAAGCGAGAATAACGACGAGCGAAGCGAAGCATCCTGGGAAAAGCGGAAATTCAGCCTCTGGAATCCAGGGTAAACATCGCAGAGAAAGCGAGTGTTCATATAGCGCTTTACATTAACAGACTTAATTAGAAGTACAGATACGGGGTGCTCAACGCAATTCACAATTATGAGTGTGAATACAGAACTGAAAGGTCTCAATCGAAATCTTACAAATTTTACATGGAGTAATTTCTATATACATTTCCTTGAGGTCAATCATCGGGACCCTCTCAGAGATTCCTTTTGAAAATACAACGGTTTATTCGCAAGGAAGCGTCAAAATAACAATCCACGAATGAAGTCTGACACGTTATTGACTATATTTGATTGAAAATATCTCGGTTACTCGCTTGAATTGGCCGATGGAAATGGATGCTTTTTGTGACTCGGCATTGCGCAGTAGCAAATTACGGCGGTGTGAATTGAAAGGGCTTAAAATAATAAAAATCGTTATTGTAAGACTTAGAGAAAAAGATTTAAGGGTGTCTCAAGGGATGTCGAATGAGACCATTTGCCCTATTTCGTCACATCCATGCATTTAAAAAAATCACCGTCCTCACGACCTCAATCACCGTAAAAATGTGTATATTTTGGGGGGCGGGTATTCGGGAAAAGGGGTAGTGTGGGGGTTCAATGCTGAGATTGGGCTACCTTTGGTTTTGTGACTCACTTGGTGACGATGCTCAGGTGTGCGTTGCGGTATTCCTGTAGGGCTGTCACGCATGCGTTGTACTGCTCATGTAACCGCTGATCTTTACTGTTCTCCACTGCAAAGAAAGATGAACAGCGAATTGGGAAAATGAAAGTGCCTCTCATTCATACGGGGCAGCTTAGATAGTGTCATGTGTCATTACATGTACTATATGAGCCATTTACCGTAATGGCGTACAGACGCCACGCCAATAACGAGATCACTGTGGTATGCTTTCTCACCGTAATGGCGTACAGTAGCCCGTTTCCAAGTCAATCATGAACTCCCTGTCACTATGGTGTGCCATCTTACCGTAATGGCGTACAGACGGACCATTCTCCACGGCAGTGATGAACTCGTTATGTTTGGGCGGCATGTGTTTACGCATCAGTTTTAGAAACGAAGTTCGCGAAGGGGAATGGTGACGAATGCCGAGGAAAGCGTCAAGAACCTGGAACACAGTGGACTCGGCCGCACTGCCTCCTGGGTACTGCAAGACAAAGAATAAAACAAGTTCTAAACAACCTGTAATTATTAAAAGAGAAAATTTTAACAATTTTAAGAAACCGTTTTACCGCGTTAAGTTCCCCTAATACAACTGCAACTTGCTACTGTTAATTGATTGGCCTATACCAAACAAGAGACTGGAAGAAGTTTTGTGTTTATCGTCAATAGGGAGTTTGAACAAATACATGTAACCGGAAGTTTTACCTTAAAATATAAACGCCTTTTCTTCGTTGTTCCAAAAAATCAAAGTAGACGTGTCTGCTCCACCACGCGGGCTTATAAAAGGAACTTTGAAAATCAAAATACAAAACACATTTCTTAAAGATTGGCGCCCGTTGTCAAGTTACAAACAAGGGTGTCCTGCTTAGAGGCGCAACTTCCGGTCACATGATCACACTTCAATAAGCTACATACGGAGCCTTGTTAAAGAATGTTTATCAACCACTCCTTTGCCATTGCAGCGGTTTATTCGCAAGGAAACTTCAAAATAACAATTTACGAATGAAGTCTGATACGTTATTATTGACGATATTTTATTGAAAATATCTTTGTGTGGCTCGGCAGCGGGAGCATAAAATGGTGGCGTGATTGGCCTTCTTTAAAGGGCCAATTTCAAATTACATGGTTATGTTGTCACTAAGCAATGGTAACTTACCTGTCTCGGCGTAGAGCTGACTCCTTCGTAGATCAGTCCTTCTGGTAATGCAGAAGTTGACTGCCACCTACACAAGCGAGGGAAACAACACTAGTACCGCGCCTATCGTCAAAAACGACACGACAGGAGGGGATGGGAATGGGGGCAGTTATTTCTTGTAAATTTAAGAGCAACTAATGAAGAGAGAAAATAATGAATGGGGTTCCCCTTAAACAACTGGACCCTTCTCAAAGACTGTGTTCAATTATAGACAACATCCACACGACATGACGGAAAAAACCTGGAAAACGCGCAATTCCAGATAGACAGAGAAGACACAATTTCTTACAATGGCTATAGGTTCCTTGTTTTACGGACTGATTTTCAAAACACAAATAACATGAGGTCGAAGTGCACATAACCAGATTTTGGCTTTTTAAGATAATTTTCCCTTGATCACCATTGCAATGTGTATCAGTTCAGGGACGAAAAGCTCAAATTTCAATGACACTTTACAAAAAGTCGCATCAATTAAAAAAAAGTCGCACTTCATATTTTGTTTGCTATAAGTTACTAAGTACTCAGATAAATTCTCCGTCTTATTCGATGTGAAATGGGCTTATTGGAAGCGTCACGTCGTGTTTTTCCGTCACGTACATCCACACCAATTTATAGTAACATCTTCTTGATGGTGACCACATGATGGCTTACCCCAGCTTTCTCATTTTTTAGAGATCTTTTTTTTAAAAACATATAACATGTGACAGAAGAGCCCCCAATTACGATCTCAGATACTCCAAAATACCCGCTCATTTCTTTTAGACTATTTCAGACTGTTGGATTTTGGATTTCTTGTAACTGTTCTCCTTTGAGTGTTCACTTTAACAGGGTTTCTCTGTATATTGATGGTCAGAATCCTTACTTGATGGTTCAAGTTAACAGGGTCCCACTGTATATTTAACAATTAGACTACGAGTTCGAGTTTTCTTTGAGTCAATAGACAGTCAACGAGGGGCGTAGCCCACTCTCAAACTTCCTTCGAAAAAATATTATTTTAATAATTCTCAGTAATAAATAACCGATTTTGGCGCGAAAACGCATACCTTTTAGATTCTGAGTACGGGAGCCAATCAAACTGCGAGATTCGTGATAGTATTTGAGTGGATTTATACTAATGATATTCATACTCCTCCCTTGAGGGTTCAAGTTAACAGGGTTCAACTGTATATTGATGGTCGGACTCCTCCCTTTAGGGTTCGACATAACAGGGTTCAATTGTATATTGATGGTTAGACTCCTCCCTTGAGGGTTCAAGCCAACAGGGTTCAACTGTATATCATAGCTGTCAACTCTCCCACATTAGGCGGGACTCTCAAGATTTTGAACCTTTTCGCAAGCCTAATTTTCTTGAAAATATCCATACATTTACTGTATTCTCACTATCTTGGTACTTCTGATACATTCACTGTATTTTCTCAAGACTTTTCCTAAAGCGAGGTTAAAAGCTATGGTATATTGATGGTCAGACTTGTCCCTTGAGGGTTCAAGATAACAGGGTTCCATTGTACTATTTTTATTCTGGATATATCTATATATAATTCTAGATTACATCTTCCTTACCCATTTAGAAAAACTCTAATAAAACAGTAAAAATCTCTGGGCTTGCAAACATCTGAAATGGAAACAAAAAACAGAGCTTATATATAGTAGAAGTGTTATGCATTTTGTTTTCATTCTGATCTTGGTAAAAACCCCAAAACAAAATTGCACAAACAGAGATACATGTGGCTTCTTTACCATGTATTTTAAGCAGAGCATTAGTTAGCCGGGAAATCATCTGTTGTACTGAGAAGAGCTCTTTCCTCAGCAGCTGGCAGTCATCCGATAGCACTGCCTATCAAGATGAGAAGTATTGAAGCATCCTAACCCATTCTTTAACCCTCCCCCCCCCCCCCCCTTGATACACGACCAGGAAAGTTGAATGCTGTTGAAAGGAAAAGTAAGGACAAGAGGGGCAGCCTTTTTTAGAATTATCATAACTTTTTCTTAAACCACCCTGAGCTGTCCAACCAGGAAAATTGAAAGCTATTGCAAGTTGGCTGTTGAAAGGAAATTAGGACAAGCGGCAGCTTATTTCGAAGTACTGTAGGCTCTTTAGGTCTCTCTGCAGTACAACAGGCAGGTAAGTGAGCACATGAGAAAGTGACCTAAAGAAGCGGACTTTGGGAAAGCTAGCAGAATTACTCTCAAGTTTCAACTAAGTAGAGTCTTATTGCAGTTATTGGGACTGCAGTTGAGATGAACGGAGTGTTACTAGTTTGTTGGTACCTTGTGGTCTAGCAAAGTCAATAAGTATGAATTCAAGTATATGCAATACCTTCTGTGAAGCAATGAGACTCTGTTGAACAGAAAAAAAGATTTATAAAGAAACACTGCTTGTGAGAGACAAGACTAACATACCGGTTCAATTAAGTAATACAGACATCCTTTACATATATAAGCCTTTCTGCAACAAATTCTTGACTGTCAACCATTTGTATCATAGTCGCCAAATTATGCATATATAAAAGTTTTTTGAAAGACAATGTACCCAACTTTGAGATATTTTTATTAACTTTTTTAACACAAATACAAATAGAGAAACGTACTCAGTTCAAAGTGGAAACAGTTATTATAAATAGCCATGATAATTTCCTTTAGGCCGCTGTAATTTCTATTATGTTATGTCAATCTGGATTTGTTTTTGTTTTTGTGTGAATCTCTGACTTACAGTGACACTTTTGCCAAACTCCATCTCAACTTGTACAGCCACAGTGATAAAGCCATCTTCAGATGGTGTACCAGTGAAAGTGTTGATAGGTTTAATATTACTGAAAAAAAGGAAGAATGTGTTAGAACTAGTATATAAATCAACATCAATATTTTAATGTCACACATTCTTTTGCGTTTGCGGATTTAAGAAGACATAAAAAATTAAAGGCAAGATGCAATTTCATGCACCAAATGCACAATAAGTTGGAACAGTGAGAATTCACAAATTAAATAGAAATTAATTTCTATCAATCATTTGGTCCTGTGTCAATCTAGAAATTTTGTCAGTTCAAAAACAGATCAATCAATCCATAGTCTTTATAGAGTAAACATCAGCCATGTAAATAACAAAAGATATACAAGTCATGCTATCATTTTCTTTGAAAACGAGAAATTATTGAATAAAAAGCTGTACGCAAAACGAAACAAAAAGGAAGGCCTTTAGTGATACACACAAACTACACACACACTACAGCAACTTACTTACTCTAATGTAAGAGGTCTGTAGATCCAAACCATCATAGCATCATAAAAAAGTTAAGCATAAAATGTAAGAAGAGAAAATAAGGCTGTTAGAAACACAGTTCAGTGAATATTTCACTTTTATGGATACTGTTATTTACAGCTAGGCATCCTTAAAACTGCAATTAGTGGAGTTACGTTCAGTCATTTTTTATTTGTTTTGTCGTGAGATTTTATTCTGTCAATATAAAGAGATGTTCATATTTCAGGAGTGTCTTTAGGGCAAGAATTTGATATTTTCTATACCTTGAAATATCTATGACTCTCCAGTTGTAAATGGCATAGCAGTAATGCGTGAGAATAGGAGGCATTCCTGGCAAAAAATAATCCATCAATTTAAGCTATGTACTATTAGTATAATTAATATATCATCATTATCATGACCATCACCATAACCAGGGCTTCTGGAATTACGCGCTTGTGCGGAAGCGCCTAATTTGGCTTTCTACGCGTAATCCACAAATTTCCACGTAATCCCGCATAATTTGGCTAAATTTTGAAAGACAAAACATTTAAGTGCATAGCTGATGTGTTCTTTTAGGGCTCTTACCTCTATTTCTTGTAAAAAAGAGAGATATTTAGAACTGAATTTCGAAAACAAATAAAATGACTAGGCATTTTTAGCTAAACCGCCAAGGCCTAGGACTAATAATAAAATACCATTTTTAATTGGCTGGTGGCTAGGAGCCAATGAAAACTCGCCTAAGATATTTTCGCACAAAAAATTAACCTTCTCAAGTTATTTCGTACTTTCCTTCGGTACAAAATGTAGTTTGGACGTAACAGTTGATATTCCGTGCAATTTAGCGCGTAATTCAGTAAAGAATCCCGCAAAATTCTGATTATTAAAGAAAAATGTATTGCAAAATCCCGCGTAATTTAGCACGTAATGAATGATTTTACGGGTAATTTAGCAAAGAATCCCGCATAATTTTGAGTATTTTTCCACGTAATTCCAGAAGCCCTGCACAACATATCTTTATATTCTCAATGTTATCACAATCTTCTCAATCGTTATGGTATCAAAATTAATAATCATCAGTCTCGCTATATAATAATCACTTTTTATCCTTATTAATGGTGCATAGGCATAATCATAATCATCATGTCATCACCACTACCGTCATAATCATCTACGATTATCATCATCACCACTACCATCATAATCACCATCATAATCACTACCACTACCATCATCGTCACCACTAACATCATCAACAGTTACCCTCATCTACAATCATCATCATCACCACCAGCATCACCACAACCACCATCACCATCACCATCACTATAACCACCACCATCACCATCTCACTATCACCACTACCAACACCACCACCATCACTATCATCACCATCACCACCTCCATCACCATCACTACCACCATCATCACCATCACCACTACAAATAACCATCATTATTACATCACCATTATTCATTGTCATCACATCTCCTGTATTTACAATAATTTCTTTTATTATTTATCTTTGATATTTTTTATTGATATACCAGATATTCAGATTAGTATCAATACACGATTTATTACCTAGATGTTCTGAAACACCTACTAAGGGTACAGCCACGCTCTTGGGCAAAACCTGTAAAAGATGAGAGGCATCTATAAAAATGTGTGTCTGCGATATATATATAGCTAATGGGAGCTCACAAAAAAGATAAGAAATTGAAAATACTGTTTAATGGCTTGGAGTATGCAAGAGCCTTCAGATACAGCATAAGTTACATTATCAGAGGGCTTTAAAGCGTGTTTTGCAACAAAGTGAATGGTAGCTTGCTGTTGTTGTATGAACCACCATCTATATTCCACTTCTTGGTAAAATTGGCAAAAAGGTTGTTCAATCCAATACACAAATTCTCTGGCTACTTAACAGTTTAGGTAAACAATGCATTAAAAATAACAATTTAGACTGTGGAAATGAAGATCCAACCACCTAGATACTAAGACAGGACCTTATTATTATTATTGAATTAATTACCAAAGGCCTGTAGAACAGGAGGTATATACTTCACCTTTTTTGGATTTGTCTCACCCTCGCACCAAACATAGGAATGTGACATCAGCACTAGTACAAGATTTGCTCTCCACCACTCTCGAGCAGAAGTCAGTTTATTATGGTCTAGGAGAGGTAACTGTAAATAAAAAAGAACCATAGCAAAGAAATCCAGTACAACAAATCACCAGTTTACCAAGGAGGTCAAGTGGAAGACATACAACTTTAATATAAGATACATTTCAGTTCAGGCCTGTTGAGAGGGGTGAGGGGGAGGGGGGGATAAGATTCAGAATAAGGACTTTAGTCAAAAGACAACAGAAAGAAGTCTTCTCAAATAGAAAGAATATTGCTAGGAGACATAAAGCTAGGAGGCATAACAAGATATTGTCTTCCTAAGGCTAACAAACCCCACTACTCAAAAGCTTGGCAGTTGACTTACTAAGCCAACATTGGCTGGTGGAAAGATCCCAGCGGTGTGTTTTTAGAAAAAGGCAGGGTGGGGTTCAGAGTCTTAAATTCACTGACCACGGATCCACTCAGTTGAAATCAGCTTTCTAATAGCTCTGGTAATAGGTCACTAGATCCATCTAGAAACTTTTTTCTATCTTGATACATGCATTAAATTAATGGTCTTCTTAGCTACCAACAAAGGGGTCCAACTCATCTTGTGACATGAACAGACCCTTCAGCCTCCTTCTAGACAGGAACCTGGATCCCCAGGGGTATGGTGTGGGGATATTTCTTGACACCAGTTGTATGATATTAACCTGTTCAATCCAATGGCGTGTTGTCTCATCTTTCCACATCTCTGGCAAACGCTCACAAACCTCTTCCCATGGACTGAAGTATTCAGGTAATTGTTGCTGATTTAAAATAATGAGGGTTAAAATACCACTCAGGAACAAACGCTCACAAACCTCTTCCCATGGACTGAAGTATTCAGGTAATTGTTGCTGATTTAAAATAATGAGGGTTAAAATACCACTCAGAAACAAACGCTCACAAACCTCTTCCCATGAACCGAAGTATTCAGGTAATTGTTGCAGATTTAAAATAATGTGGGTTAAAACAAAAATAGGAACAGATAATATGCAAGATCCAATAAGGGTGGTTATAGCAAGGATTTCATGAGGACAGGAAAGGGGGACTTAATTCTCAGATAACCCATGAATTTCCTTACATTTCTTAATATTTTCCAGCAAACTCTCACAGAATAGATGTGGTGGTGCCTGAGGTCCAGCAAGATCTTAATACGCAAGTGGAATGAAGCAATACAGGACTTGCGCTAAGAGATCATGTGACTGTTTGGGTGGCATACTAACGCAAGGTCAGCCTTTTAGTGGCAAAATAACAGCAACAAAAAGCAACTTATTCAGCGCTTACGAAAAGGAAGATCTCTTTTTTTTTCAGAAAGGGTATAGTTTTATTTAAAGATTTTATTTCTTCGTCATTCTCTGGTGTGATGGGCGCAGTTATTTCTTATTTTTTTGTTTGATTATTTTGTTTTGAGTTTGCCACCCAAAACTCACCTTAGTTCAAGTCCCCTACTGCCCGCAAAACTGTATTGGAACTGAAGGGGTTTATTGTTTTATCAAGAAAGTGGTCATTAATCTAAACTTATAGGATTTTATCCCTTACCAAAGGATCTTCATCCTGAATAAACCCTCGAGTCGGTGACACTTCATAGTCCTCCAAAAAAGGGACCTTTGGCCCATTCATTCTTTTCTTGAAGCTGTCACAAGACCCGAAACGAACCTCACTCAAGTTGGTAAACGATCGCAAGCCATTCCTGTTGAAACAATGAAAATGAAATTACGCAAATACATTTACCAAAAACTAAGGGTACCTTATGATATTCTTTCGGTAAACGGCAGTTAAACGTTCAAATTCATAGAATGTGATGGAGTTGACATACTTATTAGAGAGTAACGAGTCTAAATAAGTAGCAAAATCAGGCAGGCGTTCCTTGAGAGCAGTGTAAGGCGTTGGGCTTCCTGTGTGATTTTCTTTACCATTGCGTATATATAAAGGCGGCCTAGCTAAGCTAGGAGACATGTTGAACGCGACAATGTAGCGTGCTGGCGATAAGTCTCCTTTTTTTTCCTTCTTAGAATTCATGTTTGTCGCTAGAATTCAGTTTAAAAATCAAACTTATGTTTACGTTTACGGCAGGTTTCATGCAAGGATACCCCGCTAGCAGAGAGGCCTCTGGGCTAGCGTTAGCGAAATACAGAGAAAAGAGGAAAGAAAAGCCGGGAGTTATTTTTAGGTTGGCTAAACTATCATTAGCGAATTTTAACCCAGGGATTATGGGGTCGAAAAAAGGCCTGTATTGCGGTAATTTGGAAATAAAAAGCACTTCAAATTTTTGCAACACAGCTATAAATCAACTCCATACAGTTAAAGCGTCGCTTTTGCGTTCAAATTCCATCTTCTAGATCTTCCATTATTGTTATAAACGACAATAATTTGTCATGTTTTCCCGCTATTTTTCGGCGTTTTGCGGCGCGCTGAGGGATAACAGGAGTTTAAGGTGACCCTAGATGAATTCACCAATGGCTTGCGCGATATCAAATTACTAAATGCGCAACGGTATAAAGCATCTTTGTCTAGTCCGCCTGTAACCCGCACGTCTTTACGACCTTGGCGTAAACACTGGGTGCTATACGCTTTAAAAACAAATGCCTTAACAAAACTCTGTGAGTGAGCTAAGACTATATAGTAGCGATATAGATAGCTTCAAAGGAATGGAGAAGAAAGAGTCTAGTTTGCGTCAAACGACGTCATGTCGGCTCGCGATGGTGATGGCGTTTAGCTTTGTGGCACTTGGCTTATCGCTTGTTTGCATCGCTTATTTGGTTTTTATGCCTGTGCATGCGTGCGAGTGTAGCGGCAACGCTAAAAGAGATGTGCTGGACGACACGCATGGCCATGGACCCTCGGCTACGCATCGGAATGTACTGGATCAAGACGCTTCACATAATCGAAAGCGCAGGAACGATTTAACGTCTCGACTGGCCCCCATGTACCAACTGCAGAATCAGATTCAACGTCTTGATGTGCAGTGAGTTGACGGATCCATTTTCTTGTTTGTTGTTAACTAAAGACAATTAGTTTTATTATCAAGGAGCTACATGAGAGATCAAAGAGTGGTGTTACATCAACACCATGACACTTTGAAAGTAACACGATACTTTTTTTAGTCATTTTTTTTACCTCAGTGACTTGTTGAGGGTTTATTTAATGACGAAGTAAATGGCTTTAAATTCTCTGATATCTGACGGCTCGTTACATATGAAGATGAAGAAAACGTTGGCGTTTTGAGGATCTGGTACAGATAAATCTTTGTTACTTTTCAGAGACTTTCTCCATTGACTAAAGATGGTCACAGTCACTGTTTTTCTCTTTTGATTACAGAGTCATAAATTTTATGAAGCACCTGCGGTACGCCAACCATAAAATGAGAAGAATCATTCAGTTTTTCCAAATAAGAAACATATATTAGTTTTCTCATATGGAAGTGACCGCGTTTGGCAAACGATCATTTTTTTACATATTTTCTTGATATTCGGAAATCAACCCCCCCCCCCCCCCCAAAAAAAAAAATATATATAAAGGTAATAATAATTCTATAAGAAAATCAACAAGAAATCCTAAAAAGCATAGCAACATATTAGATAAAAATTGAGCAAAGTGGCCATAATAAAAATCCATCTAGCAACCCTCTCAGTCAGATTTCAAAGGAAAAACTATATTCCCTTTGCCTAAGAGTTGCGATAGCGGCCTTTTACGATCCCTTTTATGTAGATCCTATCTCTTGAATTCACTTGGCTTTAGACCACAAAGAACAGTAATGCATTCTGGGAAGAGTTGTTGTCTTACTTTGGCCATTTCATTCCCTTTGCTAGTGTCCGTTTAATCCGTGAGGAACTGGAGAGAAGACGGTACTCAACAGGGCCCCGCGGTCCGGCTGGCTCCCCAGGCATGCCGGGAAGAAATGGCTTAGACGGAAGGCCTGGGATGGACGGACCGATGGGTATGCCGGGAAGGGACGGCACTAACGGTAAAGAGGGCTCTCCAGGACCACCAGGTGCACCGGGGCCCCCAGGCGTTAACGGACTCCAGGGACTTCAGGGCGAAAGAGGTCCTATCGGCCCGAAAGGCTTGATGGGAGACAAAGGTGTGCTTCTAAAGACACTGCGGCGAATTCTCGAAGGACGGACAACAAGACAAAAAAATATGCTGACATTTCCTTTGTCTTGTGGTCAATCTAAAGAGACTCCGCCAGGAAAGCTAGCCAATTTTGAGCCTTTTGCCTGGGCAGTTTTTAATGACTATCACAATTTATAATTGAATATTGATGTTACTCAATTAAATTCATTTCTTTTTCGGAGACCATTACGTCCAGTAATGAAGTCATGGGTGACAAAAATATGAAAGAAGTTTAACGTAAAAATCCAAGAGAAATATTCGCCTCCTAGTAACATTTCAGCTTGACTACTTCGAAGAAAGCCAATAAATGGCGCGCGTGCACATGGGATGCGCGCTCCCCCATCCCTCCCTCCTCAGCAAATCCTAGTATCGTGCCTGGGTGGCTTTGAGATTACGCTGTAACGCTATGTAAAGCAGCATTTTTACTATGATGAAAATAAGAAGAATTCGTAGGAGTGTGTGCGATGTAAATGAAATAGCGTCTGAACAAACAAAATCAATTGCTGTCAATTTGTTGCACAATTCCCAGGCGTGCAAGGCTTGCCGGGACCAAAGGGTGACCGCGGGCCAACCGGCCTGTCTGGTGAAAACGGGGAACCAGGAGCACGTGGGGACACGGGACGAAAAGGAGAGAAAGGCGACAAGGGAGTCGCAACTTGTTACGTCACAAAGCGAGGCAGAAGGACTCCAAAGCCATGCTACCTGGCCTCCTATATGGATGATGACGATAGCAGTTGGGAGAGTGACTCTGCTAGGGCCACGGGCGTGGTGTACACGCGGTGGGGACGAACTACATGTCCTCAAGGGGGTGCCCGCTCTATATACTCAGGTACGCGTTGGGCATAGAGGTTTAGATCCCTGATCCATCTACTTAGGCATGCATACGCTTATACTCCCTGCTAGCCCCAGTCCATATCTTATATGGTGCGCCATACACTATCAGCCCGGCCGCTGTGTACTCAGGTACGCGTTAGACTTAGGCATACTAGAGGATTAAAAAACCGGTCGGTATACTTAGGCACGCATACGCTTTCTCTCACTGTAAGGCCCGGTCTCTTTAAATTAGGCATGCGTTTTTATAGTTATATGCATTCATTCGATATTAGAACCAGGTATAAATGCATTCATTAATAATTAGAAGTCTTTAGACCTACCAAACCATTTACTTGAGTTAGACCGCTCTATATGCTCGGGTACAGGGTTAGGCCGGTCCATATGTATATCGAGTATGCGTTACATTCAGTGTTAGGCCGGCCTATATACTCAGGTACAACATATACGCTCAAGGTAAGGCCCGGTCATACAGTATACTCGGATAAGCGTTGCGTTAAGAGTTAGAGACCCTTATATTTGAGCCAACAGATATTTTTCCTCTACTCAGGTCAAGCCGCCGCAACAAGCCATGGTAAGGGTCGGACCGGAGGCTCCAGCTTTGAATGCATGCCGAATAGACCCTGGTTCTTCGGCCAACGAGCTCCTTCCGACCCCATACGAAACTCATCTGTGGTACCTCAACACCCCGAGCAAGAGACCGATCTCAAGGCCACCTTCTTTTACGTCACGTGCGCGCGTTGCCTTGTGAAGACGCGCAGTATCCAAGTGATGCTCCCTGCACGGAAGGAGTGCTATAAAGGATGGCATCGAGAATATGACGGGTTCTTGGGCGTTCAGGTATTGCGCGCAATATTGTATGCAACTCTATCATAAATATAATCCACACTGTTCTGGATCTCTATAACATATCGACATTTACGTGAAAGAGATGACACGACAGGAAAAGGCCATATGCAACTTTAGACTTTCTTGAAGCCCTTATTTCTTCCTTCTGTCGCTGACTTGTACTCGCTGCCAAAAAGCCGTGCGCAACACTAGACCTTCTAGCGCAACACGGTATACAAATAATGCATATAATCAGAGCCGTAGCAGGCCACGTAAAATTGGGGGTGGGGGGCAATACAGAAACATTAAGAAAATATTTGGGGGAGGGGCACAGCCACGCCCCTACTGGCCATTTCCTTATACTTTTTTAAAACATTGAGGGGGGTGAACATGTCCCCAGTGCCGCCCCCCCCCCCCCCCCTGCTACGGCCCTGATAACGAAGCACTAATACCGTGTACAAACTCGGCCAAAGCCTCGCTCTCGGCTCTAATTACACATGATCCCCGTTATTTGGAGATCGGCCCATTGGCTTTACCGAACCGTGTCGCTTGGTGTCGCCTTGTGTTATACATGAATGTGTTTTACCTTGCAGATCAACAGAAAAGACCACAAAGAAATGATTTGCATCGACCGCGACGCGCTCTCCATGTTCTCCGCTAACGACTTTGTCCAGGCCCTCCGCGCCGACTGCGACTCGTTCTCATGCCCTCCATACACGCGCGGCGAGAGGCTACCGTGTGTAGTTTGCACAATGTAAACCGGAAACTTATAATTGCTATCCTCGTGAAGCTGCCTAAGTTAGCGGTGTACTAGCACATGTAATCATTTTTCAAACCAAATAGCTATTACTGTATGCCTCAACCAGACCAGGCTCTAAGCGGTCCAGTACTTTTTTCTTGCAGCTTTCATGTTAAGTGATTAACTCTGACCTAGACAGGGTCTAGACCGGGAACTATGAAGGCACAGGTAGCCAAGTCTAACGTACGAGATGGCTAAACAATAAGATTCCCGGATGTAAATATAGCACTCAATTGTAATCTTGCGGGAAATAAAAAAAAAAAACTATATTTTGCGACGTCGCGGAGCGCTTCGTGGTGTTGAAAAATGCTGCTTACTCAAGTGGAATGTCTTCCGCGCATACGTTATTGGGAGTGTTGTGTGACCGACACAAAAAAAAAAAAAAACGACTGTGCAAGGGGACTAGGAATGGCAGAGAATCTCAAGAAAATATAATAACTTACAATATTATTATTAGTTTCAAAAACTTCAAGGAGCGTTTGCCCTTCAGAAAAATATTCAGTGTTGTAAATCATGCTACCTTATGATTCATAGAATAGAATGCACCTAGTGAGATGAAACATTGGAAAACAGAGACGCACACTCCAGTCCAACCCCAAACCCACCCAAAGATATGGTACACTACTAGAACAAAACAGAGGATAAGGGCAGAAGTGCATAAAAAAGATCAAAGAATAGAGTAAGAGTTTAATTATTGCTGGAGAAGGAACTGGGATCTAGAATCTAGGCTAGTCATTTCTTGTACAGATCTTTAAATACCATGCTTTTTCCATATGATACCTATGACTGCGCACCCACCCCTCCTCTTGGCGGCAAAAAAGTGGGTCATTTCTTATTAAGGAATCATCAAATGCTATGCTTTTTCCATATGATACCCATGACTGCGCACCCCCCCCCCCCCCCCCCTCTTGGCGGCAAAAAAGTGGGTCATTTCTCATTAAGGAATCATCAAATGCTATGCTTTTTCCATATGATACCTATTACTGCGCACCCCCCTTGGCCAATCCTGGGGAACGCGCCTGGATCTAGCTTCGCTAAAAAGGGGGGGGCTGGCAGTGGGCTCAGTGACAAAGGGGCGGGGGGTATTTTTTTGTTACAAATGGCTTTCTGGCAGGCCAAAGGGGGGTTTAAACCCCCTAACCCCTCCCCCTAGACCCGCTACTGCTCATGTCAGGTAAAAGAACAGCATTTAGGGACTTGTTTTCGCTGTAATTTACTAATGGCTGTCATCATAGAGCTAAAATATCCATTACAGAGTTTTTTGAAACTCTTATTACTAATAAGGCAGCATTTTTAAAGGCCATCGTAGTATATCCGAGAAAAGATATGCTTGAATGTGACATCTAGACAAGAAATAAAAAAATACCGTGTCTGCTTGCCGTTTGCTTGTTCATTTTAGACAAATAGCGCCTGCGATTACTTGGACAGCGGTTATTTTCCCCAGGCAGGCTTCCTGTGCCCGAGGGGGGTCTTGGTCTATCCATAAGTCCTTGGCGCCATATCGCATTTCGTCCATCGTCTCCACAGGTAGCCCAAGCTCTTTATTTGTCCCTAATGATATTTACGGTTAACATAGGGCGAAAAAAAATTATTGAAAAATACAAAAACAATTTGTTGAAAAGACGTGTGTAGTCTAGTGTTGTGTTTATTAAAGCGCTTTTTTTCAAGATTCAAAATCCACGATTTGAAATCTTACCCTAACGAATTTTTTATTTTCACTGGCCTGCTGGGGTACGGTCACGTGAGTCGTTGGCGACTATATTGAAATTGAAGGGCTTGGCTTCGATTGACGACTCATCCTCGAGATGCAGTGCGTTCATTTGTTGACGAAATGTCTCGCTCTCCCAGCAAGCTGGCGATATTTTCAAAAGATAATCGTGATAGATAGATCGCTCTCTAGGCGTAGTAGTGCGTGACAACAGCCTAAGGAGACCCCCACCCACAACTACATGCCATATTATCTTTCTTGGACTTGTTTGACTGGGTAAGACGCCCTTGACTTTAAAATGAACGACTTCTTCCTGGGCGTGTAACCTAAGTGCTTCATCCGATGTGTAGAGAGGGCGTTTCCGTTAAAGCCCGATGGTTAAGGGTATATCGTCACGATATCGTCACTGGGGTGTAACGGTATGTCAATGCCAATACCTTGGTACGATAACATTGATGGCGAGACTCTCCTCACAAAAAAGAACGGCGCATTTAAATGTTTTCACCCTGTTAAGAGGCTCATGCTTGCCAATCCGCGGTACAGCTACCAGCCACTACAAGCCTCTAGGTACCCATGGTATAAAAAATTTCCTTCTGATATATTTACTTTTTACTATCGAAACGGGCATTAAAGGACGCGGGGAAGATGTTTTTAAAAAAGTACAGTCTGTTTTTGAAGAGAAGAATAATGCCTTTGTTTTCTTGTATGTTTTTTATTTCACTATCAACCCCGTAACAGAACACTCTTCGCCGCACATGCCTGTTTTGGAAAAGTACAAGCGTACCCCTCACCCCCCCCCCCCCCCTCCCATCCTTAGCAGCTGAAAAGTGGGTCTTTACTAGGATAGTAAAAAAAATATCCTTTTTCCAAAATCTACGAGTGCACACCCCCCTTTCAGACAATCCTGAGTACGTGCCTGTAGAAATCTGACGGTGTCGGATCTAGAAAACTCCATAGTTTCCCTCAACAACCTTCGAAAATGTCGCTACCACTTAGGTGTTTCCTCTCTTGCAGCGAAAAAACGTTAGTTAAATACAAAATTATTGACAAATTATTAGTTATAGCTAAAAATATATCTGATTATCTTTCTTTAATCGAACGATCATTTAAATATTAAACGGACGAGCTAAAATTTAGACTATTGTCTGCTCTGAACTGGTGTGTGCGTCTGTTTTTCAATTAAAATATAAACAGCCGCTCCACTTCAGAAACTAAAATCCATATAACAAGTTACTGAGACCACTATATCACTAAGACAATAGGCGACAAAAAAAATTACGTGACGCAAAAATAAAAACATGGAAATGACCATTACACCTAATAGTTACGTCTTAAAAACTTATTTGCCAACCGCTCAGCCAAGTATTAAACATTCAGATTTATACACAATAAAATCCCACCCGGTTTCGTGATTGTCACTTAAGGTGGCGCGCCGAGATTGTTTTGGCTAAACAGCTTTTACTAAGTTCCCTATATTAGACTCTTAGAAGACTTGGGCTCAAATGTTGAAAAGGAATAAATTCTTTAGTTTTCAAATTATCTTAATAAAAATACTCTCGAATTGGCCATCTGGTGGAATTTATTCTTGTGCAACACTGGTCCTCTTGCCCCTCTCACACAAGTTGCCTTAGGGTGTGGACTTAGCAGGGGGCGTAAATTCGAGGATGGATCTTTGTAGGCAAGAGTGCATTTATTTTTTCAAAGATTGCGAGGACAATTTTGGCGTAAGATAAAGATTCATCAATCGCGAAGTTTGACAGGTCAGTTTAAAGCCAAAAATTTGTGTGCTTCAAGCTGGAGTATTGTTAGGTGTTACTGTAGATTTAGAAAAAAATTTATCGCGCAGAATTCGAGATTTTTATTTTAATATAAAAACATTGCTTCCATTTACATTGCATGAAAAAAAATAATTTGATTTCAAACAAGTGTGAATCTAGCGGAAACTGATAAAGCATAGATGTATTAATAAAATCTGAAAAATTTACGAAAATCGCGCCGAAAATGAGTCTTCTGTAGGGAACATAGTATATAAGCTGTTTAGCCAAAATAACCTCGGACCGCCACCTTAACGTTTGTTCTGCAAGGATATGAAAGGCATTTAACCCTTGGTCTCGCCTGCCTGGACTGAGCCTTAAATACGACCACATGAAAAAAATATACTGCCCCAAAATTTTTTTTGAAAAGTACACTATCAGAATTCTTAATCTGGGCAGCCATTGTAATTCCCTGCTAGCAGAGGCCTCTTTTCTCTGTATTTCGCTGGGTTGGAGTTCGCGAGAAAAAGATACCTCTGCCATGGGTCGCAAGTTCGTTTGATCAAACCGCCGTCCACGATCGTGGACGGGAGATCCAGAGCGCATGCTCCGTTAATTAATTACTGGCCACTATTTGAGCCCACAATGACTAAGCCCGCATTCGAAACGGCGTCCTCCGTAGAAATATCACGCGACGAATTTTAAAAGTAGTCATTCAATGCCTTATCTTCATTCAGGATTTTCTCTCTTTTGACTAACGAGTTAATCTTCCGTTTACAAGTTTTGCAGCATATTCTACTGGAATTAGCTGATCTAAGTTTACCAAAAATTTTTGTAACATTTTCTTCGAGTCCAACTGTGCGATATTTACATTGAAGAAACTCGCCTGCCCAGATGTCTTGAAATGTATCCCACAAACAAGACAATACTCGTCTTTGCATATTGCATATTAGCATATTGACAGCTTTCGCGCGATGGTACGGGTTTTGGCACGTCAAGCTCGGTCGTTTAGAAACGCACACTCATGCGCAACGAAAACAGTTTCGACCCATGGCAGAGGTCTCTTTTCCTCGCAAACGCAAGCACAGCGAAATACAGAGAAAAGAGGCCTCTGCTAGCAGGGAACCATTGTAAAAAATCATTATACACTAATAGAAAACCTTAATTTTCATTCGATCTTAACAACACTTATTCTAAAACTATTCTTCATTAGATTTTTTCACTTGATCACAAATGACACTCGTTGCCATGTGAACATGGGTCCAACCGTCCCAGGGATAATTTCTAGTACAGTCTAGAAGGTCCATTGAACCTTTCCATGGTCCTTTGCGAATGTTTTTATCCTACCCATCATGCATAGCGTAGAATTTGTTTTACTGCTACAAGACGTCCTAGGCGGGTTCGGCCCTAACGTATCCCTGATATTAATGTACAGCCATTTCAAATAAGGTTGCACTCGGAGAATCTATATATCGTAACCCGCAGTGCTTCATGGGTATCAAGAAAATAAGGAAATAAAATACAAATCCAGGTTAAATAAAATATAAATCCAGGTTTCAAAAGCTGTAGAATTCTTGTTCATGTTCTTATGAACATTCACATATAAGGATTCAGCCGTTTATACGCTACTCATGAGCCACCGTGGGTTCTCGAGTGCATTCCTTTTTGAAATACTGTAGGTGTGTACCGCCGCTCACAGATGGATCCTCCACGGAGTATTTACACCATGGTCTCATCAGCTTCAGGTGAGTATTCTGTGCATGCCACAGGCGTCGTGGTTGGATTTTGACTCCCAAACACTAAAAAGTCATCACATAACGTCAGTCAAATTGTAAAAACAGGCCCGTACCCAGGATTTTTCTTGGGGGGGGGGGGGGGGTTGAAATCCAAAAAAAGTGGATCTAATTTTTCCAGGGGAAAGGGGGAGGGAGGGAGTTCTCTGATAAAAATCTAACCACCACCGAAAGAACAAAAAGGATTTTTTATGCCTTTGCAGTATCTTCACGGGACGTTTATTGTCGGATTTGGCTAGAGTGGTCAAGCTTATGATTTTTAGATTTATCTACAAATAGCATGTCTATTGAGAACCAAAAGTAGACCTTCGGCCGTTGTTGGGGGGGGGGGGGGGGGGTGCGTTCGCACCCCCTGCAACCCGCCCTGGGTACGGGCCTGAAAAATAAGTAAGGGTCCCTGTCCCGGGGAGAGGGGGGTTAGTCAGGGTAAAAGTGATAGGGATACTCGTCGGTAAAAACCCGGGTCCCTGTAATATCTTGCGACCTGTGAATGAGCCAAGGCTAAAAAAAAACCCTCAACCAATCAATTTTAGGTCAAACTTTTCGAATCTCTGAAATAGCCTTTCTTTCATTTTTGTTTGTTTCGAGAAGAATGGTTCACAAGCTACAGCCGAATTCAATAATTCGTATTTTTTATGTAAAATTGTCTACGTACCTCGGCAACACCGTTGACGCCTGTTTGCATCGCGACCTCGAAAGCAACACCACAAGGTAAAGCCTATACAGCCGACAACAGCAAGAACGATAGCGACGGCAAAGATCGCTATCCCCCATTTTCCCATTTGATCTTTGGGTCCTGGGATGACGCTGCGTGTTGTAGATTGTAGAGTAAATGGTGTATAAGGCATGCGTGACGTCGTGGATAAAATGCGTGACACGGTTTGGATAGCTGACGATGTAGCTTGTGTCACGTCAGAGACTTTACTTGGTTTCGTCTGAGGGGGTGTTGACGTTGTGACTGAAAATAAATAGATAGATGAGCTAGCGAGCAAACGACACGTCCGACTGGGCGAGCGACTGAATAAATACTTTTAACTTTAAGTGTAACGCCGAAATCAAACAAAGCCGTAGGTAGGGGGGGGGGGGGGGGTACAACACTCAGATATGCATTTTATCTCTTACGCGGGCAGACGCTATCTTTGCATGTCTTTTGTAAAATTACTGCTATACTAAGGAGACAGCTGCAAACTCAACCCCGCCAACCGCGGGATAGGTGGGGCCATGTTAAACACACGTTTACAACGATCAAAAGGGGTGTGCCGAGGCCTCCTTATCAGAAACGTTATTAAAAAAAAAACGAAATACAAGAACGAACAATGTGCGCAAACAGTGCCTATATTCATACTTGCTGTATGTTCCCTTTCTAGAGAGTGTTTAGGACAACGCGCATTCAGGCCGCCGCGGTATTTATGATTCATACTTGACAGTCTAGTCTTTAGGTTTGCAAGTCGCGTGCTGTTCTTTACAGGGGGCCGTATGACGTAAATTCACATCAATATTACGCCTTCTCGCTACATTCATTAGAAAGAGCATCGTTTGATATACTCTTGGTGAAAAAATTAGCTCAAAACTCCAACAGCAAAGTTGTAAAAAGTGACAATAAAGCCCGTATAAAACGTTCGAAAATCGGCGGCCATTGCTTGAGCTAGCTCGATTTGGAGAGTACTTATGACGTCACTTGTCCCCAACAAGTCGGCTCATTACATTCAGGACCATTTGCAAATAGATGTGTATACTTGGTGTCTGGCCTCCAAACATCAATATGGAGCGGTTATGGGAAGAAAGACGGGCCTGTTTTTAAATTTGATTACCTGACCGAGATCCAGAAGAAACCTTTCGCATATTAAACCCCTGGTAGCCGAAAAGAAAACTGCTTTGAATTACTGTTTCAGGGCTTTCTCCTTCCACTTTTTAGCTTGCTTATTCAACGTGTCAGCACGACAGACCTCTAGCCTATCTAATTTGGGGGTACTTTCATTAAGTAAATCGTATTGCGCTGAATTCTCTGGCTAAATTCTCACCCCATCTCTGTGCGTGCTGTGATTTTTTTGCGACTCAGAGCGAGGCATTCCATCCCATAGCTTGATTTTGGGGACAAGTGACATCACAGCGTTGGATCGTTCGATTCCAACTGAGTAATGGCGGCCAACAATTGCTCTATTTCAGGTTTAAACAAAGCATACTTCAACTCGATATTTCACTTGGAGCATTTGAAACCTGATAGTTGAACGCTTAATCTTTACATTTCCGCGCGAGAGGACGTATTTTAAGAACTCGTCATACTGCCCCTTTAAATAGCGATTGATTGTGCTACGATGTTTAACAACCGCACGCGCACTCGGACACTTTATTCGAGTTGTTGTTGCGCTTATAAGCGTGATTACAATGACTAGGAAGCCTCGAAGTGCTTGGTAACTTATAACTAGAAGTTTCTAACAGAAAGTGAAGTGCTCGCTGCAAACGACTATGGAGAAGTCAGAACAAAGGCACTTGTTGTACGTTTAACCATCCTGTCAATCACAACTCGTATCTTCTGCTACAGGGATCGGATCATCAAACATTTAGGCCATGCCATGTAGCTAGGGATGAACTTTATAAAGATGTAAGATGTGTTTACATTGCTGTTTCTATCAACGATGAACCCGTTAAATTCACTATTCGCGAAGTGCTGTTGTGATGATGCAAATGCTGGCGCATACTTGTATAAAAAAACCGAGTTCGGTATCAAGCTATCAATGATCCTACCCGCACTATAGAAATCGCACATATTTCAGGGACTATTTTGGTATAAGTTACGTCGAAGCTCGTAATATTTCGGAGAAATAAGCGAGAAATACAGAGAAAATGGAACTATTTCCGGCTGTACGTGACGGATGGAACTATTTCCGGCTGCACGTAGGCTAAGCGTGACGGATGGAACTACTTCCGGCTGCACGTAGCGTGACGGAATTCGAGTTGTTGTCGCGCTTTTAAAAAATATATGACTAGGGAGCCCCGAATTGTCACAACATCACCACTTTTGACAAGAGCCCGGGCTAGGCTATGCTCATGACATACAACGGTATCAAATTATGATGATAAATCACATTACAAAACACGACTTGTTTGATTTTAAACGCCCTGTTTGATTTTAAAGGTCTTAAATTTACTACAATGAGGTTCCACCTGAGGCACTTTTTCAACAATATAACGACTATTTATTTTCCTGAGGTAATCATACCAAAGTATTACTTGAATACAGCGCGATTTGATTGAGAAATAGCGACTTTTTGTTCATTAGCATTGCAACAAGGTTGACTAGTTGAATCATCGAAGGATTCATGACATTTATATTTATATTATTGTATTGCATTGGTATAATTGATATGGCCACTGTTTAAATGTCTACGATAAGATTAAATTGAACAAACAAGTTAAGAACCATCCAAAACTGGAATATTACATCATCATTACTTCCTCGCACGCAATGGCGTAACACAATTTTCCGCAAGCGATCAAGCATGCCGTCAATCTAGGAAATAGTTCGCCTTTTCGAGATTTCAGCAGATTTAGAAAGAGAGCGCATAGGCGAGGGAGAATAAAACTCTTACAAGAATCACTAGTTATATTCTTACCTTTGTCGCAATCGGCTTTACATCGGGGGTAAAGATGATCCTCCTCAACACACATTGAACATGGCATGCAAGAAAAGGAAATATCGTCTTTAAACTGACCATAAGGGCAACCCAGGACAAATCCAAGCGCGTTGAGTACAAGTAACGCAAAGATTCTTATTATTTTAGCTATGGGAGCCATATTTCGGCTCGTGTTAGAGTTGTGCTTTGGGGCAACCGTCGCATGCCTATGCTAGTATACGTTCGTGGGGAATCCCCTAGCATTCTGATTGGACAAGATTGGAAAGAGTCCTGACGTCATGGAAGATTAAACGTCATACTATTTATGCGCAAAATTCCCGCCAAAATGTTTGTTTATTCATCTAGAGACTCGACTTCCATTCAATGGAAAGTCCGTGCAAAGAGTGAAAAAAAGCTGTTCTCAATTGACGTTGGAGACGCAAGATAGTGGTCGAAATTTTTTCCTGTGTCGTGTCCAATGTATCCCCTTGCTGCAGATCCCCACTAGCAGGTCGAGCATGGGGATGTAACATGGATTCATTGCTTGCTCTGATTTTTTTCTTTTTTTCTCTCGTTACTCCAACAATAAAGGCTATTTATTCTTATCTAGTTTGTTCATGGATGAATTCATCGGCGTAGCACATAGGTTGTGCATGTTTTTTATTTTGGGGTCGAGCACAGCACCGGAAGTGTACTACACAGCGGGGATTGGCCGGGGGGGGGGGGGGGGGGTGGGTGCCCAGTCATATGTTTCATATGGAAAAAGCATAGTATTTAAGGATTCCTTCATAAGAAATGACCCACTTTATGGTCGCCAAGGAGGGGTGCGCGCGCACCACCCTGTGTTCGCGCCTGAAACCTGGAGGCTGGAACCGAGTGTGATAGCCTCCTCACGTGATAGCCTGCTCACGTGATAGCCTTCTCACGTGATAGCCTCCTCACGTGATAGCCTTCTCACGTGATAGCCCCCTCACGTGATAGCCTCCTCACGTGCATAGTTTGAGCAAAATCGTCATATTAAACACGCTGTTTTATTGTAGAGCAATAGGAACGATAGATTACATACAAATCAATGAAATATCTCATAGCCTGGGGTGGAAAATGTATGTATTATACATACAAATCGTTAGATATCTCATATCGTTATAATTTGAAAATGTATAAATAAAAGAACACTCGACAAGTTGGACACCCGGCTCAAATCAGCAAGATGTGTGTACTCACTGTGATATTTATATACTCGCTGTAATGGATTTAAATAACCTCTGTGAAGTGTCACCTTTCTAAATACTTGTTTGGCTTTGAAATATTTATCTTATTCCATTAAAAGGGAAAAATCCCATGTCATCAATCAAAAATTATTTTTAGGTAACATTTGTAAAGTTACCCTGTGGTCCTTACTCAGGCGCGAGCCAAGGATTTGCTGTTGGGGTCTGGGGTGGGGGGGGGGTGGGGGGGAGGGGGCGCTACTTCAATAAGAAATTACCCACTTTTTGGCCCCTGCACACTCCCCTTGGTACGCGCATGGTCCGTTCTTCTTCTTTTTTTTCTTTTGCAAGTCTTAAATCACAGCGGATGTTCACTCCCCATCACTATCGAATAAATGGTTTGATTATCCGTGTAAGTATAATAAAGAATTGCTGCGGAATAGCCAGTGAATACTGTGCAAATTCTGTTTTTTTACGTTTACGCTCATCTTATCTCATATCTAAACATAACCACATCTACACCTTGCATCTAAAGATTAAAGATTTCCTCATCTAAACTTTTACTACTTGTGTTGCTGCTCTTGCCTTGGACTAAGTTTGATATGTTTCTCTAGCCTCTAATCCCCGTGCGATCGAGATGGTCAAAATACTATTCTCTAGTCTACAACTACAGTGGATTTCGTCACATGTTTGAGTTGTTTCTCTGACCTCTACCCCTGCATGTAGGATGGTCTCAAACCATGGTCTCATCCGGTGAGTCATCAGTGTCATCGGTGCATGTAACTGGCTTGTTGGGCCGTTTCTTGCAACCGAGTGTATCACATAGGAAGCCTTTGAAACAATAATCACGTGCCATCAAGATCTGGTAAGCCAAAAAAGCATTCTACCACCCAATGAGGCATGCAGATAGCAGAAAAAGTTTTCTTTTTTACTCCTGATGCTTTCTAAAATGCAGAATCAAATTGTACTCAGTAACAATCTTATTATTGCTATTGATAACTATTGTTATTCTCTTCCTAATAATTTATTGGGTATTATATTCTTATATACACTGAAATTTAAGAACATCGTTGAGAACATATTCAGCCTTAAAAATGTCCCAAAAATAGGAACGGCCCATCCTCATTATAAAAAAGAGTGTAAATTTTTATGTCCGGAAAAAGGGGCTAACTCTTTGTTCTCTACCATTTGATTTGTTATTGGGAGACTTACCTGTGTAAGACCGGTGGTTGTTCTTTCTCCTTTTTCGACAGCACCACACAGCCGTCGCAACCATGACAACCATCCTTTTGACACCAAAAATAGAGGCAAGTACTGCAGTTGTTACGATTTCATCTTCGTCAATGCGCCGTGTGTCGGTCCTGCGTGACGCGTCAGGACTGCGTGACAAATATTGTCGATTGTCTGGCGTTGTCGCTGGGGTTGTGGCCTGGGTTGTTTGAAGGGTCGCGGCTGTTGTTTTTGAGCCTGGAGCTATAGTCACTGCAAGTGAGAAAAATGGCTAGGAAGGTTAGAAGGTTCGTAATTTCTAGCACCAAATAAGAAAGGAAAAAAACAACTGTCCACTTCAACTGAACAGCATAGACATATTAAAATTGAATTAAGCATATTGTTCCAGGGTAGTCCATTCAGATAGGCTAAAAGCCCTGTGGAAAATAGTAAAAGCACTCGATCACGATTCTCTGTTTAATTCTCTGATTCACTCGCTCGCTGTTTACAATCTCATCTATATATTGTATCTGATATCTCTACCCCTATTATCTGTGTGATCATGCGACGCCAATTTCACGCTCGTTATCATGTCACGCTAAGTGGTACGTAAATCTCCGACATCCCCCTTGCTATTAACTGGAGCCCTGATAGCAATGTGTTGATATGCTTAAGAGCGTTTATACCTTTAAGCTTACCAAATAAGTTTTTTTTTTTTTTGCCGAAGCAATGGAAATCAATCGAACGATTGAAATTTGGTTTAGCTCGATTGACATTTGGTTCGGATTCATTCGATCGATCAGATCGGAAAACCAATTAACTGAGACTACACATGACTCATACACAGACTCTGGCCGCTGTCGCGGGAAATAGGTATCATATTACGATTGCTCAGCAAATTCCAACGTGTTTTGCAAAAAAACTTAAAAATACTCTACTATAAGCACAGCATTTTGCACAGTTTTCAAAGTAATTACGTTCTAATCCTCTGTAACTTGGATTGATAGTCTAACTGTTTAAAAGTGGCAATTATGAAGAGCCTATTGCTAACTGTCCCTTATCTGGATACATATTATTGCACCATTCCGTTTGATAGTATGCAATAGGGTAATAGGATTGCAGGAATGCCAGATTTCTCGCACACACAATGTTACTAAGTCAGTGGATAAGCTACATACAGCGATTAAATGAAGCAAGAGTAACTATCATAAGTTATCGTACCTTTATCGCATTGATCCTTACAGCGTGGGTAAAGATGGTCTCCTTGCTTGCACACGGATGAGCACGGGAAACACTCAAAGGACACGTCGTCCTTAAAGTACCCATACGGGCATGCTGCTGCTGCTGTACTAGCCACAAAACACAGAACTAGTAGTAAAGGGGACATTCGGGGTTTCCTATGTGGTTTTCTCTGTGTCGCGATGCAAGATTCTATCGAGCGTATAGCTATTCTCATCATCACGTTTTTAGGGGGAATCCCCGCACGACAAGGAGAATTCTGATTGGCTGATCAGGTTTCATCGACTTAGCATCAACCAATCAGGAAACTAAAATATCTAGCCATTCATCGCCAAAGAATCTTTGGCGCTTAGCCTTTGACTTTCGCGGTTAGCAGTTTCCTTCTCCCGTGACAGCAAATGGCTAACCATTCATTTGTTATTGGTACGCTGTTCACAGAACGGATCTCAGATTTTTTTTGTCATAGAATAAAGGTTGAAAAGGTGAAATAAACACTCATTACGTTGTCTTTGATGTCTTGAGGGAGAACAGTTGAGAAAGGGGGTTTAAGGGGGAGGGGGGATGGATAAAAGAGAAAGGAGAGTCTCTAATCATCACATCGTCATCATTACAATTGTTTACTCTACACCTATACAAAATGTACATAGATGTAGTCGGAAAAAAACTTATGTCATAAAATATGTATTATTATTTTGAGGCGATTCCTTTCTTTTCCTTATTCAATCAAAAATGGATCTTGCCATTTCTCTGTTTTATATCTTTATTATCCACGATAATAAAGATATAAACGCGCGCGCTCACTCAGGATTGGCCGAGGGGTGGGGGGAGGAGGGTGGTGCGTATCATTCATAGGTATCTCAGGCCCATACCCAGAATTTTTCTTTGGGGGGGGGGAGGGGGCTTTCGAAATCTTAAAAAGAGGACCTATTTTGTCCGGGGGGGGGGGGAGGCAATGAGTTGTCTGATAAAAATCTCATCACCCCCGATATAACAAAACGCCTTTGCAGTATCTCTACGGGACGTTTATTGTCGGATTTGGTTACAAAAAAGTTTGACTTATGGATTGATGACATACCAGAGTAATCTAGCTTATGCTTTATAGTTTTGTCAACAAATAGTATGTCTATTAAGAATCGAAAGTGGACTTTCGGCCATTGTGGGGGGAGGGAAGGTGCGTTCGGTACCCCCCTGGGTACGGGCCTGAAAAAAGCATAGTATTTGACGATTCCTATAAGAAATGACCCCCTTTTTGGCCGCCAAGGGGGGTGCGCACCCTCCTTGCTGTGTACGCGCCTGAGAAAGGCCCTTGTGTTAGTCATTGTACTAATATCTATGATATCTATGACGGTGCACCCCCTAACCCTCCCCAGCAAATCCGGCTTCACGGAAGATAAGAAAAACTAAAGAAAGCTCTGCTGTTGTGGGAGATAAATTTGTAAAATGTACCTCTCTTTTCTTGGAGGCTTAGCTAGGAGGCGGCTCCTTCCTTGGAGCTACAAACTACAAATACAGTAGACTAAATGTCGGATAGTACTTAAAAACAGGGGAAAAAGTGCTATAAATTAAGAACTCTTTTGTTCAAACACCATACTGTCGCTTTTGGTTTAAAATATTTTTGCGTTATTGCCAGCTAGGATACTTATTTGTAAGATGAGCCAAACAGAACCACGTCATCTGGGAAGTGGTCACAGTACGAGCATAAAATTATCACAGAGTTGAAAAAAACAAGACCCAAGAAACTCCCTTGCAGGCTGAAAAAATAATTTAGAGGGGCGTAGCCAGTATGTCTAAGTGTGTGTGTGTGTGTCTATAAGTGGGGGGGGGGGGGGGGGGGGTATTAAGACGCGTTGCATTTTCATTGCGAAAAATGCTGTTGTTGGCTGGTGAGGGGGTATGACAGTGGGGAGAGGATAAAGCAAATTGACTCCCCTATCTCGAGTTTGAACAAACTTGGGTCGATATAAACGAAGAGAAAAACCCATAAATGTATTCGCTTTACTAATAATATCTGTGAACCTATGAAATAACTAATACTAATAATAATATAGCCTTCAAGCCGGCTCTTAAAACCATAATTTCTGAATCACCTCACTAAAGAGCCGGCTAGAAGGCTAACAATGATAATAATCTATTCTGATCACATGGTAAACTTCTCTAAACTGATAACAACTCAGCTATTTCGGTCTCGACCAATTTGGTCAGTGTCTATAATTCTAGATCCTTAGTTGAAAATCAGATATCACATCTGACTCCTATGGGTCTAGAATACACTGGGTGGGTACCTATGTACCCCTCTCTGATAAAACAGTCTATCAATAAAATGGCATCCAAATAAAGGACGGCCTCTAGAATCTTCCCTAACTAAATAAAGCTGTCCTTTTTTCCACTGGAAATGAAAGAAATGTCTGGACAACTGCCTGACAATGGGCAAGAACAAGAGAACATAATCCTAAAATCAAATGTTCTTATATCAGCAAAATGCGCGTCGCTCTCATATATGAGAAACTGTAAGCATTATGTAGGCAGTAGCTTCAACAAATTTGCAATAAGCTCTATTACAAACATGTATTCAACACTATGATGGTGCTGAGATAATATCCTCTGATGAAAGGCTTGTGCATTGACAATGTAACTAATGTCTAATGTCTTTATGTTTATGATGTGATGGCACTTGCCAACAATATATCTTCAGATGTCAAATACTGCTTTATGCTCTGTTATAACTTTGATGTTTGGGATTTATCGCTTACAGGTAGTCCATCTTCTCCATCGCATGCCAAATTCACAGCTCCTGACAGAATGCCTGTCTTACTCTTTTCTTGGCTCCCACTGGCTAGGTCATCAGCGTTCGTTGCTGGTGGGTAATACACCTCGCAAATATCTGTAGCATTTGAAGCATTTCTGTCACGTGCTTCGACATCACACTGTGCACGACGTTCACGTGTGACTTTTATCACCACAGCTAACAGCACAAAGAGGACGCTAGCAATGACAAATAACACAAAGCCATAAAGGAAGGTCTTGAGAACCCGTCGATCTTGGGACTCCGCATCCTCAGCAGAAGCGATGGGGATGTCAGCTATGGTATTTGGGGCATCAGTAGCTAGACAATGGAAAAAAAAAGTGAACTCATGGTTCGTGGAGTTAGGCAGATTGATGTTATTTGGGAACAACAAGTCGACAAGGCATAGCCAGAATTAGCATGCAAGCCTAGGTAATAATTATAGTTCTAACATCAAGAATTACAACCTTGGTCTGCTTTCGCTACATAAAATTGGAATGTGTCAAACTCATAGTCAGGGTCAATAATAAGGGTAAAGATGTTTCTAAAGAGCTGTTATGCTGACTAAGTTACAAGCTAACTAGTACATCAATATCACATGATATTACCAACTCTTACTGTGAAGCCTTGACGGTAGGGGTTAATACTAACATAAGTAAAAGCAAACAGGGCCAAATAGCCAGAGATTTAACAAGGCAAAATCTAATCACTAGAAAATATGAGCATGACCAAGGCTGTATACTCAAAAGAGAATAGAAAGCCCCTAGATAAAAGTGTGATTACAAAATTTGTGTGGTGGCTTGCTCTCTGCCATACTTTCTGGTACACATGGTTGAAACAGATCAATTGACATTACTAGTGCTTACTGTGAAGGTTAACACAGAGGTTAAAATGTGCTTAAAAACACGAAGCAGCTATGAGCTATCAGATTCCTTTATTAATAAAAACAAAAAAGGTTCTATGACATCAAAATAACAATTTTAAGACAAATTTATAAAGCCAAAAAGAAAGCTTCATTTTCAGTTATCATTTAATAACATCCTTTGGGCATAAACAATTTATTTCCTGCTACTAACAACACACCCCCTAACATTCCCCCAGCTGGAACAAGATATCATATGGAATCCATGGCACGAAACTCATTCTTATAACTTAACATACTCCTTCTTTGTATATTTCTAGAGAATCTAAATTGACAAAAAAGTAGAGAGGAGAGGCTAGAGTCTTTTAGGAATTATGGAAATTTGAGATTACGTTTTTTTTTCATAACATGTTTTGAATAACACTTTGAGGTAATAGCGCAACATGCGACAATTTACATAAGCTACACGAACATTGGCAAAAACAAACCGTAGGCAACTAACTGTTCTAGATTTACGCTAAATTATATTTTGAGTAAGTAATTTAACGTATTAATCATGTTTCCACGTGTAGCGAAGCGTTACTAGCGAGCATGGTCGACATCACGCGAGGAAATCCAGGCCAAAATTGATAAAATCTATTAAAACCTTCGCATTTCGTGACAGATAATTTTGAAAAAGAACCGTAGGCAGATTAACTTGCTTCCTTTATTTGGTGAGTTTGACAGATTTAAAATGAGCAATTTGTACTAGTGTTTCCATCGAAATTATTTTTTTCGATCAGATTTTTTTTCGAAGCAGTCATCTATGAGACTACGCAATCGAGTATTACTCGAGTAAACATCAAGTAACAAATTGAGGTGCCGTGCACTTTCGCTATCGTTCAGGACTTGGACTTGGCATTGGGGATGTTTTTTTATCGAGTGCAAATGAGGTCACACAATCTAGAATTATTTGTCAGCGAAGGCTTTGTAAATCGCAAACTTTTTACCTGGTTTACAGCAATTTGAACATCCCATCCAGTCGTCTTCGCACTCATCACAGGCAATATACAACTGATTCTGAACGTCTAAAAATTGTCCATCTTTGCATTTTGAAGGTGACCCTTCAACAGTGTTTAAAATCATGCAGCAGAACAGCAAAGCGAGAATACGAATCATGATTTTCTTTCCTTCGTAAAGTTTCCTCGACGATTTTTCGATTGTGACAGTCTTCCAAGGCAGTAGTTTGACTGAGCGTGCTATAGTGTGTAGAGATGACAAGTTCTGTGGCACATCGGGGTAATAATAGATCCACGAAGAAAAAAATTTCAGTGTCTTCTATTTCGTACAAGTGTCCGAAGCCCGAGTCACGCAACCAGGAAAGTGACAGCCAGTCAAAAAGTTCAAATAAACACGCTTCCTAAGCTTTAGAGCTAATAACGAAAATATCCAGTCAACAGTACGTCAAGTGAGAGTCTTGGAAGGGTTAGTGGAATGTATTGCCACTGGTGATGCTGCGTCGAATGATTTTTTTTTTTTCCGCGAGCGATTTGCCGTCTCGAATATTTTATATTTCTGTCAAACACAATAGTGTGACGTCACATCAGGTGATCCTGGGACTCCTTGCTCACGCTTTGTACACGTGCTGTGATAACGTGACTCCTGACTGTCCAATCAAAGAGCGGGATTTGTAGCCTATAAACGATTTGGGTCGCTAGTTGTATAGTCTTGGGGTATATAATTGATTTGTAACGCAATGTAACAAGTCTATAAATATTTTTGTTTGAGGGAATTCTCCCCATGAAATGGTCGAGGTCATTTTTATTTTTCCGGGTTTAACAAATGCGTAAAGAATGCTTGGTATTTCGCTATTCATTCTATAAAGCACGTCTGGGATCAAAATGACATCACATTTTCCCTCACATTTATAAACACAATCAATGAATGCTGGCGGAGTGCCAGCAGCAAAGTGGAGCCATGTCACCCCAGCTTACACAACCACCTTCGACACAGGACCCCCAAATAACACTGCTTGTGATAAACATCATACACAGATAAACCAGTTTCACAATTTCAAAACAAAACTCTCTTTCTGCGCACGGAAAGTAATCCATTTTGACTTTATTTTTGTTTTTAGCAGTTCTATTTTCCCCACACCAGTGCATATAAGGTAGGCTAAGGGATTTTGCAACATTTTTTATCAAAAAAGTCGGTCGAAACCAAAGTAAAAGGAACAAATGATATTACCATAATATTTTATACGATCACTGAATATATATTGCAAAGTTTTGTTTCTTATACAGTATTACTTTTTATGCGTAGTAGTCACCCCAGTCACCGCGTTCGTGGTGCCACAGGTACCCCGCGTCTTGACCCTTTCCCCGTCGGGTGGTCGCTAAGCTTGGCACATGTCTGGTGGTCATCACTAACAGGTCCTGATTCATCTTCTCTATTTTTCGGATATTTCACGCTCATCTTGGCTGTTCAGCGATGTACACGCAAGCTGACGAGTACGATGTAAGTACTGTTAAGATTTTCATCCGTAGATAATATCTTCATTACCCTCAGCTGAGGTTTAAAGTCCTGTTCTTTTTTAATCCGCCATGGTTTTCTTTAGGTTTCGCATCTTTTTATTTGTGTTGTACATTTTGTAGGTTGGAAGGAAGCAATATAAGGAAGACTAGACCGATTCCTGAGAAAAACGTCTATAGATCTCGTTCCACTTACCTTTAATGAAAAAATCGAATTATTTGTACAGTTTATCCCTACGGTTTATTTTACACCCTAATACCATAAATAAACACCGAAGTATACATAGTACCTCATAAATAATAAGAAAAGTCTACATCTACATTTTTAATCCACACAGGGGTTGCCATCACTGTGGATATAGAAGTCGGTATTGTAAATGTGCCAAAATCTCTCTTGTGCTTATTTGCAGGGTGGCGATGCAGGGTATGAGGATGATTACTCAGGTATCTATTTTCATATATTTCCAAATTTATATTTAAGGACTGGGTAATTCTACCAAGGCACCTGGCTAAAAGGGGGTTGCAATCAGAAGGAGTAGTGGGCGGGGCATTGTAGCGGACCAATTGTGAAAAGAAGGACTGGTAATGGGAGGATTGTACTAAGGGTGAATGCGATAGTAAAGATGAGAAAATAGTGATAAATTATGTGTGTGATGTATATTATACATGTGAATAGGATATTCGTGTTTACAAGATTCCTAACCCCAGATTTTCACCGTGTTGCTAGGTTACCAGGGGGATGGTGACGATAGTGTTGGATCATATAATGTGCCCGAAGAGATAAAGAGGTTCATCCATTTTTTTCACCAACATGTTCTAGAACAGGTAAGACTTAATAAAATTATACCACCCAGGGGCGGATCCAGGATCTAATGAATTTACTGTAGGGGTGCTTACCTGAAGTGCGAAAGGACCTTTATATAAAAAAGTAGGGGGTAAATATTTATAAAAGTGTAGTCCCTATGTACATGTTTTAAATTTCCATCTGGTTGGAACCAATCCCCCCTTTATCTACCACTGGGCCCTGCACATTTTTATTCATAAAGCACAAGATGCTTGTTATTGTGACCTACAATTTCACTCTAGTGTGCGCTAATTGACAATTGTAAGAGGCAGCTGCGCTTGTAGACATGTTTTCAAATCCCTGTTTTGCCATCCATTTTCAGCGTGACCAGTAAAGCTGTGAATGGCAGAAATATGTATGGAATGTTTGTTCCGACCATTCACTTGCAAGATATTCAAACAGTCAACTAGAAACATGTCTCAACATGTCTCACTGTCTGAATTCTCACATCTGATTCACATTCCACACATAATTTAGGTGCTCACAGTTCTGCTGGTTGTGCTGTTAACTCTGTAATATTTTCAATTTTTTGCCATTGTATGTTATTGAACTATTATCGAAAGCAGACAGTTCTTACCATTGAACACCTATATCTTTGACATTTTTTTCTAGAATCTTTATGAGATCCAGTCTATTTATGAAAATGGGTAAGTCATTAAAATAACAGTCGAATGGTTATAGTCTGATATTTTTTGTGTGTTTTTTTATATTTAAAACTCTCATCATTAAGATAAAACTTTTCCTGCATTCTTTGATACTTAATAAATATATTTGAGACATCTTTATTGTAGGATGGTTTGAATTTCACAATGGTCCAAGCATATTCAGTTTGCTATTGAAATAAGGCATAGGTATTTGTACACAAGTAAGGTCAAGACATAGATGTCATCATATTAATATACTGTACACATAATTTATATAGAAGAACAGGTGGCCTGGTGTGGTAGAGCGCTAGCGGGTCTCTGCTGAAACGGGTTTGATTTCTGGTTGAGACATGGATAGTGTCTTTCTGTTTCTCAGTCCTGAATGTGCCTTGATAAATGTGCATATATGGGCTCACTAGAAGCTTGTGTTCCTCAATTTCAAGATGAATACAGTAACATGCATAATAAGATTTTTAATGTGAAGAACTTAGAATATAGTTTTACTGTATAAGTGCTATATTAATGCTATAATCTATTTAATTTTGATTTATAGATTCAACAAGCTGACTGATCGATACTTCAACAAGACGCCCTGGCCTGAGGCGGAGTTCATTGCTCCTCTCGTCTCTGGGGGTGAGGATTACTGTTCTTGTAATTGTTAACCAAATTTTTTTTCTGTTTTTAACAAAGTGGAGTGATGAAATTTAAGCTACATTCATTTGCACACTTTTTGTGGTAAAACAGAAAAAAACTAAAAATAAAAGGTTTCAAATGTTAGATAAAGTATTCAAGTGTACAAATATTATCTTGTGAGTTATCAAATTATGTATACTGCAAAAACAATTCCACCTTAATTTTCACATTTTTTATATCAATTTTGCTTCATGAAAAAACATTTGCAAATATTTAAATTAAAGCATATTAAAACAAAAAAGCAATGCCTTACAAGATGATAAGAAAATAATTTCACTTTTTGACATTTTTGACATAGAATATAGAGTATAGTATACTGCTCGTCTGCAGTATACTTTCGCAACATTTCCTTAGCTGTGTTCCATAATATTTCTCATTAAAAAAGAAATTATCAGATGATAATAAAACTCAATTAAAACATTAACTTTCGCAACATATACGGCAGAGTACAGTTGACCCTCTTAAGACTGAAAAATGTATTTTTTTAACAGCTGTCCTGAATAAACCATTTAAATTGCTGTGAATATATGGATCTTTTAATTGGGACACTGTATGCTGTACTTAATTATGGGGCTTTGGCTTTAACAGGGTAAGTTTGAGACCGGCTGTATATCTCAGGATAAGCATTGATGTCTCATTTTCAGATCAAGTTTTTCTCATCTTGTACAAGGAGCTGTACTATCGCCACATCTACAACAAGCTAAAGGTACACAAAGGGCTTAAAATTGCAAACCATTTTATTTTTGAATGACAAACATTCTGCAACTAAAAATTATTGGATTACTAAACAGGCGAGGTATCCAATCAAACCTATGTCGACAGAAAACAATGAATTAATTGCCAATCAATAAACTGGTGGGATATGCCTATAGCAGAAAGTAAAACAAAATGTTTGTATTTGGTTTAAATGTTTTTTAAGGTTTTGTTGAACTGTGTGACTGGTGCAAACCTTCACATTGAATAAAGGCAAATTTTGAGCCCCAAGGCACTACCAGCATAGACTATTTGCCGTGTTGTTTTCTGACTTGAAATATTTGCTTTTTCAGCCTACAGTTGAGCAGAGATTTGAGTCCTATTACAATTACTGCGATCTTTTCAACTACATCCTCAGTAAGTATTATTTACCAAGGCTTATTGTAATTCAGTTTACGTATTTAGTTTAATGACTTAAACAGCCTCTGTCAGTCGCCATTTTGTCATCCCAGCAAAGTACCAAGTGTGGAAACGGATCCATTTCCATCGGCTGATTTGGGGGAGCCAATGCAATATTTTCTATTGAATTTGGTAAATAAAGTTTAATAAAGTAAAAGACACAGCCATGTTGTTTTGTGCCAAGTTTGTTTTTGATGTGTGATTGTCTTCAGATACTGATGAGCCTGTTCCGCTGACCCTGCCAAACCAATGGCTATGGGACATCATTGATGAGTTCATCTACCAGGTGCAGTCAAATGGTCCCTGATTATGATTTGTGCAGCTATTTGATCCTGTGATTGGATTGGTGTGATTGGTTCAATGGCATATTGTCTGTGTACTATATGATTGGTGCATAGAGTTGGTCCTCAATTGTGATTGGTTCATTTGTACTTGGGTCATCCACACTACAAAGCTGCAAATGACAAAAATATGAAGTTCATGTTTTGTGACATTTTTACAACATTTGCTAATGATTCATTTAATTTTTTTAGCTTCAATTTTTACAGTGTAATGTAAAAAAGAAAACAATAGTTTCGAACCAACCTCACCTTGGGAGTGACAGCATTTTGATGTATATGTATTTTTGTGGAAAGTAAAGTCTAATGATTACCTGGATAACATAGCTGTTACAACTTGCGAGACAACTCAACACAAGTTTGATATTAATGTTTTATGCCTTTGTGAAAACAGAGTAGTTTAACTGACATTTGGGGCATTGAGAAAAAGAGACTCAATCTCACTGCTCTCTTTCTTTTTCTTGTCCCCTCAGACCCTAGAGCTTTCCTCTGTAGCGTTTCTAGTCATACCATGCTTTTAGAGCTACCTGTTTACAGCTAACGTTTCTGTTTAGTTCCAAGCATTCAGTCAATTCCGCTCCAAGCTCCAGAACAAGCCTGAAGATGAGATTGATGTCCTGCGAGCCAACAGTAAGGTGAATGTAATGATATAATGTTTACATGATTCGCTCTCCCTACCCATCTTAGACTACCCTGCTAGCAGAGGGTAACAGAGTTTGTTAGAAGCTATCGGCAGAGATTTCTCCTGTGGACACAAACAATTGAGAATGGAAAAGAAAGAGACGCGACATGGATAAGTTAACTGATAGAGACAGTTAACAGAACAGGAAAAAATATGTGCTAGCAAGGTTATCTTAGACCTACTGAATACAGTAGTTTGGGGGGTGATTCATATACTATATGCACTGAAAGTGGGACATACCAGCTAATTCATAGATTCGATGCATGCACGAATAACCAATCAGAAAGCAGCAAATAGAAGCCAGCGAAGTGAAACCCAAATGTCCCACAAAAGTCCCACAAATTGTACAACATGTCGGATGAGGTCTGTGAATCCTGCTAGGGTTTATCTAAAATATAGACGTTTATAGGGGTTTTCCTGCAACTTAGGAAATAAAAGACAGCATTAATACAAACAACAGTCTCATTCTTATATGTAATTGAAGTAACCTAGGATAATATCAAACACAAGTTTAATGGTAGGACTTACACTGTTCTTGTATATGTGGTTTGTTTGCTTTTTGTTTCTTTGCAGAAATTTTACATGTTTTTCTGCAATTTGAGTCCCAACTCTACACTAAAAGTGGCCGGTCAAAGAAAACAGGACTATCACATTTTACGCTGACCGGAAGATGCTTATTTTTCTTGTCCAGATACGCAGAAAAATCCAATCCAATCAAACCAAACCAATTTTTGTGCCGTCGATTGCCGACTTTTTGTGGGACATTTGTGGGACCACATGGCTGTTATTGCATCATCTCTTTCCTGGTTGGCTATTCGTGCACGCATGATTGACATGTTGGATCTATGAATTAAGCCTTGGCATTTAGAGGATTTATCAAAAGACCCTGGATCTGACATGGTTTTGAATTTTTTTTTTTAGCAAGAACATTCTGATTCTTTCTAAAAGCATGCATGTGTACCCACAAATTTCCCTCTCTGCCCCTTGTCACAAGCTTTATTAGCCTTAAAACACAGTATTCAAACAAACAGACAAAAATTCAAGTTTAGAGAGTTGGAACCTGTGGCTTTGGTATTTTCCAGACCTCTATGTGTCAGTCAGTTTTACTCAATACGGCTCTTCCAGCTGGTAAATGACAGACATACAGTATAGACATGACAATTTGCTGATATTTCTCAATGTATGGTACCTTCTAAAACTTGGGTTTCTTTTTGATCAGATCTGGAACATCCACAGTGTTCTGAATGTACTTTACTCCCTGGTGGAGAAATCAAGAATTAACTATCAGGTAAAAAAAAGTTTCTCCTTTGCAAAAGACAATATTTAATGCAACTGGGGGTATACTGTAGGAATTTTGTGTTGCAATTATTTTAGTATGTTTATTTTATTTGATTTCAACACACTAAAATATTCATAGGGCATTTGATTGACAAATTGCAGTTTTTTTGGCATTTATCAATTTCAAAAGCTGAAGTGTACAGTATGTACAGTATACATACCGGCCAATGCTGAAAAATGCAAGACTAGTTTCAGTACTGCATGGTTAAAACAGCCTTTTTGATTTGAAATGCCTGCTTTTTACCAGCAAAATTTCACATTTTGGTAAATGCTAAGAAAATGGCTCCCTCATTATCAAAAAAATATGTCCTTTTATACAGTATGGTTTTAATGCTGTTCACTTAATCGAAAGAGCGACTGAAGTCAGCCTTTCATACCATTGCTTGAACAATTCAACCCTGCGATCATGTTTTATATTAAGAATATGTTTGTATTCGCCAGACCACGCGCATGGGCATACGTTATTCAGTACTGTTTACGTACCGCATTAAATTTAGCCACCAAAATTGCTGTGAATACAGTAAATAACTTTGGGAAGCAATAACTTGTTTTCCAATTTAAAAATGGAAATTGACACACCATCTTAAGGCCCTCTCTATTTTTTTTCTGCAGCTTGAAATGTACAACACCAATGGTAACCCAGACGAGGTGTCCGGGGAATTTGGTATCCACCCATTGTACAAGATGCTTGGCTACTTCAGTCTGATTGGGCTGCTGCGTCTCCATTCCCTCCTTGGTGACTATTTCCAGGCTATCAAGGTGCTGAGTAACGTGGAGTTGACCAGAAACACCATGTATTCCCGGATCCCGGCCTGCCAGATCACCACCTACTACTACGTCGGCTTTGCCTACCTCATGATGAGAAGATACCAGGTACGGGGCGGGGTCTAGACAACAAAGAATAGCAGAAAAGAAGCGGTTAAAGTGGTTGAACTATAACTTCTATCTATCAAAATTTGTAGTTTTTTTTTTATTGACCATGACCGTCGGTAGATCGCAAAGTGTTACCCAGTCAAAGTACACAAGGACTTCTGTAAAATAGAGTGATGGGTAGCAAAAACAGGCCAGTTAGGGTCTAGAAATCCTTGACTCTAGAGTAATAATGGGATGGATACAAGGACTTCCATAACAACTGAAAAAAAAGTGACTAACTCGACCAAGGCAATAAACAAAAGAACATGAGATGTGGTTGATGTTATTTTATGCTCTTATTTCAGGATGCTATCCGTTGTTTCTCAAGTGTCCTGTTGTATATTCAAAGAACTAAGAACATGCTTCAAACAAAGTCTTACCAGTATGAAGAGGTAAACACATTTCCACAAAAAATAACTTTGCATCAACAAATAATTTACATATAGCATATCGTGAAAAGTGACACTACTGTTATTGCACATAAAGTGTATTCTTTGAAGAAAAAGATAAACTCAAGGCTCTAGAATGATCCAGTGCAAAATTTTGTTCTGTCTCAGATGCAATTAACCATTTAATTCCCTTTCAGATAATGAAGAAGAATGATCAGATGTACAACTTGCTGGCTATCGCTCTAACCCTCTGCCCCCAGGTATACATTATTAAGAAAATATTACGGAATAATTACACTGAACAGATAGTAAACGGCATGGAAAAGAATTGTACAAAAGTGATATTTTTTCTTGGTGTTGTTTTTGTCCAAAAAGAAGTTGTTGTAAGGTAAGTGATATTTGTGTGTGTGTTGTTTCTTGTGTGCTGAGTGAGTGTTTTAAAGAATGTGGTATCTTTTTATTAGTGTGACTTCTTGTGTGAAGAGAAGTTGTAACAAAGTGATATATTTGTTGGGTGTTATTTTTGTGTGGTGAGTAAGTAGTGTAAATATAGATATTTTTTTATTGGTTATATTTTTTGTGCAGCAACTTGATGAGAATGTCCACAGCCAGCTGAGGGAGAAGTGTACTGAGAAGATGCAGAAACTTCAAAAAGGGTTAGTTATAACCCACATGAACAATAATTGACTCCTAGGGGAAGACATTTCTGCTAATGGCTTTGATTACATTACGTTAGTGAAGCAATACTCATATGGGTATATGTTTTGAGTATCTGAATGAGTGAACAGTTATATATGGTGTGGACAAAAATGATTGAAAGCTGCAAATTCTACCAAACTTTGCAGGCACCCACAGTATGTAGATGAAAATTTGGTGAATTGTCCTTGCGAAAATGTTTTGATAATCATGCCCTTAGTTTCAATGTCCACATGTCAAGTTGTTCCATTGTCTTGATATTATTTTTTGGCTTGCTGTTTCAGCGATCTTCAGATGTTTGAAGAGTGTTTCTCATATTCCTGCCCAAAGTTTGTCTCCCCCGTGCCTCCAAACTTTGACGCTCCTCCAGCAAATTACAACAGAGTAAGCACAAATGCATCTGCCGCATTCAGAACCTGTATCAGAAGCTTTAATATTCTTACCATTGGCCAGGCACTGTATTTTGTTAGAGAGGGCTTAAAAGTACAAGTTTATCTTGGTGATAATGTAATGTAAAAGGGGGGCTGAATTTGCCCTCCCCATTACCCCCTAACACCTCCCCATCTGTGTTGCCCATGCAGTCTCTGGCTCTCATCAGATGGATATAGTAAATTCGGTACATAGGTGTGATGGGAACAGACAGTAGGGAGGGTAAACTGACTGTAATCTCGCTGTGTTTATCTCAGGAGCCTTTTAACCTGCAGCTGAAGGTCTTCATGAACGAGGTTGCACAGCAGTCTATGATTCCTGTTATTAGAAGGTAAGAAAGCAGCAAGTAACACTAACTTTGATTACAGGGGCGTAGCCAGGGCGTGGCCTAGGGGGCCCGGACATTATCTAAAATACAGGAGAAAATGCCTTGAAAAGTCCCTTGTGGGCCCCCTCCTGTTAAAAATCCTGTATAAAGCAGTAACAGTAAAAATCACTGAAATATATACTATAGGGGTAACTGAAACAACCCTGTCAAATAACTACAATTGACACAGCTGCAACCACTATTACAACTACTATGACAATCAACAGCCACTATCACATCTACAGTGGCAAAAGCAATGAGCACTGAAAAAAACTACCTAGGCAAAGAAAAACCAACCCTGCCAAATAGCTTAAGTGGCAGCAGAAACGACCACTACCACACAGCAACAATGACAAAAGAAACACCCAATACCGCAGCAACAATGCCAAAAGAAACACCCAATACCGCAGCAACAATGACAACAGAAACACCCAATACCGCAGCAACAATGACAACAGAAACACCCAATGCCGCAGCAACAATGACAACAGAAACACCCACTACCACAGCAACAATGACAACAGAAACACCCAATACCGCAGCAACAATGACAACAGAAACACCCAATACCGCAGCAACAATGACAACAGAAACACCCAATACCGCAGCAACAATGACAACAGAAACACCCAATACCGCAGCAACAATGACAACAGAAACACCCACTACCGCAGCAACAATGACAACAGAAACACCCAATACCGCAGCAACAATGACAACAGAAACACCCAATACCGCAGCAACAATGACAACAGAAACACCCAATACCGCAGCAACAATGACAACAGAAACACCCAATACCGCAGCAACAATGACAACAGAAACACCCAATACCGCAGCAACAATGACAACAGAAACACCCACTACCGCAGCAACAATGACAACAGAAACACCCAATACCGCAGCAACAATGCAAAAAGAAACACCCACTACCGCAGCAACAATGACAACAGAAACACCCAATACCGCAGCAACAATGACAACAGAAACACCCAATACCGCAGCAACAATGACAACAGAAACACCCAATACCGCAGCAACAATGACAACAGAAACACCCACTACCACAGCAACAATGACAACAGAAACACCCACTACCGCAGCAACAATGACAACAGAAACACCCAATACCACAGCAACAATGACAACAGAAACACCCACTACCGCAGCAACAATGACAACAGAAACACCCAATACCGCAGCAACAATGACAACAGAAACACCCAATACCGCAGCAACAATGACAACAGAAACACCCACTACCACAGCAACAATGACAACAGAAACACCCACTACCGCAGCAACAATGACAACAGAAACACCCAATACCACAGCAACAATGACAACAGAAACACCCACTACCGCAGCAACAATGACAACAGAAACACCCAATACCACAGCAACAATGACAACAGAAACACCCACTACCACAGCAACAATGACAACAGAAACACCCAATACCACAGCAACAATGACAACAGAAACACCCAATACCACAGCAACAATGACAACAGAAACACCCAATACCACAGCAACAATGACAACAGAAACATCCACTACTGCACTTACAGCGGCAAGAGCAAAAAATACACACTTCATTAACAACAAACAAAACTGTTCTTATGTAACATTAAATCTTCAATCTCCTTCTTCGAGTTTGTTTGAAATCTAAATTGAAATGCTCCCTCCTGACATATCATTCCTCTGATGACGTTGTGTTTATTATTCAGTTATCTGAAGCTGTATACGACAATGCCCATCGCCAAACTTGCTGCCTTTCTTGATATGGTAAGTAACTACAGGGTACTAGGGTGCAGCATAACAGTGAGAATCAGATTAGAAAATGTTATTGTATTCGTGTGTTATAAACGTCAGGGGACTGGGACTAGCCCATTGAACTCCTCATTTGTTGTACTCCATCATTCGGATTAGATGGCACGAATAAAGCGTTTAATTACCGAAATACTTACCATACTATCAGTCTTTCATGCTCCAATGAAGGGCTAATGCTTAAACGTCAGTGAAACAGTTCTGTTTTCAGAGATACGTTTAAAATAAAGTTTCAGTGCAGACCACCTAGTTTTTCTACAGCTTCTATAACAAGCTGATAGTGAGATTTTTAAAGAATTTTTGAAGCCAAATTGCAAAGAGAATATTGCAGGCGCAACAACAACAGAATACATGGATAAAGTACTGTACGAGACATAAGATACTCACAAGTCTTGTTTAACTAAAGCCATTTGCTATTACAGGACGAGGCCACATTTAGAAACCAACTTCTCTGCTACAAGGTGAGTGCTGGCCGAGCAGCCGAATGTGACTGGAGGTATGGGGGGGGGGGGGGGGTGGGGATGATACATAGACAGCAAAACTGGGGAAGTGGACGTACTTGTCATTTCCTTGCACTTTTTTAAATAGGGGAGGGGGGCCTGGCCTGTGCCCCCAACCCTTCCTATGCCACGCCCCTGATATAGAGGTATAGGGGTATAGAAGTGTCTTCTGAGCTAAGGCATGATTTGGAGCAGAAGTCCGTTAGAGTAAGTCTGTAAGAATTTTTACTTCACGTTGGCTAGTACTGAGGGTATAACCTAATTTCACCAAGTGTTCACACGCCATTATCCAAGCGGTAATTGTTTTTTTCCCCGCCATGAGATTCGTCGGTAGCCGGCATTCGCCGCTGTGTCAAGCGTGGAGTCTAGATATTAAGGAGTAGTTATTTATTTTAGCACCCTTCGCGCAGTCATGTTACTGTAGCTGGTAGCGGGTGTATTGTAGCTGGTAGAAGATGGAACTTCATCTTTCTTGATTTCGATTTGCCAGAGTGGTCATAAAAACGAGCGCATCTTGGTGGACCGCCTGTGGCTGTGCCAACTGAGGGCAGCTTTAGAGCAATGTTCAGAGACAAGTCTTAAAGACCAGCTGTTTGACGTATCACTTATAAAATCAACCATAACAATTCCCTTCATCCCCAGCATAAGCAGAGGAACCTGGTGTGGACTAAGGGAACTGACGGACTTGATGGAGAACAGCAGTCCTCATCAGAAGTCGACTTTTACATCGACCGGGTAAAGGTTGCAGGTTTCACCCTAGTGCTAATCCTTACCCTAATGCCGAATTTGCCCGTTACTCATAAACCAGAAACCTAACGTATAGGGTTTTACTTATACATATCCTATAGGCATTGAAATCATGCCAAGTTGTTTTGGTAGTCGACGTACTCAAAGGGTTTGGTAGTCAAGGAACCAGTGCTACGGTGCCTTTGCCCCTAACCCAAAGAGAGCTCTATGTGATATCCCACCCCTTTTTGTTCTGTATATCTGAGCCTCGGCATGTTCTTAAAATTTGGTGATCTTGTAAAAAAGGGTTCTTATGAAAAAAGAGTGCATGCCTGTTGCTGAGGTAGTCATGGACCTGATAAAGGAAATTCAAATTTGATATTAAAAGCCGGTATTTCTGTATAGACATACCTGCCAGTTAAAATATCCTTCTTTGTAATTGTGATCAAGTATTGAATTATCAACACAGGACATGATTCACATTGCCGACACAAAAGTTGACCGCCGTTATGGGGAGTTCTTTATGAGACAGATCTACAAGTTTGACGAGGTAGGTTCCAGTGACAGTGACCTTTGGGAGCGCCCGCAAAGAACGCTTAGATCCTCGAGCATGGGTTATCAATTGTTTTCCTGCGTTTTTCGCGTTGGCGTCGACCTTGCTTGCTCCCTATTATGAATACAGTACAATAACCACAGTATCCCCTGTACTTCTCCCTAGCCTCCTTTTATGGGTCACTATTTATTAATTTCCAGATGGCAAGAAATCTACAGGCGTTATAACGATCGCAAGAAAGCATGTCTTCAAATTCACACATGAATATAGAAGCAACAGTACTTGAAGGCCCTGGCCCGAACTCCACCATGTACCAGTGATGATATCATTTCTTGGTTCGGTCTTGTTGTTGACTTAAACATGACATGAAAAGCTCTATTAAATAGCTAAGTTTTTTAGCTACAACAACAACCCAGCAACAACACAATGAGAGACAACAGCAGAGACAACAACATAATAGGCGACAACAGCAACAACAACACAATCAACAACAGCAGCAGCAACAACTAAAACAACAACACAATAAGCAGTAACACTTGTAGGAATAATAGCATTAACAGCATCGATAACATCAGAATAAACACCAACAAAAAATAAACAAAAACTACTACAATGATAACAATTACAGCAGCTTAAACAAAAGCAGTAACAATAAAAGTATTGGTAACAAAAACAGTAGTTGCAATACACACAACAACATGGACGACAGTTACGTCAAACTATGTCTAATCATTGTCATCATCATAATCACCATCATTGTTATAATCATCATCATCAGAGGTTGTGGTCGGAATCCTTAAAGTGCGACGCGCGTATATCAGGATTCCATCGTGTTCTTATGCGTACTGAAGCATTTTTTGCCACGTTAATTGGCTAGTAAAGTTGATGTCAATCAGATGGCACGTTTCTCGTATCCTTATTGGTCTACTTCACAAAATGTCAAAGTGGCCACGGTAGCGCGCGTCGCATTGTACTGGGCTGGATGATCGTGCATGTAACAGCAGAAATAAACAACAAGGGCCTGGCGTGTCTCCTGTGTTTATCTTATGTTTAGTCCACCCCGTTTACTCTCTACTCAAACCGACGTTTCATTGCGGATAGGCTTGATTCCCAACTCGTTCGTGTGAGCCCGTGGGAAGGAACGCGGGCTCACGCGAAGGCTGGGAACCGAGCCTAGCGAACGGACGGGTCAGTGGAAGAATATAACTGGAGTTACGAAGTTCAAGACGAGATTATTTTTGTTTCATTTGCGATCATGGAGGTGTGAGGTTGGAGAGGGAACTGTATAATATCTAGGCGCATTTCACGCTTCAAAATTATGTTGTAATTTTAAGTTATAATACATTATGTAATGTAAGTTATAATACAGTGTTGCATCTATTTCCCACATATCCCTGTTGCAGATAATGATATCTAAAATTACGTCTTACTAGAGAGTCGAGGTCTAGTTTGCTCGAATTTGCAATTATTATCAGAACAATGCCAAGCTAGCAGCCACAAATAATAAGTCTCCTGTAAAATTGCTTATCTCTGAGCCTAAGTCGGCTGGAATAAAACTATTTTTGCACAGGTAACAAGACAGTTGTGTTAAGAGATTGATAACTTAGTGATTTGCCTTCCAATTCTAAATTTTGAGCTTTCCATAATTTAACGCATCTGCATAAATTATTCTCGCGCTGTGATGAAAATGCTCGTATTTTAGAGCGCACACAGCTTGGTATAGCATTATTTTACGATACACATTTTAGATGGACAACTCTAGGAATGATATTTATTTTGGTTTAACATATGAAATTTGAATTTAGCGCTCAGAGCAATTGTCCTGACATGTTGACTTATTGACAACTGATTAAAAACTGATTGTACCTGAGCCCGGGGGTGGGAGGAGCTATCCCTTTTATAACGGAACCTCGTGTTTAATAAGCGCCTCGCCTAAGAGGGAAATATTAATAAGTGCTTCCCAATGCTTCTAACTAAGAAATTGAGAAATTAAATTCTTAAAACAGGTTGCGCAAAAATAAACGTTTTCAATGGACACGTCAGAGACAAATGAAAGGAGGCGCATGTAGAACGATATTTTAATCAGTGCTAAACATAGTACACCCATACAAACACACACCGCTCATGGCCAATACCCATATTCCAGGGCTGGACAAAGCGGAGTAACAACACACGAACAAACACAGACACATTTTATTTCAGTCCGTTAGCGAATGCTTGATACGTTGCGTTTATACCAGACTTGTGGCACCACAAAGCCCGATTCACACGCGTTTTAGTCCATGTCCAAGCAAACCTTGGCGTTGAGCTTGGTTCACACAGACTCTCCGCCGTTCAATAAACCAGGAGGCAGAAAAGTGGTCATGGAAGGGCTAACAAGTCCATTCTCGTTTGTCCCCGACTGCGGCTCAACATCGCGAGGAGCCCCACCCGAGAACGACCACATGCTAGGCACCTGCGAAGGGAAACCTGTAGCAGCCCCAGGATGGGAGTTCCCCCACAGCTGTGCCGGAAGCTGGCTAGAGGAGCCCCACTGCATTCCAGGAGGGACCATAGCTGGCATTTGAGGGGGTGGGCCCTGGGGTGTCTTCTCAAGCCCCTGGGTTGATCCAAGTGGGCGATTTGGGTCGACAGTGCCGAAAGACCAGGGGTTCCCGAAGGATGGGTTGGGTGGCATGGGGTTGTTACTCCAGTCAGGAGTCTGCTCGAAGAAGCCCCCAATGTCGCTGTCTGTGGCGAAGTCTGCGATGAGTTGCATGCCCTTGACCATCATGCCGTTAAGGTTGTTGCGCGCGCTTGCCGCCTGGTCCTTGTTGCTGTAGCGTATCAGGCTGTTGCCGTGTCTTAAGTTGAGGGTGAAGGTCAGTAGGGGGCCATACTGCTGGCATACAGCACGCATAGCGGTAGGATCAGCCTGGAAAAAATCGGAAATAGTGGAAGACTTAGTCTTAGACTTAGTGGGAAACAATCAGCCTAAAAAACGCAAAAAGTGGATGAGGTAGTTTAACTAAAAAGTGAATGAAGAGTTGGTAGACTGTAGACCATTTTGTCCTATTTCTTTAATCCTTAAAATATCAGGGACCTTTAAATTTGAAAAAAAAACTTTATGGATCATGGTCACTATGGCCAGAACAATAAGTAGTATTTGAGAATGGGAATCTGGAATTCTTACCCTTGGTGACAAGTTCCTTAGTACAAGCCAGGTAGACATGGGGTTAGCCCCACCCCTTCCTGACCCCATCCTGGGCCCTTGGGCTACAGGTGGTTGTTGCTGCTTCTCCTCAGCGGATGGAATGGGCTGGTTAGTGGACCATGAGCTGATTCCCTCATCTTGCGGCTTGAGTTGCTCCGCCGAGGTTACAGCATTAGCAGTACTAGAAGCTGCCTCAGCACTTGGGTCGGATGATGGTGTAGACGAGGATGATGGACCACCTGGTGCGGCCCATGGTTGAGAGTTGGGCGTCAACCCACTAACAGACATCCCATCTTGTGTACTCCATGAGTTTCCAGATGCGGAGAAGCCCAATCTTAATCCTAACTGAAAGTTCCCTGGATTAGGGCCCTGAGCAAAAGACTGCTGTGTACCACCGTCCATCAAGTTCTTCATCCACGCTGGCCGCTCCTCGATGCTCGGAGTGTCGGGAAGACCACTTGAAGTAGAGGTGTTCAGTCCAGGGGGAGGGCGAATAGACGAAGGGTTTGCTTGGGTTTTGTTTAAGGAGTCCGTTGGCTCAGTGTTTTGCCAAGGGGAAGATGCAATGCTGTAAGGGAATTGAGACGCTGAGGAGAACCCCCCTGGGAAACCTGGTTGCTTGTTTGGATTATCTGTTATTTGAGTTTTCCCAGAAGCAGGCATTCCTTGGGGTGAGGATTCCATGCTTGATCCGCTACTCCCACTCTTTTCCTCTCCTTCTCCACGCGGACGCCATGGGACGCCTGGCTTGAACTCAGGAGGATCAGCAGAGAGCTTCAAGGACGCATCGACCCCCCATCTGCTTGACACAGGGTCTGCAATCCTGTTTGCCTGCGGCGACAAATTGGGTGCACCGTGTTGCTGTTCAAGGGAGGATGACACAACTGGCCCAGATAAAAGACTCATTTGCTCAATCTTTGGCATTCCCCATGTCTCTCCATGCGATGTCTCTGGGTCTGGCAAGAGCGGCTGCTTCCACTGAGTAAGGCGTGACTGTGGTGCAGGCGACTGTTGGGTAATACGTTCGCCTGATGCAACAGTCGTAACAGGCTTGTCTGCAGTGGACGCTTTAGGGGGCTCCTCTGGTTTACTCTGAGAGGGTTCTGTCGATGGTGCTTTTGTTGAGTTCTTTGCGTTCTGAGGTGGCGTTCCTGGCTGAGCTGACGAAGACTGTGGCGGAAGAGTAGACTGCTGGAAGCCTGGAGAGGGGAAGCGGTTGCCAGCCATCTGGTGGTTATGCTGTTGCATCACCTGCTGCTGCAGTTGAGCCATCATCAAGGCGATCTGCTGCTGTTGCTGGTAAAGTTGCTGCTGGGCTTGTATATTGTGCTTCTGCGTCAGTTGCTGTTGCGCTATCCGGTGCTGGACCATCTGGAGCTGTGCCATCTGCTGCAACAAGGCCACCTGCTGTGGGTTGATCGGTGGCTGGAGGAGCCCCCCTTGAGCCATCCGCAACTGATGCAACTGAACCTGATGCAGAAACTGTTGGTGCAGAAGAGGATGTGTCATGGGTGTACGCATAGGAGTTGGCGTGCCCAGTGCCGGGGTCTGTATTAATCCAGTGGTGGCTCTTTTCTGGCCTGCATTAGATTTTCCAGGAGAGAGATGTGGGGAATTCTCAGTAGTCTTAGAAGCGTTCCCTTTACCATCAGATGCTCCTTGGTTAGATGGCTTATTTGATTGTCCTTCAGCTGCCTGGCCTTTCTCGTCTTTATTTGATTCGCTTTTAGGGTCCTTGACGGTAGAATCACTAGACCCAGACTGACTATTAGCATCATAAATATCTGTTTGTTTGCTTTCCTGTTTTGCTTGTTGCTGTTGGAGTTGTTGCTGTGTCTTGCGTCGCTGTTTGCGGTTCGGTTTGCTAGTAGAAGTGTTCTGTTGTTGCATGCGGCATGCCTCGGCAGGATCTGGTTCACCTGTGTTTGCTGATGATGCCCGACTTGCTTCCTCGATTTGACTAGCAGTCAGAGACAACAAGTCACCTGCGGATAAATGGAATGTCAGTCATCTCTACTACACGTTCCCTATCACATTGACGCATCCATTGCCATGTTATGTTATGGTCATCAAACATCAAACCCTAGTCGGTATTTCCGATTTAATCACATCGACCAGTGATCACCTCATTTGTGATCTAATGCTTCATTCTGATTGGTTGGCCTACTAGTAGAATAAAAGTCGCAAAAGGTCAACTCGTGGCTTTCTCTGTTAAAAAAAAATTGGTACACTATGCTAACGCATAAGCCACAATTGGCAAATGGTCAGACCACAACTAGTTTTACCAAAACAATGATTCCTCTCGCCCTCGTAGTCGCATTTAAGTTCGAGGACTATTGTAAAATATATCGAAATTAATCTCTGTACTTTGTCACATTAACTTCTTAACATTTTTATAACCGAAAGGAAACATAGGTTACGGCACGTCTTCTCGAGTGGACCCCTTATCTACTAAAAGGTCAACAGATGCCATACTCACTTATTGCACTCTCTATATTCATGTGATTAGCACGCAGCGCCTTCTCAGCATCCTCTTGCTGTGAAGAAAAACATGCATTAAATCTTTTTAAGCAGAGACCAGTAGCCTGCTCGCAACTGTTTTCTCTGTGTTTTGTGCAATGCGTCTTGCCCACCCATTCCCCACCCCCAAAAAAGTCACTGGGTCAAGGCCTGCATTCTGGTTAAGGGACCAGATACCAGTCGCATCTCTGAGATGAACACCTTTATATAAATGAGTTATATTGTTACTAGGCACTACGGTGGATCCAAAATTCATAGCCAGCCTAGCTTATTGGAGAGAACGACATGACGGAAAAACTTGACGTGACGCGTCAAATAAGCCCATTTCACATCGAATAAGGCGGAGAATTTCTCTGAGTACATAGTAACTTATAGCAAACAAAATATCAAGTGCGACTTTTTGTAACATGTCATTGAAATTTGAGCTTTTCGTCCCTCAGCTGATACACAGGGCAATAATGATCAAGGAAAAATTATCTTAAAAAGCCAAAATCTGGTTATATGGACTTCGGCCTCACGCTATTTGTGTTTTGAAAATCAGTCCGTAATTCAAGGAACCTATAGCCATTGTAAGAAATTGTGTCTTCTCTGTCTATCTGGAATTGCGCGTTTTCAAGGTTTTTCCGTCATGTCAGAGAAGACAGAACCATTTGATAATAACCCGATGAGACAGAAATGAGCCTGAGAACATGTCATGTCTTATCCCTATCTTAAAAATAGATCATATTATACTTTTCTTAGCATGCATTCTTAGCATCTAATCTCCTGGGCAGATTTTTTATATACAGAAAATGTGACGAGTTCCTCCCGTTTGATGTTGGTGTTGTTGGGTAAAGGGAGAACAAAGTCACACTGCACCTTAAATCCCATGTCCAGCAGTTGCTTTAGTGACCTGCTCATCCAGGCATTACTGTCGTTAGTGGGGGCGGGCTTAGGTGCCTTATTGCGCTTAGACGAGGCTGTTGTCCATCCGTCCCAAGCCTCCTCATAATAATCCTCCTGGTCCGCATTACTATCCCCATTCCAGTCTGCAGTAACGGACGTTGACGTGACAGATGTCTCTAGCCATCCCGAAACCTTATCATGACTAAGCTTAGAGTCTTTAGAATCTAATGGTTTCTTCGGAGACGTAGTGGTCGCAGTATCCCAACATGCAGTACCAGTAACACTCGCTGGCACAGCCCAACTAGGCCCTGCCTCACCCCACCCGGAAGGGGCAGGTTTGTTATCGGTAGGTTTGTTATCAGTAGAGTCCACAGAAGCCATACTGGAAGAGTTCCCTTGAGATAAGCCTGAACTGACTTTAGAATTCCAACCGGAAGAGTTAGGTTTATTAGTCTCAGTACCAGATGTCTCTACCCACGCAGAGCTAGAGTCCGCGGGAGTGCCGCCCCAGGTGGGGGCAGAACCTCCAAATACTTGTGTTTTAGGTCCTTTTCCGGGTGTTTTATTCCAAGAGTCAACAGTGGAGTTTTGCTCACCACACCATCCCGATTTAGAAGCTGTTTTGTCTATGTCACGATTCTCTTTGGACGGTTCCCAGCCTAGCGGTGTACCAATAATCCCACCTAGCCCTCCCGTCCCCATTCCAACCCAGTTTACTCCCCCTGGTCCAACACTTCCTTTAGACTCAGTGGCATCTAATGCACGGTCAATTGACTCATCACAAGTAGTGTCCCAGTTTTCAGACAAAGGTAATCCTCCTGAATTGCGGTTACTATTCCAGTTAGAAGATGGAGGTTTGCTACCTATAGTCCCAACAGGTACAGTTTCAGAAGAGTTCTTAGAATTGCTATTTTCCAACGAAGAGTTAGGTTTATCGCCAATGGCGCTCTTGCTGCCGACAGTCGGCCAAGAGTCACCGTCAGTCCTGTCCACAACAAGTTGGTTGGAGCTGCCTTCTTTGCTGCCCCACTGTCTGTCAGCTCCCCATTTCTCAGCGATATTTTCCTCCCAGTCTTCAGATGTACCCTCCCATCCACTCCCTTTGCATTGGGAACCCTTATTCCATCCAGCATCGTCAACTTCATCAACTAGATCAGCATATTCCTTGGATGCAAATCGATTCGGGTCTTTTTTCTTCCCAACTGAAAATATAAATAATAGATGGATGTGTATATCCGTCAGATTTTCAACACTGATGTTGCGGTTTAGCAAGAAAATAAATGGATATAAATTGGATAAAATATTGCCATGTTTGTTGCATGGTATTATGCAATGCGCAATGTTGTAGACTTGTTGACGCTACAGCATTGTTTGGCTTGCTTTGTATTTTCTCAACAAAGATGGTGTTGTTGGTGGTACACAAAAAAGGGGTATTATAAATTGGTTTTATCTTTAGAGCTCTTTTCAGCCGCAACATTGTTATTTTGTTTTCATTCTAAATTGGAGAACAAAGTATTTGAAGAAATTTTGAAACAATTTTTTATATATGTTATTAACAAATTTAGTTTAAATAGAAGCACCTTTCTCCCACGAAAAACAATAAGCATGCATTGAGTCGGTAGCAATTGTATACATATACACCTTTTTCGATTAACGGTGCACCCAAGAATCAATGTATCGTAGCTCGCAGTGGTTCATGGGTAACGTATAAATGGCTGAATCTTGGTCTCTGAACGCCATGTTAACATTAAGATGTACATAACCAAGAATGCAAAAGCTTTTTTAAACCTGTCATTGTTTTCACACTTATTTATTTACTAATTAAATACCCATAAAGCACTGCGGGTTACGACACTTAGATTCTACGAGTACAACCTTATTTGAAATAGATGTACTGTATTTTTTTTCATCAGTTCTTTTTCACATAACTTGGATACTCTACCTGGTTGCTGTTGAGGTTTTGACTGGAATTTGTTTAGCTGTGCAGGAGAACCTGTAGGTGCAGGAGGGGGGAGGTTGGGTGTCTGAAGTTGCTGTTGTTGTTGCTGTCTCTTCATCTTTTGAAAGCGAGGAGGGATTTCACGAGGGTACTGTTGTTGATCTGTCCTTTGTTGCTGCTGCTGTCTCTTAATATTCTGAAACAATGAATTGAATGCTGAAGACATATTAACAAGCTTTTATAAATAGGCATCAAAAGCTTTGTTTTTTCAGTCATTTTAGAGATAATTATGCCACTAGTGATGTGTTTCCACACAAAAAAAGTTATTGGAAGCTTTAAAAGCTAAATCTTAATTCTTTAAAAAGCAAATTTTTTCCTAAGCTAAATCTTAATTCTTTAAAAAGCAAATTTTTTCCTAAGATGTTCGTTGTCAATTTCAACTGCATAGCATCCCTGTACACAAACTTTGAAAAAGGCAGTGCCATCAGTATCAACTTAATTTCAACACATATCCAAATCTATAACCTAACGCTATATAAAACTATGAAAATTGATGTGGTAAACAATATTTTGCGGTGGACTACTCTCTTAATCATATTGCTCAACGTTCACAAACAAACTGTACAGAACAACAAAAGACAGGAATTTATCAAGCATTGGAAAGCTTATGGGAATTTTCAGCGGGAATTATCAGGCAATGGAGAGCGTATCCTTTAACAACAAACCTGGTTTTTAGAAGCCGCTTTTGCTTGCTCCTCTTTTTCTATAAGAAAGTAAATACTGTTGTGAGGAGAAAACGAAAACAAAGTGCAATGATCAAACAATGGACTAATCTTGGTTAAATTTTGAGAGCTTTTGAGAGCAAGAGTGGGGTTAAGCATCAGTCCATCAATTGGATGACAAGTAGAAGTTAAAAACAAACTCTTTACCTTTAGCAGCTTGCAAAGCAGCCTAAAATACAGAAATGCACAGAATTAGGTAATGATTCCATTAACATGATCACATCTATGAAGAGTCTAGCATGGAAAAACCATAAACATGTTTACCTTCTTTGCCGCCTTCTCTCGCTCCTGTTTTTCTTTTTCCACTTTCTTGCGCTTCTCCTCCTCTTCCCTTCGTTTCTTTTCTTCTTCCTGCTGTCTCCGACGACGCTCCTCTTTTTCCATATCCAGCTTTTGTTGTTTTTCTCGCTCCTTTTGCTCTCTGAATGACAAGACAATACGTCAGTGTGATGTCTGCGCTACATCATTGTGATATCAATACTATCGGTTTTTGATGAGCAAAACTTGTGGTATTTTACAAATTTCTGTGTGATCTCCATAACAACTGCTGGCTGCTAAACAGCATCTGGCTTCTGTCACTCAAACTTTGCATCATTAACAAACCACAGTTTGTGGTTTTTCATGGGTTGGATGTTGGAAAATCGGTTGAGACTTTTTTCCTGAAAGACTTTTTCTGATGATTTCAAATAGGCTATTCAGGATAATTTCTCAAGCATTGAAACATCTTTTATGACAGCGCAAATAGTATTGTTTAATTCCAACTGATATTCAAAGCAAATATCTTGTTTCATACCTTTCCCTTCGTTTACGTTCCTCATTCTGTGATCTGATTCTTTCCTCTTCCAATCTCTTCTGTTTTTCAACCTCCAGCTGATAAAAAGAACACATTGATTCAACAGGAAGCATCAAAAACTAAATCTTGATTAAGGGGCAACATCACACCCACCTGTTTTCTTTGCTTCTCTTTTTCCTCTTCTTCTTTTCTTTTCTCTTCAAGTTCCATAGCAATCTGCTCCATTTCCTGAAAAAGAATGAATAAGTTTGGTTCAAGTGTCTTACAAAAGTTTCTTTAGGTACATAATTCAAATAGTGACAAAGACTTATTCATTCTCCCAAAGTTTTTATTCTTGGCTCTATTAAAGTACAAAAGCATTACGAAAATATACATTTTAAAAGAATTTTTTAAATTTTCAAATACTTCTAATTCATTTATATTTGGGCTATATTCATTGAGAACTATGCTTTTAATTAAGTTAATGGGGTTTTTAATACATTTTCATTTTTATAGCTGTTCTAGGCAATCAAATACTTTCTTTTTTAATTGGTTAATGAGATTTTAAATACACAGACATTTTTAAATAGTTTTTTAGGCAGCAATAAAATACTTTTTTATAGCCTAATAAAATATATGCCTTGATCCTTGTACCTTAGCCCTTCTTCGCTGTTCAGCCAATAGTTGTTTTTTGCTCTTAGGTTTAGGCTGAAACAAGAGGAGTAATGTTCATCAAATAAGCATGCAGCACATATCTTTGCAAATGGTGCATACTTTACGCAAAGAACAATTCAGTAATCTTTTGGTTCAGTACATGGATGGATTTATGGTCACTGACAATATAATGATAACATTCAAGACAAAGCTTAGACAAGAGAATTATAAATAAATGGTGAAAAGAGAAGTTGTCAATTTGATTAATGATAAGTAAAAATTGGCAGGTGTCTGGAGTTATGATAGTAATGAAATGATTGAGACTGTGGTATGTTTGATAATAAAAACTTAACTAGACTGATAACTGTGTTTTATAATTTCTAACACCGTGCCAATAACTGTATTAGCACAATTTATTTCAATTTTTGTATTTTGTCTGCTTGATAAAGATTCAGTGAGTCAAAAATGCTAGTTATGTGTTCTGGAATTCAACCTGCAACATCACTGGGAAAACTTTCTTGAATTGGCTTCTCACCTTAGCTACTGGTACAGATACAGCTTTTCCTTTCTTCACAGCCTGCTGTTCAAAAGGATTTAAATTAGCAATAAAACAAATTAAGGTTATCTAGAAATGGCATATAGCACCCACCTCATCAATCCAATCACTCATATCAACATATTTCTAACAAGGAATTAATGATCAGGGTCTAATTTAGATTATGGCAGAAGACAAAACACACTTTTCAGACATTTATGAGTAACACATTACTTTCTGCTTGAATAATGCTCATGTTTGGGAGATATAATCAATTCTGCTCATGGTCAAGTGAGCATCAAGTATGATAATTAGTTATTATAATCCCTTTATTGTTTGATCATCATTATTGGGCTTAATACATAGAGCAATACACATGCATTGATTAGAACATTAATTTCAGGGAAATATTATGAACACCTCGTTTTATAGTGACCTATTTCTCTACACTACTACTTTGGTGGTAAGTCAGTCATATAAAGGGTATTTGGAATAAAGTTTTGGATCGCAATTATAATAACAAAAAAATGTTACTTTATGTAGTATTAGTACAGTGGAATGCTGTTAATATAAGGGCACCTACAACATTGCACTTACTTTTAAGTTATAATTTACAGAAAATATATTGAATAATTTTTTTGGAACTTTGAAAACTTCTCATTTAAAGCTAGTTTCCTCATTAATAAGAGGATCTTTTGAGTTCTAACTGTCATTAAATTTATTTAAGGTCATTCCCCTGAAATAAAATTTGTCATATAGAATTTCTTTCATAGTTTGTCTATTTACTGTTTAGGATATATGAAGTGGAATTATGAAATAAAAGGATGGGGTGCCCATGCTCTTTCAGAAACTGTAATAATGCAAACATTTTCCATTTAGCGCTAGAGAGTGACTTTTTCTAGGCATTTGTCGCTGAAATAGGGGAATTTATCTTTCGCATGCAAGCTTTATGCATCATTTTTGAAGGAAAAAGAGTGTGCACTGATATGCAGAGAAGCGTGCACTGTGCAAAGCAGGGGAATTACCTTAACTGGAGGCAAAGCTCAAATGTTATTAAGTTATAATCTATGAGCCATATTCAATGCCAATTAATGCAAAAGTCCTAGTGGGTTGTTTTATCTTTAATTGCATGCATTCACATTGAATAATGCTAATAGATAATACAACATTAGCTGATTTTGATATGTATAAGCACCTTTTTCGACCCATCCTTTTTCATATCCTCTTTATGCTGTGAAAGCCTAGTTTTAAGTTCCTGCAGCTGAAAATAAAAGGAGTATTGTTTATCAATTTTAAGGTAAAAATGACATTTGGCAAAGAGTACTGTTGGCTAGAAGTCTTAACACTTTGAATATTTTTCAAACTTAATACAAATTAAACAAAATATTCAATCAACTGATCCATATGTAAAGTTGTGTTGGTGTTGGGGGGGATGGGTCCAACTAATTTTATCCATGTTTTTACTTTTTCTTCATGAAACTCATCAGGAACAGGCTTCCCTCTTTTTCTTCGGTTCTAAAAAACATAAAATTGAAAGTTACGAAAAAGACAATATGCCACAAAACAGGCTAGTATACAAGGATGGCAAAGCTAGGGCAGGGTTCAAACTTACAGCAAGCAAGTGACTGCATATGTAACTAGATTTTAAATTTTATTTGGTTGTAAGCAAGTTAACAAGTTGTCTTCTATGCAAAACACAACAATAATTCAGGGTAGTGGCTAAACATAACAGCTAGGGGAGGCTCAAAGTTAGCAACAAAATAATTAGCTTAACATGACATGGTTTAGGCAGTAATTCTTTTGAGGGTACCTTAACAATTTCCAGTAAACTCTCAAGCTCTTGCTCTCCATCAATATCTTCCTCTTCATCGTCATCTTGATATCTGGAAAATCACAAAATGTTGGTTGGTTAGTTTATCATGTACACCTATAAGGTGCTGAGTCCAACAAATAAGAATCAGTTATGAAACATCATAAATACTGAACCAATAGTGGCATGTTATACAAGAGTTACAAAACATCCTGAAGCAACAGTCTAAAATTTGTAAGTAGGCATCTCACTATAAATATAAGACAATTGGTATTTATGTCATAATACAATTGGTATTTATGTCATTTATGACCATAATAATTTCCTTTAAACAGGGCTTCTGGAATTACGTGAAAAAAAACTCAAAATTACGCGGTATTCTTTGCTAAATTACGTGCTAAATTATGTGGAAAATCAACCATTACGCGCTAATTTTGCAATAATTTTTCTTTAAAAATCAAAATTTTGCGGGATTCTTTACTGAATTATGCGCTAAATTACACGGAAAATCAACTGTTATGCCCAAACTACATTTCGTACTGAAAGCACGAAATAACTTGAAAAGGTTTATTTTTGCGCGAAAATATCTTAGGCGAGTTTTCATTGGCTCCTAGCCACCAGCCAATTAAAAAAGGTATTTTATTATTAGTCCTAGGCCTTCACAGTTTAGCAAAGAACGCCTAGTCATTTTATTAGTTTTCGAAGTTCAGTTCGAAATATCGCACTCTTACGAAGAATATATGTTTTTTTTAAAGAGAAATAAAAAAAAACACATAAGCTGTGCACTTAAATGTTTTGTCTTTCAAAATTTAGCCAAATTATGTGGGATTACGCGGAAATTAGTGGATTATGCGGAGAAAGCCAAATAATTCCAGAAGCCCTGTTTAAACAGACTTGTTTATATGACACAAAAAGAGGTAGCTGATATGAATATCTAGGTATATGTCATAGAGAGTTGTTGGATGCTATATTTTTTTAAGTTATAGGCGACTTAAGAACTTAAGATAAACACAGAGTGAACAGATAAGAGCACTGCCATACTATCTGTGAGTGGTATCTGCTTTGCATATCAAGCAACAGGAAACTTATCAACTGTTTTTTTTTTCAGGGGATATAAAATTCTAACTCTCAACATTGAGGACTCTGACTCCTTCATCTTCTGGGGTAAGGATGTGAAAGCCTGTAATGATGATATAAAAGAACCAGTAGGAACTTGTGGTACTTTCCCTATTGACAGCATGGCATATACTAACACACATAGATCCTATGGGAGGACTGGGCGTGGTACGACCCTTACAGCTTAACCTTCCTTGTCAGTACCGCATATACACAAATGGAAACAACCAATGATAGCCTGCCATGTGGTTCTATCCGGACAGCCTAACCTACACATATGGGGGATACAGGCCCTGGGGTACCATGTTTACCCTTACATGCTGACAGTCTAACACACACAGACTTGCTGACATTGGCCATGTAGTGAGTAAGTACGCAGCTGCTTTGTCTCTATTCTTCTCGCTCTTTGTGTCGAGGTATGGATATTGTTCATTTGCCCAATCAAATTGCAGCTTGTAAGAGTTGCGTACTGACCCTATGTAGTGCCTACCTATGTTTCAGTACTTGCAGGCCAGGTTATGTAGGCTATGTAGTGCCTACCTACGTTTCAGTACTTACAGCCCAGGTTAACACACACAGACGTGCTAGAAGCATTAGCTATGTGCTACCACCTAAAGTTTCAGTACTTACAGCTAAACACTCAAAGATGTGTGAGACACTAGCCCTACAGTACCACCCCAAGTTTCAGTACATACAGCCTAACACACATATTAAAGAACCAATTGGAATGCAGTTCTTACAGTCTGATACATACTAAACTGCATATAGCAGTTTCTAATAAAACACAGAAATGTCTTCACACCATTACCTGAAATCTGGGTCTGTATCCGTAGATATACAAGAATGTTGCTTTGAGCCACAGAAATAAGTAAAGAAATCACTTGCTCCATCTGAACCTGAGAGAAAAAGTTGGTTAATAACGATGGAATACTCAACAAGATCATGGTTTCCGTAATAGGTTTTTCCGCCTTTTGTTTTTCTGTCAATACATTTTTTTTAGAAATAATTATAGGTAAATCTATAATGTTGTACTGTAGCTGTCTAAAACCCAGGCAGACTGCTACAAAGCATGCAGGATATCCAGAGCACCAAGCCACAAATCAATCTATGCCGATGACCATATCAAGCACCAAAACAAATGGAATGTACAGTACAAACTGAAAGTATTTTAACATTTTCCAGTGTGGATTCGGCGTGGTTTCAGAGTGGGTTCTGAGTGGGGTCCACACACATTTACTGCGAGGAAAACCATTGAGTGGAGACCACTCATTGCGTGGAATTTTATTTAAAAAAGTAAAGTTATCTTCAGAAGGACAGAAGAGAGTACATAAAATTCAAGGAAGATAATAAATGGACTGTTTATGAGGTCTAATACTTGAAGTTTGAAAGATGAGTATTTTTAGGTTACATTTAGTTATTGTAGAAATGACCAGACCCCCCACCTCCCCCAGCAATGCACCAACATGGTGCAGTAGTCTTTAGGTAACTTTTTTTTACAACTTAAATAATAAAAAAGCAACAAAAAACATTTCCCAAATTTTTATAAATAGCTTCGCTGTTTACTGAATAACTATGGTAATTTGCCAACATGAAATTAGTAACAGCTCATGTTTATAAAACATTTTCATTGTGTAAAAATTACAGCACATAAAAAAATTAACAGGGAGGTAGGGGTACATGCTTTCTTGTAGAAGATCAATGAAAACAAATGAAATGAGTGATCATGGAATTAAGTGAAAGAAAATTGGTATCGAATGTGTTCAACGTTTCTATAACAAAACGTCTCTACTTGATTACAATTGTGTTTGAATTGTAAGCTTTCAGGCGGTTTAGAAGTTAAATTTCATACCGTCAGTCTATAGATATACAATACAGGGCATGAGTTTAGAAACTTACCGAATAAGATGTCTCTAAGAAAGTCGAAGAAAACCTACAAAAATACAAGCATCACCATTGAAGATTTTAGAATATACTTAAAGGTCTTTGTTTTCTAAGGGCGAAATTAGGAATCATTTTAAACAAATCTTGAACACTGAATGTAATATCATGGTGGTCAAGAAAATAAGGACAATTACCTTGTCATAGTCTTTCAAACTATCATTGATTCCATCTAAACAATAACAAAACGAACAAATCAGTTTCGAATATTTTGCGTGAGACATCAACATGGCTTATATTATGGAATTAAATATACAAGTTCCAAAATTGTTGAATCAAAACACTTTCACCTTGTGTGAAAAAAAAGGAAGATCGTTCGAACTTACCATGGACTAAGTATTCGAATGCTTTACTGACTTCTTCGAACTGTTTTCGCGCCGAAGTATCGCTAGGATTCTACAAAATACAAATGACACCATATACAACTACGTCGAGTAAGTCTATCTACGCGATGCTGTTATCAAACCATAAACACTGGTTTACAAAGAAAGATAATGTGGCTCACTCTATGGTTTGGACATAAAAAAAAAACACAGAATAAAAAGGGGTCATTCGGTACTCAAGTTATGGTGTAGAGAGTATAAAACGCGTGCGTTCGAAATACAGGTTTCTAACACCTTACCTTATCTGGATGGCATTGTAGAGCAATTTTCTTGTACGCTCTTTTTATATCATCTAAGGAAATTTAAAACCGTCATTAGAATTCTTAATGACTCAACCAGAAAACACCGTAAGCTATGGCAACTGGTAGCAAGTATTTGCCCATTGTATGAGAGCTAAGATTGCTTGCAAATCAAGTCGTTCTTCCTGTCTGCCCATTTTGCCCTCTACATTCTATTAGAACCAGCGAAAATAAATAGCCCAAAACGTGCCCATCGACGTACTTTCTGACGATAAAGTGTCCACTCCTAGTGACTTTAAGAACTCCTTTTTATCATCCTTTGGCATTTTTTAGCCGTGCACCTCATATAGATACGAAAATCTTTATCCAAACTTAGGATTTACGTTACATGGAGTCCCCAAGCGCTTCCAAATCAATATGGCGGACATGGAAGATATGACGTCACGTGTCTACACAAGGCCTTCCCACTACGCAATGCGGCCGATTCTATTGAACTTTTGAAAAAGGGCGCGACAACACAAAACGATCGAAAAGTTTGGAGATTTTCTAACTACCGTAAATGACCTAATAAACGCCCCCTATCTAAAGAAAGCCTTTGATCTAATGAACGCCCCCCTAAGCTTACAAGTTTGTAATGAACGCCCTTCTCTAATAAACGCCCTTCCCCTCCCCGCTCTCCCCCCCCCTGCCAGCTTAAAAACGGACTAAAGCACACTAGCATACACCCAGCATACTCACATTGGCACCAGTCGGGCCAAGACGGGACGCTAGCACAGTCTATTACCCGTGCAGTTCGGCAACCATGGACAGCTGTTTCGTCCTTATTAGGACTCGTCAGCATGGCATAGCCGGTTTGCCTCAGTTGCGGCAAAAAAACTGCAGGGCGACTTCGACTCGAACGAAAAACAAACAACATAGGAATTCTGGAAATATAAATGGTAATTTGATTGCCTTCTTACTTAATCAACACCGGTAAGCGAGTGGCGTTACGCAGGCTAAAATTAAAAAAAATGTGATCCTGGCTGAGACTAGAATTCCACTGCACTTGGGCAGGGCCGTAGCCAGCCACAGGCAAATGGGGCACTCGGAGGGGGGGGGGGGGGGGGGGGAGGGGGCGGTAAAATTTTGATGTTTAGTGTTTCACAATTAGTATGAGAGTAAAGTATGAGATAAAACACCTGCTTTTGTTGGATTTATCATCCAGTGGCTAGCTTTGCCTCGGTGAAATTTTGAGATTGGTTACAGGCCTGTTGGATTTGTTACATTTTCATAGTTTGTAAAGAACGCCCCTTTCTAATGATTCTTTCCTATCTAATGAACGCATCCCCTCGGACCATCGAAACTTAATAAACGGTAATCCTTTGTTTTTAAAAAAGATTAGGAAAGGATTAAGGATTTGTTGTCTATGCCTAAGACGAAGCGGTACTGAGATTGGTATTTTTATTTTTGAATAAGAAGGTTGACTTGCCGGAGGGATGCACGGTAGGAATATGGTTGAGACGGTACAAAACTAGTCTGCGTAGCCAGCAAGCGTTTCCCGTGGAGTTTCTGCAAAAAAGATAGCGAGCACTTGCTACGCGGGCTAGTACAAAACAAAATTCAGAGGAGGCATTCCCCTCTTGAACGATAGCTTTAAAAAATTAGTCCATTCTTCCAAACAAACGCTATGGGCCAACCTCTTATATAAAGTGGTACACTCTTTTTTTTTATAAGAACCTTTCTTTATAAAAACGTCCAGCCTGAGATTTCACCAAATTTTAAAAACATGCTAAGAACATGCCGAGGCTCAGACAGCAGAGCAAAGTTTCTATTTTAGTCCAGATGCGTTCTAAAATGCAGAATCAAATTGTACTCATAGTACCACTTTATAATTGCTATGGATCATAAGTGTAATTCTCTTATTCCTAATAATTAATTGGGTAATATAAATATTCTTATATACGCTAAAATTTAAGAACGTCGTTTAGAACGTATTCCGGCGCCTTAAAACGCCCCCAAAATAAGTACCACCTTATAATTGCTATGGATCATAAGTTTAATTCTCTTCCTAATAATTAATTGGGTAAAATAAATATTCTTTTTTATTGACTCCCATGATTATCTGGGCGTGCGCTGTTCTCGCGACCTACGATGGGGGAGCCACTGCTCTAAGATCGCAAGCAGTGCTAGCAGTTCACTAGGTATAATCAGGAGAACCCTTAAACCATGCTCAAGAGAGGTTAAAGAACGTGCCTATATGACATTAGTCAGGCCTAAACTTGAATATGCCGCCGCTGTGTGGAATCCGTACACCACCAAGGATGTTTCCCTCCTCGAGCAGGTACAAAAAAGCGCCGCGCGATTTGTAACTTCCAACTACAATTATAAAGCCAGCACTACAGAAATGGTTGAGTCTCTAGGTTGGGACACTCTGGAAACAAGACGCCTCATGCTGCAACTATCAATGTTTTTTAAGATCAAAAACAACATAGTCAAAATTCCATTCCCGACAAGCATCCAAGAGAACACAAGAACATCCAGAAGGACAGATATAAGCTATAGACAGTTGCAAGCAAACGTAAATGCGTTTGGCATGTCCTTCATACCAAGAACAATAAGAACTTGGAACTTGGTATCTGGCGACATTGCGGCCCTGCCATCCTTACAGCTCTTTCAGGCCGCCGCCTTGCCTGCGTTAAGATCCAAGCAGGCCCCTGGCTATATGCGCCGCCTCTAGCCAGGGTACACCATCCCCCCTTTGCGTTAGCGAAAGCTATAAAAGGTTATAAACTTTAAGTAGTAGGGTTTTGGCGCAGCTGGCGCAACTTTTTGATCTCCCCAAATTTCATTCCAAAATGGCGCAAAAGTCTCCGCACACCTCCGCCAAGCCTCGCGACCTGCGCATGCGCGAGTTTGCCAGAGATCTCTTGCACGACCAAGCCCACCCGTCAATCACTTTGTCACGTGATAGCCAAGCCCACCTGTCAATCACTTTGTCACGTGATAGCCACGCCCACCTGTCAATCACTTTGTAAAAAACCTATCAATCACTTTGTCACGTGATAGCCACGCCCACCTGTCAATCACTTTGTAAAAAACCTGTCAATTACTTTGTCACGTGACGGCCACGCCCACCTGTCAATCACTTTGTAAAAAACCTGTCAATCACTTTGTCACGTGATAGCCAAGCCCACCTGTCAATCACTTTGTCAAGAACCTGTCAATCACTTTGTCAAAAACCTGTCAATCACTTTGTCACGTGACAGCCAAGCCCACCCGTCAATCACTTTGTCACGTGACAGCCAAGCCCACCCGTCAATCACTTTGTCACGTGTCGCATCTAGGGGGAGCCTGGGGGCTATTCTGGTCTAAAGACGTGTGGGGTCCTAGATAAAATGACATTAAAGACGGAGGTGAAGATTAAAAACGATGCGGCTACAGCCGGCGGTTGTTCGGTGTTGGAGGTGAATGTGAGTGACACTGCGGATGTGGGGCCTGAACACTGCTGTTGTGACGCTGATTACTATGAAGACTCAGAATACGGAAGCTTCGACCCCGTTGGGTTTGTGGCCGGAGCGGCGACGATTGTCCTTGGTGTTCTAGCAATGTTAGACTCCATGCCACGGTATGGCGAAAAAAGATGGGTGAGATACTAGTCCACGGATGTGGTGCGGAGGCTTTAGACCGCACTGCCCCCACGCGGACCCCTTCGGAGGTCTTAGCGACCACACACATCACACCCAGAGGGAGCTCGAGGGGCTAGCCTCTCGGCTTCACATCTAGAAAGCCTTTGAAAAGTGGCTTAAAGACATGAACAGTCTAATAAAATGAAGGAACAAACAGTGGATCAGTTGGAGAATCTTACGGTGAAGGACCTCAACAGAGCGATGGCACGCGCAGCGTATGGTGGTCACATCGAGATCGTAGAGGTGTGTAGGGGGCGGGGCGCGACGGACTTCGACACGACCATGATCAACGCGGCGTGTGGTGGGCATGTCGACATCGTGGAGATGTTTAAAGAGTGGGGCGCGAAAGACTTTGACGGCGCAATGGTGGCCGCAGCACTCCACGGCCACGGCGAGATCGTCGAACTGTGTAGAGAGTGGGGTGCGGCGGACTTTGACGGCGCAATGATAAACGCAGCACTCCACGGCCGCGGCGAGATCGTCAAGCTGTGTAAAGAGTGGGGGGCGTCGGATTTTGACTGGGCTATGGTGTACGCAGCGGGGGGTGGTAATATCGGAATCGTTGAGTTGTGCAGGGGGTGGGGCGCGACGGACTTTGAAGAAGCCATGTGGGTGGCGCATGAGAATGACTACCACGAGACCGCGGCGTTGTGTCGCAGTTGGTTACCGACCTGGAGCGCGGTGCATGATGATCTGTTTAGGCACCACCACAAACGTAGATTCATCAAGAGTCTCGAGGATGAGCTTTTACCCAAGACTTGGCATCCGGACAGGTTTTGGGATTGGTGCATGGATGAGCAAGAGAAGGAAATGTTGGGAGAATGCTTCGCCAGGTAGACGTCGGCCGGCTAGAAGGCGGGTATCACGTGTTGGATTGAAAAGTGGCTTAAAGACGTGAACAGTTTAATAAAATGGAGGAACGAACAGTTGAACGTACGGTTGAAGATCGGTCACCACCACCATATAATATCCCCGGCGGACCGGTGCCTGAGATTAACGTCCCCACCCTCATGCCGGAATTTGCACTGTTTGACCAAGCCCTCATCGAATACGAGACTAGTAGAGTCTCCTTGGGAGATGAGGATAGTAGTAACACCCCTTGCAATCATGACGACCTAGTCACAGAAGACGGGGTCACTAGTTGCTTAGAGTGCGGGGAACAGATGCAGCGCGTGATCGCACACGAAAGGGAATGGGGTTTTTACGGACATTCCGACGGCAAACGGTCTTCGAACCCAAGTCGGGTCCAGATACGTAGGTCTGAGGATAGAAATATTGACAAGGATGTGGAGGGCATGGGTTTTAGTGGGGTAATTGTAGCCAAAGCTAACGAGATATACACTCAGGTGACGAAAGGCCAGATTTTTCGCGGCGACCCACGGAAGGCGATCGTCTTTGCGTGTATCTACTACGCCTACAAGATGTCCGGTAAGTGTCAGACACCGAAAACCTTGATGGAAACTTTTGGATTGAGCAGGAAGAGTTGCCTTAAGGGTCTAAAAATCTTTAGTATTAACGCGCCTAAAGATTACTTACTACACGGAACGTCTCCCACCGTCGTGGACCACATTCGCGATGTGATGGATAGATTCTCGGCGTCCCCCGCACAGAAGGGAGAGGTGGTCCTGCTCTACTACAGATCTAAGAACCGCTCGTCTGAGTTGAATCGCGCTCGCCCACAATCCTTTGCGGTCGCTTTAACCTATTACTGGGTACGGCTAAAGGGGGTCGATATTACACTTAAAAAATTCTCCGAAAGAACGGGCGTCTCCGAGTTAACCATCAGTAGGAAAGCGAGAGAAGTGGCCACAGTCCTGGGTACGCCTGGTGTGGTATGATGTTTCCTGATTTCCAGAGAAATCAGGATTTCCAGAAAACTGTCAGTTCGGAGTAGATGTGAATTAAGACGTCTAAAAAAATTCGAAAAAAGTGGTTTAAAGACGTGGATGTAATAACAAAATGGATATGCAAAGTGCTGGAAGTCTTACAAATCTCACCGTGGAGGATCAAGCCGCCACCTTAGCGAGGTGGGGAGCCGCAGACTTTGACGCCGTTATGGAGCGCGCGGCGTGGGAGGGGTGCGTCGAGACCGTGAGGTTGTGTAAGAGTTGGGGTGCGACGGATTTCGAAAAGCCGATGGTCAGGGCCGCGATGAACGGCCACACCGAGATCGTTAAGATGTGTTGTGAGTCGGGCGCCTGTGACTTCGTGTATCCAGCGTCCATGGCCGCGAAAGGCGGGCACGTAGAGGTTTTGAAGGTGATGGGCGAGTATTGTGCCGACGGAGGAGAGGCCATGACCGAGGCCATGGGTGCTGCGGCGGCGGAAGGTCAGGTGGGGGTTGTTGAGTTGTTGATAGATCTAGGTGCCGATGTCGATGTCGGTTGGGCCACCGCCGAGGCGGCGTACAATGGGCACGTTGAGGTTCTAAAGCTGCTGAGAGAAAACTTCAGCGAGTTTGACCCGGACTATGCTATAACACCGGCCACCGAATCTGGAAACCTCGAGATTGTGAGGTTGTGCTTGGAGTGGGGCGCGACCGATCTCATTGTACATATGAACTACGCGCGGTTTTTGGGTCTACACGAAATTGTCGCGGTGCTACGTGCGGCGTGGAGGTGGGGTCTCGTGCATGAGGAGCTCCCGGAGAAGCTACACAAGGTGAGATTCCGTAGAAAGCTGGAGGACGAACTAATGCCAGTAGCTTGGCATCCTGACAGGTTTTGGGATTGGTGCATGGATGAGCAAGAGAAGGAAATGTTGGGAGAATGCTTCGCCAGGTAGACGTCGGCCGGCTAGAAGGCGGGTATCGCGTGTTGGATTGAAAAGTGATTTAAGGACATGACCGGTTTGATAGAAATGGAGAACCAAACGGTGAAAGACCCGAAAGTATCCCCCGTAAAGCGAACAACGGATTATAAGTGTCTTCATGGCAGAGTGAAATATTATTGCAAAGATTGTCACGGATCGCAAATCTGCCCTCACAACCGGAGAAAAACGCGGTGCAGAGAATGTAACGGCGGTAGCATTTGTGAGCACAGACGAGCAAGATATGTCTGTAAAGACTGCAAGGGGAAAGGGATGTGTGAACACGGCAAACAGAGACCCTTTTGTAAGTTATGCGGAGGGTCTCAAATATGCGAACACGATAGACAAAAGCACCATTGCAGAACGTGTAACGGAAATTAACATTGACCCACTCAGTTTTGTAACGCGTCTCACGTTACAAAACACATACATTCCTAATCACCCTAACAACTAGCGATTCTGAAAATAGGTTTTGTATTTACATTGAGAGTTCACAGTCGCCAGGGTGGTCTGGTATGCACGTGAACAGGTATTGTCTTCTTGCGGTACGTCACATCCGTCCACATGCACCCCGCATGTTACCGGAATAGATACCAAGCTAAACCAGCCGTAAAGGCTGTGATCGTGGCAAGGTTAGTTTCGTGCTGTGTGTTCGTGGGTTTAATCGCGTCCGGCTTTGAGTCTGTTTTCGCCTCCGGTTCCGGTTTGTGAGCCGTGACTGACTCGGTGTGAGGTAACACAATCTTTGAGTGACCCATATTATGTTTTGGGATCGTTTTTATCTCGTTATTTATCGGATTCAGCCCCAGTTTCATATCAGTGGTGGCTTTTTGTAACTTGTTATTATAGCCAGCGATCGAAGTGTTGTTATTTATCACAAGATACGATGGACTTAACCAACAGCCGAGGGCGAAAGCCAGGTCTAGTTTTTGTCTCGCCTGTTGTAAAGCAAACTGATACCGTTGTATACTTTTCGATATACTGTTTTCCACCACCGCGCTTTCAAAGAGTTTCGTGAAGACCTGTTTCGTTTCCTGAGCTGAACCGCTATCACCGACGATTGACGACCGGGTCTGAACTTGCGCGCCTAGAATACAGTAAACAAAGGCTTCGATGCTCTGGTTTATCCTAGACAACCCAGCTTTGGTTAACCCCATTGATTTTTCCGGAAAGAACCACTCATACTGAAACCCAGTTCTAAGGTCTTTCAGGTACTCGATCTCAAAGTGATTCATGTGTTCGTGGTCGCTTTTAGCAGCGTCCCATTCGTCGTGTAATTGATCAATGGTGCCATAAGGCTTATACTTGTCGTTAGAAGATGACAAGCCGTGATAATCATAATTATAAACGTTCCCTAACCCATGATTTATCGGCCCGAGGAACCGGAAATCGTCACCAGTTCGGAATTCTGTTCTTAGTTTTTGGTAAGCCGCTTCGCTGTAAAAGTTTTTATTCCAACTAAAGAGCCTATCTTTTGGAAGAGGGCATTGTAGCTCGTTTAATATTCGTCTGATAGTGAAAATGATGTGAAATCTGTAGAATGACCCCACTTGAGAGTCGTCAATCATGTCACGCGTCACACCACATCCAGCAGTCGCGCAAAACATAGCAAAATTTAAGGCTTGACTCCAATAACTGAGGTTTGGGGCGTCGAGCCACCTACTAGCCTCCTTTGCTGTTCTGAATACTAGCAAGCTGTCGGTGAATATGTCCCTAAAAACAAAGTGTGTCTTCACCTTTGGTGTTATAAAAACATTAAAAGAGACGTAATTATTTCTCGTAGGGTTTTCGTCCCACAGCAATATCTTGTACTCTGCACGCGCGTCTAGTCTGTATTGTTTTGGGAACCCAAACAGTTGCTGGATCGTTTCCTTGTATGCTTGTGTGTCGTCGGCGACTAGGAAATCCTGGATATTCTCGGGTTTCCAGCTATTACCAGGGAAGTGATATAACGTTTTGACTAGATTCCTATTCTTGTCGAATGGATCGTATTCGTCCCCATTGAAAACGAATTACACATCGCCATGCTCGTCGGCAGAGAACCTAAAGCGTGAATAGTAAGGGTACCTTTTCACAAATTCTGTAAACTTCATCTTATATGACATATAAGATGTTTTTAAATCAGTCCTTTACGCATCTCAATTCATAGATCCATCCTACGGGAGTTCTCTCGTACAGAAATTTCACCGAGCGGGTCGACTCGCCAGGTCTTTCAAAATCTCTTCTCTTACTGTTTCCCTCAGCTTGGTGATGTTTACGTTTTTTTCGTCCTCTCTTACCGACTTTTGACGGATCTGGAGCTTTAGAGCCTCAAACTTGTCCAACTCGTTCAAGATTAAAGAGAACTCTTCGTCTGATATTTTGTTGTCTTTAAAAGCTTTAGAGACCAGGTCGCGTATGCTATTTACTTTTGCCTTTGCCATCGCCGCTGTTTGGTCGTGCTTGGAGACTTTTTGCGACAGCCGTTTAGAAACCGCCGCACAGCCTACAGACGTAAGACCGAAAACACCGGCCAAAGCACCCAACGGAACTCCGACGACGATACCAAAACCCGACAGAGAAGTCCCCAAACCACTAGACCCAAGAATGACGGATAAGAGTCCTAAGACCACACTTAACTTTGAAAACACGCTCTGCCCTCGTTTATACTTTTTCCTCACGTTCTCGTAATGTTTAACTTCTTGCTCCAAACTTCCCAAAACATCGTGGGTCTTTTGGAGTCTGAAGTTATCACCCGAGGGGCTGGCCCCTCGGGGTACGTTCGGGTAGATTGAGTTGTACTCTTCCATAGCTTTATTATGGGGAGAGTTTATTCTTTAAGTGATTTCTAAAATTAGACGTATCGGGTAGAGGCCACGCTCTATTGTATTTCCGTCGCCGTCCTTTACACTAAAACGGAGACTACTCACGTAACCGACTGATGTAGTACTGACCTGTATCGGATCGTGTGGATCAATGTATATCTTTCCTCCATCAAGCTCTACACTTGCTAGGACTTGTGAGGGAGCTCCTTGTCGGAGGGAGTCGGACGCGTCCACAAGATCGCAGTGGATAAAAATAGCCTCGTGGCCTATCATCTTTATCTCGTGGCGAGTGTTTGCTTCCAGCTCCCCGGTCTTGAGTCCTAACAGGCAGGCAAGCGGCTCATTCAACACGACGTTTCGATGAGCTTCGAGTGACGAGTCTCTAATAGAGATTGGCTTTTCACCAAGACGCAGACCCTCGTCTATTTGACGTTTTAGCGTCTCGATCGTATGCCGCCCCGCAGGGATCCTAAGGATGATGTTCTCACCGTCGGAGACCGTTCCCTCGCTTGAGAGACTGTTACAACGATTATGAAACGCACATCCTCGCAGCGCGATAAACCGCGGCTTTTCAATAGGGTGTTCTAAATAGACGGTAAAGTCACCAACTCTTCCTTCGATGTAGAGTATTACCATTTGTTATGATTTCCGTCTCCTTTTAAATCGTTCTACGAAATACAGGACGACAGCGACGATGAGAAGCCAAGCGTTTTTAGCTAAAAAGCCAACAACTTCACCCGCCGTTCTAAATATGAAACTAGCTATCGCACCAACCATTCCTGGGAGTATTTCTCCTAATTTTTTGCCTATTGTTTTCAGACCGTCTCCAACGCCTTTTGCGACACTTGTCAAACCCGTCTTCAGGTTAGAGACAATAACACCGATAACAACACCCACAGCGGTGACGACAGCCACGGTGGTGAATCCGTATTTCTTAAAAATCGCTTTGACACGATCTTTCAACGACATTCTCTCTTCAAGATTTTCTCTCTCCAATTGATTCTCTTCCAAAGTCTCATCTATGACAGAATTTCTTTCGCTGAGCTCTTCATTTTTACGATCTATAGCTCTTAGTCTTTCTTGGTTAGTTGTTTCACTTCGTTCCTCATTATTTTTTCTCATTTGCTCGGTGTTTCTCTCTTCTTCTTCTCTGAGTGTATTACCTGTAGCGTCTAGTTCGTCGAGTTGAATCTGAATTTGCTTGTACTTTCCAGATCTGATTTTGTCGTCGACACTCTTCCGCACCGTTCTATCCTCATTATACAACCTTTCTGGTATAGTCCAACCACCTTTTCTCGCAGAATAGAAGGAAATGAATTGTTTTCCTCTCTCATCCGTTGAAATCTGAACTAGATTTTCATCAAGATCTGGATATTTCGATAACAAAAGGTCTACCCTAAGTGTGTCCGTTGAAGGAGAACCTCCCATATTCTGTAACTCCATGTACTCGGGGACAGCCCTCCCGGGGTTTCGTGTTTTCCATAAGTCAGTCAACCTCCTACTCACATAGCTTGCACCTCTACCAAATCTGTTTGAAATCCTTTCATTCCATGATTCTCTTCCCTCACCATCGTTTGGAATAAGAGAGTCATAATCTTCGTCTACAGTAGTATTCAAATCTTCTCTACCTTCTTCTGTTGTGGGATCAAAATCTATATCCATTTCTTATTTTGTTTGAAAATAAGAAATCTTTAAGTCGTGCCAGCTCATATCCACCTACTCGCTACATAGCCAAGGGCTAACATTCCACCTCCAACATATGCCATCTCTCCCATCTTTTGGTTGCTACTTGGTCTGTAGTAATCTGAGAGCTCAGGCTCTTTCAAATCAAAATCTGGATGTGTTTGAGCGTATAGTTTGAAGGCCTGATCGGTCTCCTTATCATTCTGGTCTGCACGAAGTTTATTATTATATTCTTCCCCCAACCAATCCTGATATTCCTGTCGTTTTTTCTGCCAATCACCCATTGCTTGTTGATACTTTTCAAGCGCTTTATCGTGTCTTATTTTTTCTTTATCGACATGAGTAGCGTCAGAAGATAAGTATCTCGCTAGGTAACTCCCTCCAACGAATGCCGTCGCATTAAGAATAGCTCCACCAATCATCAATGCTATAGTCGCCATTTATTAATCAATCTGCGAGATCTTTAGACCGCCTACAGCGCTTTCGGCAAAATCTTTTGTGTTTCCAGATAATCTTTCAGATACATACTACCGGACAGGACAGCAACCCATTTAGCATAGTTTGTAACACTCGACGAAGGGTCGCTGATAAACGATTCTTTCATAGCCTTTTTAGCAACATAACCCACGCCGGCGGCCAATCCGACAATGACTGCTGAATCGGTAATCGTTTTCACAAGTTTGTTTTCAGTTGACATGATTTTATTTATTACAGATTCAGATAATCTTTAAATCACAACATTCCTATTTTTGGCGTCGCGTTCGGGAGGCTAGCCCCTCGGGCGGCAGGCCTCTCGAAAGTTTCAGTCTCGTTGGCGTTGATCTTAGGCGTCTTTTTGTAAAAACGCATATACATATCCAATGCGGTGAGCCCTATTCCGACTAGAGCCAGTACAGTTGTAAACGATAGCTCTGGAATCCAAGCGTCCGAGAGGCTATCCCCTCGAGCTCCCTCTTGGTGGGGTGTCTCTGCCCGTGCAGCGTCTTCTGAACTCGCCTCCGCCTCGCGTTTCATCTCCCTAGCAAGTGCTTCTCTAGCCCTCCTATTAACTTCGGCAGCTCTCCTACCAGCAGCGACTTTTTTAGGATCTTTCTCCTTGCTTTTTGTCGGTTGTGGGTTCCTAGTGATCTGTTCAACCTCCTGATTTTCGTCAGACATTTCTTATTTCGATTTACAATAAGAAACATAATCTTTAAATGGCGTCCTAGCAGTTGTGCTCAAGAGTTTGCTCAGTTGTGCTCAGTTGTGTTCAAGAGTTTGCTCAGTTGTGTTCAGTTGTGCTCAAGAGTTTGCTCAGTTGTGCTCGAAACTTCTTGAAGTTTGTTGGAAGTCTCCTGTGAAGAAGGTGTTAGTTTAACATGCTTAGCGACTCGGAAGAGACAGCTAGCAAGTGCTACCATCCTTCCTCCCTTCAATACCAAGAGACCTGCAAAGTTCGACAATTCGCGTTTAACCAACTCGTCGTTCTGTAAGTCTTTGCTAAGCGCTTCGGTGTCATCTACAGGAACTACATAGGAAATGACTTGAGACAGTACTTGAAGTGCTGATTCTACTAATCCATCAGTAACTTGCTTGCCTAAGACAGTCTGGTAGCGGACAAAGTATTTCTCGACGTCTTTCACCGAGAGCTTCTTGATATCACCAAGACTCATACCGACACCAAGAAATTCCTTCGTAGTCCCAAGAGATGCGAGAATAGCCAGCGATTCTCGTTTGACTTCAACATCGTCTTCGAGAGGCTCACCCTTCGAGCTCCCCTTAGACTTAGGCTCCTCTTCCATATAATCCTCAATGCTTGCCATCTTATTTTGTAAGTAGACCAAGATGTTTTTAAACCACTTCGAGGGGTCAGCCCCTCGAGCTCCCCAACTTTTCTCTAATCAGGGCTCACCGCGTGGCAGGAATCTCCAAATAACGTTGGAATGGATGTCGTAGGCAGAAACAGAGTCTGGAATACTTTTCAGTTTTCAGCAGTTCGACGAACTTTTTACGAGTCTCGACGTCTAAGTCACCCCCATAATCTTCAAACAGTGTTTTGGTGCCGATTTGAGATGGATTATGGAATGTAACCACACAGGCGACGTTATCACGGAAGGGCTTTGCTATGGATGTTAATTGTTGTGTCAATACCCACACTGATAACCCATCGTGTCTCCCTGAGAACGCTAGATCGATAAACTTGTTCGAGCGTTGCTTTAGATCTTTCGATACAGCACAGTCATCCAAAACGAGTAACGTATTTTTACCAGAAAATAGCACCGCACAATCTGTTAGTAACTCGTTAATCTCATCGGTGTTACTAGAATCCGGTGATAATACCAAGAAACGTTTATCTCCGTGAGCAAATCCACGATAGGACTTATTTTTCGCATAAGTCGGACAAATCAACACAATGTATTCAAACACATGCCGGAACGGTCCCCGGAGCTGTTCCGTGAGGTACTTTGTCTTCCCACAATTAGTAGGTCCTGTGATAATACAATGAAAAGGAACTTTTTCCCGTAATTCTTCCATTCTTTTTGTATTATCACACAAGTCCTTTTTAATACATGATTGCTCTCAAATTCGAGTTCATAACCTCCATCAACGCGTCGGCTACTACAAACATGTAGCAGGTGATGTTTCCCGTCCCTCCAACTTTTCGTTTCATTTCTAGTTTTACTCCGTCCCGCGTGTTGTTCAAGACCAGACCTCCTCCGTGAATGCTGTTATCTGGATGTGCCCTCAAGTCGACCCACAGAGCAAACTTGTTATTAGCGTAAAAATCCTTTTGCTTAACACCCTCTCTACCGAAACGTTTCTTTACCGACTCCCAGAGGTCCGGCGGTGTCATCCCCTTGGAGTAGAGACGGTTTGGCATGCCATCCACATTAATGTTGATCGATGTGATACTTGGATTGACAAACTTTTCGGAATCCCTTGCTCCTCCTGTGTAGCTCTCTGTGAACAGACACAATATCCCTGTCATTGACCTCCTCGGCAGATTAATGTGCTCGTTTATGACACCATCATTAGGTTTGGAAATGGTGAACGTTTTGTGGAGAATGACGTTCTCGTAAAAGAATCCTCTACCAACCTGATAAGCCGACAACGCCTCACGAGCCAAGTATTCACTTGAGATGCAAGCATATTCCAACTCGAGGTTTGTGATTGTGTACGTTGGAGTCTTGACCGTGTCAGCATAAACAACGACGTCGGAAACTAGGGCTAGAGTAATTTCAAAGATTAGCGGATGAGGTAACGCCTTTGGATAAAAGACCCCATGCTCGCCGAGAATAGGATGGTCGAGTGGAATGCAGTACTTGGTGTTGTGAACTGCTGCAAGAGCTACTTCCTTAGCATCTGATGTCGCTTTGTCACCTGCGTTTGTCCTGAGCTTCCTCATGTTTTCAGAGGAGATACCTTGTTTTATTCTATCCTCACGATCTTCAGCTTGTAAGTATAAGTCGTGATAGGTTTGGAAGAGATCGTATCTTTGAGTATCCTGTAGTGTTTCTCCACCGAAAAGAATCTTGAGCCTTGACACTAGGTTCCGGCCAACGTTGTTGACGAGAGTATTATTCGCGTGTCCTGTGACGTTTAAGTCAAATAGTAAGGATACACTACCTGGAACAATCACTACATTTTCAGCAAGTTTTGGAATATTTATATAGAGGGTTTCTCCAGGACTTGCCGATGAGGGATTGAATGTAATCCGATTCAGCGACGATTCCGCTTTCAGGCCGAAGGGTTCCCGTGGGATCCTGTTTGGGTTAATTTTTTCTGATATCGCTTGTGCCATCTTTTATTTTAAGAAAAGAGAGATAATCTTTAAATGAGTAACGAAAGCAGGTTATCAAAAATATACTATTCCACCGATGGGTACTGGAAAGGGTATTCAGCTATTTCTAAATTAGCTAGTGCCGCTAAAGTCAGTGAAGCTGAGGCTAAGAAGTGGCTTGAAAAACAGGCGTTGTGGCAGATCTACCTCCCAGCTCCAAAGTATGTCCCCAGACCGCATTGGACTGTGAATAAACCTAATCAGATTCACCAAGCCGATCTGCTGTTTATGCCCCACGATAACGTAGGCAGAAAAACCTACCGTTACGCGTTGGTTGTGATTGATATTGCCTCGAGATATAAAGATGCAGAAGCACTGACTACCAAGGATTCGAGTGGAATTGCTAAAGGGTTTGAAAAGATATACTCCAGAAAACTTAAATGGCCTCATACGGTGATTGTCGATCCGGGGACAGAATTTAGGGGAGAGGTAACGAAGATTATGAAAAAGAAGGGGGTTACCATCCAGCGAAGCGAAGCTGGGAACCATCGCGCACAGGCTTTTGTCGAACGCGCCAATAGAACACTGGCGGAGAGGTTGTTTTCTCATCAGTATGCTCAAGAAATGATTAGTGATGATCGATCTAGAGTTTGGGTGAAACGATTGCCAGATGTTTTGAAAACTCTGAATAGTCAACCCATAAGAATCACTGGCAAAGAGCCTGCAAAATCTATTGGTTTGAAAGAGGTTGATATTGATCCTCCAACGTATAAGCGGCCTGTTGGACTTGATGAAGTTAGACTACCACCAGGGGTTAGAGTTAGATATCTGTTAGCTCCTGGAGAAGAGGAAGGAGGTGAACGCAGACGAGCCACAGATCCTATTTGGAGTTTAAAAGTGTTTGATCTATCACGCAGTGTTGTTTCAGTTGGACAGCCTGTGTTGTACTACCTCTCCGAAGGCGCTCCAAGGAGGTCGTTCGTTAGGGAAGAACTTCAAGTCGTCCCTGAAGATACTGAGCCACCACCTAATAGCGTTCTGAAATGACCGTGAGCGAAGGTGTGAATACCATCATCACAGATGACCCGTTTATCATCCTCATGAGATAGAGCGACCTTGTTCACCGTTTCAGTGTAAACATCATGCTTATGACTTCTGATGACATTCATAAGTCTCATCTGAGGTTTCTTACCAAATAAGCAATCCTTGTAGTCATCGAAACCGATGCTCTTCTTGACGACTGCTCTCTTGACGCCCTTGCATTTCTTTTCTTCTTTACCTTCATCCATCTTGTACGAGTAAAGTTTGGCCCTCAGTCCTACAAATTCTGTGATTTGCTGGCCCCCAGCCTCATCTTTAAACATTCCGATGACTTTCTTGTTCACACCCACCTCAATACCAGATGGGTGACCCTTCGGAAAGTTGCTGGTGTCAAACATGGACCTCACATCCCCGCTGATGTCCTCGTAAAAGTCTTTCGTCTCGATCTCATACATCAGGCTGTCAGTATCAGTGAATAAGAGCTTTGCATCCTCACCGTACTTGGACTTGACGAAGTTGTAGTGGAAATCGTACATGAGCGTCTTACTCAGGTCCAGAATGGACATGCCCAAGTAGACAGGCTTGTTGAAGATCAGCTTTGTCTTCTTCATGTGGATGGCGGCTAGATTCTCGCAAAAGATGGTGCGATGTTGATAGTTCGGCTTTGATATGAGCTTCTTGGCCTGCTTCTCGTCCGTCACCAACCGAATGTCCACCCTGTTCCTAATGTTCTCCATAGTCTTACCAAAGACGGAGTTGTTCATTAACTTGAAAAAATCTTTCTCAAAATCGTTTGTCGCCTTGGCTCTCAGATCGGTGTTCAAGTCAATGTAGGGCCCCAGCCAAGCAGACTCCTCAAAAGTGACACCCCTGTGAATCTTGGTGACTTTTAGCCCAAAACTCACATAAAGTCTCAGAGTCTCATGGTGGATAACGTACTTTGTCTTGTCGTTAAGGTTTGGGACCAACTTGTCCACATTGCCTAGCCCGATAGATTCCGGGGCTAGTGGGTAATCGTTGTGTAAGTCATGTAGGTGGTGAGGGTACTCCAAGTCAACCTCCAGAATGCATGGGCGGTCTCTCCAACCTGACAGCTCTTGGTCACCCATCCACCTGAAACCGTGAGTCGGTAAAGGGTTGCTCATCGCCCAGCCATACAAATTGTTAGCATCAAGGTAGGTGATATATTTTGTGGGTAGGTCAGGGTCATACTCCTTCATGTAAGGGTTATTCGCCTCCCCATGTCTGTTGCTTATCATGGAGACACCCCCACGGATGCCCTTCTCAATCATGAGCAACATGTCATAGTCCGTTAGAAGCTCTAGCCTCACCTTGGTGGTCTTCAACGCTGCATCCCAAGCCAACCCTGGCGCTGTGTAGTACCAAGCGGGGTCCAGACCGTAATTCTTGAGACAAACGTCCCTAAAGTTCTCGAAAACGTCAGCTAAAAGCAACACATCCGACTCTAGGTACAGATTGTGGTAATCCCTCATGGTTCCCATCCTAAAGACCTCCCACACTCTCCGCGCGTGTAGGTGATCCTCCTCCGATATGTCGGTGTCATTGAGTTTGGAGTGGAACGCCTCTCTCTGTGGGAGCTGTGTTGCGTCGAGCTTGCTAAAGCCGTCGAACCAGTCGTAAGGGAAAACACCCTTCCTCAACAACAGCTGGAGCTCCTCCCCCTCATAGTACTCCGCCAGGTTTTTGAAGCACTCCCTTGACATATTACCTACTAGACTGTCGAGACTGGCCGACATAAACCTGAAACTGTCGATAAATCTGATATCACGTTTAACATCAATCTTGTTGCCCTCCTTGTTCGTGAAACTGTCGACTACAATCTGTTTTGTGAAAGAAATATACTTTTCCTCGTTATTAGGTATACAGTTTATTTTACCTTCCGATGTACCAAGGTTCTTGATAAATAGATGGCTGTCGTACCCAGACAGATTGTGAAAGATAACAGGAAAGAACTTTGGAATTTTGTGATCTAAGTTGCATGCGTTGTGAGCAGCACCTCTGTACTTCCCTGTAAGGTGGCAATGGTCCAAAACCTTGTCTTCCCCTAATTCACCCTCACAGATGTGGCAGTGAGTGGCGTCGTTATAGGCGATTTTGTCCTTCGGAGTCATTTTCACCTTCTTAGGGAACCTGAACTTATCGTAAATTTTCTTAATGTCTGACTCCAAAGACTCTACGAAAAGCTGTGGGATATCTTCGTCTGGAGATTCAGCTGTGTATCGTACAAGCTCGGGTGGGGATATATCTCCGTCGAAACACTTGATGAGATAGCAGAAACCAGACGGTTTGTGCTTCTGGTATTGCTTAGTGAAGCTTTTACTCCCATCTGGGGAGCATGTGTCTATATTCTCTGTGAAGCTCTCAAAGTCGGCATAGACAACAAAGGGGACACGCATTTTTCTGTTGTAGTTTTTGAATTTAATGTGGGGTAGATTTCCATCCTTATCTATCTTAGGCATCTCTATTCCAACCGCTTCATGATTGCCGCAGCATTCAGAATGTTTTTCTAATGATTGTTTGCACCGAAACGAGTTCAGACATCTACAGCATAAAAAACGAGTATGATGAAACTCATCAATTTGAGTAGATACTAATCTCATCATATTCTTTATCCAGCAGTAATGATTCGTCTCATCATCCGAGATGAGAAGTAAGTTGATTGCATTATCTGGATCCTTCTCACTGATTCTCAATGGATATATTTTGGTTTCGTATCCAAACACATTAACCGTATACTGGTTCTGTTTCTCGAACTTGTCAATCTGTTTTAGTGAGACGGGGAACTCTATCCCTGACCAGTCGAATTTCTCAGAGTTCTCTATCATTTGTTTACTGAACCTTTGAGGATCTTTCTCCCTAGGATACACAGCAGAGGTTACTGCCCACTTGAAACATTCGTGATCATTCTCGTTCTTAACATTGATGATCGCCTTCTTAGACGCTAGTTTCGGCGGCAGCGGAATATAGGAAGACCCAGAAAGCGGTTCAAAGGGATCTATGTTGATGTCAAAGTATTCCACTTGGTCAAACTGCCATCCGGAGCCTTGCTTCTGGAACAGCTCAACTAATCCGAGTAAATAATTTGTCATCGTATCGAACAAATCAGAGAGATCAGTCGACTCTGTCACAATCTCGGGCTTTTCTGTATGAAAATATCCCAGTTCTTCTTCGATCTGAGCTGTAGCCGGATCCTCTTTTATAAACCCGCAAGTAAAGATAAACTTCACTTTGATAGGCTTTTTTTGTTGACTGATGAGCTCTAAGACTTTCGGTTTGATTCTGACGATGAATGTCTTGGGGTCGTAACCTCTCTGCCCGGCTATTCCGTGGGTTTTAAGATACCCCTTCAACGCCGTCTGTTGTTCCTTGGGTGTGAAGCGATCTTCCACCTCCTCGTGTAGACGCTTAATCCTCTCCTTCAGACGTTTGACCCGTTTATCTGCAGCCTCTTTGGCGGTCTTTTTGATGGGCTCAGGGACATAAGATAGTATCCAATCCGCAAACTTGTCTAACTCGCTCTTGATCGAGTTGGCCGCCCTGTTTGCAAAATGCTTGAGTGATTGGACGCGGGAACTCCGTGGGGGTTGGGAGGGTTTTAGAATAGGGACATTAATCTCAGGTATCGGGCCGTCGAGAATACTCTCCGACGTGTTGGACGGGGTAATGCGGGGTGGTCGTGGCAGCCCTTTGACAAGTTTGGGTAAAGGAACCCGTCGGGGTGGTGGTGGTGGTGACGTGCTGGTCAGCGCCCCGACGAGCTCGTCTCTCCGCATCCAGTAATATCTTGGGATACCCCGCTCCTTAGCGAGGGCTTTCAGATCTTTCACCTTCAGGTTCTCCATTTCTATCAAACCAGCCATGTCTTTAAACCACTTTTCAAAAGCTTTTTTAGATGTGAAGCTGAGAGGCTAGCCCCCTCGAGCTCCCCCTAGGTGCGACACGTGACAAAGTGATTGACAGGTGGGCTTGGCTATCACGTGACAAAGTGATTGACAGGTGGGCTTGGCTATCACGTGACAAAGTGATTGACAGGTTTTTTACAAAGTGATTGACAGGTGGGCGTGGCCGTCACGTGACAAAGTGATTGACAGGTTTTTTACAAAGTGATTGACAGGTGGGCGTGGCTATCACGTGACAAAGTGATTGACAGGTTTTTTACAAAGTGATTGACAGGTGGGCGTGGCTATCACGTGACAAAGTGATTGACAGGTGGGCTTGGTCGTGCAAGAGATCTCTGGCAAACTCGCGCATGCGCAGGTCGCGAGGCTTGGCGGAGGTGTGCGGAGACTTTTGCGCCATTTTGGAATGAAATTTGGGGAGATCAAAAAGTTGCGCCAGCTGCGCCAAAACCCTACTACTCTTTAAGACTTAAGACTTTAAGAAGCGTCTACAGTCTGAAAACCAGCGGTATAGACCTATTGTCTAGCCAATCAGATATTACCTACAAGTGACTTGGTGAAAACAAAATGGCGATGCAGCCACATAGGCGGAAAGGTGAAAATAAATAAGTGATTTGTATGACCGAGAAGGACTTGTTCTCGCTAATATTGCACTCAATCAATTTGCTAATAAACGTTTGTAAAATTGTATTTTATAGGAGGAAGAGGATCGGATTACGGTCGTCGCGATCAGGCCTGGGGGTAGGTGTATTGTTCTTCTCTCGACAGAGATCTAAAACTAATTTCCACGATCAAATGCGCTTAAAAGTAATGAAGAACTTACTAGGTATTGCTGGATGAGCGTTTTTCTTTTGTATTTAACACATTGACCCCTCAACCGGCCTGTATCAACCCAAAAAAATCGTAAATGCAAAATAAACACAACAAGATGAAGATACTTAGGCATCAGGGATAAATGGTCTAGAAGATATACATCCAAACAAGGTGTTGGCAACTACTCTTAAGCCAAATAATAGCACAGGTTCTTTGACAAATTTCTAATCGAACAAGGAAAGAAAAGCAGAATCACCCCTCTCAATAAAACACTCAAAATACCACACAAGGGAGAGAGATCAGCAAACATAGCTCAAGACACAAATAGATACCTTTATTCTGATCCTCCAGGTTCATTTCCATGGCCTCAAAACACAATGTCCACTCCTTGAAGGCTTGTAAAACAACTTGGATGCCATCACGGATTGCATAGCCTTCTGGGAGATCCAGGGAAAAATTCACGAGGGAAGGGCCAGTCAACACTCCTCTCCCCAAAGTCTGATGGTTTTTTATAAGTCTTTTCACCCCGAAGCCAAACAAATCAAAACAAATCAATTTGGTTTCAGAAAAGACAGCAATTAGGAGAGCTGTGATGATTCATTAGAAAATTATTTTCTCATCCAGGCAAAGCCAAACAGGAAAAAATCACTATGAATCCACCTTTGCTTGCAAATATCCATAAGCAAAGCACTCAATTATGCCCCAATAGACTTTATGGTATCCCAAAACACTCTACTAATATTCTCACAGCTGTATTTTTGATGAAAAAATACAAGCAACCATCAAGGTGTGCTCGCTTCAGCACAATTACGAGGGATTAAAAGTGGGGACCGCAAAGCACTGTTGGAAAGCTAGGATACTGCTACCTAGGTGCAGCTGTGTTTGACTTTGACGGGCTGTATAAAACTCAGAATAGGGGGAGGTATCTGTTTTGAGTCTGTTTTCTCTCCATTCAGCTCAAAAATAGCCAGGAGTCAATGGGTTAAATAGCTGTTTGTATATAACTACCTCAATAAGGAAGTTACCCTCTAAATACTGTCACTGTAGCTGCCAACATACCTTATAAGACTATTGCTAATCGACTCACTAGAATTTCTCTATCCATAGCTCGCCAAGATCTGGCTCACCTGGCTCTCCCACTATAAATGGCAGCCCAAGGTCTGCACGGCGGCGAGAAGCTGGTCATCCCTCTGAACTTGACCAGTACACCAGGTTTTTGGGGGATTGTAAGTATTCTACTAAAGCTGTATGAACCACTTTTTGGCCACCCAGGGGGGGGGGGGGGGGTGCGTGCACCCTGTGCACCCCCATGTGTAGCGCCTGCGTATACAGTGGTACATATTTTAAGCAGCCATGTCTGGGACCATGCAGAGTGGCTGCTTCGTAGAGGTTGGTCACTGAAAGGTGGTTTACAAGAAAGCAATGAATCTGAAAAGATGGTAATAGCCATCTAGCATAATGAGTCCAGAATGGCTACCAGGGAGACTAGTGGCATACAATAATCATGCTTTCTAAATCAGCATTTACTTTCTCTGGTACTTGTTACCCTTACTGGACATTTTGTAATTGTAACGTATTGAGTGTGATTACACAATAGTTGTTATTATTTCATTACTATTGCTATTATTATTGTTATTATTTTTAATAAATTATTATTATCATTAATATACCTATTTTGTGTTTTTAGTGTGGCATTCTGTGGAAAGAGATCTCAATGAAAATCCAGGTATAAAGTCTGTTTGTTATATTATACTGCCTACTGATAGCTATGGCACACAGGGAATTTAGTGATTAAATTCCCATGCAGAACAAGGGATTATTAGTTGAAGTCACAAAAACTGCAGGCATTTTGCCATGGTATACTGTAAGTTTGTAATCCCATGATTACAAAGAAAATGATGCGTGAGAACAAATGAAAACAATCCATTCTTTCTTGAAATTTTGCACCTGGAGTAGATATGAGGTGATCAGGTTGTATTACCTTGGATATTACCACTCTCTAGTATCCATTGGCACTGTCCTGGGCCAGCTGAAAGCATAGCAATCCACATAAAGTTGATTTTTGTATGCCATTAATGATCAATGAATTTTCCACCTAAAAAAAAGGTTTGGATAAACAAATTGGGGCTTTAAGCATTGTGTTTTCAGTCTTCTACTCTGTAGGGTATTTTACTAGGGAATAGTTATCAATGTTTTTCAATCTTTTCTTTCACTTGTGAAGCTAGGTCTTTTTTATATTTCAGGAAAAGTAACTATATTCACACTCAAAGAGTTCAATCCTGGAAACCAAGGTAAAGCTTAATATGTTAAGGCCTTTCATTAACTTTCAAAGTAGGCGGTTGAGATTGATAAGTAGGGGGTGGAGGTTATTATTTTTTTTAAGTTGACTGTTTAAAAAAAGTAACCGGCGCTCAATGGAAAATAGCTGGCCACTCCGCCGGCCGCTGGGGCATAATGAAACCCCTAATGTTAAATAAAAATGCAGATTCAACCAGTTATTACTGTCTAACCAGTGACACAATCGTGAAAAAAAAAAGAATAAACATGCTTCAAAACATGCCAAAAACTTAGACATGGCATAGCAGTCACTGCTATAGCCTACGACACACTAGGCAACTTTTATGCTCTTATACGAATGAATATCAATCGCCAGATGAAAATCACATGGTCTGTATGCTAGTGCTGTTGAGACGGCCATTAAATTTGGTCATACGAGAATACGAAATTAACTAGTGTATCATAAGACAGAGAGTGGCAACTCCTAGGAGCCTATTTTTTCATGTGCTATTTGGAATATTACACCTTTTATATTGGTGTACAATGCTTAGGTTTCATTGCCAATGCCAAGCCTAGCACTTCTAAACTTACTGAAAACCTCTCAAATATAAATGGCATCTGAACTCCAACTTTTTAAAATCTTTTTCCAGAGGGACCTTATTCTACTTTTGATGTTGATGGTTTTTTTGCTGACCTAAACAAGACTTTCTATCAACAATCGTCCCACTACCACCCTAACCTGATGCAGGGTGTAGGTAGCTACCAAGGCACACAACCAACTCCAAATCAGCAACTGAAGTCATAGAATGAAAGACATTTATCTAGGAAATGCCAAGAGTAGTGTGATATCCGGGGGGGGGGGGGGGGGGGGGGAAGAAAAGTAGACGGGGGTGATCATCACATCTTTTAGGGAATAAATTTCAACCAACCCATATCCCATATCCCTTAGGGGGTGTTGAAGGATTTTTCTTATTCTGCTATCTCTTAGGGTATAAAATGCAAACTAACTGCTATTCCTTAGGGGGTATTTTATTTTTTTCCTGATTCTTTTATTTACACCCAATTTGCTATCTCTCAGGGTTAACAATTCCTTCTACCACACCCAATTTGCTATCTCTTAGGGGTAAGAATTTCTGTTGACCACACCCAAAGTGCTATCCCTTAGGGCAAAAATTGGTTTTTCAGACGATCACTCCGTCTGTTTTTATGAGCCCCCCCCCCCCCCCCCCCCCCCCCCCCCCCGGGGTGAACTCAATGGGAAGACGGAGGAGGACTATTGCCCCCTTTGATATCATTTATTACTTAAAGGTCAGGCATGCCACCATTTTACCCCGTCAAAAAGCATCCATTCCCATCAGCTAATTTTAGCAATTAACTAAGATGCTTTTAATCAAACATTGTTGCTCAAGTATCAGACTTGAATTGGGGGTGGTTATTTTGAAGTTTGATTGAAAGTAGACTGGTGTATTTTCAAATGTAAACAATAGCAAAGTGGATGGTGCCAATCAATGTGGCAATTAATTTTTTTCAGAAGCTTGTAGAGAAAACCTTATTTTTCTATTTTCTGCTCACTAAACCAACACATTTGCTTTACTGAAAAGAGGACTAAAACACTTATTTGAACAAACTATAACAAATGCAAACACCAAAGCTTTATTTTATACCAAGGCATTTTATTTATTTTAATTAGAGTATTTGCATATTCAATTGAAAATGTTGCCCAGTCATGGTAGAAATTATCTCTTGCCTGTAACGATTGTAGAGAAAAACATTTATTCAAATGAACTCATCTTAATAGATCGCAAAATATTGTCCTCTGTTTTGTGGTAAAGGTTTTCTTTTGGATCAAAGGAGAAAAACAATCTTTTAAGGCTTTGCCATTGTAAAAATGCTGACATTAAACAATTATTGGATGAGGTTTTGGTGTTATCCAGTATAGTAAATTTCAAGACAAAAGGAGTCAGGCGAGGCAGAGAATGATTCCACTTGGTGAGACATTGCTTATTCCGGATATCACTAAAACCCAATTCAATAATGTATTTTTATTATAAATTGATTCAGGAAAACACACATTCAAAAAAACAAAATTTATTCCTGATTCCTGCCACTTCTCACAATCAAATCTTTGCCCACTTGGCCCAAGATGCATTGCGTTTTTCTGTAGTCTAATTATTTTAATGAGCTGAATATTCTATTAAAGGAGAGCGTCACGGTAACCCGATTACCCTTCTAATAAAGATACTGAGTACTCGCTTCGATCCAAATTTGTGCCTGATTTGACATCCAATAGTGATCGCTGGACCTCTGCTCGCTTGCTAAACCTCACAAACGACTCCAAAGTTCATCTCACTGATTTTTTTAAGCAGAAAACGATTATCCTTGAAAATAAAACGCTAGCTAATAAGAAAAAACATTGTTCGTAACAGAAACTTGGATTTAGCTTTCGGATGGGCAGTAAAACAGAGAGAATTTTGAAGATTTATCAACGGCACTTTTCCCCCTTCTCAGAGATCGATCCGGGCTATCCGTTTCCGTCGGCTAGAGAAGGTGTGACGCTCCTCCTTTAAGCTTGCTGATCATTGAAGAACCATTCCAGATGAAATCTATGTATTCTACCCTGTTTTTATCAATGATTCATTCTACTTTTTTTTAGACCAAACAAAACAAAAAACTTTGTGAAGCTACTCATGCACAAGGGGGCCCAAAGACTTTTGGTCTATTACCAGGAGATTTGATACAAAGTAGAGTGCTACCCTGGTCTAAAAACATTAATTATTAATGTTCTACTTTGTACCAGATATCCTGGTAATAGACCAAAAGTCTTTGGGCCCTCAAAATACACTATGAGCAAGATACTCCGGTTGAAGATTTTTCTGAGCACTTCCCTAAAGACCACAAACTCAGAAAAATCTTCAACCGGAACACAATCAAAATCAGTTATAGCTGCATGAGCAACACCAAGCAGATAATTGACAGCCACAACAAACGCATAATCGCATCAATAACAACCGAAGACGCTCCCACCTCCCTCGCCACCGCCAATAACAAAACATGCATCTGCAGACAAAAGAACGCGTGCCCCCTTGACGGAAACTGCGTCTAATCATCTGTTATCTACCAAGCTACCGTAACAAGAAAGGACAACAACACCTCCGAAACCTACGTAGGACTAACCGAGAACGAACTCAAGACAAGATATAGAAATCACACCGCCACATTCCGACACGCTAAACACAGAAACTCGACCGAACTAAGCAAGTACATATGGAACCTTAAAGACAACGACATAGAACACTTTATTTCATGGAAAATCCTGTCATCTCACTCCGCCTACAACAGCTCTAGCAAAAGATGTAATCTCTGCCTCAAAGAAAAACTTATCATTATCCGCCAACCCAAGCTATCAATTTTAAACAAGCGTAACAAGCTAGTGTCTTCGTTCCGCCACAGGAACAAAGCCTTGTTATGCAACAGCTGAACTATTCAATTTCGTCATAACAGCCATTCAAATTTCGCGCCCTATTTTTATGTTAATTTTATACATAGATAGTATATAAGTGATGGTAGTATTATATTCTTAATAAATCTCCTGATGAGTGGGCAACCACGAAACAGGCTTGTAGATGAAACAACCTTAGCATGTGTTACAACCTACGTCACCTCAGTATCAGAAGTGGCGGTTTACTATACATTCATTCACTGTTATATGAACGCCTGCACTCACGCATTATATATAAAACCAAAAAACAAACAAGCCTCTCTTCAGGTTCATGTAGGTCAGGAGGTTGACAGATATAATGTTATATCTATTTCCAGGAGGTTGACAGATATAATGTTATATGTATTTCTAGGAGGTTCACAGATATAATGTTATATCTATTTCCAGGAGGTTGACAGATATAATGTTATATCTATTTCTTAGTGTTCCTGGATTAACAAAGGAATTAGGATCTTTCACATCAATAATCAATGTAGGAAAGGTTATCTAGAACTCGTAGTTGTGGCATGTCTCCTTAGAATGTGTTACAACCTATGTCACCTCAGTATCAGAAGTGGCGGTTTACTATACATTCATTTATCAGAAGGCAATTCCATCAAGGTTTTCTTCTTTTATTTTTTTATAATGGAAATGTAGCTTAAAGTATATTATTAAGCTTTCATGGTTTATATTAATAGCTATACACAACTTTACATCTACAAAAATAACTTCAGGGAATTTACAAAAATATGGCAATGTACATGTACCAAAACAAGGATAGCTTGTGGTTTATAAGATACAGGCTTTCCATCCAAGTTATATGCAGGAAAGTTCAGGGAATATATGAGTGAAAAGTGGCTTAATTAGTGTTTTAAATTTGCAACAATTTCTTTTGGCAATTTGATTACAAATTATCCCCAAAATTATGTAACATTGATATAAATATTAATAGACAGAGATGTGAAGATTTTAAGTTAATAATTAATCTTTACTCATGGCACAGTAAGTCAATCAGTAGAGGGGCGATCTTTTGGGAGACCAAATGTGTGTCACCATGTTTTTATATCATTATAATATAATGATACAAGCTAAAATGTGCGAGAAACATATATTTATGGTCATAGCACAACCATTCTTGCTATACAACCATCAGCATTTTGACACAGTTCCAGAATGTCACACAACTACGCAAGCAAGCCATGCATGGCAATCCCAGTGATCTGCAAAGCTGCTACCTAAATGTTTTTATGTTGGTTCCTGGACAATGACTGGATGTGCTGGCAATATCCTGTGGCAACCACCAATGTCTCAATGTGCTCTTCAATACCTATACCAAATCCAATTTTTCATGGCATGCCAACTAGGACAACAGTAACCATGTCTTTTTGATGCACCATTGTCTTTTTTCTCAACCAATAATGTCATATGTATTCATTGTTGTGTGCCATGTCAAATATTTTTAAGTAACACACCATGGAACATGTATTTCACCGCATATGCAGTACCAATGAAATCCTTTCTCTGTGATGATACCAGAATCATCACCTGAATAAACAAATTTCACGTCGAATGACCAGCATGTCAAACTTTATTCCACTTGTGTTTTCTTCTGCTATGACTGCTGAGGGAACAGTACTGCATTCAAGAATCAGGATCAGGCCCACTCAACTTCAGATGAAATCTATAGGGAAACCAAAGGGTACATTAAAGATCATTGACCAGCCACTCTTTTGTCATAGTTTACATTCGAGAATACAACAGCTTATTTAAAGAACACTTTAAAACAACTGTCAAGAATAAAATCCGCTTCTCTATAAATATAATATTTAGCATGTATATCTATAAATATAATATTTTTTAGAATGTACATCACACATAAAGCAAAAGGAGATGCTTGGAAAACTGAACAGTTTGTATGTTTACTGTAGAGTAAACCAACTAGATTCTCTATACGTAATGTTAATCACGGGGTCATGTAGAAAGTATCAGCAGATTTCACCACATTGGATTGATGCACCACAGACAAAACAATCTTCTTTGGAGATACTAGATTCAATCCAAATTTACATAAAATGTATGTATCTATACATCAGTTTTAAAAAGGATGCACTTGAGAATCCATGTGCTGTAACCCACAGTGTCAACGGCAACATACTTACCTCGTCTGTAAGTTCATAATCTTGGTTGACTTGTGTCAGTTCTCAGTGGCTTTGGACCTAACAAAACACAACTTAGTGATCATACTGGTCCAGCTACAGGTGGATTAATTAGTAGTGCTGCAAGAAACACCTATACATCTTTGGTGGTGAAAGGCATTAAAATGTAGGCCAAAGACTGAGCACATTCCATAAGCATTATGTTGAAGACACTAACATCATCAGAAATAGTTGTCATAAAGGATTACTTAGACTGTGTATGAAACCATCCATTAGTTGAGTATGGCTGGTCCAGTGAAATCATTTGGGACAGATATCAGAACCTTGACAAGGACATCGAGAGGCTATTGAACTAATACAAGTATACTGCAACTGGCACGGGTTAACTGGTTACACATGTAGCAAAATGGCGCCATGAAGTGAATCCACTATGGGCTTGGCCGATAAGCTGTATTGGTTGCCAGAACCAAAGAGAAATAGGAGGCAATCTTTGGCAACACATGAAGTAAAGAGAGATGGACTATGATGCAGTGATCCATGTAAAGTGATGCAATCAGCAACAAAAGGCGGTGAAGTCAGTGTTGTTAGATGGTGACATTGCCAGTATAGCTTGATGATGCAACTCGGGACAAAATATGATGACGTAATCGGACAATGAAGTGTCCACAGATATTGTGTGTGGACTGATTAGTCATCTCTGATTAGTTTGTGCAACATTATGATACAATCATAAACCTAACTTTATGATGTAATCAGTGACAAAATAACTGCCACTCCTCAGCTGACCAACAGCGAACATCATGCAATCAAAATGATATGGTGACAACACAACTGGTCTCAACAGCAGAACTTGAAGTGTTAGGCGATGTGCGTGATGTTAAACAATGTCACGCAATCCATCTGATACAAGTACATCACAGCCTGACTGACACCCTTTTTATATTCAAGTCCTTGTTGCAATTATGGTGCAAGATTGCTGCCCAAATGGTAATAACTTGTGCAATATCACTCCTATCACGTGCACAAGACTCCAAGTGCTGATATAGCGATGTTCAAACTCACTGTTCAAATCGACCGGTCGGACTAAGGCGGTTACGTACGTGTGGTCTGGAACATGGCAACACGAGCCGCTACTGACTTCACTTCAGTCTGGGAAAAGAATGTGATCGGGGCGTGCGTAAGTATGTGTGTGCTCTACGCAATCCATTTGTGATACAACTTATGCGAGATACAAGCCATGTGGGACCCAGCCTCAGCACAGCGAAGAAAGCTTCATAAACTGCTACACCAGCATATGGCATTTTTGTATAGCGAGTGATCATTCTAACAACCTGTTGCGAACCCCAATAATTCGAAAAAATATACAACGATCGAGTTTGAAAGTGGAAAATATATATTTGGCAACCAAGCCAAACAAGTTCGCTTTCTAGTTGTAGTATTGCCATAAAATAGGTCATGATGCAAAGATTGCAAACGTGGCAGTCTACTCAACTTAAATGGACAACAAAGAAATAGACACTCACAACATACTGTCTCCAACGCAACTAAGGGAGCAAATTTCAGGAAGTCCTATACCCTCCTTTATATACACAACAGAAAACTGAGAACATTCTTAATTTAAACAAAAAATATGAATGCCTAATTGATGATTACGAACAATCGAGAAATACGCGGCTGCGAAAAATTGTACTTTTTGTGGACAGAGTTTTTGCACAGCGTAATTTTCTCATTTTTTTGCCAAGTCTGGGTTGGAAGCAAATCTTGTTAACCAAAAATTGCACTTTGTCGGGTCGGCTTACCTTGGATGACTGACGTGTAAGAGACTTGGTTTTATCCGCTGACCATCTATCCCTTAATCCTTTGCCAGTTGAACCCGCGGTCGTGGAAGCGTCCATACTGGCGGCACGATAGGTACGTCGGGAGCTATCGGGTTCCGTCGGTTTCGAGTCGTTTGAAGTCGTTTTCCTCAAAGGAGGCTTCGTGTGGTCGAGCCGTCGGCTGAGTACGGAGTCAGAATCCGACTGTCTGCGACGAGTTTCCGAGGTAGAGGATAATGGGCCGACTGAAAATTAACCAACGTATAAAGCATATAGGTAATGAAGAGTTTATTAATAGTAACTTTAAAGTCAACGAGTGTAATTTGTCCAACTCCCTACATTTCAGTTCAATAAAGGGGAGTCTGAAAATCTGGTCTACGCAAATCCCGCTCCACTTCTCGGTCGTGGTAACTAAAAATCTATTGCCGGTACCCTAAGCCCCGGTTTATGTCCTCAAAATAAGGCCACCGCATTTCCCGTTTTACCCCTTCAGAACGTAATAATAAAGACATCCTGAGGGGTAATGTTGACAGGCGTAGCTCTGTGTAGTGTCTGTGCCTCTCACAACTATATTCTGGGTTCCGATAAGAGATGAGTCTGTTGGTCATCGCTTTTTTACCGAGGATTTTTTTCCGTACTCTCCGGTTTTCCTCACTCCACAAAAATCCACATTTTCGGTTTTCAGACATGAGTTATATTGGCTTCCGTCATATTTATGCCTGCGGCTTGATCACGTTTTTTCAACTTCCTACTTATTCAGTATTTTAAGCGCAAGGAGGGTAACAGGAATTCCAAATTTATCTATTTACCTTTACTTCGCGGGTTTGCCTAAACCTATCAGTGTATGACTCACCTGCTTTCGTCGTATCCACAAGTGGAGTCTGTCTGTCTTTTGCTTCAAGCTCGGTCTTTAGCCGTCTATTCTCCGCCCTTAGATCACTGATCTGTTTGCGGAAATACTCGCTGGCGCCGGCGGAAGAGGAAGCAGACCCTCTCCGTCCCCCATCCAGCAGCCGCGCCTTGTACTCCCGCACGTCTTCCGTGTGCCGCTGAATCTCCTCATCCAGACGCTCCTTTAGGCTCTTCACCTGGGGGGAAAGGTTCACATGTAAAGGAATCCTGAGACAGAGGTGGATATACGGGATTCAGATGGGAGAAAGGTTCACATTGTCAAGGAATTCTGAGACAGCGTTTGATATACGGGATTGAAATGCGAGAAAGGTTCACGTCAAGGAATCCTGAGACAGAGAGATGGAAAATACGGGATTTAGATGTAAGAAAGGTCCACATGTCAGTGAATACTGAGAGAGAGGTGGAAATACGGGATTGAGATGTGAGAAAGGTTCACATGTCAAGGAATCCTGAGACAGAGGTGGAAAATACGGGATTCAGATGCGAGAAAGGTTCACATGTCAAGGAATCCTGAGACAGAATATATGGTATTCAGATAAAAGAAAGTCATTCATGAGATAACCGCTTATACCCAACTCCTCTTTGTGCCTCAACTTTAGCAGATATCTACATTACAATAGTCACTCGTGAGATAACCACTTATATCCATCTCTTCTTTGTGTCTCAACTCTAACAGATAACTACATTACAATAATCACTTTTGATGTTGATGGTTTTTTTGCTGACCTAAACAAGACTTTCTATCAACAATCGTCCCACTACCACCCTAACCTGATGCAGGGTGTAGGTAGCTACCAAGGCACACAACCAACTCCAAATCAGCAACTGAAGTCATAGAATGAAAGACATTTATCTAGGAAATGCCAAGAGTAGTGTGAACTCCGGGGGGGGGGGGGGGGGGGGCTCTTCAGAAAAGTAGACGGGGGGTATCATCACATCTTTTAGGGAATAAATTTCAACCAACCCATATCCCATATCCCTTAGGGGGTGTTGAAGGATTTTTCTTATTCTGCTATCTCATAGGGTATAAAATGCAACTAACTGGTATTCCTTAGGGGGAGTATCAGAAGTGGCGGTTTACTATACATTCATTCACTGTTATATGAACGCCTGCACTCACGCATTATATATAAAACCAAAAAACAAACAAGCCTCTCTTCAGGTTCATGTAGGTCAGGAGGTTGACAGATATAATGTTATATCTATTTCCAGGAGGTTGACAGATATAATGTTATATGTATTTCTAGGAGGTTCACAGATATAATGTTATATCTATTTCCAGGAGGTTGACAGATATAATGTTATATCTATTTCTTAGTGTTCCTGGATTAACAAAGGAATTAGGATCTTTCACATCAATAATCAATGTAGGAAAGGTTATCTAGAACTCGTAGTTGTGGCATGTCTCCTTAGAATGTGTTACAACCTATGTCACCTCAGTATCAGAAGTGGCGGTTTACTATACATTCATTTATCAGAAGGCAATTCCATCAAGGTTTTCTTCTTTTATTTTTTTATAATGGAAATGTAGCTTAAAGTATATTATTAAGCTTTCATGGTTTATATTAATAGCTATACACAACTTTACATCTACAAAAATAACTTCAGGGAATTTACAAAAATATGGCAATGTACATGTACCAAAACAAGGATAGCTTGTGGTTTATAAGATACAGGCTTTCCATCCAAGTTATATGCAGGAAAGTTCAGGGAATATATGAGTGAAAAGTGGCTTAATTAGTGTTTTAAATTTGCAACAATTTCTTTTGGCAATTTGATTACAAATTATCCCCAAAATTATGTAACATTGATATAAATATTAATAGACAGAGATGTGAAGATTTTAAGTTAATAATTAATCTTTACTCATGGCACAGTAAGTCAATCAGTAGAGGGGCGATCTTTTGGGAGACCAAATGTGTGTCACCATGTTTTTATATCATTATAATATAATGATACAAGCTAAAATGTGCGAGAAACATATATTTATGGTCATAGCACAACCATTCTTGCTATACAACCATCAGCATTTTGACACAGTTCCAGAATGTCACACAACTATGCAAGCAAGCCATGCATGGCAATCCCAGTGATCTGCAAAGCTGCTACCTAAATGTTTTTATGTTGGTTCCTGGACAATGACTGGATGTGCTGGCAATATCCTGTGGCAACCACCAATGTCTCAATGTGCTCTTCAATACCTATACCAAATCCAATTTTTCATGGCATGCCAACTAGGACAACAGTAACCATGTCTTTTTGATGCACCATTGTCTTTTTTCTCAACCAATAATGTCATATGTATTCATTGTTGTGTGCCATGTCAAATAATTTTGAGTAACACACCATGGAACATGTATTTCACCGCATATGCAGTACCAATGAAATCCTTTCTCTGTGATGATACCAGAATCATCACCTGAATAAACAAATTTCACGTCGAATGACCAGCATGTCAAACTTTATTCCACTTGTGTTTTCTTCTGCTATGACTGCTGAGGGAACAGTACTGCAGTCAAGAATCAGGATCAGGCCCACTCAACTTCAGATGAAATCTATAGGGAAACCAAAGGGTACATTAAAGATCATTGACCAGCCACTCCTTTGTCATAGTTTACATTCGAGAATACAACAGCTTATTTAAAGAACACTTTAAAACAACTGTCAAGAATAAAATTCGCTACTCTATAAATATAATATTTAGCATGTATATCTATAAATATAATATTTTTTAGAATGTACATCACACATAAAGCAAAAGGAGATGCTTGGAAAACTGAACAGTTTGTATGTTTACTGTAGAGTAAACCAACTAGATTCTCTATACGTAATGTTAATCACGGGGTCATGTAGAAAGTATCAGCAGATTTCACCACATTGGATTGATGCACCACAGACAAAACAATCTTCTTTGATACTAGATTCAATCCAAATTTACATAAAATGTATGTATCTATACATCAGTTTTAAAAAGGATGCACTTGAGAATCCATGTTCTGTAACCCACAGTGTCAACGGCAACATACTTACCTCGTCTGTAAGTTCGTAATCTTGGTTGACTCGTGTCAGTTCTCAGTGGCTGCGGACATTACAAAACACAACTTAGTGATCATACTGGTCCAGCTACAGGTGGATTAATTAGTAGTGCTGCAAGAAACACCTATACATCTTTGGTGGTGAAAGGCATTAAAATGTAGGCCAAAGACTGAGCACATTCCATAAGCATTATGTTGAAGACACTAACATCATCAGAAATAGTTGTCATAAAGGATTACTTAGACTGTGTATGAAACCATCCATTAGTTGAGTATGGCTGGTCCAGTGAAATCATTTGGGACAGATATCAGAACCTTGACAAGGACATCGAGAGGCTATTGAACTAATACAAGTATACTGCAACTGGCACGGGTTAACTGGTTACACAAAATGGCGCCATGAAGTGAATCCACTATGGGCTTGGCCGATAAGCTGTATTGGTTGCTAGAACCAAAGAGAAATAGGAGGCAATCTTTGGCAACACATGAAGTAAAGAGAGATGGACTATGATGCAGTGATCCATGTAAAGTGATGCAATCAGCAACAAAAGGCGGTGAAGTCAGTGTTGTTAGATGAAGACATTGCCAGTGTAGCTTGATGATGCAACTCGGGACAAAATATGATGACGTAATCGGACAATGAAGTGTCCACAGATATTGTGTGTGGACTGATTAGTCATCTCTGATTAGTTTGTGCAACATTATGATACAATCATAAACCTAACTTTATGATGTAATCAGTGACAAAATAACTGCCACTCCTCAGCTGACCAACAGCGAACATATGCAATCAAAATGATATGGTGACAACACAACTGGTCTCAACAGCAGAACTTGAAGTGTTAGGCGATGTGCGTGATGTTAAACAATGTCACGCAATCCATCTGATACAAGCACATCACAGCCTGACTGACACCTTTTTATATTCAAGTACTTGTTGCAATTATGGTGCAAGATTGCTGCCCAAATGGTAATAACTTGTGCAATATAACTCCTATCACGTGCACAAGACTCCAAGTGCTGATATAGCGATGTTCAAACTCACTGTTCAAATCGACCGGTCGGACTAAGGCGGTTACGTACGTGTGGTCTGGAACATGGCAACACGAGCCGCTACTGACTTCACTTCAGTCTGGGAAAAGAATGTGATCGGGGCGTGCGTAAGTATGTGTGTGCTCTACGCAATCCATTTGTGATACAACTTATGCGAGATACAAGCCATGTGGGACCCAGCCTCAGCACAGCGAAGAAAGCTTCATAAACTGCTACACCAGCATATGGCATTTTTGTATAGCGAGTGATCATTCTAACAACCTGTTGCGAACCCCAATAATTCGAAAAAATATACAACGATCGAGTTTGAAAGTGGAAAATATATATTTGGCAACCAAGCCAAACAAGTTCGCTTTCTAGTTGTAGTAATGCCATAAAATAGGTCATGATGCAAAGATTGCAAACGTGGCAGTCTACTTAACTTAAATGGACAACAAAGAAATAGACACTCACAACATACTGTCTCCAACGCAACTAAGGGAGCAAATTTCAGGAAGTCCTATACCCTCCTTTATATACACGACAGAAAACTGAGAACATTCTTAATTTAAACAAAAAAATTGAATGCCTAATTGATGATTACGAACAATCGAGAAATACGCGGCTGCGAAAAATTGTACTTTTTGTGGACAGAGTTTTTGCGCAGCGTAATTTTCTCATTTTTTTGCCAAGTCTGGGTTGGAAGCAAATCTTGTTAACCAAAAATTGCACTTTGTCGGGTCGGCTTACCTTGGATGACTGACGTGTAAGAGACTTGGTTTTATCCGCTGACCATCTATCCCTTAATCCTTTGCCAGTTGAACCCGCGGTCGTGGAAGCGTCCATACTGGCGGCACGATAGGTACGTCGGGAGCTATCGGGTTCCGTCGGTTTCGAGTCGTTTGAAGTCGTTTTCCTCAAAGGAGGCTTCGTGTGGTCGAGCCGTCGGCTGAGTACGGAGTCAGAATCCGACTGTCTGCGACGAGTTTCCGAGGTAGAGGATAATGGGCCGACTGAAAATTAACCAACGTATAAAGCATATAGGTAATGAAGAGTTTATTAATAGTAACTTTTAAGTCAACGAGTGTAATTTGTCCAACTCCCTACATTTCAGTTCAATAAAGGGGAGTCTGAAAATCTGGTCTACGCAAATCCCGCTCCACTTCTCGGTCGTGGTAACTAAAAATCTATTGCCGGTACCCTAAGCCCCGGTTTATGTCCCCAAAATAAGGCCACCGCATTTCCCGTTTTACCCCTTCAGAACGTAATAATAAAGACATCCTGAGGGGTAATGTTGACAGGCGTAGCTCTGTGTAGTGTCTGTGCCTCTCACAACTATATTCTGGGTTCCGATAAGAGATGAGTCTGTTGGTCATCGCTTTTTTACCGAGGATTTTTTTCCGTACTCTCCGGTTTTCCTCACTCCACAAAAATCCACATTTTCGGTTTTCAGACATGAGTTATATTGGCTTCCGTCTTATTTATGCCTGCGGCTTGATCACGTTTTTTCAATTTCCTACTTATTCAGTATTTTAAGCGCAAGGAGGGTAACAGGAATTCCAAATTTATCTATTTACCTTTACTTCGCGGGTTTGCCTAAACCTATCAGTGTATGACTCACCTGCTTTCGTCGTATCCACAAGTGGAGTCTGTCTGTCTTTTGCTTCAAGCTCGGTCTTTAGCCGTCTATTCTCCGCCCTTAGATCACTGATCTGTTTGCGGAAATACTCGCTGGCGCCGGCGGAAGAGGAAGCAGACCCTCTCCGTCCCCCATCCAGCAGCCGCGCCTTGTACTCCCGCACGTCTTCCGTGTGCCGCTGAATCTCCTCATCCAGACGCTCCTTTAGGCTCTTCACCTGGGGGGAAAGGTTCACATGTAAAGGAATCCTGAGACAGAGGTGGATATACGGGATTCAGATGGGAGAAAGGTTCACATTGTCAAGGAATTCTGAGACAGCGTTTGATATACGGGATTGAAATGCGAGAAAGGTTCACGTCAAGGAATCCTGAGACAGAGGTGGAAAATACGGGATTTAGATGTAAGAAAGGTCCACATGTCAGTGAATACTGAGAGAGAGGTGGAAATACGGGATTGAGATGTGAGAAAGGTTCGCGTATCAAGGAATCCTGAGACAGAGGTGAATATAAGGGATTTAGATGCGAGAAAGGTTCACATGTCAAGGAATCCTGAGACAGAGGTGGAAAATACGGGATTCAGATGCGAGAAAGGTTCACATGTCAAGGAATCCTGAGACAGAATATATGGTATTCAGATAAAAGAAAGTCATTCATGAGATAACCGCTTATACCCAACTCCTCTTTGTGCCTCAACTTAAGCAGATAACCACATTACAATAATCACTCGTGAGATAACCACTTATATCCATCTCTTCTTTGTGTCTCAACTCTAACAGATAACTACATTACAATAATCACTCGCGAGATAACCGCTTTACCCACCTCTTCTTTGTGTCTCAACTCTAACAGATAACTACATTACAATAATCACTCGCGAGATAACCGCTTAACCCACCTCTTCTTTGTGTCTCAACTCTAACAGATAACTACATTACAATAATCATTCGCGAGATAACCGCTTTACCCACCTCTTCTTTGTGTCTCCTGCGTTTCACATCCAATAGTGACTCGAGCTCCTCAATCTTGAATTCGAGATCTCGAACTTTGCTCTCCTGTTGCTCGGAGCTGGCGTCCCTCGCTTGCTTAGGTTCCGGGTTGCGGGCTTCTGCCTCGAGAAGCTCTTTTCGATGCTCCTCTTTTAGGTTCTCTATGCTTTTAGCATGACCCTCTTTTACCTGAGAACAAGCATTAGAAATCAGATACCCGGCGTGCAGCGCGGTCGCAGCCACGAAAATACGATCCATCCTTATTGAAGAACCACCAGAATTGAATGGCATCAATGAATTGAATGGTATATCAATGCATGTCGCTTAAGAGAATCCTAGTTATATACCTGGCCTTGTCTAGTCGCCAAACAAGAATATAAAAAATGCTTAAAAAGGATGTCAATTAGTTTGATTGCTTTTTAGTGATGTGAGCAATTTTTCATTGCTCATAAAGGTACAAAAACCTTGCCCCTTTTAGGAAAACCCACCTATTTCCCACCGGACTTCTCACCTCTCCAACCCTCTTCCAACAGACTACGTCCCCCCTTACTCTCTCTCGTTTATACAAGTTTTATCTCCTTGATGCTGTCCTTGAGTTCCTTTACTTGAAGACGCATCTCACCTGTCCAACCCTCCTCCAATAGGCTAGCCCCCCCCCCCCCCACTTACTCTCTCTCTCTCTCTCGTTTATACAAGTTTTATCTCCTTGATGCTGTCCTTGAGTTCCTTTGCTTGAAGACACAAACTCCCCTTTCCCAGCCCATCCGCTAAGACTTCACCACACCTCTTCGAACTCTCTCGTGTGTTCTAGTTATATTTTCTCTATGCTGTCTTGGAATCCCTTCATTCGAAGTCGTAAATCCCCTATCTTCCCTTCCCCAGCCCATCCGCTAAGACTTCGCCACACCTCTTCTAACTCTCTCGTGTGTTCTAGTTTCATCTCCTCTATGCTGTCCTCAAGTCCCTTCACTTGAAGTCGTAAGTCCTCCACATCTAGCAGTTTCTCCTCGCCCAGCTTGTCCTTGTACACGCGCAGCTCGTTCTCGTGTTGAACCTGGAACAACGGATTACGATGCATGGAAAAAACCATAAGAAAAATGAGATTAAAAGTGATCGCGGATCATCTCTACACGTGGATACAGTTGACTACTGATGAGTCAAGCTCTCAGTAAATTGAACCCTCGCTAACTCCAACCTAAAACTAGCTTACTTTTTAAATTTTACTTTTACCCCGGTAATATCTATTTTTTTAGCATGACTTCTTTCTAATGTGATATCTGTTTCTCTTCAAATTATGTTCTACATATTTCTACCCTTACATCTGCATTTTACCGAAAAAAAAAACTCTCCGACAACTCGAACTCTCCGACAACTCGCACTCTCCGACAACTCGCACTCTCCGACAACTCGCACTCTCCGACAACTCGCACTCCCCGACAACTCGCACTCCCCGACAACTTGCACTCCCCGACAACTCGCACTCCCCGACAACTCGCACTCTCCGACAACTCGCACTCTCCGACAACTCGCACTCTCCGACAACTCGCACTCTCCTACAACTCGAACTCCAGATAACTCGAACTCCAGATAACTCGAACTCCAGATAACTCGAACTCCCAGATAACTCGAACTCCCAGATAACTCGAACTCCCAGATAACTCGAACTCCCTGATAACTCGAACTCCCTGATAACTCGAACTCCCAGATAACTCGAACTCCCTGATAACTCGAACTCCCTGATAACTCGAACTCCCTGATAACTCGAACTCCCTGATAACTCGAACTCCCTGATAACTCGAACTCCCTGATAACTCGAACTCCCTGATAACTCGAACTCCAGATAACTCGAGCTCCAGATAACTCGAACACCAGATAACTCGAACACCAGATAACTCGAACACCAGATAACTCGAACTCTTGATAACTCGAACTCCACGATAACTCGATCTCTTGATAACTCGAACTCCACGATAACTTGAACTGCCTGATAACTCGAACTCCCCGATAACCGAACTCCCGAAAACTCGAACTCCCTGATAACCCGAATTCCTGATAACTCGAACTCCACGATAACTCGAACTCCTGATGGCTCAAGCTCCCGATAACTCGAACTCCCAACTAACTTGAACTTCCATAACTCAAACTGAAATAAATTTCCTTGCGCGCTTGATGTTCGCTCACCTCCATGTCCTCCATCCTGAGTTTGAGCTCGTCCATCTCTAGCTTCAGGTCCTCGTAATCCGACGACAGGTCTGGCGAGTCGCCCTCCTGGTTCTTGGACTCTTTCTCGCGCTCAAACGCGTCCTGAACGGGACAAAACACACGGCACTAGGTTAAAACTCGCTCAGTACTCGCTCATGATCGAGTCCCTGTTGACTCTTTCTCGCGCTCGAACGCGTCCTGAACGAGACAAAACACACGGCACTAGGTTAAACTCGCTCAGTACTCGCTCATGATCGAGTCCCTGCTTACTATTTCTCTCGCTAGAACGCATTGGGTTAAATATCTCATGGCTAATAACCCGCTCCCTGTTGACTCTCTCGATTCTTTATCGTCCTTAAACGTATCTTGATCGAGAAAAAAACAGTCAGTGCGTTTTCTTTACCGTTCAAGTTTTTTTTTTGTCAAGAGACGAGTCAATTCAGTGAATACTCGCTTGCAAGGAAACAATATTCTATAAATAAAGCATAGCCCACTAGCAAGTTTACTCGCTGATACCTTGTTGATCTCGCGCAGACATGACGGAACAACACTGAAGACGCGCACTTCGAAGAGATGGAGAAAGAAGATACAATTTCTTACAATGACAATCAGTTCCTTGTATTCTGGACTGATTTTTCCCTTTTCAAAACACAAATAACGTGAGGCCAAAATGCATATACCAAGATTTTGGCTTTTTAAGAAAATTTTTCTTTGATGATCCTTGCGCTATGTTTGAGCTCAGGGACGAAAAGCTCAAATTTCAATGACATTACAAAAAGTCGCCTTCAATATGTTTGATATTACTCACTAAGTACTTTGGGGAATTTTCCGCATTATTTGATGTTAAATTTGCTTATTGAAAACGTCAAGTCACGCTTTCCCGTCATGTCTCTCGCCATGCATTCGATCCCATGCCAATCATGTCTTCGATATCTTCTCTCTCCTCTCCCCCCTGCCCTGCGTCCGTTTTTTTTGCGCTCGCCCCCAGGGACCACGCGACCTAAATTACGAGATGGCGAGGGCCGGATCACCGAAGGGAGAAGGTTTTCCGCGATTATAACACCGAGTACCGCCTGCCAGCAGGCTATCTATTGCTCTTCTCGTCAATAGCTCGCCCCATACCGTGTATACATAAATCTCGCGCATGTATTTTTATGTCTACTAATTCTACCTTGTTATGCGCGTGTTGTTTCAAGAGTGTCTGGCAGACACCATTTTGTGGCATCCTAGCAAAACTACCAAGTGTAAAATAACATCATTTCCATCGCCTAATTTTGGGAATATTTTCAATTGAATTTCATAAATAAGGCGTCAAACCTTGGTTTAATATTGTGACTTCGACGTTGCATGATTCGTACACAAACGTGTGAATGAGTAGGGCTAAACAAAAACTCTCCTCTCATCAACAACCCATTGCATACCTTGTACATGTTAATCTCGCGCATGTATTTTCTGTCAATGTCTTCTATTTCTTTCTGCATCCGGTAAATCTTGTTGCTCATTTCCTCGTTCCGCCGGAGTCCGAACATGGTGGCAGCTTCTTGTCTCTTGACAGACTTCTCTAGCTCATCTTTCTCTTCGGCAGACTGTTTACGGATTTTTGCGTTCTCCTCCTCAAGTTCTTTGACCCTTCGCAAGGCCGCCTTAAGAAAAAACGATGTTACAAAACACAGGCAAGTTTTCCTGTTTCTCAGGACATCATAGTACAATAAAGCAAGAAAACAAAGTTGGAATGGTATAACCTTCTGAGCAGTCATTTTTTTCTCATTTGAGAAAAAAAACTTATTCACATGAAAATGTGAGAGTACAATATCGCTGAAAACTTCTCTTCTTCTTTCCTCCCCTTCCATTAACCATATACAGTTTACACTCCCCTCTAAGTGAACCTGTCTCTGACAATGTCTATGTCTATGACTCTAAGTGACCCTGTCTCTGACAATGTCAATGACTCTTCCCTCCCCTCTAAGTGACCTCTGTCTGACCTCTGTCTGACTCCCCCTTCCCCTCTGAGTAAACATGTCTGCTTACTTCTAGGGATACGTTCGCACCATGTCCGCAATGTCCCCGATTATACCAGAGTAAACCTCTGACTCTCCCTTCCCCTCTAAATATGACCATGTCTAAGACTCTTCCCTCCCCTGTCCCTCTCTCGCTGTTGCAATGTCTACTAAGAACTTCTGATAACTTCATGCCAGCCTGTATGACATTTTCCTGACGATCCCCTCCCCCCTTATTAACCATGTTTAATCACCTCTAGTAATAATTTAATGTCAGCCTCTATGACATTCCCCTGAGGCTCCCCTCCCCTCTAATTAACCGTGTTTAACTACCTCTAATGATAACTTCATGCCAGCCTGAATGGCATTCTCCTGACTCTCGCCTCCCTTCTCAGTGACCTCCTCTGGGGAGGCGTTCCCGCTACGTGCGACTTGTATCGCCACCATCATGTCGAGCTTGAGTTGATTCATGTCCTCCTCGTGCTTGTTGTCCTTTTGCGCAAGCTCAGACTCGTACTTACTGCGCAGGCGCCTGACTTCATGCTCAAGGTCCCGGATGCGCTCGGCCTGCTGGGACTCGTCTTCAGGCTCCTGACCGGGACAAGTGACAAGAAGAGCTTCAGATCGCGCCAAAAAAAAAAAAACGTACAGCGGCAGCAATGCTGGCTGGTTTTGCCAGGAGGCTCCTTAAAGTGACAAGTAGTGTGTAAGATTGCGGAAGGAATATGGCAAAACCGACGATAACTACTAAAAAGAAAACTACTTCCATATTTCAACTCAAATTTAACTAGTTTCAATTAAACGGACTCGTTTCTATATTTCAAGCGGGTAAGTTTTACAGCAAGTTACTTGTGTATCGATCCAAACACATTTAACATTAATTTATACATCCCACAAAACGAATTTCCTCCGAGAGTTTTCGCTTGATTTAAAAAGGAGTGTCTGCTATACAAATCAAAACAAATTCGGCATTCGATTTGGCACACCAAAAGCTCGACGTTTGGATCTGTGTCGTGCTTTTGTCGTGCAGCCCGAAAAATGCCGCCGTGCTTAGGAGGGGTCTGGGTGGGGTCCCCACTTACCGAGGTGACAGTGACGGTGGGAGCACCTCCTAGCAGTCTGAGTTCCGCCTGGTGCTCCTCCTGTAGCCGGGCGATCTGCTCCTCATAATCCCGCCTGACTTGCTCTAGCTGTTCCTCGTCAGGCTCGAGGTCGTACTTCTGTGACTTGATGGCCTGAATCACCGTCATCATGTCAACGCGAATCTGATCAAGTTCCTTCTGCTGGGCATCCTGTGGATAACGGAATGGACCAATCACATCAAAGTTGACTTTCAGTAGCACTAGGGTAAACTAAGGCTTTTTATCTGCCGTTCCGGGTGCAAATGCATACATGATAGCCGCCAAGCCGCCCCCCTCTAGCCACTCACTCGCTGGATCCGGAGCTCTTTGTCGTACTTGGCATTCAGCTCGTCTAACTCTTCCTCAAGTTCCCGTACGCGTGCCTTTAGCTGGGCTGTGCCATCAGCGTCTTTACTGGGAGTACTGCAGTTACCAACAGACGCCTGGATCACTGAGGCCATGTCCTTAAACAGGCATAAAATGTCACTATCAACAGGCAAAATAGGTTGGCACATGCGCAGGCGAAAAAATTGTACAAAGGAAAAAAAAGGCTAAATCAAATTTGAAGTTTTAACTACACTGGAAAATGTTGGATCTAAAAAGTTTTTTTTAACCTCCATTTGGCTTTATAGGGTTCAAACACCAACAAACATCACGTGATAACAATTTAATGATCACGTGCGTGAACGTGTTACTCCTCCTTTCGGTTGGTCCAGTTTCTCTGCGTGGCGTATCTTGAGCTGTTGGATCACGTGATTACAACACAATTATCACGTGATAACAAACCAATAATCATGCTTGCAAGTGATACCTCATTTTTTAGTTGGTCCAGTTCCTCTGCGTGGCGTATCTTGAGCTGTTCAATCACGTGATAGCAACCAAATAATCACGTGATATCTAATAATCACGTGTGCGCACGAGGTACCCCACCTTTTTCAGTTGGTCTAGTTCCTCTGCGTGGCGTATCTTGAGCTGTTCGATCTCCTCCATGTACTTAGCGCTCATTTCGCCCATCTCGCATTGCAGCTGCTCCACTTCCGCCTGGTCTCCATGGCGACTGTCACTTGTTCTTTTCAGTTTCTCGATCTCCCGATGATGGGTCTGCTTTAGGACCTCCATCTGGGCTTCGTACCTAACGGGAGAGAATGGGGAGAGTCACATGATGTTCCCAGCTTAACAGAGTCATGCGTCGTCTTAGGTTAACCAAGGGAGAATGGGGACAAGTCATGTGATAATCTTAGGTAAACCAAGAGAGAATGGGGACAAGTCATGTGATAATCTTAGGTAAACCAAGGGAGAATGGGGACAAGTCATGTGATAATCTTAGGTAAACCAAGAGAGAATGGGGACAAGTCATGTGATAATCTTAGGTAAACCAAGGGAGAATGGGGACAAGTCATGTGATAATCTTAGGTAAACCAAGGGAGAATGGGGACAAATCATGTGATAATCTTAGGTAAACCAAGGGAGAATGGGGACAAGTCATGTGATAATCTTAGGTAAAGCAAGGGAGAATGGGGACAAGTCATGTGATAATCTTAGGTAAACCAAGGGAGAATGGGGACAAGTCATGTGATAATCTTAGGTAAACCAAGAGAGAATGGGGACAAGTCATGTGATAATCTTAGGTAAACCAAGAGAGAATGGGGACAAGTCATGTGATAATCTTAGGTAAACCAAGAGAGAATGAGGACAAGTCATGTGATAATCTTAGGTAAACCAAGAGAGAATGGGTACAAGTCATGTGATAATCTTAGGTAAACCAAGGGAGAATGGGGACAAGTCATGTGATAATCTTAGGTAAACCAAGGGAGAATGGGGACAAGTCATGTGATAATCTTAGGTAAACCAAGGGAGAATGGGGACAAGTCATGTGATAATCTTAGGTAAACCAAGAGAGAATGGGGACAAGTCATGTGATAATCTTAGGTAAACCAAGGGAGAATGGGGACAAGTCATGTGATAATCTTAGGTAAACCAAGAGAGAATGGGGACAAGTCATGTGATAATCTTAGGTAAACCAAGAGGGAATGGGGACAAGTCATGTGATAATCTTAGGTAAACCAAGGGGGATGTGATGGTCACGATTTAATGAAAGGCTATAATGGCAGGAAAACACATTCAATTTTCGTTATTGAGGGCACTAACGACAAAAACCGGTAATAACGAAGGCTTTGTCGGGAACCGAAAAATAAATAAATTAAAAATATTATTTCATCTGAAAATGTTTTCGCTTGTCGTTTAACATAATCTTTCGCAAATGTTAACTGTTATCCATATTAAACGAGTTTAATCTGGTGGAGCTGCTAAAAATCGATGTATACTAACATACATAAAAACTCGTGCGACAGATTACTGTTAATTTACTTAACAAAAATTTCAAATTGTTTCGATATGAGGTGAAGAATTCATTGCTCGCATTGTACGCACAGCTGCCGTCTAGTAAACTACACACGTCTACAGAGAATACACAGTTAAAACCACGCTTAAAACATCCCGAGAATTTTCGCAAAGCAGTCGGAACGAATAATTCGAAATCCGAACATAATTTACAAGTATGTAATCATCGCGTGACGGATGTACAGAGAGAATGCGTGACCGTCCCAAAGAGGCAAGTTTGTTTTATTTTTGTCACGATATGGGATATCGGAACTTGTTGAAAAGGGGCTTGAACTTTGGGCAAGTATTAAATACAGCGTCCTGTAACCTTGCAGGGGCAAAAAAGGGGAGATAACAAACGCTAGAAGAAACATGAGTAGGTTTTTATCACGAGCTCGATTTCTCTGCATGACAAATTGAAAACAAAAAAAACTCATGCGAGAAGAATGCTAGTTTGGCTACAATAGCGGCTTAAATCCCCAAATCCCTATGTTAGTTTAGAAGATGGGACTTCAATTATCGAGGAAATAGAATAGGAAGTGATTGATTTGCGCTATTGATCGTTCTATGGGCTTTACATTGTTGTGGTTATGGTTTTATACCGAAGGTCAAATCTGCTCTCGTTGAATGCTGTTACTGTTCTGTTAAAATCTTTCAGCAGATTAACTCCAATTGTCAGCAAACGCGGCCCGAAATTCGCCGATTTAAGGGATATCTGAGAGGTTCGGAAGAGAAGGGTGAAGTCTACGGTGTAGTAGATGACAGGATGGCTCGCTAGTTTGAGTGCTACAACGACTCACCTCTGAGCTCAGGAGTTCGCAGTGAACAGAGCTTTTCTCCTCAAGTTCAAATCTACGGCATCCAGCGAACATATTTACGGCTTGAAACCGTTACCATTATGAGATTTCTCCAAGATCTTCAAACACGTAACGCTCGGTGCGGAAACGAACCCGATTTCTCAGCACTAGACAGCCCCTGTTTGATCTAAGGGCCTTTCAAATCGATCTATTATTCACTCGGAATACATTATCGATGGCAGTGAACCTTGAAAATGTACGAAAGATGCGTGGGTTTGAGAAAACATTGGAGTGGCAGTATGACGGTGCTATCGGGCGAGAGTTTAGTTTGTCCAGAACTCATGCCGGGCGAGAGGTATCGATTTTCAGCTGAAGGGATAACACAGGGTGCATATTTAGGATTGTTTCGGTACATCCTGGCGATAACACCAGGAATCAATGTCAAACTGCGAGAAAAGCAAGACCGAAACTACACAAAGATAAACTACAACCCCAAAACAAGAACGGAACGAGATGACGGACACTTTGCAGACCTCGGCAAAAGACGCGCGAACAGAAATACGCGCGAGATTCGCGACTGCGACTAAGTGTTGTATTGACAATGTTTATATTTGGTTTTGACACCTGAAGGATAAGAATTAGCTCTTGCACAGAAGAGCGTTAGGAGTGTAGAGAGAGCACTGAATCGAGAAGCTATTTAATACGAATTAGTTCCATTATACAGCATATCTATGTCATCTGGAGTAGACGCGAGAACAAAAATATCGAGAAAGCAGTTTTATATTAAATTTTATATTGACAATATTTGAATTAGCCTTTAGCAACTGGATTAGAATTAGCTATTGTACAAAAGCGCGAAGCAAAAATGGAGTTTATTCGAGAGGCTACTTAAAAGGAATTAGGCTCATTATATAAACGTATCTATGTCATCAGAAGTTTTAATACGTGAGATGAGAACCGCTGCGACAGACACCCAAAAAGCAAGAGTCTCCATTACCTGTGTTTCCTTAATATAAAAAAGAGGATAAGGTAACGAAAATGTCTTATTCCGTATAAAACAACGAGTTGGGATGCACTAAATTTAAGATCTATGTATTTTTTTGTATTTACCACATGAATGGGGCACGAAAATCTTACATTGAGCATAGGTCCGGCTGATAAGTATTGTTCGGTGGACAAAAGCCACCTCCTAGGAACCATTGAATAACACAGCTTGTGACGTTAGAGATGTGAATTATCAATCAAACAAAACCATACCTCGAAAGAAGTCCATGTACAACGAGCAAATATTTACAACCCTTTCTTTGAGTCCTCTCAGTCAGGTTTTCAAGATTTTATAGCAGCTCTGCAAGCCGCAAAAGTCAGATTTTTTAATTAGTGTATTAGTACATACTCGAATCACTTCGCTGTCAACGCTAGCGCACGTTCAAACACTCCGCCTGGCTTAATAAGCGATAACGTAATGGTAGACTAAATTGGGGCACTGCACCCGAGACCCAAAGTGCTATTGGCTGTAATATCTCGCTGCATCAATTGTCGCCTTGATTTGTTCCGATTTTTATATGCGATCTTAAAGGCACTCAAACACCTGAGCAAGGGTCCGCAGTTTTAATTTACATCGCGCATTATTATTGGCTAAGGTGAGGGGCCCCGGATGATCCCCTGAAATTTCGATGTGCTTGAAGTTTCCGGCTAGTGCTTGTGCAAATTCTTTATCCGTGCTCGTATTGATTTCCAAATGGCTCGCTGCTACAAATTCATACAAAAACTAGCGGTCTGGCAAAAAAGAAACGAGATGCTAGCCGATGCTTATGAGTACTCGTCAAGGGTCAAAGGTGGTATCTCGTTTGAACCTATACACCCGAATACAACCCAGGGTTCTTAAAGAGACGCTTGTTGGCCGGTAATAACTGACACCTTTCTCTTCTCCCCCCTTCTCCTATCCAACGGGATTTTATTATTTCCCTCATCCAGCCCTATCTCAGCCCCTTTCTCCTATATCTACTTCATTTGGCTACTGTGTCTCACCCTCGAGTTCTTATATCCCTTTACAACATCCTCTAGAATTCCTTTCAATCTTTCCTCCCACCCGCCCCTCCGACCCCTCCCCCTCACCATGTCCTTCTTATTCATGGTAGGGCTCTGCTCCTCCCCTATGGCCTGCCTGACATAGGCCTCCAGTATGTTTCCCCAGACCCTCTGACTTCTACCGTCGGACTCTCCCCCTACTCCCTTTCCCTCACCTTCACTGCACCCTCACTGTCATTCTCCATATCACTCATGGTAGCGCTCAGCTCTACCCCTATGGCCTGCCTCAGAAGCCCCCAGTATGCCCCATGCCTACATTCTACCCCTACCTAGCTACCTCCTACCCCAACCCACCCACGTCCTCCTCACCTTTCCATCATGTCCTTCATGACATTCATATCACTCGTGGTAGCTCAGCTCCACTCCTATGGACTACCTGACAGGGGACTCCAGTATGTTTCCCCCAACCCCTCTGGCTTCTACCTTCAAACTCTCACCCCACCCACGTCCTCCTCACCTTTCCACCATGTCCTTTTGTTATTCTCCATATCACTCATGGTAGCGCTCAGCTCTACCCCTATGGCCTGCCTCACAGAAGCCTCCAGTATGCCCCGTGCCTACATTCTACCCCTACCTACCTCCCACCTACCCCATCCCACCCCCTTCCATGTCATTCTCCATATCACACATGGTAGCTCGTCGCCTATGGCCTACCTCACAGAAGCCTCCAGTATCCCCCCCTACCTTCTACCACTACCTTCTGCCCCATCCCACCCCCCTTCCTTTCTCACCTTTCAACCATGTCTTTCATGTCATTCTCCATATCACTCATGGTTGCGCTCAGCTCCTCGGAGGGCTCCTCCGCTATGGCCTGCCTCATGGAAGTCTCCAGTATGGCCTCCCTGCGGGCGTCCTCTAACTCCTTCTTATGCCTTGCTTTTAGCTTCTCTATCGCTGCATGGTGCGCCGCCTTCAGCTCGCTGATGTCTGACTGAAGGGTGATGACGCGGGAAGTCAGGCGTAAACGCAACTCGTCGCCCTGCGTCTTGGCTGCACCGCTTACCTAAGAGGGAAATGAATACCATCATATGCGAGTCTTCCTCACAGTTGTACGATTCATTAGAGAAGGCAAATCACGCCGCCATGTTATGCTCCCGCAGAATACTAACCCACACAAAACATCAATTTTCATCGGCTAATTCAATCAAGTAACTGATCTACTTACCGTCAAATATTGTTAATAAGATATCAACCGTTAATCGTGGGTGTTTATTTTAAAGTTTTTCTTGCTAATAAACCGATGGATTTTCAATCTCAAACAATAACAAAGGAGTGGTTGATCGACATTCTTGAAATTGGCTCTGACAGCCGTCATTTTTTCATCCTAAGAGCCCCAAGACCATTGAAAATATCAATTTGTATCGTCCTTTCTACAATTCTTCTGGATTTTACGATTGAATTTGGTAAGCCAGTAGCTATATTTTTGGATAATTACTTCGTGTTTATTTTGTGGTCAGTAAAAATGCGAAGGAAACAAGAAACGGAGAGGTAGGGTAAATGCAATTAAGATATCTATTTCAGTGCAAAACATCATCAAAGGAGCGTTTTCTATAACAAATCACTCTTTCCCAATAATACCCGATCCCTATCGCCGAGTTTCTCCACCCCCTGCTAAAATCAACAAAGTCATGCTCTCTAAAATAGTTCTCTCATTCTTATACCCGTAGGGTGTCTTTACTAAGCTTCACCACGCCCTGATACAAAATCAACAAAGGCACCCCCCCCCCCAAAAAAAAAACGGTGCCCTTGCCCCATACCAGTAGGGTGGCTTTACTAAGCTTCGCCACGCCCTGCTACAAAATCAACAAAGGCACCCCCCCCCCTCAAAACAAAAAAACGGTGCCCTTGTCCACATACCAGTAGGTGTTTACTATGCTTCGTCACGCCCTCCCAAAATCAGGCACACATAGGTCCCCTTACCTGTAGGGTGTCGTTGCTGAGTTTCTCCATGTCCCGCTGATGGGATTGCTGGGCTGACTCCAGCTCCTCTCTCATCTTGACCCGTGTCGCGTCCAGGTCCCGCTGCAAGTCCTGCGCACGCCGCCTCTCAGCGTCTCGTTCCCGTTCACTGCACAGTAACCGCGCCATCAGTTCCTGGATTCGTGGGCCATCTGTGGCGTCTGTGCCTAGGGAAATCGGGTAGAGAAAGGAATTGAAGGGAATTGATAGCGTCTGGTAGAGAAAGTATGAATGGGGTACAGATAAAGTATAAATGGAAGGAGGTGCAGCATGGAAACATTCTGAATGTGAACAACGAATATGTGAATGATGAATGAGAATAAGGCGTATAAACAGAATATCTGCGTCTCGATCTAAGTATGCAATGGTAGGCTCTAGTTTAGCCGTTGCTAGGCCTTAACAGCCCAACTAACGACTGCATCAATGGTCACACACGCTTGTCCGTGACTGACTCTTCCGATATTATGCAATATCTTTGCACCTTCTAAGAAAAGTATCGAAAAGGAAAAGAATGCCTAAAACTTTGTGAAAAGATTTTTCCGACTCATCGGATTTAAGACTTCAAAGTTTTTACTTGAACTTGGTAATGGTCAGCAGTTTTACACATGACAGCGATACCAGCGCTTTCCTGAACGGAAGAAATTTCAATCGCGGGACAAACGGCCAGACCAGTTATCCAGCCATTGATGGGGGCACGTTCTGCGCTCACAGAAACGAGCTGGAAATCGAGCCTAATGAATGAGTTATGTGCAATAAAACGCATGTGAATAACATTTGAAATGTGAGCTTGTTATATATGTGTTATTATCACACGATCAAACGCACATTTTCTGGACATCGGCCAAAATAGATGTACCGTACAACTGATTATGCATTTCCTTTAAGCTTTAACGCCTTACCTGAGCTACCCAATTCCTTCCCTTCTTAGATCGTTTTACCTAATGCAGCCAAATAACATTTCTGTTTTACAAAAGCCAGCCAAAGTTTTTCTTACCTGTGAACCTGCCAACCTGCCAATCAAAACGTTTGTCTTAGCTGAGCAGCCAATCAAAACGTTCGTCTTACCTGAGTCAGCCAAACGCTTTTCCAGCTCTTCCTTCTGTGTTTTCTCTTCAGCAAGAGAAGTTTCCAGCTTGCTGACGTATTTTCGCGACAACTCAACGATGTCAAGAATCCTTCCTTTTTCGTCCTCCAATTCCTTTGCTTTCTCCAACAGAGCACTCTTTGCGCTGCTCAAATCTCTCTCCGTCCTTTCCATGTTCCCTTCGACTCCCTCTATCCATTCCGCCGTTTCCTGCTCGAGTTTCAATCTCTTTGCCAATTCTTCTGCAAGCTCGATCACCTTTTCTTCACTTGCCGCCAACTTCAAATTTTTATCATTTAGCGACTTTTCTAACTCTTCTGCTTTTCTCTTCACCTCCCTATTTTCATCTTCGAGTTCTTTGACGCGACTCCTTTTATCAATCGAAGGAGGCTCGATTTGTGCCTCTTCCGCAAACGTATTCTCCACCAATTCGGAATGTACTTCTCGGACTCTACTAGGTTTCTCCTCGACGTCGACGAGCTTTCCGCGGTATTCACTCGCCTGACGAGTGAGTATTTCCATTTGGGTCTCGAGCTCTTTTAGTCGAGTCATCATTTTATCTCTCTCGTGATGGTTCCGAGCGCTTATCTCTTTGTATTCATTTATCGTATCACGTGCAGTTTTAATCTCGTCCTTGTGGCAAGCAATCGTTTTCTCTTGCTCAGCTAACTTCGTTTCAACTTTGTTCCTCGATGTTTCCATATCCTTTAACTTATCACTGAGTTCGATAATTTTCTTCTTCAATTTCTCGATTTCTTTTTCTTTCTCTTTCAATTTCTCCTCATTCTCCTTTATAATTTCCCGTTGTTCTTCAAGTTCGTTTTCGAGTTCAGTTATCTCATCGTCACGGCTTTCGTTAACTTTCTCCAGACTAAGATTTTGGATTTGTCTATCCCTTTCAGCGAGGTCACTTTCAACATCTTTAAGCTTTTTACTCAAATCCTTAATTTTTTCCTCAAGCTCATAAATTCGATTCGAATCCCAGTCTGATTTAGCTTCGCGAGAGTTCAAAGCATCGTCTAATTTCGCTTGCAAAGCAGTTATCATTCCCTTCGAGCTAGAAACCTGCTCTTCAGCGTCCAGAATTCGACTTTCCAAAGCTTTCTTTTCGCGCAGAAGTCGCTCGTTTTCCTCCGTAACGGAAAATTCTTTCTTTAAACTAATACTAAGCTTTTCATCGATTGAGCCTAATTTCTCTTCAAGTTCAGTATTTCGTTTAACAAGTTCAGAGTTCTCTTTTTTCACTTCCTTGATCGTTTTGGCCGGAGCATTAAATTCGTTATCTTTATTATCCTTACTGGTTTCAAACTTTTCCAATTCCCGCTTTAATTTCCTGTTTTCTTCTCGATATTCCCGTAAAGAGGATTGCGCTTCTCTTAATTTCGATTCAGATTCATCCGAAATCAATTGAAGGGATTTCACATCTGTTTCCAGAGACTCGACTTCGTCAGCCCAGGCTCGTTTCTCCTTCGAAAACTTTTCTTCCATGTCTTGTAACTTTTCCTGAGTCTCAGACAACTTCTTCTCCATCTTGCTCAAATTTTCTGACCTCTTTTCTTCCCTGGCATCGTTCATTAAGCTCAAGACCTCCTTTGGAAGCCCCGCTTTCTTCATCTCATCCGATAACCTCTCAACTTCAATAACAAGTTTATCTCTCTCTTTTTCAATCTTTGCTTTTTGCTCGTATTCGTACTCAAGTTCGAGGTTTTTATTTTGTAACTGATTTTCCGTCTCTGCCAGCTTTCGTTCGTTATTACTTAGCTTTGTTTCGAGTTCTTGTAATAAAGATCTCGTGTACTTAGCTACCTTGGACCGACTCTCATTTGCCTTTTCAAGCTCACGTGTTTTAACGAGAAGTTCACGTTCGTTGAGTCGTAATTTCTCCATCAAGTAAGATAGTTTGCTCTCGATGTCCTTTTTCTGACCGTTCTCCCCGCTTGCCTCCAGGGCGTTCAGGAATTGATCGCTTTCAGGCTCTTCATCAGTAAGGATGATCCTTCCCTGACGCTCCGCAGTGACCTGAAAACAACGGGAAGAAAAAAGCCCGACTTAAACTTTGTCAACATCTTCCAGCATTGCTGGTACTACTTAGCTTGGTTGACCCCAAGAAAAAAAAAAAATTTGCGAGATACTTCACAAACAGCTCCAGTATTGCATGACCATAATGTCGCCCGTTTTGGCCGGCAATACGAGACCTGTTATAGGGGCTTAAACTCCAAAATAGCAGTGGCGTAGCCAGGATTTTTTACAGGAGGGAGCCCAAAAGTATTTCAGATAATGTCTCATACATTTACTGTATATTTGGCTGTTAAAGGTGGGGCGGACCCCTTAGGCCACCCCCCTGGCGACGCCCCTGAATAGGTATGGCTGAGGCTGAGTAAAGGGTGCACAGATAAATATCTTATGCAGAAAGTGAGGAAACTGTCTATTCGTCAATCAGAGATGACTTCTTTTTTGACGGCTAAAAGAAAGGAGGCTGCGTTTGACCGCTTCGCCCAACCCCAAGCTAGCCGCCTGGCACGGGAAGGAGACTCATACCTCTTGCAGCCACCTTTTTTGGTTATTGCACTGGACTTTTCTTTACTAGTTCCACTAACACAGAATCCGTTGTACCGAATTTGAGGCTCGTTTACACATGCTCATTTAATGTCGGCCAGCTTCTAAAAATCTATCGCTCTTTTGTTTTGAATCTGTCGCTAGTATCACTATTCACAAGCCAAAGCAGGGATTTAACATATCCCAGCTTGTAAATGTTTTGGCCGATAATCGCCCCGACAAATCGATGCGTGTAGACCGCTTTGAACCATACAAATTCGCCTTTCCCACTACTTCCCACAACTCTTTGTGACCCGCGGGTGAAATCGTTTTTATCCTCGGTGTCACGCGCGCTTAGCAAAGAGTTGTGGGAAGATGTGGGAAAGATGAATACTTTTCAATGAAAGCTGCACACGTATGCACTTTTTACCTGTTTCACGCTGCTCAGTTCCTCTTTCAGAGCCTCGATGTTTGCCTTATGGATGCTGATGATACTGTTGGCCTCCTCCAAGTCGGCTTTGGCCTCTGCCAGATCTTTCGCATGGACACTCACCTGAAAAGAAGTCAGGACGAAACTTAAACAACAAAAATACGGCGAAATCCAAATAGCCAGACGTGTAAACTACCCTCTTTTTTATAAGAACGTCTAATTTTCAATTGGCGCTCGGCTAGTGCTTAAAGGTTTCTTAAATTTTGTTATTACAATTTTTACTAATACAACGGCCTATTTACGAGAAAACTTCAAGGTTGTCTGCTAGATGTTCGTCTTTATTAAGAACTCTTCAGGGCAGATTTCTAGTCTGCAAATTTTAAATGTCTTCTTTATTAGAGACTTCTCCGGGGCAGGTTTTTTTGCATGATAAGGTATTAAAAAAGAGCAAAATTAACCACGATTGAAATCTGATACTTCATTAACGATATTTGATTAAAAAAAATCATTTACTTGCTTGAATAAGCCGGTTGTTATTGAATTCTTGAGTGACTAGTATTTGCCAGGAGTGTAACACTCAGCGCTTCTGGAATTACGCGCTTGTGCGGAAGGTAATTTGGCTTTCTCCGCGTAATCCACAAATTTCCGCGTAATCCCGCGTAATTTGGCTAAATTTTGAAAGACAAAACATTTAAGTGCACAGCTGATGTGTTCTTTTAGGGTTCTTACCTCTATTTCTCGTAAAAAAGATAGATATTCTTCGTAAGAGTACGATATTTCGAACTGAAACAAATAAAATAACTAGGCGTTCTTTGCTAAACCGCGATTAGGAGCCAATGAAAACTCGCCTAAGATATTTTCGCGCAAAAAAATTAACTTTTCAAGTTATTTCGTGCTTTCCTTCGGTACAAAATGTAGTTTGGGCGTAACAGCTGATATTCCGTGTAATTGAGCGCGTAATTCAGTAAAGAATCCCGAAAAATTTTGATTTTTAAAGAAAAGTGCATTGCAAAATCCCGCGTAATTTAGCGCGTAATGATTGATTTAGCGCGTAATTTAGCAAAGAATCCCGCGTTATTTTGAGTTTTTTTCCGCGTAATTCCAGAAGCCCTGAACACTGCAGCGTGATTAGACTTTAAGAGTATTTTAGCTATTCACTTGTATAACCCCATGGCAAACCCTACCTTTCCCTTTTGCTGCTTAAGTCTCTTGTCCGCGTCTGCCAGCTGCTGGCGAAGTTCCCTGATGGTACTCCGCGCTTCCTGGAGCTCCTTTTCCTGGAATATGACGGCTTTCTGGTAATCCCTGCACTTGGCGTGGTCTCGCTCTAGTTCCTTAACTCTGTTTGTCTTGGCCTTAAGGTCCTGCTCCAGAATATGGATGGCCTCTCGGTGCTTGGCGCTCGCAGGCGGCTGCTGGTGTTGTTGCTCTTTTAGGGAGCGGTTCTCTTGTTCGAGTTTGTCGATCTGCTGCTTGAACGACTCCACCTTTAGGTTAGAATAAAAGAATGCTGATCAATCTCTTCTTTGTTATTGATTTTTTGGAAATACAACGGTCTATTTAGGATAAAACAAACTTTATTAACAATATATGATTGGAAGTATCTCAAATACTCGCTTTAAATGAATGTCTTGTACGACATGTTCGTGTGGGTCAGCCAAATATGGCAAAGTAGTTTGTGAAGGATTTCAAAACATTATTTGGAGATAAAAGCGTAAATTCTTGGTTAGAGTCTTGTTTCTAGGTCAATCAGACAATTTTGATTAACAAAATGAAAATTTGTTTGAGTTTGCACAATTCTCAAAATGACATACCTTATTATGGTGTCACTTAATGTTAATTTAAAATGTAAAAAATAAAAACAATACAGAGAAATCTGTACAGAAATGATTTTCAGTATAAATATTCTGTATCGTAGACCAGACACACAAACAACAGAGCATTGCCTTGATCATTTGCCATCCTCTCACATGGGTATGTAAGCACTAAATAGAACCCTTCAAATGTTTATGACGGCATACACCCTAGATTTAAGCACTTACCGAGGGGTGTTGGTCATTGTCAATTGGCCCAAACTTGGTCCTGGGGTGATTGCTGGATGAACGAGGTGGTGTTGCTGGCCTGGTAGCGGGTGTTGTTCGGCCAACGCTTCCCTTGCGGCTGAATGAGGATGCTAAACACAAAGGGATGGAATATAAAGGTAGAACGAAGCACATATTGTGATGATTTGATTATGGGAGGTGATCCTGACAATTGAAATGATAGTGACTACAATGTTGGCTGTCACCAGAAAAAAAAGCTTAGGATACTGATGGTGGTGATGATGGTGGTGGTTGTGGTGATGGCGATGATGGAGGTGATGATAAAGGTTGTGGTGATGATGATGATGATCATGATGATGATCATGGTGATGATGATGATGGTGATTATGGTTATGTGATGATGACGGTGGTTGTGGTGATGGTGATGATGGTGGTGATGATAAAGGTTGTGGTGTTGGTAATGATGATGATAGTTGTGGTGATGATGATTGTGATGGTGGTGGTGCTGATGGTGATTTTGGTGATAATGACGCTGATTGTGGTGAATATGTTGATGATGATGACAATGATGAAGATATGGTGATGACAATAATATGGGTGTCAATACTGCTGATATGATAATGATGTTTGCTTTTGGTAATATGATGATGCTTATGGTGGTAACAATGAGGGTGATTAGTAATGATAATTATAATAATAATGATTATGTTAATTGTTGCAACACTAAAAAAATAAAAATATTTTAAATCACTGAGTGTTTATTTTTTTATGTTTTCACAATGCCATAGCAATGATGTCAAAGATGATGATTTTTATGATAATAATGATGATATGAGTGTCAGCAAAAAATACCATGAACAAACCTGTAGAGTCTGCTTCATCGATGGAGTCAGTAGATGAATAGGTAGATGAAGTGTTCTTGCTAAGACTTGACTTACGTGTCAATGTGAATGCTGGTAATGACAATGAATACAAACACAATGTTGATGCTGGTAATGACAATGAATACAAACACAATGTGTTGGAATAGTCACACTCAGAGAGAGCGCAAAAGCTCCTGGTGGACGGAGCCAAAAAATGGCAAGTTATCCCCAAATTAGGTCTGGTTAACTTCGGTAAGCTTGAAATTTTGAATAGAGGCTCCTTATGTTATGTAAACCAACATATCAAAAAGTGTTTTTTTCTAATGGATTCGTCTTCGAGATATGAGGCTTGAAGAGCAATTTTCAAATGTTCAAAGTATAAATTATCCTCGTTTTTAGGGAGAAGTCGGGCTTTGATCAGAAATTAAGCCAACTTTGCTTGCTAATATCTAAATTTCATATCTTCTAAATTTCTTTAAAATTTGGAATTAAGCTTTTGCTTAGAGGAACTCCTTGTATGTGGAATCTTGAGCTTATATATTGAGAACTGGAAAATTGCATGCCATTTTTTGGCTCTGTTCTCCTGGTAATGGTAATTAAACCGTAGCAATGGTTTCAAGATCAATGTGTCAAGTAAAATATTCAGAGGAAAAGATAACTCAGAGGGGTTTGATGAAGAGGGGCTATGTCTGGAAGAGTGAGATAATATTTTTGGGCTACACAAAGGGACTCTTTTTCACTTATTCTCAAGCAAGTTTAACAAAAAGATCAGCAAGAAAGATGATATGAACTTTGTTCTCCAAGATATTTAATTTCCTGCTTTGTAATGGAATTTACTAAAAGAACTGGGGGCCTTTGATTTTCTACATGTTCCCTATATTTTAGGGCCTTTGATTTTCTACATGTTCCCTATCCTTATATGAATGTTTGAACTATCGTTGTCAGCACAAATAGTGATTGGCAAATGGCAGTTTGGTGATTGAAAGGTACCAAGGAAATGAATATATATATATATATATAAAATGATGGTTGAAGACTTTCATAGAAAGTGCTCAATACTCGAAAGTAGAGCGGTGTATAGTGTTGGTTTGAGAAAAAAATACAAACTACATAGGTTTCCCTACAGGTCTGTTTCGTGGTTGCCCACTCATCAGGGGATTTAATGAGAATATTCCTACCATCGTATATATACTATTAACGTTGAAATTTACATAATAATAGACTGATAGTTTTAGCTAAGGCGGTAAGAGGAACAATAGCGAGTTACATTAGATATGCAGGGCGAAAGCTAACAGTGCGGAACGTGTGAAAAATTGATAGCGCGAAAATTTAACGGTGACGGGATTAACAGTTCTAATTGTTTCGTAGCAGGGCTTTGTTTCTGTGGCGGCACGAGGATACGAGTTCATTGCGTTTATTTAGAGTTGATAGTTTGGGTTGACAGATGATCGTCAGCTTTTCCTTGAGGCAGAGGTTGCAACGCTTAGTGGTACTGTTGTAGGCGGAGTGGGAAGAAAGAATGCGCCATGAAATAAAATACTCAATCATGTTGTCCTTGAGAGTCCAGACGTATTTGCTGAGTTCGGTGGAGTTTCTGTGTTTGGTGTGTCGGAATGATGCGGTGTGGTTTCTGTATCTGGTCTTGAAGCTGTTTTCAGTGAGCCCGACGTATGTTTCCGAGGTGTTGTTGTCTTTTCGAGTTACGGTAGCTTGGTAGATAATAGATGTCTGTAGGCAGTTTCCGTCTAGAGGGCAGGTGTCTTTCTGTCGGCAGTTGCATGTCTTGTTGTTGGTAGTGGTAGGGGCGGAGCTGGCGATCTCGGTAGTCGACGATGCGGTGATGATGCGCTTGTTGTGGTTGTCGATGATCTGTTTGGTGTTGTTCATGCAGCTGTAACTGATTTTGATGGTGTTTCTGTTGAAGATTTTACGGAGGTGGTTGTCTTTCGGGAAGTGTTTGTCTATCAGGGTGAGGAATCTGTGGCCGATGTTGGTGCTGGTGTTCTTGCTGAAGGGCGGGTTGTACCATAGGATGTTGTTGCGTTTGCGGGTTTTACGGTTGGTTACGGTGTTGGGTTCGTAGCGTAGCGTGTAGTTGTATCCGCTATCGTCGAGTGCTTTCTGGTAAGGCGGCGCGGTCTGGTCAAAGGAGGCTTGGTCTGAAGATAGGGCAGATAGGCGTCTGTTGATACCAGCAGGGATGTTCTTGGTGATGGAGGGCGGGTGGTTGCTCTCACGGTGGACATATTGTAGCGAGGAGTTCGGCTTTGTATAAGGCTGGTGTGCATTACGTTTTAGGTCGAGGGTGACGTCTAGGAAATTGACAACTTGTTTGTTTGCCTCAATGGTGATTCGGAGTCCGTTGTTGTTGAAGATGCGGCATAGTTCCTTTTTCAGGTTTTCGGTGGCTCTGGGTGTGGCGCCACACCCATTCACCATCACACCGAATCCCGTCACCGTTAAATTTTCGCGCTATCAATTTTTCACACGTTCCGCACTGTTAGCTTTCGCCCTGCATATCTAATGTAACTCGCTATTGTTCCTCTTACCGCCTTAGCTAAAACTATCAGTCTATTATTATGTAAATTTCAACGTTAATAGTATATATACGATGGTAGGAATATTCTCATTAAATCCCCTGATGAGTGGGCAACCACGAAACAGACCTGTAGGGAAACCTATGTAGTTTGTATTTTTTTCTCAAACCAACACTATATATATATATATATATATATATATATATATATATATATATATATATCTACCAATCAAGAATAGAATCAAAAAGCCCAAACTGTCGCGATCTCGTACCAACAATGAATACAATACACCAAAAACTGGAAATAGACTCTACTTTGGCAGAGTCGATTTCCAGTTTTTGGTGTATTGTACCAATCAAGAATAATATTCATAAATCATAAGATTGTTCATTAAATGTCATCATTGTATGGTTTTGGCATTGCTGCAGTTTACTTATCATCATCATTTTCTACAAATTGATAGCACCAATAATTTAATTTCTATTTTAGAGCTGCCATTCTCCTATTTTTAATTACTAGGTTATCAACAAGAATTAGATAATTGACAGCAGAAACCTTAGACAAACCTGAAATATCACTAGAGTCAGAAGGGGTTGAGCGACCTGATAGGGTGGTCTTCCCTAAGCTTCGCTGACAGCTGGATATTGATCCATGTGCTGCTGTGAAAAAGGCATAACATTAAAAAAAATAAAATATCAGAACCCAGTGACATACTGTAATGATTCGAATAAGCCCCCGGGCGCATTTATTTTTTTCTGGTCTTAAAGGAGGGCACTTGTTGGAGAGGGGGTGCTGATTTCATTTTTGCGGAAAACATTCCAGCTTCTGAATGGACTGAGAACAAAACCTGTGCTTATATGGATAAAGAAGTTCAAGGAATAATAAATAGGCCCATGTTGTTATGTGAGCATGTCAATGCGAGCTAAATTTACAATGTTCAAGTGGTGCATTTGCTGAGATTTGTTTAGAGGGGATGGGAGGGGAGCACTTTATTGGAAAGAGGGCACTTATTCCAAAATTTGAGGTCGAAGGGGGGGTGCTTATTTGGTAAGGGGCGCTTATTCAAAGGAGGGCGCTTATTCAGATAATTGCTGTAAATTGAATAACATGACAAACCTGTGGGACCATCAATGGAATCTGTTGGCTTTCTGTCCGACAAGGTTGTCTTACCAAGGCTGGGCTTGCGAGTAAATGAAGAAATAGGTGTTTTTTCTAGAAAAAATATATAGGGAATATAGGGAATTATTTACTGATTTAGAGAGCTGTAAAATAATGATGGAGATGATAATGAGGATAATATTGAACAAATCAATTATGATAATGATGACGATGACAATGATGATGACTATGATGATGATGATGACGACGATGATGATGATGATGATCAAAAAACCCTATTCAGCAACATCTTTGTTATTGTTTTTCAGTTAATATTGGAAGAAAATGAAAAACAAATTTAAAAACAAACATTAAAAAAATTCATTTATACTAAATTCCCAAAATAGCAGATGGAAATGGATGCTATTTTATGCTTGGTATTTTGCTAGGGTGATTAAAAATGATTACCAAAGACCTAGGTGATAGTGCAGTGATTATCTCGAATATAATGAACAAGATTGGTAAGGATAGATGGTAAGGATGGCGACAGGATGCAAGTGGTCATCAAAATGATCAAGATTATGATGATAATGATAATTGTGATGGTGATGAAGAAAATAAAGATATGATAATGATAGTGCCCTTTCTTGGTATGATTTTGAAGGTTTCAATGAAAGAAATTAGCAGTGTGTACCCTGCTAAAAAATCAAGAAAATGAAAATAATATAGAAATATTATCTAAGGGAGTGTTCATTAAATACACCAAGGGGGGAGGGAAGATGTTAGGAAGATATTGAGGGGGGTAAGGAAGATGTTGAGGGGGGGGGATGTCTTCTAAGGGAAAAAGAAAGAAAATTTGGGGGTTCTTTAAGGAAATGGGTGGCACCAATGAAAGGGGGCACTGAAATTTTAAGGTGTCTTGAGTAAAAATCTTCCCTCCCTCCTCCCCCCCTCGGTGTAATTAATGAACACTCCCTAAGCAAAAAAATTCTAAAGCCAAATGCAATGTTTCTGTAAACATTTATTCTTTTTTTCAGATTTTCATCAAAATTGTTGAGCAGGACACAATTTTAGCTAATAACTTTAGAATACATCAAAGCCAAATGAGAAGGTTTCTCACATAGTAACAAGACGTTTTACAGCGGCTTACCCTAATTTACTTATTTTTAATGACAAGCAGTTAATATAGTTCTCACCTGTTTTAATGGGCTCTTTTGAGTCCTTCTCAACACGAGTCGCCAAAGATGCCTTGATGTCATTAGTACTCTGGATATAGGGCTTCAGCACCCGCGACCAGTTGTCCATTTCTAGTCTGTTCTCGGCCTTCAGATAGTAGTTAACATTTTCAGATTTTAGTCCGATTGAGAATGTCTCGCCTGTGTCTGACTCTCCATTAAATATATTGGTACAGTCATGGACATTAATGTTACCAACTTGTATATCAGTTGCTCCCTAAAATGAAAAAAGGGACTAGTTAGAAGGAGATCACTTATGAACACGCATGCTTTTTTTTTCAAATCTTTTTTAATTGGTGTGATGATTTTTTTAATACATTTTCTACAAATTGAGGGTGTGTCAAGCCTGTTTTACTTCCAATGTTGTTTTATTCTGCAAAACTAAAATTTCAACTGTGTGAGTGAATAAAAAAAGCAGCTAGACACAAACTTGAGCTAAACTTTAAGCCCTTGATAGGTAATGTAATGATAAATGATAAATAACTACAGTTAGACTTTGATGGAAATTAAAAAATCTATTTTTAAGCTCTTTATGCTGCATTGCTATTGAATGTTTTATTTATTTATTGATATAAAAAGGCAGCAAGATTTTTTCAAGCCAAACATTGTCAAAATAAAACTTATGTATATATAATAAATACTATTGATTTATGTAATTCATATACATTTAGTAATTGTCACTGATGATAAACATATAATGATTATGAGATCAAGAGTGAAATACTGTATAATGTCTGTTATAGATATCAATTTAGACAATAATAATATTATGACAGTTTTATATAGTGCTCTAGCTTGTCAGTGATATGAATCCCTCTCGTATAATGGGTGCCTAATGGTGAGAAATAAAATCCTAACTGACACCGGCATAAAAATAGCATGATGAGCTTGCAGACGTCAAAAACTTTTTTGGAAATTATTCTAGGTTTTATTATTTTTTTCTAAAGAATGTTTTCAATAAGTTTGATTATGTATGTATTGGGTCTCTAGTAAATTCTTACAAATTTACAAAATTTTGCCAAATTCTGACTGTTTTGATGTACAAATAGCTGATTTACACCCTTTTAATGATGTTTTTATCCGAAGACACTTTAAATAAATACACTTAATGATTGCCAAACATTGTCGAGCATATAAATAAAAAAAAACATTCTTGTTTGTTACATTCTGGTATTTGATATGTATAAATTAAAAGCAACTTATAGAACATGTTAAATATAGTGCTTAAGATAAAGGCAGAAGTAGAAATAGTGACTTGGCATGGCTATGGGTGAACCAACTCATTCCTACTTAATGAAAAAAGTAAAAAAAAAACATTGTCAGGGGTTTAATTTAGGCACAGCTGCAGGGGAAACTACCAGCTACGATTTTCCAAGCACTGGCTACTTTAAAAAAAAGTTGATTGTTTTATTTGAACAAATAACTTCCACCCTTTACTTATCAATTTCAACCACCTACTCTGAAACTTCGTGAAACCCTGTTTGTACAATATATCATTCGATAATTTTTAATAATTCACAGAAAACCATTTGGAAAATTTTCAACTATTACCAGAAATTATATTGATAATTACATGACTACGTGATCATGTGACAAGTAATAGATATTCCATGTGCTGTTGTGTCTTGCATGAGCTCTGATTTTAAGCCCTGGCATATAAAGATTGATAGTGTGAACCTGTATAAACAGGGCCGAATAGAAAAAAATACCTACAGTCCTGAAATAAAGACAGAAAAGAATTTGTTTAAGTAGATGTTCCATTCTACAAAACTGATGAGATGTGTCACAAAATTTTACCCTGCTGGCAGAGACCCTTTTCTCTGACGCTAGCACAGCAAAATTCAGAAAAAAGAGCCTCCAACGGCGGGGTAACACAATTTACATGATATCAAATTACATGAACATTTATGTACATTCTATGTCACATTCAATACTTTCGGACTAATTTGGTCTAGATGTCTATTTTGGTACTTAAACCAATTAATTTAATTATCCATTGATATGCTACTAATAACTTGGCATGTTCTCCTCTTATTAAATATTCCATCTGTTTTGATAGCTTTTTCAGTCTGTATCATTATATAATAAGACAGCCTGATTGATTAAATTGAAAATGACCTATTCTCAAACACAGATAAAATCTTAATCATTCGATAGATACTGCCTGAAGGTCATAGCTGCAGTGACTATAGAACAAGGTTTTTGTCACAAATGCCACTAAAAATGTACATCATTTACGGTCTGAATCACCTTAAAAGTACATAGTACAGAAATAACTGTAATTGTAGTGGTAATAGAATTCTTAATTATACCAGCATGTGGTGGGAAACATAATTAAAAATCCACTTCAAAAAATTGTTTGACAACACAAATTAAGCATCCATGATCATTCTTTGCTGAGGTTTTAGCATTGTTGTTTTGTAAGTGGAGGAGCTATACAACATACCATTGTCACAACGACATGTACATTTTTACAACTTTGTGTTCAATGAACCTACTTTTGTTTAGAACCACTATATGAATAATTGAGGTTTGACCGTTTTTTTAGGGTAAAAATGAATTTAAAAATAACTCCTTTCCAGACTTGGCAACATATTGTAATTTATGCTTTTATTTACCTTAAGAATTATGAAAAACACACACCAATCTGGGATCACAGCAAATAGCAATAAAGAATTCCTAAAACCGAGCCATCCCACGCAGTAGTTTGCAAAAACAATGATAATTTATCGCGCTATGAAAAGCGATCCATTATATGTTATAACAGTTTAAAGAAATCTGGGGTCGGACAGTAAACTCTAAATATTTAGCTGGTAGTTGTGAGATTGGAGGTGTAATTTTCTCGAGTAAAAACAATAGGACAATTACACTCTTTTGAAGATTAGGCCATTCTTCGAAGGGACATTACAAACTTACGTGTGAGTCGTCATAAATAAAATACTCCAGGACTCCTGCTGAATTAAGAACAAACCATCTTCGCTGCCATTTCTACAAAAAATACAAAACACCAATCATTTTAGATGACAGACATCGGTTTAAACAGTATTAAGAATTTTTTATCTAACCGTTTGCTGGGCCTTCGTCTTGTCTTGCGATAGAACATCATGAGAAATATATGTCAGCGAAAGCTTTCCCGATTTCACGACGGTTTTCGGCTTTGAGCCCTATAATAACAAGAGATTGTCAGCTCTATTAATGCTAAATACTCTGCAGTGTAATGCTAATGCTTGAATAACGGAAGTATATAAAACAGCACTTAGTAAGACAGCATTTCGCAGCGGACATTTTAGGGCTTAGAGACGCGCTAGGCGTCCGAAAGAAGGACGATCTTCTTGAGATGAAAAGCTGTCAGACGATCTACGAAGACTTGAGTACAATACCTTTAGATCCAGACTACTCTGTGACGATCTATGAGCCTCCTGTAGCTTAAAACAATTCTGACATTTGTTCTTGTTGAAAATATTCGGTTGAAAGTTTCTGCAAGCTCGGTCGGCCATCGCACTTCAACTGCACAACCGGCGGGTAAAGAATATCTGTCGAGTTTCGAGAACAACGCTGAAACCGCTCATGTGTCGTCTTGAGAAGCTAACATTACCGCTCTAGAGCTGAGAGTCATTGCAATCTCGTATGGACGTCACTTAATGGAATTTTAGCGGTACTAACGAGACGCCCTGAGCTCGGCTTGATCTCTGTGTGTATTTCAACAGTTAAGCGCATGCGCAATAGACCATAACATGTCTGGATAAAAACAGGGTTAGGATGGAGTGACTCTGACTTTGCGCTCATTTCTTTGACATGTTTACATTTTCATATCAGTATTATCATACCTACTTGTCTTATAGACAACAGATAACATAATTTACTCATCTTGATGTTTTGGCATATCCCTGATACACCTCCTTTACTCCTTTATGCAATAGATAATTTTTTTTATAAAAAGGTTATTTTCTACAATGCATTTTTACCCTTTGCCTTATTAAAAAAGCCAGCATTTCTCCGCAAAGGACAAATCTTGCGTGGGATTATTTAAATTTCCTGGAATGTGTGTTATTTAAATCCTGGGTGTTGACAAGAATTCCAGCAATTATACGCTGAAAAAGCTGATTTCTGAATAAAAATACATGCAACCACGAAATAAATAAAACAGCTACTAAGAACGCTCAGACCGATTTCGGAAAATGACATTAGCGTGACCAATGGACAATTGGTTGAGCATGAATCTTTTATTTTAAGATATGCTTATCGCTTGCGTGTTTAATCACATTAGCGGGAAGATCATATTACCCGGAAAGCCAGGATTCTGGGATGGTACAAGAACCAATGAGAAAGGGCAGATATCAGCTGATTAATACTACGGGACAATTCACAATCTTGTGTATCATAAAAAAAACTCGGAGTAATTTTGATTGACAGAAGACAAACCTTTCCGATTTACAATCAAAGCATCTGTGTTGTGATTTTCGTAACCAGACTCAGAGTGTTCAGAAATCAGGATTTTTCGGCGACAGCCGCAAATCCCCACCCCCCCCCCCCAAAAAAAAAAAAAAATCGAGGTTGCGTCGGGATTGAGGAAATTCAAGCGAAATCGGGAGAATCCCGAGAGGACCATGGGAAAGAGGTTGCCCCCCCCATCCCCTTCCCTCCTTTGCCCCTGGACTCGAAAAAGCAAAGACTAGGAGGTTATATAAATAGCCTGTGACAATGAGGGATAAACCCCGCGCGCCTGAAGAGAAGGATGGAGCGAATGTAGCCGCGTTCCTCGTCCTGCGTTTCTCTTTGTTCACACCCTGATGCTATTTCTCAGCTCATTAGCTAATCAAACCGAAGCCCTGGGCTGCCTGTGGTGTGCGGGCTACCTGTGCTAGCTAGACCTTATACAAAATGGCTGCCTCTATGGCCCTTCTGAAGTCATCAAGCCTATGGTCGAATTCTGTACGATGTTTACATCTCTCGACCTTTTTATCTCAACTGAGAGTCCTCCAGAGACCTGTGTGTTCGTCTAGTGATGTAAATCCGTTATTCAAACAAAAGGATTTGCCGAATTTCAGAGCAATTCTACCAGAACACGTTGAACCTGGGATCACGCAACTCGCGCAAACATTCGAGGAGGATTTCCAAGATTTCGAGAATAAGCTTGACGGTAGACTTTAAAATTTATCAATTTAGTTAAATATCCTTATTAACCTTATTTCGTGAATCGTATTTGAAATAAAAAATGTCTCATCTAAATTGCCCATCTCCTGAATGGGGTTGTGCAGTGGGTTCGAGCACCCCCCTTAACAACCAAAAAGCTGGGTGTTTCCTATTTAATGTTGGTCAAGTATTATGCCTGATAGAATGGTGGAATCTGTCATCTGTTTTGAAAAAGTTCAGAATAATAAAAAAGAATTACTAAGGCTAAGTAAAAATAAACAAATGTTTCCCTCCCCCACCTGCGTCTTTTTGGGGGCCCGCTCCAAAATTTTTATTATTTCTTAACCAAACGCCTATAAAATAAAAAATAACTTGTGCTACTGAATTTAAAAACATTGCGGCAAAACTAAAAACTTTAGTTTCGGTAATATATGACTTGCGAGTTGTGTTGTTTATATATAAACATTTAAAGTTTCACCTCATAATCATGCAAAACTCCTACTATCTCTTGGGAAGAGTGTAAATACACATCGTAATCGACATAAAGAAATAAAAAATCCAGATGGAAAACATTTGTCTATTTTGACTTGGCCTTAAATTGCACTATGGGCATTAGAACTGGAATAACTCTCATAGGCTTTGGGAGATCTAAATCAGATTGTTTTAATATGCCCTTTAGATGTTGTCTAATATTTTCTTTATATTTCACAGCAAGGCTACATTTTCTTCATACTCTTAGATGAATAGCTATTTTTTAACTTTTTTAGGAGTTGAAGCAAGCAATGTATCATGGGAATCCATTGTTGAACCATTAGAAAAAATTAACACAAAATTAGAGTTTGCATGGGGTGTGGTCTCTCATTTAAACCGTGTGAAAAATAGCAGCCCTCTCAGAGAAGCTTATCAAAAGGTAAGGGTTTTTTTCTCATACTTTTTAGGCTGCTACGAGAATATTTTTGAAGTGGGCTTTTTTCCAGTTTGAAATAAGGGCTTGGACAAGGAAGATAGGAATTCAGCTACCTGAATGTAGTTTATTATTAGCTCACCCTAGGGGCTCATATGTAGGGGCAATCATTTGTATTATATAAGTGTCATGGCGTTTCCTATGATCGGGCTATTTTTAGACGCACTCACATGAACGGGCCAATCAGCTACATTGACGTTGGTCAAGCGAGTGGTGTGAGGATGCACGCGCAAATTGCAGCTAGAAACAATATTTTTCATCCATCATCCATTGGTTTTGTTTGTTTACCAAAAGAATTGCGAGCTACAGAATTCGAAGTGTATGTAGTGTTGGATTCATATCAAAGAAGAGAGCAACGATAAGCAAAGTACTGAAGAGAGAACATAGCATTTTGTTTGGGACTGCACGTGCAGTTGAGCTCAGCCAAAACGTCATCACAAAGGTCAAATCTGATTGGCTCATCCACGCATCTAAAAATAGCCTGACCCTGAGGAAACACCGTGACACCTATATAGTACCAGAATATGGGGAAGTTGAATGCCCCTACTTATAAGCTCCTGCTCATCCCCAATAGTGTAATTAAAACGCTCTTGGCCACACCCTGAACCCCCCTGGCCACACCCTGGCTCTCCTGGCCACACTCTTAGCCCCCCTTGGGCACACCTGGAACCCCTGGACACACCCCCTACCCCTCCTGGTAACACCCTGGACCCCTCCTGGTTACACCGTAGACCCCTCCTGGCCACACCCCTTGGTTGTGCCCTGAGATCCCTCGGTGACACCAATCCTTATAAGTAAAGTATGGCATTGTTGAAGTCCATGGTTCAAGTCCATATCATACATCTATTGTTTAAAGATTAATTTGTTTACAAAAGACTGAAATGGTGATAGTGTCTTGTCCAAATATCTGGATTGAGCATTCTTTTCTACTTCTAGGTACAACCTTCAGTTGTCAAGGCATCTACCCTTGTATCCCAGAGCAAGCCACTATACACAGTTCTTCAGGTACATTTGCTTAAGGTCCAGGTGACTCCCCTAAAAAATTGAATACTTACTGTTTCCCTGTACTGTATTGTCCCATTTCTTGGGGTATAAAATTTGCTTAGTGCTATCCCTGTAGGTACTTTTGGTAGGTCTCACAATATCTTAGGGTATCTCAAACTGGTTGTGTACAAGAACTAAGTCAATTACTAAAAGAAAATCATTTGTGCATTCATGAAAATATCAAGTTATTGTGTATAAGGGGCCTAGAAAACCTAAGAGATATCTTGAGGTCTGTGGCTGTCTCTGGAAGTACTCCTTAATGCTTATAAATAGTTATTTGTTTTAGAAAATGGAGAGGCAATCCCAACTAGATGAAGGCCAAGGGAGAATTGTTATGTCCATGTTGCGTGCAGCCAGAAATGGGGGTGTTGGTCTGGAAAGGGAGAAAAAGGAGAGATTCAATGACATCAGACTCAAGCTAGCTGAACTTAGCAATAACTTCAGGTTAGTGTCTCACTCAGCAATGGCATCCAGTTGTTGAACTAACATCCTCAGGGACCCAGGGCATCATGGAGATCAAGGACCCAAGGTTCTTTCTCACTCCCTCCCTGTGTCCCAGATGTCTGCCATACCCTGGGTCCCCAAGGATGTTGAACTGAATACTTGCCAGCAACCTTCGGGGGGGGGGGGGGGGGGTGTGGGTGAATAGGAGTATGTAAATCCGCAGATCCGCTACATTTTCGGCGCAAATCTGTGGGTCAGCAGAATTTTTTGATCCGATGGTTTGACAGATAAACAATAGCATCGATTGAAATTAATTTGAAATCCGAAATTCGACTGTCAAAATCCAAAATCCGCGCCCGAATTGTCAAGAGATCCATGATCTGCCGTACTTCCAAAATCCGCCAATCCGCTGAAATAATGATCAAAATCCGTAATCCGTGAACATTTCTGGGCCGAATCCGCCAATCCGCAAACCTATTCACCCCCCCCCCCCCCCCTTCGGGGACCATGGAGTATGTTTAAAAGTGAGTGGAGGGGCTGAGAATTGAAAGAATTATCATATTGAAAAGGAATAAATCATAGTATTTGACTTGTTTCTGTCGCATAAATGGTTGGGGCTGCATCCCCCTTACCCCCAGCCCCCCCGCGGTGCCTGACCTTGGCTATACATTCAGTCAAAAATACAATACCACTTGTTTGCTAGAAGAATTCCAAATAACCATCCATGAATAAAGACTAATACAAAAGATATTTGCATGATATAGCTAATGGTGGTTGATGCTTTGTGTGGCTCGATATTGCAAAGAGCATATGAAATAACTGCATTATTGGCCTTATTTTTAAAGCCACGATCGCACTTGTTAACTTTCGGAGGGCCAACAGAAAGGTCAACCAACAAGAGACAAAAGAATCTATTAAAATCTGCTTTATTTAAAAGGCCATCCATTCTGAATTATCAGTCACTGCAAAGAAACTTCAGTGACAGAATGCTTTTACAATTTTGAAATATTATTTTGCATTTTCATTTTAAAATAATTGACGTAAACTACCGCTGCTTTAAAAAGGGGCAATCTTTACTGTTGAGTGAAAAGCAAAAGTTTTGAGACTTTGCGTTGAGCTACTATGGTGCTGCATGAAAGATGTTTAACTCTTTTGTTTTCCCTTACAGTAATAATGTACTGGACTCCATCAAGCAGTTCTCTATAATTGTGAATGATAAGGAGAAAATGCAAGGCCTGCCTCCATCATTTCTTCAGCTAACTGCTGACGACAAGGGGTAAGAATTGTTGCATATACTATATATACTACTGCATATACTATTTATTGTATACTACTGGAGGGCTTGGAGGAGCAGCTGCCTTCCAGCAGATTGAACAGAGTAGAAACGGCAGAAAGATGGACAGACAGACAGACAGAAAGATTAGCAGAGTGACAGGCAGTCTTAGATTATGAAAATGCCAAAACCAATACAAATATGTATTGAAGCCTAACCTCTAAAAACATTTGAATTACCAGCCACAGCTATTTATTGAAAATTTATACATCTTCCACAATCATTGGTCACACAGCATTGTGTTGTAGTTTTCTTCACTTGTGATATTTTAGAATCAGTGGGGACGCTCCAAAAAGTGGTGGTCTTCCTATCTTTTAGGAAATGATAATCTACCGGCTCAGATATCTTCCTATCTTTTAGGAAATGATAATCTACCGGCTCAGATATCTTTGGGTTCACAGGCTAACACCAAAATTCAGTAAACCACGAGTCACCTGAGAACCTAATCCTTATTTGTTAGTAGCTATTGGTGGTGCTATCTCTTAGGATTAAAACTGGTTTCACCACACCCAATGCGCTATCTCTTTGGGGTCAGAATTACTGTTGACCACACCCAAGCTGCTATCCCTTCATGTTGAAATCTCTGTTTTATGGGAGCCCTCTCCATCATGCCCCTGGTTAATATCATTAAAATGTTGTTTTATACTTTCTTTCACAGGGAGGCTAATGCTGACACAGGCCCATGGAAACTCACCCTTGACATGCCTTGCTTTGAACCATTTATGAAATACAGGTAGATTTTTTCTGATTATCTTATTAAGACATGCTGAAGAAGCTAAGAATTTCCTATCAAAAACCTGTGAATAACCCTTTTAATTTCCTATGAGAAACCTGTAAAATAACCCTCTGATTTTCCTGTGAGAAACCTGTGATTAACCCTAAAAAGTTCAAATGTTCTTCACGGGTTTAAATGGTTCAAAATGGCCTGTGAATAACCTGGGTCAAAATGGCCTGGATATCTTGAAGGGGAGCACACCAATTATATAAGCATACTTATTTGTGTATTTGTCAGTGAGAACCGGGAATTGAGGGAACGGATGTACAAAGCCTTTATCTCCAAGGCTTCGTCAGGACAAACTGACAACTCAAAAATTATTGAGGAAATCAGGGAACTCAGGTAAGTGTGTGGCGTTGATATTTTATTGTACGTCTAATTTAACCCCTAACCATTATAAGATACTGTACCCTGATGTTTTATTGTACATCTGTTATGAGGCAGGAGAAGGCAGAACTACTTGGATTCAAGGACTATGCCAATCTCTCTTTAGACTCCAAAATGGCTGGTACCCCAGAAAATGTCTGGAACCATATCACTGAGCTGAAGACAAAGAGTAAAAATGCTGCTGAATGGGAAATCAAACAACTGCAGGTAAGTTTTGGTCAATTGTGTCATTTTTTTATTTAAATATCAGGTATTATACATTGTGTACTCATTATATTGAATATGCATAGCTTTCAACATAATTTGATGAAAATCTTATGAAATCAGTTGAAATACGGTAAATATTAAAAAAAGCCAATGCGGGTGAAAATAGAGAATGTGTGAAAATTCTCACAAAAATAAGGCTTGTGATGAGGTCCAAAATCTTGTGACACTTGCCTAATGCATGTGAGTGGACAGCTTTAAATATACAACTATCTTTGTCTTAAGATACTTTGAATCAAGTATCAGATTTAAATACGCCATTCCATCTAAAAGTATGTGCGGCCACTTTCTTTAGTGCAAGCTTAAAAAGGTGTCTGCTGTATTCTGGTAGTGGTGATGTGCGCACAAACTTGGAATGTCCTATTACTAGGTGATTTTTGTGTGTAATATTGCGATATACATATTTCAATAAAGGTTGTCATGAATGGCAATTGCCAAATGAAAGTTCTACGACCGAAAGGTGTTTATGGGTAGCAGTGATAGTTGGAAAATAAACTCGAGCGATGCCAGAACACTATGTTGAATTTGTAAAATTTGGATTGAGTATTTTGGGATCCATTGGCCCTTTCGGTCCTAGAACTGCCATTTGTCAATTGGCATTTGCCGTTTGCACTGACAACGTTTTTTGGAATAGGTGTATGCTATATCAAGTTTACAGCATGATTGGGCCTCGGTGGTGCTGCCGAACACAGAACATTCCATGGGACACAATTTTTTTTTTCGTAGACTATTCTGTAGTTTCCTGTATTATGTAGTTCCTACACAGTTCTTCTGACCTATGTCACCTTATGTGCTTAAGCTCGAGGTTCAGAATGTCTATAGGAAACTATCAGTATTTCATGGCTTTATAGCCTTAGAAATGTGGTCATTTTTTATTTATTCCGACCACATTTTTGAAAGATGTTCGCAGACAAAAATGGATTCTCTGGCAAGCTACAGCTGTGGGACATCCCTTATTGGGCAGAGAAACAGAGGCAACATCTATTTAGGTAAGACTTGAGCAGGCCAGCAGACTTGTCGAAAAGAATTTAAGTAAGCCTTGTGAATCATGTAATGCTCCTGATAGATTGGTGTATAACATTCAGACTTACAAAGTTTTGATATCTCAGCTATAGTGATGAGCAACTCAGGCCATATTTCCCACTAGAAAGGTAAGTTTGTCAGCATAAGTGAAAGTGTGTTTCTCGGTATTGTCACTATTGTATTTCATAACAGATAAATAAATAATACCCACAGCCCCTGCTCCATTTCATAGGGTTTTGGAAGGCCTTTTTCAACTGACGTCTGAGATCCTTGGTGTTTCAGTTAAGGTAGGACAGTATGAAAGATAGATCAAGAATATTTAAAGGGTGGTCTAATTTATAAAAACTATACCAAAGTTCTCCGAGCTTTCAATTTACTGCTCCTAAGCATACAATCATCCTTTTGCCGTTGAAAGAGTGGTTCTATTGAACCAACGGAACCATCACTGAATCCGCACACTGCTTGAGACAAGCTATAAATCAGCACGAGGTCGAAAAAGTATGTTGAACGTCTCTGTGAGTAGTTTTGCTGACGTAGCGTTAGCCCAACGCTCGAAACGTCAGCGCAAGGGCTAACTCTCGAAAGGCCATTTATATATTTTTTTATTTTTTTATTTATTCCTTTTTTTCAATTTCCTCCAGTTATACTGGTGCGGAAGGCACAACAGAGCTAGGCTCCAAATCAAGTACCCCCTTGAGTGTATTGTTAGTAAGCATTGTAAGCACAGTTACAGTTGGGGGTGGTCACTGCCAGAGGGTTTTATTGCGTCCCCAGTGGTTCTTTTACGTCCCTTGGTTCAGGTTAGTGTAGTGCAGCTTGGAGAGACGGGACCTTCGCTTTAGTATCTTTATCAGAGAAGATCGGAAACACGGGAGAATGAATTAAACTCACTTGTGACACTACTATTCGCAATTACTCTGTTTCACAGGGGCGTTTAACATACTTTTTCTTACCCGTGTTGATTTATAGCTTGTCTACACCACGCCAATGCAGACCATCCAGGTTTTTCTACAGCTTGTCTGTAGTTTTCGAGCTATACCACTGCTTGAGACAGTTGGCTCAAGGGTTCCCTATTTTACAATGGTTTAGCGGGGAAAAATCATTGTTATTTTGTTTTTAATATCTTGTGATTGCAGGCAGCTGATGGAGAAGCAGAGGTTTGGCATAAAGACGTCCGCTTTTTCAAGATTTACAACGAAAACAGTAAAAAAACTCTTGTGGATACATACTATGATAAAATCTGTACACATGGTTTTGGTGACGTCACATGGTGGTGTTATGACGCTGCCCTTATTTGGGTATGCATTGTTCATTTCAGATGAGCACATGGCTTCGTTCTTCTTGGATCCATATTCACGGCCGGCGGAGAAGAGCGGGGGAGCCTGGATGGATCAGTGTGTAGGTTAGTTGCCCATTGTTTCCTTGCGCATTTTCGTTACACATTGTTTCATTACCTGTTGTAATTATGCATGTGTTGGAATCACAGGTGACCCAGTGTGTTAGCGCGTCAGCGTATGGGGCCTCTCACCTCTGCTGAAACGGGTTCGATTCCCGGTCGAGACATGGATAGTATCTTTCTGTTTCTCGGCCCTGAATTTGACTTGTTGAACGTATGTGAGCTTACTAGAAGCTTGTGTTCCTCAAATTTCCAGGAATCTCCTTTCAATAAATGATAGGATTTTAAATGTGTAGCGCTTAGAACATGGTTTGTACAAGCGCTATATAAATGCTATATTTGATTTTTAATTTTATTTATGTAATTATGCATTTATACATGTAACACTTGATACATGTTTAGGTTTATGTAATGCGCGCATGTAAAAAAGAGGGCCTTCCCCCTGTCCCTCCGTGCCTTCCACCCGTCTCCAGTCATCCACCCACATTTCAGACAACAAATACAGAGGACATTACTAATGGAAATGAAAAGATATGAATGCAAAGTAATTGTCCCCTGCACACTTTTACGAACGCTGGCCACAGATCAAACTGTTAAGAGACATAAAGATAGAGCCTAAATGAATCCGGTTTTAAAATGCCTTTTATGAAAGTGCGCGCAGGCTACGAAGATAGGATGGGACAAAACTGGACTGTCTGACTAAATCATTAATACCCTGCATTTCGAACCGCAAGCTTGTACACCATCTCGGCTGATGATTCGGTGTATTTCCCAAAATGCTCTTTGTTCAACTTATTCCCTTTGTTTCCTTGGATCAACCGAGAGAGACTGTGCCAGCAAAGGTAGCCGCTGTAGGCGCTGTTTACACGGGGCTTATCAATGCTTTGTTTGTGACTCCAGGAAAGAGCATACTGCTGCACAGGAAACCCGTCGCGTACCTTGTGTGTAACCAGTCTCCCCCGTCCGTGGATGGCAAAACCCCTTCACTGATGACTTTTCGTGAAGTCGAAACACTTTTCCACGAGGTAAAACAGTCTCTTCGTGTTTTGTCTAAATTATTGTCCATGGCAATATTTATCTTGTGGTTTTCCATATGCCGTTCCTAATGCAAAAATGCAATCAAACAAAGGCTTCACTAGAACGCAACACATCAAGCCATTTAGAAGTCAGAATCGGAGATACTGCCCCCCCCCCCCCCCCCCCCCAATAAAAAAAAAGAAAAACAAAACAAAAGAAAAGAAAAATGTATGCATTGCTGGCTAACAAGAAAAATTAGCGATATTCGAGCCAATTTTTATAATATTATAAAGGCTTTATATATAGTGTCTCCATTTTTCCTGGCTCCATTTTTTTCTTGTCCATTTTGTCTAATGTCTTCTGCATTTTTTCAAAGTTCGGTCACGGACTTCAGCACATGTTGACAACAGTCCCGTACTCAGACGCAGCTGGCATCAATAACGTGGAGTGGGATGCGGTAAGGACACGCAGCAAGCATGGTGTGATTTATATTAGCAGTCCTCTGTAACCTCTTTCTTCGAATTACCCGTTTTACTTGGACTGATAACGATAATAAGTGGGTGTTTTTGCCGATTTACACACCGATTCGTGTTTGTCCAGTTCATGGCCTTATGTTTTATTTGCAAAGTGTGAGCATCAATGAAAATGTAATCAATGAAAATGTATTATGTTTTGTTATGTTACCCGCCACAACTAGTTTTACGTGTCCATAAAATTTTAAAACCTTCTTTCCATAGCACTATGGATTTGTTCACACAACTTGTTTGACCTGTTTACATAGCCTACTTGACACGCTTTTTTTTACCTGCATAACAGGTTGAGGTCCCGTCACAGTTTATGGAAAACTGGGTCTACGACAGGACCACAATGGATCTGATCAGCGGTCATTACCAAACTGGCGATCCCCTCCCTGATGACGTCTTCAAGCAAGTTTGCAAAGGTACATTCCACGAATTGAGATCCCTGTGTTAGACAAGAAAGAGGGGGGGGACCTACCAAAAATACACCTGTGTCGCGCAGTAAAATATCACACAGTAGAATGCCACACAGAGAAATATCGAGCAGTTAAATGTTTATAAAAATTATGTCCCTTTAATATTTGCTAAGCTAGATTTCCTCTTCTCTATCTCGTCTGTACAAGGCATGTTTAGTTATTCTGTCCCTTTAATATTTGCTAAGCTAGATTTCCCCTTCACTATCTCGTCTGTACAAGGCATGTTTAGTAGTTCTGTCCCTTTCATATTTGCTAAGCTAGATTTCCCCTTCACTATCTCGTCTGTACAAGGCATGTTTAGTAGTTCTGTCCCTTTCATATTTGCTAAGCTAGATTTCCCCTTCACTATCTCGTCTGTACAAGGCATGTTTAGTAGTTCTGTCCCTTTCATATTTGCTAAGCTAGATTTCCCCTTCACTATCTCGTCTGTACAAGGCATGTTTAGTAGTTCTGTCCCTTTCATATTTGCTAAGCTAGATTTCCCCTTCACTATCTCGTCTGTACAAGGCATGTTTAGTAGTTCTGTCCCTTAATATTTGCTAAGCTAGATTTCCCCTTCACTATCTCGTCTGTACAAGGCATGTTTAGTAGTTCTGTCCCTTTCATATTTGCTAAGCTAGATTTCCCCTTCACTATCTCGTCTGTACAAGGCATGTTTAGTAGTTCTGTCCCTTTAATATTTGCTAAGCTAGATTTCCCTTTCACTATCTCGTCTGTACAAGGCATGTTTAGTTATTCTGTCCCTTTAATATTTGCTAAGCTAGATTCCTCCTCTAGCTCGTCAGTACATGGCTGGTTCTCAGATGCTTCGTCAGCTTTACTTCTCCGCCCTCGATATGGAGCTACACGCCAGGTGACCTCTCCTTAATGTCAGTTAACTTTGTTTCCACAGTTCATCCAGGGGAGGGGGGGATTGTAGATGATGTCCCGCTCGGCCATTTTTATAGGGGTGGATTAGGTGATACTACAGTACTAGAGTTATTGGAATTATTCCAAATAACCATCCAGATGTATAGCCGAATTTGTTGTTGTGCGACCGCCGACAATTGAAATCCATTTCTCGTCTGGGAATAGCGGAAAGTCTATTATACCACCGTAACCAATCAATTTCCTTCTGTGTGCAGTCGAATGGTTTATGACGCGGCAGTGAAAACATAGCCTTTAGCCTTATTTCCTTTATCAATCCTTCATTCTCAAAACCCCTTTTCGCTTTTCGCTTAATCAATTTGTCCCCATGTCCCCATAGCCGCGAACACTGGCTTACCGTGCTACGGCGGATCGCCGATGAGTTCACCGTGATAAAGCCGCACCCAAATGATCGGTTTCCCTGTGGATTCCTGCACATCTTCAGCTCTTCGTATGCTGCAGGATACTACTCTTACAAGTGGGCCGAGGTAAGCTGGAGAAATCTGTTTGCACCGCCAATTTTAGTTATTGACTTTGGTAAGCAAAAGGTAAAGCTATGTATTTTTGGTTGATTTTTTTGTCATTTTATTTCGTGAGAAATATAAAAGAATATAACAAAATGAATGAAAGAGGCTATCCGAATCCCTTTAAATTTGAAGCTTAACCTTTTCCTATGTAGCACTTTGATAATTGATGGTAATTATATATAAAGGTTGAGTTGCGCACATTTTGTAAACGGGAAAAGGCCAGCTTGCTTTCGTCCGTCATTTAAAGCCGCATTGTCACCAGTTTACTTCCAGAGGTCCGACGGAAACCTCAACCGTTAAAAGACAAAAGAATCTATTAAAATTCGATATGTTTAACAGGCCATCCGCTCTAAATTATCAATAACATCCTCAAAGAAACTTCCAATAGAATCTCTGCTTTCAATATTTTGAAATATTTTTCGCGTTTTCCGTTAAAAATCATCGGATATTGTTACGTAATCGACCGGAAGTAAACTGTTGAAAATGCGGCTTTAACTTGCTTTAATGGTTCGGTCGATGTGGGGCGGGTCTAGAACTGATACCTATAACGAGGATTGAAGATTGTTATAAGAAAGATGACAAGTGGCTGCCAATGTGACAAACTTGAAAACAAATTAAACAACTGGATCTTGAATAATCACTTATTTCCGCGCCAAATTGAGAACATAAAAAGTATACTGCTTATCTTTTATGTGCCATTCGTAAGAAAGCCAGCACAACGTATCGTTAGCAGGGGTGTACCCCCCCCCCCCCCCCCTTGTTCTACGTATCCGCGACGCTATGTGTTTCCAGGAATTCCCATTCGATTCCATTTGTTCTCGTAGCTGATGTCTGCTGATGCGTTCAGCGCGTTCCAAGAAAAGGGACTGGACAACAGGGACGAACTCGCGAAAGTTGGTAAAAGGTGAGATTTCTACGTCTTTATGATTCGTGGTAAAAGGTGAGATTTCTATGTCTTTATGATTCGTGGTAAAAGGTGAGATTTCTACGTCTTTATGATTCGTGGTAAAAGGTGAGATTTCTACGTCTTTATGATTCGTGGTAAAAGGTGAGATTTCTACGTCTTTATGATTCGTGGTAAAAGGTGAGATTTCTACGTCTTTATGATTCGTGGTAAAAGGTGAGATTTCTACGTCTTTATGATTCGTGGTAAAAGGTGAGATTTCTACGTCTTTATGATTCGTGGTAAAAGGTGAGATTTCCACGTCTTTATGATTCGTGGTAAAAGGTGAGATTTCTACGTCTTTATGATTCGTGGTAAAAGGTGAGATTTCTACGTCTTTATGATTTGTGGTAAAAGATGAGATTTCTACGTGTTTATGATTTGTGGTAAAAGGTGAGATTTCTACGTCTTTATGATTCGTAGTAAAAGGTGAGATTTCTACGTCTTTATGATTCGTGGTAAAAGGTGAGATTTCTACGTCTTTATGATTCGTGGTAAAAGGTGAGATTTCTACGTCTTTATGATTCGTGGTAAAAGGTGAGATTTCTACGTCTTTATGATTCGTGGTAAAAGGTGAGATTTCTACGTCTTTATGATTCGTGGTAAAAGGTGAGATTTCTACGTCTTTATGATTCGTGGTAAAAGGTGAAATTTCTACGTCTTTATGATTCGTGGTGAAAGGTGAGATTTCTACGTCTTTGTGCCCGTCTTGAGTGACGCCAGAGGCGTAGACAGGGTGTGGCCCAGGGGGCCCGCCACCCCCCCCCCCCCCCCCCCCGGCCCTTCCAGCAGCTAAAAATACAGTAAATGTATGAGACATCATCTAAATAACAGGAGAAAATGAATTAAAAGGGCCTTTCCCCCCCCCCCCCCCCCCTTCCCCTGTTAAAAATAATGGCTACGCCGCTGGGCATTGTTGTTATTTTTGTTTCGACATTTAGCTTTGTAATTTTTTCTAAAAATATGATCAATAGATTATTTTATGATTTAGCAGTGAAAAAGAACCGTTTGTATTGTAGGGGGATTGAATATCACAGCATCAATTAAAGTGGATTTAGTTCGCTGCTGAAAAGTGTATATTTTATTTATTTGCACTGAATTTTTTAGGACACTATAAAGATCCCACACACACACACACACTGTTCGTCACACAAGGGTCGGGCTCTAGAGTCTTTATAAAATTATATAAATATTCTATTACCTAAGTTCTCTCACTTTTTATGTACCTACAGATTTCGTGACACCATATTGGCAAAGGGTGGGTCACGCCATCCCCGTGACGTATTTGAGGAGTTTCGCGGTCGTCCCGCTAAGCCAGACGCTCTGCTTGCCTTATATGGACTCAGCTAGCGACAGAGCAAACTATTACATGGCCCTTCCGAGTGTTATCACGAGCGTGACAAAAAAACAGACGCTCTGCTTGCCTTATATGGACTCAGCTACCAACAGAGCAAACTATTACATGGCCCTTCCGAGTGTTATCACGAGCGTGACAAAAAACAGACGCTCTGCTTTCCTTTTATGGAGCAGTAGTAAACTATTGCGTGACCATCCGGGATCTTATTATTCGGGAGGTTTTGCGTACATCCACGAAATTACCACAAATAAAAAAAAAACACTATTACTGTTGTGTATTTAACGATGAATATAGTGAAAAAATAAAAGCATGAATGGCAGGAAGGTTTGCCTGTAGTTTTCTGATGGCGTCCTTGATATTGGTGCGTACTGACGCGACCCAACCCTTGTGTTAGAACAATAGAGAATACCAAGACATGCTTTGTTTCACCTTTATTACGAGTTCAAGTACGAGAACCTAGCGTACAAATGAGTATCTAATGCTTAACCCACTTAAGCATAACCTCATTATGCCTCTCGAACATCTTCATAGGATCGTCATAGCCAGCGGTTATATACAATTTCTTATGCGGTACGAAATGCCCGTTGTGTCCATCTTTCTTGAGAAGCTTCTCGAGCATTTTAACTTCCATGCGGTTCTTTCGCTCGTTGGCCCATCCCCCGAATGAGTGAACCCAGTAGCACGATTTGGGATGGTCGATGACCTTGATTTTGTTATCCCGTGGGGTAGGGGGGTTGGCCTGGTGAGACTTGGGAATGTAGAAGGACATAGTGTACGAGGTGGTGTTTTCGAGGGTCGGTTTGATGACTGTTGTGACGGGAACTGTCATTTTAATCTTCTGTTTTTGATCGTTGTTACCAGAGATGTACCGGAACATGGGCCAGAACATGCTTTGTTTCAACGCTTCGCTGCTTTTTCCTGGTATAAAAGTAAGAGTGAGAGAAAATTTAGAAAATATTCAAAGGAGTATGGAGAAACCTCTTTAACACGGTCGCTTCCCTTCCAAATTCTAAGGCTACAATTGATAAAAAACAACAACATATACCTGTCACTTTATCCATCCTCCATAAAACAACGGTCACCTTTCTACACTATAAAAAAGCCTTTTTATATCAGTCTCTTTTCCATCCTCATTCTTACACAAATCATTATTCAATAAATTCTCACCAGCTGATTACTTTGTTTATACTGGTTTAATATTGAGGGGGGGAATTCCAAATTGATCACTTACCTTCCATTGTGACACTGATCCACTTAGAGGGCTGGTAGCACCTCAGCTCATAATGCTCTGTCTTGCTGCGAACCTCGAACTTGGGGCATTCGTTATCTTCACAGAACTCCGGCTGTTCGGGAAGATGGTGCACTGGACCGAGAGCAAGTACCTGTCAATCAAATGGCGCCACATATTACATCATGATTTTTTCTCGAGAAATTCGTGAAGTTCATGGATTTTATGTGATATTTAAAGCCACATTGTCACCAGTTTACTTCCGGTCGATGCCATAACAATCTCCGATTATTTTTAATGGAAACGTGAAAAACATTTCAAAATTGTAAAAGCAATGTGTCTATTGTAAGTTTCTTCGAGGATGTGACTGATAATTTAGAGCGGATGGCCTGTTTAATAGCGCGGATTCTAATAGATTTGTTTTTCTTTCATCGGTTGAGGTTTCCGTCGGCCCTCCGGAAGTAAACTGGTGACAATTCGGCTTTAACTAAATGTGAAACTAAGATAATAATAGGGAGATGTTTATGTCCTTGTTTACTTGAAATAAGTTGCAAAATGTTTGCTTTTCATTTGCAACACTTGTTTTTCGCGTCACATAAAATTCGCGACATTTTGTTCTGAGGAAGCGATTCGAAAATGCCATCGTGCGATTATGCAAAAATATGCTAATTTGTCTTTTGGTGATTCGGTCCCTGTGATAATAGGGACCTTAAGCAACGACGACGGCAACGTGGACGACGACGGCAGAAAACAACGGGATTCGGAATTAAATAGCAGCACGTGAAAATGCATTCTGTCTGATACATTTCAACCGTTTTCCATAAAACCACAACGTGAAAACTCCAACTTTCACGGTCAATTGAGGACGCGGACGTTTGCCGTGTTAACTCCCCTAACTACGTTCGCTGCTGTAGAAATAATGTCCTTGGTTTACTTTTATCTATCTCTGACTATAATGTTTCGCTTATTCCATTGCAATTCAATTATAGTTGATCGCCAAGCGCGAACCCATCTTTTTCGATCGCGTTGTCCTAGCCGTCGTCGTCGTCCTTGCTTAAGGTCCCTAATGCCCATATGACACCAAGACCCGAATATGACACAGTCAGCTTGAGTAACGCGTGATTTCGTGATTTATAAAACTTTATGCAAATGAGATGTTCATCTCTATCCGCTTGAATCCCGGGAAATTTCAAACCATCCCACAATTAAATCGGCTCAAATTTATTTCTAAAATATAAAATGATGCAAAGATAATTGCATTACTAAAAATAATAATGGTTTTGATTACTGAAAACCGAAACGACATCGGTGTTCGGCTCGTTCCGCTGACCTCGACTTTTCGGTACCCGAGAATTAAACAACTTTCTCACGCAATCGTCGTATCTACAAATTTAAAATAAATCTTCCAAAGGGTACCTTTGTGAAGAACCTTCGCATGGGCTTCATCATCTTCATGAACCTCATCATCATCATCTTTTTTTCGTCCATCTTCTTAGAGTCCCACTGACGTCCATAGTCACCCTCCTCACCTTCCTCCCCCTCTTTCTCGCCCCACTTGCCACTCCCTTTCCCCCCACGTCTGTTGCCATGGTGATCATCAGCTTCGTGACGACCCGCGAGGGTGACTTGTAGGCAGATTGCCAACAGGAGTAGAAATGCGATCTTCCACATACTGAGAGCTGAAACAATAAAAAGATCCAATAAAAACTTGTGATTTTAATAAAGAAGGCCAATCACGCCACCATGTTACGCTCCCGCACAATGCCAAGTCACACGAAGAATCCATTTCCATCGGCTTTTTTTTAAAGCGAGTAACTGATCTAGTTACAATCAGATATCGCTAATAAAGTAATAAGACTTTGATCGTGGATGGCCATTTCAAAGTTTCCTTGCGAACAGACTGTTGTATTTTGCGAGGTAAATAATAACAAAGGAGTGGTTGAAAATAAAACTGCATAAAAATGCAACCAAAAATTGTAAACGGTAACTGGAGTATGAGAGCACTTGCTGGGGGACGACTCCTTGCCCACGACTCCTTGCCCGCTTTAGGTCATATTTCCAGCTGTCTCTAGGCCTTATCGGCCCACTGATGATTAGGGAACGGATTGTGGGCTTACAAAACGCTTGATTAGTTTCGGGACGCTAAGTAACTCTGACTCCTTATAGGCTCTGTGAGAGCAACTTGGAGTAGCTCTAAGCACGAGCATGTGAGCGATGTCTTATTGCGAGCATAACCTCAGAGAAGCATTTTGGGCGCTATCCCATCTGTTATCTGGCTTGAATCAGTTGGCGTCAGCATGTGTTGAGAAAAAGATTACAACTGAGTATCCGGATGATTCATCTCTTGGCCCATTTCAGCGCATACCCGGTCTGGCGTCCTTCCAATCTACGTGTCATGTTTTTTCTCTATTTTAGTAGCATAAAATGCAGTGTAATGAACCGCGGATTGATTGAGATTTCTCGTGCCACTCTAGCGCATCACAAGACACTGGTAAAATTCCCTGGCCCCAGAGCCTCGAATGTAACTACTTCGAGGTTAGAAAGAGCAAGTGGCGAAGTTCTCAAAGCACTTCTTGGCTTTTAGTAAACTGAGACGTGCGCTGGTGCTAGGCTTTGAGTCCTGGGCTTTGGTAGCAGTGAAGCGGCTTAATTGCAAGGCAAAACCTTCTGGACTTATCTCTTGTGTAACTATAGGAAAATAGCACACAACAGATAGCACGCAAACCTCAGCACATGGTGCAGAAAGTCTATTATAATCTAAATGAAATTGATAGTTTCAAGATAGTATTGGACAAAACTATGTGAAAAGCCATGAAAAATTCCGGAAAAAAAACACGAAGAGTATCTACGTTATGTAACAATTCAGAAGTTTTTGTTTCTAGAAATTACTCTTCCTTACAAAAAACCTTTACCAAAAGAGCTAGGAAATGTGAAGAATATACAGTAGATAAGTGAACAAAACAAAAAAAGCTAGAGTTGCCGTACATACGGATCTACAATTTAGAAGTTTTTGTTTCTAGAAATTCCTCTTCCTTACAAAAAAACCTCCCATACCAAAAGAGCTAGGAAATGTGAAGAATATACAGTAGATAAGTGAACAAAACAAAAAAAGCTAGAGTTGCCATACCTTCGTATCGCTGTTCTTCACCCGTCTATAACCTGGCGAAACTGTTGAAGTTCTAGAAATGGGTTGTTTTTATAGGTGTCCATGTTTGGCGTCATAGAGAGTTTGAATTCCCGCCCCCCTCCCCCCCGCTGTCAATCACGCGCGATCGAATCCAAAACTGCAAAGGTAAAACAACTTATCACTGACTCATTCAAACAGCAAATAACCATAAACCACAATCTCTACGTGACTTTGTACAACTTTTAGGATCCTTTTTCCGGTCATGAGGTACGCTTTGAAAGACCAAACTATCTTCTTACGTAAGAAGTGGTAGAAATTGTATCTCATGCTATTTGATATGATAAAAATAGAATTAATCCTGTAATCGCTCTGGTGCCAAGGTTTAATCACAATAGTAATGCGAACCTTAGCGCCGCAGAGTCATGCGCTAGACCTTTGCCTTTCATCGGCCCATAGTCGGGCTCTTTACGCCATCGCGTGATGAGTCGGAAGAGATAAGCTGATTACGTAAGCACGTATTTGTTTAGAATTGTAAATTTTCCTTATTTTCTAATCCAAACTCCCTCCCCCTCCCCTCCCAAATGGGCAAGTCCAGGCTTTTTCCCCAAGGGAAATTTGGGAAATTTTAGCTCTCCTACATTCCTTCTAAAATTTCAGTCCGAAGCTAAGGCGGATCACCGCCCCGTTGGTTCCTCCAGTGTGTCCGGTAGCACTCGCAACATGCCCAGAACATTTCTGTGTATATTTAGCTAAAAAACTGACAGATATCCAAATGCCATGGAGCTTAGCGCGACCTAGCGCAGCAATACGATGCCCTGGCGCCCGTTTCTCGAAACACTCGAGAATTCTCGGGCCCGAAAACTTTATTTTGCATTTTTGCTAAAATTTCCCATGTTTTCCTTTTGGAGAACCGCTTTCATGTTTGAGAACGGTTTGAACTTCCTCTTGGTTCGTATTCCAAATGATTACACTCAATAGGGCTATTTTCGAAATTTTGCTAAAGCCAAAAGGTTACCCGAAAAGTCTTGGCTGAGTGCATAGGTTCACCAAGCTAATGTTGTATTTTACGTGTTTCATTCATAGTTACTGTAAAATATATGGTGCATTACAATAAAAAAAATGGAACGAAAAATGTAATAAAAATTCCTTCAGCCTTTTCTTACATGTTTGTGGAGTTGTTATTTAAATCCCTGTGAAGTTTCAATCCATTTTGGGCAATATTGAGCGATTGAAGTTCCCCCATACTATGGGAGAGAAGAAGTTCGGGAAAAATCAAACTATAAATTTATAAAGAGAATTATCTATTACATAAATCTTTGTGGTAAAATACGATGTTTGACAATATTTCAACATATTAAGATACCATAAATTTTATAGAAATTAGCCAGCTTTTCAAATTTAAGGAATTTCGGGCCCGAGAATTCTCGGGTTTTTTGAGAAACGAGACCCTGTTCTCAGGCCCGTACCCAGGGGGGGTGCAAGGGGTGCGAACGCACCCCCCCCCCCCCCCCCCCCCACACACACACACAACGGCCAAAGGTCCACTTTTCGGTTCCCAATGGACGTGCTATTTGTAGACAAAACTATAGAGCATAAGCTAGATCACTCTGGTACGTAGCCAAATCCGACAATAAACGTCCCGTGAAGATACTGCAAAGGCGTAAAAAAATCCCATGTTGGGCCTGGTTCTGTAGCAGGAGCGAAAACGCCGGATACATGTGGCCCTTTGGACGGGAGACGTAAATGACGGGGAAAATTTTCCTTTTTTAAAAACCTCCGGGTACGTGCGTACATAAGGCGAGGAAAACCCCTGCGTTTTCGAAAACCTCCGTATACGTGTGGACGTTGACTGTTTACCTGAGTTTTCTGGGGTTCCACAATTGAGATTACCTGGTGACAAGTATTTATTCTCTGTTGACCCCTCGATCTCTCCTCGTAGCAGCACAGCTGCTCACGCTAACTCCTCTCTCTTATGTAATTTGGGAATTTGGCAACAAAACGGTCGTTCTCGTATTTCAAAGCCTCCCGTAGTTATTTTATTTTGTATGGAGCTACGTGCCCCTATAAAACTCTCTAACGCAGTTGGGAACAGGAAGAACTGGTAGCTCAAGCTCTGTCATGAGGAATTTGAACCGACCGGCTCAATGACGCAAAAGAGAACTTATGGAGTTGTTACTTTATGCTAGTATTCTTTCATAAAACTGTGATAAATGAAATCCAACGTGAAGTAGTACTTGTAGTTGTTTATTATTTCCATGTTTAAGCTATTTAAAAAGCATTTGGGGCCGTTATAGCGCTGTTCAGTGAAATTTTGAATTTCCTCTATCACTCCAACTCGATCATTCCCACTTTCTATAGTGGAAGTGATAGAAGAAATTCTTCCCTGGTTCCAAAGCCTCGAACGTCGCTGGCCACTAAATAGAGAGACGTTCGAGGCTCTGCAACCAGGGTAAGGGAATTCTTAATTACTTACATAAAGTAACAACCACATATGTTCTTTTTATTAACGGTCAATGAGCCGGTCGGTTCAAATTACTAGCCTGATGGCCTGTAAATTTAGTATCAGGCCCTCAGGGGAGGGGGGACTGGGGAGGGAAAAAAAGTAGCGCACTGAGTTCGCTTGCATCGGAACACAGGCTTACGTCGTTAGAAATACGTTAGAAATACCGCTTATTCTGAATAAATACACATCACAAAGCAATAAGATTCATTGTGACCATTATTCTAGGATATAAGACAATTAAAGGACAGGAGGTGATCACTCGTGAAAATTTTCGAGCCGTTACTTGGATTGACTGGTAACTGACTGAGCGAGGTTGGTAAGCCTGTGATCGGAACGGGAGATCTCCAACTGAACTTACACTATCGGCGAAGCGACAGAAAAGCCACGTCGGAAATTCTCCGACAATATCTCGCATCTCGAAAGATTACTCAAGAGAAAGATTTCTTAAAGAAAAATAAAATGCTACAGGCGACGATGGAGACTCGACCATCGAAGATACCATGAGGAATTTTGAGCATTCTACCGGAGAAACTTGCGCTTGAGTTAATTGCCCCCCCCCCCCCCCCCCATAAAAAAGCCTATTACTCAGGCTAGCTAGCCAGCTCTTCGGGGGGTCATGCTTTCCTTTGCCATGGTCACTGAAACTCCGGAGACCTTGCTAGCAGGCTAATATGGCGCGCCGTTTGTTTCAAAATTAACAACACCCTCTGTGTGAGATAAAAAACTGCCCCCGCTAGTTCAAAGTTCGTCGCCCTCTTATAAAAATTCTCCCGCTCTTTCAAAGTTTGTCGCCCTCTTATAAAAACTGCCCCCGCTGATTCAAAGTTTGTCGCCCTCTTTTAAAAACTTCCCCCGCTAGCTCGAAGTTTGTCGCCCTTTTATAAAAACTGCCCCCGCTACTTCAGAGTTCTGCGCCCTCTTATAGAAACTGCCCCCGCTTCTTCAAAGTTTGTCGCCCTCTTATAAAAACTGCCCCGCTACTTCAAAGTTCGTCGCCCTCTTATAAAAACTTACCCCGCTAGTTCAAAGTTTGTTGCCCTCTCATAAAAACTGCCCCCGCTACCTCAAATTCTCTTATAAAAACTGCCCCCGCTACTTCAAAGTTTGTTGCCCTCTTATAAAAACTGCCCCCGCTACTTCAAAGTTCGTCGCCCTCTTATAAAAACTTCATCTGCTACTTCAAAGTTTGTCGCCCTCTTATAAAAACTTCATCTGCTACTTCAAAGTTTGTCGCCCTCTTATAAAAACTGCCCCCGCTACTTCAAAGTTTGTCGCCCTCTTATAAAAACTTCATCTGCTACTTCAAAGTTTGTCGCCCTCTTATAAAAACTTCATCTGCTACTTCAAAGTTTGTCGCCCTCTTATAAAAACTTCATCTGCTACTTCAAAGTTTGTCGCCCTCTTATAAAAACTTCATCTGCTACTTCAAAGTTTGTCGCCCTCTTATAAAAACTGCCCCCGCTACTTCAAAGTTTGTCGCCCTCTTATAAAAACTTCATCTGCTACTTCAAAGTTTGTCGCCCTCTTATAAAAACTTCATCTGCTACTTCAAAGTTTGTCGCCCTCTTATAAAAACTGCCCCCGCTAGTTCAAAGTTTGTCGCTCTCTTATAAAAACTCCCCCCGCTAGTTCAAAGTTTGTCGGCCTCTCATAAAAACTGCCCCCGCTACTTCAAAGTTTGTTGTCCTCTTATAAAAACTTACCCCACTACTTCGAAGTTTGGCGCCCTTTTATAAAAACTGCCCCCGCTAGTTCGAAGTTTGTCGCCCTCTTATAAAAACTGCCCCCGCTACTTCAAAGTTTGTCGCCCTCTTATAAAAACTTCCCCCGCTACTTCAAAGTTTGTTGCCCTCTTATAAAAACTGCCCCCGCTACTTCAAAGTTCGTCGCCCTCTTATAAAAACTGCCCCCGCTACTTCAAAGTTTGTGGCCCTCTTATAAAAAATTCCCCTGCTAGTTCAAAGCTTGTCGCCCTCTTATAAAAACTTACCCCACTACTTCGAAGTTTGGCGCCCTTTTATAAAAACTGCCCCCGCTACTTCAAAGTTTGTCGCCCTCTTATAAAAACTTCCCCCGCTACTTCAAAGTTTGTTGCCCTCTTATAAAAACTGTCCCCGCTACTTCAAAGTTCGTCGCCCTCTTATAAAAACTTCATCTGCTACTTCAAAGTTTGTCGCCCTCTTATAAAAACTTCATCTGCTACTTCAAAGTTTGTCGCCCTCTTATAAAAACTGCCCCCGCTACTTCAAAGTTTGTCGCCCTCTTATTAAACTTCATCTGCTACTTCAAAGTTTGTCGCCCTCTTATAAAAACTTAATCTGCTACTTCAAAGTTTGTCGCCCTCTTATAAAAACTGCCCCCACTACTTCAAAGTTTGTCGCCCTCTTATAAAAACTTCATCTGCTACTTCAAAGTTTGTCGCCCTCTTATAAAAACTTCATCTGCTACTTCAAAGTTTGTCGCCCTCTTATAAAAACTTCATCTGCTACTTCAAAGTTGTGTCGCCCTCTTATAAAAACTTCATCTGCTACTTCAAAGTTTGTCGCCCTCTTATAAAAACTTCATCTGCTACTTCAAAGTTTGTCGCCCTCTTATAAAAACTTCCCCCGCTACTTCAAAGTTTGTTGCCCTCTTATAAAAACTTCATCTGCTACTTCAAAGTTTGTCGCCCTCTTATAAAAACTTCATCTGCTACTTCAAAGTTTGTCGCCCTCTTATAAACACTTCATCTGCTACTTCAAAGTTTGTCGCCCTCTTATAAAAACTGCCCCCGCTACTTCAAAGTTTGTCGCCCTCTTATAAAAACTTCATCTGCTACTTCAAAGTTTGTCGCCCTCTTATAAAAACTTCATCTGCTACTTCAAAGTTTGTCGCCCTCTTATAAAAACTGCCCCCGCTAGTTCAAAGTTTGTCGCCCTCTTATAAAAACTGCCCCCGCTACTTCAAAGTTTGTCGCCCTCTTATAAAAACTGCCCCCGCTACTTCAAAGTTTGTCGCCCTCTTATAAAAACTTCATCTGCTACTTCAAAGTTTGTCGTCCTCTTATAAAAACTGCCCCCGCTACTTCAAAGTTTGTCGCCCTCTTATAAAAACTTCCCCCGCTACTTCAAAGTTTGTCGCCCTCTTATAAAAACTGCCCCCGCTAGTTCAAAGTTTGTCGCCCTCTTATAAAAACTTCTCTCGCTATTTCAAAGTTTGTCGCCCTCTTATAAAAACTTCATCCGCCTGTTCAAAGTTTGTCGCCCTCTTATAAAAACTGCCCCCGCTACTTCAAAGTTTGTCGCCCTCTTATAAAAACTTCATCTGCTAGTTCAAAGTTTGTCGCCCTCTTATAAAAACTCCCCCCGCTAGTTCAAAGTTTGTCGGCCTCTCATAAAAACTGCCCCCGCTACTTCAAAGTTTGTTGTCCTCTTATAAAAACTTACCCAACTACTTCGAAGTTTGGCGCCCTTTTATAAAAACTGCCCCCGCTAGTTCGAAGTTTGTCGCCCTCTTATAAAAACTGCCCCCGCTACTTCAAAGTTTGTCGCCCTCTTATAAAAACTTCCCCCGCTACTTCAAAGTTTGTTGCCCTCTTATAAAAACTGCCCCCGCTACTTCAAAGTTCGTCGCCCTCTTATAAAAACTGCCCCCGCTACTTCAAAGTTTGTGGCCCTCTTATAAAAAATTCCCCCGCTAGTTCAAAGTTTGTCGCCCTCTTATAAAAACTGCCCCCGCTACTTCAAAGTTTGTTGCCCTCTTATAAAAACTGCCCCCGCTCTTTCAAAGTTTGTCGTCCTCTTATAAAAACTGCCCCCGCTACTTCAAAGTTTGTGGCCCTCTTATAAAAACTTCCCCCTCTAGTTTAAATCGTCGCCCTGTCTTTGAAACTGCACGCCCGCTGTTTCAAACTCAGTCAAGCGATTCTTCAAAACAATCACCACAGCTACCCCAAGCTCAAAGTTGTGTCGCCCTCTTATAAGAATTGCCCCCGCTAGTTCCAAGTTTGTTGCCCTCTTATAAAAACTGCCCCCGCTACCTCAAAGTTCGTCTCCCTCTTATAAAAACTACCCCCACCAGTTCAAAGTTTGTCGCCGTCTTATAAGAACTGCCCCCGCTACTCAAGTATATTAAGGCCTGGGTAGATTGCTTTTAGCATCCGATATAACTTTTTGCCATAAACTTTGTTAACATCGCCTTAAATTCGTTCTTTTTGGCAAGATGATTAAAGTCGACGGCCTTAACATTTTCGTAATGTTTTCTTGCTGGTGATGACGTCACATAATAGATCACGTGACAAAATAGTTTTTTGCCTTTCCGCCGGTGGGGAAAACAGCTTGGACAAAGATGTTTACTAAATAAGTGTTGACTTTATGTGTGTCATATGATAGCGTTTTAGCATCCAAAATTTTCTCTGCCGTTAACAAGATATTAATTATTTTGTTAAGTCACGTGACCTGCTGCGAAATAAAATGTTGATTTGTGATCGAAATGTTATACTTTTCTTGCCGGTTAAGACATCAGTGTGCAGATGTGTTTCAAAGGAACATAAAAACATGCGATGTTTTCTTTTTCATAGCGTATCCACCAGCGGAGAATTTTTTGAAATATTGATTTGCAAAATTCACGTGATCGGCTGGATGACGTCATCACTCAAAATGAAATATTACCAATCAGCTAACATTGCCGAGTTTGATGTTTTGGCCAAAAATGGTGCATTTAAGGCAATGTTAACTCACTTTAAGGCAACTTTCAAAATTTCAACTGTTTTAGCTTAAGATCCAAGCCTTTTAAAATACACTTGAGTAGTTCAAGTTTGTCGCCCTCTCATACTCCCCCGCTAGTTCGTCACCCTATCTTTGAAACTGCACGCCCGCTGTTTTAAACTCAGTCAAGCGATTCTTCAAAACAATCATCACCGCTACCCCAAGCTGATATGAGTCGCGCTGTTGGGGGTGTAGGGCTCGGATTATGAAGTGGATTATGTTTGTCAACAGGGTCTTTCATATAATGCCCGAATCCTCTCGTAGCTACGAGAGGATTTCGCGAGTCAGCGGCTACACGTAGGCTACTCATAATCTATTCCAAGTTATCTTTACTAATATCTAAGCGCTGTCTTTTGAAAGACAACAGACAACACGCTATCTGAAATAGCCAATGGGTAAATCCCGATAATAGCTCAAACTTTTTTTTGTTTGAAATAGCCAAGCGCTATATACTTGACAATTGTGCAAGTAATAGAGGAAATTTTAAATTTCACCGAACAGTGCAACAGCCCCAAATGCGCTCTAAATCTCTTAAACTTGTAAATAAGAGACGACTACAAGTATGCATAACGTTGGATTGAATTTATTACATTTTTATGGAAGAATACAAGCATAAAGTAACAACACCATATGTTCTCTCTCGCACCAAAGAGCCGGTCGGTTAAAATTACTCATTGACAGAGCTTGGACTACCTGTGTGAAAACGAATAAGCAAGGCAACTGAAGACCGACTGGAGACTGACAGAGAGGTTGGTAAGCCTGTGTTAAAACTAGACCTTAGTGTGATGGGTTCTAAAATGCAGAATCAAATTGTGTTCGTAATAACAACCTTAAATATTATTGCTATTGATCATTTGTGTAGTTTTTTTTCCAAATAATTCATTGGGTATTGGTATTATATTTCAAGTTTGTTTCCCCGCTCATCAATACTGGTGACGTCAATATTTGCAATACGTAGGCAATTGAAATAATACTAGTGACATCAGCATAATCAATTTGATGAATAGAATATTTCTAGGTAGATCGAAATCGATTTTATATAGCTTTGTATTTGCGTATCTGGGTTCTAAAATGCAGAATCAAATTGTTGATCATTTGTGTAATTCTTTTCCTAATAATTCATTAAATATAAGTATTATATTTCGAGTTTGTTTCCCCGCTCATCAATATTAGTGACATCAATATCTGCAATACGTAGGCCGTACTAGTGACATCAGAATTATATTTTTAGGTAGATCGAAATCGATGTTATATAGCTTCGTATTATCTTCATTTGCTTTCTTTGTCCCTATTTTACCGAACCTTTGCAAATAATACTAAATAATACTAAATAATACTAGTGACATCAGCATAATCAATTTGATGAATAGAATATTTCTAGGTAGATCGAAATCGATTTTATATAGCTTTGTATTTGCGTATCTGGGTTCTAAATTGCAGAATCAAATTGTTGATCATTTGTGTAATTCTTTTCCTAATAATTCATTAAATATAAGTATTATATTTCGAGTTTGTTTCCCGGCTCATCAATATTAGTGACATCAATATCTGCAATACGTAGGCCGTACTAGTGACATCAGAATTATATTTTTAGGTAGATCTAAATCGATTTTAATAGCTTCGTATTATCTTCATTTGCTTTCTTTGTCCCTATTTTACCGAACCTTTGCAATCTATGTTCAAGTGCAGAGTACTTCTGACAACGTTTGTTGTTTGTTTGTTATTCAAATTCCACTACAAATTAAGATTCAGTTATGTGTTACAGCGTGACCGGTGTTATTCGTCCGTTAGCTATCTGCTATAAATAGGCATTCGCTCTCTTTATAACTATTCGTGATTACTGTTAAAAATTATTTCTTCGGTTGTTAACAGCTTTGATTAACCTTAACGATGGCTCATGAATCGTATACGCTGTCCGTGAGAGACCCAAACCGTCCCAAACCTGTAACAACCCAAGCGAACATCGAGCAATTTACAACCGCCGAAGCCCTTGAAAATCAAGGCACTCCATGGGAGCCGTACGAAGATTCTAAATATGAATCTCCCATCAACCGTTTGGTACCGTTTCCGGCATTCTACTGGCTACGGTGGAAGCTTCTTTCCGTGTTTCACACTCGCTTATTGTTCGGCTTCGTCCTTGGTGAGCTCATTGTAATTCTAGCGTTGCTTGGAGGATTAGCAGCTGCTTTGGCGGTGATCGGGCAAGGGGGGGGCGGCGGAGACGATGAAACTGAAGCCAGTGGGGCAGTGGCCATAATTCCACCCGCACTCGCCTACGCTTTCGCCACTAGAAATTCCTTGTGGACTCTTTTCACCGGGTTGCCATTCGAGCGAGCTCTATTCTGGCACAAACTGTGCGCCTATCTAACTGTAATTGTCGGAAGCTGGCATGGATATGTATCGAGGGAATGGGATTGGTCTGGTATTCTCCTCACCGGAGCTTTCGCGGCCCTTTCAATCTTCTCTTTCTGGCCAATCAGACGAAGGCTCTTCGAGTGGTGGCTTCGCTTTCACTGGGTTCTTTTCATCTTGGCTATAGTCGCCGCTTTGCTTCACGATTCTGCTGGCATCTTGTTTGGTGTTGGTGTTTGGGGTTTGGACTTGATCCTTCGAATCCTCATCGCTGTTGTCAACCGCAAACGCCATCGCAGCATCCTAGCTGTGCGGCTTCCTTCCAACGTGATCCGCATTACTTTCTCGAAGGAGGACTTCGAATACAAAGCCGGCCAATACTGCTTTCTCTGCGTCCCAGGCGTCTCTATGTTTGAGTGGCACCCCTTCAGTATCTCCTCCTCACCGCACGAAGCGACGGTCTCCCTGCATATACGCGTCCTGGGGGACTGGACCCAGCAGTTGTACGATTACGTGAAGGATACCCGACCTATAAATGTATACATAGACGGTCCATACGGTGCCCCGGGGGTTGATGTCGACGGGGACAAGTACAAGGTCTTCCTGTTCGTGAGTGGGGGCATAGGAATTACACCAATGCAGTCCATCTGTAACGATATCCTGCACCAGCGCCGACGCGGTCGGGACATCCGTAAAGTGATCTTCGTGTGGTCGGTACGAGACCTCTACATGGTCACCTCCGTCCTTGATTATGACAAGGAATACTTCGCCAAAGTCTCCGACCACAGGCTGCCCATGTCATTCTGCCCAGACCTTCTCATCCGAAAAGAGTCATCCGGAGTCCTGGAGAACTATTTCCATCTGTCTCGAGAGCGAGACTCCTCCAAGTTTGCCGAGGCCAACATCCATCCGGACATACAGCCCGACCTAAAATTCGGACGTCCGGACATCACCGCTTTGTTTAGCAAAGTGAAGGCCTGTGCTAGTGAGCTTGGGGAGACGAGAGTTGCCGTGCTGACGTGCGGTCCTTCGTCCCTCGTGGACTCCGTTGAAAAGCTGTGTGTTAGGAATTCATCGTGTGGATGTGGCGGAGTCAAGTTTGATTTACACAAAGAAATTTTCGAGTTCTGAATATGTAAGTTACTTTTGTCAGGTTTAAACATGACAGAACCTTTGACACACCCCAAACTCGAGCTTTGAGTCGTATATAACCTGTTTTGATGAGTTCCCCAGATACTATTGTACTCGCATAACTCCTACTCCTATAACTCTTAACACGAACCTTCTTTAAGATTTCTAGATATGCATAAATATCTACTCGTATTCTCCCCTTCCCTCCCCCCTAACTCAAACTACCCTTAATACCCCCTAGATATCTGCTCGCATAACTCTCCCCTCACCCCACCCCCTAACTTCCTTTAAGATCCCTGGATTCTACTCGGATAACTCGAACAGGCGCGAGGCGGCGTCCTCTTGCGGCGTCGTGGATTTAAATCACCCTATTGGCCTTCGAGGGGGGGGGGGGGGTTGCGTGCGCACTGCGCACCCCCCTGTGTATACGCCTGTCGAACTCGGATCACAATACACCCAAAGGTGTTAAATAGGTGATTAGCCCTAGTAAAACAGAGTAAAAAAACATACCCTGTGTACCAGAAGCTTTAAAACCACAATATTGAGAACTCATCTCGGAGTTCTCATCTTTGGTTTGTTAAGGGGAGAGGGAGTAGAAAAACGTGTCGTATGTGAGAAAGGGGTTATGTCCACTATTGTAGTAGTTTAAAGTTCCCTTTATTCTATAGATTTTTTTGTAATATTCGCTTGGATAACTCGACAAGTAACAAAGAGATAATCGAAAGCATCAAGTTGATCAAGTGCATGTTTGTAGCCAGAATCTTTAAATGGGATATTCTCAAGCACTGTATAAATAGTTGCGCATATTTCCATACGATAGCAATCGATCAAAGTAGTGCTTATTTAGTTGTGATATTGTAAAATATTTTAGACAAAAAAACTATGTGAACCTGGTTCCTTTATTACTAGAAAAAGCGAAACGTTAAGTTTGTATATTCTATGAACTGTAGAATTTAGCATGCCATGCAACCCAAGATATTTTTTTAAATGTATCAAGTATAAAAGAAAGCGTAGCAGTGGTAACAGTTATTTTCGTGTATATTCTCCATATACTTTATTTTTTTATTGCCAACACTACACCTTTGCAAACAAAATGTATCAAATAAAATAATACAATAGGATATTTTATTATCATATCTACTATAAATGCACATAGCCGTAGCAAGTCTTGAATGATTTTTTTGGGGGAAGGGGGGGGGGGACGATACAGAGACATTAGAGAGCTTAATTAAGCAAGTCAACACGAACGGGATCAAAATCGGCGCGCGCTCACGAATTGCTGAAAAACGGCGTTGACGTCCGTGACAGGAAATCTTGAACGGCATTTTACCTATTTTTTACGTTGTACGCGCGCGGTCACGAACGTCAACGCCATTTTTCAGCAATTCGTGAGCGCGCGCGGCGTTTTTGATCCCGTTCGTGTTGACTTGCTTAAGCTCTCTATTTATAAAACATTGGGAGGGGCACAGCAAGGCCCCTACTTATTATTTCCTAAAGATTTTTGAGAATATTGGTGGGGCAGGTTCCCCGGGTTCTCCACCCCCTGCCTATGGCCCAGCATGCATCAGTGATAAATCTCTAAAGGATGGCACGTTGAACACAAGTCACACAACCTCCAAAGAGTTCGATGTCAAAAGTGCTACGATACAAAATATTCAAATATTAAAGAAATTTTCCAGAAAAAAAAAATAACACTTCTACATTTATAATGTTTCGTTTCCCTATCCTCTTCCCTCTCCTGATGAGTGAGTCACCATCATCATCATCTTTATTAAATTTTGTCCAAAACCCTTAAAACCTTTATCCCATGGCTAAGACTTGTGTGAACTAATCATTTAAAAAGTTCAAAATCACTAGTGCAGTGGCAGATCCGGGGGTCAATGTGGAGATCCGGGGGGTATTGCCTCCCATCCCCCTCAGACATATGTACATAGCCTCGACCCCAGGCTTCTCCTTTGTCAACTCGTTTTTCAAGGCTTTCTTTCAAAATGGCGGATTTTTAAGGACCTGTTTTGGTGCTGACGATAGGCATATCAAACGTGACTACACTGACGACAAGCCGTGCAGCAAAAAGGAGCCTGGGGACTACTACATATTTGCCCCCGCCCCCTTCTCCAAGAAATACCGTATCGTAATGATTTTAAATACCGTAATGGTTTAAATAAGCGTCCGGGGCGTTTATTAAAAACTTCGGGTCTTTGGGGGGAGGGCGGTGCTTATTTTAATTCGGCTGAAAATAACAGCCTCTGAATCGATTGAGAACAATGCGCACATATGGATATAGAAGTTGAAGTGATAATAAGAAGACGTGTTGTAATGTGAGAATGTCAATGCGGACTAAATAGAATAGATTGACACCATTCAAGTGGTGCTTTGTGGGAACATTTTTAGTAGGAGTCGAGGGGGACCTCATCCAAAAATCGAGGTAGCGGGGGGGAGTGCGTATTGGGGGGATGGCGCTTATTTAAAGGACGGCGCTTATTCGAATTGTTACGGTATTTGCGGATCAAATTTTTGCAATATTCCAAATGAGAGCAGTTTTGTATTCTAGAGTCATCAAAACGTCAGTATTTCAGAGTCATATGCCATCTCCACTAACTCTTCTATCATAAATTGCCATCAATTTCCCCTAACAAAAAACAAAAGATCCGTCATATGCCATCTCCACTAACTCTTCTATCATAAATTGCCATATCAATTTCTCCTGACAAAAAATAAAAGATCCGTTTCTACTGACTATGTTATAAATCACTAATTTTTTTTTCTAGCATGACATGGAATACGTGCATCCCGATGGCAGCTTTTTGGCCAAGGGCGGTAGGATAGGCTAGTGGTTGCTATGTTTTGCCAATAAAGAACATGCGCCTTTTGGCGCTGAAGAGAAATAACTACAAGGTAGGAAAGTTATGACGACTTCTTTGTGTCATAACAGTTCCTTAGGGAAAGCGCCCCGGATTTGGCTGTACCAGGAACACAAACGCCTGGCCAGTGCTGGTTTTTTAGAGAGCAAGTCAACAAAGCAGAAATGACAATACCGCATATACTCGAATAAGCGCCTCCCCCGAATAAGCGCCCCCTTTGAACCAAAACTATCAAATAAGCGCCCCGTCTCAGACGGGTAAATACGATTATCATAACCACTATCGAACCATACATAACCTCAACTAAACGTTTCTACCGTGTAGTGGTTGTTTCAATGATAAATTGACACTGGTATAGTTAATTATTATAAGAGATCATCTTTTACGTTGAATCACGTGATCATTTGTATAAAAAACGTTTCATAATCAGAAATGCATGCAGTATCACCGGTATCCGTTACAGTTACAGTCACAATTACAGCTAACCAGGAATTTTATGAACAGTGGTTGGACACGCCATAGAAGTAAGTCATTTAGAATACGGTTTTTGCATATTCACCAGTGATTTCATTGTAAACTGACACTCAATATAATTTACGTTATTCGTCTATAGTTTATACGATTCGTGGCCAAGTCCCCAACGGAAACCAACAAACCTGTGGTAATATACTTATACCTCCCCTCCCCTCCCCCCGCTCACACACACACACAAAACAGCATATGTATGTGTACACAGTAAATGTCCATTTCCTCCCTAAACTTTCTTATCTGACGGTTCGTCCCTGATGGCTATGTTTAATAGCCATAGATCTCAACTCGAAGTGATATTTCGAGATTCCATCCTTTTGGCTGAAACCTGATGAGCTTCGCCTTGACGGGAGAAGACAGTACGTTGAAGGCAATGGATAGACGATCGACATTTCCGGGAAATAACTGGGTAAAAAGTGGACGCATGAATACATGGAAATCCCTAGTTAGTGTAGAATCAAAGATGATATCTAAGGGTTTTTTCTTTCTTCTATATTTTTATCGCAATATATTTATTGTTGCTATACTATACGTTTGAATACTTCAATTACTAATTTCAAGTATCATCAAATTAACGTCGCAATTATGTATCGACTTGCACGGTTTGTTGTGTTCATAAAAATAAGGTAGGGCAATTGTGTTTTTCACGATATTTTTTATAGATATATGGGTAAGAAAGTCTTCTGCTCGTTATTATATCAGTTCCGTAGCAGGCTTTGGAATATCGAGGGGGGCACAATACAGAAACATCAAGAAAACATTTTGGGGCACAGCCACGCCCATACTGGTCATTTCCTGAAAATATTTGAAAGGATTTGGGGGGGGGAGGGGAGGCATGTGTCCCCAATGCCGCACCCCCTGCTACGAACCTGTATATACATTTTTCAGGTCACGAGCCTGATAGCGCCTATATCTAGATTCCTGGTTGGTATAACGTAGTAATACCTTGTCAACGCCATTCTCTTGGTACACTGACCAGACAGTCCCGTCCAAACTGTAACGAAGTGTGTAACTGGTTACCCACCAATCAATACCATCATTTCCTTGGGTAGCTACCACGGAAACTGTCACAACACGGCCTATATCGATCTGTAACCACTGGTCAATGTTGTTTACTCCGACCCACCAACAGCCATGGGTTACCATATGAATGTGCTTGTTGTTCAGCCTCGCAAGGGATGGTGTAGATGAGGGGGATTTATGGGAAGAAGCTGTCATTTGTGCCCCGGTTATTCGACCATCCTCTACCCCAAAAGCGGAGGCTAAAGCAACATTAAACAATGTCGATCATTTTATTTACTGCTTTTACTACATTTATATAAAGCGACGGTATATTTGACCATCCTAACCCCTTGTGACACACTTGGCCCTACCCCTGGCTAGATGTCCCCAGTTGGCCCTACCCCTGGCTAGATGTCCCCACTTGGCCCTACCCCTGGCTGGATGTCCCCACTTGGCCCTACCCCGGGCTGGATGTCCCCACTTGGCCCTACCCCTGGCTGGATGTCCCCACTTGGTCCTACCCCTGGCTGGATGTCCCCACTTGGCCCTACCCCTGGCTGGATGTCCCCTCTTGGCCCTACCCCTGACTAGATGTCCCCACTTGGCCCTACCCCTGGCTAGATGTCCCCACTTAGCCCTACCCCTGGCTAGATGTCCCCACTTGGCCCTACAACTGGCTAGATGTCTCCACTTGGCCCTACCCCTGGCTAGATGTCCCCACTTGGCCCTACCCCTGGCTGGATGTCTCCACTTGGCCCTACCCCTGGCTGGATGTCCCCTCTTGGCCCTACCCCTGGCTGGATGTCTCCACTTGGCCCTACCCCTGGCTAGATGTCCCCTCTTGGCCCTACCCCTGGCTAGATGTCCCCACTTGGCCCTACAACTGGCTAGATGTCTCCACTTGGCCCTACCCCTGGCTAGATGTCTTCACTTGGCCCTACTCCTGACTAGATGTCCCCTCTTGGCCCTACCCCTGGCTAGATGTCCCCTCTTGGCCCTACTCCTGGCTAGATGTCCCCACTTGCCCCTACCCCTGGCTAGATGTCCCCTCTTGGCCCTACCCCTGGCTAGATGTCCCCACTTGGCCCTACCCCTGGCTAGATGTCCCCACTTGGCCCTACCCCTGGCTAGATGTCCCCTCTTGGCCCTACCCCTGGCTAGATGTCCCCTCTTGGCCCTACCCCTGGCTGGATGTCCCCTCTTGGCCCTACCCCTGGCTGGATGTCCCCTCTTGGCCCTACCCCTGGCTAGATGTCCCCACTTGGCCCTACCCCTGGCTAGATGTCCCCTCTTGGCCCTACCCCTGGCTGGATGTCCCCTCTTGGCCCTACCCCTGGCTGGATGTCTCCACTTGGCCCTACCCCTGGCTAGATGTCCCCTCTTGGCCCTACCCCTGGCTAGATGTCCCCTCTTGGCCCTTCCCCTGGCTGGATGTCCCCTCTTGGCCCTACCCCTGGCTGGATGTCCCCTCTTGGTCCTACCCCTGGCTAGATGTCCCCACTTGGCCCTACCCCTGGCTAGATGTCCCCTCTTGGCCCTACCCCTGGCTGGATGTCCCCTCTTGGCCCTACCCCTGGCTGTATGTCTCCACTTGGCCCTACCCCTGGCTAGATGTCCCCTCTTGGCCCTACCCCTGGCTGGATGTCCCCTCTTGGCCCTACCCCTGGCTAGATATCCCCACTTGGCCCTACCCCTGGCTAGATGTCCCCTCTTGGCCCTACCCCTGGCTAGATGTCCCCACTTGGCCCTACCCCCGGCTAGATGTCCCCTCTTGGCCCTACCCCTGGCTAGATGTCCCCTATTGGCCCTACCCCCGGCTAGATGTCCCCACTTGGCCCTACTCCCGGCTAGATGTCCCCTATTGGCCCTACCCCCGGCTAGATGTCCCCACTTGGCCCTACTCCCGGCTGGATGTCCCCACTTGGCCCTACCGCTGGCTAGATGTCCCCACTTGGCCCTACCCCTGGCTAGATGTCCCCACTTGGCCCTACACCTGGCTGGATGTCCCCTTTTGGCCCTACCCCTGGCTAGATGTCCCCTCTTGGCCCTACCCCTGGCTAGATGTCCCCTCTTGGCCCTACCTCTGGCTGGATACCCCCACTTGGCCCCACCTCTGGCTGGATGTCCCCTCTTGGCCCCACCTCTGGCTGGATGTCCCCTCTTGGCCCCACCTCTGGCTGGATACCCCCAGTTGACTCACCGTCGCAATGTTTTCCTACGAATGGAGGCACACAGGCGCAGGTGTAGCTGTCGTCATGGTACGATGGTTCACAAGTACCCCCATGCAGGCACGGCTCATCGTAGCAGGGCGTCTGTGAGATCGATATATAAAATAAACCAAACAATGCCTGGGAATAGTCTACAAAGTTTCACAGTCAAACAATGAACGGCAGTTTGATGACGTCATCGCTAGAGTTTCCCTTTTCGTTAGAACTAACGAAGACTTTTGTTGTTGTTACATACAAGGGCATACAACGAGCTTCCCTTCCCAAAACACGTTAAAACGGCATATTTCGTCATTTGAATATGTTCTGATACCTTAAATATTCATTTTAAAAGTTGCTGGGAATAAATTTTCTATTCCTTTTTCCCAGGAGGGACCATTCCTTTTTTTTCCAGCCAGCATTGGTTAGGCATTTTAGCACATGAATACTTAATTACACGAATAATCGATCGGGACGGTTTTATTTCCCAAGCATCCGCTCCAGCGTCCCCCAAAATATTTCCAGCACAACTAGATAACTAGTTCGACTTTACAAATGTGCCAGCAGAACCATTCGGGAGGATTTTTGTCCCAGCAACCGAGGGGCTAACATCTTCCCAGACAGCAAAAAAATGGGCTGCGGAACAGATCCATTTTGTGCCCTTTTGAACATATACCGTACAAATCCAGATGGCAGCAATAACATTCTACAATCTACATTACATTCTGCTTTATGGCGGGGAGAAAGGGAAGGAGCGTTTTGAAGAAGAAGTTTTATATATTTCACTGACCAAGTATGAGCTTTTGGCGTACTCACATTGAAGCTGTAATGGATAGAGCTTGTGTTGTACTGGACGTTGTCTTGAGACCTGTATTTATCAGTGTTGAGAATTTCGCACCAAAAAAGCGAGTTTTCGTCTGGTTTTTCCGCCACATTTAGAGAGACACAGGATGTGTTTCTCATACAGGCCAGCATACAAGCACTTTGTTTCGCAAGAAAGCTTTTGGAACCCAGAGAGACGTTCAGATATGTGTTTTTATGCTGGCGGAACCGAAATAGTCCCATAAGTGGGACTATTCCTTGAAATGGTGCCTGTGACGAATAATATTTCGCATTTCAGGACAAGTGGGTGAAAGCAAATGATGAAGAAAGTTATAAAACTTGTAATAAAACTTGTCTTCAGAAGAAGTCGTTCACACATTTTTGTATCTCAAGACCCTTCTATTACAAATGCCTCGAAATTTTAAAAAGACAAATCAATGCAATTTGAACTGATAAATATTTCACAGAAATGAGAATTTGCATAGAATTATACATACTAGTAGAAATATACGTACTAGTAATAAAACCGTAAAAACGAAAAAAAAGTAAACGATATGAAAAGACAATTACCCAGGCACCCTTTTGTATATTTATCATCGTGTAATGTTACCGTCAAATTTCCAGTGATTTCGCCGGTTTATAAATAATTTCTGTCACCCTACTGCTCGCCAAATTAGTAAACTTTTGGGTTTGGATAGTCAAACACGAAAGTTCTCACAAAGACGTCCATTGAATGTTTTGGGTAACCAGGTAACCTCTGGAGGGCCCCTGGAGGTCTGTCAAGTTCAGTTCACAGACAGAAATGATTGAAGTTTGAAATTGTATTATTAAACCAGAGCCGTAGCAGGCCTTGAAACAGGAACATTAAGAAAATTTTGAGGGGGCTGGGGACACAGCTGTACTAGTCATTTCCTTACAACTGTATAATACTACTACTAGGGGGGTGGGGGAGGGGAGAAATGTTGGGGTGGGGGAGGGAGGGCACGTGCCCTCAGAGCCCCGCCCCCTGATACGGCCCTGTAAATAACAAAAAGAAACTCGTCTTTTATCCTTCTCTTGTTCCGCCACTGCATACAACCTAGGTTTGTCTAGTTTTCGGTGATTTGATTTGTATAGTACACTTATAGTACACCCCCTCCCTCACTTTTAAAACCACAGATTTTAAGACTATTTAAACGCACAAGGTACATTTTATCCTATAGAACAGAAAATTCCCCTCCCATCCTAAAGGGGTCCTTTGGCCCATTCGTTCATGAAAAAATCCCCACCCACCTCCCTAAGACGTCGTTTGTCCCATTCGGTCATGTAAAGTAAAACCTTCCCCCGCCTCCGACGACCCAACTCCGCGTTACCCTACCTAACCCTTACCATACTTTTATTTGACCCAAAAGCATAAAAATGAATTCAAACATTTCGGAGCCCTATAGCGCACGCTTGTTCTCGAAGCTTGCCTTATACCGACAGTGCTGAATAACGTATGCGCATGCGCGGGCTCTGGCGAAAACAAGCACAATCGTAGTATTGAATCGTTCGAGTAAAAGGTGCGAAAGGCTGACTTCAGTCGCTGTTTTAACTAACTGTACAGCATTAAAACCATACTGTACAAAAGATGACACATTTGTTTGATAATGAGGGAGTCATAAAGAAAATTATAGCCTTGGGTTTGGTCTAGTTTTCTTAGCATTCGTCGAAATGTGACAGTCCGCCGGTAAAACGCCGCCATTTCAAAACAAAAAGGCTAGTTTAACCGCGCGGTACTGGAACTAGTCTTGCGTTTTTCAGCACTGTCCCTTATACCCAGATGCGTCCAATGTCCGAGCGACGAGCAGAGACTACGATCATTAGGCATTCCAAGGGTTCACGGAAAAGGTAGAATATTGTTTTCGGGCATACACACTAGAGGTTTTGAAGTGATCCTTGAGCACCGACACAGCGCGACAGGTATTTATTTCATTTTAAGCAAAATTGAGACGCCTTGGATAGTTCTAATGTTCCAATAACCTGTTAGCCGGCTCGCCTGTGTGTTTTCTGGGAAATGTTTTTGGGGTTCAGGATCCCTGTGGCTTAAAAAAACCCACAGGAATCCCAAAAACCGGAATTTCCGAATAAACCCACTAGAAAGCCGGCTTGCAAGCTAGATGTACCAAATTAGGCAGCGATCATCTAAAAACATAGCGCTTACGTAGAAGATATTGCACAACTAAATAGACATTGCATAACTGTCTCATCCGGAAACAGCGTTGTATTAGAACGTCGTAATATCATGACGTCATTCAACTTGACCTTGTCGCGTCCCGCGCCTTATCCCAGCAGACCACGTGATGTCCAAGGGCACTCTCCTGATGCGCAAAAGCTGTAATGTGCAAATTACAAGCAAGACTGCTGTCAGCAAAGGCTGTCACAGCGCCGTCGCTAGAGTTTGCTGGAAACTTCAAGGCATACCGTCTCGGGTCATCGGTAGCTGAACTTGACTGGTAGTGTGGGACTTGAAATAGGGGGGAAATTTCTGTTTTTAGTCTGTGTCTCACAATTTTGCCCACACGTAGGTTTGAATACGTTAGAAATGCTTTGATTTTTCTGTTTATCTTCATACATGTCCTTTAATATAATCCCTTGCCCGTACAACGACGCTTACCTTGTCACAGCAGGCCACTTGCGTGACGGTCACGGTTTTTATTTCTTCATGTGCAAAATTCGCTGAAGAAAATTCGAAACTTGCATACGAAATAACTTAACCTTCTCGTACCAGCGAATGAAACTATAAGCGCCTCCGAGATGTCATGGACGACCATTGTACCCCTTATAGCTGCTCATTACTGAAATTATATCATAGCAAAAAAAATGGCGTGAAATTTTCAATTCTCAATATATAAGCTCAAGATTTTGCATACAATGAGTTCCTCTGATCAAAAGCTTAATTCCAAATTTTAAAGAAATTTAGAACATAGGAAATTTAGATATTAGTGAGCAAAGTTGGCTTAATTGCTGATCAGATCCCGACTTCTCCCTAGAAACGAAGAGAACTCATAATTTTAACATTTGAAAATTGCACTTCAAGCCTCATATCTCGAAGACGAATCCATTAGAAAAAAAAACACTTTTTGATATGTTGGTTAACATAATATAAGGAACCTCTATGCAAAAATTCAAGCTTACCGAAGTTAACCAGACCTTATTTTGGGAAAACTTGCCATTTTTTGCCCTAGAGATTATATTATTATGACTGGGAACGATGACCGCCTATACACAAGCGTACCTATATTATTTTAAATTTATAGACTACGATGCTATGCAGCGGTCGTCCGCATCATGCTGGCTTTGACTGATGATGCAGTATCAAATCTCCCTCTTTTCCTCCTGCCGGGCCGTAGCAGGGGGTGGGGCACTGGTTGAGCACGTCCCCCCCAGTATTTTCAATAATTATAAGAAAATGACCAGTAGGGGCGTGGCTGTGCCCCCCATTGTTTTCTTAATGTTTCTGTATCGTGCCCCTCCCCCCCAAATAATTCGAGGCCTGCTACGGCTATGGCAAGTAAGCTCTTAAGATCATTATGGCACATCACACGATACCCTCCGCTGAGACAATACTAGTGATCGCTGGAATAAGCACACAGGCTTACGGCATCCTCCCGTTGTCATAATCATAAGGTTTCGATGTTTTTTACCATTTATTGACATCAAAAACAACTTTATGAGATTTCATTCAACCTTTATTTCGTAATAGATCATGACAGGATGATAACAACGAGAGAATGGTAAGCCTTGTGATAAGTAACAGGAAGACAAAGAGGGGGGAGGGAGGGGGGGGGGGGGGGAAGAGGGACCCCAAGCTTCCCTCGCATAAAACACTGTCTCCTGCTACCGGTGAATACCATGAAACAGTTTCATTTATACACCGAAGGCCTTGTCCCATTCCTCCCCTTCTCTAGCTTTTCCTTACCTCCCCCATTTGATGTGACCGTGTGACTTCGATAACTTTGAAGTCTTCAAAAGGTTCATATAAAAAAAAGAGTGTATTAGCAAGATGGTGCGCGATCGCAATACCCAACACAACGGCTGAAAGTCCACTTCCGGTTCGCAATAGACGTGCTATTTGTAGATAAGCGAATTAAATGTAAAAAAAAAATCCCAGATCAATTTGGTATGTCATAAATAATACCAAAATATCTTCCATATCTGCCCTTATTAAAGACAAAAATTTGGCAGTTTTTGGTGTATTGTATTTATTCTCCTGGTTCACGATCACGACTATTTGGGCTTTTTGTATTTTTCCATATTAGGATATACATAAAATTTCTAGCCTCTCCTAGTTCAGTGCCCCTTTTACGGAAATTCTGAGACTAAATTTTACACGTGCGAATCGTGCGTGGTTTGGGGGTTCAATCACATGCCTTGGAGATGATTTGTGTTTTGTAAATCATTTTAGACGAGATGCTGAAGTGATCGTCTCGTGCTAAAACTCTCCCGTAAAATACAAAACATAGCTCTATCATCCGGGGTAAATTTTGTGTGTAAGTTTCCTCTATATTTTGGGTAAATTCCAGTCGACTCAATAGGTTTTATTTTTACGGGGCTTTGGTTATCCCATTTTTTACTACGTGACTTTGTTATTCGACGATGATACGGGAAAACCCACAGATTTGGGTTTCTTATGTCATTCTAAAAATATCAGGACGTCATCATGACGTCAAAGACAATCGCGTCTTCTTTTATATAAAACCCAAGCTACTCCAAAACACAAGCTACTCCGAAGCAAACGAAACTTGTTGAACAGAGAAATTCCCTAGGATATTAATATTCCAAGAAAAGGAAACTCGATCTATCGAAACTCAGAAGGGACTTTTTTGTGACAGAAGCAAGCATTTATTGGTATAGAACAAGATGGCCGCCAATTTGAAATCTCGTTGCTCGAAGTGTGCGGAAATGCAAAAGACCTACCTTAAAACGCTGGAAGAAAAGAGAGCTTTACTTGTCAAGCTGCAAAATGAACAGGAACGTTGCAGGAGGTTCACTAGGGAGAATGAAATGCTGGAGACAATACTACAAGACATGACAAATCGCTTGCCTACTGAGCAAATAAACTCGGTAAGACTAGGTTGAACGTTGGTCAAGTTGTTTCGGTTGTGTGTAGCTTACTAAATTTCATGTCTAATTTGAATATATTTGCCCCCGATAGTCTAACTCTGTTACAAGTGCAAACTCGAATGATTCACGCCTTGAGAGGCAGTTGGACGAGGTAAGATGCTATATTAAATGAAACAAATAACGAGCCTTCCATGTACTGTCTTTATTAAAAAAAACTTAAATTTATGCTTGCCACACACAAAAAAACGCGTTATTCTTGCACAATATTATATCTTTCCTAATTCACGCCAACCCATAGAAATTTCGAGAAGGGCTCAAAATATTTTTAGTAGTGCGTAGAATATTGAGATATTGTCGAAAAAATTAAATTAACTCGCGGTTTGCTTTGTGTTTATATGCGTGCGTGGGCACAAAGAACGCCTTGGAGAAATATGGTTGATATTTGACGTATTTTCTATGGCACGCTTTTTGTCCAAAATAATAGTTGCCAAAATCGCTTTTCGTCAAAATTTCGACTTTGGACATCAGGTTTCACACCTGCCTTGTCCGGTTTGTTTACAAGCTCACACAGGCCAAACCGGTTTTAACAAGAATCGTGTATATAAATTAAGTTAAAGATTTTACTGTTGACAACGTATTTTTACAAAGAAATCATGTCCTTGTTAACACAGGCTTTAACAGTGAACAGAAAATGGAGAGACGAGTATGAACAAATGTCATCAAAACACAACCAAGAAAAAGATGAAATTCGAGAGGAGCTAAATGAAACCAGACGGAAGCTAGAGGAATCCAAAAGTCATGTTCTAGCATTAGAAACTGAGGTGATGAGACTTGCAGAGGCCTTGAGAAATAAAGGCAACCAAACAGCCCAAACACATGTTAACAACGAAGACTTGGATCACGTGAAAATCCAGGTTGGTATTAATACAAATCAATTATCCCAAATATATCTAAATTACTGATTTTAATTGGCACTTAAATATTGCAAAAATATGATCAGCATATTATGCATGTCTTTATTTTCATAATTAAGGTGCACTAATGTAAAAAAAAATTTCTACCATATTTTATGTTGTCTGTATGTGTGTGATCATTTCAAGGATTATATATTGTTAACTTGTTTCTATTCAATAGATGCAACAATTCAAGGAAGACTTCTCGTGTGAGAGAAGAGATCGGGAGCGTGTCCAGAAAGAGAAAGAGTGCATACAAGCAGAACTGGCAAATGCCCAAGAGATTATAGCTACATTGACTCAAGAGGTATTTATTGATTTTCTTATACATCTTTCACAAAGTCATAGTTAACAACATTTTGCACTCAGGTAGTGTTGTATGTCTCAAACAAGCCTACCTGTATACATATGCATTCTTTATACACATCTTAACCTATCCACCATTCAAAGTGATTATAACCCAGGGGAGGATTAGAGGGTCCTCTCATAAGCTTGAGACTTCATTTGTTATTTTATACCAAACAGAGAGATATTGCTTTTACTTTGTAGTAGTGTGGATATCTGCCCCCTGTATCTACCTCTATATCAAAAGAATCTTCTTTTTTGTTCAAGGTTGAGATGTACAGGGAACATTGCCTGAGAATCCAAGAGGAGAACGCAGTATTAAGGCGTCGACACTCAGCTCCAGTTCAATCGCAGCCTCAACTCCAGATTGTCTACCCTCTTAACGACCCTATCAGACACCCTGAGTTGCGGCTGCAACAACAAAGACGAGTGAGTATGAATTTGGTGCATGCAAACATTCTCTAAAATGTTCAGTTATCAAGTAAAGTTGAATGTAGTTCTGGCGTGTTGCTAGGGGTGGTTGCAGGGAACATGAATGCCCTTTTGACCTCCAAGAAGGAGTCTTTTTTATTGGAGAATAACAAAACCATAGATTTTTTTTATATGGAATCTCTGCATCTCTCTTTGTATTCCCTTTGCGACCCTGGATACTTGCCTATAGTGAATTAAACCTTAGAACACTCCTCAGGCAAAAAGTCAATTTGACATAGAATTTAGTAGAATCTAGTTGTTCTAACTTGAGCTTTGTCTGTAAAGCCCAGTAGCGGATCTAGGGGGAGGGGTTAGGGGGGCTTAAACCCCCCCTTTGGGCTGCCAGAAAGTCATATGTAACAAAAAAGTTACACCCTCCCCCCTTTGTCACTGAGACAAACCCCCCCTTTAGCGAAAAGCTAGAACCGCCCCTGGATAGTTCACCAATCACTGTTTTTTTCTCACCTTGCACTTCTTCCTCTTGCAGGGCGTGTTCACACGAGGACCAATTATTCCCCCTCCCAGCGCATTTTACGGTGGAGAGGTGGAAACAGATGTGACAGATGGTGTGAGTGTCATGTCGTCAAGTGACTCAGACAAACACCATTCAATATAATTCATAAATGGCGGGAACAATATAGTTACCATAAGATATAATGTGTCAAGATCAGCCACTCAACGAGGGCCTCATCATTTGGGAAGAGCTCAACCTGAGATGAATTCAATACTGGAGATGTTTATCTATTGTTATCCCAGTGTTCACTGAGAGTGCTCACTGCATATTACAATACTAGAGTAAGACAGTGAAAGAGCAAGCTGAATCAGAATGTGTCCACAGACTTGTCCACGATTTACTATTTGCAATTGAAAAAATATGACATTCAAAATGTGAAAGACATACGGAAGTTCTGCCATGGCTTTGACAATTTAGCAAAAAGAATCCAACAAAGAAAACCTATAATAATGGGGATTATTCAAGGAACATTAAATACAGTAGATACTTGGAACTATTGGAGATATTTGGAAATATGTCTAATTATATGTGTATATAATAATATGTGTAATTTTTTTGTATATAATTTCAAGAATTAATAGTTGAGATATCATTTTTGAATATTGTAAGTAACTATTACACGATGTTAAAATACCCGTTCTGATATAGTTAACATTGTTTTATATTTGATGATCCGTAGGGCTAAAAATTGAATAGCAAATTGCTAGCGGAAGTTGATCATCTTTAGTTTCCGCGGGAAATTAAAGCCTTGAAGTGAAATGGCGCGCGACATTCTCACTCATTTTCCATTCTGTCATTTCTTTTATCGTTACGAATTTCCGCAATGACAATGAAGTATTAAAGATTATTTATTTGCATGGTTTTGTATTTAGTTTCCAAAAAAGTTTACAGAGAGTGTTTACTAGTCGCGCCCGACTTTCTAGACAACTCAAAACAAATAGAAACCACTTTGAGCATCAACAAGTGAGTAAAGAAGGGAGGACCACATTTTCCCTAAGAAAAGAAAATTCCCCACTGTCTTTAGCACATGATCTCATCACCAGATACATCACGGGCAGTCCTGTGGCAAGCAGGGGCGGATACAGGAGGGGGGAGGGATGGGTTGGATGCATATCCAGTAAAAAAAAAATGAAAGTTACTTTGTTTGAAGGAAATTAATGTCTGAGGGACGGGAGGTAATGTCCATGTGCCTTCGCCTGCTTGACTTGACGCGACAAATCCAATTCAGCGTGAAGTATTGTTAGATCTATGTGACCTACCAAGAACCACTGGGTCAGGTTATAAACTGTCAATCCGGCCATCATCCACCCCCAATTTTGACATCCTGGATCCGTCCCTGATCATGATAAAAACCACAGAAGGAAATTTTCTGAGCCCCCACCCCCTCAAAAATAACCAAAATACAGTGTTTTAATAAAAATGTGAGATACTTAATCCATCGACAATGAAATACCCCTCGCCTCTCGCACAAGCATCAGGAAAGGTAGAGTGCTAGTGAAACACAAACCATTACGTTGTGATTGGTTGGATGTTCCCATCACCTGTAAATGTCAAATTTAATCGGAAAAAAGAAATATGTATGAAATATTTATTTTGACCAATTACACGATGGATTTGCAAACCGTTAGCAGTCAAACATCCAGGAGTATGCTGAAAATCTCCCCTAAACGCGCATTGAATATTGGAAATTCCCTAAAAGATTGTACAGGAAATCAAATTAGAAAGTTTGTAACGAAGAAATTGTTAATCTATGCAAAAGTCGTTTCTGACACGTCAGTTAACTATTTACTTTCACTTTTCATTTCACATTTTGCTTATTTACTTTACGTGGATCTTTTTATTGTTTGACTAAGCGTGCGTAGTTGGTGTTTAGCCATGCTCGAGGATCCAGTTTTTAGCAAAACTGACTTATATTTGCCAGGCACAAATAACAATTTAACGATTACTTTTATCCTAATCTTACCGCTATTACCTTGCCTTAATTTTGCATAATACTATAGTCAAACTCTTCTTTTGATCATAACGAATTTTGTCTTAGTCATTTATTATTTAATAGTTTAAAAGTCAACATCCGATCTTCTATTCTTAAATCATCCTTAAAACCAGTTCGACCAGTTTATTAATAAGGCTGTATAAATTGAGCAGCATCTTCACCAGCACAGTAACTTGTTACGGGACACTACACGGCAATGCTCTAGGTTGCTTTAGTCAGAACTCTCTAAAGTTGGTTTCGTCAACTTTCGTATAGAGATGATCCTTTACTACATTCCGAATGTACTTGCCAAACGCAGCCAACCTCCGACCCGCTCGTCATCGGTAGATGATTTGTAATGCGGATCAATAAAGAAAGAAGACGGCCAATCCTTGCCCAGCATGTACGATCAGCGGCTACAGCCCCGCCCCCTCCCCCAACAACATAACAGAACACACCCAGAAGCTCGTAAATGTTGGTTACAGCGGAAGATGATTTTGCTTTTGGCCTATGACACAAGAATATTCGTCTTGAACAAGTTTAGAAAATATATTTAAATTTAGAGAATGTTAGTTGTTCTGTAATTTAGAGAGATTCCACTGAAGGTTTTGATAGGCGATCTGTATGTCCGACCCCATCAAAGATTGCTGAAATGAATACCGGCTTCCAGGAAGCGAGACTGCAGGTGCATCACGCGCTTACTAGTAAACACATATCACGCGCTCACCAGTAAACACACCACACACTTACCAATAAACACATCACGCGCTTACCAGTAAACACATTACGCGCTTATCAGTAAACAAACCACGCGCTTACCAGTAAACACACCACGCACTTACCAGTAAACACACCACGCACTTACCAGTAAACACATCACGCGCTTACCAGTAAACACATCACGCGCTTACCAGTAAACACATTACGCGCTTACCAGTAAACACATCACGCGGTTACCAGTAAACACATTACGCGCTTACCAGTAAACACAACACTCGCTAAACCGTAAACACATCACGCAGTTACCAGTAAACACAACACTCGCTAAACCGTAAACACATCACGCAGTTACCAGTAAACACATTACGCGCTTACGAGTAAACACATCACGCGCTTACCAGTAAACACATCACGCGCTTACCAGTAAACACATTACGCGCTTACCAGTAAACACATCACGCGCTTACCAGTAAACACATCACGCGCTTACCAGTAAACACATTACGCGCTTACGAGTAAACGCTCTTACTAGGAAACACATCACGCGCTCACCATAAATAATAAAAGAGAACAAGAAAGAGTTGTGCACTGCAATACTATCACTCGTGTGCAGACATAGAAATTTTACTAACGTCTCCAGAAAGCCTTAATACTAACATATCCTAACATATTTATAAAGTTCCTCTTTCACAGTTTACTTATCCCCTAAAGGTGGCATAATGTAAAAACAAGGCTGGCGTGTAAGACCACATCGTCCCTTCGATTATGACGTTAGGTTTCCTGTCCGCGTCCCCTGTCATCATCTCTTTCGTGTCAAGAGGCCTTCTAAAGTAGCTTGGGTACATGCTGAGGCGAGTTTGGGTCTTGTTCTTTTGCATCTCGCTTGAGGTCGAGAAAGAGCCAGATTCTTTACTTGTATCTGTCATCAAACGGGACTCCTTTCCTTTACATGCCCCACTTGTATCTGTCATCAAACGGGACTCCTTTCCTTTACATGCCCCACTTGTATCTGTCATCAAACGGGACTCCTTTCCTTTACATGCCCCACTTGTATCTGTCATCAAACGGGACTCCTTTCCTTTACATGCCCCACTTGTATCTGTCATCAAACGGGACTCCTTTCCTTTACATGCCTCCTTTATTTTTTGGAAGATTTTTCTCAAGTAGGCTATTCTGCGCCTTTTTAAGACGAATGACTGCTCTTTATCCAAATTATCCGTTCCTTTTGCGCTTTTCATACCAAAATACAAACAAAGCAGAACACTCCATATCATAAAGGCGATGCATACAGAAGCAGGCAAGAAGACACTAAGCCAAACGTTACTATTACTCATAATAGTGATAAAGATGTTGAAAGCTCGCCGAAGAATTGACCCGCGATGTGCATTTCAGAGGTATTTGCTTGTGATTTAGATTAGTTTAGAATTTCATCCAAAAATATGCAGCCAAGACGCTAGTGAAAGGCCCATGATAGGGTGTCAATGAATCGCTCAGCTGGAAAATAATGGAGCAATCTGACACAAACTATCGTACTTTCAAAGGACACAGGCTGACTGGGCTCCCACGGTTGAATGACACTTTTAACATGGATTTTACCATTGAAAATATCCCTTTTAAAGAATTACTTAACAGTATATCTTTACCAGCACGTTTAGTCGTAAGGATCACATTTTCTCTTAAATGGTTTTCCTTATGCTGTTTTCTAGTTACTTTTCTTTTACTTTTTCTTCATCCCTTCAACAGTCGCTTTCGTTCTTTTGTTTTTTAGCGCATTTTTTCTGGCATTGTTAACTTCGGTTTTTCTCGATGAGCTTATCATCATTTCCAGTTTGTTTTTCTTTTTATTTCTTCGTTTGATACTTACAAAGGGTAACACCTGAATACAACTAATGGATTCACATGATTGTTTTTAAAACAAAGAGGGAGAGGCATTTACAATTTTTATTTACAATCATTAGCGCACTGTACATAATCATTCTGTGAAACAAAGTCACGGCGTTGGTGACGGTTTTTCAATATTATCTGAATTTTTTTTTAAAAGTGTCAAAGCATCAACAAAGGTGTACACCAAGTAAACCAGGGGCCGGTTCCTGACCTTTCCAGTTAGAATTTTCTGAAATAGATTTCCGTAAAGCGGCCATAGCGCGGAGCACATTCAGCATATACGTGCGCATATTCAGCGCACGTAGCTTTCTTTTCGCTCATTGGATGCTAAGCTATAGCAGGTCACGAAATCTGTCAAATTTTGTTGATAGAATGAGCGAGGATGTTGATGACGATAAATTAGGCTCGATTTCCAGCTCGTTTCTGTGAGCCCGCAGGCCGATGAGGCCTCGCAACGGCTGGAAATAGAACCTATCATAAAATGAGCGCTTATAGCATTAGAACGTTTGGTTAATAATTTTAAATATGGAACATAAGCACTTTATAAATATCAAATAGGGGAACTCATGTAAAAAATGTAAGTGTGTATAGGTGTATACAGGTTTGGATTGCATAGATAAAACGTAGCTTAAAGCCGCATTGTCACCAGTTTACTTCCGGAGGTCCGACGGAAACCTCAACCGTTAAAGACAAAAGAATCTATTAGAATCCGAGATAAAAAACAGGTCATCCGCTCTAAATTATCAATCACATCCTCAAAGAAACTTTCAATAAACACACTGCTTTCAATAATTTGAAGTATTATTCGCGTTTTCCGTTAAAAATTATCGGAGATTGCTATGTAATTGACCGGAAGTAAACTGGTGACAATGAGGCTTTAATACGTATCCTCGACTCCTGGATTGCGCATGCCAAATAACTGCCCCCAAACCGAGACTCGTTGAACCAAGAAGTCTGATTTGACACTTGGTCAAATTATATAGAAGAGACAACACCAAAAAAAATCCGTGACCCCTCTTTTTAAAATCCACACACTTTCGACGCCCCCCATTTAGTCCTCAGAAATTTCTCGAGGCCACACCACAGCATCCTCACGTCCCCCCCCCCCCCCCCCCCCCCCTCGGGATAATTTATGAACTTTCCCTTACCCGAGACTACACATTTGGGTGATGGAAAAATTCTTATAAGATGTCCACTCTGTTTTGGTATTTATTCTCTTTTATTGGAACTCTCTCTTATTAATAATTTTGGGTAATTTTAGGTAATTTTGTGTGTTCAAAAAGTGATCGCTACCATTGACATAAATAATTAAACGTTATTTCTATATATCAAAATCAAGTTCCATCCTTTTTCTGAAGTGGGCTCTTTCGAATATTTCCTAGAATTTTTTCTAGAATGAAAACTATTATCTCTCAAGCTTGAAAAAATGGTTACAAGTACACAACAGTGTATTTTTCTGGTTTTAAGTCAAACCACTTGTGTTTCTGGTAAGTTGGTCTTGTCTAGTATTTAGTTTGCAATCGCGATGTACGTGGGCCACCTTCCAAACGACTTTATTGGGCTTTTTCATTTTAAGCAAAAACATTGAAAGATTGAAATGTGGACAAAAACGACACTAAACCCTAACAGACAGCATATCCGTACAGTTCAGCTCTTATGCAGATATTTCCTATACAAGCCTGTGCTACAATCCTGACGTAACGCGCTTTGATGACAGGGGAGAACTCGTGCTTCACCACAGTGGTCTGATCTGAGTTTCCAGGGAACACCTGAAAAAAGGCGCAAATTGAAATATAACAAGATAACAATGATACGCCCTTAGATAGGCACTTCTTCGATGGATCAAATATGTTAAAAAAACATATAAGCATACACATGTATAAGTATTCATAAAAATTTAGTCAACATATTTACCACACACACGCCATTTTCGTCTTGATCACTTCGCTAGTTACTGTACGTGTCTTTATCTTAATCGCAACATCTAGGTCTTGGAGCTCTGCCACTGATCTCCCGTCAGACTGTACTTAACACTGTACACGAGTCCTTAATCACGCCATTCTCGTCTTGGTAACTCTGCCACTCATCTCCCCTCAGACTGTACGCCACACTGTACACGTGTCCTTACCTTAATCACGCCATTCTCGTCTTGGTAACTCTGCCACTGATCTCCCGTCAGACTGTACTTAACACTGTACACGTGTCCTTACCTTAATCACGCCATTCTCGTCTTGGTAACTCTGCCACTGATCCCCCCTCAGACTGTACTTAACACTGTACACGAGTCCTTACCTTAATCACGACATTCTCGCCTTGGTAACTCTGCCACTGATCTCCCCTCAGACTGTATTCCACACTGGTCACGTGTCCTTACCTTAATCACGCCATTCTCGTCTTGGTAACTTTGCCACTGATCTCCCCTCAGACTGTATTCCACACTGTACACGTGTCCTTACCTTAATCACGCCATTCTCGTCTTGGTAACTCTGCCACTGATCTCCCCTCAGACTGTATTCCACAGTGTACACGTGTCCTTACCTTAATCACGCCATTCTCGTCTTGGTAACTCTGCCACTGATCTCCCCTCAGACTGTATTCCACACTGTACACGAGCCCTTACCTTAATCACGCCATTCTCGTCTTGGTAACTTTGCCACTGATCTCCCCTCAGACTGTATTCCACAGTGTACACGAGTCCTTACCTTAATCACGCCATTCTCGTCTTGGTAACTTTGCCACTGATCTCCCCTCAGACTGTATTCCACACTGGTCACGTGTCCTTACCTTAATCATGCCATTCTCGTCTTGGTAACTCTGCCACTGATCTCCCGTCAGACTGTACTTAACACTGTACACGTGTCCTTACCTTAATCACGCCATTCTCGTCTTGGTAACTCTGCCACTGATCTCCCCTCAGACTGTATTCCACACTGGTCAGTCACGTGTCCTTACCTTAATTACGCCATTCTCGTCTTGGTAACTCTGCCACTGATCTCCCGTTAGACTGTACTTAACACTGTACACGTGTCCTTACCTTAATCACACCATTCTCGTCTTGGTAACTCTGCCACTGATCTCCCCTTAGACTGTATTCCACACTGGTCACGTGTCCTTACCTTAATCACGCCATTCTCGTCTTGGTAACTTTGCCACTGATCTCCCCTAAGACTGTATTCCACACTGTACACGTGTCATTACCTTAATCACGCCATTCTCGTCTTGGTAACTCTGCCACTGATCTCCCCTCAGACTGTATTCCACAGTGTACACGTGTCCTTACCTTAATCACGCCATTCTCGTCTTGGTAACTCTGCCACTGATCTCCCCTCAGACTGTATTCCACACTGGTCAGTCACGTGTCCTTACCTTAATTACGCCATTCTCGTCTTGGTAACTTTGCCACTGATCTCCCCTCAGACTGTATTCCACAGTGTACACGAGTCCTTACCTTAATCACGCCATTCTCGTCTTGGTAACTTTGCCACTGATCTCCCCTCAGACTGTATTCCACACTGGTCACGTGTTCTTACCTTAATCACGCCATTCTCGTCTTGGTAACTCTGCCACTGATCCCCCGTCAGACTGTACTTAACACTGTACACGTGTCCTTACCTTAATCACGCCATTCTCGTCTTGGTAACTCTGCCACTGATCTCCCCTCAGACTGTATTCCACACTGGTCAGTCACGTGTCCTTACCTTAATTACGCCATTCTCGTCTTGGTAACTCTGCCACTGATCTCCCGTCAGACTGTACTTAACACTGTACACGTGTCCTTACCTTAATCACACCATTCTCGTCTTGGTAACTCTGCCACTGATCTCCCCTCAGACTGTATTCCACACTGGTCACGTGTCCTTACCTTAATCACGCCATTCTTGTCTTGGTAACTTTGCCACTGATCTCCCCTCAGACTGTATTCCACACTGTACACGTGTCCTTACCTTAATCACGCCATTCTCGTCTTGGTAACTCTGCCACTGATCTCCCCTCAGACTGTATTCCACAGTGTACACGTGTCCTTACCTTAATCACGCCATTCTCGTCTTGGTAACTCTGCCACTGATCCCCCCTCAGACTGTACTTAACACTGTACACGAGTCCTTACCTTAATCACGACATTCTCGCCTTGGTAACTCTGCCACTGATCTCCCCTCAGACTGTATTCCACACTGGTCACGTGTCCTTACCTTAATCACGCCATTCTCGTCTTGGTAACTTTGCCACTGATCTCCCCTCAGACTGTATTCCACACTGTACACGTGTCCTTACCTTAATCACGCCATTCTCGTCTTGGTAACTCTGCCACTGATCTCCCCTCAGACTGTATTCCACAGTGTACACGTGTCCTTACCTTAATCACGCCATTCTCGTCTTGGTAACTCTGCCACTGATCTCCCCTCAGACTGTATTCCACACTGTACACGAGCCCTTACCTTAATCACGCCATTCTCGTCTTGGTAACTTTGCCACTGATCTCCCCTCAGACTGTATTCCACAGTGTACACGAGTCCTTACCTTAATCACGCCATTCTCGTCTTGGTAACTTTGCCACTGATCTCCCCTCAGACTGTATTCCACACTGGTCACGTGTCCTTACCTTAATCATGCCATTCTCGTCTTGGTAACTCTGCCACTGATCTCCCGTCAGACTGTACTTAACACTGTACACGTGTCCTTACCTTAATCACGCCATTCTCGTCTTGGTAACTCTGCCACTGATCTCCCCTCAGACTGTATTCCACACTGGTCAGTCACGTGTCCTTACCTTAATTACGCCATTCTCGTCTTGGTAACTCTGCCACTGATCTCCCGTTAGACTGTACTTAACACTGTACACGTGTCCTTACCTTAATCACACCATTCTCGTCTTGGTAACTCTGCCACTGATCTCCCCTTAGACTGTATTCCACACTGGTCACGTGTCCTTACCTTAATCACGCCATTCTCGTCTTGGTAACTTTGCCACTGATCTCCCCTAAGACTGTATTCCACACTGTACACGTGTCATTACCTTAATCACGCCATTCTCGTCTTGGTAACTCTGCCACTGATCTCCCCTCAGACTGTATTCCACAGTGTACACGTGTCCTTACCTTAATCACGCCATTCTCGTCTTGGTAACTCTGCCACTGATCTCCCCTCAGACTGTATTCCACACTGGTCAGTCACGTGTCCTTACCTTAATTACGCCATTCTCGTCTTGGTAACTTTGCCACTGATCTCCCCTCAGACTGTATTCCACAGTGTACACGAGTCCTTACCTTAATCACGCCATTCTCGTCTTGGTAACTTTGCCACTGATCTCCCCTCAGACTGTATTCCACACTGGTCACGTGTTCTTACCTTAATCACGCCATTCTCGTCTTGGTAACTCTGCCACTGATCCCCCGTCAGACTGTACTTAACACTGTACACGTGTCCTTACCTTAATCACGCCATTCTCGTCTTGGTAACTCTGCCACTGATCTCCCCTCAGACTGTATTCCACACTGGTCAGTCACGTGTCCTTACCTTAATTACGCCATTCTCGTCTTGGTAACTCTGCCACTGATCTCCCGTCAGACTGTACTTAACACTGTACACGTGTCCTTACCTTAATCACACCATTCTCGTCTTGGTAACTCTGCCACTGATCTCCCCTCAGACTGTATTCCACACTGGTCACGTGTCCTTACCTTAATCACGCCATTCTTGTCTTGGTAACTTTGCCACTGATCTCCCCTCAGACTGTATTCCACACTGTACACGTGTCCTTACCTTAATCACGCCATTCTCGTCTTGGTAACTCTGCCACTGATCTCCCCTCAGACTGTATTCCACAGTGTACACGTGTCCTTACCTTAATCACGCCATTCTCGTCTTGGTAACTCTGCCACTGATCTCCCCTCAGACTGTATTCCACAGTGTACACCTGTCCTTACCTTAATCACGCCATTCTCGTCTTGGTAACTCTGCCACTGATCTCCCCTCAGACTGTATTCCACACAGGTCACGTGTCCTTACCTTAATCACGCCATTCTCGTCTTGGTAACTCTGCCACTGATCACCCCTCAGACTGTACTTAACACTGTACACGAGTCCTTACCTTAATCACGACATTCTCGTCTTGGTAACTCTGCCACTGATCTCCCCTCAAACCGTATTCCACACTGGTCACGTGTCCTTACCTTAATCACGCCATTCTCGTCTTGGTAACTTTGCCACTGATCTCCCCTCAGACTGTATTCCACACTGTACACGTGTCCTTACCTTAATCACGCCATTCTCGTCTTGGTAACTCTGCCACTGATCTCCCCTCAGACTGTATTCCACAGTGTACACGTGTCCTTACCTTAATCACGCCATTCTCGTCTTGGTAATTCTGCCACTGATCTCCCCTCAGACTGTATTCCACACTGTACATGAGCCCTTACCTTAATCACGCCATTCTCGTCTTGGTAACTTTGCCACTGATCTCCCCTCAGACTGTATTCCACAGTGTACACGAGTCCTTACCTTAATAACGCCATTCTCGTCTTGGTAACTTTGCCACTGATCTCCCCTCAGACTGTATTCCACAGTGTACACGTGTCCTTACCTTAATCACGCCATTCTCGTCTTGGTAACTCTGCCACTGATCTCCCCTCAGACTGTATTCCCCACTGGTCACGTGTCCTTACCTTAATCACGCCATTCTCGTCTTGGAACTCTGCCACTGATCTCCCGTCAGACTGTATTCCACACTGGTCACGTGTCCTTACCTTAATCACGCCATTCTCGTCTTGGTAACTCTGCCACTGATCTCACCTCAGACTGTATTCCACAGTGTACACGTGTCCTTACCTTAATCACACCATTCTCGTCTTGGTAACTCTGCCACTGATCTCCCCTCAGACTGTACCCCACAGTGTACACGTGTCCTTACCTTAATCACACCATTCTCGTCTTGGTAACTCTGCCACTGATCTCACCTCAGACTGTATTCCACAGTGTACACGTGTCCTTACCTTAATCACACCATTCTCGTCTTGGTAACTCTGCCACTGATCTCCCGTCAGACTGTATTCCACAGTGTACACGTGTCCTTACCTTAATCACACCATTCTCGTCTTGGTAACTCTTCCACTGATCTCCCCTCAGACTGTATTCCAGAGTGTACACGTGTCCTTACCTTAATCACGCCATTCCAGTCTCGGTAACTTTGTCACTGTTTTCCCCTCAGACTGTATTCCACAGTGTACACGTGTCCTTACCTTAATCACGCCATTCTCGTCTTGGTAACTCTGCCCCTGATCTCCCCTCAGACTGTATTCCACACTGGTCACGTGTCCTTACCTTAATTACGCCATCCTCGTCTTGATAACTCTGCCACTGATCTCCCCTCAGACTGTATTCCACACTGTACACGAGTCCTTAGCTTAATCACGCCATTCTCGTCTTGGTAACTTTGCCCCTGATCTCCCCTCAGACTGTATTCCACACTGGTCACGTGTCCTTACCTTAATCACGCCATTCTCGTCTTGGTAACTCTGCCACTGATCTCCCCTCAGACTGTATTCCACACTGGTCAGTCACGTGTCCTTACCTTAATTACGCCATCCTCGTCTTGGTAACTCTGCCACTGATCTCCCCTCAGACTGTATTCCACAGTGTACACGTGTCCTTACCTTAATCACACCATTCTCGTCTTGGTAACTCTGCCACTGATCTCACCTCAGACTGTATTCCACAGTGTACACGTGTCCTTACCTTAATCACACTATTCTCGTCTTGGTAACTCTGCCACTGATCTCCCGTCAGACTGTATTCCACAGTGTACACGTGTCCTTACCTTAATCACACCATTCTCGTCTTGGTAACTCTTCCACTGATCTCCCCTCAGACTGTATTCCAGAGTGTACACGTGTCCTTACCTTAATCACGCCATTCCCGTCTCGGTAACTTTGTCACTGTTTTCCCCTCAGACTGTATTCCACAGTGTACACGTGTCCTTACCTTAATCACGCCATTCTCGTCTTGGTAACTCTGCCCCTGATCTCCCCTCAGACTGTATTCCACACTGGTCACGTGTTCTTACCTTAATTACGCCATCCTCGTCTTGATAACTCTGCCACTGATCTCCCATCAGACTGTATTCCACACTGTACACGAGTCCTTAGCTTAATCACGCCATTCTAGTCTTGGTAACTTTGCCCCTGATCTCCCCTCAGACTGTATTCCACACTGGTCACGTGTCCTTACCTTAATCACGCCATTCTCGTCTTGGTAACTCTGCCACTGATCTCCCCTCAGACTGTATTCCACACTGGTCAGTAACGTGTCCTTACCTTAATTACGCCATCCTCGTCTTGATAACTCTGCCACTGATCTCCCCTCAGACTGTATTCCACACTGTACACGAGTCCTTAGCTTAATCACGCCATTCTCGTCTTGGTAACTTTGCCCCTGATCTCCCCTCAGACTGTATTCCACACTGGTCACGTGTCCTTACCTTAATCACGCCATTTTCGTCTTGGTAACTCTGCCACTGATCTCCTGTCAGACTGTACTTAACACTGTACACGAGTCCTTACCTTAATCACGCCATTCTCGTCTTGGTAACTTTGCCACTGATCTCCCCTCAGACTGTATTCCACAGTGTACACGTGTCCTTACCTTAATCACACCATTCTCATCTTGGTAACTCTGCCACTGATCTCCCCTCAGACTGTATTCCACAGTGTACACGTGTCCTTACCTTAATCATACCATTCTCGTCTTGGTAACTCTGCCACTGATCTCCCGTCACACTGTATTCCAGAGTGTACACGTGTCCTTACCTTAATCACGTCATTCTCGTCTCGGTAACTCTGTCACTGTTTTCCCCTCAGACTGTATTCCACAGTGTACACGTGTCCTTACCTTAATCACGCCATTCTCGTCTTGGTAACTCTACCACTGATCTCCCCTCAGACTGTATTCCACAGTGTACACGTGTCCTTACCTTAATCACGCCATTCTCGTCTTGGTAACTCTGCCACTGATCTCCCCTCAGACTGTATTCCACACAGGTCACGTGTCCTTACCTTAATCACACCATTCTCGTCTTGGTAACTCTGCCACTGATCTCCCCTCAGACTGTATTCCACACTGGTCACGTGTCCTTACCTTAATTACGCCATTCTCGTCTTGGTAACTCTGCCCCTGATCTCCCCTCAGACTGTATTCCACACTGGTCACGTGTCCTTACCTTAATCACGCCATTCTCGTCTTGGTAACTCTGCCACTGATCTCCTGTCAGACTGTAATTAACACTGTACACGTGTCCTTACCTTAATCACGCCATTCTCGTCTTGGTAACTCTTTTACTGATCTCCCCTCAGACTGTATTCCACACTGGTCAGTCACGTGTCCTTACCTTAATTACGCCATTCTCGTCTTGGTAACTCTGCCACTGATCTCCCCTCAGACTGTATTCCACACTGTACACGAGTCCTTACCTTAATCACGCCATTTTCGTCTTGGTAACTCTGCCACTGATCTCCCCTCAGACTGTATTCCACACTGTACACGAGCCCTTACCTTAATCACACCATTCTCGTCTTGGTAACTCTGCCACTGATCTCCCGTCACACTGTACTTAACACTGTACACGAGTCCTTACCTTAATCACGCCATTCTCGTCTTGGTAACTCTGCCACTGATCACCCCTCAGACTGTACTTAACACTGTACACGAATCCTTACCTTAATCACGCCATTCTCGTCTTGGTAACTCTGCCACTGATCTCCCCTCAGACTGTATTCCACAGTGTACACGTGTCCTTACCTTAATCACGCCATTCTCGTCTTGGTAACTCTGCCCCTGATCTCCCCTCAGACTGTATTCCACACTGGTCACGTGTCCTTACCTTAATCACGCCATTCTCGTCTTGGAAACTCTGCCACTGATCTCCTGTCAGACTGTACTTAACACTGTACACGTGTCCTTACCTTAATCACGCCATTCTCGTCTTGGTAACTCTGCCCCTGATCTCCCCTCAGACTGTATTCCACACTGGTCACGTGTCCTTACCTTAATCACGCCATTCTCGTCTTGGAAACTCTGCCACTGATCTCCTGTCAGACTGTACTTAACACTGTACACGTGTCCTTACCTTAATCACACCATTCTCGTCTTGGTAACTCTGCCACTGATCTCACCTCAGACTGTATTCCACAGTGTACACGTGTCCTTACCTTAATCACACTATTCTCGTCTTGGTAACTCTGCCACTGATCTCCCGTCAGACTGTATTCCACAGTGTACACGTGTCCTTACCTTAATCACACCATTCTCGTCTTGGTAACTCTTCCACTGATCTCCCCTCAGACTGTATTCCAGAGTGTACACGTGTCCTTACCTTAATCACGCCATTCCCGTCTCGGTAACTTTGTCACTGTTTTCCCCTCAGACTGTATTCCACAGTGTACACGTGTCCTTACCTTAATCACGCCATTCTCGTCTTGGTAACTCTGCCCCTGATCTCCCCTCAGACTGTATTCCACACTGGTCACGTGTTCTTACCTTAATTACGCCATCCTCGTCTTGATAACTCTGCCACTGATCTCCCATCAGACTGTATTCCACACTGTACACGAGTCCTTAGCTTAATCACGCCATTCTAGTCTTGGTAACTTTGCCCCTGATCTCCCCTCAGACTGTATTCCACACTGGTCACGTGTCCTTACCTTAATCACGCCATTCTCGTCTTGGTAACTCTGCCACTGATCTCCCCTCAGACTGTATTCCACACTGGTCAGTAACGTGTCCTTACCTTAATTACGCCATCCTCGTCTTGATAACTCTGCCACTGATCTCCCCTCAGACTGTATTCCACACTGTACACGAGTCCTTAGCTTAATCACGCCATTCTCGTCTTGGTAACTTTGCCCCTGATCTCCCCTCAGACTGTATTCCACACTGGTCACGTGTCCTTACCTTAATCACGCCATTTTCGTCTTGGTAACTCTGCCACTGATCTCCTGTCAGACTGTACTTAACACTGTACACGAGTCCTTACCTTAATCACGCCATTCTCGTCTTGGTAACTTTGCCACTGATCTCCCCTCAGACTGTATTCCACAGTGTACACGTGTCCTTACCTTAATCACACCATTCTCATCTTGGTAACTCTGCCACTGATCTCCCCTCAGACTGTATTCCACAGTGTACACGTGTCCTTACCTTAATCATACCATTCTCGTCTTGGTAACTCTGCCACTGATCTCCCGTCACACTGTATTCCAGAGTGTACACGTGTCCTTACCTTAATCACGTCATTCTCGTCTCGGTAACTCTGTCACTGTTTTCCCCTCAGACTGTATTCCACAGTGTACACGTGTCCTTACCTTAATCACGCCATTCTCGTCTTGGTAACTCTACCACTGATCTCCCCTCAGACTGTATTCCACAGTGTACACGTGTCCTTACCTTAATCACGCCATTCTCGTCTTGGTAACTCTGCCACTGATCTCCCCTCAGACTGTATTCCACACAGGTCACGTGTCCTTACCTTAATCACACCATTCTCGTCTTGGTAACTCTGCCACTGATCTCCCCTCAGACTGTATTCCACACTGGTCACGTGTCCTTACCTTAATTACGCCATTCTCGTCTTGGTAACTCTGCCCCTGATCTCCCCTCAGACTGTATTCCACACTGGTCACGTGTCCTTACCTTAATCACGCCATTCTCGTCTTGGTAACTCTGCCACTGATCTCCTGTCAGACTGTAATTAACACTGTACACGTGTCCTTACCTTAATCACGCCATTCTCGTCTTGGTAACTCTTTTACTGATCTCCCCTCAGACTGTATTCCACACTGGTCAGTCACGTGTCCTTACCTTAATTACGCCATTCTCGTCTTGGTAACTCTGCCACTGATCTCCCCTCAGACTGTATTCCACACTGTACACGAGTCCTTACCTTAATCACGCCATTTTCGTCTTGGTAACTCTGCCACTGATCTCCCCTCAGACTGTATTCCACACTGTACACGAGCCCTTACCTTAATCACACCATTCTCGTCTTGGTAACTCTGCCACTGATCTCCCGTCACACTGTACTTAACACTGTACACGAGTCCTTACCTTAATCACGCCATTCTCGTCTTGGTAACTCTGCCACTGATCACCCCTCAGACTGTACTTAACACTGTACACGAATCCTTACCTTAATCACGCCATTCTCGTCTTGGTAACTCTGCCACTGATCTCCCCTCAGACTGTATTCCACAGTGTACACGTGTCCTTACCTTAATCACGCCATTCTCGTCTTGGTAACTCTGCCCCTGATCTCCCCTCAGACTGTATTCCACACTGGTCACGTGTCCTTACCTTAATCACGCCATTCTCGTCTTGGAAACTCTGCCACTGATCTCCTGTCAGACTGTACTTAACACTGTACACGTGTCCTTACCTTAATCACGCCATTCTCGTCTTGGTAACTCTGTTACTGATCTCCCCTCAGACTGTATTCCACACTGGTCAGTCACGTGTCCTTACCTTAATTACGCCATTCTCGTCTTGGTAACTCTGCCACTGATCTCCCCTCAGACTGTATTCCACACTGTACACGAGTCCTTACCTTAATCACGCCATTTTCGTCTTGGTAACTTTGCCACTGATCTCCCCTCAGACTGTATTCCACACTGTACACGTGTCCTTACCTTAATCACACCATTCTCGTCTTGGTAACTCTGCCACTGATCTCCCGTCACACTGTACTTAACACTGTACACGAGTCCTTACCTTGATCACGCCATTCTCGTCTTGGTAACTCTGCCACTGATCTCCCGTCAGACTGTACTTAACACTGTACACGTGACCTTACCTTAATCACGCCATTCTCGTCTTGGTAACTCTGCCACTGATCACCCCTCAGACTGTACTTAACACTGTACACGAGTCCTTACCTTAATCACGACATTCTCGTCTTGGTAACTCTGCCACTGATCTCCCCTCAGACTGTATTCCACACTGGTCACGTGTCCTTACCTTAATCACGCCATTCTCGTCTTGGTAACTTTGCCACTGATCTCCCCTCAGACTGTATTCCACACTGTACACGTGTCCTTACCTTAATCACGCCATTCTCGTCTTGGTAACTCTGCCACTGATCTCCCCTCAGACTGTATTCCACACTGGTCAGTCACGTGTCCTTACCTTAATCACGCCATTCTCGTCTTGGTAACTCTGTCACTGTTTTCCCCTCAGACTGTATTCCACAGTGTACACGTGTCCTTACCTTAATCACGCCATTCTCGTATTGGTAACACTGCCCCTGATCTCCCCTCAGACTGTATTCCACACTGGTCACGTGTCCTTACCTTAATCACGCCATTCTCGTCTTGGTAACTTTGCCACTGATCTCCCGTCAGACTGTATTCCACACTGGTCACGTGTCCTTACCGTAATCACGCCATTCCCGTCTCGGTAACTCTGTCACTGTTTTCCCCTCAGACTGTATTCCACAGTGTACACGTGTCCTTACCTTAATCACGCCATTCTCGTCTTGGTAACTCTGCCACTGATCTCCCCTCAGACTGTATTCCACACTGTACACGTGTCCTTACCTTAATCACGCCATTCTCGTCTTGGTAACTCTGCCCCTGATCTCCCCTCAGACTGTATTCCACACTGGTCACGTGTCCTTACCTTAATTACGCCATCCTCGTCTTGATAACTCTGCCACTGATCTCCCATCAGACTGTATTCCACACTGTACACGAGTCCTTAGCTTAATCACGCCATTCTAGTCTTGGTAACTTTGCCCCTGATCTCCCCTCAGACTGTATTCCACACTGGTCACGTGTCCTTACCTTAATCACGCCATTCTCGTCTTGGTAACTCTGCCACTGATCTCCCCTCAGACTGTATTTCACACTGGTCAGTAACGTGTCCTTACCTTAATTACGCCATCCTCGTCTTGATAACTCTGCCACTGATCTCCCCTCAGACTGTATTCCACACTGTACACGAGTCCTTAGCTTAATCACGCCATTCTCGTCTTGGTAACTTTGCCCCTGATCTCCCCTCAGACTGTATTCCACACTGGTCACGTGTCCTTACCTTAATCACGCCATTTTCGTCTTGGTAACTCTGCCACTGATCTCCTGTCAGACTGTACTTAACACTGTACACGAGTCCTTACCTTAATCACGCCATTCTCGTCTTGGTAACTTTGCCACTGATCTCCCCTCAGACTGTATTCCACAGTGTACACGTGTCCTTACCTTAATCACACCATTCTCGTCTTGGTAACTCTGCCACTGATCTCCCGTCACACTGTATTCCAGAGTGTACACGTGTCCTTACCTTAATCACGCCATTCTCGTCTCGGTAACTCTGTCACTGTTTTCCCCTCAGACTGTATTCCACAGTGTACACGTGTCCTTACCTTAATCACGCCATTCTCGTCTTGGTAACTCTACCACTGATCTCCCCTCAGACTGTATTCCACAGTGTACACGTGTCCTTACCTTAATCACGCCATTCTCGTCTTGGTAACTCTGCCACTGATCTCCCCTCAGACTGTATTCCACACAGGTCACGTGTCCTTACCTTAATCACACCATTCTCGTCTTGGTAACTCTGCCACTGATCTCCCCTCAGACTGTATTCCACACTGGTCAGTCACGTGTCCTTACCTTAATTACGCCATTCTCGTCTTGGTAACTCTGCCCCTGATCTCCCCTCAGACTGTATTCCACACTGGTCACGTGTCCTTACCTTAATCACGCCATTCTCGTCTTGGTAACTCTGCCACTGATCTCCTGTCAGACTGTAATTAACACTGTACACGTGTCCTTACCTTAATCACGCCATTCTCGTCTTGGTAACTCTTTTACTGATCTCCCCTCAGACTGTATTCCACACTGGTCAGTCACGTGTCCTTACCTTAATTACGCCATTCTCGTCTTGGTAACTCTGCCACTGATCTCCCCTCAGACTGTATTCCACACTGTACACGAGTCCTTACCTTAATCACGCCATTTTCGTCTTGGTAACTTTGCCACTGATCTCCCCTCAGACTGTATTCCACACTGTACACGTGTCCTTACCTTAATCACACCATTCTCGTCTTGGTAACTCTGCCACTGATCTCCCGTCACACTGTACTTAACACTGTACACGAGTCCTTACCTTAATCACGCCATTCTCGTCTTGGTAACTCTGCCACTGATCACCCCTCAGACTGTACTTAACACTGTACACGAATCCTTACCTTAATCACGCCATTCTCGTCTTGGTAACTCTGCCACTGATCTCCCCTCAGACTGTATTCCACAGTGTACACGTGTCCTTACCTTAATCACGCCATTCTCGTCTTGGTAACTCTGCCCCTGATCTCCCCTCAGACTGTATTCCACACTGGTCACGTGTCCTTACCTTAATCACGCCATTCTCGTCTTGGTAACTCTGCCACTGATCTCCTGTCAGACTGTACTTAACACTGTACACGTGTCCTTACCTTAATCACGCCATTCTCGTCTTGGTAACTCTGTTACTGATCTCCCCTCAGACTGTATTCCACACTGGTCAGTCACGTGTCCTTACCTTAATTACGCCATTCTCGTCTTGGTAACTCTGCCACTGATCTCCCCTCAGACTGTATTCCACACTGTACACGAGTCCTTACCTTAATCACGCCATTTTCGTCTTGGTAACTTTGTCACTGATCTCCCCTCAGACTGTATTCCACACTGTACACGTGTCCTTACCTTAATCACACCATTCTCGTCTTGGTAACTCTGCCACTGATCTCCCGTCACACTGTACTTAACACTGTACACGAGTCCTTACCTTAATCACGCCATTCTCGTCTTGGTAACTCTGCCACTGATCTCCCGTCAGACTGTACTTAACACTGTACACGTGACCTTACCTTAATCACGCCATTCTCGTCTTGGTAACTCTGCCACTGATCACCCCTCAGACTGTACTTAACACTGTACACGAGTCCTTACCTTAATCACGACATTCTCGTCTTGGTAACTCTGCCACTGATCTCCCCTCAGACTGTATTCCACACTGGTCACGTGTCCTTACCTTAATCACGCCATTCTCGTCTTGGTAACTTTGCCACTGATCTCCCCTCAGACTGTATTCCACACTGTACACGTGTCCTTACCTTAATCACGCCATTCTCGTCTTGGTAACTCTGCCACTGATCTCCCCTCAGACTGTATTCCACACTGGTCAGTCACGTGTCCTTACCTTAATCACGCCATTCTCGTCTTGGTAACTCTGTCACTGTTTTCCCCTCAGACTGTATTCCACAGTGTACACGTGTCCTTACCTTAATCACGCCATTCTCGTCTTGGTAACACTGCCCCTGATCTCCCCTCAGACTGTATTCCACACTGGTCACGTGTCCTTACCTTAATCACGCCATTCTCGTCTTGGTAACTTTGCCACTGATCTCCCGTCAGACTGTATTCCACACTGGTCACGTGTCCTTACCGTAATCACGCCATTCCCGTCTCGGTAACTCTGTCACTGTTTTCCCCTCAGACTGTATTCCACAGTGTACACTTGTCCTTACCTTAATCACGCCATTCTCGTCTTGGTAACTCTGCCCCTGATCTCCCCTCAGACTGTATTCCACACTGGTCACGTGTCCTTACCTTAATCACGCCATTCTCGTCTTGGTAACTCTGCCACTGATCTCCCGTCAGACTGTATTCCACACTGGTCACGTGTCCTTACCTTAATCACGCCATTCTCGTCTTGGTAACTCTGCCCCTGATCTCCCCTCAAACTGTACTCCACAGTGTACTCGGTCACCCATTGGCTGTTAGAGGTTGGGCGCCCCTGCGTTGCTACATGGGTAACCCACGTGACTCGGCCCAGGTCCACCTGTAGATATTCGCCTTTGTTGCCTCCCGCGGCTGCCCACGCGCCTTTGTGTTGTCCTGCCACAGGTTGGTTATTTAGGCGCGCGTGGTGAGAATCGTGCCCAGGGGTGTGCCAAGTTGATGAAGCCGTGATACTTGAGTCTGGAATACTGCCATCTTCCATCCCCAGAGGATGGGGTTTGTTGGCACAACCTGTCAAGGTTCACGGAGGTGTACATCGTTTTAAAGGAAGAAACGAAAGACCAAATTTGACAACATTTGGATGCAGCATTGATGATACCACTGGTGGCGTTTGACTTGTTCCAAATATTTCTTACCTTTGAACCGAGCATAAACGTCTTTTGGGACAGAGACAGCTGCACCTATTATGCATTCTGTGCTTATTCTTTGCGATCCTTCGCACAGAAAATGTTTATATTGTATATTCTACATAATAGGCACATAAGGTGTGTGAGGAGTGGCGCGTACCAAATTTATTGGAGTCGATATTTCAAGTGTAAATGTAATGTAAAAATATACAAATATGTTCATGTATCAACTAGCAGAAAACTGGGAAAAAACGATGCGTTATGTTCAATATTCCGAATGCCCAACATAAACACATTTTTCGTGGTATGACGAGTATGAACTTTAATTCAAATTTATCAGAAAGTGCCGGACTTGCCGGATGTTGTTGGCCATACACACTTTGGTCTACTTTCCGAATTGACTAAGACAATTATTCTTTTCATTTTTATGACCTCTAATGCAAAAAGCTACTAATTCGGAGGCAATTCGTGTTTCCGGGTAATTTTGCCGTGTACTTACCATCTCTTATATCCGCGTAAACAGAGTTGTCCATTTTCACGAGTTTGCGAGGCAGGTTTATGTGTGAAAACTTCATACGTTTGCATCTCCTTTTTTTCATGTCGTAATTGATGCTGGCGCAGTTTTCTTTGTCGTCATAGCAGAGTTTGTAGCATTCCCAAAGCTCTCCAACACCCGTCTCGTCGTAGGGAGATGCAAGGAGCGAGTGGCCAAACATGGAGTTCCTTGTTTTCTGAATGGCCGAAGTTAGAGGGAAAACGACAACGCAAAGGAAGAGAAGCATGTCTCTTAGCTCTGTGTCTTCGTATGTTATGAGTAAAGTGATTCACCTAATGGGATCCATCTTCTGTGTAAAGAAACCACGCTGGGAGATGATACAATTAACTTTAGATAATCAAAAACAGGAAAATAATATAGTTTGCCAATTATAACTGCAAAAAAGCACGGTTTGTAGCAAAACTAGTTCTACTTTTCCATTTTTGTATTACGTTTTAAATTCACCATGATAAAAATGCTCCTAAGGACATCCTTCAAGTATGTATCGACCCTTCTATGTAGTAGATTTCCATCTGGAAATCGCACATATTTACCCCCTTGGGACTTGTTTTGAAATCTAGTTTTGCGTTTAATTACTCATTTCTTATTTTTCCATTTTTTGTTTTGCTTTACTGAAGCGCAGAAGTTACCCAAAAAATCTTTAAAAAGTCCTGAAATCTTGCTTCCAATCTACTTATTAACCGAGCGCGAGAGGTTAATAAGTTATTTATTATATGGCTTTTTTAAATATTTGTACTAGAAGGAAAACTTAATATGCTGCTGAAGTGAAAGAAGGAACCCTATCTGGATTTACAAGCCACGAGTGCGAGGGAGTTGACGTCATGTGTGTTTGTTTTGTAAGGGGAGTTATCAGTTGCGCTGTTGGGGGTTCGGGGCTTAGCATTATCAAGTGGATTATGTTGGTCATCAGGGTCTTTGTTCATTTCATAGGTTACAGACCGCCCGAAGATATCGAGTACGCGTAGTGTGGGCAAGAAGTGCCGAAGAAAGATGCACGAAGTGCATCGCGAGCACGGAGAATGTATTCCTATTCAACGCGCGATTGATATTATTACGAAAAAACCACGCGCTTACCAATAAACACATCACGAGCTTATCAGTTAACACATTACGCGCTTACCAGTAAACACATCACGCGCTTACCAGTAAACATATTACGCGCTTACCAGTAAGCACAACACTCGCTTACAAGTAAACTCTCTTAATAGTAAACAGATCATGCGCTTAACGATAAACACAACACGCGCTTACAAATAAACACAACACGCGCTTACCAATAAACACATCAAGCGCTTGCCAGTAAACACATCACTCGCTTACAAGTAAACACATCACGCGCTTATTAGTAAACACATCACGCGCTTACCAGCAAACACATTACGCGCTTACAAGCACACAAATCACGAACTTACCAATAAACACACCACGCGCTTATCAGTAAACACCTTACGCGCTTACCAGTAAACACATTACGCGCTTACCAGTAAACACATCACGCGGTTAGTAAACATATCACGCGCTTACCAGTAAACGCACCACGCGGTTACCAGTAAACACACAACGCGCTTACCAGTAAACACATGACGTGCTTACCAGTAAACACAACACTCGCTTACGGGTAAACGCTCTTAGTAGGGAACACATCACGCGCTTAACGATAAACACAACACGCACTTATACCTAGTGCACACTAGCGACATATCGACATAACGACATGGGCGTGCGCACTATGTTTAACCCGACATAAACACATGGACATAATGACATAAAAGAAAAAACATGTTTTTTCTCTTATGTTGTTATGTCTATGTCGTTATGTCGAAGATAAGAGTGCGCGCGCCCATGTCGTTATGTTGTTATGTCGCTAGTGTGCACTAGGCATTATTTTCGACATAACGACATGGACATAACGACATTAGAGAAAAAACATGTCTTTTCTTTTATGTCATTATGTCCATGTCGATATGTCGGGCTGAACATAGCGCGCGCGCCCATGTCGTTATGTTGTTATGTTGCTAGTGTGCACTAGGCGTTACCAATACAATAAACACAACACTCGCTTATGAGTAAACGCTCTTACTAGGGAACACATCACGCGCTTACCATAAATAATAAAAAGAACAAGAAAAAATTGTGCACTACAATGGTTTGACTTGATTGACTGTAAACCTACTATCACATTGGGTAAAGTCTAGCAAGGCTTTACTTACATATCCTAATATTTCTAAAGTTGATAAAGTTCCTCTTTCACAGCTTACTTATCCCCTAAAGGTGGCATAATGTAAAAACAAGGCTGGCGTGTAAGACCACATCGTCCCTTCGATTATGACGTTAGGTTCCCTGTCCGCGTCCCCTGTCATCATCTCTTTCGTGTCAAGAGGCCTTCTAAAGTAGCTTGGGTACATGCTGAGGCGAGTTTGGGTCTTGTTCTTTTGCATCTCGCTTGAGGTCGAGAAAGAGCCAGATTCTTTACTTGTATCTGTCATCAAACGGGACTTCTTTCCTTTACATGCCCCCTTTATTTTTTCGAAGATTTTTCTTAAGTAGGCTTTTCTACGCCTTTTTAAGACGGATGACTGCTCTTTATCCAAATTATGCGTTCCTTTTGCGCTTTTCATACCAAAATACAAACAAAGCAGAACACTCCATATCACAAAGGCGATGCATACAGAAGCAGGCAAGAAGACACTAAGCCAAACGTTACTATTACTCATAATAGTGGTAAAGATGTTGAAAGCTCTCCGAAGAATTGACCCGCGATGTGCATTTCAGAGGTATTTGCTTGTGATTTAGATTAGTTTAGAATTTCATCCAAAAATATGCAGCCAAGACGCTAGTGATAGGCCCATGATAGGGTGTCAATGAATCGCTCAGCTGGAAAATAATGGAGCAATCTGACACAAACTATCGTACTTTCAAAGGACACAGGCTGACTAGCCTCCCACGGTTGAATGACACTTTTAGCCTGGATTTTACCATTGAAAATATCCCTTTTGAACAATTAGTTAACAGTATATCTTTACCCTGTAGCACGTTTAGTCTTAAGTGCACCAGTCCCTTAGATTCAACTGAGGAGTTCCAAATAAGAAATTTCGAAATCGCTCAAAATTGGTTTAAAGTTAGCCCCTGGTTCTCTTATCATGGTTAAAAAGTTTGAGTTACATACAATAAATATTTTTCGAGAAATTCCGAATTTACGATTTTGCCTATAAAATCGCCGATTTGGGGGCATTTTTCACCTTTCGTACAAAATCGCAAAATATTCTTTAAATATACGCGGAATTAAAAATAGTGATACAGATCCTTAGAAAGGAGTTGATAAGGTATAAATCGAGTGGTTTCTTTACTTTTTCCGGCAAAAAAAAGTATATTTTATTGCTGTCTAAACATGTCCATAAAAATATCGACTTGAATAATAGCTTAAATTAGGGGCTTATAAAACCGATGGTACATGGATTTTCGCAGAAATTTTGCACTTTGAGCAAACATTGGTGTTATTTCTTTCGATTCAGCAAATAAAAAATTGGGGGAATCAAATTCCCGAATTATAATGAAGCCGAACGCAACCCCATGTCGAGCTCAAATAACAAGCGATTTTCTTGACAGCCGTCTTTATTAGATACACATACCTGTTTGTACAGGAGAAAAATCACAGAAAATAAACTCTACCCTTGCTGTATACTAATCTCAGATGCTGTATAATTGTCTTGGTTCATCCTTGGAAGTTACTGGAAGTCAATAAAGACATTACAATGAAAAATATTTGCTATTTTGTACAGACTTCAGTTCAGAACACCTGCCGGAATGGCAAACTTTGAAGGATTTGTTTGGGTTTTAAAGTTTCTTTACGCTCAATTGAAGTAAAAGGTATTCAAGCACGTCAGTTCTTACCTTCTGCCAAGAGGTTTCTAGGGAAAAAGCCGATTTGTAAGATTAATTTCAATGCAAAGGTCAAGTACTACAACACGAGTCTGGTTTCAGATGACAACAACTGATCAGCGGTCTGCCAGATAAAAATGCGTGACTTTCCACAGGTATCCTAATCCCGATAAGAACATACCGTTTTGAGTCCTATTCTTTCTTTATTAGAAAATCATATTTTAAAAAAGGCGATATCATGTCTTGTTTGTCTATTTTCAAAAACATCTGATGATTTGGTAAAGAACTTAGGCGTAAGAGTAAAAATTGTATACGTTACGTTTATCTGCATATTAGTTGTGTGCGCATGAGCACTGCTTGATTACTGCAGAAATTTTTATCAATAATGGGAGCGGGTCTTTGTAAAATGAAGACAGGACCTACGCGGACCAGACCTCGGCGGACCGGGTTATTTTTATTTTATTTTTTTTTAATACACAAACATATGTGAAGAAACCGTTTAGCTACTTTGTAATCCACACCACCCTATTTACCATCTTCCATAAGTCACCCCTTACTCAATTACTATTTTTACCTTTTGTTAGTAAATCATCAATGAACTTTGTACATATACTAGCTGTAACATGCCATTGTAACTCATTTATAACCTGAAGCTGAAGAAGGCAGGTGTTGGCAAGCCGAAATATCGTTCTAAAAAACATAAATCTGCGTTGTTGTCGACTTTTTCTTTTAAAGGTTTTACCTTTTGCGTGGGAGTCCCTAGGGTAAATGTGCCGTTGTTGCTGGTCGCCGGTGGGACGGAGTTTCTTTTTCATTACGGACTTGCTCCAGGTGACTGAAGTAGTTTGAAAAATCGGTAGCTGGAAAATCGGCGACTACCGTGAGAATAGTGACTTTAAATGGGCTTCTTCGCTACTTTGTAGCAAGAGAAAACAAATATCACTCTGTCCAACCACTGATGAGCTGTCAGTTAACTCAATGTAAACTGTTGATTGCCGTTAGAACAGTAACCCTCTATGGGCTACTTCCCTTCTGCACAAGCACAATCGTAGATTGCCGTGAGAGCATTAACTCGTTATTGGCTACTTTGCTTGATATAACAAGAACAACAACTGTGCAATGCCAACAAGACTGCCTGGAAAAGGGTTACAAAATCAGTTGGAGCTTGCGACAGATGGAATGAACATGTCTATGATTCCGATACAGACGACGATCTACTCCCCGTGTTTTAGGGGTAAAATAATACTTTCGCTAAACGAAAGATATAATGCTGATTGACATTGTTTTAATGCGAGGGATGTTTTAGCCTGTGAGCTAGTCTGTACTTTTGCGCAAAGTCCGTAATGAAAAATCAATCTCCGTCGCATATCCTCCCCCCCCCCCCCCCCCCCCCCCCCCCACATACACACACACACACAAACATCGGAACACACATAAACTAATATAAGGAAAGCAGAGGTGCGCGATAAATAAGTCGAGTCTACGAAACGGGAAGTTGAGTTGAAATAGGGACTCCCCAAAATATGCCCAGGGGGAAGGGGGGGGGGGGGGGGGGGGGGAGGGGGGATGCAGGGTGTGCGCCCACAGCTGCCGAGGGTCCACTTTCGGTTCCCAATTGACGTGCTATTTGTAGACAAAACTATAAAGCATAAGCTAGATAACCCTGGTACGTAGCCAAATCCGACAATAAAAGTCCCTGAAGATACTGCAAAGGCATAAAAAAATCCCTCTTTGTTCTTTCGGGGGTAGTCAGATTTCTATTAGAGAACTCATTTCACTCGTCGTCGCCTTACTCGTCCCCTCACAGAACAGCCGAATTCCGAGCTACGGACAAGCAACCATTGCCTGGGCTACCTGTGATTACATTTGCGTTTCAAGAGTCACCTACGCGCGCGCTTATTAAATACTCCGGTCGTTAAATCATGATTCACTTACCAGCTCTAGCAAGAAGAAGTTCAAACTCAGTTTAAAGTTTAAGAACGCACTTTGAATTGCTCGAGCAATCGACACTAGGGCCACAAGGACCACCCACGCAAACAGCGTAATCACAGGTAGTCATGATCAAGAAAAATATCAAGCATCATCTGAATTACAATTTTATGCTTGCCTGATTTTATAAGAAGCAGCCTTATGTGATCTCTTTGTGTTGCCCTAAAGCCTTTTGTGGCTAACGGAGGTGTTACTGTAACAGGATGCCGCTTTGAGGGAGTGTGACAATTCTTCCAGCTTATGCCCTTATGTCAACGAAGCATGTTTGCTTGTGTTTTATTCTTCGATTGGTGTTTCCTACGGTATCTTTTTAAAATAATTTTGGCATCATTAATATGTTTTTTTATAGAATGAAGAACATAAAATAAGAAATAATCTAGAATAAAAACTGCAAGCCGACTAGTTAAACTTTCTTTATATCGGGTTTCCTTTGCAAATTCATGCATTCTCATCTGGTAGACCGCTGATCAGTTGTCATCTGAAACCAGACTCGTGTTCAAGTACTTGACCTTTCATTGAAATTAATCTTACAAATCGGCTTTTCTCCCAGAAACCTCTTGGCAGAAGGTAAGAACTGACGTGTTTGAATATCTTTTACTTCAATTGAGCGTAAAGAAACTTTAAAACCCAAACAAATCCTTCAAAGTTTGCCATTCCGGCAGGTGTTCTGAACTGAAGTCTGTACAAAATAGCAAATATTTTTCATTGTAATGTCTTTATTGACTTCCAGTAACTTCCAAGGATGAACCAAGACAATTATACAGCATCTGAGATTAGTATACAGTAAGGGTAGAGTTTATTATCTGTGGTTTGTCTCCTGTACAAACAGGTATGTGTATCTAATAAAGACGGCTGTCAAGAAAATCGCGTGTTATTTGAGCTCGACATGGGGTTGCGTTCGGCTTCATTATAATTCGGGAATTTGATTCCCCCAATTTTTTATTTGCTGAATCGAAAGAAATAACACCAATGTTTGCTTAAAGTGCAAAATCTCTGCGAAAATCCATGTACCATCGGTTTTATAAGCCCCAAATTTAAGCTATTATTCAAGTCGACATTTTTTATTGACATGTTTAGACAGCAATAAAATATACCTTTTTTTGCCGGAAAAAGTAAAGAAACCACTCGATTTATACCTTATCAACTCCTTTCTAAGGATCTGTATCGCTATTTTTAATTCCGCGTATATTTAAAGAATATTTTGCGATTTTGTACGAAAGGTGAAAAATGCCCCCAAATCGGCGATTTTATAGGCAAAATCGTAAATTCGGAATTTCTCGAAAAATATTTATTGTATGTAACTCAAACTTTTTAAACATGATAAGAGAACCAGGGGCTAACTTTAAACCAATTTTGAGCGATTTTGAAATTTCTTATTTGGAACTCCTCAGTTGAATCTAAGGGACTGGTGCACTTAAATGTTCATGTTCTCTTAAATGGTTTTCCTTATGCTGTTTTCTAGTTTCTTTTATTTTACTTTTTCTTCATCCCTACAACAGTCGCTTTCGTTCTTTTGTTTTCAGCGCATTTTTTCTCGCATTGTTAACTTCCGTTTTTCAAAGGGTAACACCTGAATACAACTAATGGATTCACAATGCATTTACAATTTATATTTACAATCATTATTAGCACTGTACATACTCATTCTGTGAAACAAAATCATGAACCAATACGGCGTTGGTGACGGTTTTTTTCATTCTACAATTCATTGTTTACGTTTTGGGTTTTCAATGTTATCTAAAAAAAATGTTAAAAGTGACATTTTTAATAAACTATGTAGCCCACACAATACCAGTAATCATATTCAGCTCACTTAGCTTCCTTTTCGCTTATTGGGTGCAACGCTCACGAAATCTCGCAAATTTTGTTGACAGCGTGAGAAATGTGCTGTATGAAATGAGGGTGAGAGCGACCCGTGACATGATATTTATCATGCATAGATGGTTTAGGCCGTCACTAAGCTCATCCACAGAAACACGTTATAACACAATGTCAAATACTTATTTCCAATATGATTTACTGAGATGGGATTAATAGAAGTAAAGTATACTAAAAGTAAAGGATTAAAAACTATTGTTATATTTAGGTTCCATTGTTCTAATGAATACTGGCATTTTAAAAAAGGGTTGCAATAGCTGCTGTATTGTCTTAAAATTCCCTTTTGTTAAATCTGAGATAAATCATTTAATATCTCCTACATTGGGAATAAATTTAAAGCCCTACAATTCTTTTTTTCTGAAAAAGCGTTGCTCTGGGAGACCACTTTAGCAACTCTCTGCAGACCCACTACCACTTAGTAAAATGCAAAAAAAAAAACATTATCTCATTAAAACAAATTAAAGAGCATTTAAGATGCTTGATGTAATGTTTCGTATGCATTGCATATAAATATTGAAATATAGATTTGAATAAAAAAAAATGTACACAAATAAAAACATCTGAGCTGTCAACCCACTTGGACAGAAATCTTGTGAAATCGGGTGAAATACAAAAAATATGTGAAAAAAAATCCCAGAGAGAGCCAATGCGGGTGAATACAGAGAATGGACATTCTCACAAAAATTAGGCTTGTGATGGTGTCCAAAATCTTGTGACACCCGCCTAATGTGTGTAGACAGCTATGAAATATGCTGTGTTAAACTAAGCTTTTATACCATAGTTATTTCTGTACAGAAAACAGTGGTAATGAATTAGTCAACCTTCCTTCTATGGAAATAATATTGGCTGCCCCCCTCTTCCTCCAACTCTAGAATTAGACAGTAACTGTCTAACCCCCTCCAATTGCCTTGTTGCATAGCCTGTCACTCTAATATTATTTTTTGCCTAACCCTCTCACCTCCTCTGACTCTCTCTAGTATAGCACCAATACCAATCAATACAAGAATTGGGTACCTCTCCAATAACGGTAGAGAGAGGGGCAGTATCCCAAAAGTTTAGGTACAGGAAATGAGATGATTATTATATTTTTCAGAGGTTGTTATCTTTTAGAGCTCGAAAGCTCTCTTTTGGGTTCTATTTTTCTCCTTTAATCAAATATTATCTTTTGAGGCATCCAAAAAATGTTATCTTTTGAGGTATCAAATTAAGTCATGACATACCTATATAGGCATCTTTAAGGGTAATTTCTAAATCTTTTCAACACCAGTCCTGTACCAAAATATTGGGAATCCTCTGTAGCACAAGTACGTTTTAGTAATTCTTTATAAAAGTATGTGTATAGGTGTATTATCATACAGTCTCGTGGCATGTATTGCCTTCACAGCTAACACAAATGTCTACATCATCAAATGTTGCCTTGTAATCAGATTTCTTGCCATCAGGCTTTGCTGGTGGAGCTATAATATTATTGTATACCAACTCATTTTCACGAGTATAACAGCAGGCATTTTTAACTGGACCAAATTCCTCCTCAGCCTCCTCCAAACAAAGGGACCCCATTGACTCCCCCTCCATAATTGCAGGGAGGCTTGGCTGATGCACATACTCCCCTTTCATGCATTTTTTGACATGTGCCGAAGCACAGTGAGTGCGCTCAATCTTCTTGCATCGTGCTGGTGAACCTTTCCTTGGGTCTCTGCACTTTTGGGACACCATCTTACACTTATTTGCATAATCATATTTACTGTACTGGAACTTTGGGAGAGTGTACTCGTTGCATATCGGGAGCTGTGTGTCGGATATCGGACAGTAGTCCAAGCCATATGATCCGTAATTCATCCCCACCAACCCTGATGGCCCTGTATAGCCCCAGTATGTGGAATCATCCTCGTATTTGCCCCCTAGTGTGCGGTGAGGACTCCATTTATTGTGCCTTTTATCATGAATAACAGGACATCCAGTGTCGCGTTTCACACCTGCCTCAATTCCGGACTCTTTGTCTTTGTTTTGTTTTTCCTTTTTCGGCTTCCAGTAACAGTAATACCAGCAAACACAAATGATGATTACAATTAAAAGTACTGAGGTCAATAAAGGCCCAAGCCAGTTGGGGAAATCGCCAGCCATAATATAATAAATAAGTTGAAGAGCTCAGTCGATTTCCGCTGTTGCACGCTTCAATAAGTTCAAGCCAGCACGAACTAATGAAGAGATCCTTTTAAATACAACCTTTAAATACAATAATTGCCACTAGCGAGCTAATCCGGCAATGAGGGTAACCTCGGTTAGTAAGCACTGTCACTGGGGGTGGTCACTGCCAGAGGGTTTATTGCGTCCCCAGTGGTTCTTTTACGTCCCTTCGGTTCAGGTATAGTGTAGTACAGCTTGAAGAGACGGGACCTCCGGTTTAGTGTCCTTATCCGAGAAGACTGGAAACACGGGAGAATAAACTTCAACTCACTTGTGACAAATTCGATTCAAGGCAGGAACCCGGAAAAATCCCCAGTTTGAGCCAGGATTCGAACCTGAGCCACAGCGGTGAGAGGCCGACGCGCTAACACACTAGGCCACCCGTGCTAGGCCACCCGAGATAGTCACGATCAAAAAAGAATTCGCAAAATAATCGATTTCCATCAAGTTTCCATGGCATAAGCTCATTCTTCACATTCAAAGTCGTCGATAATTTCGCTGTAACCGTTCAGTACATCATTTCGTATCACAACAGAAAGAGAATTCAGTAGTGTTTGTACGATGAAAGATAACAAGTTTCTATCACGCTTTCGGGGTCAAATTTCACCAGAACAAATCCATAAGCTGTATATATATATATATATCACTGGAAATTAGTCTTGTTCGCACTGAAAGTATTATTCGCTGCAATCAAAAAGAAGTTCACCGATTCCCACCGATCACGTTTTACTAGTCTTGATTGTGTTGTTGAGACAATAATGCATATTCATGATCCACCGGATGGAGTGACGCAGAAGCAATGTTCCGTGACTCCTTAATAAATCTAATACTCGAAACGTGCTACTGTCATTATTCCTTACTAATATTGTTCCGTGCACGAAAAAGCGTAGCAAACGAAGAGTTTTTTTTATTATAAATACCGTAGGCGGGAACCCTGGGACGAATGGGACGCAACCGACAGCTCAGTTCGAGTCTCACACCGTGCGTGCGGTGAGAAGGGAGTGAGGGGGTCTTGTTTTTAAAGGCTATTTTTGAAAACAAAATAGACCTGCGAGACCTACGGTCAACATAAAAGCACAAAAATAAAATGGGGACACTATATTTTATTGAACATTTCAAAATCTTATCATCAAATACCAGGTCAAAGGTCACAACTGCCCGCAAAGTACGCTGGATCCTCTAGCATGATAATACATGGGAGCATCTAAAGAAAAATTCAGGTTGAGATCCGGAGCAGAAAATGACATCCTTACAGTAGCTCCATCTAGAATCTTTTTTATAAGAATATACAATGAAAATTAATTACCTTTTTAATTACTGACGCAGTCAAATTATTCCATTGCCCAGTTACCCACATAGTTTCTTATCTCTGCACGTGCAGGGTGGGGTCTTATATTCCCCTGCACTATTACTTATTACAAGTATTACCATCTATCACCTGATTACCCCTCAAAACACACAAGTAACTATACAAAATTGATTTAAAATGTCTTAATATACCATTCTGGCAAAAGCTTATGCTCCCCATTTGTAAATTCCTGGTATTCCACTTGTTCGAATGGAGCACTGAATGAGAAAAGGTAAACTCTGTTTGGGTCGTCCAACACCACCACAGAGCGCAACCAGCATAGAAACTTTTCCAGGAAGTTCAAGCAGATGGTTGAATCCCACATGTTTCGTTGGTTTTCAAGGAGATGGGGTATTTCCAGGGTGTTGTAAGTTTCGAGTTTATCCACCTGACTGTCACGATGACGGAAACCAGCAATGATTTTTGGCACTCCTGCCAGGTAAGACTGTGCCCACCATTTGAGCAGTTTGTAGCGATTGAAAGACCAGTGCTGTTGTTTGTTTGGAGCACGAGACGTCTTGAGCTCGATGTAATTTCCTGGCGATTCTTCTGTTTCCTGTAAAATGTGGGGCCAAGAAGTTAAAAAAACACAGCAACAAACAACAAAGAAAGTTACCATATTTACTCATGTATAATACGCATTTATGTATAATCCTGTACACACCTTGATTTTTTAGACCATTTTCAAAAATTAGAAAAGTAGCTATATTTCACAAAAATCCAAGATTCAAAATATGTGGAAAAATTATATGTTAATAAAAAACAAGCATACTAGAGGCATAGATATTTTATGTCCATGTTTTTATTTACATCGTCACAGGGTTTAAATACCTTTTATTAACTTATTTATACTCAATACTCAAGAGCCTTCATTGTTTTTGTTATTATGCAAATGTTTTACCTCACAAATAAGAAGTGTATAAGAAATGTATAATACGCACCCCAATTTTCGAGGTCATTTTCACATGGAAAAGTGTGTATTATACATGAGTAAATACAGTATACACCGAAAAATAACAAGGACAGTTACAAAAAATTTCTCAAAAAAGTCTAAAGTTCACAGTAAAATGACTGCATATTATTGTGATTTGAAGAGAAATGTGTTCCATCCTTCTACTTCAAATTTACAGAAAAGTCTTCTTTCTACAGTAGCATGGGGTAAAAAGCTGAGACCAAAAAATACCAGACAAAGTTTTCTAAGTCCCCCAAAAATAAAACCCCCAAAATATGGTAGATACTTCCCAACATGCTAATGTATGAGTAGCACCATGGGATCAAGGTCTTCTGGAGGCATCACAAGGTCAGGTGTGTACACAGGGGGGGTGCGCTCTCAACCCCCTTAGCGGCCAAAAAGTGGGTTATTTCTTATAAAGTCATCTTCAAATACTATTTTTTTCAAATGATAAATATCGCCTGAAGGTACTGGTTATAAGGGCTATTCATACCAAGGCACAATAGATGAGAGTAGCACTTGAGCGGGGTGGTCCGTGAGCGGGGTAGTGGATGCAGTGTGGAGAGGAGGAATTGTTGTGGGAGACGTGAAACTTGAGGGTAAAGAGTGCTAAAATGGTAGTGAGGTGGGTTTATAAGAAGGAAGTGGAAACATCAGGTACAAAGTCATTTTATATAGTCCATAGCAGTAATCTATTCAAGTAGGAATTACCTCAGTGCAGCAGTCTATCTCGGCACCAAACACCAGGGAATGCCTCTCCAGTTTTGATCTGACCACCGACACATAAGCTTCTGAATTATTGACAGGCTTAGCTGAAGCGCCACCCTCTGATGTTGACGCAGTAGATGTCGATGCTCCCATCACTGTTTCCCTCTTGCCTCGTTCAGACACAAGCTTTGTGACATATGTTTCAAATTTATGCCCCCAGTAACACATTTCTTTATGTCGCTCTTCCATGTTCTTTCGACGATCGCGTGCCTCCGGAGTTTCTACATCAGTGAAGTATATAGTGCCCTTGAATAGGGTTGCAGCCATTTGCCAGGGCTCTTTGGTCTCGTATGGAGTGCAGAGCAGCTTGGTGAGATCGCCCCTCCATGTCACAAAGTTGGTGTTCAAACTGTTAAGACCATCACCATTGTAGTCATTGTCATTGAAAAATGAATTGGTATTAACATAGGTATTTTTAGGGTAGCAATTTTTGGTTGTGCAGGTATTGTAAGGGGTATTTTTTAAATTTCCTGACAAGCATCTCTATCACGAGCATCTCTATCACGTTTACCCTGAAGAACCCCCCACCCACCCCGTTACTATTACCTTACTACCATCACTTCTACATCGTCCAATTATAATAAATAATCAATATCTAAACCATTATGATTAACGTCAACATCTCAATAAATAATAATCTCAAAACACTTCTAGTACTCACCTCTTCGTTGCTGGTCTGGCATCTGCGGCTTGTCCATTCTCTACCCTCTCTTCACCCGGTAGTGCAAATTTCTCTCTGTGAGCACTAATCCACTCTAGCAAATGACCTAGTCCCTCTTTCACATCTTCGTCTTTCGCTTTGAACTCTTTATATCCTTCGCTTAGATCGAAGTGGATCTCACGAGGGGGGCAAAAATACTTCAACTGATGACTGTCATCGTGAAATTTCCTATCTACATCCAAGGAAAAGTGACCAATTTCTGATGGTTTTCTGAAGTTCGGGAAACTCGATCGATACGAATCTATTGGAGTAACCGCTAATGTTTTATCCGGTTCCGTTTTCGCTGCTTCCTCCCTTCGCTCCCGCTTAGTATCATCGTGTTCTTTGGGATCGTTTTCATATCTTCGTTCCATTTTGAAGCTTCGTTGGTGTAAAAATCAACCTTTTTTTAAATCTAAAGACGAAGTCACGAAAGCAAGGAGAGAACAAAAAAGATGGCTCCAGCAGAAAAAGCCAGGCGTTTCCCGATTGACGGCGCGAGCTGGGTACAAGACTGGGTGATAGCAACTCGGTGATTGTAATGCTTTGAGCCAGCTTTGTTATAAGTATAAGCGCGAGGAGATTTATTCTGTCGTGATAGGTAGTCGTCTTGGTAGTGGCGAGGTGTAATTTATGCGTGTCACACTTGACCCCTCCCCCCCAAGGGGATTGAAAATTCCGGGGGCTGGGTGGGGGCTCAGATGCCCAGTTATTTGCTGAGGGGAGGAGGGGGGGGGGGGGGGGGGGGGGGGGTAAATGCCCTTTTCCCTAAACAGTTACTGTAATTATCTTTTTCCAGGGGGTTGGAAATTCCAGAGGGGTGGGGGGTCATACCTCCGACCCCTCAATAGGGGGGTATGGATATTTTCTGGAATTACACAATACTAGAATACCCATCGTCTTCGGGCGTCGGGCCTCAGGGACCCAGGACGACGTGGTCTGGGTCCCCGAGGATCACCACGCTTCGCTAATCCTTCAACTTCAAGAGAAACTCTACCAAGATGGCGCCTAATTTTATTTGCTACAATAACACAGTCGGAAAAAGTGTTTATAGTGTATACAAGCAAGGAAAAACATTCAACTGAACAAAAAACTCAATTCAGATTCGCTTGACCTTTCTAAGTGACGGGTGATGGAGGGCTCTTTTTTTTTAAATATGCGAAAAAAAAATACGACCCTCCCCTTAGACAAACGAAAAAAATGGGACCCTCCCCCAGTAATAGGAAAAAAAAGAGTTCATCTTCACCAAGAGACCATGATGTAAGAGAACGAATCCCCCGTATTAGGGTATGTTCCAATGATGACGTCTGTAAAATCTATTTTTAGAACAAGCAGTTATTTTAAGAGACGTCTCTGATTGGTTAGCGCTCACGTTTCCTAGCAACAAGAGTCTTACGCGCGATCACATCTTGAGCAATGTGAAGGATGTTTCGGAAATCTTTTTGACCGAAAATACCTTCCTTTTTTACGAACGCTGTAAAAATGATCTTCCATAGAGTACGCTGGAGCCAATCAACCGTTTCTGGGACATTGAGATGCATAAAGTGCGTGATTTTAGGCTCTGGGGTCAACTTCCCCAGTAAAAGTTTTCACTGCTGATTCGCGAATTACTTATAACACAACAATCAATCATAAATCTGTGTTTACAAAACACAATTCTCTTCCAATTCCCTTTTAATGAAAAAGATACATCCAGAACTTAATACCATTATATTCACACCGATATTACAAATAAAAGATTTCAAGTCTTTATAATGAAGTAGATCTTATTCCAGTGACAAGGGTTTCTTGAGTGACATGATTTCTGAACATTTGCGTGAAAAATTGAAGTTCATTCATCTGAAAATGTTATAAATCAAAGAAAAATAAAGGCCTTCTTGTATTAAAATACATAGCATAGACTCTGAGAATGCCTAGGTATTCTATCTCACCGAATTGCAGAGAAAAAGAACTTTTTAGGAGTCTGCACGATGCATCTTGAATGAACTCCAAATTCACCGTCTCCCCGACGTCTTCCCGTTCAATTATTTATAAAACATTTAGATAACTGTACATTAGATAACTTAACAGATAACAGGACACCACCCCATGAGTAGCATTGTAATCATGAGCCTTGAAGAGAAGCTAAAAGGATAAAAAAAGGTAGCGAACGAAGTAAAGAAGTGCAGAGGGAAAAAATTTGGTGTGAAATTGTACTAGCTCGTGGTGCCCATAACCAAATATGGCGCGACGAACCATGTATGGATGCTATGATTGACAAGCTCGCGCAATCTAAAAAATAGCTTTCTTGGACGTTATCATGGGCCACGGGGATTCGTTCTCTTATATCATGGTCTCTTGTCTTCACCCAAAGATGTGTATTTATGTTGAAAAAAAATCGACCTGCTGCAACAAGTATTCAGACACGATTCGATCAAAAAGGTTTCTAGACCTTTGGGTATTTGGAGCAGCACCTCTGTAAAGCCTTCCATGAAAACTGCTTCAAAGAAGAGCTGGACAGCGTTTTTTATGATGATTTTGATAAGAAAGCTTTAGAAACTCAATTATTAACTCTCAGGCAATTGTATCTATATCTATTTTTTTTTTTTTGGGGGGGGGCAGCATCTTATCGTCTTCCTTATTCATCTTATGGTCTCACAACCATATAACAAAACTGAGAGTACTGATGGCTTCATCTTCGTTCTTCCTGTGATCTTTTTCGAGCTCCATATTCTTCTCAGTCTAGTGCCTGCACCTATTGCTTTTGACAGCCTATTCTTGAGGTCTTCCATTCTCTATGTTTGGATTAAGGACCGATACCTAGCTTATTTTGAACTCATGGGCCTTTGGTGGTGATGATGATAAAAAATAGTAACCTCACCTTCGGCCATTTTTAAATCATCATTTTTTGACTCATCAGAGTTACGGGATAAAATTGAACTCTATCTACCCCACGCCCCTTCTACAGCACTTGTCTGACAATGAGTTTAGAATATATGATGCTAAGTAATTTTACTTGTTAATTACACGAATTGTTTTTAAGAAACAACAACGTCCAACAACCCCCCTATTCACTTTTACTAAAAAAAAAAGTCCCACCACATACTTTCAGGAATCTTGTGATTTGTTTGATTCGTTACTGGCTATTTATCCGGTGATAGACAGCGAGTAACAGGGCCGTAGCAGGGGGTGTGGCACTGGGGGCACGTGCACTCCCCATATTTTCAAAAATTATAAGGAAATGATCAATAGGGGCGTGGCCGTGCCCCCAATATTGATGTTTCTTTACTTTACCTCTCCAATATTTCGTAGTCCGCTACGGTATCGCATACCGGGTTCTGAGCACAGAAATGGTGGCTTTATCAAACATTTTGGTGAACTTTAGAAGCACACTAGCATACACACATTGGCACCAGTCGGGCCAAGACGGGACGCTAGCACAGTATATTACCCGTGCAGTTCGGCAACCATGGACAGCTGTTTCGTCCTTATTAGGACTCGTCAGCATGGCATAGCACATTTTGGCATAGAATATCGAAGGTAGTATGAGAGAGTGAGTGAGAGAGTAAGAGAGAGTGATTTTTACTCTTTATTCGAGTTGAACAAAATACATTCGCAAGCCGTGTTATAAGTAATGTTATTGTTTCATATCTTTGGAGACTATGTTTTAAAGACCATACAGGTAGAACATTCAAAGGTTACTGAGGAGACGCAGAGTTTTCTTCAATGACCATGCGTACTTCCATTCTATTAAACATTATTAGACATTTAATGTATGAAATATTGGTATATGGCTTGTGTTTGACTCGCAAAGTAATATACGAGGCAGATGGAGCAAAGAAATATTTCTCACGAAATATTTTGCCAAAAAAAAGGACACTCCAAAAAAAAACTTAAGCCCCCCCTTTAGAAAAACGAGAAAAACTAGAACCCCCCCCCCCCCCGAAATAAGAGCACTCCCCCCACCCCCTGTAATTAATGACACGTCCCTAAACTTATATAGAATACTTTGAGATCACAAGGTTGACAATTTACCGTGATATTTTAGCAAATTGAGAACTGGCGACATTTAGCAGCATATTGTAGAAAATTTACTGGTACTAAAATTACGACAACAGAAAACATTAAATACCGACAACAAAGCTCAATTCAGATTCGCTTGCCCTTTCTCAACAAATATAGGATAATTTGAACTCAGTAGGTCAACAATTTACTGGGTTATTTGAATAAATTGGAAACTGTCTGGCATTTAGTCCACTGAGGACCTTTCCCGACTGTCGGGCATATAGCCATTGCGAATAAAATAAGCATTATAGTACATGACCTTTTTAATAATATTCTGTGATGGAGTTGATGAGGTGGTGCTGGAAGCGGACAAGTTTCAGGTGGATTCGTTCGGTCTTGCTGAATAGCGGAGTAAATTGCAGGCCCGTACCCATCAGTGCAGGGGGTGCAAACGCACCCCCCCCCCCCCCCCCCCCCCACACACACACACACACACACACAACGGCCGAAGGTCCACTTTCAGTTCTCAATAGACGAATAGACAAAACTATAAAGAATAAGCTAGATCACTCTGGTATGAAGTCAAGAGGTAAATCCGACAATAAACGCCCTCAACCCCCCTCCCCCCCATCCCTGCTTTTTCGGATTCCGCACCCCCCCTCCCCCCCACAGGAAAAATCCTGGGTACGGGCCTGAATTGGTAACGTTATCAGTTAAAGGTTGAGGACCACTTGAGTCCGTGATCATCCTTGTGACAGATCCAGGATTGGTTTCAATATCCATCGATTTTGCGATAAGAATTGATAACACGAACAGCATGAAAATAGCGGTGGCGAGTGGAGAAATTCTTGGGTTTAGAGCGCGTCATATGCCGACCAGGGAATAAGCCAATGTATACTCTGTAGGCAGTGGCGTCGATGCCCATGTTGAAGTCTTGCAAACAGAAGCCGGTTCTCCATTTGGAGATCGGTTATTTAAATTGAAGTTGCAAAAACATAGAAAGAAACGACCTGAAAGCCTCCATCTGCTGGATTTCAGAATTTGTAGACTACGAGTACCTCCAGCCATTAGTAAGTAAACTTCCATCATACGTAAAAGACACTAACAACTTCCTAAACATTTTTTTAACACTCAGCAACCTACCAACAGACTCTCTCTTGGTCACACTCGACGTCTCTAGCCTCTATACTAACATCCTACATAATGATGGTATCAACGCTTGTCACCACTTCCTTCGCAAATGTAGGCACTAACCCAAACCCTGCTCAGGGACGGATCCAGACTGATTCAACTGATTCCATTGAATCACTCAAAATCCCAGAAAAATGTTTTTTTGAATTTGAATTTTGGATTTGAATTTTAGAACGTTCAATAAAAAATAAACATCCATTTGTTGTCTGTTATTTAAACATTATTAGACCTGCTTCCTGGGTTGTTTCGCTGTTATTTCCTTAACAGCACGTCAGGAGAAAATGCTGTTTTGCCGTTTAGCAAGAAATGGCAAGAATATACGATTTTCTCAAGACTCGCCTTAAAAATCTGCTAATTTTACGTTAATTAAGAAGTCAATCGATAATTTTACGATTCGTGGCACAAATGATTATGTGTTCGGGGATGGAATGTCTAAAACATCTATTTCTTATCATTTATTGTATTTATAAAGAAGCGAAATAGAAATTACCTCGAATGACGTGTTTCATAAAAGAAAGCAATGAGTGTTTTAGCTATAACCGATAAAAATGTCCATGTTAACCGGAAGATATGTCAAAATCTTTTATTTGTCAGTATCTGTTACATTTAAAAAGGAGCGAAACAACAATTGTTGAATGTATAATTTTATACCGTCCCGGAGTTCAAATAGGAATGTATAAATTTATACATTCCTTTTTGAACTCCGGGACTGTATAAATTTATACATTCCTTTTTGAACTCGGGGACTGTATAAGTTTATACATTCGTTTTTGAACTCGGGGACTGTATAAATTTATACATTCCCAGGGGTGGATCCAGGTTTTTGAGTGAGTAGTTTCCACCGAAACACCAACAATAGGGGTGTTTGGGGGCATGCTCCCCTAAGAAAATTTGAAATTTCAAGCTCTATAAATGCCATTTTCTGCATTTTCAGAAAAGTTAATTACCCCAAAAAGAACAAAAAAACATGCTATCATAAAGGCAAAAAAAGTTTTATTTTGTTGAAGGTGGTACATGGAACACCTTGCTCTACAAAAAATTTCTGGTATCCAAACTGGTGCCACTGGTCTATGTCCAATATAGCTGCCTACTAACTGTCTTTGAGCAGGAGAAGGAAAAATGGTACTTATAGATGGCAAGCCTGTGGTTGGCCCTTGGTCCAGGAGTTTTCAAGATAATAATAAAAAAAAATACAATATTAATATCATATGTCATATATAAAAGATATGTAAAAATTATAGACAATATAATTTGAAAAAAACTCCCCTTTTTCATCCTTGGGGACTGCAGCCACTGGAGCTCTGGAGAAAAATACAACATTAATATCAAGTTTTAAAAATGAGAAGTACTAAATGATTATAATATATATATATAATTTGAAAAATACTCCCCTTTTTTATCATTTGAAACTGCAGCTTCTGGAGCCCAGGGAAATGTTTGTAAACCATTTGAGCTTAACATGAAATCCCAGTGTCAATAGAAAAATTGAAATAATCACTAAATAAAAAAAACATCTAGAAATGACTTTTTAAGAAAGTTATACAGGCACCAGTTTGAGTTTCTGTAGCTGTTATCCATCAGTTTAAGGGTAAGACCCCAGATGGAACATAACTCACAAGCCCTCTAGAAACAGATGGTGCAAAAATTTGAGTTAATATGTTTGCCATTCTCATTCTCCTAGGGTGCAATTGAGCAAATAAATTTATTATTCTGTCCAGGTCTAAATCCATGTCTTTGTGGGTATACATTAGTGCCAGCCCATTCAATCTGTCCTCAGTCATTGTGCTTCTCAAATAGGTTTTAAGATTTCGAAGGGATGAAATGGATCTCTCACAAGAAGCAGATGAAATTGGAAGTGTGATCAGGATCTTTAACATGAAATAAATATTGACATATGCATCTGTCAATATCCTCCAGTGTAGCCTAAGAGTGTCTGGAATCACTTCTCCTCTGTTATCCCTCCCCTTCCATAATCTCTCCCATAATAAAAGCCTGCCTGTAAACCTATATAATTTGGCATGTCCTGTCTGTAATAGTTACAAAATTCTAAAACATTAGGCTTCCAGTCATCAGTAGCAATCAAAACAGAGGGTATGATCGAAATACCTTTGTAGCAGATAAATACATCATCTAGCTTTCAGGATATCCATAGCTTTACTTTGCAGCTTCACTGTAAGTGGCTTAGTTAGTGCCAAAATATGTCTGACAATAACAATAGCAACAATAAAGGAAAAGTTGATAGCATTAAGTAATGATTGGGCATCTTGTCTGCTGGTAGGATTCCATTTGGTATTTTTATGCTTGTGTCTGTTCATTGAGATATCTTCTAGTGTAGCTGTGACTGGATGAGAAGCTCAACTATTCGGTCCATAGCATCTATCCTTTCAATCCATCAGGTGCGGCATACATTAATTAAAGCAGTGTGTTTTTTTTTTTTTTTTTTTTTGCAAAAGTTCTATGATCTTGAATTCTAAATGTTCTTGTCGCTTGGGAGAGTTGTCAAAAAATTAAAAAAGCTTTCGCACAACATCCATCATGTTTCTGACATTTGGTATTTGGCAGGTATTGGCAATACACAAATTCAGCTGGTGATTCATGCAATGGACAAAAATTGCCTTCTCATGTTCTGCTCTGATTAACGAGGAGGCTCCATTAAGTTGTCCAGCCATATTGCCAGCGCCATCATAACATTGGCCACGACAGTCTTCCATCATCAATCCTAAGTCTACTACAGCTGCAGTTATAAGGTCTTTGATGGGCTCTCCTGTTGTTCCCTCCTTACAAATATACATTCCAATAAATTCTTCTCTGAAGTTTTTGGTTGAGTCGAGAAATCTAATCACAACAGAAATATTTTCTTTGTTTGCTATATCAGCCGCTTCATCTGCCATTACAGAAAAATATTTACTATCTCTCATTTCTTGAGATAAATTATTTAAAATATGAGCACCAACAGTTGATATCATTTGATTCTGGATGGTCTTTGAAATGTATGTGGCATTTCTTGGTGCATTTTCTAGGTGCTGCTCCAGTATTTGGTCACCACTATCTACCTGGAATTCAAGCAGTGCCTGGAAATTACCAGCTAGGGCAGCATTAGTGGGGTCACTATCCCTCAAGCCCCTGAGTGGGATATTGTTTTCCCCACAGTGCCAAGTTGATGAAGCCGTGATACTTGAGTCTGGAATACTGCCATCTTCCATCCCCAGAGGATGGGGTTTGTTGGCACAACCTGTCAAGGTTCACTGAGGTATACATCGTTTTATAGGAAGAAACGAAAGACCAAATTTGACAACATTTGGATGCAGCATTGATGATACCACTGGTGGCGTTTGACTTGTTCCACATATTTCTTACCTTTGAAGCCGAGCATAAACGTCTTTTGGGACAGAGACAGCTGCACCTATTATGCATTCTGTGCTTAGTCTCTGCGATCCTTCGCACAGAAAATGTTTATATTGTATATTCTACATAATAAGCACATAAGGTGTGTGAGGAGTGGCGCGTACCAAATTTATTGGAGTCGATATTTCAAGTGTAAATGTAATGTAAAAATATACAAATATGTTCATGTATCAACTAGCAGAAAACTGGGAAAAAACGATGCGTTATGCTAAATATTCCGAATGCCCAACATAAACACATTTTTTGTGGTATGACGAGTATGAACTTTAATTCAAATTTATCAGAAAGTGCCGGACTTGCCGAATGTTGTTGGCCATACACACTTTGGTCTACTTTCCGAATTGACTAAGACAATTATTCTTTTCATTTTTATGACCTCTAATGCAAAAAGCTACTAATTCGGAGGCAATTCGTGTTTCTGGGTAATTTTGCGGTATACTTACCATCTCTTATATCCGCGTAAACAGAGTTGTCCATTTTCACGAGTTTGCGAGGCAGGTTTATGTGTGAAAACTTCATACGTTTGCATCTCCTTTTTTTCATGTCGTAATTGATGAGGGAAAACGACAACGCAAAGGAAGAGAAGCATGTCTCTTAGCTCTGTGTCTTCGTATGTTATGAGTAAAGTGATTCACCTAATGGGTTCCATCTTCTGTGTAAAGAAACCACGCTGGGAGATGATACAATTAATTTTAGATAATCAAAGACAGGAAAATAATATAGTTTGCCAATTAGAACTGCAAAAAAGCACGGTTTGTAGCAAAACTAGTTCTACTTTTCCATTTTTGTATTACGTTTTAAATTCACCATGATAAAAATGCTCCTAAGGACATCCATCAAGTATGTATCGACCCTTCTATGTAGTAGATTTCCATCTGGAAATCGCACATATTTACCCCCTTGGGACTTGTTTTGAAATCTAGTTTTGCGTTTAATTACTCATTTCTTATTTTTCCATTTTTTGTTTTGCTTTACTGAAGCGCAGAAGTTACCCAAAAAATCTTTAAAAAGTCCTGAAATCTTGCTTCCAATCTACTTATTAACCGAGCGCGAGAGGTTAATAAGTTATTTATTATATGGCTTTTTTAAATATTTGTACTGGAAGGAAAACTTAATATGCTGCTGAAGTGAAAGAAGGAACCCTATCTGGATTTACAAGCCACGAGTGCGAGCGAGTTGACGTCATGTGTGTTTGTTTTGTAAGGGGAGTTATCAGTTGCGCTGTTGGGGGTTCGGGGCTTAGCATTATCAAGTGGATTATTTTGGTCATCAGGGTCTTTGTTCATTTCATAGGTTACAGACCGCCCGAAGATATCGAGTACGCGTAGTGTGGGCAAGAAGTGCCGAAGAAAGATGCACGAAGTGCATCGCGAGCACGGAGAATGTATTCCTATTCAACGCGCGATTGATATTATTACGAAAAAACCACGCGCTTACCAATAAACACATCACGAGCTTATCAGTTAACACATTACGCGCTTACCAGTAAACACATCACGCACTTACCAGTAAACATATCTCGCGCTTACCAGTAAGCACAACACTCGCTTACAAGTAAACTCTCTTACTAGTAAACAGATCACGCGCTTAACGATAAACACAACACGCGCTTACAAATAAACACAACACGCGCTTACCAATAAACACATCACGCGCTTGCCAGTAAACACATCACTCGCTTACAAGTAAACACATCACGCGCTTATTAGTAAACACATCACGCGCTTACTAGCAAACACATTACGCGCTTACCAGCACACAAATCACCCACTTACCAATAAAAACACCACGCGCTTATCAGTAAACACCTTACGCGCTTACCAGTAAACACATTACGCGCTTACCAGTAAACACATCACGCGGTTAGTAAACACATCACGCGCTTACCAGTAAACGCACCACGCGGTTACCAGTAAACACACAACGCGCTTACCAGTAAACACATGACGTGCTTACCAGTAAACACAACACTCGCTTACGGGTAAACGCTCTTAGTAGGGAACACATCACGCGTTTAACGATGAACACAACACGCACTTATGCCTAGTGCACACTAGCGACATATCGACATAACGACATGGGCGTGCGCACTCTTATGCCTAGTGAACACTAGCAACATAACAACATAACGACATGGGCGCGCGCACTATGTTTAGCCCGACATAAACACATGGACATAATGACATAAAAGAAAAAATATGTTTTTTCTTTTATGTCGTTATGTCGAAGATAAGAGTGCGCGCGCCCATGTCGTTATGTTGTTATGTCGCAAGTGTGCACTAGGCATTATTTTCGACATAACGACATGGACATAACGACATAAGAAAAAAAACATGTTTTTTTCTCTTATGTCGTTATGTCTATGTCGTTATGTCAAAGATAAGAGTGCGCACGCCCATTTCGTTATGTTGTTATGTCGCTAGTGTGCACTAGGCATTATTTTCGACATAACGACATGGACATAACGACATAAGAAAAAAAACATGTTTTTTCTCTTATGTCGTTATGTCTATGTCGTTATGTCGAAGATAAGAGTGCGCGCGCCCATGTCGTTATGTTGTTATGTCGCTAGTGTGCACTAGGCATTATTTTCGACATAACGACATGGACATAACGACATTATAGAAAAAACATGTCTTTTCTTTTATGTCATTATGTTTTAATGTCGTTATGTCGGGCTGAACATAGCGCGCGCGCCCATGTCTTTATGTTCTTATGTTGCTAGTGTGCACTAGGCGTTACCAATACAATAAACACAACACTCGCTTATGAGTAAACGCTCTTACTAGGGAACACATCACGCGCTTAACATAAAGAAAAAAAAAGAACAAGAAAAAATTGTGCACTACAATGGTTTGACTTGATTGACTGTAAACATACTATCACATTGGGTAAAGTCTAGCAAGGCTTTACTTACATATCCTAATATTTCTAAAGTTGATAAAGTTCCTCTTTCACAGTTTACTTATCCCCTAAAGGTGGCATAATGTAAAAACAAGGCTGGCGTGTAAGACCACATCGTCCCTTCGATTATGACGTTAGGTTCCCTGTCCGCGTCCCCTGTCATCATCTCTTTCGTGTCAAGAGGCCTTCTAAAGTAGCTTGGGTACATGCTGAGGCGAGTTTGGGTCTTGTTCTATCGCATCTCGCTTGAGGCCGAGAAAGAGTCAGATTCTCTACTTGTATCTGTCATCAAACGGGACTCCTTTCCTTCACATGCCCCACTTGTATCTGTCATCAAACGGGACTCCTTTCCTTCACATGCCCCACTTGTATCTGTCATCAAACGGGACTTCTTTCCTTCACATGCCCCACTTGTATTCAAACGGGACTCCTTTCCTTTACATGCCTCCTTTATTTTTTCGAAGATTTTTCTTAAGTAGGCTTTTCTGCGCCTTTTTAAGACGAATGACTGCTCTTTATCCAAATTATGCGTTCCTTTTGCGCTTTTCATACCAAAATACAAACAAAGCAGAACACTCCATATCACAAAGGCGATGCATACAGAAGCAGGCAAGAAGACACTAAGCCAAACGTTACTATTACTCATAATAGTGATAAAGATGTTGAAAGCTCTACGAAGAATTGACCCGCGATGTGCATTTCAGAGGTATTTGCTTGTGATTTAGATTAGTTTAGAATTTCATCCAAAAATATGCAGCCAAGACGCTAGTGATAGGCCCATGATAGGGTGTCAATGAATCGCTCAGCTGGAAAATAATGGAGCAATCTGACACAAACTATCGTACTTTCAAAGGACACAGGCTGACTAGGCTCCCACGGTTGAATGACACTTTTAACATGGATTTTGCAATTGAAAATACTTAACAGTATATCTTTACCAGCACGTTTAGTCGTAAGGATCACATTTTCTCTTAAATGGTTTCCCTTATGCTGTTTTCTAGTTACTTTTCTTTTACATTTTCTTCATCCCTTCAACAGTCGCTTTCGTTCTTTTGTTTTTTAGCGCATTTTTTCTCGCATTGTTAACTTCGGTTTTTCTCGATGAGCTTATCATCATTTCCAGTTTGTTTTTCTTTTTATTTCTTCGTTTGATACTTACAAAGGGTAATACCTGAATACAACTAATGGATTCACATGATTGTTTTTAAGACAAAGAGGGAGAGGCATTTACAATTTTTATTTACAATCATTATCGCACTGTACATTATCATTCTGTGAAACAAAGTCACGGCTTTGGTGACGGTTTTTCAAGATTATCTGATTTTTTTTAAAAAAGTGTCAAAGCATCAACAAAGGTGTACACCAAGTAAACCAGGGGCCGGTTCCTGATCTTTCAAGTTAGAATTTTCTGAAATAGATTTCCGTAAAGCGGCCATAGCGCGGAGCACATTCAGCATATACGTGCGCATATTCAGCGCATGTAGCTTTCTTTTCGCTCATTGGATGCTAAGCTATAGCAGGTCACGAAATCTGTCAAATTTTGTTGATAGAATGAGCGAGGATGTTGATGACGATAAATTAGGCTCGATTTCCAGCTCGTTTCTGTGAGCCCGCAGGCCGATGAGGCCTCGCAACGGCTGGAAATAGAGCCTATCAAAAAATGAGCGCTTATAGCATTAGAACGTTTGGTTAATAAATTTAAATATGGAACATAAGCACTTTATAAATATCAAATAGGGGAACTCATGTAAAACATGTAAGTGTGTATAGGTGTATACAGGTTTGGATTGCATAGATAAAACGTAGCATAAAGCCTCACTGCACCAGTTTACTTCCGGAGGTCCGACGGAAACCTCAACCGTTAAAGACAAAAGAATCTATTAGAATCCGAGATAAAAAACAGGTCATCCGCTCTAAATTATCAATCACATCCTCAAAGAAACTTCCAATAAACACACTGCTTTCAATAATTTGAAATATTATTCGCGTTTTCCGTTAAAAATTATCGGAGATTGCTATGTAATTGACCGGAAGTAAACTGGTGACAATGAGGCTTTAATACGTATCCTCGACTCCTGGATTGTGCATGCCAAATAACTGCCCCCAAACCGAGACTCGTTGAACCAAGAAGTCTGATTTGACACTTGGTCAAATTATATAGAAGAGACAACACCAAAAAAAAAATCCGTGACCCCTCTTTTTAAAATCCAAACACTTTCGACGCCCCCCATTTAGTCCTCGGAAATTTCTCGAGGCCGCCCCACAATATCCTCACCCCCCCCCCCCCCCCCCCGCATAATAAATGAACTTTGCCATACCCGCGACTTCACATTTGGGAGATGGATAAATTCTTATAAGATGTCCACTCTGTTTTTGTTTTTATTCTCTTTTATTGGAACACTCTCTTATTATTCTCTCTTTTATTGGTATTATGTTCACAAGTGCAAAGATTAACACAAGCCGTCAAGGCCCCAATATTGTGCCCTGTGCATGCTTTAGGTAATTTTGTGTGTTTAAAAAGTGTTCGCTAACATTGACATAAATAATTAAACGTTATTTCTATATATCAAAATCAATTTCCATCCTTTCTCTGAAGTGGGCTCTTTAGAATATTTCCTAGAATATTTTCTAGAATGGAAACTATTATCTCTCAAGCTTGAAAAAAATGGTTACAAGTACACAACAGTGTATTTTTCTGGTTTTAAGTCAAATTAAACCACTTGTGTTGCTGGTAAGTTGGTCTTGTCTAGTGTTTAGTTTGCAATCGCGATGTACGCGGGCCACCTTCCAAACGCCTTTATTGGGATTTTCCATTTCAAGCAAAAACATTTACCTCCACCTAAAGTTCCCACATCTTAAACTTTAAAAAAGGGGTCAGTCAACTAGAAACAATCAGCCCTGTTTATACAACCGTCCAGAAAGGAATTGCCTGGAATGTATAAGCCCCATTGAAAGATTGAAATGTAGACAAAAACGACAGTAAACCCTAACAGACAGCATATCCGTACAGTTCAGCTCTTATGCAGATATTTCCTATCCAAGCCTGTGCTACAATCCTGACGTAACGCGCTTTGATGACAGGGGAGAACTCGTTTTTCACCACAGTGGTCTGATCTGAGTTTCCAGGGAACACCTGAAAAAAGGCGCAAATTGAAATTTAACAAGATAACACATGATACGCCCGTATGTAGACACTTCTTCGATGAATCAAATATGTTAAAAAAACATATAAGCATACATATGTATAAGTATTCATAAAAATTTAGTCAACATATTTACCACACACACGCCATTTTCGTCTTGATCACTTCGCTAGTTACTGTACGTGTCTTTATCTTATCGCAACATCTAGGTCTTGGTAGCTCTGCCACTGATCTCCTGTCAGACTGTACTCCAAACTGTACACGTGTCCTTACCTTAATCACGCCATCCTGGTCTTGGTAACTCTGCCACTGATCTCCCCTCAGACTGTACTCCACACTGTACACGTGTCCTTACCTTAATCACGCCATTCCCGTCTTGGTAACTGCCACTGACCTCCCATCAGACTGCACTCCACATTGTTACACGTGTCCTTACCTTAATCACGCCATTCTCGTCTTGGTAACTCTGCCACTGATCTCACATCAGACTGTTCTTCACACTGTACACGTGTCCTTTATCACGCCATTCTCGTCTTGGTAAATCTGCCACTGATCTCCCCTCAGACTGTATTCCACAGTGTACACGTGTCCTTACCTTAATCACACCATTCTCGTCTTGGTAACTCTGCCACTGATCTCCCCTCAGACTGTACTCCACAGTGTACTCGGGCACCCATTGGCTGTTAGAGGTTGGGCGCCCCTGCGTTGCTACATGGGTAACCCACGTGACTCGGCCCAGGTCCACCTGTAGATATTCGCCTTTGTTGCCTCCCGCGGCTGCCCACGCGCCTATGTGTTGTCCTGCCACAGGTTGGTTATTTAGGCGCGCGTGGTGAGAATCGTGCCCAGGGGTGTGCCAAGTTGATGAAGCCGTGATACTTGAGTCTGGAATACTGCCATCTTCCATCCCCAGAGGATGGGGTTTGTTGGCACAACCTGTCAAGGTTCACGGAGGTGTAAATCGTTTAAAGGAAGAAACGAAAGACCAAATTTGACAACATTTGGATGCAGCATTGATGATACCACTGGTGGCGTTTGACTTGTTCCACATATTTCTTACCTTTGAAGCCGAGCATAAACGTCTTTTGGGACAGAGACAGCTGCACCTATTATGCATTCTGTGCTTAGTCTCTGCGATCCTTCGCACAGAAAATGTTTATATTGTATATTCTACATAATAAGCACATAAGGTGTGTGAGGAGTGGCGCGTACCAAATTTATTGGAGTCGATATTTCAAGTGTTAATGTAATGTAAAAATAAACAAATATGTTCATGTATCAACTAGCAGAAAACTGGGAGAAAACGATGCGTTATGTTAAATATTCCGAATGCCCAACATAAACACATTTTTCGTGGTATGACGAGTATATTTTTAATTCAAATTTTTTTCAGAAAGTGCCGGACTTGCCGAATGTTGTTGGCCATACACACTTTGGTCTACTTTCCGAATTGACTAAGACAATTATTCTTTTCATTTTTATGACCTCTAATGCAAAAAGCTACTAATTCGGAGGCAATTCGTGTTTCCGGGTAATTTTGCGGTGTACTTACCATCTCTTATATCGGCGTAAACAGAGTTGTCCATTTTCACGAGTTTGCGAGGCAGGTTTATGTGTGAAAACTTCATACGTTTGCATCTCCTTTTTTTCATGTCGTAATTGATGCTGGCGCAGTTTTCTTTGTCGTCATAGCAGAGTTTGTAGCATTCCCAAAGCTCTCCAACACCCGTCTCGTCGTAGGGAGATGCAAGGAGCGAGTGGCCAAACATGGAGTTCCTTGTTTTCTGAATGGCCGATGTTAGAGGGAAAACGACAACGCAAAGGAAGAGAAGCATGTCTCTTAGCTCTGTGTCTTCGTATGTCATGAGTAAAGTGATTCACCTAATGGGATCCATCTTCTGTGTAAAGAAACCACGCTGGGAGATGATACAATTAACTTTAGATAATCAAAGACAGGAAAATAATATAGTTTGCCAATTATAACTGCAAAAAAGCACGGTTTGTAGCAAAACTAGTTCTACTTTTCCATTTTTGTATTACGTTTTAAATTCACCATGATAAAAATGCTCCTAAGGACATCCTTCAAGTATGTATCGACCCTTCTATGTAGTAGATTTCCATCTGGAAATCGCACATATTTACCCCCTTGGGACTTGTTTTGAAATCTAGTTTTGCGTTTAATTACTCATTTCTTATTTTTCCATTTTTTGTTTTGCTTTACTGAAGCGCAGAAGTTACCCAAAAAATATTTAAAAAGTCCTGAAATCTTGCTTCCAATCTAATTATTAACCGAGCGCGAGAGGTTAATAAGTTATTTATTATATGGCTTTTTTAAATATTTGTACTAGAAGGAAAACTTAATATGCTGCTGAAGTGAAAGAAGGAACCCTATCTGGATTTACAAGCCACGAGTGCGAGCGAGTTGACGTCATGTGTGTTTGTTTTGTAAGGGGAGTTATCAGTTGCGCTGTTGGGGGTTCGGGGCTTAGCATTATCAAGTGGATTATGTTGGTCATCAGGGTCTTTGTTCATTTCATAGGTTACAGACCGCCCGAAGATATCGAGTACGCGTAGTGTGGGCAAGAAGTGCCGAAGAAAGATGCACGAAGTGCATCGCGAGCACGGAGAATGTATTCCTATTCAACGCGCGATTGATATTATTACGAAAAAAACACGCGCTTACCAATAAACACATCACGAGCTTACCAGTAAACATATCACGCGCTTACCAGTAAGCACAACACTCGCTTACAAGAAAACTCTCTTACTAATAAACAGATCATGCGCTTAACGATTAACACAACACGCGCTTACAAATAAACACAACACGCGCTTACCAATAAACACATCACGCGCTTGCCAGTAAACACATCACTCGCTTACAAGTAAACACATCACGCGCTTATTAGTAAACACATCACGCGCTTACCAGCAAGCACATTACGCGCTTACCAGCACACAAATCACGCACTTACCAATAAACACACCACGCGCTTATCAGTAAACACCTTACGCGCTTACCAGTAAACACATTACGCGCTTACCAGTAAACACATCACGCGGTTAGTAAACACATCACGCGCTTACCAGTAAACGCACCACGCGGTTACCAGTAAACACACAACGCGCTTACCAGTAAACACATGACGTGCTTACCAGTAAACACAACACTCGCTTACGGGTAAACGCTCTTAGTAGGGAACACATCACGCGCTTAACGATAAACACAACACGCACTTATGCCTAGTGCACACTAGCGACATATCGACATAACGACATGGGCGTGCGCACTCTTATGCCTAGTGAACACTAGCAACATAACAACATAACGACATGGGCGCGCGCACTATGTTTAGCCCGACATAAACACATGGACATAATGACATAAAAGAAAAAACATGTTTTTTCTCTTATGTTGTTATGTCTATGTCGTTATGTCGAAGATAAGAGTGCGCGCGCCCATGTCGTTATGTTGTTATGTCGCTAGTGTGCACTAGGCATTATTTTCGACATAACGACATGGACATAACGACATTAGAGAAAAAACATGTCTGTTCTTTTATGTCATTATGTCCATGTCGTTATGTCGACATAACGACATGGACATAACGACATAAGAGAAAAAACATGTCTTTTCTTTTATGTCATTATGTCCATGTCGTTATGTCGGGCTGAACATAGCGCGCGCGCCCATGTCGTTATGTTGTTATGTTGCTAGTGTGCACTAGGCGTTACCAATACAATAAACACAACACTCGCTTATGAGTAAACGCTCTTACTAGGGAACACATCACGCGCTTATGAGTATACGCTCTTACTAGGGAACACATCACGCGCTTACCATAAATAATAAAAGAACAAGAAAAAATTGTGCACTACAATGGTTTGACTTGATTGACTGTAAACCTACTATCACATTGGGTAAAGTCTAGCAAGGCTTTACTTACATATCCTAATATTTCTAAAGTTGATAAAGTTCCTCTTTCACAGTTTACTTATTCCCTAAAGGTGGCATAATTTAAAAACAAGGCTGGCGTGTAAGACCACATCGTCCCTTCGATTATGACGTTAGGTTCTCTGTCCGCGTCCCCTGTCATCATCTCTTTCGTGTCAAGAGGCCTTCTAAAGTAGCTTGGGTACATGCTGAGGCGAGTTTGGGTCTTGTTCTTTTGCATCTCGCTTGAGGTCGAGAAAGAGTCAGATTCTCTACTTGTATCTGTCATCAAACGGGACTCCTTTCCTTCACATGCCCCACTTGTATCTGTCATCAAACGGGACTCCTTTCCTTCACATGCCCCACTTGTATCTGTCATCAAACGGGACTTCTTTCCTTCACATGCCCCACTTGTATTCAAACGGGACTCCTTTCCTTTACATGCCTCCTTTATTTTTTCGAAGATTTTTCTTAAGTAGGCTTTTCTGCGCCTTTTTAAGACGAATGACTGCTCTTTATCCAAATTATGCGTTCCTTTTGCGCTTTTCATACCAAAATACAAACAAAGCAGAACACTCCATATCACAAAGGCGATGCATACAGAAGCAGGCAAGAAGACACTAAGCCAAACGTTACTATTACTCATAATAGTGATAAAGATGTTGAAAGCTCTACGAAGAATTGACCCGCGATGTGCATTTCAGAGGTATTTGCTTGTGATTTAGATTAGTTTAGAATTTCATCCAAAAATATGCAGCCAAGACGCTAGTGATAGGCCCATGATAGGGTGTCAATGAATCGCTCAGCTGGAAAATAATGGAGCAATCTGACACAAACTATCGTACTTTCAAAGGACACAGGCTGACTAGGCTCCCACGGTTGAATGACACTTTTAACCTGGATTTTGCAATTGAAAATACTTAACAGTATATCTTTACCAGCACGTTTAGTCGTAAGGATCACATTTTCTCTTAAATGGTTTCCCTTATGCTGTTTTCTAGTTACTTTTCTTTTACTTTTTCTTCATCCCTTCAACAGTCGCTTTCGTTCTTTTGTTTTTTAGCGCATTTTTTCTCGCATTGTTAACTTCGGTTTTTCTCGATGAGCTTATCATCATTTTCAGTTTGTTTTTCTTTTTATTTCTTCGTTTGATACTTACAAAGGGTAATACCTGAATACAACTAATGGATTCACATGATTGTTTTTAAGACAAAGAGGGAGAGGCATTTACAATTTTTATTTACAATCATTATCGCACTGTACATTATCATTCTGTGAAACAAAGTCACGGCTTTGGTGACGGTTTTTCAAGATTATCTAATTTTTTTTTAAAAAGTGTCAAAGCATCAACAAAGGTGTACACCAAGTAAACCAGGGGCCGGTTCCTGACCTTTCAAGTTAGAATTTTCTGAAATAGATTTCCGTAAAGCGGCCATAGCGCGGAGCACATTCAGCATATACGTGCGCATATTCAGCGCATGTAGCTTTCTTTTCGCTCATTGGATGCTAAGCTATAGCAGGTCACGAAATCTGTCAAATTTTGTTGATAGAATGAGCGAGGATGTTGATGACGATAAATTAGGCTCGATTTCCAGCTCGTTTCTGTGAGCCCGCAGGCCGATGAGGCCTCGCAACGGCTGGAAATAGAGCCTATCAAAAAATGAGCGCTTATAGCATTAGAACGTTTGGTTAATAATTTTAAATATGGAACATAAGCACTTTATAAATATCAAATAGGGGAACTCATGTAAAAAATGTAAGTGTGTATAGGTGTATACAGGTTTGGATTGCATAGATAAAACGTAGCATAAAGCCGCACTGCACCAGTTTACTTCCGGAGGTCCGACGGAAACCTCAACCGTTAAAGACAAAAGAATCTATTAGAATCCGAGATAAAAAACAGGTCATCCGCTCTAAATTATCAATCACATCCTCAAAGAAACTTCCAATAAACACACTGCTTTCAATAATTTGAAGTATTATTCGCGTTTTCCGTTAAAAATTATCGGAGATTGCTATGTAATTGACCGGAAGTAAACTGGTGACAATGAGGCTTTAATACGTATCCTCGACTCCTGGATTGTGCATGCCAAATAACTGCCCCCAAACCGAGACTCGTTGAACCAAGAAGTCTGATTTGACACTTGGTCAAATTATATAGAAGAGACAACACCAAAAAAAAAAAATCCGTGACCCCTCTTTTTAAAATCCAAACACTTTCGACGCCCCCCATTTAGTCCTCGGAAATTTCTCGAGGCCACACCACAGCATCCTCACGTCCCCCCCCGCCTCGGGATAATTTATGAACTTTCCCTTACCCGAGACTACACATTTGGGTGATGGAAAAATTCTTATAAGATGTCCACTCTGTTTTGGTATTTATTCTCTTTTATTGGAACTCTCTCTTATTAATAATTTTGGGTAATTTTAGGTAATTTTGTGTGTTCAAAAAGTGATCGCTACCATTGACATAAATAATTAAACGTTATTTCTATATATCAAAATCAAGTTCCATCCTTTCTCTGAAGTGGGCTCTTTCGAATATTTCCTAGAATTTTTTCTAGAATGAAAACTATTATCTCTCAAGCTTGAAAAAATGGTTACAAGTACACAACAGTGTATTTTTCTGGTTTTAAGTCAAACCACTTGTGTTGCTGGTAAGTTGGTCTTGTCTAGTATTTAGTTTGCAATCGCGATGTACGTGGGCCACCTTCCAAACGACTTTATTGGGCTTTTCCATTTTAAGCAAAAACATTGAAAGATTGAAATGTGGACAAAAACGACAGTAAACCCTAACAGACAGCATATCCGTACAGTTCAGCTCTTATGCAGGTATTTCCTATCCAAGCCTGTGCTACAATCCTGACGTAACGCGCTTTGATGACAGGGGAGAACTCGTACATCACCACAGTGGTCTTATTGGAGTTTCCAGGGAACACCTGAAAAAAGGCGCAAATTGAAATTTAACAAGATAACACATGATACGCCCGTATGTAGACACTTCTTCGATGGATCAAATATGTTTAAAAAACATATAAGCATACATATGTATAAGTATTCATAAAAATTTAGTCAACATATTTACCACACACACGCCATTTTCGTCTCGACCACTTCGCTAGTTACTGTACGTGTCTTTATCTTAATCGCAACATCTAGGTCTTGGTAGCTCTGCCACTGATCTCCCGTCAGACTGTACCCCAAACTGTACACGTGTCCTTACCTTAATCAAGCCATCCTGGTCTTGATAACTCTGCCACTGATCTCCCCTCAGACTGTACTCCACACTGAACACGTGTCCTTACCTTAATCACGCCATTCTCGTCTTGGTAACTCTGCCACTGATCTCCCCTCAGACTGCACTCCACACTGTTACACGTGTCCTTACCTTAATCACGCAATTCTCGTCTTGGTAACTCTGCCACTGATCTCCCCTCAGACTGTATTCCACACTGGTCAGTCACGTGTCCTTACCTTAATCACGCCATTCTCGTCTTGGTAACTCTGCCACTGATCTCCCCTCAGACTGTTCTCCACACAGTACACGTGTCCTTACCTTAATCACGCCATTCTCGTCTTGGTAACTCTGCCACTGATCTCCCCTCAGACTGTACTCGACACTGTACACGTGTCCTTACCTTAATCACGCCATTCCCGTCTTGGTAACTGCCACTGATCTCCCCTCAGACTGTTCTTCACACTGTACACGTGTCCTTACCTTAATCACGCCATTCTCGTCTTGGTAACTGCCACTGATCTCCCCTCAGACTGTTCTTCACACTGTACACGTGTCCTTACCTTTATCACGCCATTCCTGTCTTGGTAACTGCCACTGACCTCCCATCAGACTGCACTCCACACTGTTACACGTGTCCTTACCTTAATCACGCCATTCTCGACTTGGTAACTCTGCCACTGATCTCACATCAGACTGTTCTTCACACTGTACACGTGTCCTTACCTTAATCACGCCATTCTCGTCTTGGTAACTCTGCCACTGATCTCCCCTCAGACTGCATTCCACAGTGTACACGTGTCCTTACCTTAATTACACCATTCTCGTCTTGGTAACTCTGCCACTGATCTCCCCTCAGACTGTACTCCACACTAAACACGTGTCCTTACCTTAATCACGCCATTCTCGTCTTGGTAACTCTGCCACTGATCTCCCCTCAGACTGTACTCCACACTGTACACGTGTCCTTACCTTAATCACGCCATTCTCGTCTTGGTAACTCTGCCACTGATCTCCCGTCAGACTGTATTCCACACTGGTCACGTGTCCTTACCTTAATCACGCCATTCTCGTCTTTGTAACTGCCACTGATCTACCCTCAGACTGTACTCTACACTGTACACGTGTCCTTACCTTAATCACGCCATTCTCGTCTTGGTAACTCTGCCACTGATCTCACATCAGACTGTTCTTCACACTGTACACGTGTCCTTACCCTAATCACGCCATTCTCGTCTTGGTAACTCTGCCACTGATCTCCCCTCAGACTGTATTCCACAGTGTACACGTGTCCTTACCTTAATAACACCATTCTCGTCTTGGTAACTCTGCCACTGATCTCCCCTCAGACTGTACTCCACAGTGTACTCGGTCACCCATTGGCTGTTAGAGGTTGGGCGCCCCTGCGTTGCTACATGGGTAACCCACGTGACTCGGCCCAGGTCCACCTGTAGATATTCGCCTTTGTTGCCTCCCGCGGCTGCCCACGCGCCTATGTGTTGTCCTGCCACAGGTTGGTTATTTAGGCGCGCGTGGTGAGAACCGTGCCCAGGGGTGTGCCAAGTTGATGAAGCCGTGATACTTGAGTCTGGAATACTGCCATCTTCCATCCCCAGAGGATGGGGTTTGTTGGCACAACCTGTCAAGGTTCACGGAGGTGTACATCGTTTTAAAGGAAGAAACGAAAGACCAAATTTGACAACATTTGGATGTAGCATTGATGATACCACTGGTGGCGTTTGACTTGTTCCACATATTTCTTACCTTTGAAGCCGAGCATAAACGTCTTTTGGGACAAAGACAGCTGCACCTATTATGCATTCTGTGCTTAGTCTCTGCGATCCTTCGCACAGAAAATGTTTATATTGTATATTCTACATAATAAGCACATAAGGTGTGTGAGGAGTGGCGCGTACCAAATTTATTGGAGTCGATATTTCAAGTGTAAATGTAATGTAAAAATATACAAATATGTTCATGTATCAACTAGCAGAAAACTGGGAAAAAACGATGCGTTATGTTCAATATTCCGAATGCCCAACATAAACACATTTTTCGTGGTATGACGAGTATGAACTTTAATTCAAATTTTTCAGAAAGTGCCGGACTTGCCGAATGTTGTTGGCCATACACACTTTGGTCTACTTTCCGAATTGACTAAGACAATTATTCTTTTCATTTTTATGACCTCTAATGCAAAAAGCTACTAATTCGGAGGCAATTCGTGTTTCCGGGTAATTTTGCCGTGTACTTACCATCTCTTATATCCGCGTAAACAGAGTTGTCCATTTTCAAGAGTTTGCGAGGCAGGTTTATGTGTGAAAACTTCATACGTTTGCATCTCCTTTTTTTCATGTCGTAATTGATGCTGGCGCAGTTTTCTTTGTCGTCATAGCAGAGTTTGTAGCATTCCCAAAGCTCTCCAACACCCGTCTCGTCGTAGGGAGATGCAAGGAGCGAGTGGCCAAACATGGAGTTCCTTGTTTTCTGAATGGCCGATGTTAGAGGGAAAACGACAACGCAAAGGAAGAGAAGCATGTCTCTTAGCTCTGTGTCTTCGTATGTTATGAGTAAAGTGGTTCACCTAATGGGATCCATCTTCTGTGTAAAGAAACCACGCTGGGAGATGATACAATTAATTTTTGTATTACGTTTTAAATTCACCATGATAAAAAAGCTCCTAAGGACATCCTTCAAGTATGTATCGACCCTTCTATGTAGTAGATTTCCATCTGGAAATCGCACATATTTACCCCCTTGGGACTTGTTTTGAAATCTAGTTTTGCGTTTAATTACTCATTTCTTATTTTTTCATTTTTTGTTTTGCTTTACAGAAGCGCAGAAGTTACCCAAAAAATCTTTAAAAAGTCCTGAAATCTTGCTTCCAATCTAATTATTAACCGAGCGCGAGAGGTTAATAAGTTATTTATTATATGGCTTTTTTAAATATTTGTACTAGAAGGAAAACTTAATATGCTGCTGAAGTGAAAGAAGGAACCCTATCTGGATTTACAAGCCACGAGTGCGAGCGAGTCGACGTCATGTGTGTTTGTTTTGTAAGGGGAGTTATCAGTTGCGCTGTTGGGGGTTCGGGGCTTAGCATTATCAAGTGGATTATGTTGGTCATCAGGGTCTTTGTTCATTTCATAGGTTACAGACCGCCCGAAAATATCGAGTACGCGTAGTGTGGGTAAGAAGTGCCGAAGAAAGATGCACGAAGTGCATCGCGAGCACGGAGAATGTATTCCTATTCAACTCGCGATTGATATTATTACGAAAAAACCACGCGCTTACCAATAAACACATCACGAGCTTATCAGTTAACACATTACGCGCTTACCAGTAAACACATCACGCGCTTACCAGTAAGCACAACACTCGCTTACAAGTAAACTATCTTACTAGTAAACAGATCACGCGCTTAACGATAAACACAACACGCGCTTACAAATAAACACAACACGCGCTTACCAATAAACACATCTCGCGCTTGCCAGTAAACACATCACTCGCTTACAAGTAAACACATCACGCGCTTATTAGTAAACACATCACGCGCTTACCAGCAAACACATTACGCGCTTACCAGCACACAAATCACCCACTTACCAATAAACACACCACGCGCTTATCAGTAAACACCTTACGCGCTTACCAGTAAACACATTACGCGCTTACCAGTAAACACATCACGCGCTTACCAGTAAGCACAACACTCGCTTACAAGTAAACTCTCTTACTAGTAAACAGATCACGCGCTTAACGATAAACACAACACGCGCTTACAAATAAACACAACACGCGCTTACCAATAAACACATCTCGCGCTTGCCAGTAAACACATCACTCGCTTACAAGTAAACACATCACGCGCTTATTAGTAAACACATCACGCGCTTACCAGCAAACACATTACGCGCTTACCAGCACACAAATCACCCACTTACCAATAAACACACCACGCGCTTATCAGTAAACACCTTACGCGCTTACCAGTAAACACATTACGCGCTTACCAGTAAACACATTACGCGCTTACCAGTAAACACATTACGCGGTTAGTAAACACATCACGCGCTTACCAGTAAACGCACCACGCGGTTACCAGTAAACACACAACGCGCGCTTACCAGTAAACACACAACGCGCGCTTACCAGTAAACACAACACTCGCTTACGGGTAAACGCTCTTAGTAGGGAACACATCACGCGCTTAACGATAAACACAACACGCACTTACGCCTAGTGCACACTAGCGACATATCGACATAACGACATGGGCGTGCGCACTCTTATGCCTAGTGAAAACTAGCAACATAACAACATAACGACATGGGCGCGCGCACTATGTTTAGCCCGACATAAACACATGGACATAATGACAAAAAAGAAAAAATATGTTTTTTTCTCTTATGTCGTTATGTCGAAGATAAGAGCGCGCGCGCCCATGTCGTTATGTTGTTATGTCGCTAGTGTGCACTAGGCATTATTTTCGACATAACGACATGGACATAACGACATAAGAGAAAAAACATGGACATAACGACATGGACATAACGACATAAGAGAAAAAACATGTTTTTTCTCTTATGTCGTTATGTCTATGTCGTTATGTCGAAGATAAGAGTGCGCGCGCCCATGTCGTTATGTTGTTATGTTGCTAGTGTGCACTAGGCGTTACCAATACAATAAACACAACACTCGCTTATGAGTAAACGCTCTTACTAGGGAACACATCACGCGCTTACCATAAAGAAAAAAAAGAACAAGAAAAAATTGTGCACTACAATGGTTTGACTTGATTGACTGTAAACATACTATCACATTGGGTAAAGTCTAGCAAGGCTTTACTTTCATATCCTAATATTTCTAAAGTTGATAAAGTTCCTCTTTCACAGTTTACTTATCCCCTAAAGGTGGCATAATGTAAAAACAAGGCTGGCGTGTAAGACCACATCGTCCCTTCGATTATGACGTTAGGTTCCCTGTCCGCGTCCCCTGTCATCATCTCTTTCGTGTCAAGAGGCCTTCTAAAGTAGCTTGGGTACATGCTGAGGCGAGTTTGGGTCTTGTTCTTTTGCATCTCGCTTGAGGTCGAGAAAGAGCCAGATTCTTTACTTGTATCTGTCATCAAACGGGACTTCTTTCCTTTACATGCCCCCTTTATTTTTTCGAAGATTTTTCTTAAGTAGGCTATTCTGCGCCTTTTTAAGACGAATGACTGCTCTTTATCCAAATTATGCGTTCCTTTTGCGCTTTTAATACCAAAATACAAACAAAGCAGAACACTCCATATCACAAAGGCGATGCATACAGAAGCAGGCAAGAAGACACTAAGCCAAACGTTACTATTACTCATAATAGTAGTAAAGATGTTGAAAGCTCTCCGAAGAATTGACCCGCGATGTGCATTTCAGAGGTATTTGCTTGTGATTTAGATTAGTTTAGAATTTCATCCAAAAATATGCAGCCAAGACGCTAGTGATAGGCCCATGATAGGGTGTCAATGAATCGCTCAGCTGGAAAATAATGGAGCAATCTGACACAAACTATCGTACTTTCAAAGGACACAGGCTGACTAGGCTCCCACGGTTGAATGACACTTTTAGCCTGGATTTTACCATTGAAAATATCCCTTTTGAACAATTAGTTAACAGTATATCTTTACCCTGTAGCACTTTTAGTCTTAAATATCACATGTTCTCTTAAATGGTTTTCCTTATGCTGTTTTCTAGTTTCTTTTATTTTACTTTTTCTTCATCCCTACAACAGTCGCTTTCGTTCTTTTGTGTTCAGCGCATTTTTTCTCGCATTGTTAACTTCCGTTTTTCAAAGGGTGACACCTGAATACAACTAATGGATTCACAATGCATTTACAATTTATATTTACAATCATTATTAGCACTGTACATACTCATTCTGTGAAACAAAATCATGAACCAATACGGCGTTGGTGACGGTTTTTTTCATTCTACAATTCATTGTTTACGTTCTGGGTTTTCAATGTTATCTAAAAAAAATGTTTAAAAAGTGACATTTTTTCTTCTCTGAATCATTAAAAAATAGTTCGTCCTGCGGCTTTATGATGCAGCTCATTTCATAAACCATACCTCTCGAAAAGGGTTGCAATAGCTGCTGTATTGTCTTAAAATTCCTTTTTGTTAAATCTGAGATAAATCATTTAATATCTCCTACATTGGGGATAAATTTAAAGCCCTACAATTCTTTTTTTCTGAAAAAGCGTTGCTCTATGAGGCCACTTTAGCAACTCCCTGCAGACCCACTACCACTTAGTAAAATGCAGAAAAAAAACATTATCTCATTAAAACAAATTAAAGAGCATTTAAGATGCTTGATGTAATGTTTCGTATGCATTGCATATAAATATTGAAATATAGATTTGAATAAAAAAATGTACACAAATAAAAACATCTTAGCTGTCAACCCAACTTGGACAGAAATTTTGTGAAATCAAGTGAAATACAAAAAATATGTGAAAAGAAATCCCAGAGAGAGCCAATGCGGGTGAATACAGAGAATGGACATTCTCACAAAAATTAGGCTTGTGATGGTGTCCAAAATCTTGTGACACCCGCCTAATGTGTGTGGACAGCTATGAAATATGCTGTGTAAAACTAAGCTTTCATACCATAGTTATTTCTGTACAGAACAGTGGTAATGAATTAGTCAACCTTCCTTCTATGGAAATAATATTGGCTGCCCCCCTCTTCCTCCAACTCTAGAATTAGACAGTAACTGTCTAACCCCCCAATTGCCTTGTTGCATAGCCTGTCACTCTAACATTATTTTTTGCCTAACCCTCTCACCTCCTCTGACTCTCTCTAGTATAGCACCAATACCAATCAATACAAGAATTGGGTACCTCTCCAATAGCGGTAGAGAGAGGGGCAGTATCCCAAAAGTTTAGGTACAGGAAATGAGATGATTATTATATTTTTCAGAGGTTGTTATCTTTTAGAGCTCGAAAGCAATCTTTTGGGTTCTATTTTTCTCCTTTAATCAAATATTATCTTTTGAGGCATCCAAAAAATGTTATCTTTTGAGGTATCAAATTAAGTCATGATATACCTATATAGGCATCTTTAAGGGTAATTTCTAAATCTTTTCAACACCAGTCCTGTACCAAAATATTGGGAATCCTTTGTAGCACAAGTACGTTTTAGTAATTCTTTATAAAAGTATGTGTATAGGTGTATTATCATACAGTCTCGTGGCATGTATTGCCTTCACAGCTAACACAAATGTCTACGCCATCAACTGTTGCCTTGTAATCAGATTTCTTGTCATCCGGCTTTGCTGGTGGAGCTATAATATTATTGTATACCAACTCATTTTCACGAGTATAACAGCAGGCATTTTTAACTGGACCAAATTCCTCCTCAGCCTCCTCCAAACAAAGGGACCCCATTGACTCCCCCTCCATAATTGCAGGGAGGCTTGGCTGATGCACATACTCCCCTTTCATGCATTTTTTGACATGTGCCGAAGCACAGTGAGTGCGCTCAATCTTCTTGCATCGTGCTGGTGGACCTTTTCTTGGGTCTCTGCACTTTTGAGACACCATCTTACACTTATTTGCATAATCATATTTACTGTACTGGAACTTTGGGAGAGTGTACTCGTTGCATATCGGGAGCTGTGTGTCGGATATCGGACAGTAGTCCAAGCCATATGATCCGTAATTCATCCCCACCAACCCTGATGGCCCTGTATAGCCCCAGTATGTGGAATCATCCTCGTATTTGCCCCCTAGTGTGCGATGAGGACTCAATTTATTGTGCCTTTTATCATGAATAACAGGACAACCAGTGTCGCGTTTCACACCTGCCTCAATTCCGGACTCTTTGTCTTTGTTTTGTTTTTCCTTTTTCGGCTTCCAGTAACAGTAATACCAGCAAACACAAATGATGATTACAATTAAAAGTACTGAGGTCAATAAAGGCCCAAGCCAGTTGGGGAAATCGCCAGCCATAATATAATAAATAAGTTGAAGAGCTCAGTCGATTTCCGCTGTTGCACGCTTCTATAAGTTCAAGCCAGCACGAACTAATGAAGAGATAGTCACGATCAAAAAAGAATTCGCAAAATAATCGATTTCCCTCAAGTTTCCATGGCATCAGCTCATTCTTCACATTCAAAGTCGTCGATAATTTCGCTGTAACCGTTCAGTACATCATTTCGTATCACAACAGAAAGAGAATTCAGTAGTGTTTGTACGATGAAAGATAACAAGTTTCTATCACGCTTTCGGGGTCAAATTTCACCAGAACAAATCCATAAGCTGTATATATATATATATATCACTGGAAATTAGTCTTGTTCGCACTGAAAGTGTTATTCGCTGCAATCGAAAAGAAGCTCACCGATTCCCACCGATCACGTTTTACTAGTCTCGATTGTGTTGTTGAGACAATAATGCATATTCATGATCCACCGGATGGAGTGACGCAGAAGCAATGTTCCGTGACTCCTTAATAAATCTAATACTCGAAACGTGCTACTGTCATTATTCCTTACTAATATTGTTCCGTGCACGAAAAAGCGTAGCACACGAAGAGTTTTTTTTATTATAAATACCGTAGGCGGGAACCCTGGGACGAATGGGACGCAACCGACAGCTCAGGCGAAGTCTCACACCGTGCGTGCGGTGAGAAGGGAGTGAGGGGGTTTGTTTTTAAAGGCTATTTTTGAAAACAAAATAGACCTGCGAGACCTACGGTCAACATAAAAGCACAAAAATAAAATGGGGACACTATATTTTATTGAACATTTCAAAATTCTATCTTATCATCAAATACCAGGTCATAGGTCACAACTGCCCGCAAAGTACGCTGGATCCTCTAGCATGATAATACATGGGAGCATCTAAAGAAAAATTCAGGTTGAAATCCGGAGCAGAAAATGACATCCTTACAGTAGCTCCATCTAGAATCTTTTTTATAAGAATATACAATGAAAATTAATTACCTTTTTAATTACTGACGCAGTCAAATTATTCCATTGCCTAGTTACCCACATAGTTTCTTATCTCTGCACGTGCAGGGTGGGGTCTTATATTCCCCTGCACTATTACTTATTACAAGTATTACCATCTATCACCTGATTACCCCTCAAAACACACAAGTAACTATACAAAATTGATTTCAAATGTCTTAATATACCACTCTGGCAAAAGCTTATCCTCCCCATTTGTAAATCCCTGGTATTCCACTTGTTTGAATGGAGAACTGAATGAGAAAAGGTAAACTCTATTTGGGTCGTCCAACACCACCACAGAGCGCAACCAGCATAGAAACTTTTCCAGGAAGTTGAAGCAGATGGTTGAATCCCACATGTTTCGTTGGTTTTCAAGGAGATGGGGTATTTCCAGGGTGTTGTAAGTTTCGAGTTTATCCACATGACCGTAATCATGACGGAAACCAGCAATGATTTTTGGCACTCCTGCCAGGTAAGACTGTGCCCACCATTTGAGTAGCTTGTAGCGATTGAAAGACAAGTGCTGTTGGTGATTCTGTGGAGCATGAGACGTCTTGAGCTCGATGTAATTTCCTGGCGATTCTTCTGTTTCCTGTAAAATGTGGGGCCAAGAAGTTAAAAAAACACAGCAACAAACAACAAAGAAAGTTACCATATTTACTCATGTATAATACGCATTTATATATAATCCTGTACACACCTTGATTTTTTAGACCATTTTCAAAAATTAGAAAAGTAGCTATATTTCACAAAAATCCAAGATTCAAAATATGTGGAAAAATTATATGTTAATAAAAAAACAAGCATACTAGAGGCATAGATATTTTATGTCCATGTTTTTATTTACATCGGCACAGGGTTTAAATACCTTTTATTAACTTATTTATACTCAATACTCAAGAGCCTTCATTGTTTTTGTTATTATGCAAATGTTTTACCTCACAAATAAGAAGTGTATAAGAAATGTATAATACGCACCCCAATTTTCGAGGTCATTTTCACATGGAAAAGTGTGTATTATACATGAGTAAATACAGTATACACCGAAAAATAACAAGGACAGTTACAAAAAATTTCTCAAAAAAGTCTAAAGTTCACAGTAAAATGACTGCATATTATTGTGATTTGAAGAGAAATGTGTTCCATCCTTCTACTTCAAATTTACAGAAAAGTCTTCTTTCTACAGTAGCATGGGGTAAAAAGCTGAGACCAAAAAATACCAGACAAAGTTTTCTAAGTCCCCCAAAAATAAAACCCCAAAAATATGGTAGATACTTCCCAACATGCTAATGTATGAGTAGCACCATGGGATCAAGGTCTTCTGGAGGCATCACAAGGTCAGGTGTGTACACAGGGGGGGTGCGCTCTCAACCCCCTTAGCGGCCAAAAAGTGGGTTATTTCTTATAAAGTCATCCTCAAATACTATTTTTTTCAAATGATAAATATCGCCTGAAGGTACTGGTTATAAGGGCTATTCATACCAAGGCACAATAGATGAGAGTAGCACTTGAGCGGGGTGGTCTGTGAGCGGGGTGGTCCGTGAGCGGGGTAGTGGATGCAGTGTGGAGAGGAGGAATTGTTGTGGGAGACATGAAACCGTGAGGGTAAAGAGTGCTAAAATGGTAGTGAGGTGGGTTTATAAGAAGGAAGTGGAAACATCAGGTACAAAGTCATTTTATATAGTCCATAGCAGTAATCTATTTATGTAGGAATTACCTTAGTGCAGCAGTCTATCTCGGCACCAAACACCAGGGAATGACTCTCCAGTCTTGATCTGACCACCGACACATAAGCTTCTGAATTATTGACAGGCTTAGCTGAAGCGCCACCCTCTGATGTTGACGCAGTAGATGTCGATGCTCCCATCACTGTTTCCCTCTTGCCTCGTTCAGACACAAGCTTTGTGACATATGTTTCAAATTTATGCCCCCAGTAACACATTTTTTTATGTCGCTCGTCCATGTTCCTTCGACAAACCTTTGCCTCCTCAGTTTCTACATCAGTGAAGTATATAGTGCCCTTGAATTGGGTTGCAGCCATTTGCCAGGGCTCTTTGGTCTCGTATGGAGTGCAGAGCAGCTTGGTGAGATCGCCCCTCCATGTCACAAAGTCGGTGTTCAAACTGTTAAGACCATCACCATTGTAGTCATTGTCATTGAAAAATGAATTGGTATTAACATAGGTATTTTTAGGGTAGCAATTTTTGGTTGTGCAGGTATTGTAAGGGGTATTTTTTAAATTTCCTGACAAGCATCTCTATCACGAGCATCTTTATCACGTTTACCCTGAAGAACCCCCCACCCACCCCGTTACTATTACCTTACTACCATCACTTCTACATCGTCCAATTATAATAAATAATCAATATCTAAACCATTATGATTAACGTCAACATCTCAATAAATAATAATCTCAAAACACTTCTAGTACTCACCTCTTCGTTGCTGGTCTGGCATCTGCGGCTTGTCCATTCTCTACCCTCTCTTCACCCGGTAGTGCAAATTTCTCTCTGTGAGCACTAATCCACTCTAGCAAATGACCTAGTCCCTCTTTCACATCTTCGTCTTTCGCTTTGAACTCTTTATATCCTTCGCTTAGATCGAAGGAGATCTTATCAGGGGGGTCAAAATACTTCAACTGATGACTGTCATCGTGAAATTTCCTATCTACATCCAAGGAAAAGTGACCAATTTCTGATGGTTGAAGAAAGTACGGGAAACTCGATCGATACGAATCTATTGGAGTAACCGCTAATGTTTTATCCGGTTCCGTTTTCGCTGCTTCCTCCCTTCGCTCCCGCTTAGTATCATCATGTTCTTTGGGATCGTTTTCATATCTTCGTCTCATTTTGAAGCTTCGTTGGTGTAAAAATCAACCTTTTTTTTAAATCTAAAGACGAAGTCACGAAAGCAAGGAGAGAACAAAAAAGATGGCTCCAGCAGAAAAAGCCAGGCGTTTCCCGATTGACGGCGCGAGCTGGGTACAAGACTGGGTGATAGCAACTCGGTGATTGTAAAGCTTTGAGCCAGCTTTGTTATAAGTATAAGCGCGAGGAGATTTATTCTGTCGTGATAGGTAGTCGTCTTGGTAGTGGCGAGGTGTAATTTATGCGTGTCACACTTGACCCCTCCCCCCCCAAGGGGATTGAAAATCCCGGGGGCTGGGTGGGGGCTCAGATGCCCAGTTATTTGCAGAGGGGAGGAGGGGGGGGGGGGGGGGGGGGGGGGGTAAATGCCCTTTTTCCTAAACAGTTACTGTAATTATCTTTTTCCAGGGGGTTGGAAATTCCAGAGGGGTGGGGGGTCATACCTCCGACCCCTCAATAGGGGGGTATGGATATTTTCTGGAATTACACAATACTAGAATACCCATCGTCTTCGGGCGTCGGGCCTCAGGGACCCAGGACGACGTGGTCTGGGTCCCCGAGGATCACCACGCTTCGCTAATCCTTCAACTTCAAGAGAAACTCTACCAAGATGGCGCCTAATTTTATTTGCTACAATAACACAGTCGGAAAAAGTGTTTATAGTGTATACAAGCAAGGAAAAACATTCAACTGAACAAAAAACTCAATTCAGATTCGTTTGACCTTTCTAAGTGACGGGTGATGGAGGGCTCTTTTTTTTTTAAATATGCGAAAAAAAAATACGACCCTCCCCTTAGACAAACGAAAAAAATGGGACCCTCCCCCAGTAATAGGAAAAAAAGAGTTTATCTTCACCAAGAGACCATGATGTAAGAGAACGAATCCCCCGTATTAGGGTATGTTCCAATGATGACGCCTGTAAAATCTATTTTTAGAACAAGCAGTTATTACTGCTCACGTTTCCTAGCAACAAGAGTCTTACGCGCGATCACATCTTGAGCAATGTGAAGGATGTTTCGGAAATCTTTTTGACCGAAAATACCTTCCTTTTTTACGAACGCTGTAAAAATGATCTTCCATAGAGTACGCTGGAGCCAATCAACCGTTTCTGGGACATTGAGATGCATAAAGTGCGTGATTTTAGGCTCTGGGATCAACTTCCCCAGTAAAAGTTTTCACTGCTGATTCGCAAATTACTTATAACACAACAATCAATCATAAATCTGTGTTTACAAAACACAATTCTCTTCCAATTCACTTTTAATGAAAAAGATACATCCAGAACTTAATACCATTATATTCACACCGATATTACAAATAAAAGATTTCAAGTCTTTATAATGAAGTAGATCTTATTCCAGTGACAAGGGTTTCTTGAGTGACATGATTTCTGAACATTTGCGTGAAAAATTGAAGTTCATTCATCTGAAAATGTTATAAATCAAAGAAAAATAAAGGCCTTCTTGTATTAAAATACATAGCATAGACTCTGAGAATGCCTAGGTATTCTATCTCACCGAATTGCAGAGAAAAAGAACTTTTTAGGAGTCTGCACGATGCATCTTGAATGAACTCCAAATTCACCGTCTCCCCGACGTCTTCCCGTTCAATTATTTATAAAACATTTAGATAACTGTACATTAGATAACTTAACAGATAACAGGACACCACCCCATGAGTAGCATTGTAATCATGAGCCTTGAAGAGAAGCTAAAAGGATAAAAAAAGGTAGCGAACGAAGTAAAGAAGTGCAGAGGGAAAAAATTTGGTGTGAAATTGTACTAGCTCGTGGTGCCCATAACCAAATATGGCGCGACGAACCATGTATGGATGCTATGATTGACAAGCTCGCGCAATCTAAAAATAGCTTTCTTGGACGTTATCATGGGCCACGGGGATTCGTTCTCTTATATCATGGTCTCTTGTCTTCACCCAAAGATGTGTATTTATGTTGAAAAAAAATCGACCTGCTGCAACAAGTATTCAGACACGATTCGATCAAAAAGGTTTCTAGACCTTTGGGTATTTGGAGCAGCACCTCTGTAAAGCCTTCCATGAAAACTGCTTCAAAGAAGAGCTGGACAGCGTTTTTTATGATGATTTTGATAAGAAAGTTTTAGAAACTCAATTATTAACTCTCAGGCAATTGTATCTATATCTATTTTTTTTTGGGGGGGGGGGCAGCATCTTATCGTCTTCCTTATTCATCTTATGGTCTCACAACCATATAACAAAACTGAGAGTACTGATGGCTTCATCTTCGTTCTTCCTGTGATCTTTTTCGAGCTCCATATTCTTCTCAGTCTAGTGCCTGCACCTATTGCTTTTGACAGCCTATTCTTGAGGTCTTCCATTCTCTATGTTTGGATTAAGGACCGATACCTAGCTTATTTTGAACTCATGGGCCTTTGGTGGTGATGGTGATAAAAAATAGTAACCTCACCTTCGGCCATTTTTAAATCATCATTTTTTGACTCATCAGAGTTACGGGATAAAATTGAACTCTATCTACCCCACGCCCCTTCTACAGCACTTGTCTGACAATGAGTTTAGAATATATGATGCTAAGTAATTTTACTTGTTAATTACACGAATTGTTTTTAAGAAACAACAACGGCCAACAACCCCCCTATTCACTTTTACTAAAAAAAAGTCCCACCACATACTTTCAGGAATCTTGTGATTTGTTTGATTCGTTACTGGCTATTTATCCGGTGATAGACAGCGAGTAACAGGGCCGTAGCAGGGGGTGTGGCACTGCGGGCACGTGAACTCCCCATATTTTCAAAAATTATAAGGAAATGATCAATAGGGGCGTGGCCGTGCCCCCAATATTGATGTTTCTTTACTTTACCTCTCCAATATTTCGTAGTCCGCTACGGTATCGCATACCGGGTTCTGAGCACAGAAATGGTGGCTTTATCAAACATTTTGGTGAACTTTAGAAGCACACTAGCATACACACATTGGCACCAGTCGGCCCAAGACGGGACGCTAGCACAGTATATTACCCGTGCAGTTCGGCAACCATGGACAGCTGTTTCGTCCTTATTAGGACTCGTCAGCATGGCATAGCACATTTTGGCATAGAATATCGAAGGTAGTATGAGAGAGTGAATGAGAGAGTAAGAGAGAGTGATTTTTACTCTTTATTCGAGTTGAACAAAATACATTCGCAAGCCGTGTTATAAGTAATGTTATTGTTTCATATCTTTGGAGACTATGTTTTGAAGACCATACAGGTAGAACATTCAAAGGTTACTGAGGAGACGCAGAGTTTTCTTCAATGACCATGCGTACTTCCATTCTAGGCATTTAATGTATGAAATATTGGTATATGGCTTGTGTTTGACTCGCAAAGTAATATACGAGGCAGATGGAGCAAAGAAATATTTCTCACGAAATATTTTGAAAAAAAAATAGGACACTCCAAAAAAAACTTAAGCCCCCCCCTTTAGACAAACGAGAAAAATTAGAAACCCCCCCCCCCGAAATAAGAGCACTCCCCCCACCCCCGGTAATTAATGACACGTCCCTAAACTAATATAGAATTGAGAACTGGCGACATTTAGCAGCATATTGTAGAAAATTCACTGGTACTAAAATTACGGCAACAGAAAACATTAAACCGACAACAAAGCTCAATTCAGATTCGCTTGCCCTTTCTCAACAAATATAGGATAATTTGAACTCAGTAGGTCAACAATTTACTGGGTTATTTGAATAAATTGGAAACTGTCGGGCATTTAGTCCATGGAGGACCTTTCCCGACTGTCGGGCATATAGCCATTGCGAATAAAATAAGCATTAGTAGTACATGACCTTTTTAATTATATTCTGTGATGGAGTTGATGAGGTGGTGCTGGAAGCGGACAAGTTTCAGGTGGATTCGTTCGGTCTTGCTGAATAGCGGAGTAAATTGCAGGCCCGTACCCATCAGTGCAGGGGGTGCGAACGCACCCCACCCCCCCCCCACCCCCCCCCCCCCCCCCCCCACAACGGCTATTTGTAGACAAAACTATAAAGAATAAGCTAGATCACTCTGGTATGAAGTCAAGAGGTAAATCCGACAATAAACGCCCTCAACCCCCACCCCCCCATCCCTACTTTTTCGGATTTCGCACCCCCCCCAGGAAAAATCCTGGGTACGGGCCTGGATTGGTAACGTTATCAGTTAAAGGTTGCGTACCACTTGAGTCCGTGATTATGCTTGTGACAGGTCCAGGATTGGTTTCAATATCCATCGATTTTGCGATAAGAATTGATAACACGAACAGCATGAAAATAGAAATTCTTAAGTTTAGAGCGCGTCATATGCCGACCAGGGAATAAGCCAATGTATACTCTGTAGGCAGTGGCGTCGATGCCCATGTTGAAGTCTTGCAAACAGAAGCCGGTTCTCAATTTGGAAATCGGTGATTTGAATTGAAGTTGCAAAAACATAGAAAGAAACGACCTGAAAGCCTCCATCTGCTGGATCTCAGAATTTGTAGACTACGAGTACCTCCAGCCATTAGTAAGTAAACTTCCATCATACGTAAAAGACACTAACAACTTCCTAAACATTTTATTAACACTCAGCAACCTACCAACAGACTCTCTCTTGGTCACACTCGACGTCTCTAGCCTCTATACTAACATCCTACATAATGATGGTATCAACGCTTGTCACCACTTCCTTCGCAAATGTAGGCACTAACCCAAACCCTGCTCAGGGACGGATCCAGACTGATTCAACTGATTCCATTGAATCACTCAAAATCCCAGAAAAATGTTTTTTTGAATTTGAATTTTGGATTTGAATTTTAGAACGTTCAATAAAAAATAAACATCCATTTGTTGTCTGTTATTTAAACATTATTAGACCTGCTTCCTGGGTTGTTTCGCTGTTATTTCCTTAACAGCACGTCAGGAGAAAATGCTGTTTTGCCGTTTAGCAAGAAATGGCAAGAATATACGATTTTCTCAAGACTCGCCTTAAAAATCTGCTAATTTTACGTTAATTAAGAAGTCAATCGATAATTTTACGATTCGTGGCACAAATGATTATGTGTTCCGGGATGGAATGTCTAAAACATCTATTTCTTATCATTTATTGTATTTATAAAGAAGCGAAATAGAAATTACCTCGAATGACGTGTTTCATAAAAGAAAGCATTGAGTGTTTTAGCTATAACCGATAAAAATGTCCATGTTAACCGGAAGATATGTCAAAATCTTTTATTTGTCAGTATCTGTTACATTTAAAAAGGAGCGAAACAACAATTGTTGAATGTATAATTTTATACCGTCCCGGAGTTCAAATAGGAATGTATAAATTTATACATTCCTTTTTGAACTCCGGGACTGTATAAATTTATACATTCCTTTTTGAACTCCGGGACTGTATAAATTTATACATTCCTTTTTGAACTCGGGGACTGTATAAATTTATACATTCGTTTTTGAACTCGGGGACTGTATAAATTTATACATTCCCAGGGGTGGATCCAGGTTTTTGAGTGAGTAGTTTCCACCGAAACACCAACAATAGGGGTGTTTGGGGGCATGCTCCCCTAAGAAAATTTGAAATTTCAAGCTCTATAAATGCCATTTTCTGCATTTTCAGAAAAGTTAATTACCCCAAAAAGAACAAAAAAACATGCTATCATAAAGGCAAAAAAAGTTTTATTTTGTTGAAGGTGGTACATGGAACACCTTGCTCTACAAAAAATTTCTGGTATCCAAACCGGTGCCACTGGTCTATGTCCAATATAGCTGCCTACTAACTGTCTTTGAGCAGGAGAAGGAAAAATGGTACTTATAGATGGCAAGCCTGTGGTTGGCCCTTGGTCCAGGAGTTTTCAAGATAATAATAATAAAAAATCCAATATTAATATCATATGTCATATACAAAAGATATGTAAAAATTATAGACAATATAATTTGAAAAAAACTCCCCTTTTTCATCCTTGGGGACTGCAGCCACTGGAGCTCTGGAGAAAAATACAACATTAATATCAAGTTTTAAAAATGAGAAGTACTAAATGATTATGATATATATATATAATTTGAAAAATACTCCCCTTTTTTATCATTTGAAACTGCAGCTTCTGGAGCCCAGGGAAATGTTTGTAAACCATTTGAGCTTAACATGAAATCCCAGTGTCAATAGAAAAATTGAAATAATCACTAAATAAAAAAAAACATCTAGAAATGACTTTTTAAGAAAGTTATACAGGCACCAGTTTGAGTTTCTGTAGCTGTTATCCATCAGTTTAAGGGTAAGACCCCAGATGGAACATAACTCACAAGCCCTCTAGAAACAGATGGTGCAAAAATTTGAGTTAATATGTTTGCCATTCTCATTCTCCTAGGGTGCAATTGAGCAAATAAATTTATTATTCTGTCCAGGTCTAAATCCATGTCTTTGTGGGTATACATTAGTGCCAGCCCATTCAATCTGTCCTCAGTCATTGTGCTTCTCAAATAGGTTTTAAGATTTCGAAGGGATGAAATGGATCTCTCACAAGAAGCAGATGAAATTGGAAGTGTGATCAGGATCTTTAACATGAAATAAATATTGACATATGCATCTGTCAATATCCTCCAGTGTAGCCTAAGAGTGTCTGGAATCACTTCTCCTCTGTTATCCCTCCCCTTCCATAATCTCTCCCATAATAAAAGCTCTGCCTGTAAACCTATATAATTTGGCATGTCCTGTCTGTAATAGTTACAAAATTCTAAAACATTAGGCTTCCAGTCATCAGTAGCAATCAAAACAGAGGGTATGATCGAAATACCTTTGTAGCAGATAAATACATCATCTAGCTTTCAGGATATCCATAGCTTTACTTTGCAGCTTCACTGTAAGTGGCTTAGTTAGTGCCAAAATATGTCTGACAATAACAATAGCAACAATAAAGGAAAAGTTGATAGCATTAAGTAATGATTGGGCATCTTGTCTGCTGGTAGGATTCCATTTGGTATTTTTATGCTTGTGTCTGTTCATTGAGATATCTTCTAGTGTAGCTGTGACTGGATGAGAAGCTCAACTATTCGGTCCATAGCATCTATCCTTTCAATCCATCAGGTGCGGCATACATTAATTAAAGCAGTGTGTGTTTTTTTTTTGTTTTTTTTTTTTTGCAAAAGTTCTATGATCTTGAATTCTAAATGTTCTTGTCGCTTGGGAGAGTTGTCAAAAAATTAAAAAAGCTTTCGCACAACATCCATCATGTTTCTGACATTTGGTATTTGGCAGGTATTGGCAATACACAAATTCAGCTGGTGATTCATGCAATGGACAAAAATTGCCTTCTCATGTTCTGCTCTGATTAACGAGGAGGCTCCATTAAGTTGTCCAGCCATATTGCCAGCGCCATCATAACATTGGCCACGACAGTCTTCCATCATCAATCCTAAGTCTACTACAGCTGCAGTTATAAGGTCTTTGATGGGCTCTCCTGTTGTTCCCTCCTTACAAATATACATTCCAATAAATTCTTCTCTGAAGTTTTTGGTTGAGTCGAGAAATCTAATCACAACAGAAATATTTTCTTTGTTTGCTATATCAGCCGCTTCATCTGCCATTACAGAAAAAATATTTACTATCTCTCATTTCTTGAGATAAATTATTTAAAATATGAGCACCAACAGTTGATATCATTTGATTCTGGATGGTCTTTGAAATGTATGTGGCATTTCTTGGAGCATTTTCTAGGTGCTGCTCCAGTATTTGGTCACCACTATCTACCTGGAATTCAAGCAGTGCCTGGAAATTACCAGCTAGGGCAGCATTAGTGGGGTCACTATCCCTCAAGCCCCTGAGTAGGATATTGTTTTCCCCACAGTGCCAAGTTGATGAAGCCGTGATACTTGAGTCTGGAATACTGCCATCTTCCATCCCCAGAGGATGGGGTTTGTTGGCACAACCTGTCAAGGTTCACTGAGGTATACATCGTTTTAAAGGAAGAAACGAAAGACCAAATTTGACAACATTTGGATGCAGCATTGATGATACCACTGGTGGCGTTTGACTTGTTCCACATATTTCTTACCTTTGAAGCCGAGCATAAACGTCTTTTGGGACAGAGACAGCTGCACCTATTATGCATTCTTTGCTTAGTCTCTGCGATCCTTCGCACAGAAAATGTTTATATTGTATATTCTACATAATAAGCACATAAGGTGTGTGAGGAGTGGCGCGTACCAAATTTATTGGAGTCGATATTTCAAGTGTAAATGTAATGTAAAAATATACAAATATGTTCATGTATCAACTAGCAGAAAACTGGGAAAAAACGATGCGTTATGCCAAATATTCCGAATGCCCAACATAAACACATTTTTCGTGGTATGACGAGTATGAACTTTAATTCAAATTTATCAGAAAGTGCCGGACTTGCCGAATGTTGTTGGCCATACACACTTTGATTTACTTTCCGAATTGACTAAGACAATTATTCTTTTCATTTTTATGACCTCTAATGCAAAAAGCTACTAATTCGGAGGCAATTCGTGTTTCTGGGTAATTTTGCGGTATACTTACCATCTCTTATATCCGCGTAAACAGAGTTGTCCATTTTCACGAGTTTGCGAGGCAGGTTTATGTGTGAAAACTTCATACGTTTGCATCTCCTTTTTTTCATGTCGTAATTGATGAGGGAAAACGACAACGCAAAGGAAGAGAAGCATGTCTCTTAGCTCTGTGTCTTCGTATGTTATGAGTAAAGTGATTCACCTAATGGGTTCCATCTTCTGTGTAAAGAAACCACGCTGGGAGATGATACAATTAATTTTAGATAATCAAAGACAGGAAAATAATATAGTTTGCCAATTATAACTGCAAAAAAGCACGGTTTGTAGCAAAACTAGTTCTACTTTTCCATTTTTGTATTACGTTTTAAATTCACCATGATAAAAATGCTCCTAAGGACATCCATCAAGTATGTATCGACCCTTCTATGTAGTAGATTTCCATCTGGAAATCGCACATATTTACCCCCTTGGGACTTGTTTTGAAATCTAGTTTTGCGTTTAATTACTCATTTCTTATTTTTCCATTTTTTGTTTTGCTTTACTGAAGCGCAGAAGTTACCCAAAAAATCTTTAAAAAGTCCTGAAATCTTGCTTCCAATCTACATATTAACCGAGCGGGAGAGGTCAATAAGTTATTTATTATATGGCTTTTTTAAATATTTGTACTAGAAGGAAAACTTAATATGCTGCTGAAGTGAAAGAAGGAACCCTATCTGGATTTACAAGCCACGAGTGCGAGCGAGTTGACGTCATGTGTGTTTGTTTTGTAAGGGGAGTTATCAGTTGCGCTGTTGGGGGTTCGGGGCTTAGCATTATCAAGTGGATTATTTTGGTCATCAGGGTCTTTGTTCATTTCATAGGTTACAGACCGCCCGAAGATATCGAGTACGCGTAGTGTGGGCAAGAAGTGCCGAAGAAAGATGCACGAAGTGCATCGCGAGCACGGAGAATGTAATCCTATTCAACGCGCGATTGATATTATTACGAAAAAACCACGCGCTTACCAATAAACACATCACGAGCTTATCAGTTAACACATTACGCGCTTACCAGTAAACACATCACGCACTTACCAGTAAACATATCTCGCGCTTACCAGTAAGCACAACACTCGCTTACAAGTAAACTCTCTTACTAGTAAACAGATCACGCGCTTAACGATAAACACAACACGCGCTTACAAATAAACACAACACGCGCTTACCAATAAACACATCACGCGCTTGCCACTAAACACATCACTCGCTTACAAGTAAACACATCACGCGCTTATTAGTAAACACATCACGCGCTTACTAGCAAACACATTACGCGCTTACCAGCACACAAATCACCCACTTACCAATAAAAACACCACGCGCTTATCAGTAAACACCTTACGCGCTTACCAGTAAACACATTACGCGCTTACCAGTAAACACATCACGCGGTTAGTAAACACATCACGCGCTTACCAGTAAACGCACCACGCGGTTACCAGTAAACACTGGAAGATAAGAGTGCGCGCGCCCATGTCGTTATGTTGTTATGTCGCAAGTGTGCACTAGGCATTATTTTCGACATAACGACATGGACATAACGACATAAGAGAAAAAACATGTTTTTTTCTCTTATGTCGTTATGTCGAAGATAAGAGTGCGCGCGCCCATGTCGTTATGTTGTTATGTCGCTAGTGTGCACTAGGCATTATTTCCGACATAACGACATGGACATAACGACATAAGAGAAAAAACATGTTTTTTCTCTTATGTCGTTATGTCTATGTCGTTATGTCGAAGATAAGAGTGCGCGCGCCCATGTCGTTATGTTGTTATGTCGCTAGTGTGCACTAGGCATTATTTTCGACATAACGACATGGACATAACGACATAAGAGAAAAAACATGTCTTTTCTTTTATGTCATTATGTTTTAATGTCGTTATGTCGGGCTGAACATAGCGCGCGCGCCCATGTCGTTATGTTGTTATGTTGCTAGTGTGCACTAGGCGTTACCAATACAATAAACACAACACTCGCTTATGAGTAAACGTTCTTACTAGGGAACACATCACGCGCTTACCATAAATAATAAAAAGAACAAGAAAATTGTGCACTACAATGGTTTGACTTGATTGACTGTAAACATACTATCACATTGGGTAAAGTCTAGCAAGGCTTTACTTTCATATCCTAATATTTCTAAAGTTGATAAAGTTCCTCTTTCACAGTTTACTTATCCCCTAAAGGTGGCATAATGTAAAAACAAGGCTGGCGTGTAAGACCACATCGTCCCTTCGATTATGACGTTAGGTTCCCTGTCCGCGTCCCCTGTCATCATCTCTTTCGTGTCAAGAGGCCTTCTAAAGTAGCTTGGGTACATGCTGAGGCGAGTTTGGGTCTTGTTCTTTTGCATCTCGCTTGAGGTCGAGAAAGAGCCAGATTCTTTACTTGTATCTGTCATCAAACGGGACTCCTTTCCTTCACACGCCCCACTTGTATCTGTCATCAAACGGGACTCCTTTCCTTTACATGCCCCACTTGTATCTGTCATCAAACGGGACTCCTTTCCTTTACATGCCCCACTTGTATCTGTCATCAAACGGGACTCCTTTCCTTTACATGCCCCCTTTATTTTTTGGAAGATTTTTCTCAAGTAGGCTATTCTGCGCCTTTTTAAGACGAATGACTGCTCTTTATCCAAATTATCCGTTCCTTTTGCGCTTTTCATACCAAAATACAAACAAAGCAGAACACTCCATATCATAAAGGCGATGCATACAGAAGCAGGCAAGAAGACACTAAGCCAAACGTTACTATTACTCATAATAGTGATAAAGATGTTGAAAGCTCGCCGAAGAATTGACCCGCGATGTGCATTTCAGAGGTATTTGCTTGTGATTTAGATTAGTTTAGAATTTCATCCAAAAATATGCAGCCAAGACGCTAGTGATAGGCCCATGATAGGGTGTCAATGAATCGCTCAGCTGGAAAATAATGGAGCAATCTGACACAAACTATCGTACTTTCAAAGGACACAGGCTGACTAGGCTCCCACGGTTGAATGACACTTTTAGCCTGGATTTCACCATTGAAAATATCCCTTTTGAACAATTAGTTAACAGTATATCTTTACCCTGTAGCACGTTTAGTCTTAAATGTTCATGTTCTCTTAAATGGTTTTCCTTATGCTGTTTTCTAGTTTCTTTTATTTTACTTTTTCTTCATCCCTACAACAGTCGCTTTCGTTCTTTTGTTTTCAGCGCATTTTTTCTCGCATTGTTAACTTCCGTTTTTCAAAGGGTAACACCTGAATACAACTAATGGATTCACAATGCATTTACAATTTATATTTACAATCATTATTAGCACTGTACATACTCATTCTTTGAAACAAAATCATGAACCAATACGGCGTTGGTGACGGTTTTTTTCATTCTACAATTCATTGTTTACGTTTTGGGTTTTCAATGTTATCTAAAAAAAATGTTAAAAGTGACATTTTTAATAAACTATGTAGCCCACACAATACCAGTAATCATATTCAGCGCACTTAGCTTCCTTTTCGCTTATTGGGTGCAACGCTCACGAAATCTCGCAAATTTTGTTGACAGCGTGAGAAATGTGCTGTATGAAATGAGGGTGAGAGCGACCCGTGACACGATATTTATCATGCATAGATGGTTTAGGCCTTAAGCCACTAAGCTCATCCACAGAAACACGATATAACACAATGTCAAATACTTATTTCCAATATGATTTACTGAGATGGGATTAATAGAAGTAAAGTATACTAAAAGTAAAGGATTAAAAACTATTGTTATATTTAGGTTCCATTGTTCTAATGAATACTGGCATTTTAAAAAAGTAGAAGTGGATCTCGAAAACGGTTGCAATAGCTGCTGTATTGTCTTAAAATTCCTTTTTGTTAAATCTGAGATAAATCATTTAATATCTACTACATTGGGAATAAATTTAAAGCCCTACAATTCTTTTTTCTGAAAAAGCGTTGCTCTATGAGACCACTTTAGCAACTCACTGCAGACCCACTACCACTTAGTAAAATGCAGAAAAAAAAACATTATCTCATTAAAACAAATTAAAGAGCATTTAAGATGCTTGATGTAATGTTTCGTATGCATTGCATATAAATATTGAAATATAGATTTGAATAAAAAATGTACACAAATAAAAACATCTTAGCTGTCAACCCAACTTGGACAGAAATTTTGTGAAATCAAGTGAAATACAAAAAATATGTGAAAAGAAATCCCAGAGAGAGCCAATGCGGGTGAATACAGAGAATGGACATTCTCACAAAAATTAGGCTTGTGATGGTGTCCAAAATCTTGTGACACCCGCCTAATGTGTGTGGACAGCTATGAAATATGCTGTGTAAAACTAAGCTTTCATACCATAGTTATTTCTGTACAGAACAGTGGTAATGAATTAGTCAACCTTCCTTCTATGGAAATAATATTGGCTGCCCCCCTCTTCCTCCAACTCTAGAATTAGACAGTAACTGTCTATCCCCCTCCAATTGCCTTGTTGCATAGCCTGTCACTCTAATATTATTTTTTGCCTAACCCTCTCACCTCCTCTGACTCTCTCTAGTATAGCACCAATACCAATCAATACAAGAATTGGGTACTGTACAGGACCCGAAATGATCCCAGGACCCGAAACGATCCCAGGACCCGAAACGATCCCCAAAAGTACCCCAACTGATCCCGGGACCCGAAACGATCCCCAAGAGTCCCCGAAATGAACCCCAAGGAATTACAGTAATGGACAACTAAAGGAATGTGTAAGGATTGGCTTTCAGTTTTAAAAACATATGAAACATTTAGCTTTGTTTGTGTTATTAAAAGGAAATTTACATTAACTAAAACTATAGTATTAAGATTTTTATATACGACTGCGGGGGAAATACAGTGGTTGAGTCAGAAATTGGGGTCAACTAACAACTCATGTGATAGTAATTTGAGGAGCCCGGCGTGGATAAATCATTTTTACATAACAAGCCATAAAAGAAAGTCTTTACAGATGGGACATGCTGCTTTACATAGGAAGCGAAATGTTTTAAAGTTATTTTTTGGCATGTTTGTTTTCGGTAAATGAAAGACCTATCATATCGTGAGATCATGCCGGGGTATACGCACGACTACATGAGGAAATTCAAAACTCACATAATATTGCTTTCACATCCTCTTAATATTTTGCATCGATAGTAGAAGGGTTGTTCGAGTGTATTACTCAGTGTGCTTTTGTCATTCCATCTTCTCGGCCAAACCGGCTGCCTAAAATGTGTAGGTAAATATTCGCTCGTGTGAACAAGGATTTCGTGGTGAAATACATGTTTGGTTGTCAGATGAATATTAATTTTTAGGGGTGATGTTTACCGGAAATGAGATTTATAGTGTCGGAGTCATGTGTCGGAACCGCAAAATGTTAAGAGTGTGATGGAAGGTCAAAAGTTTGGTTGATCTGAGCAAAGCTGTGCTATGTTTATGCTGTATTCCTTTCAGTAGCAATTTAAAGTTGTGTATTTGTTTTGGACTCTGTTTATGGGTTTAACGCCGGGCAATGTAATAAATAGAAGTATTGTGTTGGAATTTAATATTTTTAAGTCACGTTGCTTAGAAATCGAGTCGCTCTTAACCCTTTATTATGCTTCAAAACTTGCAAGTATTTCTTCTGCTTTCCCTTTGTCCATTACCGCAATTCCTTGGGGTTGATTTCGGGGACTCCTCGGTATCGTTTCGGGTCCGAGGATCAGTTGGGGTACTTTTGGGGATCATTTCGGGTCCTGGGATCGTTTCGGGTCCTGGGATCATTTCGGGTCCTGTACAGTACCTCTCCAATAGAGAGAGGGGCAGTATCTCCGGTAGAGAGAGGGGCAGTATCCCAAAAGTTTAGGTACAGGAAATGAGATGATTATTATAGTTTTCAGAGGTTGTTATCTTTTAGAGCTCGAAAGCTCTCTTTTGGGTTCTATTTTTCTCCTTTAATCAAATATTATCTTTTGAGGCATCCAAAAAATGTTATCTTTTGAGGTATCAAATTAAGTCATGACATACCTATATAGGCATCTTTAAGGGTAATTTCTAAATCTTTTCAACACCAGTCCTGTACCAAAATATTGGGAATCCTTTGTAGCACAAGTACGTTTTAGTAATTCTTTATAAAAGTATGTGTATAGGTGTATTATCATACAGTCTCGTGGCATGTATCGCCTTCACAGCTAACACAAATGTCTACGCCATCAAATGTTGCCTTGTAATCAGATTTCTTGTCATCTGGCTTTGCTGGTGGAGCTATAATTTTATTGTATACCAACTCATTTTCACGAGTATAACAGCAGGCATTTTTAACTGGACCAAATTCCTCCTCAGCCTCCTCCAAACAAAGGGACCCCATTGACTCCCCCTCCATAATTGCGGGGAGGCTTGGCTGACGCACACACTCCCCTTCTTCATGCATTTTTTGACATGTGCCGAAGCACAGTGAGTGCGCTCAATCTTCTTGCATCGTGCTGGTGAACCTTTCCTTGGGTCTCTGCACTTTTGAGACACCATCTTACACTTATTTGCATAATCATATTTACTGTACTGGAACTTTGGGAGAGTGTACTCGTTGCATATCGGGAGCTGTGTGTCGGATATCGGACAGTAGTCCAAGCCATATGATCCGTAATTCATCCCCACCAACCCTGATGGCCCTGTATAGCCCCAGTATGTGGAATCATCCTCGTATTTGCCCCCTAGTGTGCGATGAGGACTCAATTTATTGTGCCTTTTATCATGAATAACAGGACAACCAGTGTCGCGTTTCACACCTGCCTCAATTCCGGACTCTTTGTCTTTGTTTTGTTTTTCCTTTTTCGGCTTCCAGTAACAGTAATACCAGCAAACACAAATGATGATTACAATTAAAAGTACTGAGGTCAATAAAGGCCCAAGCCAGTTGGGGAAATCGCCAGCCATAATATAATAAATAAGTTGAAGAGCTCAGTCGATTTCCGCTGTTGCACGCTTCTATAAGTTCAAGCCAGCACGAACTAATGAAGAGATAGTCACGTTAAAAAAAGAATTCGCAAAATAATCGATTTCCCTCAAGTTTCCATGGCATAAGCTCATTCTTCACATTCAAAGTCGTCGATAATTTCGCTGTAACCGTTCAGTACATCATTTCGTATCACAACAGAAAGAGAATTCAGTAGTGTTTGTACGATGAAAGATAACAAGTTTCTATCACGCTTTCGGGGTCAAATTTCACCAGAACAAATCCATAAGCTGTATATATATATATCACTGGAAATTAGTCTTGTTCGCACTGAAAGTATTATTCGCTGCAATCGAAAAGAAGTTCACCGATTCCCACCGATCACGTTTTACTAGTCTTGATTGTGTTGTTGAGACAATAATGCATATTCATGATCCACCGGATGGAGTGACGCAGAAGCAATGTTCCGTGACTCCTTAATAAATCTAATACTCGAAACGTGCTACTGTCATTATTCCTTACTAATATTGTTCCGTGCACGAAAAAGCGTAGCACACGAAGAGTTTTTTTTATTATAAATACCGTAGGCGGGAACCCTGGGACGAATGGGACGCAACCGACAGCTCAGTCCGAGTCTCACACCGTGCGTGCGGTGAGAAGGGAGTGAGGGGGTCATGTTTTTAAAGGCTATTTTTGAAAACAAAATAGACCTGCGAGACCTACGGTCAACATAAAAGCACAAAAATAAAATGGGGACACTATATTTTATTGAACATTTCAAAATTCTATCTTATCATCAAATACCAGGTCAAAGGTCACAACTGCCCGCAAAGTACGCTGGATCCTCTAGCATAATAATACATGGGAGTATCTAAAGAAAAATTCAGGTTGAGATCCGGAGCAGAAAATGACATCCTTACAGTAGCTCCATCTAGAATCTTTTTTATAAGAATATACAATGAAAATTAATTACCTTTTTAATTACTGACGCAGTCAAATTATTCCATTGCCTAGTTACCCACATAGTTTCTTATCTCTGCACGTGCAGGGTGGGGTCTTATCTTCCCCTGCACTATTATATGACAATAATAACTTTTTTTGTTGAACAAACCATAGCTCCCAGAATTCTTCATAACATAACCACTTAAAATTTCCCCCAAAATAATCCACAAACAGAACAATATTTGGACTTTTTTATTATCTGAAAGTATGGAATACTGAATCATTGTATTATTGTGATTCTCAGTATTTTAGTATGGGATAACAATGAATCTGTCTGGAAAAAGATACAAATGTAGCATGTATATAGATTTCTAGATTTAGCTCTACAGGCTTATGTAGATTTTAAGGTGAGGGGGAATTAAAATCTGGTGTAAAATAAGTAAAAACAATGCCCCTATGACTTTTTTCATCTATTTCTTTCATGACCTATTCATTAGAACAGCTCAGAGGTTCTTTTCCAAAACCATTATTATTTTAATTACATTTACCAAACAATAGATAGAAAACATGGTCCATTTTGTTTTTCAAAAATAGTTTTTTTTATAAATAGATACGATAACTTGACATGTCGCTAAAAGACTAGTCCTTTTATTTTGTTTTAGAAGAAGAGCACCAGTTAAATTCCTATTGATGATCAAGCTTGCTATTTCTGAACAAGTATTGCCATCTATCACTTGATTACCCCTCAAAACACACAAGTAACTATACAAAATTGATTTAAAATGTCTTAATATACCACTCTGGCAAAAACTTATGCTCCCCATTTGTAAATTCCTGGTATTTCACTTGTTCGAATGGAGCCCTGAATGAGAAAAGGTAAACTCTGTTTGGGTCATCCAACACCACCACAGAGCGCAACCAGCGTAGAAACTTTTCCAGGAAGTTGAAGCAGATGGTTGAATCCCACATGTTTTGTTGGTTTTCAAGGAGATGGGGTATTTCCAGGGTGTTGTAAGTTTGGAGTTTATCCACATGACTGTGATGATGACGGAAACCAGCAATAATTTTTGGCACCCCTGCCAGGTAAGACTGTGCCCACCATTTGAGCAACTTGTAGCGATTGAAGGACCAGTGCTGTTGGTGATTGTGTGGAGCATGAGACGTCTTGAGCTCGATGTAATTTCCTGGCGATTCTTCTGTTTCCTGTAAAATGTGGGGCCAAGAAGTAAAAAAAACACAGCAACAAACAACAAAGAAAGTTACCATATTTACTCATGTATAATACGCATTTATGTATAATCCTGTACACACCTTGATTTTTTAGACCATTTTCAAAAATTAGAAAAGTAGCTATATTTCACAAAAATCCAAGATTCAAAATATGTGGAAAAATTATATGTTAATAAAAATAAGCAAACTAGAGGCATAGATATTTTATGTCCATGTTTTTATTTACATCGTCGCAGGGTTTAAATACCTTTTATTTATTTATACTCATTACTCAAGAGCCTCCATTGTTTTTGTTATTATGCAAATGTTTTACCTCACAAATAAGAAGTGTATAAGAAATGTATAGTACGCACCCCAATTTTTAAGGTCATTTTCACATGGAAAAGTGTGTATTATACATGAGTAAATACAGTATACACCGAAAAATAACAAGGACAGTTACAAACCCTGAAAATTTCTCAAAAAAGTCTAAAGTTAACAGTAAAATAACTGCATATTATTGTGATTTGAAGAGAAATGTGTTCCATTCTTCTACTTCAAATTTACAGAAAAGTCTTCTTTCTACAGTAGCATGGGGTAAAATGCTGAGACCAAAAAATACCAGACAAAGTTTTCTAAGTCCCCCCAAAATAAAAACCCCAAAATAGGGTAGATACTTCCCAGCATGCTAATGTCTGAGTAGCACCATGGGATCAAGGTCTTCTGGAGGCATCACAAGGTGAGGCGTGTACACAGGGGGGTGCACTCTCACCCCCCTTAGCAGCCAAAAAGTGGGTTATTTCTTATAAAGTCATCTTCAAATACTATTTTTTTTTTCAAATGATAAATATCGCCTGAAGGTACTGGGCTATTCATACCAAGGCACAATAGATGAGAGTAGCACTTGAGCGGGGTGGTCTGTGAGCGGGGTGGTCCGTGAGCGGGGTAGTGGATGCAGTGTGGAGAGGAGGAATTGTTGTGGGAGACATGAAACCGTGAGGGTAAAGAGTGCTAAAATGGTAGTGAGGTGGGTTTATAAGAAGGAAGTGGAAACATCAGGTACAAAGTCATTTTATATAGTCCATACCAGTAATCTATTCAAGTAGGAATTACCTTAGTGCAGCAGTCTATCTCGGCACCAAACACCAGGGAATGCCTCTCTAGTCTTGATCTGAACACTGACACATAAGCTTCTGAATTATTGACAGGCTTAGCTGAAGCGCCACCCTCTGATGTTGACGCAGTAGATGTCGATGCTCCCATCACTGTTTCCCTCTTGCCTCGTTCAGACACAAGCTTTGTGACATATGTTTCAAATTTATGCCCCCAGTAACACATTTCTTTATGTCGCTCTTCCATGTTCTTTCGACGATCGTATGCCTCCTGAGTTTCTACCTCGCTGAGGTATATAGTGCCCTTGAATAGGGTTGCAGCCATTTGCCAGGGCTCTTTGGTCTCGTATGGAGTGCATAGCAGCTTGGTGAGATGGCCCCTCCATGTCACAAAGTTGGTGTTCAAACTGTTAAGACCATCACCATTGTAGTCATTGTCATTGAAAAATGAATTGGTATTAACATAGGTATTTTTAGGGTAGCAATTTTTGGTTGTGCAGGTATTGTAAGGGGTATTTTTTAAATTTCCTGACAAGCATCTCTATCACGAGCATCTCTATCACGTTTACCCTGAAGAACCACCCACCCACCCCGTTACTATTACCTTACTACCATCACTTCTACATCGTCCAATTATAATAAATAATCAATATCTAAACCATTATGATTAACGTCAACATCTCAATAAATAATAATCTCAAAACACTTCTAGTACTCACCTCTTCGTTGCTGGTCTGGCATCTGCGGCTTGTCCATTCTCTACCCTCTCTTCACCTGGTAGTGCAAATTTCTCTCTGTGAGCACTAATCCACTCTAGCAAATGACCTAGTCCCTCTTTCACATCTTCGTCTCTCGCTTTGAACTCTTTATATCCTTCGCTTAGATCGAAGTGGATCTCATGAGGGGGGCAAAAATACTTCAACTGATGACTGTCATCGTGAAATTTCCTATCTACATCCAAGGAAAAGTGACCAATTTCTGATGGTTTTCTGAAGTACGGGAAACTCGATCGATACGAATCGATTGGAGTAACCGCTAATGTTTTATCCGGTTCCGTTTCCGCTGCTTCCTCCCTTCGCTCCCGCTTAGTATCATCGTGTTCTTTGGGATCGTTTTCATATCTTCGTTTCATTTTGAAGCTTCGTTGGTGTAAAAATCAACCTTTTTTTAAATCTAAAGACGAAGTCACGAAAGCAAGGAGAGAACAAAAAAGATGGCTCCAGCAGAAAAAGCCAGGCGTTTCCCGATTGACAGCGCGAGCTGGGTACAAGACTGAGTGATAGCAACTCCGGTGATTGTAAAGCTTTGAGCCAGCTTTGTTATAAGTATAAGCGCGAGGAGATTTATTCTGTCGTGAGAGGTAGTCGTCTTGGTAGTGGCGAGGTGTAATTTATGCGTGTCACACTTGACCCCTCCCCCCCCCAAGGGGATTGGGAATTCCGGGGGCTCAGATGCCCAGTTATTTGCAGAGGGGAGGAGGGGGTGGGGTTGGGGGGGGGGGGGGGGGGGGGGTAAATGCCCTTTTTCCTTAACAGTTACTGTAATTATCTTTTTCCAGGGGGTTGGAAATTCCAGAGGGGTGGGGGGGTCATACCTCCGACCCCTCAATAGGGGGGGAGGGGTATGGATATTTTCTGGTATTACACAATACTAGAATACCCATCGTCTTCGGGCGTCGGGCCTCAGGGACCCAGGACGACGTGGTCTGGGTCCCCGAGGATCACCACGCTTCGCTAATCCTTCAACTTCAAGAGAAACTCTACCAAGATGGCGCCTAATTTTATTTGCTACAATAACACAGTCGGAAAAAGTGTTTTAGTGTATACAAGCAAGGAAAAACATTCAACTGAACAAAAAAAAACTCAATTCAGATTCGCTTGACCTTTCTAAGTGACGGGTGATGGAGGGCTCTGTTTTTTTAAAATATGCGAAAAAAAAATACGACCCTCCCCTTAGACAAACGAAAAAATGGGACCCTCCCCCAGTAATAGGAAAAAAAGAGTTCATCTTCACCAAGAGACCATGATGTAAGAAAACGAATCCCCCCTATTAGGGTATGTTCCAATGATGACTACCGTAAAAACTATTTTTAGAACAAGCAGTTATTTTTAGAGACGTCTCTGATTGGTTATCGCTCACGTTTCCTAGCAACAAGAGTCTTACGCGCGATCACATCTTGAGCAATGTGAAGGATGTTTCGGAAATCTTTTTGACCGAAAATACCTTCCTTTTTTACGAACGCTGTAAAAATGATCTTCCATACAGTACGCTGGAGCCAATCAACCGTTTCTGGGACATTGAAATGCATAAAGTGCGTGATTTTAGGCTCTGGGATCAACTTCCCCAGTAAAAGTTTTCACTGCTGATTCGCAAATTACTTATAACACAACAATCAATCATAAATCTGTGTTTACAAAACACAATTCTCTTCCAATTCCCTTTGAATGAAAAAGATACATCCAGAACTTAATACCATTATATTCACACCGATATTACAAATAAAAGACTTCAAGTCTTTATAATGAAGTAGATCTTATTCCAGTAACAAGGGTTTCTTGAGTGACATGATTTCTGAACATTTGCGTGAAAAATTGAAGTTCATTCATTTAAAAATGTTATAAATCAAAGAAAAATAAAGGCCTTCTTGTATTAAAATACATAACATAGACTCTGAGAATGCCTAGGTATTCTATCTTACCGAATTGCAGAGAAAAATAACTTTTTAGGAGTCTGCACGATGCATCTTGAATGAACTCCAAATTCACCGTCTCCCCGACGTCTTCTCGTTCGATTATTTATATAACATTTAGATAACTGAACTTTTTTATAACTTAACAGATAACAGGACACCACCCCATGAGTAGCATTGTGATCATGAGCCTTGAAGAGAAGCTAAAAGGATAAAAACAGGACGAAGTAAAGAAGTGCAGAGGGAAATAATTTGGTGTGAAATTGTACTAGCTCGTGGTGCCCATAACCAAATGTGGCGCGACGAACCATGTATGGATGCTATGATTGACAAGCTCGCGCAATCTAAAAATAGCTTTCTTGGACGTTATCATGGGCCACGGGGATTCGTTCTGTTATATCATGGTCTCTTGTCTTCACCCAAAGATGTGTATTTATGTTGAAAAAAAATCGACCTGCTGCAACAAGTATTCGGACACGATTCAATCAAAAAGGTTTTAAGACCTTTGTGTATTTGGAGCAGCACCTCTGTAAAGCCTTCCAAGGAAACTGCTTCAAAGAAGAGCTGGACAGCGTTTTTTATGATGATTTTGATAAGAAAGTTTTAGAAACTCAATTATTAACTCTCAGGCAATTGTATCTATATCTATTTTTTTTTTTGGGGGGGGGGGGGCACAATACATTAAGCCAGCATCTTATCGTCTTCCTTATTCATCTTATGGTCTCACAACCATATAACAAAACTGAGAGTACTGATGGCTTCATCTTCGTTCTTCCTGTGATCTTTTTCGAGCTCCATATTCTTCTCAGTCTAGTGCCTGCACCTATTGCTTTTGACAGCCTATTCTTGAGGTCTTCCATTCTCTATGTTTGGATTAAGGACCGATACCTAGCTTATTGAGCTCGCCCTCTCTATATTGATGTACCCAGTCATAGTCGTCATACTTTTTCTTCGTCTCTCAGCCTCCTTCTTGACTCCTCGCCATTTCTTTTTTTGAACTCATGGGCCTTTGGTGGTGATGGTGATGAAAATAGTAACCTCACCCTCGGCCATTTTTAAATGATCATTTTTTGACTCATCAGAGATACGGGATAAAATTGAACTCTATCTACCCTACGCCCCTTCTACAGCATTTGTCTGACAATGAGTTTAGAATATATGATGCTAAGTAATTTTACTTGTTAATTACACGGATTGTTTTTAAGAAACAACAACGGCCAACAACCCCCCTATTCACTTTTACTAAAAAAAGTCCCACCACATACTTTCAGGAATCTTGTGATTTGTTCGATTCGTTACTGGCTTTTTATCCGGTGATAGACAGCGAGTAACAGGGCCGTAGCAGGGAGTGTGGCACTGGGGGCACGTGCACTCCCCATATTTTCAAAAATTATAAGGAAATGATCAATAGGGGCGTGGCCGTGCCCCCAATATTGATGTTTCTTTACTTTACCTCTCCAATATTTCGTAGTCCGCTACGGTATCGCATACCGGGTTCTGAGCACAGAAATGGTGGCTTTATCAAACATTTTGGTGAACTTTAGAAGCACACTAGCATACACACATTGGCACCAGTCGGGCCAAGACGGGACGCTAGCACAGTATATTACCCGTGCAGTTCGGCAACCATGGACAGCTGTTTCGTCCTTATTAGGACTCGTCAGCATGGCATAGCACATTTTGGCATAGAATATCGAAGGTAGTATGAGAGAGTGAGTGAGAGAGTAAGAGAGAGTGATTTTTACTCTTTATTCGAGTTGAACAAAATACATTCGCAAGCCGTGTTATAAGTAATGTTATTGTTTCATATCTTTGGAGACTATGTTTTAAAGACCATACAGGTAGAACATTCAAAGGTTACTGAGGAGACGCAGAGTTTTCTTCAATGACCATGCGTACTTCCATTCTATTAAACATTATTAGACATTTAATGTATGAAATATTGGTATATGGCTTGTGTTTGACTCGCAAAGTAATATACGAGGCAGATGGAGCAAAGAAATATTTCTCACGAAATATTTTGAAAAAAAAATAGGACACTCCAAAAAAAACTTAAGCCCCCCCCCCCTTTAGACAAACGAGAAAAATTAGAACCCCCCCCCCCCCGAAATAAGAGCACTCCCCCCACCCCCGGTAATTAATGACACGTCCCTAAACTAATATAGAATTGAGAACTGGCGACATTTAGCAGCATATTGTAGAAAATTCACTGGTACTAAAATTACGGCAACAGAAAACATTAAACCGACAACAAAGCTCAATTCAGATTCGCTTGCCCTTTCTCAACAAATATAGGATAATTTGAACTCAGTAGGTCAACAATTTACTGGGTTATTTGAATAAATTGGAAACTGTCGGGCATTTAGTCCATGGAGGACCTTTCCCGACTGTCGGGCATATAGCCATTGCGAATAAAATAAGCATTAGTAGTACATGACCTTTTTAATTATATTCTGTGATGGAGTTGATGAGGTGGTGCTGGAAGCGGACAAGTTTCAGGTGGATTCGTTCGGTCTTGCTGAATAGCGGAGTAAATTGCAGGCCCGTACCCATCAGTGCAGGGGGTGCGAACGCACCCCACCCCCCCCCACCCCCCCCCCCCCCCCCCCCACAACGGCTATTTGTAGACAAAACTATAAAGAATAAGCTAGATCACTCTGGTATGAAGTCAAGAGGTAAATCCGACAATAAACGCCCTCAACCCCCACCCCCCCATCCCTACTTTTTCGGATTTCGCACCCCCCCCAGGAAAAATCCTGGGTACGGGCCTGGATTGGTAACGTTATCAGTTAAAGGTTGCGTACCACTTGAGTCCGTGATTATGCTTGTGACAGGTCCAGGATTGGTTTCAATATCCATCGATTTTGCGATAAGAATTGATAACACGAACAGCATGAAAATAGAAATTCTTAAGTTTAGAGCGCGTCATATGCCGACCAGGGAATAAGCCAATGTATACTCTGTAGGCAGTGGCGTCGATGCCCATGTTGAAGTCTTGCAAACAGAAGCCGGTTCTCAATTTGGAAATCGGTGATTTGAATTGAAGTTGCAAAAACATAGAAAGAAACGACCTGAAAGCCTCCATCTGCTGGATCTCAGAATTTGTAGACTACGAGTACCTCCAGCCATTAGTAAGTAAACTTCCATCATACGTAAAAGACACTAACAACTTCCTAAACATTTTATTAACACTCAGCAACCTACCAACAGACTCTCTCTTGGTCACACTCGACGTCTCTAGCCTCTATACTAACATCCTACATAATGATGGTATCAACGCTTGTCACCACATCCTTCGCAAATGTAGGCACTAACCCCATCCCTGCTCAGGGGAGGATCCAGACTGATTCAACTGATTCCATTGAATCACTCAAAATCCCAGAAAAATGTTTTTTTTTTTGTAGATTTGAATTTTAGAACGTTCAATAAAAAATAAACATCCATCTGTTGTCTGTTATTTAAACATTATTAGACCTGCTTCCTGGGTTGTTTCGCTGTTATTTCCTTAACAGCACGTCAGGAGAAAATGCTGTTTTGCCGTTTAGCAAGAAATGGCAAGAATATACGATTTTTTCAAGACTCGCCTTAAAAATCTGCTAATTTCACTAAATGTGAATCCCCTGTCCTTTTACGTTAAGAAGTCAATCGATAATTTTACGATTCGTGGCACAAATGATTATGTGTTCCGGGATGGAATGTCTAAAACATCCATTTCTTATCATTTATTGTATTTATAAAGAAGCGAAATAGAAATTACCTCGAATGACGTGTTTCATAAAAGAAAGCAATGAGTGTTTTAGCTATAACCGATAAAAATGTCCATGTTAATAACCGGAAGATATGTCAAAATCTTTTATTTGTCAGTATCTGTTACATTTAAAAAGGAGCGAAACAACAATTGTTGAATGTATAATTTTATACCGTCCCGGAGTTCAAATAGGAATGTATAAATTTATACATTCCTTTTTGAACTCCGGGACTGTATAAATTTATACATTCCTTTTTGAACTCCGGGACTGTATAAATTTATACATTCCTTTTTGAACTCGGGGACTGTATAAATTTATACATTCGTTTTTGAACTCGGGGACTGTATAAATTTATACATTCCTTTTTGAACTCGGGGACTGATAAATTTATACATTCCTTTTTGAACTCCGGGACTGTATAAATTTATACATTCCTTTTTTGACTCGGGGACTGTATAAATTTATACATTCCTTTTTGAACTCCGGGACTGTATAAATTTATACATTCCTTTTTGAACTCCGGGACTGTATAAATTTATACATTCCTATTTGAACTCCGGGACTGTTTGGGATTGTATAAAATTATACCTTCCCTGGAACTAAAGGGTATTTTTACTCTTTTGTAGACAATTGTTGTTTCGCTCCTTTTTGCATGTAAGAAGGCCCAAAAAATCCAAAGTCTCCTCAAAATTTAGGACTCCCGCCAAGAAAAGCCTTAGGAACACAAAATGTGTCCTTGAAATGCGGGAGTATCTTTACTTAATCGTGCTTTTTTAAATTTTTACTGTATCTTTAGGAACTGAATCGTTGAAGGATCGAGTATGGCCATTTTGTTATGAATGGTAAGGGTCGAATATCAAATTTTTGTAAAAGTAGAGAAAATTGAATAACTGAAGGGCTCTCAAAGGAGTAAGTTACGGACATGTGAAAAAGTAACGAAATCCATTATGTTGAAAAGGATCCGACGCTCAAATTGTGTAATATCTGTACGTCTGCACAAAGGCTGTGATTGCAGAAATTTTCTAATATTGTAAATTTCAAATTCGTTACTTATAGTATAACAGAAAAATCCCTTGATTTCGGCTAAAATAGAGCTAATGTCACTCCATTTTCACCAATTTTAATAAAATTCCCCAAACGGCAAAACGGCATTTTCTCCTGACGTGGTGTTCTTTAGCGCTTGGACAGCATTTTCGGTCCCCCCCACGGGAAATATTGCTCCTGATGGTGAGTGATAAATCTAGTTTGGGGGAGGGGATCCATTTAGAAATTTTTCGCGTGGATAAAAATTATGCGCGTGTTCTGGAACTACTCAAGCTCTTCACCGATTGGCTACGGCCCACGCGGAACTACTCAAGCTCTGTTTTGATTGGTTGCTATAACGTGTGAATTACTTTGGAATCAGTTGACAATAAAATCCCGATACTACCCCTGAAAAAGTAGGCCTTTGTTTGCTTTAGCGTGTGATCCCTTGTACACATCTCTCGAACCGAAATCTTGAAAAGCGAAGCATGGCTTCACAAAATGCAGACGTTTCTCGTGGAGAGCCTGTCTGCCGAAAGGAGGAGTGTTATCCTTTTGATTATGGTGTAGAATTTGATCGAATTCCGATCCCGAGAAGTTGGAATTAATGATAAAAGTGTGGCGACCGGTCGATAGTTCTTCCGAATTCTCTATGAGTTATAGCAATAGAAAGTGATCGCCTTCTTAAGTGAAATACATAATGTTTTTAGCAGAACCGCCGGACAGTGTATTCTTAGTATATTAATGACATTTCTGTTTGCCCTGTGTTTTATTTGGGAAGATTTTCGGCTGTTATTTCAGTAAGGTAAATAGGCTGGTAAAATCACCTCTTGTACTTTCGACATTAGCGTAAGATACCACACGAATTTTCGCCCTCTAATGGATGAATCTAGGAGAAACATGCAAAGAGGAGAAGTGCCAATAGATCAGCAACTAGATGGGATAATCCATTGTAAAATTGCTTAGAATTGAGAGGTCATTGAGTCAATTATTGGTACGAGTTGCTGTCTGTGTGTCACAAGCTACGTTATAATGCAAGGGGAGGTTTTTTATATATTACAGTCACACCATTAGGATATTGCCAAGGGGTATTCGAAGAGAATAACTGAGGAACACAAATTTGGTTGAATTAGGTAGGAATAGTGTATTTATTATCTGACTAATCAATGAATGAAGTCACTCAGTTTGAGATGACCATAAGTTTTATACCTTGAATTTATTATCTGTCTATATAAATCCCTAAAATGCCAAATGCATTCTTTAAAATTCTGCAGATTGCATGTTTCAAACACGTAATTTCATAAATTTCCTGTTGGGTTGCCCCTATTACCCCCCCCCCCCCCCCCCCCCCTTTATTGGTCCGTGACCATTTGGAATCAGTCAAATCCAGGCCTGGATCCATCCCTGCTGCTGCCATTATTTTGTGACTTAATCCGTAAGCGATGCCATACGGTTTTCACTAGGCCCCCTCTTGTCGCCTTTCGCCGCTCACCTAACCTCCGCGACATCCTCGTTATAAAAGCCGAAGGGCCCATCCGCACTTGTACAAAACTTGTTTATTTAGACACAAATTCTGTCATCAACTGTAAGAAACAAGTGCGGATGCGTTTGTTCGGCTGAGACAAAATTTGTTCGGCCAGGCCAAACTACAAAGACGCCGCTGGGGAGGTTTGGAGCCCTACAAAACTAGGCCAAACGTCAAAATCATGTCGAACATGACAGCTTTGTCAATTATCACCCTACTTGATAACCCAACGTGATCGAATTGCGCGGGAAAGTTCATCTTCGCAGAGTGAATCGAGGTCACAACATGGCGTACTTTCCTCGGGACTATTATTTCAACTATTATGGCTCACAAGTGTTTGATCCTGCTGGTATTTATGGTCAATCGCAGTCTCAAATTGTAGAGCAACCAAATGAAGTACAGAATCCACCGCTTCAGCCTTTACAAGCAAACCAACAAGTGCCGCAAAACAACCAACAAGCGAACAAGCAACAACTTGATAAAGGCGGCAAAGCGCCAGCACCAAGTAAAGCAAAAAAGACTGAAAGTTTCGAGAAAGAAGAGGAGACGTATTTGATTAACCTGTGGGTATCATATCATGAACGACTCGAAAGCAAAGATTCGCGAAAATACTGGGCAAAACTCGTCGACGAACTGAACAATAAATATAACAACAACAGACCTGTCGATAAATGCAAACGCCGTATTAAATACCTGATTGAGAAATATAAGGAAAGTTGTTGCTGATGTCGATAATATGAATAAATTGCCAGAAACGACACGAGTAGAGCGATGTAATTCATTGGAAGCATGGCGAATTGTAAAGGTAAACAAACCACACGTGCAATTTAATTCGCGCCAGAAATACGAGAATGCATTTTGATTGACGTCGGCGGTTTGTAATTAATTTGTTTGGCCCGATAAGTGCGGATGTACTTTAGCTAATAACTTTTGGCCGAGACAAAATTTGTTATCATTTTTGTTCGGGCCAGACAAACTTTGTTCGACAAGTGCGGATAGGCCCTTCCGACCGCCTCCCGGTGCCTTCCGTTGCGGAAAAAAAAAAAAACTGCCTAACCTGCCCCTATATTAGAACCGATGGCCTTACAAGCTACACATTTTTCTCAACAGGTGAAACACGACCTATAACCTCCCACATAACCTGCAATACTAAAAACGTGATTTAATGATTCAATGTATCCGCTGTTAGTAACCTTCAATATATTGGGGAAACTAAATGCAAATTAAAAGAACGCTTAAATGACCACCGCAGAAATGTAGACTCGATCCACCCCTTAACACGCCGCTGAACACTTTCTGGAACCCAACCACTCCGCTTCCGACATAGAGCTCATAACTATTGAAAAAATAATAAGCAACCGCGACTCCATCCGCAAAGCAAGAGAAGCCACACTGATAGATCGCGCTGGCACTCTTGAACCCGGTGGCCTCAAATATATATTTAACAATTAGACTACGAGTTCGAGTTTTCTATGTGTCAATAGATAGTCAACGAGGCGCGTATTTGACTCATAGAAAACGAGAACAAGTAGGCTAATTGTTTTGGTATAAATCCACTCACATACTAACTTCGAAAAAACTTACAATGTTAAAAATTCTCGGTAATAAATAACAGCTTTTGGCGCTAAGGCGCCGGCTTTTTCGCTACTCACTATCTATGGTTAAAGAGATAGTGAGTACGGGAGCCAATCAAATGCGAGATTCGTGATAGTATGCTCTAAAGAGTATCTATACTATATATAACACGCTAAGGAATGGACTGACCGCCTTTTACGAAAAAAACGGCTGGGCTAGAAAACTCCGAAACCACGCCATTTCCACACATTGCCGGAGAGGAGGTGTGCAAAATGGTTTTTATTTAAAGATTATACCGTATAGAAAAGTTCTAACTCACGCGTTTGTAAGCGAGAGGATCACACTCGCAAAGGCGCCATTTTCAAGATTTCACAGAAGCACAGAAATAATAATATATTTCCCGCAGCAAAAAGGACTAATGACCTTCAGACCTCCGTGTCTCTCAAGAAAAACACACTAAAAATAAACAGTAATAAGTCTCCAGAAACTTCATCGTAGAGAAGAAATATTATTCTAGACAAATTTCGGAAAATGTGTAAACCTTCGAGCGCGCGAAAAATCAATTCGAGAAAGAATTCGAATAATTGCCAGGGGCGGATCTAGCTTTTTTGCTAAAGGAGGGGGGGGGGGGGGGGGGGGGCTGGCTCAGTGACAAAGGGTCGTGATTTTTTTTGTTTCATATGGCTTTCTGGTACTCCCAAAGTGGGGGTTTAAACCCCCTAGACTCTCCCCCTAGATCAGCTACTGATTGCCGTAGTTTCATTGTATAGATAGATTAATTGTAGCTAAAAACACAACCGTTATTTTATCGTTATTTAGAAAGGCATTATTCCTACCTCGAAAAGAAAGTAGATTCTTCAGCTCCATCTCGCATAAACAAAACGGTTCGCAAACAAGACAACGGAAGAAAACAGCTTGTATCTACAACTGCAAGACTTTTGACTTTTGAACAACTTCGATTCAATCCATTAAAGGACGACGGTGCATAAACGCTTATTTAATAATATCAAGATGGTGCACAACACTTCTTATTTTATCAGATCAATCTCTATATAAGAAGTAAGTACTCTTCGATTTTTTTTATAAAAGCAAAAGGTTTGTTCATTACATATAGTTGTCGGTCATTTTGTGTTTTCAAAACCCATATACCTTATATGTCACATCGATTTTCATTAAAAAGTATGGAATCTACCACCAAATAACGCAATAGCCCATGAAAGCCAACAAAGCGTGGATAAACGATCCACTCTCTTATGCACAAAACCCAACATATGAACATGCAAACTGGCATGATTTGAATTTGGTTGTCCGAAATACTAAAATGCGGAGGGTATTTTATAGAAAGCTCCATTTCACATTTTTAAAAGGTAAATTCAAAATGAGATAAACAATTGGCATTTGTTTAATTCATGTTTACGACGACGCATACTATTCCCCTAAAGCCCCCCAATACATTAAAGGATCGAAATACCTTACCTTAAAAAGTTTTGTACAACAAAGAATTGCGTTTCGTGAATATTTCACGGGTAACCACTAGTATTTAATAAAGCTATATTTCTATCTATTAATCTATCTGCTTAACATCATTCCCCTACACGCTTGGGTGGACTTTTACTTAGCCGGCTTGTTTGCTTTATTCATGTTTATACCCGTGACAAACTATAAGCCGGGAAGGGAATTGATTTCAGCGAAGGGAAAAACATCCTTTGTACTTTTTCAATAAAGTGTTAAATTATATGCAAAAAAGAACAAGGCATAAAAACTGCATTTCCCTCTGACGACATAGCCGCACATTGAGGAGGAAAACAATTCAAAACTCGAGCAATCAGCACATTGTAGATTGTACTCAGGTAAAGTGACCATTTACATTGAAAAGGGAGAAACCCATGCAAATTCAAATGTTCAAGATATTGCGTGGACAGAGGGGGTAAAAGTTGTGCGCTAGCTTGATATTCATATTCCAATGTCTTCTAATTCCTGAATACTTTAAGTCACCAAGAACGAACCATTTAGACTAATATTTAGTTCTTCATAAGTGAGCAACATTTTTCTTCCTCTTGTACAATTTTTGGGAATTAGTTGTCATTTGGTTCGATCTTGAATTCCTCCCCCCCCCCCCCCTCCCCCCCGTTGAGCTCAAATTATCAAAAAGATATGATTCATAAGGTTTTTGACACTGCTAGCAAGCAAAGATGCCAAACACGTGCAAACTGTCAAATTCTGATAACGGACATACTTTCCTGATATTCATGCAGTTGACATATGCATGTCAAAAGTATGTAATTTCATATATATGGCACATATATGTCTGTTTTGTAAGGGTAGTATAAGAAATGACGACACTTAGCCAACCTTTTGTTATCCTAAAAGAGGGGGGCGTAATTGTTTGCGGTGATGCTTTTGCCTTAAATCTGGCGCGGTTTTTCGCTTTATCGTATTTTATTCCGCTCTATCGCGGTTTCTCTAGACTGCGCGGTTTCCGATTATTGACTTATTTTGACGTGCGGTTTTTGGCGTTTTTATGTGCGGTTTTTGCACCCCCTTCCGCCCCCTTTAAATCATGGATATTTCACTGTATTTTTATACCAGATCAGCGCTGTTTTTTGTTGTTGATCCCTGGAAGCTCATGCATGCCCGATGTTGATATATTGCGCATCTCGACCTCATTAAAAAATTTTATCAAAAAATAAAACACCAACTTTACAAATTTATTATTGAAAGAGCACAAATTTGTTGTTAGTAAATGAAACGCAGCAATAAACAAACGCAGCAATAAACAAACGCTTGATTAGGTATAAAGAGAGGGGAATTCAAATAAGGAGATTTTAGTGCTAGCCAAATGACAATATATTTTTCTGTGTTTTTCTTTTTCTCGCTCTCCATCGAGAAAAATACCAAAATATATCAACCTGCCAAACAATCTCGTGTGTATTGTTTCTCATGAAATGAAGCTAATAAGCCTTATTTCTATAGCGATCCCTCCTTAAGTTTATAAGATGTAAGTATATTGCTCTAAAAAAAACCCTGTTGAGCTTTTTTCTATGTAAGACCTCCCTACTTTCGTCCTCTAGGCATTTCCATATGATGCCTGTTTTCATATGAATTTCAGCCTTTAGCACTCATCATGGCCCCAGGAATGAAAACAATACTTATAATTTTTTTCAAAACAATATATTTCTCATGCTATTATAATCTACTATTATAATCTACTACTTTAATAAAGAAAAAATATAGCCAATAGTGGTTACATTTTGGAACAAATATCTTCTAATTGGTTCAAAATTTGTGGTATCAAAAGAATAAGAACGCAGGATATATAAACAAGAACGGGTCTTGATTATAAGACTATACAGTATGAGAAAATGTAGCCTACTAGTAGGAGTTTGTTAGTGTTTCCGCGACGAAAACCCGCCCGCTTTTCCGTGTTTTGGGCGCCATCTTGGATTTATGGCCGCGCGCGAGCTGGATGCGAGAGCAAAAGGCAAAAGCTGGGGGGGGATACTGTCACACTATCCGTAGCATCAAACCATCAGTATAAGCGGTTAGTGTTTACCCTGGAAACCAAAGGTTCGAGCTTCACTCATTTACTGTCAACGCTGGTCTTGGCTACGAGGGACGAAAAGACCAGCGTGACAGTAAACGACTGACCGTGTCCTCCCCAGTATGAGCGTAAGCTACTTTATACTATTGTATAGGGGAGTAGTTTATTAAAGTATTTAAGTGAAGCTCGAGCCTCTAGTGACCAGGGTAGATAGTATAATCGGTGAGAACAAATTGGTGGTTAGGTTTTTTAGTCCCATGATTTTCAGGGAAATGATAAGTAGTTTCGTGGCTTAGCAGTTATCAGGGGAAGTCATATTAACTATGGGAGAGTTAAGTTATCAATATTAGAAAAGATGAGAAACCGTGAAGTTATTAATTAGTTATTAGAAAATAAGTCTTTAGAAAAATCGTTGGACCGCAAAAAGGACAAGCTGCCCCGTGTAGAGCATATAAAAAGGGTAGCGTTTCAGCCCTAGAAATGCACGTTTTGCCTGTCGTCCATAGCGTATCGCTTGATTCGCGCTATAATGAGCTCTTCACTGGGCGTAGCCTGCAGTCCTGTGGGAACCAAGGCACCGGGGGTGTTATCGGTGGGAGGGGGGGGGGGATCACGCGGACTATCTGGTCGGCGCGCCGCACGCGGGAGATGCTGGTGTATACAGCATTCGTGATCCAGCCCTCTAAGCTGTGGTCTATGATAAACAGACGTCTTGGAGTCTGGATAGTCTTGCCCTGCACCCGGTGGACTGTCCCCCAGCCCGCGTATTTCCACTCGAGGGGAAGCCTGTTAAGGACCGCGTCGAGAGGAACCTCGACTACCGTGCCTTTGTACGCGTCGACCTTCTCACCCCTTTTGCCTGGCACGAGCACTGGCCGCCCTTGCTTGCGATAACGATGCGCGACGCTAGGATCTGGGTCAAAGCGGATGGTTGCTGGCAATCGGGGGTAGCTTTTCCTGTGGTGCTCTACCAATCGCTGCTGAACAAGAGCCCCCATCTTGTTGGTCGAGCACACCCACATATCGCTTGGGTGGGCCTGCTCGATCGCCGCGTCGAACGCCACCCCATCCCACTCCTCTCGAAACACCTCAAGCTGTTGGGAATCTGGCTGACACCAAATCCGGCCCTTTATGTCGTGGAGCCTGGAGGAGGGCGCGGCAGAGCCGCAGTCGCATGTACTGTACGGCTTTCCGCAGTCTTCACACAGGCAGCGGTAGTCGGACTCGAGACAGCGGATGTTCCCTTGTGCCCACTCCTTAAGCATATCGTGAGGCCCCTCTTTATCTCCCCAGGGCGGGACCTGTCGCCACAACACACTACCTGACACAGCCGCGTGGCGAGATACCCTAGGATGGCGCGTAGCACTTTAGTTTGTACCTTACAGAACTCGTCAATGATGATTACTTCTGCGAGACGGTAGAGTTTGTGCCCCAGCTCGGAAGGTCTCTACTCCTCTATCGGCTTCTCCGCTGCTATGCAGAGGTAGTGGTGGTAGGTTTGAGCCTTCACCGCGAGGCGCGGGTTGTTGCGATGGTCGTGGGCGAGGTCGTTCTCGGGGTGAGCACCACAACGTTGCGGCCGCGGAACATGCTCACCGCCCACTCATCTTGCAGAGGCTGCGGCCACTAGATCGCACGGCAGACTCGGCGCAGTGCTTGGCTCCTTGGCCAAGCTCCCCGACTTCTTCGGACCCCAAGCCGCTTCGGGTCGCCACTCGTACCCAGGCTTCTTGTGGCACCACTCTCCATACCTCGGATTTCGCCCCACGAGCTTTACACCAATGGGCACTGTCTTTGCGTATATGGCATCTGTGCACACTCGGAGGACGTCTTCGAGAGGGATCCGCCTCAACATGCGTCACAACGCTATGTTTGTGTACGCCAAGACGAAGGCCCTGATATGGTACCATTGTGAGCGTCGGACACCGTCTTTGTATTGGATCAGATGAGCCCCGTCGGCATGCTCGAAGTTAAGTAAGTGGTCGGTGACCGCAAGGAGGTTTGTCAGATACGCGGCTTCTTCACGGTCGCGGACTACGATCTAGGACTCGTCGCCATGGCGAGCGCACTTGCCTACGAAACGGACAGCGAGATCTCGACCCTCAGGGTACTGCGAGTCTTCGCCGCCGGGGCGGCACGCGATGGAGTGGGGGAACTTGATGGTGCCCTTTTTTCCGACGCTATACAACACCTCCCTCGCCGTGGCCATGACGAGGTCACCCGAGTCTAACAGGTCCTTGAGCTCTGGCGTGGTGATCCAGCCCTCGTTTTGTTCCAAGTGCTGCCCCACCCTCCCGGAAGTGTAGGGGTGGCAGGCCTCAGAGAACTCCCACTCGGTCAGCTGAATGGCCCCGGTTAGTTGAAGAACCTCGCTCAATGGCCGTCCCACAACATCCGCGATACGATACACGTTCGTAGGGAAGCCGTATTTCCGTACAAAATCAATGGCGTCCGAGGCGCCGCCGGAGAGACTGTCCTCGCATCCTAGGAACGCCGCACGCATGTCGATGTAGCGCATGAGGCTGCGCCCCTGAGCTTTCCTTGCTATTCCACACTTTGGACTCAACCTGCGCCGCCCGCCAGACGTCCCTGTATTTAAGGGGCGTTGACCTGATGTTCTCTCTTTGGGTCCACTTCTTGAAGCGATACCCTATTGCACCGCCCATCGAGTGCGAGTGCTTCGGTGTTCTCTTGGTAGGCTGGGTGATCATCAGGGAGCCATTGAGGATCACATCCTGTCTCGTCTGTAAACGCCCTGTCGATAGCCGCTCCGTCCTGTCCCGATCGGTACAGTTTGCCTTCGTGCGTGACTATAACACGCCCGCACAGCCAGATCCTCGTGCTTCTGGGGATCGCCCTGTTTATAAAGCGAATGAGCACCTCTCGCACTTTTGCCTCGCGCGTTTTTGTGGCGGCACTGGTAGCGCTAAGCGCTGCCTTTTCCTGACATAACGAATGAAGCTCCCCCTCAGCCTCGAAGTCTAGGACGCTCGTGATCGCGGGTGGTTCGGTCGGGAGCTCCGCCCAGGCGTGGTTATTTTGGCAAGGGATAGTGACCCTCGCCTTAGTCTTGTACTTCCCCGAGTCCCACATAGCGTTGCCCAGGGTGTCCACGGCTACTAGCTTTACCACGAGCTTCTTTTCCATCTCAAAGAGGTCTTCTTTGGTGCATCCCGTAGTGGCCAGCATCTTATCATATCACTCGAGGATCTTGCCTCGTGTCTTGGTTAGACCGAGGGAGCGCGAGGGGCCGCGATTTCTCAAGAAGTCGGCAACATAACTCAGAACACAGTTAGCGAAGGTGTCGCCCCCCCCCCTCGCTCAAACATTGGCCCGGGCTCACCATTTTGCTCAGGTAAAGGACGAAGCTCGTATCTCACGTAGACGAGGTACTCTCGTCCCTTTTCCCAAATACCCGCATCGATGCCTTCCAGGGCGCCGACTGCGATTTGGTCCCCTCTTTTGACTAATGACCCACCAATCTTGTGCTCCGAGCGCCCTTCCTTCTCTGTGATTGGCGCCACTGGCTCTGCGAGGGCCTTACCAACGACCGTAAAGAGTCTACCATCTCGTGCGAGACCCACCACACCGAGCCATCGTCATTAATATCAGGCCCCCGCATAACCGGCTTTAGAGCAATGACACCTGCTCCACCAAGATCTCGTATCTCCTGATAAACACCGGCGCTTATGTCTCGGCCCCGAAGAGTGGCATACACGCTTGGGAACCGAAGATGGGCGCCGCCGACGAAGAGAGAATAGTACTCCCCGGGGTCTAAGCTCTCTGGGCCCTTTTGCCGCCGTCCCGGCAGCAAAGGGTCGAACTCGCGCCGGACTTCCTCTGTCCACACTTTCGCCGGTACGAGCGGCTTAAGCAGCTTGTGTTTGACTTCGTCGGGGATGTCCTCGTCCAGGATGTTCTGGACCAGTCCTGCCAGTATGGCAAGCGCCTCTTTGTCAGGCATGCTATTGAGAACCTCCTCTATGTAAGCGTCCATGTTTGGGCACACCTTGTGCCACCCAGTCTCTAATTGCCCGTATCACAGCCGGCGGGACGAGTGTTTGGGTATGCCTTGTGCCACCCAGGCTCTTATTGCCCGTATCACAGCCGGCGGGACGAGTGTTTGGGTATGCCTTGTGCCACCCAGTCTCTAATTGCCCGTATCACAGCCGGCGGGACGAGTGTTTGGGTATGCCTTGTGCCACCCAGTCTCTAATTGCCCGTATCACAGGCGGCGTGACGGGTGTTTGGGTATGCCTTGTGCCACCCAGTCTCTAATTGCTCGTATCACAGCCGGCGGGACGAGTGTTTGGGTATGCCTTGTGCCACCCAGTCTCTAATTGCCCGTATCACAGCCGGCGGGACGGGTGTTTGGGTATGCCTTGTGCCACCCAGTCTCTAATTGCCCGTATCACAGCCGGCGGGACGAGTGTTTGGGTATGCCTTGTGCCACCCAGTCTCTAATTGCCCGTATCACAGGCGGCGTGACGGGTGTTTGGGTATGCCTTGTGCCACCCAGTCTCTAATTGCTCGTATCACAGCCGGCGGGACGAGTGTTTGGGTATGCCTTGTGCCACCCAGTCTCTAATTGCCCGTATCACAGCCGGCGGGACGGGTGTTTGAGTATGCCTTGTGCCACCCAGTCTCTAATTGCCCGTATCACAGCCGGCGGGACAATTGTTTGGGTATGCCTTGTGCCACCCAGTCTCTAATTGCCCGTATCACAGCCGGCGGGACGGGTGTTTGGGTATGCCTTGTGCCACCCAGTCTCTAATTGCCCGTATCACAGCCGGCGGGACAATTGTTTGGGTATGCCTTGTGCCACCCAGTCTCTAATTGCCCGTATCGCAGGCTGCGATGTCAGACAGGACGAGTGCGAACCGTTCCCGAGCCCTTTCTCGGTGCCGCGCATCCTCTGCCCTACACTATTCGCTCCGCAGGGGCGACATAACCGCGTCTCCGATTGCGTCCCTATGCCGCAGATCCTGCACGGCACAGGGAGGGGGCTGCCCTTACGGAGCCTTTGGAGGTGCACCTTGCAGTAGGTGTCCATGCACCTCTGGCCGCACGTGTCTGCATGGCCGACCTTTAGCCACCCGCAGTATTCTTTTCCGCACTTCATCCTTCGAATGCTCGGTATACTACAGGACAGACGGGGGTCTAATTGCAAGGTTCCCACTCGTTTCTACGCGCGCGCGCATACATGTGGCCCCAGTCCCGCTGCTGTCGATAGACAGCGCATTAATGATTGCTAACCATTGCTAATTATTTATCTACGCGAAGTGGTCCCGACGTGGATTGATAATTGCTAATTTTTTATCTACGCGAAGTGGTCCCGACGTAGATTGATAATTAGCAATTATTAATCTACGCGGGGCCTCATCTGCATGAGACGGGGCTGGGGAGCCCCCAGCCCGTTCTATGAAAGTCCCCAGTCCCCTCCGGTATTTCACAAATAAAAGATTTCAAGTCTCCATAATAAATCTTATTTCGGTGACAAGGGTTTCTTGAGTGACATGATTTCTGAACATTTGCGTGAAGAATTGTTCATTCATCATCTAAAAATATTGTAAATAAAAAAAAATAATAAAGGCCTTCTTGTATTTAAATACATAACATAGACTGAGAATGCAATGTTGAAAGTTTTTCATCTCACCGTATTGAAGAGAAAAAGAACTTTTTAGGAGTCAGCCTGATGCGCCTTGAATGAACTCCAAACTCGCTGATTCCCCGACGTCTTCCCGTTCAATATTTATATAACATTTAGATAACTTATCATTAGATAACTTAACAGATACCAGGACACCATCCTACAAGTAGCATTGTAATCATGAGCTATGAGAAGCAGCTAAAAGGATAAAAACAGGTAGCGAACGAAGTCAAGAAGTGCAGAGGGAAAAAAATTGGGAAAATGTACTATAGCTCGCGAGGTGTCCATAGCCGTATATCATTCACATTTTGTTCTTGTAAATAAAAAACGGCTTTTTGTTCGGCTCTCGTACGCGAAAATTATCAAAATGAATCACCCAATTCTAGGCTAACCTTTATCTTTACATTTTGTCTATTTTGCCATTTCTGTATTTGTGTGGATTGTGGCATTTATTTTGGAAGAATCAGACCGTTTTGTTTCTTGCAATATGGATTTGTTTACCGACACGCGTGCGAAAGCCCATTGGAGATTGTTGGTTTGTTAAACTGCTGCATTGCGAAGTTAAAACTTATTTTATAGATCAATTATTACGCAGTTTAGCCAAAGGAAGCGTACATCGACAGAAGAGCAGGCAAATGCAAAAAGAATAAAAGACAGGGATACCGAGATTTATTTATTTATTGTACCAACCAAATGGATCCAGGCCTTATTCAATAATTTAAATTATGCAGTACATCAAAGTTAACAAACACAATTCCTGGTGTGAATATGGCTCCCCCAAATCCGCCGATGGAAATGGATGCCTTTTCACACTTGGTACTTTGCTGGGATGACACAATGACGGCTGACAGAGGCTTTTTAATGGCCGGTTTCTTATTTTTGGGTAAAAGATAAATTTCCCAATAAACCTTCACAAAGTGTCCGACTCCAACTTTGTTGAGTTATACTAACTTATGTCCTGAGAGCTCTTGCCATAATAGTACGTCTTCAACTAAAACGTTTTAACATTCGACAATCCGGCATTCTAAAATAATCCTAACTATGATGCTTTGCATTGAGAGTATTTGTCATTCTAACGCTACTAGATATATTTAGGCACTGCCTAAAAGCGGAGCCCCCTGTTTCACTTATAACGCATTTTATGAGTCATCAACCACCCCCCCCCCCCCCTCGGTGTATGGAATCCGGTTAATGGAACGTTTATACTAACTAATTACTAAGTGAGCTGAGACGCGTGAGTGCATTCTACCGTATTGATTCACACGCACACGAACCATCAAGGGTATAGCTTTATTCGACATTACAGCAAGCATCATTACATAAAAGGAGCATCCTGTGACTGTGTTGTGGGTTGTTTGAAGATTTGCCGTGAGTATTAATGAACGCACAATACCTCACAACAGTTACTTGCAAAAGTATTTATCTAAGGCATATTAATTAATAGTTTTCGGGTAAACTGTATATATTGTGTGTTATAGTACGTTTTATTATCTGAAAAACGAACATAATATGGTAACACATTTAGCCGAATAAAATACATTAAGCTATGAGGGTACTTTATTTAAATATATGTAAGTATGCATATTTCACTCGATATAGCTCGTGTCGATGCTACAGTAAAACTTGCATCCCAGATAATAATTAATCACTGAAAGAAAATAGAACAAGTCAGTGGGTCTTTATAACATCTACATCGGGAAGATGAAGGATAAACCTAGGGGAAGTGGAGACTAGTGAAATTCTAGAGGAGTAATATCTAGGCATTAGCAGAAATCTAGGTAATGTGACGTCACGCGCGCCCTAAATTATTGTATTTTAAAATGGCGGCCGCAAGAGCAAGGAAAATACGCTGGATTGTATAGGAATTTCACTTCACTATCCATAAAATATATCAACATCAACATGTCGTGCACATTTTGCCGACCATTAAATCGAAAGAACAGTTTATTAAGATTGCAATCAAGTTGTTTTTAATAGAAAAGAACAACATTTGGTTCGGTCAAAAACGCTATGTTTTCGGCCGATAAATCTCGCACACTTTCCATACAAAACCATAAAGAACTATTGGAATTCCAGCGAAATGGTGACACAATTTACCTTTCACCAGAGCAGTCAGTGAGAATTTCCGAGGTGCCGACCCCTGAATTTCTTCTTCGACGTCTGAACTTTTAGGTTAGATAGCGATTAACATGGCTCGAGCGAAAGTAAAAAAGTTCGGTCAAAATTAACTTCAAAAAGTCGAATTCAATCCGTCAAGAAATACATTTCAAAAAGCTACACCACCACGTGCTCACAAACTCTTCGACTAGAATGTGCACGAACGAATCAAAATGATTTAATTCATTTCCCTATTTTAAAGCAAAATAGTTTGCAGGTTTCCAAATTAGTCTTAAACTAAAGTTATTCGTTGATTACCAATATATATCTTGAAGAACACATTTCTTTAAAGTAGTTGGAGATCTATGTTTGTGTTGGTTTTGATGGCATGACCACATTATCTACGAAATAAAGGAGCATATAGGGTACAGCTTTCTCAATATCAAAAATGTATCACTCTAGAGAAATTATACATACTCTCTAGCAAGGTCATTGGAAACTCAGGGGTCTTTATATTGCAAGAGTAAAAACTCATGGAAATCCAAACGTGGAGTTTCTGCCACTTTCAGACAATTGAAATTCAGGAAGGTCTTTAGAAAAGAGAATCATACAATGCAAATGGTTATTTTTATCCTCTGTACTGTTTGTAATAGTGGTAAATCTTATGATTACATCATATGCTCAAAAGGGATACAATTGGGTGGTTCCCAACGACACAGTCACGTTACGGGACTCAGTGCTGCTTCTAATCCGGTATGACACACTGTTAAAGAAAGTGTTGAGCCTTAATAACAAAATGGAGAACTTCTTTAGGTATCTTGTAATTGCAACCTACCCTTTTTAGCTGCTTGTTCTTGGGATGAGGGTTGCCTGCTTAATGAAGCTCAAGTGTGCCATGTTGAATATTCATTGAATAACAATATACTTACGTAATTCCTTATGCATGGCCAGACCTGGTTCTCAGGAGACCACATCTTTGGAATTGTCTTGTCTTTCTTACACCTATTGCAACTATTTTCCGGTCTGCAGCTTTTTCTTCCTGTGGCCTTCTTTCTTTGCAGACGTGACAATAGCTAAGTGTGTATGAGAGCTGCTCCACCTCGGACTTGCAGATGGCACAGTACGCTTTGTCCTCTTGTTCAGTACGTCCTACAGGCGGTCGAGGGGGTAAATCTCCAATTACCTGTCTCAGTCTTTGCCATCTTTGGACACCCTACGTGTAATTTGCCTATGCCTGTTTCTTACGTTACGTTAGCTTACGGTAGCTATGAACAAACCATTTTTAATCGTCCTTATCTGTCCCATTTAAAATTGTAGTTGCACTCATTTTTCAGACACGATTCTTTGCCCGAAAAATTAACGCAAAAAGTATCCCGGTAACCTAACAAACCCTGTAATTACCGGTAATTTAGAGAAATGTCCCCAGAAAAGTTTTCGAACTCCCTGGCGAGGAAGAGTGTTTATCAAACCAAAGCTTTTGCGTAGCGTGTCGATACGGGTTCCCGACGAGTAGATTATAATTTCCATAGTTTATGAATAGATTGGCTAGTTTTTGTCGATGTCTGTATTATTTTGTAGAAAAACTTCTTATAATTTCGCAAAGCTGTTTATATTCTTTTAGGCATACTGTAAAACCAGATTGGTTGGAAGGAAAAACCCATAAAATGATGTAAGCCTTGATTGGTCCATATTTTACCGGGCAGTGGAATGGTTTTCTCTGTGATTGAAGGAGGAGCGTCACGGTAACTCGCAAGACGGGAAGCCTGTGTACTATTTTTCAAAATAGCCAATCAGAGATGTCCATTATACGAGAGTATCGTCCGTAACAAAGATTGCAAGAGAATCGCGCTAGTTAATCGTACTGTTTGTTTTGACTCAAACCCCCTGAAAAATCTCTAATTTGTTTAAGAAATAAGCGTCTATATGTTTTCAGCGCTTGGAGAGGTCCCTGGAGGCCATATCGAAGACTCTAAGGCAATGTTGTGGTTCGTATTCGATGTTTATTTCGTTGTCAATTCCGGAGTTACGCTTCGGAGCTTTGCGTGGCTGAACAGATAAATTATACTTCCCTCTACTAACAAAATATTCTATTTGCCGGTTATTCTTCCAAGGTGATGACTGTGACTAGGAATAAGCAGAGACCACCATTAGCAAAAATATCCGAGAAAAGAGGAGGTAAGAGAGAGATAGAAAAAGCAATACTCGAACGGAGAGAATGGCATATATATATACATCAAGTTGTGTTTACATATGCAATAAAATAAACCTTGCACTAAAAGTCTTACCAATGATATTATTCGTGTCAGCATTGAATACTTGATTACCCTTCTAATAAGGATACTGAGTACTCGCTTCGATCCAAATTTATGCCTGATTTGACTTCCAATAGTGATCGCTGGACCTCCGCTAGCTTGCTAAACCTGACGAACGACTCCAAATTTCATCTCACTAACTTTTTAATCAGAAAACGATAATCTTTGAAAATATAACGTTAGCTAATAAGAAAAAAACATTGTTCGTAACAGAAACTTGGATTTAGCTTTCGGATGGGCAGTAAAACAAAGAGAATTTTGAAGATTTATCAACGGCATTTTTCCCCCTTCTAAGAGAAAATCGATCCTGGCTATCCGTTTCGGAAGGCTTGAGAAGGCATGACGCTCCTCCTTTAAAACATTCTACAACTCGAAACAACTAGAACATGAAGCGATTTCCCGTAAGTTAGCGGGCAATTAAGGTTTTTGAAGAACTGAGTTGAAGAACAGGATTCCTGAGTTTATCGGCGTTTTAAGAAACGACAACCTGGAAACACAAGTAGTGCTTTTCCCTATTTCCCAATTAAAAAAAAAAAATTAAATAAGCTTATTATCTCATAAGGATCACTGATTCCACATGAAACTTTCACGCTGTGTAGCCATTTTGGGAAACAAGGTAGGCTAAGTAATAACGGCAATATTTTGGAGGTCGTAGCTTTTGGGGTCACACGGTTTAAGGTTTATGTCTTCGTTTTGTAGACATCCTTCCTGAATGTGATAAGGTATAACAAGGAATATATGTTATGACAGTAGCACAATTGCTAGGTATATCAAGAAAGGGAAAACAAACAGTATATGGACACGTTAACTCAAAGTCCGTTCGCTAGCTCTAGCTGGAACATTAAAAATTACAGTGTGAATAGTACAGTACCAAGTACCAGCCTCACTGCCATAAAAGGAAGCGCGAATTAAAGATTTTAACCTGGTTTTCATAATAGCCCCATTTGTAGTATATTTGCTTTCATAGAACTCTGAGAGTGGGAACTGTACATACATAAAAAGGATTTTGGACTTCCATAAATCACAATGGTTTGGAAATCAATACTTCTATGGATATATATTGAACAATAATAAGCATGCATGTATAAATCAGTTTAACAAATATCATACAAAAAACATTCACAAATATATAGCATAAAGGATTTGTATATTTTTACCTGGAAAATCTTCAGGGGTTTTAACCCCTAAAAAAAAGACACATGACACTTTTTGTGAATATTTAGTTATGACAATCTTAAACCACTTTTTGTATATATTTTTAAAATTTAATCATTTTTATATATTTATTCTATATTTAAGTTAGTGCCCTTCTGAAAACTGCTTTGGCGATGTAGGCTCCCTCATTAAATATTATTATTATTACTATCACTTTCACCATCCCCATCATGATCATTATTATTATTATTATTATTATTATTTTTATTATTATTATTATTATTATTATTATTATTATTATTATTATTATTATTATTATTATTATTATTATTATTATTATTATTATTACTATTATTATTATTATTGTTGTTGTTGTTGTTATTATTATTATTATTATTATTATTATTATTATTATTATTATTATTATTATTATTATTATTATTATTATTATTATTATTATTATTATTATCATTATGACACTCATCAGCATGTCCTCTGCTTGTACACCTCAGTGGCCCTTCATGTGATGATTATGCAAGCATAAAAGAATTGGTCACATCAAATGTCTTCTTATAACAATTTTATGGCCATAGCACAATTTCAACTAATTCAAAATCCATTAAATGGACAGTAGCAATTCTTATATGTTATAGCTAAACTAATAACTTTTTTATACTCTTTACCTTTGAAATCCTCAGGGGCTAGAGACACATCACGCTTATCAGCTTGTCCTCTGAATGTAGGCGGCAGCCTTGAATGATTGGCCACATCAAATATCATGAACTATTTAAGCACAGTAACACAAGTGCTATGTTGTCAATTGCTTGCATAAAAGCACTGAAAGTGGGAACTGTTCATACATAACAGGATTTTTACTTTCATTAATCAAGATGAAATAAATAGGTTCAGAAATAAAATTTCACTACAGTTGCACAATTTCTTCTAACAAAAAAAATACATGCAAGTGAATAATGTATCAATTATAACAATTCTTAATGTCCCATATGATGTGTAAGGGCAATTTCCCAAAGGGGATGGTGTGAATTTTACCCCCTTGGGATGTAATGTAATTCTAAAAATTATGTTCCAAAAGCAGCAGTGGGGGGAGGGGGGTGGGGTACCCTTGAATCTGCCTCACCACATGAATGCCTGAGTCTGACACACCACATTTAAGCACAAGCAAGATGATGATTCATTTTTTGGTAAATGTAAAACTTATTTCCATGTAACCACTTGAAAAATAACTTGTAAAAAATATAAAAAATTGTGAAAAATAACTTTATTCTATTCACTTTTTCCCTATACAATACTTACCCGAAATTGTTGGAGAAGAATCAAGCTGTTGTCTCCTATTCTTTCTTGCCCGTTCCCTTTCCCTTAGTCTTCTTTTTAATTTCTGGGCCTCTGATAAAATCTTGCTCCGTTGCCGCTGCCTATCTCTCATACGTTTTCTTGATTTTTGTTCGTCTGTGAGAGGACGCTCCCTCTCTCTTATTCTTTTTGCATTTGCCTGCTCTTCTGTCAGGGGACGCTCCCTCTCTCTTATTCTTTTCGCATTTGCTTGCTCTTCTGTCAGGGGACGCTCCCTCTCTTTTATTCTTTTTGCATTTGCTTGCTTTTCTGTCAGGGGACGCTCCCTTTCTCTCTTATTCTTTTTGCATTTGCCTGCTCTTCTGTCAGGGGACGCTTCCTGTCTCTTATTCTTTTTGCATTTGCTTGCTCTTCTGTCAGGGGACGCTCCCTCTCTCTTATTCTTTTTGCATTTGCTTGCTTTTCTGTCAGGGGACGCTCCCTCTCTTTTATTCTTTTTGCATTTGCTTGCTTTTCTGTCAGGGGACGCTCCCTCTCTTTTATTCTTTTTGCATTTGCTTGCTCTTCTGTCAGGGGACGCTCCCTCTCTCTTATTCTTTTTGCATTTGCTTGCTTTTCTGTCAGGGGACGCTCCCTCTCTCTTATTCTTTTTGCATTTGCTTGCTTTTCTGTCAGGGGACGCTCCCTCTCTCTTATTCTTTTTGCATTTGCTTGCTCTTCTGTCAGGGGACGCTCCCTCTCTCTTATTCTTTTCGCATTTGCTTGCTTTTCTGTCAGGGGACGCTCCCTCTCTCTTATTCTTTTTGCATTTGCTTGCTTTTCTGTCAGGGGACGCTCCCTCTCTCTTATTCTTTTTGCATTTGCTTGCTCTATTGTCAGGGGACGCTCCCTCTCTCTTATTCTTTTTGCATTTGCCTGCTCTTCTGTCAGGGGACGCTCCCTCTCTCTTATTCTTTTTGCATTGGCCTGCTCTTCTGTCAGTGTACGCTCCTTATCTCTTATTCTTTTTGCATTTGCTTGCTCTTCTGTCAGGGGACGCTCCCTCTCTCTTATTCTTTTTGCATTTGCCTGCTCTTCTGTCAGGGGACGCTTCCTGTCTCTTATTCTTTTTGCATTTGCCTGCTCTTCTGTCGATGTACGCTCCCTCTCTCTTATTCTTTTTGCATTTGCTTGCTCTATTGTCAGTTTACGCTCCCTCTCTCTTATTCTTTTTGCATTTGCCTGCTCTTCTGTCAGGGGACGCTCCCTCTCTCTTATTCTTTTTGCATTTGCCTGCTCTTCTGTCAGTGTACGCTCCCTCTCTCTTATTCTTTTTGCATTTGCCTGCTCTTCTGTCAGGGGACGCTCCCTCTCTCTTATTCTTTTTGCATTTGCCTGCTCTTCTGTCAGTGTACGCTCCCTCTCTCTTATTCTTTTTGCATTTGCTTGCTCTTCTGTCAGGGGACGCTCCTTATCTCTTATTCTTTTTGCATTTGCCTGCTCTTCTGTCGATGTACGCTTCCTTTGGCTAAACTGCGTAATAAATGCTAGAGTAAGCACCTAAAAGAAGATTTATTTCGAAAATATGTTCAGTTTGCCATTTTACAAATTTAAGCTCTTACTGATAGCGTGAAACTTCTTTTAGAAACAGTTTATCTAAGTAAAAGCTTACTAAAGTTTAAATTGTTTGAACAGTGTTGTGTTTTGCCCGTCGCGACGTCAACTTCAAACGAGAATACAAATATAGATAAATGACACTTACCTCATTCAATTTATTTTTGTTGTTCCTTCATTTAAACGCAAATAGAAAATAGATATAAAGATTTGTAAATTGATAATTATGGATATCTAATGTTTGTGTTATCGCTTTCTCCAGTTATAATGGGAAAAGTCTGAAAATACCAAAACTGAGTTCATGTTTTTTTTTTCGTGCGTGCGACAATGAAAAGGGAGCGAAAACAGATACCCAAAGGGTTCCCATGATAATAAAAGACAGATTATCAAATAAATATTCAAAATTACAAATTAACCTTTATTATACTAGCTTAAGAGCTTAAATGTAAAGTTAGCTGGAATAAACACTAGTTTCGTTAACGCACAACTGCATTAAAACAGAACCTGTTGTCTTCGTGGTTGGTTCTCGCCGTAAAATCCGTGGAAAATATATCGAAAAACTTGTTCTAGCAGTCCAAACATTAGTTTGGGAGAATGATTGGCAATTATTTGATGTCCGTGTATATACTATACAGAATCGAGAAGATTTTGCGTAGAGAATCCACGACGGTTACGTGGCCTCTGCGCGGGCAGGCAGCCGAGCGTCGCATAGTTGTATACCATTTCCTTTATACCTATGCTGGCTCCGCTATTAAAAAAACTATATCACCTCATATAATACTGTTCTCTGTCTCATCGCAAGACATCATTCCATTTGGCGTTTAAGCCGCATTGTCACCAGTTTACTTCCGGAGGTCCGACGGAAACCTCAACCGTTAAAAGACAAAAGAATCTATTAGAATCCGCAATATTTAACAGGCCATCCGCTCTAAATTATCCATCACATCCTCAAAGAAACTTCCAATAGACCCACTGCTTTCAATATTTGAAATATTTTTCGCGTTTTCTGTTAAAAATCATCGGATATTGTTACGTAATCAACCGGAAGTAAACTGGTGACAATGCGGCTTTAACCTGTTTTACGCTTCTCTCCCCAGGCAGCCAAACATATATCCAGAAGTTGTTGGAGTACCTAAAAGACTAGGAGCTGTGACTAGTAGTGTTGGCCTGCCCCCATGATTTGAATGCTGAGATGTCTGAAAACACTACTTGTCCAGGGTTTTTCTCCCGGCTGATGTTCTCATGGCTCAGTCAGGCTATAGATAAGGGAAACGAGCGACAATTAGACATTATTGACTTGCCCGTATTGGACGGTGTGGACTATCAATGCGAGAATTTAACCAAGAGACTTGAACACTGTTGGCAGAGTGAAAAAGCTAGCGCCAAAATTCACCAGAGGAAGACAAGTATATGGAACGCCGTATTTCGTTTGTTTCCACTTCGGGAGTTCGGGCCAATAATTTTGCTCCAGTTTTTGTATTCGATTTCGCTGTGTGCAGTTCCATTCTTGCTGTACTGCTTGTTGTTGGAGTTGTCCCTTCCTTTGCCTAGTAAGACTACAGCCTCGCTCTTGGTGGTAGGAATGTGTGTTACTGCTTGGATGAGAACGGTGTTCATTTGCCATAGAGACGCACTGACAAATCGACTTACTATCAGAACCATGTCAGCAATTTCAGGGATGGTGTATAGAAAGGTAGGAGAAAATATTGTTTTCCTTAACACATTGACCCCTCAACCGGCCAGTACCGGCTTTGAGAAGTAACCACGACCAAAAAAGTTTATAAAGGTTCTAGATAACACACAGACTAGTCACACTAGTGACGTGGGTAACATGAACAACGGTAACAAGCGTACTAAGGTTCTAGATAACACACAGACTAGGCACACTAGTGACGTGGGTAACATGAACAACGGTAACAAGCGTACTAAGGTTCTATATAACACACAGACTAGGCACACTAGTGGCGTGGGTAACATGAACAACGGTAACAAGCGTACTTAGTTCTAAATAACACACAGACTAGGCACACTAGTGGCATGGGTAACAGGAACAACGGTAACAAGCGTACTAAGGTTCTATGTAACACACAGACTAGGCACACTAGTGGCGTGGGTAACATGAACAACGGTAACAAGCGTACTAAGGTTCTAGATAACACACAGACTAGGCACACTAGTGGCGTGGGTAACATGAACAACGGTAACAAGCGTACTAAGGTTCTATGTAACACACAGACTAGGCACACTAGTGGCGTGGGTAACATGAACAACGGTAACAAGCGTACTAAGGTTCTAGATAACACACAGACTAGGCACACTAGTGGCGTGGGTAACATGAACGACGGTAACAAGCGTACTAAGGTTCTAGATAACACACAGACTAGGCACACTAGTGGCGTGGGTAACATGAACAACGGTAACAAGCGTACTAAGGTTCTATGTAACACACAGACTAGGCACACTAGTGGCGTGGGTAACATGAACAACGGTAACAAGCTTACTTAGTTCGAGATAACACAGACTAGGCACACTAGTGACGTGGGTAACATGAACAACGGTAACAAGCGTACTAAGGTTCTATGTAACACAACACCAGACTATGCACACTAGTGGAGTGGGTAACATGAACGACGGTAACAAGCGTACTAAGGTTCTAGATAACACACAGACTAGGCACACTAGTGGCGTGGGTAACATGAACAACAGTAACAAGCGTACTAAGGTTCTAGATAACACACAGACCAGGCACACTAGTGGTGTGGGTAACATGAACAACGGTAACAAGCGTACTAAGGTTCTATGTAACACACAGACTAGGCACACTAGTGGCGTGGGTAACATGAACAACGGTAACAAGCTTACTTAGTTCGAGATAACACAGACTAGGCACACTAGTGACGTGGGTAACATGAACGACGGTAACAAGCGTACTAACGGTTCTAGATAACACACAGACTAGGCACACTAGTGGCGTGGATAACATGAACGACGGTAACAAGCGTACTATGGTTCTAAAAAAACAGACGGTCTTTGTCACATAAATCGATTCCAGGTCATTAAGACCCAGAATACCAGTGTAAATTTTAGAATCATTTTGGTTTCAAAAAAGGAAAGCATTTAGGAGAGCTGTGGAGATTCGTTAGGAAATTATTTTCCAGGCAAAGCCAAACAAGAAAAAATCCCCATGAATCCACCACACAGCACTCAATTATGTCCCAATAAACTTAATGATGTCCTAGGACGCTCTAGCTCCCAATATGCTCATAGCTGTATTTTTGTGAAAAAATCAAGCAACCATCAACTTGTGCTGGAATTAGCACAGCGAGGGATTGGAGGTGGGACCGCAAAGCTCTGTTGGAAAGGATAGATACCGCTGACTAGGTGTAGCGGTGTTTGACTTTGACGGGCGGTAAAAACTCAAAATAGGGTGGGGAGGTATCTGTTTTTGGTCCGTTTTTTTTTTTTTTGTAAATTCAGCCCCTCCTGAACCTACCTGAATTCAACCTCAGACTTCAGTCATGCAGACTCAGTAGTTAGAAATTTTCCTGTGACTTAAATGTTGTTCAATTGTATTAATTTAAAGGCCATTTGTATTGTATCTTTTGATATTCGGCGCTAGCCTCAATAAAATTTTTTATCATCATCGTCGTCGTCGTCATTATTATTATTTTTATTTGTTTTCTTAGATGATTCGCCGGGGCAGCCGACACGTCACCTCCGGTCACGTGGCAACTCTGTTTGGCACCGACATCGAGTCGTTCAAGGAGGGGCTTTCTTACCTTCCAGCAGTGATTGGAGCGCCTGTTTGCATGTTGATGATTATTTCGGTCTTGGTATGGGTTGCAGGTTGGCCGGCGATGATGGGTGTGATCGCAACAGCGGTTTTTATTATTTTACAAGTGAGTTAAGCAGCCAGTTGTTGTGTTTCACTGTACTTGCACTCCGTGTCGTGACGTGCTGTGTCGTGCTGTGTCTTGCTGTGCCATGTTGTGTCGTGCTGTGTCGTGTCGTGCTGTGCTGTGTCGTGCTGCGCTGTGTCGTGCTGTGTCGTGCTGTGTCTTGCTGTGCCATGTTGTGTCGTGCTGTGTCGTGTCGTGCTGTGCTGTGTCGTGCTGTGCTGTGTCGTGCTGTGTCGTGCTGTGTCTTGCTGTGCCATGTTGTGTCGTGCTGTGTCGTGTCGTGCTGTGCTGTGTCGTGCTGTGTCGTGCTGTGTCTTGCTGTGCCATGTTGTGTCGTGCTGTGTCGTGCTGTGCTGTGTCGTGCTGTGCTGTGTCGTGCTGTGCTGTGTCGTGCTGTGCTGTGTCGTGCTGTACTGTGTGGTGCTGTGTCGTGCTGTGTCGCGCAGTTCTGTGTCGTGCTGTGCTGTGTCGTGTCGTGCTGTGCTGTGTCGTGCTGTGCTGTGTCGTGCTGTGCTGTGTCGTGCTGTGTCGCGCTGTGCTGTGTCGCGCTGTGCTGTGCTGTCCTGTGTCGTGTCGTGCTGTGTCGTGACGTGCTGTGTCGTGCTGCGCTGTGTCGTGTCGTACAATTGTCGTGTTGTGCTGTGTCGTGTCGTGCGGTGCAGGGTAATGTTTTGCCGTGCTGTGTTGAGCTATGTTGTACTGAGCTGTATATAACCTAGTAGCGTATCCGTTCCTATCCTTAGAGCCTGGTCATCCAGGCGTCTCAGTATTACCGTGCCAGGACAGTTCCCGTGACGGACACGCGCATCACGCTCATCAGTCAGATCATCCGGGGTATCCGCACCATCAAGATGCACGCGTGGGAGAAGCCCTATTATCAAGCTGTGCACAAGATAAGAAAGTAAGCACCAATACCCGCGAAATCTGGGCAAAACGAGGGACATACGAACAAACAAAAGTATCATTCCCCACCCGGACTTCAAACCTACCAACACCAGCAAAACCAGGGGCTCATAGTAGGGGTAATCAACTTCCCCACATTCTGGTATTATATAAGTGTCACGGCGTTTCCAAGGATCAGGCTTTTTTTAAGCACAGGGAGCATAGGAAGGGAGTAAAACAAAGCTCGATTCCATTGTTCAAAACCTGCCTAGTTACGGCCAATGTTGTGACACGAGATATGATTGACTGACAGCTCAGTTTCTCTTTGAACTTATACCTCGTCGCCGACAAACGCCCTGGCATGCGACAAAAGCAAAGCCATAGAGCTTTCCTACCCGAGAGGCTGGGGGACCCTATTCTAAGGGCATAACCTACCTCGCGTGAACCAAACAACCCCTCAGAAGCCGCCCCCTCCATCATGTGAATACCCCTCAAATATCAAACTGCTACCTAGGGGTTCCCTCCTTCATATGAACACCCTAAATGTCTTAGCTGTCGCGTGGCGCTGAAAATAACTCAATTGCTTATCTGTAGATCTGAGATGCACCTTCTAGCCAAAAAGTACAGCCTTACTGCACTCTTTGAGGCGTTCTACTGCTCCACCATCCCAACACTGTGCGTTATGCTCTGCTACATCTTCACCGACAGACGTCTAGACCAGGCCGTCATCTTCACGGTGCTTGCCTACTTTAGCCATCTGAGAATGGTTGCAAATTACATCTCTGCTATTGCAAGGCAAAAAGTGACAGATAGTGTAGTTTCCATGTGGAGGATCGAAGCCTTTTTAATGGATGATAGAGTCGAAGATGACAACCAGTCAATAAATCCGAATCCCCTTAACATCGAGAGCTTCAATGGAAAGGGTTATCAAGATTTCGAAAAAGTCAAGTTACCGGTTATTCGTGTTTCACAGAAAGGCATCACCAGTTACGCGGGCGATTTAAAGATTCTCCAAGACATCGAACTTGACGTGTCTGGCTCTTGTCTTGTCGTTGTGGTAGGTCCAGTTGGTTCAGGAAAATCCACGCTTCTATCCACCATTTGTGGTTTGGAGCCGGGCTTTGTAGGCTTTTTAGAAAGGAGAGGAACTATTGCCTACGTTCCACAGGTACCCTGGATATTTCAAGGAACAATTCAGGAGAATATAACATTCAATGCCCAATACGATGCTACAAAATACGAGAGGGTTGTTGACGCATGTGATCTCACGGTGGATTTAATGACATTTCCTAACGGCGACTTGTCAGAGATTGGCGAGCGCGGTGTTGCTCTGAGCGGTGGTCAGCGGGCTCGTGTCAGTTTGGCACGCGCGCTGTACCTGGATGCAGATATTTATGTTCTAGATGACCCTCTAAGCGCACTGGATTTCAAAGTGAGAAGACGCGTCTTTCAACGGTGCATTTGCGAGCTGCTAAGAGACAAACTTTGTATTCTTGTGACACATGACTTTGGCTGTATCGAGAAAGCCGATAAAGTTGTTATCATGGAGGGAGGAAAAATAGTCAAGCAGAGTATTTACAAGGAATATATAGATACTCAAGAAAGTAGAATGACTCAAGACAAGGGCAAGGATGGTGATTGCGGTGATGATGATGATGACAATGGTCATGATGTTGATTTTGATAGTGATGGCGGTGATGATGTTCGTGGTGAAGGTTATGGTGGAGATAATGGTGGAGATAATGATGATATTGATAGTTATTATAATGTATGTGTAGTGGTGGGCGATAATGATGGCATCGATAGTGACGATAAAACGAAGAAAGCTGTAGGAGGGGAGAACATGTCCACGTTAACTGAAAAGAGGGATATTGGGACAGTCGTGTGGCGTACATACTGGGCATACCTTCGCGGTGGAATCTCTGTGCCGGTCATTATCTCACTTGGACTCTTCGCTTGCCTCACTCCAGGTAATCAATATTTTTTTACTCAGGGGCCAATAACAGGATAGGTGTAGCTGGGGCAGAGGTGTTGGTGGATGACCCATTTTGTTTCAAGACAAGTATGTAATGGTTTTCCAGTCAATGGCTAATAGAAAAAGGGGCGTATCGGAAAAGAAAGGGGGTCTGTTGTATGGTTGGATGGAAAAATGAAAGAATGGTAATTAAAAGAAAAAATAGGCTCTGACAGCGGCGTAGCCAGGATTATAAACAGGAGGGGGCCCAAAAGGCCCGGTGAAGGCATTTTCTCCTGTATTTCAAATAATGTCTCATACATTTACTGTATTTTTGGCTGCTAGAAGGGGGGGGCCGGGCCCCCTGGGCCACCCCCTGGCTACGCCCCTGTCTGATTATATAATGAATAGTCGGTTATTTCATTTCTTTTAGTTCACATTGTAATTTTTCTGTAATCCACTCTTAATGCGAAGGCCATAAAAAATCTTCAAATTTCAATTCTCAAAACTTTGGCCCATGGAAAACTCATGACTCTCTAATCACAAAGCGTGTTTGTTTGTTGCAGTTTTGGGCGTTGCCCCTAACTGGGTGCTTGCACGGTGGGCCCACTTGTCGTGGTCCAATCCCGACCAGCACTGGATCATCATCACCTACATACTCCTGACTGCCATAGCGGATATCTGTCGCTACATTCTCGTCGCTGCCGCGTGTATAACCGTTCTTCTCTGCAACTCAAGACATCACAACAAAATGGCAGAATCCCTGCTGCACGCCCTTGTCCAGTTCTTTGATAGAACTCCTACTGGAAGAATAATCAATCGCTTTTCTGCCGATGTCGGTCGGATCGATAATGAGCTGCCTATGAAGTTTAGTTGGCTAGTTATTGGACTCGATATTGTGGTATATACCATTGTCCCTACATTTGCAAACTATTGGCTTGCAATTGTGGTCATTCTTCCACTTTTCTTATTTGTTTATTACGGAGTAAGGTTCCAAAGAGCTCTCTGTGAATCTACGAGGCTCGAATCACTTGCCCGGTCCCCTGTCTTTTCCCACATCGATAATACTGCTGAGGGGCTGAACACTATCCATTTGCACGGCGCCAGCGACGTATTCGTCAACAAGATGTACAGGTATGAATTAGTAACGTTGAAAATTACATCCTTTTTAGACTTCGTGCCCACGGTTCCGTTTACATCGCTTTTGTTGTGGGTACGGGTATTTACCACAGGTAAACGCAAAAAAGAAACGAAAACGGAACAGATTGAAGACTCTAGCCAGAGTGGAACAATTTGGGACCGATACTCTTTTACTGCCGGGCGAACGCACGAAAACATGTGGACTGGCCTCTTCAAAATGAAAACTCTTTATTTGAACGTAAACAAAACAAGGTTGCGTCTTAATGCATACGTTAGCAACATCAACCCCCAGTTTCTTCAGGTGGGTTAGCAAAGGTTTCTAGGGGTGGAGGCTGCTCAGGTCTTTGTTACATTGTCGATTGGGCCGCCAATCTGACGCTAACTACGCTACAGACTATTTGTGTCGAGCATTCGATCACGATGTTTATCCATTTCAGAGTTGTTTTGTCTTTTAGGTTTCAGGACAACCTTTCTAGGACACGCTACACGGCGAGGCAAATGATCTTTTGGCTGCAGATGCGCGTGTTAAACATTGGAATCATGTTCCTGCTTGGTTCCAGCCTCGTCATCGTCTTACTTTCCACGTCCGTGGGTATGTACATTTAAACAGAGAGAGTGACCATCATTAGCAACTTCATCATCATCATCATCATCATCATCATCATCATCATCATCATCTTCATCATCATCATCATCATCATCATCTTCATCATCATCATCATCATCATCATCATCATCTTCATCTTCATCTTCATCATCATCATCATCATCATCATCATCATCATCTTCATCATCATCATTATCATCATCATTATGACCATCATCACCACCATAAGTTCCAACATCACCATCATTATTTTCATCATCAAGCCCGATGCAAGGACCAATGAATTGATTCGTGTCTTTCTAGGTTTTGTGGGAATGGCAATATCGTATGTAGACACCATGTTGATTGAAGTACCGTACTTTCTCAAAGCCTTTGGAGATGTACAAAGCACGATGACTTCAGTGCAAAGAATACTAGAATACTGCGGGCTCAAGCCTGAACTGGCCTATCATATCAAAGAAAAGCCACCACGTGACTGGCCTCACTATGGGGCTTTGACCTTCAGTCACGTGTCTCTGCAATATTACAGCGGCGGACCTCGGGTCTTGAAAGATGTTTCATTTAGCATCGAGCCTAGGCAGAAATTCGGCATCGTGGGGAGGACTGGCGCTGGCAAGTCGTCCATTGTAGCCTCGCTAATGCGCATGCCTGAGGCTACATTCGGGATACTCATTGATGATGTTGACATTCGCGGGCTCAATCTTCAGTCTACAAGAGAAGTTGTTTCAGTGATTCAGCAGAGTCCGGTGATGTTTTGCGGCTCCATCAGAAATAACCTCGACCCACTGGACATGTACACGGATGACGAGATCTGGATTGCTTTACATGACGCTCAACTTGGGTCTCTGGTGACGAGTTTAGATGGAAAACTTGAATATCATATCCAAGAGGGCGGCTCAAACTTTAGCGTTGGTGAACGACAGCTGTTTTCACTTGCGAGAGCGCTGCTGCACAAGAACAAGATTATTGTGATGGACGAGGCGACGGCTAATGTGGACCCACAGACGGATCACATGATCCAGACCACCATCCGAGACAAGTTCAAGGACTGCACCGTGCTCACCATTGCTCACCGACTCAGCACCATCATGGACTGTGACCGCATCATGGTGCTACACGATGGACAAGTGGTGGAGATGGGCACCCCTCAGGAGCTGATGGGAAAAGCTGACGGCTGGCTCGCTCAACTATGGCAACATTCACACTAATGGTATACCTGTGGCGATGTCAAACAGGATGCCCGGAGATGGATGCCTTTGGCGCTGATAAAAAAAAAGCTGACTGCTGGCCCACTTAACTATAGAAACAGTCACACTGATGGGATACCTGTGAAGATGTTCCACAGGTAGTCCATGAATATGGGCACCCCTCAGGCCGCTGATAGGAAAGATTGACGGATCGCTAGCTCTACTAAGGCAACATTCACACTAATGGGTTACCTGTGGCAATGTACCACAGGCAGTCTACTAAAGCAACGTTCAAACTAATGGGATACCTGTGGCGATATACCGCAGGCAGTCCATAAATTTGGGCACCACTCAGGCCGCTGATAATAAAAGTTGACGGCTCGCTTGGTCGACTTTGGGAGCCTTCACTGTGATGGAAAGTAAAAATGTTTTGGATCGGACAGTGAAAAGATTTACGCCACGTACAGCTCACTTATATATAGACTGAAAAATATCGGGGTCTTTTTTACGCTTGCGTCTCTTGGGAATAGGTATGTTGTCATACACCTTTTGCTTTTCATTACCGAGAAATACGCATGCATTTTTGCCAAAATTACAAACATTCACGCCGATGTACTTTCATTTAAGCGAAAGTAAAATCATTTGAACTAAAACGAAATACATTAACGAACTTTACATAATTGAGTGAACACAATTGCATTTTCTTCACATTCATTTACACTATTCGACAACCAGGAATAAAAAATCTATTTTCATTTGCGCGTTGATACATAACAATAACACAAACAAAATATCAATAATACGAGAACTCGCAATCAATACAGTGAACGAAACATTCATTAACATTTTTATTACAGCAAGTGCAAACAATAGTATTTTGTGAAAGTCATTTGCGTGCTTCTTACAAACGTTAGCGCCTCCGTACAAACAATAAGCCCTTTATGACAAACAATATCCTAAAATAATTATTCAATTATTATTAATTATTCAATTATAGGTAAATGTATTTGTATTAACCACGCACAGCTCGTTGATGAAAACAATTTTGGAGACATTTTCGCAGTCTACAAATGCCATGACTGGTCTAGCCATCAGATAAGTTCAACCTATCAGGCAAGTCTATATGCAAAACAAACAAGGAACTCGCGCAAACTAATCTCCTTTTTCTAGAAGTAAAGAAATCGTTTGGCAAAAAGTCATTTCCTTTCAGCGCCACAGTTTTGAACAATCTGACGTGTAACAGGAAAAACATCTTAATTTATCTCAGAATTTAAATACGGGCTACAGTTATATATTCTATTCGCTAATTAGAAATTTTTCATGTTTCATTTATTTAATTGATTGTATTGCACGAGGGCCACTTTTATTTTATCATCGTTATTACTAATATTTTTGTCGTTGTTGTTATTGTTAATTACTTCCAGGAAATTGGTGCGATCTCAATGTAATTAACATGGATAAAAGATCTTTGTTGATTCGGATCCATTGCTAAACGAATAAAAAGCCAGTTGTCACGATGGTATTCTGTTGTTAAACTCACCGTCTGATAAGCTTGGGGTCAGGTATCGGATAGCTTGGTAACCGCCTACCCAAGCGCACCCGAGAAGCATGTCACACGTTTCCCAGTAGGTACGCTCTACATAAGGGGATGGTGGGAGGGGCAAACTATCCCCGAATCCCGCGTTAAGTCGTGAGTTTGCAGGGATTCAAGAGAGCGTGCATGCATGCCAAAGGCCGGGTCACCAAGGGGAGCCCGGCGACGTCAAAAGCTATATGTAGCCAGCTGGTATGTCTGGCAACCAGACCAGCAAACCCGCCATGTGGCCAAGGCAGGCCCCACCCATCCTGTTTACCATCCCTTGACATTCCGAGCGCCCGCCTGAGAAACACTTATTCGCCTCGCCGTCATGGTGTAGAACAAGGTGTAAACACTATGTACGGCCACTGGTCTAACAGCACGCTTCTACTTCTATTAGAGCCTAAGTAAACAGCTGAGTACCCTTCCCGGACTTGCCAACGACGTTGCCAACGTGGGAATGTGCCGCTATGTAACCGGGCACTACATGTAACACAACACGCCAAGTGGGGAGTAGCAGCCTAAAAGGCCATAAATGCTTACCAGCCCGCGATTGAATGAGCATAGGGGCCCTTTCGCCCGCCCGTGACTGTTTAGGGGGTCAGGGCCTCAACCCCTTCCATTGAATGGGCGTAGGGCTTCGCTTGTACGCCCGCGCTTTTATGGCATAGAGCATCGCTTGCTCGCCCACAATTGTTAAGAGGGTATGGCCTCGCTTGCCCGCGCTAGGTTGTATGAGTGTCGGCCCTCGCCTTCCCGCCCGCGCTTCTTTGGGCATCGGGCATCGCGTTATCCGCCCTCGCTCATCTGGGCGTAGGGCGTACGCTTGCCCGCCCTTACTGCATGGGGTAAGGGCCTTATTTGCCTAGCCGCGATTTTATAGGCATACGGTATCGTTTGCCCGCCCGTCGTAGTATATGCGGATGATTTCTCTTGCCCGCCCGCGATTGCATGGGCGCACGGCCTCGCTCGTCGTCCGCCACTGATTGAATGAATAAGGGCCTCGATTGTCCGCCCGCGATAGACTGGGCGAAGGCTTGATTGCCAGTCCGTAATTAACCGGCGTGTAGGGGCCGCGCCGGCCCGTCCTCGCTTGACTGGGCTTAGGGTCTCGTTGCCCCCCCCCCCCTCGATTACTAGGCGTAGGGCCTTGCTGGCCCTCTCTTGTTTGCATTGGCGTAGGGCCTTGCTGGCCCTCTCTCGTTTGCATGGGCGTAGGGCCTTGCTGGCCCTCTCTCGTTTGCATGGGCGTAGGGCCGCGCTGGCCCTCTCTCGTTTGCATGGGCGTAGGGCCTTGCTGGCCCTCTCTCGTTTGCATGGGCGTAGGGCCGCGCTGGCCCTCTCTCGTTTGCATGGGCGTAGGGCCGCGCTGGCCCTCTCTCGTTTGCATGGGCGTAGGGCCTTGCTGGCCCTCTCTCGTTTGCATAGGCGTAGGGCCTTGCTGGCCCTCTCTCGTTTGCATGGGCGTAGGGCCTTGCTGGCCCTCTCTTGTTTGCATGGGCGTAGGGCCTTGCTGGCCCTCTCTCGTTTGCATGGGCTTAGGGCCGCGCTGGCCCTCTCTCGCTTGCATGGGCGTAGGGCCTTGCTGGCCCTCTCTCGTTTGCATGGGCGTAGGGCCTTGCTGGCCCTCTCTCGTTTGCATGGGCGTAGGGCCGCGCTGGCCCTCTCTCGCTTGCATGGGCGTAGGGCCGCGCTGGACCGCGCTCACTGGAAACACACATGCAAGAGTCTGACCTTGACTTTAGTCTGTGTATCCAATTGGCTACCCTAGCCTGGATCTAGTCGATACAATAACGCATAATTGGTACCCAGGCAGACAGTAAGGTAGGTAACGCGGACAGCAGCCACCGCCACCTAATATAGGTAACATCGTGCCACACTGTACTGACAAGGGAACCTGACCCTATAAACAGATCCAACGCCCCAGCATAGATGGACTGTACTACCGATGTCACCACCGTGTAATTCCATTGCTACAACATATCATCCCATCAAGTTGGCTGTCCGTTACTTCGTTAGCTCTTCCTAAAATAATACTGTCAATTACTGGCTAGTTCCACGCGGTGCTGGTGTTGTTGACATGGTTGCTGTTATCCACGACACTCGGCTATTTTGCTCGACTCAGCTTCGGTTCCCTGCCCACCCTAAGATATATATAGCATTCCACCAATTAATCAGCCGGAATCACCCGACATAAACGATAAAATAAGTTGAGCATAAGTTAACTTAGGTATAACTTACTTAGTACTCACGAATATCCGTTCTCCAAAGAGGAGCGAAGAACTCGATATTATAGTGTATAGCCGCCCAAAACCTTCCGTGTCAGTCTCCACAGAGCATGGGACGATTTAACTTTCTATTAGGACAGTCCCATGCAGTAAAATATAAAATTGTCCTGCCTGATATGGACTAGTGATATGGCATGCAAAGATAGATATTGATACATTCTTTACTGTATCAAAACGCCACAAGGCCACGCATTTGACTTATTACAATAAGAAATATTATTTCTTGGTTGTTTTTAGCTGAATGATTTGTTTATATGTATCTATATTTCGTGTTATAAATGTAGTTTTGTAGATTTTTAAAGATAAGGAGGGGAAGCAACAAAGTTTTGATGTTGACAAAGGGGGGTTGTACAGAAAACTCAAGTGGAGTGGCGCTGAATACCCCCCCCCCCCCCCCCTCGGCCATAAATAATTAGCACTCCGTTAGCAGCCTCCAACGCCGATGATTAGCTTCTCTGAAAACCTCCGGGGATAAGAACATGACCGGAACTGGTTAGCCTAGCGATGATTTCTGTTTTGTACACCTCTTACACGGTAAAAACACGCCAAAGTATCCCCGAATCCCGTGCTGAGTCATGAGTTTGCAGTGATTCAAGAGAGAGTGCAAACGTGCCACGGCTTGAATGGAAATGGGCCCAAGCGCGCGCGGTCATCCTCGATTTCAACTTATACTAAATTATGCTAATGTAGCATACATATTATATTCTGGAAATTATTGCCCGCCCAGAGCCTCCTCGTATCGATCGTCACAGCATTTTGGCTGGGCGTCACTGGAAGAATGATGTTTAGAGGCTCGGCTAGTAAACGTCGTAGACAAGAAAATCTAGCGATCTTCGTATAGATTTTCTGCTGATTTTCTTTTTAAAACAGCATAATAATGATGCATAGCTGCTTTCACTTTAATTATTTTATCATATCCTACTTTCCTGTTTCTCATATATAAAGGTGGTAAATGCAAAAAACAAACCTTTAATTGTGTAAAACAGAACAATATCATTGTTACACTACAGTTTATTGTCAAGCGTTGAGTTATATTGTACTTATTTGTCTGGTAAGTGAATTGGAAACGGCCTCAAGTTATCAACGATAATTATTGTTACGAATATAATATTACAGACGCTTGTGGTCTTCATGGAGGGTTGTCACGAGGGTGTCACGAGTGGTTGGCACGAGTGGCTGTCACAAGTGATTGTCATGAGTGGTTGTTGCGAGTGGTTGTCACGAGGGTGACACGAGGGTTGTCACGAGGGTTGTCACGAGTGGTTGTCACGAGTGGTTGTCACGAAGGTTGTCACGAGGGTTGTCACGAGTTGTTGTCACGAGGGTTGTCACGAGTGGTTGTCACGAGTGGTTGTCACGAGTGTGTCACGAGGGTTGTCACGAGTGGTTGTCACGAGGGTTGTCACGAGGGTTGTCACGAGGGGTTTTGTCACGAGGGTTGTCACGAGTGGTTGTCACGAGTGGTTGTCACGAGTGTTTTTTTCCAAGAGTAGTTTTGTCACTATTTTTTTATTATTTCCAGAGGGGTGTCCATCTCCGTTCTGTCTGTTTTGACATTGCCACAGGTATCCCGTTAATGTGAATGCTGCCATAGTTGAGCGAGCCAGCCATCAGCTTTTCCCATCAGTGCCTGAGGGGTGCCAATATTCATGGACTGCCTATGGAACATCGTCACAGGTATACCATTAGTCTGAATGTTGCCATAGTTGAGCGAGCCAGCCGTCAGCTTTTCCCATCAGCTCCTGAGGGGTGCCCATCTCCACCACTTGTCCATCGTGTAGCACCATGATGCAGTCACAGTCCATGATGGTGTTGAGTCGGTGAGCAATGGTGAGCACGGTGCAGTCCTTGAACTTGTCTCGGATGGTGGTCTGGATTATGTGATCCGTCTGTGGGTCCACATTAGCCGTCGCCTCGTCCATCACAATAATCTTGTTCTTGTGCAGCAGCGCTCTCGCAAGTGAAAACAGCTGTCGTTCACCAACGCTAAAGTTTGAGCCGCCCTCTTGAATATGATATTCAAGTTTTCCATCTAAACTCGTCACCAGAGACCCAAGTTGAGCGTCATGTAAAGCAATCCAGATCTCGTCATCCGTGTACATGTCCAGTGGGTCGAGGTTATTTCTGATGGAGCCGCAAAACATCACCGGACTCTGCTGAATCACTGAAACAACTTCTCTTGTAGACTGAAGATTGAGCCCGCGAATGTCAACATCATCAATGAGTATCCCGAATGTAGCTTCAGGCATGCGCATTAGCGAGGCTACAATGGACGACTTGCCAGCGCCAGTCCTCCCCACGATGCCGAATTTCTGCCGAGGCTCGATGCTAAATGAAACATCCTTCAAGACCCGAGGTCCGCCGCTATAATATTGCAGAGACACGTGACTGAAGGTCAAAGCCCCATAGTGAGGCCAGTCACGTGGTGGCTTTTCTTTGATATGATAGGCCAGTTCAGGCTTGAGCCCGCAGTATTCTAGTATTCTTTGCACTGAAGTCATCGTGCTTTGTAAATCTCCAAAGGCTTTGAGAAAGTACGGTACTTCAATCAACATGATGTCTACATACGATATTGCCATTCCCACAAAACCTAGAAAGACACGAATCAATTCATTGGTCCTTGCATCGGGCTTGAAAATGAAAATAATGATGGTGATGTTGGAACTTATGGTGATGATGATGGTCATGATGATGATGATGATAATGATGATGATGATGATGAAGATGATGATGATGATGATGATGAAGATGATGATGATGATGATGATGATGATGATGATGATGATGATGATGAAGTTGCTAATGATGGTCACTCTCTCTGTTTAAATGTACATACCCACAGACGTGGAAAGTAAGACGATGACGAGGCTGGAACCAAGCAGGAACATGATTCCAATGTTTAACACGCGCATCTGCAGCCAAAAGATCATTTGCCTCGCCGTGTAGCGTGTCCTAGAAAGGTTGTCCTGAAACCTAAAAGACAAAACAACTCTGAAATGGATAAACATCGTGATCGAATGCTCGACACAAATAGTCTGTAGCGTAGTTAGCGTCAAATTGGCGGCCCAATCGACAGTGTAACAAAGACCTGAGCAGCCTCCACCCCTAGAAACCTTTGCTAACCCACCTGAAGAAACTGGGGATTGATGTTGCTAACGTATGCATTAAGACGCAACCTTGTTTTGTTTACGTTCAAATGAAGGGTTTTCATTTTGAAGAGGCCAGTCCACATGTTTTCGTGCGTTCGCCCGGCAGTAAAAGAGTATCGGTCCCAAATTGTTCCACTCTGTCCCAAATTGTTCCACTCTGGCTAGAGTCTTCAATCTGTTCCGTTTTCATTTCTTTTTTGCGTTTACCTGTGGTAAATACCCGTACCCACAACAAAAGCGATGTAAACGGAACCGTGGGCACGAAGTCTAAACAGGATGTAATTTTCAACGTTACTAATTCATACCTGTACATCTTGTTGATGAATACGTCGCTGGCGCCGTGCAAATGGATAGTGTTCAGCCCCTCAAGAGTATTATCGATGTGGGAAAAGACAGGGGACCGGGCAAGTGATTCGAGCCTCGTAGATTCACAGAGAGCTCTTTGAAACCTTACTCCGTAATAAACAAATAGGAAAAGTGGAAGAATGACCACAATTGCAAGCCAATAGTTTGCAAATATAGGGACAATGGTATATACCACAATATCGAGTCCAACAACTAGAAAACTAAACTTCATAGGCAGCTCATTATCGATCCGACCGACATCGGCAGAAAAGCGATTGATTATTATTCCAGTAGGAGTTCTGTCAAAGAACTGGACAAGGGCGTGCAGCAGGGATTCTGCCATTTTGTTGTGATGTCTTGAGTTGCAGAGAAGAACGGTTATACACGCGGCAGCGACGAGAGTGTAGCGACAGATATCCGCTATGGCAGTCAGGAGTATGTAGGTGATGATGATCCAGTGCTGGTCGGGATTGGACCACGACAAGTGGGCCCACCGTGCAAGCACCCAGTTAGGGGCCACGCCCAAAACTGCAATAAACAAACACGCTTTGTGATTAGAGAGTCATGAGTTTTCCATGGGCCAAAGTTTTGAGAATTGAAGTTTGAAGATTTTTTATGGCCTTTGCATTAAGAGTGGATTACGGAAAAATTACAATGTGAACTAAAAGAAATGAAATAACCGACTATTCATTATATTATCAGCCAGGGGCGTAGCCAGGGGGTGGCCCAGGGGGCCCGGGCCCCCCCTTCTAGCAGCCAAAAATACAGTAAATGTATGAGTAATTATTTGAAATACGGGAGAAAATGCCTTCACCGGGCCTTTTGGTCCCCCTCCTGTTTATAATCCTGGCTACGCCGCTGTCAGAGCCTATTTTTTCTTTTAATTACCATTCTTTCATTTTTCCATCCAACCATACAACAGACCCCCTTTCTTTTCCGATACGCCCCTTTTTCTATTAGCCATCGACTGGAAAACCATTACATACTTGTCTTGAAACAAAATGGGTCATCCACCAACACCTCTGCCCCAGCTACACCTATCCTGTTATTGGCCCTTGAGTAAAAAAAATATTGATTACCTGGAGTGAGGCAAGCGAAGAGTCCAAGTAAGATAATGACCGGCACAGAGATTCCACCGCGAAGGTATGCCCAGTATGTACGCCACACGACTGTCCCAATATCCCTCTTTTCAGTTAACGTGGACATATTCTCCCCTCCTACAGCTTTCTTCGTTTTATCGCCACTATCGATGCCATCATTATCGCCCACCGCTACACATACATTATAATAACAATCAATATCATCATTATCTCCACCATAACCTTCACCACGAACATCATCACCGCCATCACTATCAAAATCAACATCATGACCATTGTCATCATCATCATCACCGCAATCACCATCCTTGCCCTTGTCTTGAGTCATTCTCCTTTCTTGAGTATCTATATATTCCTTGTAAATACTCTGCTTGACTATTTTTCCTCCCTCCATGATAACAACTTTATCGGCTTTCTCGATACAGCCTAAGTCATGTGTCACAAGAATACAAAGTTTGTCTCTTAGCAGCTCGCAAATGCACCGTTGAAAGACGCGTCTTCTCACTTTGAAATCCAGTGCGCTTAGAGGGTCATCTAGAACATAAATATCTGCATCCAGGTACAGCGCGCGTGCCAAACTGACACGAGCCCGCTGACCACCGCTCAGAGCAACACCGCGCTCGCCAATCTCTGACAAGTCGCCGTTAGGAAATGTCATTAAATCCACCGTGAGATCACATGCGTCAACAACCCTCTCGTATTTTGTAGCATCGTATTGGGCATTGAATGTTATATTCTCCTGAATTGTTCCTTGAAATATCCAGGGTACCTGTGGAACGTGGGCAATAGTTCCTCTTCTTTCTAAAAAGCCTACAAAGCCCGGCTCCAAACCACAAATGGTGGATAGAAGCGTGGATTTTCCTGAACCAACTGGACCTACCACAACGACAAGACAAGAGCCAGACACGTCAAGTTCGATGTCTTGGAGAATCTTTAAATCGCCCGCGTAACTGGTGATGCCTTTCTGTGAAACACGAATAACCGGTAACTTGACTTTTTCGAAATCTTGATAACCCTTTCCATTGAAGCTCTCGATGTTAAGGGGATTCGGATTCATTGACTGGTTGTCATCTTCGACTCTATCATCGATTAAAAAGGCTTCGATCCTCCACATGGAAACTACACTATCTGTCACCTTTTGCATTGCAAAAGCATAGATGTAATTTGCAACCATTCTCAGATGGCTAAAGTAGGCAAACACCGTGAAGATGACGGCCTGGTCTAAACGTCTGTCGGTGAAGATGTAGCAGAGCATAACGCACAGTGTTGGGATGGTGGAGCAGTAGAACGCCTCAAAGAGTGCAGTAAGGCTGTACTTTTTGGCTAGAAGGTGCATCTCAGATCTACAGATAAGCAATTGAGTTATTTTCAGCGCCACGCGACAGCTAAGACATTTAGGGTGTGTTCATATGAAGGAGGGAACCCCTAGGTAGCAGTTTGATATTTGAGGGGTATTCACATGATGGAGGGGGCGGCTTCTGAGGGTTGTTTGGTTCACGCGAGGTAGGTTATGCCCTTAGAATAGGGTCCCCCAGCCGCTAGGGCGGTCTTGCTCATATAAACGCAATTACAAAAGGTTATCGGTTATCCTTCCTGAAATAAAAGGGGGGAGCTTGATGTATCTGATTGTCCATCAATCTGGCTTGGCGAATCCCCTTTGAGAGTTAGCCCTCGCTGCTAGGCACAGCCAAATAGTCCATGCAGACGGCGTATTCATACCTATCAGAGGGGGTGGGGCTTATGGATATGGGCACACTTATCAATCAGTATGCGGAATACACTTTTTTTTTAATAAGGCGATCTCCGAAATGTAGTTAAATCACGGGAATTAGGATACTTTGTCAGCGATGTCTTTATAGCGGAGCTAAGCGCGGGCGCAGGCCGCGCGCGTAGCCCCATAGGCATAGAAATATGGTATAGGTATGCGACTTGGTTTTTGTGGTCATCGCGCGGGTACCCTGTGGTGTCACTCGCCAGCCAGCCAGCCAGTCAGTCAGCCGCGCGACTCCCAGGCCCCCACTCGACCCCGAAATGGCGACTAAATACAAGCACGGAGCAAGGGAAAAAGTTCTTGTCGATTATGCGATAATTATTTATTTTGCCTCAAATTTTGTGACTTAAGGATAAAGTCAACTAGAGGAGATCTACTAACATTCATTCACGCCAAGATTTACCTGGTTTTAGCTAGTAAATTTAAGCAAGTAACAGTTCACATTAAAAAGCGAACAGAACCACAAGAAAGCGACCCAAAAAAAAAAAAAAAAGAATGCAAGGTGAGTTTTGGACGACGATTTGTATTGTCTATTGAGGATATAAAAGTTATTAGGCTTTTTGTTGTCCTTTTTGTATGCTTTGAGAATGCGAGTACTTAACTTAGTAATCAAATTATTTGAGCATAACAGGTTTTGTTTTGACATTCTTCGTTTTATCTATATTCTTGATTTTGTTGAATAAAATACGATACAACAAAAACTGGAATTCGTCTTTAATAAGACTTCTTCAGGGCAGATTGATTGTGTTGAGATATTTCATTAAGGCTAACCAATATCGTGTTGCATTTGTCAAATACTGCTAAAGAAGACCGTTCTTGTCTTTATATCCTGTGCTCTTTGTCCTAAGAAGATACATATCCTTAGAAGATACAGCAGCTTTTTCAACTTACATGATAAATTTTCCTTACCGAGGATAAAAAAAACCCTATTTTCAATATGTATTGTTGTTATTGTCTGCATCTTGCATCTCATGTGTTTATTTTTTTTCAAATAGTTGTGGAAAATTAGTTAGATTATAAATGGCTTGATAAAAAGATTGTTTTGAAAGAAATAATAAATAATTGTTTTCACTCTTTTATGTACCAGGAACTACCTGAGGGCCAAGATGAATGCTAAAGACTGGAAGACATGAGAATTAAAAATCTTGAAGAGAACAGTAGAATGTTCTTATTCACTAGTCATTTGATACCCCCACACCCATGGTCCCAGGGAAGGGTGGGGGATTAAACTTTAATAAAAGCCTGTTTCCAAGTTAAGAGTCAAAAACAGTCAATACCACCACCCCTTTTGAAATATTCTGGTTAAAAAGTGGTCTAAAATCATATCTCAATCATATCTCGTGTCACAACATTGGCCGTAACTAGGCAGGTTTTGAACAATGGAATCGAGCTTTGTTTTACTCCCTTCCTATGCTCCCTGTGCTTAAAAAAAGCCCGATCCTTGGAAACGCCGTGACACTTATATAGTACCAGAATGTGGGGAAGTTGATTACCCCTACTATGAGCCCCTGGTTTTTCTGGTGTTGGTAGGTTTGAAGTCCGGGTGGGGAATAATACTTTTGTTTGTTCGTATGTCCCTCGTTTTGCCCAGATTTCGCGGGTATTGGTGCTTACTTTCTTATCTTGTGCACAGCTTGATAATAGGGCTTCTCCCACGCGTGCATCTTGATGGTGCGAATACCCCGGATGATCTGACTGATGAGCGTGATGCGCGTGTCCGTCACGGGAACTGTCCTGGCACGGTAATACTGAGACGCCTTGATGACCAGGCTCTTAGGATAGAAACGGATACGCTACTAGGTTATATACAGCTCAGTACAACACAGCTCAACACAGCACGGCACAATATTACCCTGCACCGCACGACACGACACAGCACAACACGACAATTGTACGACACGACACAGCGCAGCACGACACAGCAAGTCACGACACAGCACGACACAGCACAGCACGACACAGCACGACACAGCGCAGCACGACACAGCACAGCACGACACAGCGCAGCACGACACGTCACGACACAGCACGGCGCGACACAGCACAGCACGACACAGTACAGCACGACACAGCACAGCGCGGCACAGCACGACACAGCACAGCGCGGCACAGCACAGCACGACACAGTACAGCACGACACAGCACGACACAGTACAGCACGACACAGCACGACACAGCACAGCGCGGCACAGCACAGCACGACACAGTACAGCACGACACAGCACAGCGCGGCACAGCACGACACAGCACAGCGCGGCACAGCACAGCACGACAGGACACGACACGACACAGCACCACACAGTACAGCAAGACACAGTACAGCACTACACAGCACGACACACGGCACAGCACGACACGACACAGCACGACACAACATGGCACAGCACGGCACAGCAAGACACAGCACGACACAGCACAGCACGACACAGTACAGCACGACACAGCACGTCACGACACGGAGTGCAAGTACAGTGAAACACAACAACTGGCTGCTTAACTCACTTGTAAAATAATAAAAACCGCTGTTGCGATCACACCCATCATCGCCGGCCAACCTGCAACCCATACCAAGACCGAAATAATCATCAACATGCAAACAGGCGCTCCAATCACTGCTGGAAGGTGAGAAAACCCCTCCTTGAACGACTCGATGTCGGTGCCAAACAGAGTTGCCACGTGACCGGAAGTGACGTGTCGGCTGCTCCGGCGAATCATCTAAGAGAACAAATAATAATAATAATAATGACGACGACGATAATGATGATGATGATAAAACATTTTATTGAGGCTAGCGCCGAATATCAAAAGATACAATACAAATGGCCCTTAAATTAATACAATTGAACAACATTTAAGTCACAGGAAAATTTCTAACTACTGAGTCTGCATGACTGAAGTCTGAGGTTGAATTCAGGTAGGTTCAGGACAGGCTGAATTTAAAAAAAAAACGGACCAAAAAACAGACACCTTTTCACCCTATTTTGAGTTTTTACCGCCCGTCAAAGTCAAACAACCGCTGCACCTAGTCAGCGGTATCTATGCTTTCCAACAGAGCTTTGCGGTCCTATCTCTAATCCCTCGCTGTGCTAATTCCAGCACAAGTTGATGGTTGCTTGATTTTTATGCTATGAGCATATTGGGAGCTAGAGCGTCCTAGGACATCATTAAGTTTATTGGGACATAATTGAGTGATGTGCTTATGGATATTTGCAAGCATTAAGTTTATTGGGACAGAATTGAGTGCTGTGCTTATGGATATTTGCAAGCAAAGGTGGATTCATGGGGATTTTTTCTTGTTTGGCTTTGCCTGGAAAATAATTTCCTAACGAATCTCCACAGCTCTCCTAAATACTTTTCTTTTTTGAAACCAAAATGATTCTAAAATTTACACTGGTATTCTGGGTCTTAATGACCTGAAATCGATTTATGTGACAAAGACCGTCTGTTTTTTTAAAAAAAAAAACATAGTACGCTTGTTACCGTTGTTCATGTTACCCACGCCACTAGTGTGCCTAGTCTGTGTGTTATCTAGAACCTTAGTACGCTTGTTACCGTTGTTCATGTTACACGAGCCACTAGTGTGCCTAGTCTGTGTGTTATCTAGAACCTTAGTACGCTTGTTACCGTTGTTCATGTTACCCACGCCACTAGTGTGCCTAGTCTGTGTGTTACATAGAACCTTAGTACGCTTGTTACCGTTGTTCATGTTAGCCACGCCACTAGTGTGCCTAGTCTGTGTGTTATCTAGAACCTTAGTACGCTTGTTACCGTTGTTCATGTTACCCACGCCACTAGTGTGCCTAGTCTGTGTGTTACATAGAACCTTAGTACGCTTGTTACCGTTGTTCATGTTACCCACGCCACTAGTGTGCCTAGTCTGTGTGTTATATAGAACCTTAGTACGCTTGTTACCGTTGTTCATGTTACCCACGATACTAGTGTGCCTAGTCTGTGTGTTATCTAGTACCTTTATAAACTTTTTTGGTCGAGGTTACTTCTCAAAGCCGGTACTGGCCGGTTGAGGGGTCAATGTGTTGAGTAAAACAATATTTTCTCCTACCTTTCTATACACCATCCCTGAAATTGCTGACATGGTTCTGATTGTAAGTCGATTTGTCAGTGCGTCTCTATGGCAAATGAACACCGTTCTCATCCAAGCAGTAACACACATTCCTACCACCAAGAGCGAGGCTGTAGTCTTACTAGGCAAAGGAAGGGACAACTCCAACAACAAGCAGTACAGCAAGAATGGAACTGCACACAGCGAAATCGAATACAAAAACTGGAGCAAAATTATTGGCTCGAACTCCCGAAGTGGAAACAAACGAAATACGGCGTTCCATATACTTGTCTTCCTCTGGTGAATTTTGGCGCTAGCTTTTTCACTCTGCCAACAGTGTTCAAGTCTCTTGGTTAAATTCTCGCATTGATAGTCCACACCGTCCAATACGGGCAAGTCAATAATGTCTAATTGTCGCTCGTTCCCCTTATCTATAGCCTGACTGAGCCATGAGAACATCAGCCGGGAGAAAAACCCTGGACAAGTAGTGTTTTCAGACATCTCAGCATTCAAATCATGGGGGCAGGCCAACACTACTAGTCACAGCTCCTAGTCTTTTAGGTACTCCAACAACTTCTGGATATATGTTTGGCTGCCTGGGGAGAGAAGCGTAAAACAGGTTAAAGCCGCATTGTCACCAGTTTACTTCCGGTTGATTACGTAACAATATCCGATGATTTTTAACGGAAAACGCGAAAAATATTTCAAATATTGAAAGCAGTTCGTCTATTGGAGGTTTCTTTGAGGATGTGATTGATAATTTAGAGCGGATGGCCTGTTAAATATTGCGGATTCTAATAGATTCTTTTGTCTTTTAACGGTTGAGGTTTCCGTCGGACCTCCGGAAGTAAACTGGTGATAATGCGGCTTAAACGCCAAATGGAATGATGTCTTGCGATGAGACAGAGAACAGTATTATCACAGGTAGCCCAGGCAATGGTTTCGAAGCTTGTTGGTAGCTTGGAATCGGCAGTTATTCTTAGAGGTAAAACGAGTGGATTGAAGTAGCGATTTTTTGTTAAACATTGCCAATAAAATTGCCTTAAAACTTAGAACATGCCTTGTTTTTGTTATATTTATGTGTAATATACGATTTTGGGGGGTTTTCGTAAATGAATATATGACTTCTCTCCCCCTACTAAAGAAAGAAACAAGGTTGGAGGCGCCATTTTCGGTAGAACTCGAATACCGTCGAAATTCGCGAGGAAAATACAAAAACGAAATATTTTTATCTCGCAGACCTATGCCAGGGTACACTTACATTCGATATGTGGCAAAACATCCGAGCTAAATCATTTTCCCTGGCCGCTAGCCATTTTTTAAAACGAGTAAGCAGCGATTTGAATCCTTGACCGGCGCCGTTGGACAATTAGGTACGCTCGGCTGAACACGGAGCGAAGCAAACTATTATTAGCCTGCGAGGTGGAAAGTCTGCAAGGCTGCCATCGGCGCATAGTAATCTGTTATATAAATTAAACAAAAGTAAGAGATAACAGATTACTTACCTTGCTTCGAAAACTGATAGTTCTGAATTTTAGACCACGAAAAATTATGAAATCCGTATCGAATGCGCCGGTGACAGCCTCGCGCTATAAGCTGTTTGCTTCGCTCCGTGTTCAGCCGAGCGTACCTAATTGTCCAACGGCATCAAATGTAAGTGGCCCTTCATCACATGAAGGGCCACTTATGCGTACGAGCAGAGGACATGCTGATGAGGGTCATAATAATAATAATGATAGTGATAATGCTAATGCTAATGATGATGATGATGATGATAATAATGATAATAATAATAATAATAATAATGATAATGATAATAATGATGATAATAATAATGATAATAATAATAATGATAATAATAATGATAATGATAATAATGATCATGATGGGGATGGTGATGGGGATTAGAAGCAGCACTGAGTCCCGTAAAGTGACAGTGTCGTTGGGAACCACCCAATTGTATCCCTTTTGAGCATATGATGTAATCATAAGATTTACCACTATTACAAACAGTATAGAGGATAAAAATAGCCATTTGTATTGTATGATTCTTTTTCCTAAAGACCTTCCTGAATTTCCATTGTCTGAAAGTGGCAGAAACTCCACGTTTGGATTTCCGTGAGTTTTTACTCTTGCAATATAAAGATCCCTGAGTTTCCAATGACTTTGCTAGAGAGTATGTAAAATTTCTCTAGAGTGATACATTTTTGATATTGAGAAAGCTGTACCCTATATGCTGTTATTCTTTTGTATGTTGTCATGCCATCAAATTATTATGCTATTCCTGGCTTTCATATTTATTGCAAAATCAACACAAACATAGATCTCCGTCTACTTTCAAGAAATGTGTTCTTCAAGATATATATAGGTAATCAACGAATAACTTTAGTTTAAGACTATTTTGGAAACCTGCAAACTATTTTGCTTTAAAATAGGGAATAAATTAAATCATTTTGGTTCGTTCGTGCACATTCAAGTCGAAGAGTTTGTGACAACGTGGCGGTGTAGCTTTTTGAAATGTATTTCTTGACGGATTTAATTCGACCTTTTGAAGTTAATTTTGACCGAACTTTTTTTACTTTCGTTCGAGCCATGTTAATCGCTATCTGAAAGTTCAGACATTGAAGAAGAAATTCAGGGGCCGGCACCTCGGAAATTCTCACAGGTAAATTGTGTCACCATTTTGCTGGAATTTCAATAGTTCTTTATGGTTTTGTATGGAAAGTGTGCGAGATTTATCGGCCGAAAACATAGCGATTTTGACCGAACCAAATGTTGTTCTTTTATGTTAAAAACAACTTGATTGCAATCTTAATAAACTGTTCTTTCGATTTAATGGTCGGCAAAATGTGCACGACATGTTGATATTGATATATTTCATGGATAAAGTGAAATTCCTATACAATCCAGCGTATTTTCCTTGCTCTTGCGGCCGCCATTTTAAAATACAATAATTTAGGGCGCGCGTGACCTCACATTACCTAGATTTATGCTAATGCCTAGATATTACTCCTCTAGAATTTCACTAGTCTCCACTTCCCCTAGGTTTATCCTTCATCTTCCCGATGTAGATGTTATAAAGACCCACTGACTTGTTCTATTTTCTTTCAGTGATTAATTATTATCTGGGATGCAAGTTTTACTGTAGCATCGACACGAGCTATATCGAGTGAAATATGCATACTTACATATATTTAAATAAAGTACCCTCATAGCTTAATGTATTTTATTCGGCTAAATGTGTTACCATATTATGTTCGTTTTTCAGATAATAAAACGTACTATAACACACAATATATACAGTTTACCCGAAAACTATTAATTAATATGCCTTAGATAAATACTTTTGCAAGTAACTGTTGTGAGGTATTGTGCGTTCATTAATACTCACGGCAAATCTTCAAACAACCCACAACACAGTCACAGGATGCTCCTTTTATGTAATGATGCTTGCTGTAATGTCGAATAAAGCTATACCCTTGATGGTTCGTGTGCGTGTGAATCAATACGGTAGAATGCACTCACGTGTCTCAGCTCACTTAGTAATTAGTTAGTATAAACGTTCCATTAACCGGATTCCATACACCGGGGGGGGGGGGGGGGGGGGGGTGGTTGATGACTCATAAAATGCGTTAAAAGTGAAACAGGGGGCTCCGCTTTTAGGCAGTGCCTAAATATATCTAGTAGCGTTAGAATGAAAAATACACCTCAATGCAAAGCATCATAGTTAGGATTATTTTAGAATGCCGGATTGTCGAATGTTAAAACGTTTTGGTTGAAGACGTACTATTATGGCAAGAGCTCTCAGGACATTAGTTAGTATAACTCAACAAAGTTGGAGTCGGACACTTTGTGAAGGTTTATTGGGAAATTTATCTTTTACCCAAAAATAAGAAACCGGCCATTAAAAAGACTCTGTCAGCCGTCATTGTGTCATCCTAGCAAAGTACCAAGTGTGAAAAGGCATCCATTTCCATCGGCGGATTTGGGGGAGCCAATGGAGGGTGGCGTAAGGGTTTTCGGTGATGCGGTTTTGCCTTAAATCTGGCGCGGTTTTTCGTATTTTACTTCGCGGTATTGCGGTTTCTCTAGATTGCGCAGTTTACGGTTATTGGCTTATTTTGACGTTTTTGCGGTTTTTGGTGTTTTTCTGTGCGTTTTTCGCACCCCCCTTACGCCCCCCTCACAAAGAGATATTTTCGATTGAATTTGGTAAATAAAGTATTAAACTTTGTTTTTAGATGGTTATATCGAGATTTTAGCCAATTATATATGCCTTCTTGATGAAAACATTAACAAAGGTGGGACTGACAAGAGCTCTTCAAAGTTCGAAAGTTTTTACACCTCGCATGTATAACATTTTTCACTAATTTACACGAAAAAAACAAGAGTCCAAGAAGTGTATAGAAGTGTAACAATTATAACGCAAAGATCTCTCCTTGCGATTTATCTTGCCTATCGCAACAAACAAAATCAAAGGAAAGAGCCAGATTTTGAAATTCTTCGTTCTATCTACTTTTTAAATTGCGTTGGAATATGAAATAAAGACTTTATTTGATATATGTCGGGAGGACGTGAGAACGAAAAAAAGATATCATGTTAGTACCCCCCTCTCCTCCCCCCTGCGAATAAGGAACCAAAATCGACACACACGCATGAGCTGTCCCGGGATCAACAACTAAAAACAGCCCTGATCTGGATCATGTTTTAGTGGTAGGATCCCAAACATAAAAGGTAGGCTAAATGTCGAAACAATACCCTGGGTACCAGAGGCTCCAAGCTTCAGGCGCGTACACAGGGGGGTGCGCGTGCACTCCCTTTGGCGATCAAAAGGTGCGTCATTTCTTATAGAGGAATCTTTAAATACCATGCTTTTTCCATATGATATCTATGACTGCACCCCCCCTCCCCCTTTAGCCAATCGAGGATACGCGCCTGAGCTTCACAGCCGCGAAGCCTCAAGTTATTGTCGCCGCTCCACGGCTCTTTAAAGTGAAGCACGGAGCCTCTGTTAACCAGGCATAAACATAAATACAGTAAGATAACCAGTTCCGTATCACTTCGTATTAAAATTGATTGGGTCCAGTGCGCATGATTTTTTCTAAGACGACTAAAAATTTACTTATGCATATAATATGCACAGAAAAGACAACAAATTTTCAAGTTTTATTGATTTATATGGTATTTTCTGTTTGCACATAGTGGGAGTAGTTCCGTAGCAGCGGGCATAGTCCCGTATCACTCAAAAATTCTGTCGTCTGGTACGAGTTTTTTTCATTTGAGAATAAATAAAAAATATTTACTGAATAACATATCACATCCCTTCCTTTTTGCTCTTTATTGATCTATAAAATAGGTTTTAACTTCGCAATGCAGCAGGTTAACAAACCAACAATCTCCAAAGGGCTTTCGCACGCGTGTCGGTAAACAAATCAATATTGCAAGAAACAAAACGGTCTGATTCTTCCAAAATAAATGCCACAATCCACACAAATACAGAAATGGCAAAATAGACAAAATGTAAAGATAAAGGTTAGCCTAGAATTGGGTGATTCATTTTGATAATTTTCGTGCACGAGAGCCCAACAAAAAGCCGTTTTTTTATTTACAAGAACAAAATGTGAATGATATACGGCTATGGGCACCTCGCGAGCTATAGTTCCTTTTTCCCAATTTTTTTCCCTCTGCACTTCTTGACTTCGTTCGCTACCTGTTTTTATCCTTTTAGCTGCTTCTCATAGCTAATGATTACAATTCTACATGTAGGATGGTGTCCTGGTATCTGTTAAGTTATCTAATGTTAAGTTATCTAAATGTTATTTAAATATTGAACGGGAAGACGTCGGGGAAACAGCGAGTTTGGAGTTCATTCAAGATGCATTAGGCTGACTCCTAAAAAGTTCTTTTTCTTTTCAATACGGTGAGATGAAAAACTTAGGCATTCTCAGTCTATGTTATGTATTTAAATACAAGAAGGCCTTTATTTTTCTTTGATTTACAATATTTTTAGATGATGAATGAACTTCAATTCTTCACGCAAATGTTCAGAAATCATGTCACTCAAAAAACCCTTGTCACCGGAATAAGATTTACTTCATTATGGAGACTTGAAATCTTTTATTTGTGAAATACCTGTCTTAATAACCACAATATCGGTGTGAATATAATGGTATTAAGTTCTGGATGTATCTTTTTCATTAAAAGGGAATTGGAAGAGAATTGTGTGTTGTAAACACAGATTTATGATTGATTGTTGTTTTCCATCTCCATGTAAACAGGCCCTAATGGGGAACTATAGAAAGACTCAAGTTGTTGCAGGCGTAAAGAAGACAAGCGATAGGTCACTCGCGCGTTAACAGATCATAAAGAGAGCGAGTTGTCAATTTCGCTCAGAACCGTCAATGTTAATGCGATTGCTCTAGATTTTTACAAAAGACGACCCAATGTATGGGAGTGCACATATTTGAAAATTGTTGAATAATTAGTATTAGCACGCAATAATTTATTAGCACATAAAAAGTCGAACAAAATTTTTGAACTTATTTGAGACTGACACAAAATTGAGCGTTAGGTTTTTGACGAGATTACCAGAATCGGCGAAACAGCCTCTTTGAAGGCAGTGCCGAACCAGGCCTCAAAATACTGTTCTCATCCTCAATAATTATTCAGCAGGACGCCAGCAAACCAAATTACTTAAATTTGGTTACATGATAATACTTGAAACCTGGTCTAGTCCAGTGTCTTAAAGACGGGGAGGGTATTGAATTTAGCAGCGAAGAGCTGGGGGTGAAGTACTAGGACTGGAACAAAATTAATTCAGTTCAGGGACAACAATCCAGTCCCAGTCTGAATTGAACTGAACTGAACTGAATTAATTTTGTTCCAGTCCTCGGACTTAATTCACTACTCACAAACAGCACTTTATTTTGTCCTCACCTTAATAATTGATCAAGTTACAATAGGTAGGTTATAGAACCTACAACTAGAAGTAAATAATAGTAATATTGCAGCTACCACTTATGTTTACAGGGCCATTGGGTGCATCATAAGACCAGCCAAGATCTGGTATAAAGTTCGAGCGGGGTATCGGTTACCTTAAAATGAAAACAAATTAATTTCCAATTAGCATTGCAACTTAACATCGCTTTAATGTTCTGTGTTTTTAAATGCCATGTAATAACGGTGCTGTTTTAGAGCGCTACCGTAACCCAAATCGCTGATTCGAGTAGTTTACTCGAGCAACACAAAGTGGTACAAAATGAAATAAATAAAAAAATACCTTGTTTATCTGCAACTTCTTGGATGAATTTTCCGATCCAGAAAGTAAGGGAAGGAGCCGACATAGATTCCCATGCGTTGTCGAGGTTTTCAAGATCGGATAGTCTTATATAAAAGATTGTTGACTCCTTTGCGGTTATTTTGTTCACTCTGTTAGCACACCAGTTTTCAAACATGTTGACACACCACTTCTTCTTGTGTCTTGTCGTTGGGTAAATACTAAATGTTAGTCTGCGTAGTGGCTCAAGGGAAACGGACGGGGGGGAGAGTAAGGCTGTCCCAAAGATGCTCCAAATTTCTTAAAAAGATGCTCAAAAATACAAAAAAGTTGCCAAAAGTTGCTCCAAAAATTGCAAAAGTTGCCAAAAAGATGCTCAAAAAATGGAATGAGAATTATTGAAAAATTGTCCCTGTAAAAATCTGCCAACAAACTTACTACATTTTTCAAAGTTGCAGAGAGAATGCTGCTTAACAATTCTTTTCAACACTAAAAAAACATTGATTGGACATTTAATCTAAATATGTAATATGCAATATAATATGTATATAAATTATGATGCAATTAAAGAGGCTTCATGAAAAAACGAAACGACTTAGTTCACAGTGCAACTTAAACATGTGAGTTTTATAACAACATGGCTGATAGCCAAAGCACATGCAGGCTAGTGAGGCAACACTCCCTTGTTGCCATTATATCTGAGCATCACAGACACTTCAAACTCCCTTGTTGCCATTATATCTGAGCATCACAGACACGTCAAGTGTCTTCTGTAGTGCACTGTTCTGCTGTCGGCTAAAAGCATTTTGTAGGAGACTGAATACTCTCTCTGCTGCTACCGAGCTTGGTTGGATAAGTAAGATCTTCTTCGTAGCTGCTGACCAGTTAGAAAGAGTATCCACATGATCTGCCCACCAAGATACTTTCTCTTCCTCTGTGGAGCAAACTACTCCATCTGCAGCGGCCAAGTAGCTTGGTAACTCTTCAACCAGAGAAGCAACCTCATCATTGGTTAAAACTTCAATCTTGACAAGTCGCTGTTGGACTTTATATTGCTGATCAACATAATCTTAATAAGATAGCTAAGGCCTCGCCAAGTCTTGTACTCCCATAAAAGATAACAGAGAACCCATTTGAGGCAGAGATTTCAGTCTTTATCAGCATCTTCTCTTTCTCTGATATTAAAGGGATGAACTCTGATAGATGGGATCGAGTGGTCAATCGATGGCCATACTTTTCAAGAAAAGGTCTAAGAACATCAATTTTTGCAAGAGGGATCCCAGCTTTGAGCAATTTCTCTACCAGCTCGTAGCGATAGAGGCGCATTTCCTCTGGAAGAGTGGAACCTTGAATGGTGCTATGTTTGGACAAAAGTTTCTTTTAAGAAACATTAAAATGTTCTGATCCTTCGCTTGGTCCTTCTCAAGAGTAGCTTTAGACCTTAGATGCTTTTGCGAAGTAACATGCTTTTTTAGAGAGCTCTTTTTCTTTGATAACGTCTCTTTACAGGCTTCGCACCTAAGTTTCCCAGATTGAGCAACCAAATGTTCATTCTGCCAAGTCGGCACTTCAGGCCCTGACGTTCCACGGACAGTCTTCTTCCCGGCAAGGTTGTCTGGGAATTATCTTTCTCGAGAAATTATTGCTTTCTGAGGTGTACTTAGCTTAGCTCCAGCTGTTCCAGCTATTGTTAGGAGGTTGGATTCTATAATAAGTTCATCGTCACTCGAGGATTCCGCCATTTTGAATAATAATAGGGAAGAACGCTGACCATCAAAACTGCATGTTCGTCAAACCACAGGTTCAATCAATCAATCAAGTTTATTTCACCAAATAATAGTATAATGATAATAATGCAAAAAAAATAGTGATGATAAGGATTCTACTAAAAGCACAATGCTTATGAGGTGTAGACCCCTGTCGCAGACTTAGTAGCGTCTCTACTGAAATATATATTAATGTTCTTGATTTGACTAAGGAATCCTTATTATTAAATTTACATGTGGCTGATTTGATGAAATAAAGTAGAATCATATCTATAAATCAATAGCTGCTTTTTGAGAAAGAATATTGTCCTTTACAATCTGTTTGAACATATTTACTGATCTGCATTGTTTTGCTTGAGAAGTGAGGTTGCTCCAGATTTTTGGACCCCTGTACGAAATTGAAAATTGGACCCGTCTTGTTTTTCTAAGAGTTGTGCGATAGTTGCATGAAGCTCTCATGTTATAGCTGTGGATTGTATTATTTCTTTTAAAAAAGCTATCAAAAGTCCCCGGTAAATGATTATTGTCGAATTTATACATGAATAATGCAGTTTTAAGGGTGTTAATGTCATAGACCGTAAGAAGCCTTTCTTGTTTGAAAAGGGCTCAGTGTGACTGAGGTAATGAGAATTTGTTATTATTCTAACACACCTTTTTTGCAAAAGGAATATTCGTTTTAAACTTGTGTCATAATTACTTGCCCAGTTGATGTTTCCATAGTGTGAGTATGGATGAACTAATGTAAAATATAAAGTTTTTAGGCTAAATTTAGGCAAATAAAAGCGAAGTTTATTCATTATTCCAACATTTTTAGTGATTTTAGTTCTTACATGGTTGATGTGCGACTTCCAATTTAATTGACTATCAATGATGAGTCCTAAGAATTTAGTTTCATTTACCATCTGGATTGGTTTGTTGTTTATCTCTATTTTGGTTGTATGTTTCGTCTTTCTTTTGCTGTTTCTGAATATTATATAGTTTTTTTTAGTGTTAAGTGATAATTTATTTGTCTTAAACCATTCTGTTAGTTTAAATAGCTCGGAGTTTAAAATTTCATCCATGTCCTCAGCAGATTTCGATTTGAAAATTAAGTTTGTGTCATCAGCAAAAAGAGTAAACGAAAACAGTTCCGTGGCATTAGGGACATCATTAATGTATATTAGAAATAGTAAGGGCCCAAAAATGGAACTCTGGGGAACACCACAGGTTATATCATATTCTTCTGACTTTGTATCTTTATAATTAACAAATTGTTTTCGGCTTGAAAGATAATTTTGGAACCAAAAGAGTGGAATTCCTCTTATACCATAAAATTGCAGTTTTTGAAGAAGGATATTGTGGTTTATGGTATCAAATGCCTTTGACAAGTCTAAGAAAATGCCTATAGTAAATATTGTAGCCCTTATCAATAGAAGAGGATATCTTTTCTATAAAGTCACAAACTGCCATAACTGTTGAATGTTTGTCTAAATCCATACTGGTTATTATTTAGAATGTTATATTTGTTAATGAATGAGATAAGTTGATTGTATATTGCTCTTTCATAAATTTTTGAGGAGCATGGAAGTATAGAAATTGGTCTATAGTTACTGATAAATTACCAGATAAATTTTGAGTTTATCTGTCACTATACCGGCCATAATAGATTGTTTTATTAAGGTACTGAGAGGATTTGATAGTATTGAAATAGCTGCTTTGATAACCCTTATATTAATCTCATCAAATCCACAACTGTTTTTATTTTTTAGAGAAAGTCTTATTTCTTTTATTTCATCAGGCGTGGTAAGACGGAAGAGCAAACTATTGCTATAGTTACCCTTTAAGTATGATTTTCTATCAATGTTCGTATTTTCAATATTTTTTTTTAATGTTTGGCCCTATATTTGTAAAATAATCAGCAAATTTATCAGGTTGACCAATGACCATTCGCATTGTCACCAGTTACTTCCGGAGGTCCGACGGAAACCTTTACCGTTAAAAGACAAAACAGTATATTAAAATCTGAGATATTAAACAGACCATCCGCTCTGGATTATCAATCACGTCCTCAAAGAAACTTTCACAACAACACACTGCTTTCAATATTTTGAAATATTTTTCGCGTTTTCCGTTAAAAATTATCCGAGATTGTTACGTAATCGACCGGAAGTAACTTGGTGACAATGCGGCTTTAAAAATCGCAAATAGTTCGATACCAATAACAAGAAAAATCAAACAAAAAAAGGCACATTTGAGGTGAATATATCCCTAAAAACCGAAAAACAGCATAGTTGCTCTCATTTTAAAAATATGCCGGGAAAGGGAAAAGTTGCCGCAAATCCTAAAAGTTGCCGAGCATCTTTGGGACAGCCCTAGGGGAGAGGCGGCGAGAGAAGAAAAAGGGAGCGCGGCCGAGTCCCCCCAGTCCCCCCTCGGCCTCTCCCCCTCCCTCTTTCCTTGAGCCGATACGCGAGCTAGCTAAAAGTTGGTGTATTAGGGGCAGTTCTTTATTTTGAAATGGGAGGGGGCTTGGTGTGAAATGATCCAAATTTCAACCCCCTCCCCTCCCTATTCTGAAGTTCTACTCCTCAGAACCCTCCCTTACCCTATTGGGTTATGAAATTGCTTAGACCCCCTCCCCTCCATTTTTTCCCAACCACACCTGCAGCCACCTCCTCTGTTGAGTAGTTTACGCTACATTGAAAGCTTTCGATCGACGTCTCTGTACGCCCTGTACGCTCTGTAATCCGGGGATGCTGGATTACCTTTTATGGCCATTCTTCGGACAACTTCCGACAGCCGAGCACGAGTTTCCGATGAACGCCGAGAACCTACCGAAGCTTTCAGCGTGGTTCGGCGGCATGCGCGAGGATCCGGCGCTGAAACAGGTGTCGGTCAGTGGCGAGCTCCTCCGCAGATTTGCGAGGAACATGGATAAAGAGGAGGCACAGTTGTACGATTAAGGGTGAAGTAGACTCCGGCTACGAAGCCATTTAAGACCGGCCTCAAGGATTTCTTCCAATATTTATTATGTTAAAACATTCTGGAATAGATCAATAGTTACAGCATTTAGGCTAGATCTCGGGCATATTCCTACACATTCCGATCATAGTTGTGAAGCGATAGAGATTTACGGAATTAAACTTACAAGCAATGGAACATACACTTGAATTAATAATTACTACTACACAAAACATACAAATCATGCGCTATAAAGCTAATATAACTTGATCATGGTACCTGAAGGGTGGATCCCTGCGCGGCCTTGACTTGCTCTGCTCTAAACTTGCGATCTCCTCGTGTGCTCTATTGACTCTAACTGGTCTCAATTTACAGATGCCTTTTAAGCAGCAATTATTAACTTGTGTCAATCAAACTTAATTGCTTACATATTGAATGAGTCACTTAGAAAACAAACAGTGTTCGATGCGCTATCTACAACAAAGGGCTTATAAGGCCTATTATATTCCTATTCCGGATACGGATAGGGAGAAGAGACGGATAGGGAGCGGAGACGGATATCCTCGCTTGTTCGTATGGTTTTTATTTGCGCTTAAGTCCGTCTCCACTTCCTTCCCATCTTTCGCTAGTGAAAATTCGACTTCAAGATATCCACCCTGTAAAGCCCCTTCCAGACGAGTATATTTGCTCGGAGGGAGCGCAGCGACCGGAGAGCAAGTCTTATCTTGGTATCGCACATGCGAAAAGCTCATTTTTCGTGTCCACACCCCAGACTTCCCAGTCGGCTGATTTGTATTTTTTTTTTCATGCTGATCAGCGGCCTTTTTAGCGCATGCGCGAGTTTCATATAGTGGATGCAATTTTTCGTGTCCACACCACAGCTTTCCCCGTCGGCTGATTTGTATTTTGATTTCATATCGATCAGTGGTCTTTTTTCGAGAACCCCTCTACTGAAACAACGTTCGTCCCGTCCTCCTAGCATTCACTTTCTATTAGAAACTTCTAGTTAAATAAATTATCTATTTGAAGTAACCACCTACGCACTCGCATTTGAGTTTCAGGCTACCCGTACACACTTATACTAAGCTTTTGAGCAAATCGCACAGGGAGCCCGAAACTAGAAAGCGCCTGCGTAGGAGGATACTCATGAAATGATAATAATCGCAGCCCTTGCAGCTTCTCCGTAGATTAGGACAATAGTGGACACATTCTGATATAAGGTTGATTTATTATCTTTAAAAAAATATGTACAAAATTCTACAAATAGTTTCATTGTTACCGATAATGGTCGCGTATTGTAGACGCGTCAGATCTCGGCGCAATGTTCGTTTCTGTTCTGTTTGGCGGATTTGTGTTCTACCAGAATGACACGTTAAGAAATAGAACACTCCATCACATTCCAAAATCCCACATTCCTGTAATCTAACGCTCCATAGATCTAGTCAAACATTCCTCTTTAATTGTTATTACTCACAAAAATACGTCCATTGTACAAGTTCAAATGTTCCATTGTACCAGATCAAACGTTCCATTGTACCAGATCAAACGCTCCATTGTACCAGATCGCAAACGTTCCATTGAAATGATAAAGCATTCCAGTTTACAAGACCAAACGGTTCGATTTGCACTCAACCATTTTACGTCCTACGACGATTCATTTAAATTCATTAACCATTTCATTGCACTCCACCAATCCATTGCATTCGATTCAACCTTCAATTCTACTCGATCAAACGTGTGAGTTTGTATTTTGCATTTGCTAGTTTGTACTTTGCATTTGCGAGTTTGTATTTTGCTTTTGCGAGTTTATATTTTGCTTTTGCGAGTTTGTATTTTGCTTTTGCGAGTTTGTATTTTGTTTCGTGCAGACACTACGCGTACCTGAAATCTTAGGGCGGTCTGTAACCAAAACGAAAAAAAAGACCCTGTTGGCAAACATAATCCAAACATAATGCGAGCCCCACACCCCAACACCGCAACGGATGTCCCTTTACAAAACAATCACACATGAGCTGATGAGGTGTTGCATAACAAAGTGCTATATTTTCGTGACAATCATTCACGCGTTAAATAGGAACACATTCTGCCGTGCTCTCTTTCCTCATTAGGAGCAAAAGCAGACATATTTTTACGTGTTTTGCTACAAGTTCTCAAGCTTCCCACAACCGCCAGCACCGCAGGCTAGAGCATGCTCTAGTAGGCCCACGAAGCCCAAAGACAAACTTCGCTTGTATAATATGCGTTTTTGCCCATTTGCAGAGGTAAGGATGTGTTATTTTACTTTGGTTAACAGAGCCTTCGTCTTCTCTTGAGCTACTAACGAAAGATATGTAGAATAATTAAGTGGTCTGCAGGACCAGAGTGAAGTTGGTTCCTTATTCGCAGTTCCTTTTTCGTCTGTTTCCTTATTCGCTCAGTTCCTTATTCAAATCCGGGTGGGGGGGGGGGGGGGGGGTACTTTCATGATACCTTTTAATTCGAGTTGAAACAGTATTTAGGCATAACAGTTTATTCAGAACAAGTCCAACAGCATTTCCGTCGGGTAAATTTGGATGCTTTAACGTGCTCGCTGCTAAGCGGAGTTGTGAACATGAGACTCTATCTGCTACAAAAGGTCAAATTACGCAATGCGTGCAATCGCTTTCACAAATGAATCTAGCAAAAAAGAGGAAATCTACCTCTCATCTAATAGATGTATTTGTATCTTGGGCTTTCTTTCCAAACGCATTAATATATTTAGAGGAGAAATATTCACGCTTTACTTGACTACGTACGCGTGTAGAAGGAATTTGACCTTGCTAACAAAACCACAATTTGACAGATAGTGCTTGTTGTCAATTAACACCTTGGCTACCAGATAAGGCTCTGTCAAAACAAATAGATTAGTGCAGTGACACGAATAGGGAACTGTTCCTTATTCAAGTTAGTTTTCGCGAATAAGGAAATGGAATCTCCCAACGTCCGATTTCGTTTTACGACTTATCCGAATAAGGAATAGACTATGAAGAGGATTGTCAGTGTTTGCTCATCATTTCTCACTAGAGGAAATGAAATTTCATAACGCCCGATTTCGCTTTAACGACTCCTTTCGAAAGAGTTCTCGAAAAAGGAAATGGTATTTCATAACTCCCAATCTCGTTTTAACTAATTATCCGAATAAGGAATAAACTAAAAAGAGGGTTCTTTTATATTTTCTAAACATTTCTCTAATAAGGAAATGGTATTTCATAACGCCTGATTTCGTTTTAACTACTTATCCGAATAAGGAATAGACTAAAAAGAGGGTTCTTTTATATTTTCTAAACATTTCTCGAATAAGGAAATGGTATTTCATAACGCCTGATTTCGTTTTAACTACTTATCCGAATAAGGAATAGACTAAAAAGAGGGTCGTTTGTGTTTTCAAAACATTTGTCGAATAAGGAAATGGTATTTCAAGCAACCATTTGGTTACCTGTGGTATTTATTTATGGTCGCTCGCGCGTTAATCAACAGATCAAAAACAGAGCGCGTTTTCAATTTTAACCTTCGCACAGAAAGGTCAATGTTTATGCGATTGCTCTAGAGAGTTTTTACCAAAGACGACCCAATGTATGGAGAGTGTACACATTTAAAAATTGTATTTGTATTAACACGCAATAATGTAGTAGCACATAAAAAGTAAACAACATGTTTTGCACTTATTTGAGACGCAAAAATTTAGCGCTTTTTAAAGACATTTCCAGAATCGGTTCAATATGTGGTCATACAGCCTATGTGAAGGTTTAGAATTTCGATGCTAAAAATTGACGACAAATATAAGGTCTCGGTAAAGGTAAACGACGTGTCCGCGGGAAAAAAATATGGTCGCGCCGCAATTTTCACTACATGTACAAACTATATATCAAATAAAAGATAAAGGATTGAATTATCTCATGCACCTTTTTTTTGTAATAGCTAATTCCGTGTTTAAGTTTTGGGGCCTCAAACTCAAAAGTACGGAATTTACTCTAGATCGTAATGTACCTTCGCGTTATTGCGCATGCACTTGCACATAATTGCATCTCAATGACAGATAGATGATCTACCAAAGTGTGTGAGGACTTTTTGTTATTTGACACTGTCAACAAAATATCACGAATCAAAGATTGAACTCTCATTTCTAGCGAAAGTTGGACACGAAAAATTATATAAAAGCGATCTTCAGTCGAAATCGAAAATTCCTCACCATCTTAATATCAGGTCCCGAAAATTTGAAGGCGATATCTTAAAACCCGTCGCGAGGTTACGCCCGACAAGCTCTAGTCCAGTCAATCTACGGTTTAAGATTGGACTAATTGCAATACAAGGTTTTTCAACCTTTATTGTCTTAATTAATTCTCCTTTTGTAACATACACATAGCACATAGTCTAAAAAAATCGGAGCACGCAAACACCCAGAAAAACCGCATCGAATTTCCCCATACGAGATTTGTATGAAAAACCACAGGGATCCCAAATCATGAAAATCACGAAAAATATGCATACTTTGAAAAAATCAAATTTATAGATAGATTTCAAAAAGATTGCATGGCAGCTAAAAAACGCTGCCACTATAAATGATAACAAATATATATATATTTCTACGTGATCTGGATAAAAATCAACGTTTATCCTGTAAAAACATTGGTAAAAAAAATTACCTTTGTCACCATCACGATGCCTTTAGAAATTCAACCCTTTTAGACATTTATCCCTATTCAGACCGGGGTGGCGGGGGGCTTTTGAGGCCCCCAGCACCTTTGATCTGTAATAATTTTTGAACTAGTAGGGCTAGAGCATTGAAATTTGATGACTTTTCCTAAAATTTATCTGGGATCAGTTTGGTGTAAACAAAATTTTGATATGTTTACCCTGGTTACCATAGCAACCAAGTTTTGAGACATAGATTTCATGAAAATTAGGCAAATCGCTTTAAGTCGTTAAGATCAACTATTAATACGACGTGCTCAACGTAAATCCATGTCATATAAACGTTTTATACCAAGTTTTGTAAAAACACAATAAAAATTTACATCTCTATTTTAGGGGGGAGAGGTGGTGTTTTTTTGTCAATTTTTAACCTTTTCGAAATAGCTTGTAGAAATAGCAAAAATCATTTATACAACTTGAAACGAAGATTAAATATTGTATAAAACCTTCAGATTTTGCCACCCAGTTTTTATTGATTAAAATAAATCACTTTCATAAAATCCAAGATGGCAGATCTAAGATGGCGGACGCTGATGTCACATAATTAGCTAAAAATCGCTGGGTTTTTTTTAAACTAACATCTAAATTTGACAAAATCCTTTTATATTCCTCTATTTTAAATAAAAAGTAGAAAAAAAAAGATTTTTGGGAAAGATATTTAAATTATTACTTTAATTAAAAGTCCAGTTGCAAACTTATGCTATATTAAAGGTACCATGCCAATCAATGACGTCACAGGTGTCATATATTGTTGTCATAGAACTAGTGTCACTAATAATATATGTCTACTGCAAGATTATCGAGAAATACACATCTAAAAAAAAGAAATATTGCCCGTTTCTGCTCACATCGTGACGCCACAAAGACAACTTTTTTTAAGAATATCGGTCGCTTTATGATTAGGAGCTGATTATAATAACTTATTTGGATTTTAGATGTTCTATGCAAAGGTTTAGAAAGATAGTCTATTTATAATTATATGTCCTTAAATGACGTCAAATTGTGTTGCCATGGCAACACAATATCCTCTGATTGGGCGTGGGGGGGCTCTTTCGGCCCCCCATCCGTAACTTTTGAACCATTGGAGCTATTATGACCAAATTTTCAAAGAATCATTATCTGACAAAAAGGAACAAAATAATATATTGCGTTGCCTGGCAATCCTTTATGCAAATTTTGTGGTCTCAGGCATTCATTTTCGCAAGGTCAATGTCCAGCCTTCAAGTAAGAGTGCAGAAAATTTAAAAAGGTCGGTCACTTCGCGAGGGTGTGTAGATCTAAAAGGAAGAGCAGTGTGCATCATGTTGAAAAAGCCGCCAGTTAAAACAACGATGACGATGATGCAACTCATGCCTACTTTGCTTCAGTTGAGCTGAGGTCAGTGGATGTATCAGCGTCAAGGAGCAAAAGCATGATCAATGTCACCATAAGTAACCGTCAAGTCAAAGTTAAAGCCGACACTGGTGCTGAGGCAAATGTCATTCTCTTGAGGCGGTACAGACAAGTTACACGAAAGCCACTCTAGAAAATCCACCAGCCATTGAAGGGATGGTTAGCTACTAAGCTAATACACGTACGGCTCCCTACTCAATACAAGAATCGTACTGTTTACCTGTAATACCTAGTTGTACATGGCGATATCACTCCATTGGTGAGCTGCGATGCATGCCTTGACTTAGAGGTGTTGCAGTTTATGAACTTAGATTTGATTCAGCGTAAACCAACAGCCTCAGATGCTCGAGATAGCAAGCATACTCTTCCAGATATCACTACAACAGATCCAGTGCTAAAGAACTTTCAAGATTGTTTCAGTGATAAGCCTGGTAGACTACCTAATGAAATCACTCTGGAAACTGATGAGTCTGTAACACCTGTTATTCATCCTCCAAGAAAGTTACCAATATCACTCCTGGGGCCTGTAAAAGAGAAGTTGTCTGAGATGGAACAAGATGGAATCATAGTCAAGGAGGAGGAACACACACCATGGGTCAGCTCAATGCTAGTGGTAGACAAGAGACGAGAGAAGGGGAAAGGACAACCCACTAAAGAGGAAATCAGATCTGAATTGATCCACGAGATCTAGATACTGCACTGAAGCGTGTACACCACCCTATGGTGACTATAGAAGAAGTTGCAGACAAACTTGCTAACACTGTTGTTTTTACAGCTCTAGACGCCTGCAGTGGGTTCTGGCAGCTCCCAGTTGATGGAGCAAGTTCAAAGGTTCTGTAGGCTACCGGTTCTGTGGCTCCAGCGCCAGAGATATACCAGCGAGAGATGGAACGGCTGTTTGAAGGTTTCCCAGTTGAAATCATTGTGGATGACTTCCTCATACATGCACAAGACCAGTCTTCCAGTCCAGAAATGGATAAAAAACTGTTAATGGTACTGGAGCGAAGTCGAGAGGTAGGACTGAAGTTTAATTCTAGTAAAGTAAAGCTTAGAGTGGATGAAGTAAGTTATGTCGGCCACAGTCTTACTTCACAAGGCTTGCAGCCAGATCCATAGAAGATCAAGGCTATCATTGACATGCCACCGCCAACAGACAAAGAGGGGGTGCAACGACTAATAGGAACTATGAACTATCTTGATAAGTTTATCCAAAACAAAGCAGAGATTCAGGGACCCATCTCCCAGTTGCTACAGAAGGATGCCGTTCTTGTATGGGACACACCCCAACAAAATGCGTTTGAACAGCTCAAACGTGTTAACAGTGGTTCACCTGATCTGTCATATTTCGACAATAACAAACAGACAGTTTTGAATGATGATTCCAGCAGTACAGGCTTAGGTGCAGTGGTAATGCAGGACGGAAAGCCAGTTGTATATGGATCACGAACACTGACCAATGCAGAGAAACATCACGCAAACATTGAAAGGGAATTACTTGCTATTACCTGGGGGGTAAAGAAGTTTCATACCTACCTTTATAACCGGTCAGTCGTACAGACAGATCACAAACCGCTCGAGTCAATTTTCAAGAAACCACTTAATGATGCCCCACCCAGATTACAGCGCATGCTCCTTAAGCTTACAAAGTATGATTTGAATGTCAACTATGTTCCTGGTAAGCAACAAGTCCTTTCTGACTGTTTGAGCAGAGCACCCATACATATACCAGATACACCTAGCAATGACAGTGATGAGGTTCAAGTCAACTTGGTTGACAAGTTAGGACTTGACAACGATGATCTGTCAAAGTTTAGAGGTTGTACCAATACTGATGAGACTTCGCAGGTCGTTATGAATTATGTTCTCACTGGTTGGCCTTCAGACAGGGACCAGATCGATGAATCAGCAAGAGAATATTTTAACTAAAGGGAGGAGCTAAGTGTTGAGGATGGCTTACTATTCAAGTCTGATCGAATTGTCGTACAACGAGGGATGAGAGCTGAAGTACTTGATGAGAATCATGGTGCGCACATGGGTGAGTCAAAAGGTCTATCCTATGATTGGGACTATGTTTTCTTGCCAGGTATGAGTGCAAAGGTGAAAGACAAAGGCCGATCCTGCGGAATCTGTAATGGCTTAAGGAATCAGTAGCAAAAAAGAAACTCTCAGGCCTCACGACATTCCTGGGCTGCCGTGGCAGATCGTTGGTACTGATCTATTTGATTACGGTGGACATACCTACCTAGTAGTGACTGATTTCTACTCGAAGTATTTCGAAATCGAGCTCTTACGTCAAACTACTGCAACCTGTATCATTAACAACCTGAACAAAATATTTGCTCGCTATGGAATACCCGACCAAGTGATCAGTGATAATATGTAATACAGTAATACTAGAAACTTATTTGATAGCACCCACCAATTCAAAATATTTGTGAAAGAATGGGGGTGGTTTCAACATATTACCAGTTCACCTGAATATCCTCAGTCGAATGGTGCGGCTGAGAAAGCTGTGCAGACGGCCAAACGTATTCTTAAGAAAGCAGATGGTGATGGAAAGGATCCATTCGAGGGACTTCTCAAGTACCGCAATACACCTTTTGAGGACATTGGTGTATCACCCGTCCAACTGTTGATGAGCCGGAGGACCCGTACCATGCTTCCCACTCACAAAAGGTTGTTACTCCCTCAACCAGTGAACCCTGATACAGTTGTTAAAGCACTCAAAACGCGTCAAGAAAAAGCTGCAGCGTATTACAACCAGAACAGCAAAGACCTGCCACCACTGGAATCTGGTTGGAAAGTCAGAAACCGAACAGGCGGCAAAAGCAGTGGAGGACAGCGGAAGTACTACCAAGGTCATACATGGTGCAAGACGACAGGGGAAGAGTTTACCGCAGCAAGAGAAAGGCACATCATTTCTACTCCATTAGACCAGCCAATCCGGCTGCAGCCAAGCTCACCGGTCCTTACTGGTGTGCCAGTGAAGATGGGTGAAACAAAGGAAATTTGAGAAGGAGAAGTTTGTAAAAGGAGGGGTGAGGAGAAGGAGTGAGGAGGAGGGGTGAGGAGAAGAAGGGGTGAGAAGAAGGAGTAAGGAGGAGGGGTGATGAGAAGGAGGGGTGATGAGAAGGAGGGGTGATGAGAATGAGGAGTGAGGAGAAGGAAAGGGGGGAGAAAGGGGGGTGAGGAGAAGGAGGGGTGAGGAGAAAAAGGGGTGAGGAGAAGAAGGAGTGAGAAGAAGTAGGGTGAGGAGTAGTGAGGAGAAGAAGGGGTGAGGAGAAAGAGGGATGAGAAGAAGGAGGGGTGAGGGGAAGAAGGGATGAGTAGGAGGGATGAGGAGAAAAAGTGAGGGGGAACTGCTCCGTTATTGATACAAGCGTATATTGTTTCAGCGTGCACGACTTGTCTTAGCGGCAAAAGGTTTGGATTACGAATGCGTGAATGTGAATTTGAAGCGTAAACCAGACTGGTTTCAATCGGATCCCGATTGTGAGGGCAAGGTACCTGCTCTGGAAACAATGGACGGCAAACTGATCCCGGAGTCAGTTATCATTTGTGGTAATGAACCATGTTTTATTTCTTTTTACTTTTGACGTTGAAAAGGGATTTCAATAATGTTTGGGCTTAAACTTGTTGTTGTGAATTATTAGAAATATTAGACCGAGATGCTCGCATTAAAAACTTATACAATTCGCCCCGAATTTGGCTAGACATGCAAACCTTGTTTATTCTTCTTTTCCCATCAGAATTTCTTGAAGATCAATATCCAAAGATCCAATTCTACCCGAGCGACCCCTACTTGAAAAGCAGACAAAAACTCCTCATTCAAAGGTTTGACAGGGTAAGCTTGGAAAGGTAGGAAAACACCATTACTTAAGACGTAAAACGCTCAGAGGTTTGACAAGGTGAAGTTGGGTGAGGTACAAAAACCGTAGAAAATACTCGAAGAGGTTATAAGTAACCGACCACTACTATCTATTATCTGTGGGACCTGAAACAAATTCGTTTTGATGTTACAGGTGATGTCGAGCTATTTCCGCCTGTTGAATGGGACGGGAGATGCAGAGGAGAATGTGCTGCAGCTGACAAGACACTTCCAGACATACGAACAAGAGCTTTTCGTCAGCAACACTGTTTTCTTTGGAGGTAGGTAACTCATTGGCACATTTGAAAATTTTAGAAACACACAAAGGTCGGTCTAAAAGGAGTGACCATAACATGGCTAAGAATACTTAGTTCTTTATAGGCAGAAAGAAAGAGATTACTATTTGTTTTTTCGTGCTAAATTCTAAAAGTCTGCGTATGTAGCGGCTCAAAGGAGAGGGACGGGGGGAGAGGGGACGAGAGTAGGAAAAAAGTTGGTGTATTAGGGGCAGTTCTTTATTTTGAAAGGGGAGGGGGCTTGGTGTGAAATGATCCAAATTTCAGCCCCCTCCCCTCCCTATTCTGAAGTTCTACTCCTCAGAACCCCTCCCTTCCCCTGTTGGGTTATGACATTGCTTTAGACTCCCCCCTTCATTTTTTTCCCAACCACACCTGCAGCCACCTCCTCTTTTGAGTAGTTTACGCTACATTGAAAGCTTTCGATCAAAGACGTCTCTGTACAGGAGAAAAGCCGGGGATGCTGGACTACTTTTTATGGCCATTCTTCGGACGCCTTCCGACAGCCGAGCACGAGTTTCCGATGATCGGAGAGAACCTACCGAAGCTTTCAGCGTGGTTCGGCGGCATGCGCGAGGATCCGGCGGTGAAACAGGTGTCGGTCAGTGACGAGCTTCTCCGCAGATTTGCGAGGAACATGGATAAAGAGGAGGCACAATTGTACGAGTGAACTACCTTCTAATCAGCTCCTTTTTAAAATATTTTAAAGAGCTAGAATAAATTAAAAGTTATTGATTAAAGTTAACTGGCCTATTTTTAAGCCGAGACGGATAGGGAGCGGGGAGGAAAGAGAGTGAGACAGTTACCCTCGTTTGTTCGTATGTTTTCATTCGCGCTTAACTTCATCCGTCTCCCCCCCCCCCCCCCCCCATCTTTCGCTAGTGAAAATCCACCCTGTAAAGCCCCTTCCAGACGAGTATAATTAAATACTAAATAAATTACCTATTTGGTGTAACCACCTACGCACCCGCATTTGAGTTTCAGGCTACCTGTGCACACTTACCCTAAGCTTTTAAGCAGGTCGATTACCCTAGGTTTTTGAGCAAGAAGCACAGGGAGCCCGAAACTAGAAAGCGCCTGCGTAGGAGGCTACACTTGTAATGATAATTATCGCAGCCGTTGCAGCTTCTCCGTAGATTAGGACAACAGTGGACACAGTCTTTAGTATAAGATTGTTTTATTATTTCTAAAAAAATATGTACAAAAATCTACAAATATTTTCATTGTTACAGATAATGGTCGCGTATGTATTGTAGACGGGGCAAAGTCTTGGGGCAATGTTCCTTTCGGTTCCATTTGGCGGATTTTTGTTCTACCAGAATGACACGTCAGGAAATAGAACACTCCATCACATTCCCAAATCCCACATTGCTTTAATCTAACGCTCCATAGATCTGGTCAAACATTTCTTTGAAACCGTTTTCACTCACAAAGATACGTTCCATTGTACCCGATCAAACGTTCCATTGAATTGCAAAGCATTCCAGTTTACACGACCAAACGGTCGATTTGCGTACTCAAACATTTCACTTCATAAGACGATCCATTTAAATTCATTAACCTATCATTACACTCAAACAATCCATTGCACTCGATTAAGTCTTCCATTGTACTCAATCAAACGTTCCATTGCACTTGATCAAACGTTCTTTTCTGCAGATCACGATTCTGCCCTGTAATAGTACGTGTGGAAGACTGTCTCATTTTGGCAGATTCGCATGACGTTGTAAGTGTGCATGAGGAGTCGTGGGAAGCGGCTCGTGAAGTACCGTACGTACTCGTCCGGTATTGTCCCAAGCGATCGCTTGACTTCATCAGGAAGCTCCCGGTAGTGGTGTTTCTAATATGGACAACAATCAAAGGATGCACTTAAGACAAAACAGCACTACATGGGGAGTATAAATGCGGATCCCGCGCTTCTTGAGAGTGAGAGGAACAAGGTATTACACATATGCAGGGGCGGATCCAGCGCTTCTTAAGAGTGAGAGGAACAAGGTATTACACAAATGCAGGGGCGGATCCCGCGCTTCTTGAGAGTGAGAGGAACAAGGTATTACACATATGCAGGGGCGGATCCCGCGCTTCTTGAGAGTGAGAGGAACAAGGTATTAGACATATGCAGGGGCGGATCCAGCGCTTCTTGAGAGTGAGAGGAACAAGGTATTAGACATATGCAGGGGCGGATCCAGCGCTTCTTGAGAGTGAGAGGAACAAGGTATTAGACATATGCAGGGGCGGATCCAGCGCTTCTTGAGAGTGAGAGGAACAAGGTATTACACATATGCAGGGGCGGATCCAGCGCTTCTTGAGAGTGAGAGGAACAAGGTATTACACATGTGCAGGGGCGGATCCAGCGCTTCTTGAGAGTGAGAGGAACAAGGTATTACACAAATGCAGGGGCGGATCCCGCGCTTCTTGAGAGTGAGAGGAACAAGGTATTACACATATGCAGGGGCGGATCCCGCGCTTCTTGAGAGTGAGAGGAACAAGGTATCACACATATGCAGGGGCGGATCCCGGAGTTCCAAAAAGAGAGGGTCTGGGTCTGCTCGACGCACCCCTAGATCCACCCCTTATATGGCGAGAGGTTACACCTTCCACGTAAATTTCCATCCGTATTACGAGCACCATCTAAGCTGAAGGTGAATTCTGGGAATTAAGATCTCATAGATGAAAGCTAAATTGGACGAACATCAACACTGTTAGGTGGGGCTCACCTTATTTCTTAACGCTCGCAATAAATCTCTGAGTTGCGTCCCGTTATACGTGCGAAATCTTCGCAGATCTAAAAAACAGGAGAAAAACGTATTTGTGTTTATCTGCAGATGAAATTTGACCTGTATTATGAGTATCAAAGCCGCCATAAAGTGGGCCATTTCTTATTGAGGGATCGTCGAATACTATCCTATTTCCATGTGATATCTAAAGCTGTGCAACCCCTTTCCACCCACCCCTCCCCCCAAACCCTCAGCAAATTCCGGGCACGTGCGTAAGCGGTACCTGAACTTACACATGAGTACCACCAGCGGTGTTGCCATTTGCGCATGAGCATTAGAGCAGACCACGTGCCAGTGTTACGGGTAAGATTGCTTATCTGCGCATGCGCTCTTACCGTCCTGAAGTGCCTGACAGATGTGTACTTTCCAGTCTCCTCGGACCACACGGATGGAGTCTCTTTGTAACGCATCCAGGAGTGGAGAGTCATCTGACTCCTTCTCAATACGATCGCTAACATCCTGAAACAACAAGAACCTCGTGAAATACTCTGCTATAGCCTGTTTATACACAACAATAGAGATTCTGCAGCCACGTCATATCAGGGGCGGGTCAAAGGGAGAGATTTTGTGGGTTGGATAGAATAGTGTTACAAGAAAGTAGCCCCATGAGAACTGTAAGCGCTTTTCAATGAGAATAGTATGTAATCAAGAACAGTGTTTTCCAAGAAGTGGCCCCCGAAGGAATAGTTTCTATCCAGGAAAAGTTTCCAAGAAATGGCCTCCAAAGGAATAGTTTCTATCCAAGAAAAGTAGTTTTCAAGAAGAGGCCTCCAAAGTAATAGTTTCTATCCAGGAAAAGTAGTTTCCAAGAAGTGGCTTCCAAAGGAATAGTTTCTATCCAGGAAAAGTAGTTTCCAAGAAGTGGCCTTCAAAGGAATAGTTTCTATCCAAGAAAAGTAGTTTCCAAGAAGTGGCCTTCAAAGGAACAGTTTCTATCCAAGAAAAGTAGTTTCCAAGAAGTGGCCTGCAAAGTAATAGTTTCTATCCAGGAAAAGTAGTTTCCAAGAAGTGTCCTGCAAAGGAATAGTTTCTATCCAAGAAAAGTAGTTTCCAAGAAGTGGCCTGCAAAGGAATAGATTGTACTAAAGTAAGATGTACCTGGAAGAAGGCAAGCTGTCTTTGTCTGTTCCAGAATAACGGGTGCTGAAGAGCCATTTGTGCTGTTGGTCTAAGAAACAAAAACACGAATATAAAACGTGCATCAGCTATACAGAGCCAAGATACGCTGAACGCGAGGTCCGAACTTAAAGTGACCTTTTTAGCCACACCTTTGTTATTGTTTTCATTTAATATTGGAAAGTACATAATGCATTAAAACCTCGAAATGACCATCTAAATACAAAGTTTTATACTTTATGTACCACATTCAATCGAAAATAACGCATTCGCTTCTCCAATTCAACCGATGGAAATGGATGCTTTTCCAGGCTTGGTATTTTGCTAGGATGACAAAAAGGCGGCTGGCAGAGGCTGTTTAAGACAGACAGACAGACAGACGATAGAAAAGTCGTGTAGTCACACCTTTTGGACGGGTCTGGGTCGATCATCATTTCGATGATATCTCGAGCGACTACAGGACCTGGGAAACAACAAAACAAAACTTGTGATTGTGCAATAAGCTGCTTCAAGAGCTACAAAATAACTAGAAAAAAATGAGTGAGCGTGAAGGCTGTAGGAAAATCATCTTCGGGGGACAAAAAGGAGACCTATTCTTAAAGCTGCATTGTCCGGAGGTCCGACGGAAACCTCAAGCGAAAAAAGACAAAAGAATCTATTAGAATCCGAGATATTTAACAGGCCCTCCATTCTAAATTATCAATCACATCCTCAAAGAAACTTCCAATAGACACACTGCTTTCAATATTTTGAAATATTTTTCGCGTTTTCCGTTAAAAATCATCGGATATTGTTAGGTAACCGACCGGAAGTAAACTGGTGACAATGCGGCTTTAACCCCACCCCCCACCCCTTCACGCCCCTAGCATATTTCTTTCTCAGGGACCAAGGTCGAAGAGCGTGAGACTAGAGCATTGCGGAAAGAAGACGCGAAAAATGATTGGGAAAGGTAGGGGACGAGAAGAGAAAGGACGGCCTATTTCTTTCCCCTCCCCTCCTAACTTTCCTCACGTCTCGTTTCCGGGAACTCCAGGGTCTCCGAATATGTCAAAGTAAAGCAGTAGGGTACCTCGGCAGGAGTCACCTTCACACATGTCTCCACCATACCCATCCCTTATTTTTCCGCGGTGGCATCGTCACCACGCCCTGGGTCCCGGGAAATGTTTATTAAAGGGAGGCAGACTTAAGAGTGGTAAGAAGTGTTTTGTTCGCCACTAGTCGTTTACTCACATTCAGCTATCTCCCCCCCCCCCCCCCCCCTTCACGCCCCTAGCGGAACCTAGGGGCAGACCTAAGAGTGGTAAGAAATACTTTGTTCGCCACTAGTCGTTTACTCACATTCAGCTTGTGGTAGAGTGTCCAGGTTGCATTCTCCCGAGATGATGTTCGCCTGGCGCCGGTACGTGTCGCCGAAAGGGTGCAATCCACCAGACAGGACATAGTAGAACAAGCAGCCACACGAGAAGATGTCAACTGAGCGGTTCTGCAGTTAAACACAGGTAGTTAGTGAAACGGATGATGTTTTGATGATCATGATGAATATATAAGGATAATGGTTGAAGATGACGATGATGATGATAATGATGATAGTTATGTTATAGATGCCTCATCTTGACGATGATGACGTTATGATGGTGATCATATAAAAATGATGTAAAGATGATGATGCTCATGATGACGATGATAGTTATGTTATAGATGACTCATCTTGAAGATGATGACGTTATGATGGTGATCATATAAGGATGATGTAAAGATGATTATGCTTATGATGACGATGATAGATATGTTATAGATACGACTAATCCTAAAGAAGATGATGACTATATGATGATGATTATATAAGGATATGTAAAGATGATGATGCTTATGTTGACGATAATAACTATGTTATAGATGACACATCTTGAAGATGATGACGTTAAGACGATGAAACTACAACGATATATGTACTGATATCAAGAATACATGGATGCCGAGAATAATCATTTACTTTACAGTAGACTTGATACATGGCAGGAAAGAGGATACTAACTTTTAGATTACTAGCGCAACTTGTATTCAAGTTTGTATTATACCTATACAAATGAGATTCATTGGAGTATAGAATCAAAACCTTTGAAAATCATACATACTACAGTTTGAAAATAGCTCAATCCCATTGTTGGGTTATTAAATAATGCAGGGAATGTTTTAGCTTGAAAACGATGAGAGTTTGGAATACTTGAAACGATAACAGAAAAACATCCATCGCGCGTCGAATCGACGGACTTTGACACTAAAGACGAGAGATCAAACAACCAATGTGGGAATAAGGTCTCTATGCGATGCGCATGCACACGGCCTCGTAGCTCACCATTCTGGTGTTTTCCTTAAACATCTCAGGAGCGATCCACCCATCAGTCCCCGCGGCCCCCGAGCGGCACGTGACCGAGCTCCGGCCGTACGTGAGCTTCTTGCACAGTCCAAAGTCCGAGATCATCACGTTCACGTGACCAGAGGTTGCTTTGGAGATGAGCACGTTGTGAGGCTTTATGTCACGGTGGACTGCGGACGAAAGTAAAAACCATGAATGTAGCATTGACTTCGTCATAAATATCACTACTGATATGACAACTAAATATAATAAGAATGGACCTATTCCTTGAATCACACAATAGAATTCTAGCAATCATGCCTACCTATGTTGAGAGAATGGAGGTGAGCCAAACCGGAAGTAGCCTGTTGCAGAACTGTCAGCGGCTGCAGTTCGGAACGGTCAAACCGTGGGTCTTCAACATACTGTAGAGTAATCAAGCAATAGCAGCATAAAAAATCTCACAATTTAACCTGCGTAACTGCTCAGACAAGAAGGGATAACCCTCTGCCGGTGAAATGATATACAGCCTGTTGATGACTATTGTCATATCAATAAGATTTAGAATGGAATTAATAATTATGGTAAATAAATAAATAAAATAAAAAATAAATAAATTGTCAGTGTCACATGATCAAGATTGACCAATAAGATTTAGGATGGTCAGTGTCACATGATCAAGATAACCCAATAAGATTTATTATTGTCAGTGTCACATGATCAAGATCAACCAATAGGAAAGGCCCACTGACCTCTTGCAATGTGACGTCACATAGTTCTAGGGCGATGTAGCGGAACTGATGGTCTTGTTCCTGTAGAAGAAATCATTAGAAACCAAAGACAACAAATTGTCGATAAATCAAAGATATAAATAATATTGGAAATCAAAGACAGTTAATCAAGATGTGCAAAACTAGGAATCTCCAAGAAAACAGGCGCTTAATCAGAATAAGCTGACAATGTTTTTGCTTTTCTTACATACTGAGATGTGTGACGGTTTTAGAAAAATATAGTTTTTCATGTATTTCCTATGCTTTCCTATTGTACCGTGTCTATTGTTAAATTAGTCAAATAATAATAATAACCAAGTATTGCAGAACTCGAAAGAAATAAACAATGAGAAAGTTCTACAAGTTGTTACAACCAGTGAAACCCTTTGCTTTTTGTTCTCAAGCAAGCAACGAAAGACTATAAAAAAAAAAAACTAACAAGTGTTACACCAAGAAAGAAAACTGGTAGAGAACAGTATTGAAAAATAATCCCTAGACGGTCAGAGACCAATTATGCCTTCTTCGATCGGTCTTACCATGCAGAAATACCGCACTACGTTCGCGTGTGCATCAGACTCTCTTAGGAGTGCAACCTAAAGCAAGAAGCACATGTTAACATATACATGATGGACAGGTCGAAACCAGGCCGGTGCCAGGGGTGCAAAGGTGGAATCAGAGGAACCACCCCACTGGATCAAAAGGTTCAATACTAGGACAAGCTACCCCTAGATGAGTAAACAAACGTCCTCTAGATGGGTAAACAAGGTCCTCTAGATGAGTAAACAAACGTCCTCTAGATGTAAACAAGGTCCTCTAGATTGGGAAAAAGTAGTCCTCTAGATGTAAACAAGGTCTTCTAGATGGGTAAACAAACGTCCTCTAGATGTAAACAAGGTCTTCTAGATGGGTAAACAAACGTCCTCTAGATGTAAACAAGGTCCCCTAGATTGGGAAAAAGTAGTCCTCTAGATGTAAACAAGGTCTTCTAGATGGGTAAACAAGGTCCTCTAGATGTAAACAAGGTCTTCTAGATGGGTAAACGAACGTCCTCAAGATAGGTAAACAAGGTCCTCTAGATGGGTAAACAAGGTCCTCTAGATGGGTAAACAAGGTCCTCAAGATGGGTAAACAAGGTCCTCTAGATGGGTAAACAAGGTCCTCTAGATGAGTAAACAAGGTCCTCTAGATGGGTAAACAAGGTCCTCTAGATGGGTAAACAAGGTCCTCTAGATGGGTAAACAAGGTCCTCTAGATGGGTAAACAAGGTCCTCTAGATGGGTAAACAAGGTATTCTAGATGTAAACAAGGTCTTCTAGTTGGGTAAACGGACGTCCTCTAGATGTAAACAAGGTCCTCTAGATGGGTAAACGGACGTCCTCTAGATGTAAACAAGGTCTTCTAGATGGGTAAACGAATGTCCTCTAGATGGGTAAACAAGGTCCTCTAGATGGGTAAACAAACGTCCTCTAGATGGGTAAACAAATGTCCTCTAGATGGGTAAACAAGGTCCTCTAGATGGGTAAACAAATGTCCTCTAGATGGGTAAACAAATGTCCTCTAGATGGGTAAACCGACCCAACAACAAGGAAGGCTAATTCACGATGAGATGGGATTTTTGGAACACTTTATATTAATCACCAGAAACAATTAAATAAATTTAAAAAAAAATTAGTCAGGTGCACGGTTGAAATTACAAGGAAGTTGAATATTGATAACACTTACCTCGCGGTCAGCAAAGCTGAAGCACTCTGGTAGAATTCGTTTGACTGCAACATCCCGCCCATCAAACTTTCCCCTGATGGATTGAATTAATTAGAAATATTCCTTATCGTAGTGTGGCGATGGTATCTCATGTTAAATAAAACATTGTAGATTTAAACTTTCCCTTGTGAGATCAAATTAATTAGAAGTATTTCTCATCATAGTGTGGCGATGGTATCTCATGGTTTAAAAAACATTGCAAATTCAAAGTTTCCCCTGAGAGATTAACATAATTAGGAATATTTCTCATCATACCATTGTGATAGTATATCAGGGGATACCTTTTTATAAGGACACAATTTGTTTTAACAAAAGTGTCCTCATAACAGGGCATCCTTACTTGATAGAATTAAGAAAATTAAGGTGCCCTTGTTAAGACCTTGAAACTGCCCTTAGTAATGAGTCAGTCATTATTCCAGTGGAACTCTATAACAGAGGATACTGTTTGTATGAGCAGGACATCCCTTTTACTGGGTGTCCTTGTTTATAAAATTAAGTGTATGGTAATGGGGGGAGAGGAAAGCATGGGAGGCCAAAAACAACCTGGGGAAGGACAGTGGAGAAGGAGAGAGAAGAGGTGGGGTTGAGGACATGGGAGGAGGTGGTTGAAGCAGCAGATAGAGAACGGTGGAGAAACCCTGTGAAGGCCCTATGTGTCACTAGGCACGAGGAGGACAGGTAATGATGACTTCACTGAAACTGTTCTTGATAGCAAGGTTTTCTGGTAAACCAGGCATCCAAAGAGCAACATTTTACTGTTTTCACTCACTTGTAGACTACAGTTCCCTCACAGCCACGCCCAATGACATCCTTAAGGCAGAATGTGATCTTGCCCACACTGATGGTACTGTTCTTGTCTGCAAAGAACATGATAAGTAGGACAGTTATGTCTACCAGTATCGAGGGAACTGTAAATAGCCTTATTGTCAAATATGTATCTCTTGATGTTGCACAGTACAACCTCTCTTAAACAGTGAGGTACGACTAGGCCACTAAGACAAAGTTTAAGAAAGTTTTAAAGAACCCAGTAGCTTTCAAGAATCATTTTATTGATTAACACAAGCCTTAACTAGGAGGATTTACTTATCTCCTGATGCGAATTGAGAAATTTCTATAGAATGTTGGTTGGCTAGTGGAGACAATTTCAATTTTTTTTATCTTATTTCCTTCCTTATGAGACTGAGCATGGCATTGAGTTGTAGCCACAAATACTCTGAAGGGATTTTGTAGAAGTGAATGAGGCAAACATGTGCGTGTAGTTTGGGGCGTGAAGTCCACTCAAGGTGCATATAGTTTGAGTGTAATAGTCTAATTACACTCAAACTACATGCAAAAAAGGCCCAGAATTTGCACACAAAATGCACTTCTACTTCCGGTCGATTACGTAAGAATCTCCGATGATTTTTAACGGAAAACACGAAAAATATTTCAAAATATAGAAAGCAGTGTGTCTATTGGAAGTTTCTCTGAGGATGCGACTGCTAATTTAGAGCGGATGGCCTGTTTAATATCTCAGATTCGAATAGATTCTTTTGTCTTTTAACGGTTGAGGATTCCGTCGGACCTCCGGAAGTAAACTGGTGACAATGCGGCTTTAAGTCCCCTGCAGGCTGTACTGTACAGTACCTATGATAGCAGGGTCATGAACGGCGTTCCCGTTTGAGATGTACCCAAGTGATGATGAGTGGCTGGAGCTGTGAGAATGTTGAGATGGCACTGAGGCGGCAAGGCTTTGACGGGTTGAGCGCTGGATACAAACAATAAAAACGTTTTTTTCAATAATTACACTTATCAGTATGTGATATGGAATTGTTAAATCATTTTAGAAACATAACAGTTTGACTTTTGCTGTCTTGAAGGCGGAGAGTTTAAATCCAGGTTTGTTGACGTTTTTTTCTTCTTAGAGATGACAATTCAAGCTCTGGAGAATAGAAATGGGAACTTTTTGATGTCTTTTGATAAAGATATCAAGCTATCTTTCCTCTTACACATATTCCAACACTGAAACAGCACTAGGAACACTCGCCAATATCAGCTTCAATGGAAGTGCTTCCGCAACAAAACATAAACCATGGTATTTCCTCTCTCATGAAACAAATACTTAGAAATACAAATAATTTGGGTGTCCAAAGCAAACAACCATCCTAAAGTGTCCGTGAATGCAACATAATAAGTTCCACTTTATTGAAATAAATGTCCTCATTGTTGGCGAGACATTATTAAATGCCTTTGAATTTGAATTTGGAATTCTAATATTAACCCCATACAGTACCTCAATGTAAAACACAACAAGCAGCACCACAGGGATCCCAATTGTGGCAATGATGGTGTAGAGTAGTCTTTGATGGATCTGCAACATCTCAAACATCTCCTGTTGACGGCGACGCTCCTCGTCCTTCGCCTTAGCGTTATCTATCTGCTTGGGTGTGGGCGGGGTTGGTGAGTTGTTAGGGTTATGAGTGTGGTGGTTCATGTAGAATGGCATCAGCTTGTCGGGAATATGAGTCATCTGGAGCTGTGGCGAGGCAATGGACGGCACTTGGTGGTGCCCAAGAAGAAGTGCAGCTTTGGGTTCCAGGACTTTTGGCTGCTGGAGAGGGCGGCGCGGAGGGGGAGGCAGATCCTGATTGCTGTCTTTGGATGGGGTGTTAGCCCCTTTGGTGCCCCTTGGGACTCGTATGTGTTTCTTAGGACCTTCTAAGAGCATTACCTGGGCCTGGTGATACCAAGAAAATTTACAAGTTAGCTTACAGACTCATACTTCTGGAACTTCTTCTTCTTTATTTTCTTAAACCGTACTATATGTACATTAGATGACTAAATAGACAAGGTGTTTCCACAAAGCTTATTAAACAGCCAATATTCCCCAAAAGTCTTCTTGTGTACTCACTTAATTTTCGGGCATCCTAATTTTCATGGCACTTTTTCGTGTCACTTTTTTCGCGAATCTTTTAAAATCGTGAAATTAAAAAGACACGAAAATTAAGTGTAATACAGCTCTGTTTGATCACAGGCTATAAGGAACTTCTTTCAATATACTGATCAATGCATCTAAATGCTGCCTGAATGCTTAGATTAGTAAAAACAGCTCTGTTTGATCACAGGCTATAAGCAACTTCTTTCAATATACTGATCAATGCATCTAAATGCTGCCTGAAAGCTCAGATTAGTAAAAACAGCTCTGTTTGATCACAGGCTATAAGCAACTTCTCTCAATAGACTAAAAACAGCTTTCTTATTATCAAGATAAAGTTCCTTGGCCATTTGTGTATAGTATATATTACATAGTTCTAAGTACTTCACATTTAAAACACATCCCATCCCACATGGGACATATCCCATCCTGGGTCTGAGGAACTCAAGGTATAGTAAAGTCACATGCATTCAACAAGTCAAATTCAGGGCCAAGTAACAGATTGAGAATTAAACAGAGGTGAAGGCACACTTATATATAAGATATATGTGACAGTATTACAATAGCAATTGTAATGTTGAAGTATATCAATTTTGGGCTACACTATGCAAGCTTTTCATGAGGTGTTACATAGACAAATATGGTTAAACCTAGGATTGTACCTCCACTAGGGGTGATCCCTCCTCTACCAGCGAGGGCAGAGCATACAATCCTCCAGAATGCTCTCCAATGTACAAGGTGGGCCTGCAAGAAACAAACAAAGTGCTCAATGGGGGAACTGTATTTATCAGCCTATAATGCGCACATTTTAACTGCCAAATGAAATGGGGTGTGCATTATATGCGGAACCCATTGTTATCAGTACAATAAAAAGGGGAAATCAAGAAGAAAATGCGGCAATCCCATTGTAGGCGAGAAACAGTCACAAAATCGCTTAAAAACACAGTAAAATGTATATAATAATAATTAATATCTTTAATTTCCTTATCATGTGTTTTGTAAGAAAAAAAAGCCCAAAAACTCGACAGAAAAACAGAAATTATTTATGCTTCCTTCGTGATTTTCTTGTTGTCTGCCATGTGGAATTGACTAATATTTTGTAAGATGGTGTAGGAGCAAATGGTTTTATAATTGCTTAATATATCCTTGGGCCGTATATGGTGGTGCAATACAAATTGGGGGGGAGTGTGAATAGGGGTCACCAAATCCGCCCCTTTTTTCTTCCAAAATCTGCTGATTTGCACAACATTTTCCTTCAATCTTTATTTTTATTTGTTTTTATTTATTTATTTTTCTTAATTTTCAATAGATCTAGATATTCAAAATCCTATCATGCACTGCATCTTTTCTTGAAATCCATAATCTGCATGACATTTTAGACTGGATCCACCGATCCGAAAAGCTATTCACACCCCCCCCCCCCCTTGAGCAGTATAGAAGGTGTATGAAATGAGTTCACAAATTATCATAAACTTGGTCAGAATAGTTTTCTATAACCTGAAATGTGACCTTTGGTTTCAATACCCTTAATTCAACATTCAAATGTTTCAACTCACTGTAAGACCACTTTATCTGCTGAGGAATTCCCCGAGATGAGCACATTCAGTGTCTCGCTTGCGATGTGGTTAATCTTCAGGCGATGAAGACCATCCCCATCAAACTTGTACACACCTACTACTGGAGACCCAAAGTTACGGGTCCACTGAATCTCCCCTGGAAAAGGTGAAAGGATGAGGAAATGAGCCAGTTGAATTAGTTATAACTACTAAAATTTTCCTATTTATGTTCTCTGCAATCCATAAGGGGGAGAAAAAGTCAGTTTCAAATTTAAGTGTGGAACCATTACTCCATAAGATACAAGATATCCAACCTGTTGAGCTCTCCATCGTAACTGTAAAGCCATCTGAACTTGATGCCATGTGGTGAAAACCTGGAGAAGAAATTAATGCTTAAATTTTCAATCCAAAATTAAGTGCCACTAAATTTCTAGACCAGAATAACTCATACATAATAAGGTAATTCATATAAAATTCAGATAATAAGGAGGAGAGTGCTTGCTTGCCCCTTTGCTCTCCCCTGCACCTACACTTAGTTTCCCACCCCTATACAACCCCCTGCAGTTGTTAAAGCCACATTGTCACGCCAGTGCTGAAAAACGCAAGACTAGTTTCAGTACCGTGTGGTTAAACCAGCCTTTTTGTTTTGAAATGGCGGCGTTTTACCAGCGAACTGTCACATTTTGGTGAATGCTAAGAAAACTACACCAAACCTAAGGCTATAATTTTCTTTATGACTCCCTCATTATCACACAAATCTGTCATCTTTTGTACAGTATGGTTTTAATGCTGTACAGTTAGTCAAATCAGCGACTGAAGTCAGCCTTCCGTACCTTTTCTCGAACGATTCAACACTACGATTGTGGTTGTTTTCGCGCATGCGCATACGTTATTCAGCACTGGCCATTGTCACCAGTTTACTTCCGGTCGATTACTTAACAATCTCCGATGATTTTTGTCTATTGGAAGTTTCTTTGAGGATGTGACTGATAATTTTGAGAGGATGGCCTGTTTAATATCTCGGACTCTAATACATTCTTTTGTCTTTTACCGGTAGAGGTTTCCGTCGGACCTTCATAAGTAAACTGGTGACAATGCGGCTTTAACTGGCTTTTGAACCCACCCCTTACCCATAACTGCACCCACCCTCTTGCAACGAACCCCTAGCTTCCCATCCCTTTACCAGCCCCTAGCTATACACCCCTAGCTACCCATCCCTTTACCAGCCCCTAGCTATACACCCCTAGCTACCCATCCCTGTACCAGCCCCTAGCTACTCATCCCTTTACCAGCCCCCCGCTATACACCCCTAGCTACCCATCCCTTTACCAGCCCCCTGCTATACACCCCTAGCTACCCATCCCTTTACCAGCCCCTAGCTATACACCCCTAGCTACCCATCCCTTTACCAGCCCCCCCGCTATACACCCCTAGCTACCCATCCCTTTACCAGCCCCTAGCTATACACCCCTAGCTACCCATCCCTGTACCAGCCCCTAGCTATACACCCCTAGCTACCCATCCCTGTACCAGCCCCCCGCTATACACCCCTAGCTACCCATCCCTTTACCAGCCCCTAGCTATACACCCCTAGCTACCCATCCCTGTACCAGCCCCTAGTTATACACCCCTAGCTACCCATCCCTTCACCAGCCCCTAGCTATACACCCCTAGCTACCCATCCCCTTACCAGCCCCTAGCTATACACCCCTAGCTACCCATCCCTGTACCAGCCCCTAGCTATACACCCTAGCTACCCATCCCTTTACCAGCCCCCCGCTATACACCCCTAGGTACCCATCCCTTTACCAGCCCCTAGCTATACACCCCTAGCTACCCATCCCTTTACCAGCCCCTAGCTATACACCCCTAGCTACCCATCCCTGTACCAGCCCCTAGCTATACACCCCTAGCCACCCATCCCTTTACCAGCCCCTAGCTATACACCCCTAGCTACCCATCCCTTTACCAGCCCCTAGCTATACACCCCTAGCTACCCATCCCTGTACCAGCCCCTAGCTATACACCCCTAGCTACCCATCCCTGTACCAGCCCCTAGCTATACACCCCTAGCTACCCATCCCTTTACCAGCCCCTAGCTATACACCCCTAGCTACCCATCCCTTTACCAGCCCCTAGCTATACACCCCTAGCTACCCATCCCTGTACCAGCCCCTAGCTATACACCCCTAGCTACCCATCCCTTTACCAGCCCCTAGCTATACACCACTAGCTACCCATCCCTTTACCAGCCCCTAGCTACCCATCCCTGTACCAGCCCCTAGCTATACACCCCTAGCTACCCATCCCTTTACCAGCCCCTAGCTATACACCCCTAGCTACCCATCCCTGTACCAGCCCCTAGCTATACACCCCTAGCTACCCATCCCTTTACCAGCCCCTAGCTATACACCCCTAGCTACCCATCCCTGTACCAGCCCCTAGCTATACACCCCTAGCTACCCATCCCTTTACAGTCCCTAGCTATACACCACTAGCTACCCATCCCTTTACCAGCCCCTAGCTACCCATCCCTGTACCAGCCCCTAGCTATACACCCCTAGCTACCCATCCCTTTACCAGCCCCTAGCTATACACCCCTAGCTACCCATCCCTGTACCAGCCCCTAGCTATACACCCCTAGCTACCCATCCCTTTACCAGCCCCTAGCTATACACCCCTAGCTACCCATCCCTGTACCAGCCCCTAGCTATACACCCCTAGCCACCCATCCCTTTACCAGCCCCTAGCTATACACCCCTAGCTACCCATCCCTTTACCAGCCCCTAGCTATACACCCCTAGCTACCCATCCCTGTACCAGCCCCTAGCTATACACCCCTAGCTACCCATCCCTGTACCAGCCCCTAGCTATACACCCCTAGCTACCCATCCCTTTACCAGCCCCTAGCTATACACCCCTAGCTACCCATCCCTTTACCAGCCCCTAGCTATACACCCCTAGCTACCCATCCCTGTACCAGCCCCTAGCTATACACCCCTAGCTACCCATCCCTTTACCAGCCCCTAGCTATACACCACTAGCTACCCATCCCTTTACCAGCCCCTAGCTACCCATCCCTGTACCAGCCCCTAGCTATACACCCCTAGCTACCCATCCCTTTACCAGCCCCTAGCTATACACCCCTAGCTACCCATCCCTTTACCAGCCCCTAGCTATACACCCCCAGCTACCCATCCCTGTACCAGCCCCTAGCTATACACCCCTAGCTACCCATCCCTGTACCAGCCCCTAGCTATACATCCCAAGCTACCCATCCCTTCACCAGCCCCTAGCTATACAACTCTGCACCCCTTCTCCCGGCCGTCCACCTGTAGATGATCATCATTTACACACCATAATCAATATCTTGAGCCAAGTGTGTAGAGTAATCATTGAATGTGGCATTCCATCTCTTCTCTCTCGTTTTGTGATCATACATAGTGATAGTGTATTCTGAAAATACATCCAAAGACATTGTTTTGAAGAGTGGTTTCAGAAAACTAGAAAACACACATTCAAGTTCTGGGGACGTGACCATAAAGAAGTTTTATGATTCATATTGTACCTGTTCTGCCAAAAAACATAGGAGCAGCTTTGTTCGGCATGATCGGACACACAGTCTCAGTACCGTCCAGACGAAGTGTCTGCTGTTTGATACCCGTGTCAGGATCTACAGCGAACCAGACATCTGTCTTACGACCTGCATGGAGCAAAGTTGCTTTAAGATAACACAGAAGAACAAAGTGAAGAATGCAGAGATGGTCATTCATATTACAGTAAATGTTGGAAAATTCGTGAACACTGAAAATTTGCGATCAGGTCTTGGTACCCGAGGATTTAACCCTTGGACCCCAGGACCTGCGAATTTTCCAACATTTACTTTATATTAATTCATATTACTAGGAATTTTTATTGAGATTATACCATCCAGATTAACAGGCTCTCTCTTTATTTCATATGCTTAGGCATTTATAGAAAACACAATGAGATTTAGCAAACATGACTGTATTCCAGCAATTCAATACTTTTAAAGGCCTAAATATCATAACCAGCGCTTCTGGAATTACGCGAAAAAAAACCTCAAAATTAATCGGGATTCTTTGCAAAATTACGTGCTAAATTACGCGGGATTTTGCAATACATTTTTCTTCAAAAATCAAAACTTTGCGGGATCCTTTACTGAATTATGCGCTAAATTACATGGAATATCAACTGTTATGCCCAAACTACATTTTGTACCGAAGGAAAGCACAAAATAACTTGAAAAGGTTTTTTTGCGCGAAAATATCTTAGGCGTGTTTTTATTGGCTCCTAGCCACCAGCCAATTAAAAAAGGTATTTTATTATTAGTCCTAGGCTTTCGCGGTTTAGCAAAGAACGCCTAGTCATTTTATTTGTTTTCGAAATTCATTTCGAAATATCGCACTCTTACGAAGAATATCTGTCTTTTTTTTTTTTTACCAGAAATAGAAGTAAAAACCCTAAAAGAACACATCACTAACTCTTTCTAACAACAGTACCAGTATAAAGAATCCCATCATTACTGCGGCAGGGAGATGCTCTAACCAGTTCAGGAATTGTAAAGGGCAACTTCTACAAGTGAAAAAAAGACAGAGATAAATATAACATAAGTCATGATAATGATAAGTAACAAGAAAATATGAGGGATGTGTGTGTGTCTTACCTTTAGTCCATCTAGAGTGTTACCAAAAGCGTATAAGCTTCCATCTTTGGGGTCGGGGATAAAAATAGCCCTGAATTAAGGAAATACAGTATCATCAATTTAATTCCAATTAAAACACTCACAATTGTCACTGTTATGGTATAATGATGCAATGAGGCAGGATTCTATACTATAATTTCGAAATTCAATGTCCACTAATGTATAGGCAGGATTGTTTTTGAATTTCAACAATTGGCTTTTGCAAGCACTTTTTAACCAAATTTATTGATGTGGGACCACTGAGAATTCATATCCATTTGCCATCCATCGATTGAAGTACATTAATGCTTAGTCAATCATACCACCCTGACCAATCAATTCCCTGGCTGTAAACAGTCAAATGGTTTATGACACGACAGAAAAAACATGAAAACCATCGATTGGTTTTAAAGGCTGATGGACTATGCATTATTCCTAAACAAGACAAGGATTTTGGATTCAACGAGGTCGTGCAAAACAACAAATTTTTGCTATAAGCTGGCACAATTTTATAGCCAGACAGATACATTCCTACGTAAGGGACAACCTTGTTATATGAATCATAAAATGGCTCTTGGAATGGATTAAAAAACATGGTGACTTAAAATTTAAAAAAGGTGAGGAAGTTTAAGGGAAGTACTAAGAGGATTTCAAAGATAACTTGGGAAATAATGGAAGGAGGGGAGGGATGGAAAATTGGCTTAAATAGATAGATGTTGCATATCAAAACTTGAAAATAAAAACCTGTGGATTAAAAAACCCTTGTTTCACCCTACCCTGGCCGCAGAAAGACTGGAGTGCTTAAAACTGGATCTGAAACACAAACAAAATTAAATATTCAAGTCAAACAGGTTTATATCGTTTAAGCAATGTCAAAGGAAGTGAGTGAAAAAGGATTCCTTTTCTAGTAATGTCAAAAAAAGATGTCAAGATCATGAGAAGATAAAGTAAAGGTGTTTTAGCACACTTATAATAAAAGGATTTTAATATATTTTTGCCAAAATTCAATCTTCTTGAGAAGTGGTGGGTAGAATCACCTGAAAGGAAAACTATAATACAAGACAAATGGGAATGACAATTTTAAATTCTTTAGATTCCCCTGTGAAACCCCTGACAACACAAGACTGACACCTTTTTGCATGGTATAGCATTTGCCCAAAGCTCTCAGTCTAGTCAATGACAATTGTGGGACAAAAGTGTAAAATATTACAAAGATATTACAATAGCAGAAATAGATTCAAGAAAAATGAACAATGATAGCTGATAAAAATCAAATGATATTGGCTCAAAAAACATATTTTCAAAGAAAAGTGATGAAAGTAAATTCTCACAACATTTTGTGAAGCTGTTTAAACTACAGAAAGAAACTTAACACCCCAGAATAGTAAATATGGAATGTAAAAGTAGTCACAAAGCTGTATATAGCTGACATGGATGGGGTATGATATATAGTTGACCTAGTCTTAAAAATAATGGATTAGAATTTATCTGCATATTATATATAATGAATGTCTTATAGCAGATACAATGCATAGTACCAAATTGCAGACAAATTTGCTGAAGCCATTCAAATAATAAAATGTCACCATGTCTATGACAAAGACAAAACAAGTCATGAGGTAATAAGAACGAAAAAAAATGTGAGATTTTGTAAGAGAGAATTGATAAAGACCTATCGAATTGATTTTTACTGGTTTTGTCTGGAATCTATAAATGCCAGTATTAATAAAACTTAAATTAAATATGAAGATAAGATACTGCAGAGAACTAAAAGCTGATAATGGTTTTATGCACTTGAGAAAGCCTGATAAAGGAAAGTTCCTTTTTATTTTATCAGGGAAGGCATTTTGTAGGTTTAACATTAACAATACCCCATTGGTTATGTGAATAGGTGAAAGTAAGCAGAAACAGCCAGGCCTGAGCTGATAAAGGTGATATTTTCAGCTGTATAAATAGCTTCTTTGACTAACTGCTATAAGTACACGATGACACCAATTCCATTAATGGTATTAAAATCAGAAATCTATACCTGGCATTGCTTCTTCGGCTATCTATTTTTAGTTATGAATATCTCATCAAAATGTTTTGAAGGGCAAGAAAACAGTTTTAGAGGATATTTTCAATTGAAATTTTATAGCTGATGCTATGTCTTGTAAATGCATCAGTCTTCCTTGATTAGGGAGAATCTTATAAAAAAGTCGTTGTATAAAGGATGTTAAAATTGTTTAAGAACGCCTTCAAAAATTATCATTGAAATAGAAAAAACAGTTCATGATAAATTTATGTCAGAATGAAAAGATATCATCGGGTGTTTTGACTAAGTAATTTATGAATTAGAAAAAGAAATAGGTAAGATACGATTAAAGTACAACCTTGAAGACCGTCAAATAAATATACGGTTGAACATCGCAAACCTTAGGGTATGATCTGAAACAGGAACCATCCGGGCAATAAATGGTGTTTTCGAATGATATAATTTCAACTATTGAATTAGCACTGCGAGCATTTCAATACTACACGGGTGTTTCACGTGGAAAAATAAAGTTGTTTAAGCAAAAACAAATCAAAACATCAATGGGGAATTTTTAACTGATTGGAATTTTTTAAATCAAAGAAAAGGATCTCCGGAAGTAGAATAGTATTGAGGTCGAGGATGATGAAATCTTTTGATCGAGTTCTTTCGTAGCTTCGAAACCTGTGCCTACATGAACTAGTCAGCTGTAAAAGACAGCGCACCAACCTTCTTTGATGGACCATCGAATATCTCCAGTTGTTTTACGAACTGCATGCATCGTCCCGTCCAGAGTAGATACAAAAAGAAAAGACTCTGGTATTGTAAGAGTCTTGGGGGGCTGTTAAATAGAAAAAATGTAATTTCATTTGGCTTCGTTTAGAAGCCAAAACAATAAAACATCACACATCAACTACCGCGTCTACGTACCTTTTCGGCCGAAAAAACCGGCAAAGCAAGATAAAGAAGACCCAACAAAATGTAAAATATTTCCATGAGAATGCCTTTAAGCATTGCTATGATCGATATCAAGAACAACAATATGAAACATGTGGAAACGAGGTGTTTCTCGACCAATATAAGTTTCGCGAGACGAAATAAAACTGGAACAAAACTAACGCTTTCTGAGGGACTGAGCCTAGTGACGTCATTTACGCCAACACAGTCAGCCCGAGTCTCTCTCGGGCAGGTTTAGCAAAGAGATCACTCTGTAGCAGAAAATAGATACATTAGTCAAGCACAAGAGTTAAAAGATGTACAATGAGGCTATTTAACGTTATTTATTATGACTATGAATAGTATGACATTTATTATGACTATAATAAATGATACAGATCTAAAAAAAATGTTTCGCCCAGGCGCGAATTGAGGACCTTAGCGTGTTAGGCAGACGTGATAACCACTACACTATGGAAACTTTGAAACATAAAGGAGGGACTAAAATTAAATGTATGAGCAACTGTTTCGAGTACTTCCTGTACAAAGCAGTCTATAGCGACGTAAGTCGATATTCTTTCTTTTTTTATCATTTTCATCGAGCTGTTTTGCAGACACAAGAAAGGGCTGTCCGAGAATCGAGTATTACAAGAAGCCCAGAACGAGCAACGAGGTGCCTGAGGTGCGATATTTCCGCCCGGTTAGAGTTACGGTCTGATCTTACTTATTTCCGGTTTGACTTACGGTCTTACCGCTGACAAGACGGAAGTCGTTCTCGCTGACTCACCCACAAGCAAAAACAATGTAAAAGTGCAAGCCGATTCGATTCGTGCCCTATAAGTGAGTAATAATCGCGTGTATAGGCGAATTCTGACAACCTATGGTCGCCCAGCTGCTCAATTTGAATAGATATTGCATCTGGTAGATACGGGACTTTTAATGAGTGAGAAAAAACCGCCACCACGTCCTCCTTTGCCGAGGCAAGGATCGGGCGGTAAACCTCCGAGTGGTGCAAACACCGGTGCAGGGAGATTGCGGAACGCACTAGCTTCCATATCTATACGCTATAATCCAACCAACGCTCAGAGGGAATCCGATTCCGAAGAAGAGATCTCGATTGTGCGTAAGGCTGAGGCAAATTGCGACGGTGAAAACCACGAAATTGCGATAACAAGTAGCGAGAGTGAAAACGCGTCGGTGACGACATACAGTTGCATACGACCTGGAAGCAAGTTGGAGGAGACATCTAAACAAATTAAAGCCGGCTCGGAAGCAAGTTTGAAACAGGCGGCGATTAGCGCAATTGGCGCGGAAAAAAATCATGTAGTAAAGCAAAGGAGTTGGCCGATAAGTGCGGGGAATTTTAGGATTGAAAAGGAGAAAGGACCAAACTCGAGTGGCGCCATGCGCTTTCTACGACGTGAGGGTCGACAAGCGAATACCACTCAATCGTCGAAAGTGAATGAGGCGAAAGAGGAAACGGCTGATGCTGGGTCGACGGGTTCGCAACCTTCACAGACCCATCTCAGCCTGAAGGAGAAAGATCGCGAGTCTACTTCACGGTCGCGTTCACCGTCGCCCTTTCGCAGACTGCATCGCCACACACAAGAAGCAACCGAGCGCCTTACTGCATCGTGCTCTCCAGCCATCTCCTTGTCATCCCTTTTAGCAGCAGCAAAAGATGACAGTTCCACAGATCCAGTGAAAGAAAACGTAGAAGTTGAAGAAGAGGAATTTCAAGATGCTTTGCCCGAGTTATCTCCTCCTTCAAGATTATCGAACTATGAAGATATAGACATTTTTTTGGAGTCTCCGGATCTTCCTAGCCATGTCTATGAACCACACTACACACTTTTATCTGTCTCAGTTCTACTGACGTACACATATTTTATTACTACACCACCCGTGTTTGTGAATGGAATGGTTTTTGGGTTTCTAGTAGCGTATTTGGTGGGTTGTGTTGTCCTCTGGATTCTCTGCCCAGAAGACTCCGCGAAAGAGAGATTTGAAAGAGAACTGAAAGAATACAACCGACATATCGCAAACGCTCCCAAAAGGGATTATACTTCTATCGATCCTGGGCTTCTATTGCGGCCCCGAGAATTGAAGGTAAGATCATAGAGCATATCAAAAATGTGTACAGTACAAATAGTCGCAAACGTGCCTTTGCACTGTATCACATTATTATATTCCTTGCACGTTTTCAATTGTACTTTCCCCATTCAAATTCTGTTCTGTGAAACATGATAGCATCTTTTATTGAAATGAGATCTCCTTAAAGATATTCAAGCAAGACCTGGGAATTGTTTATTCGTTATTTTGGATTTTATTCATGTAATACGATTTTGATTTTTTTAAATTTTAACCCTTTTTTTCTTTTCCTCGCGTGAGAAAAAAAAAACATTCAAGTGTTTTCCTGTCAGACTTCGAATGACAGACGGAGAAAAAACACTCCATCAAAATATGTGATCGATATCTAGTCTTTGCCAGTCACTAGGCCATCTGTAAGGCTTTTACCATCTGGGAATATTATCAGTGGTGTGTAAGCTCTTGATCTCTGAAATAAAATCCATGAAAAATCATCAAAGACACATTTTACATTTCTGTCACTTTTTTTATTGGCTCTGCACTTAGTGAAAGTGGAAAGTTGTCGACAGAAACAAGAAAATCATTGTTTGAAGTATTCCATTTCAAGAGCGGGTTGTTTGGAATTTATTGATTCACCTTGATTGTTTTACTGTGAACTCATAGTGAGATTCCCATGTATACTATCTGAAATACTGATTATATGATTTTCTCGCCTCCCAAGAAGAGTGAATATAAAATTTGCTCTGTATGCATTTGATAGTTGCATTGATATCGTCTGACCAACAGCATTTGTTGAAAGTAAATTATCAATTTGACTGTTTGCTCTGCTATATCTTTAAAGGTTGACCACTTTTAATGGCTTATTTGCCCTTAAACCTTCCCATAACTATAACTATGAAACAAAACAAAGGAGCTTATATTTTTTGGCACATTTCTTGATTTTGTATATCCATAGAAACTTGATAACCCTGTTTTTTTTTTAATACTGTCTTAGAATTGTGGTTTCCTATGCAACTGTGTTTCCTTTTGATAGAATAAGTATGAATTTTCCAAGCTGTTAAATTATGTATAGACTATGTAGTATTTTTATGATTTTCATATCAGTAAGTATTTGAAAAAAAAACTATCTTGTTTTTTATGCTTTCCTTTTGCTTTCCATTTCAACACATAATAAGATATTTGATAACACTTAAGCTATCACATAGGCTGCATGACAACTATAAAAACAGTCACACCAGAAAATGGGATCTATTTTTTTCCATCCAATCAACAAGAACTCCTAGCCCTTTAAGTGCATTTATTTTATAGTCAAAGACTCTTGTAAGTGGCTACTCTTGGGAGCTGAAAAGGTTGGTCGTTAACGGATCTGGTAGCTTACGAGAGCTCAAGACGGTGGTTTGAAATTATGGTTTCAAACAAAGCTGGTCACTTTCGAGAGCGCTCATAGAGCCTTGACTGTTGTAGTGTTGTTGTATGATTTATAATATCAACTGGTGTATTTTTTTTCTTAGGGATGGATGTACAAAGCTTATGACTATGACCCTTCAACTGTGTCAGAAACAACACCAGTGTTTGCACAACTCAAAGGAACCAAGCTAACACTCTCACATCCAAAGCTCAACCCAAATAAAAAGTTAGATCCAAGAACTTTAGATGACAATGCTAGTATACCTTTCAATCGCCATGATAGCTTTGATCTAACTGGCGGGAAAGTCTCACTTGTTCCACCAACAATTACTAAGAAGAGAATCTGGAGCAAAAAGTACCCTCTTCTGGTGATGCTAGACAAACCAGGCAAGGTGACTGAGGAAATTAAAGAGGTTATCACTGAAGACAATGGCAAGTCAATTCTTCAGAAAATGCGAAGTCAGACTTCATTTGAGGATATTAGCATTCTGTATTTGTTTGCTCGCACTGGTCGTGAGAAAGAGGAATGGTACCAGTACTTTAGTAAATTGATGGTTTCCAACAAGGAAGAAACCATCTCTGACCTAGATTACTTGCTTCGCCCATCCTGTAGCTACCCACATTATATGGCTAAGCTGTTGCCAGTGATTGAAGACACATCAGGAGAAGGCCAGCAGGTCCAGTTGTCCTGGGTGAACATGCTGTTCGGAAGGGTGTTCTGGGATGTCTGGCAGGATCGTTACTGGGCGGACAAAATCACTCAACGCTTTCAGAACAAGCTCAGTAAACTACACAAGCCTCAGTTCATCAGGGATATTAGCATTAAAGACTTATCACTTGGAAACAGTCTACCAATCATTAGTCGTGTCTCCCTACCAGTGCTTGATGAGCGTGGGACATGGATTGATTTTGATGTGACTTACAGTGGAGGGCTAGTGTTCACATTAGAAACCTATCTCAATGTTGATGGCTACTTGTCTTACTTTCTGAATCTCGGTAATGAAATAGAGAATAAGGAAATATCTGCAGATTTGGAAATGGCGGAACTCTCACGTAAGTATGAAATGATGGAAGAGGAGGAACGTTCAAAGGATATTCTTGAGGAAGATGCTGCTTCCTTGACCTCAGAGAGTCCACCAGAGAGTGACTCTGATTTTGAATCCCCGGAGTCTGACTTGGAAGAGTTTAACATTAGACTGAGTTCTGGCACAGAATCCGATCTCTCCCCTGATGCAATGCGAGCAAGACCTGAATTTGTGGTGTCTAGATCAACAGACAGTTCCAGTGACCGAGAAAGCTTGCACGAGGAAAGCAACCTTGCAGCTTCATCCAACTCCATGACTTCATTCCAAATTTCATCAGAATCCTTAACAAAGTCAGACAGCATTCCAATAGAGTTGAACAGTACAGGTCGTGTCAGCCCTGTCCAAAAACAAAGCTCTAATGAAGATGAGATGTCACGCTCAGAGCCAGGGAGCCCTACCCCTGGTAGTGGCCCATCCAGTCCAATTAGAAGAAACATTAACAATAAACCCAACACGAAAAGGAAGGTTATAAGCGTTATTGAGAGACTTGCTAAGTCCAAATGGGTTAAGAAGGCTGCGGAGACTAAGATTGTAAAGTCAGCAGCGGAGAAGTTCTCTAACTTGCCAATCATCCTGTCCGTTGAGGTGCAAACGGTGAAGGGGACTCTTGCTATCAACATACCTCCGCCACCTACTAACAGGCTCTGGTAAGTTTCAGTAAGGGGGGAGGGAAGTTAATAGCAAACACCTACCAAAATCCTCTGGCGAGTTTGGGTAAGGGGCGGATGCTCATAGCTAGCATTTCTCCGCCACCTACAAACAAGCTCTGGGGAGTTCAGGCTAGGTTAGAGGGGGGAGAGCAAAGAGTGGGTGCTTGCCATCACTATACTGTACCCATTTCAAAAGCCTCTGGTGAATTCGGGTAAGGGTGGCTGGGTGGTGCTTGAAGAAAGCCCAGGGCAAAAAACTGGGATGCTTGCCATCAATTTCTCGCTGCTATCTTTAATAAAGCTCTGCTGAGTTTGGGTTAGTGGTAGGGCTGACAGGGGAGTAGGGAGGGGGCTCTTTATCAGCATACTACTGTCGCCTACTAAACATGCTGGGATATGTTCATGCTAAGGTGAGGGCCGTGTTCAGGACGGGTTGTATGAGCATACCACTCCCTTCTAGCAACTGGCCCTGGGGATTTCTGGTTAGTGTGTGGGTGGGGTATTGCAATGGTTTATTTATTTGTAATCTCTTGATAGGTATGGTTTCCGTGGCAACCCAATGTTGTTCGTATCTGCTCGTCCAAAGCTTGGTGCTCGACAGGTTAAACTGACTCACGTGACAGACTGGATAGAAAAGAAACTCAAACAGGAGTTTAAGGTAAGAGAGGTTCAACACATTATTAACGGTATGTCACGCAAGTAGCGTGACGAGCAAATATGCTACCTTAATATTATACTTTATTTTCGCGTCACTTTCATTTCGCGAATTTCGCGATTTTAAAAAATTCGCGAAAATAAAGTGTGACGAAAATTGGGATGCTCGCACTTTAAATGAGTACACAAAAGCCATTGGGTGAAATATTAGCTGTTTTTTAAGCTTTATGGAAACACTTTGTCTATTTAGTCCTCTAATGTACTTTATAGTACCGTAAGCGGTCTTTCATAAATTCACGTTCTTCTGAAGTAACGTTGTTTATCTCTCGCAGAACATGTTCGTACTTCCTAATATGGAGGATTTGCCAATCAAACTCATGAAATGTGACGTCGAACAGCAGTTTGAAGACAGCTGAGTCAGTTTGTGCATGCCGCCATGGTAGTGACCGCTGATCTGTCAAAGTCTGCGTATTGATTCATGCCGCTGACTATGACCAAGAGTGATGGCTCAGATGACAGGATCGCGCAATTATCTTGTAGGGATTTCATATGCGAATTGAACACGCTTAGTTGTCTGCTATTTAGATGAAGTTTTTAACCATATTAGTTTTATTTTCATGGTTACCCTGTGTTGTGACGCTGCACTCCTATAGAACTGTGGGGCGGCAAAATACTGTACAATTTTATGACCACGCACGCATCCATCCCAGAATCCTATTCAAGCCTCTTGCAGTAAGATGTTACGAATCTAGACTTTTAAACTTTAGGGGGAGGGGACGAAATGGAAATTATTTTATTCTCTTATCAGCAGGGTTGGAAACGGGATTAGATAGTACGATGTTTTCTGTTGCGCAAGTTTTAGCGCGAGCAGGCGTTTGGGCTATAGATTATTTAGTAAAGTAGAATATTTATTTTTAATACCCTTACTTCAAAGTATTAATATAAAGCCCGTTACTTATGTCAAGTGTAAACAAATAACAGATTTATGTTGTGTTACAATAAAGTTTTAATTAACGAGAAGAGTTTTGATCTTAAGGATTTGGATTAACTTTTCTTCTTCTTTTCCTTCCTGTGTCAGAGAAGGAGCCTCAAAAATACAATTAAGCCTCAAAACACTATTACCCTATTAATTATCGAGTTAATAGGGAATTTATTACAAAAGTTTATACCTAAATTGAGGTACCTCTATGGTCCAAATTGAGTCGACAATTCAAATTAAGTAAGCAATATTCCTAAATGGTTGTAAGTTAAGTTTGATAGTTTGACAAATCTCTACATACCTGTGCAGCCGCTCGTGGCGGGGTCACCCAACTCTCCTTGCCACTGCAAAGGACATACCTCCTTCCCCGCGAGCGTTTAAGTGCGAGAGTCATTTTTCGCGCAGTCGAACTCTTCGCTCGTTGCGGGTGAGAATGACTTACCCCTCAACGGAGATCGAAAAATCTTGAGTAAAATGCAATTCAAATCTTTGAGGTATATAAAATAAACTGTAAATATATTTACTCGTGGGGGCGAGCAGTGTTGCGTGTCTCCGACAAGAGCGGCTGTACCCCGCGCGCACATTTCTCGCGTGGAACTGTTCCTTCAGTGCCCCTGAAAATCACCTTAACGAAAATCAAAAAAAAAATTGAGTAATATCTTATTCAAATCATTGAGGTATATAAAATAAACTATAGATATTTACACGCGTGGGGACGGGGAGCGTTGCGCGTCTCCGACAAGAGCGGCTGTACCCCGCGCGCGCATTTCTCGCGTGGAACTGTTCCTTCAGTGCCCCTGAAAATCACCTTAACGAAAATAAAAAATAAAAAAAAAAAATTGAGTAATCTCTTATTCAAATCATTGAGGTATATAAAATAAACTATAGATATTTACACGCGTGGGGACGGGGAGCGTTGCGCGTCTCCGACAAGAGCGGCTGCAAAGGAGTCACGCAACGCTCCCCTTACTGAGACTATAACATCCCCCGCGCGCGCCTTTTTGCGCGTTCGAACATTTCGCTCGGTGCCAATGGAAATCAATGAAACCCCCCAATGGTTATCGAGAAAAAAATCTGGAGTAGTCTGCAAAATTTGGATCATCGAGGAATATATATAAAAAAAACTAAAAATTCGAATTTGTTGATTCGGCACCCTGTGTTGGCACCGCCATCTTGGCCGAGCCAAGATGGTATTGGAGGACTGGGCACAAGATTACTAGTCAGCGTCGGCCGCCATCTTGTATCTTCGATTTTAGAATGTAAGAAAATCCTTCAAATCCTTTACCATCCTTTGATTTATACATCTGTTCTTTTGATATTTTTAAATAACTTATGTATTATTGCGATTTTAGCAAATTTGTATGACTTTTTATTAAAGTTTCGTTGTTATTTTGGATTGTTTTTAGGGGTCGCCGCAGTCGTTCGCCTTCGCCGGTTCGTCGCAAAGATAAGGACAAAGAAAAACGAACAAGCAGTACTAGGGGACGGAGCCCAACACGCAAGGATAAGAAAGACAAGCCAGCTCGGCGACAGAGCTCGTCTTCGAGCAGGTAAGCTCAGCTCAAACGCTTAGCCTCTCATATACGAGGTTTAGGTTGCTTTCACATTTTGACCTCGGGTTTTGGCAGACCAAGTGTTAAGTGGGTCTGTTTTATCATTGTATCTTGAGGGTGGACGTTTGGAAATTATTATATGCTTGATGCAAGTATTGATAGTTAGATAAATAGCTTGATAAATGCCATTCAAGGCTCTGGTCTGTTTTCTCATACAGAGGCATTGCATATGAACTTGTATGATCGAATTCAAGTTTTAGCATCAATAGTTAGATAAATAGCTAGATAAATGCCATTCAAGGCTCTGGTCTGTTTTCTCATACAGAGGCATTGCATATGAACTTGTATGATGGAATTCAAGTTTTAGCATCAATAAGCCTGGTTTCCATATGGTTCTGTCTGTCGCTTCTGTCATATGAACTTGCACACCAACTGCACAGACACAACTCAATGAACTAATACAACTACTGGTTTCCATATATTGTATCAGTCGCTCCTACTTTATCTGTTTACGCGCCATTTATGAGAAACATGGCGGCAATAAGTGAATGAGAGAGGCGTTTTTGCTTGTTATCTACTTTAACGGGCTGTTCAACAAAGGAGAATGCAGAATACACAGATTTCGGGTACGAGCAATATACCGAAGAAGAGAGGAGCTCAGGCTGTTTATGTACTTGTATTTTCATTCCGCCTCGTTGGCAGGTTTATGGAATTGATTGGCCAACTTCTTCCAACAATTTTCTCTAACTTGTCGTTGGAAAATTTGTTATAGAGATATTTGAATCACTGTAGAGCTTCCATAAACAGCGACACAGAGCACACATGTGTTTCTTCCTCCTCCGCCATGTTGGAAACGAAGTGCATTGTAGTATATAGTTATGTTGTATTTGTCGTATTTGTCGCTTGCAATGGTTTCCATTTACAAAATGCAGTTGCATCACGCTCATTTCCTGTCGTATCTGTCGTATGGGATAGAACCAATTCTATCTCAAGCGACAAGTCCTATCTGTCCTGTTGGGTCCGTATGGTTGTATCTGTCTTATAGAATTTTTTCACACGACAGATACGACCGAAAAGACAGATGCAACCATATGGAAACCAGGCTATAATTAGATAAATGCCATGAAAGGCTCTGGTCTGTTTTCTCATACAGAGGCATTGCATATGAACTTGTATGATGGAATTCAAGTTTTCGCAAATGCCATGAAAGGCTCTGGTCTGTTTTCTCATACAGAGGCATTGCATATGAACTTGTATGATGGAATTCAAGTTTTCGCATCAATAGATAGATAAATAGCTAGATAAATGCCATTAAAGGCTCTGGTCTGTTTTCTCATACAGAGGCATTGCATATGAACTTGTATGATGGAATTCAAGTTTTAGCATCAATAGTTAGATAAATAGCTAGACAAATGCTATTAAAGGCTCTGGTCTGTTTTCTCATACAGAGGCATTGCATATGAACTTGTATGATGGAATTCAAGTTTTAGCATCAATAGTTAGATAAATAGCTAGACAAATGCTATTAAAGGCTCTGGTCTGTTTTCTCATACAGAGGCATTGCATATGAACTTGTATGATGGAATTCAAGTTTTAGCATCAATAGTTAGATAAATAGCTAGATAAATGCCATTCAAGGCTCTGGTCTGGTTTCTCATACAGGGGCATTGCACATGTCTTGCATCAACAGGCTTATTGATAAATGCAGTGAAGCCTTTAGAGCCTTAAAGGTGTTCACCCTTACATCACCTGCATCACTAGAAACCTCCACCCCCTTTGAAGTCCACCATAAATGACACAGCCAAATAGTTTGACGCTCCAATCCCTCTGGCAAAAGATACGAGGTGTGATTGACTTGGTGGTAAGGGACTTGGGAAAGAGTGTTGAATCTCCTTAACCAATAATCTTTTTTTCTAATTATCTTAGTTATATGCTTGATGTAGCTGATGGAAATGGATGCTTAGTTTTGCAGGGTAGCATAAAATGTAAAGGCTTTCTTTGACTCTTATGCTTCGTTCCACAGCTCATCTTCAAGCTCTGGTAGCTCTAGTTATTCCAGTAGCACCAGTTCTGGGTCAAGCAGCAGTGGGAGTAGCCGTAGCTCAAGTTCCAGCAGCTCAGGGTCTAGCGCATCAAGTTCCAGTAGTGGCAATGGTTAGTTACCCAAACCTATCCAGGGATCTACATAGAAACCCTGGTTAAAGAAGCAACAGTGTAGCCCCCCAAAAATTCTAGTCAATGTTTCAGTCATTAATGTTTTATTGGCAAGGCCTTTGTGTACTATTGTGAAATGAACTATTTATTAGCTTTTTACATCTTTTCAAACAGTCTTTTGATATATTCAATCATATATTGTTTGCTTATTTAGATGCTGCTAAGGTCAAGAAGGAAGTCAAAGAAGCAAAAGGGGAGTCAAAGGAGGTTGTAAAAGAGTCAAAAGAAGTAAAAAACAAAGCATTACCTGACAGTAAACCAGCAGTAAAATCATCACCGTCACCACCACCAACAAAACCAAGACCGTCACGCCGTTCACTCTCAAAGTCAGTCTCAAAGTCACCCAGCCCTGCACACAAGGGCAAGCGATCTTCCTCTTCATCATCATCACGTTCCCGCTCAAGATCTCCACGTCGGCGCAAGAGAAGCCCCACCCCCAAACCTACCAAGTTGTATGTTGCTCACCTGACACGTAATGTTAACAAAGACCATGTGCAGGAGATATTCAGTGTGTATGGGAGAGTGAAAACAGTTGATTTGCCAACAGACAGGACAAATAACCTCTCAAGAGGCTTTGCATACGTAGAGTATGTTGACCCAGAAGAGTGCGAGAAGGCCCTCAAACACATGGATGGTGGCCAAATTGATGGCCAGGAAATAGCAGTACAGAGTGTCCTCCCACCCCGGCCCAGAGATGTGCGCCCTGCTTACAGACGCCCCAGCCCACCACGCCGTAGACCCCAGCAGTGGCGTAGGAGTCCCCCAAGGTTCAGAGGGGGCGGTGGGTTTAGGCCTATGAGGCGGTCCCGTTCTGGTTCTCCCCCTCCTCGTAGGCGTCGGTCTCCATCACGCTCACGTTCTAGGTCTCCCGCCAGGCGAAGGCGATACAGTAGCTCTAGCTCCGACTCCTCTCGGTGAAATTCTGCATGCAGGCGTCATACTTAGATCAGTCAAAGAGAATGCGTCAGCCTCTCGACTTTTGTTCCCTTTGCATTTTAATTAAAAATACAAAAACACCATCCAAAAACAGGGCTTTGGTGTGGATAAGCTAATGCAAATAAATTTTTTCCTACTCTTTGTAACTCCGCTAGGAGGATAATATGGTGGCTGACAGTAGAAGAGTCGCTTGTCAATACCCAACTTTTGTATTAGATAGTTATCTATTTAATATAGCGCTAGTTTAGTTTGGTATTTACCATTTTACAGATTAAGATTAAAGCTGCATTTTCACCAGTTTACTTCCGGTCAATTACGTAAGGATCTCCAATGATTTTAAACAGAAAACACGAAAAATATTTCAAAATATAGAAAGCAGTTTCTTTGAGGATGTTACTGCTAATTTAGAGCGGATGGCATGTTAAATATTTCGGATTAGAATAGATTCTTTTGTCTTTTAACAGTTGAGGTTTCCGTCGGACCCCCGGAAGTAAACTGGTGACATCGCGGCTTTAATCATGGGTAGTCTGCTTATTTGTTCAAGTGAACAACCAACCAAGACTCTTCAGTGAGTGTGATAGCCTGTTCCTATTGTCTCTTTTCCATTGAAAGACGCTTGAACACTTTCTGTTTCCTTATGAAAAATACTTTGTATATTTCTGTGTTTTAACATTAAAATATCAGATTTTTCTGCTTTTCTTTATTCAAGTTCTCGATCTTACCCATACGAGGAAAATGAAGTAATACAACAGAGGGTAATTGTGGATCTTGCACATAGTAGATCTCTAAAGGCAACTGTACAAACATCTCTGTCCTTGCTGGTGAAAACAGCCAACATTGTTCATTGCAGTCTGCCTTTCCACTTTCTAGATAAAGCTTAGATACTTTCTGCAAACCTTTCAGAGCATGAAAAGTGTACACACATACAATCATCTGAATGCTATTAGCTTTGCAGTATTTTGTCAGATTCCTCTGCCAACCTCTGAAGCAAATCATCACAGTCCTCTGATACCATGAAAAGACTTCCATTGTTAGCAAAATTATTGTCATGTGCTCCAATAAACCCACTATGTTTGGCATGGCTAACCTACAATGTAAAATTAAGAAAATATTGAAGTGGCAGCAACAAAATTTCTCACAATGACAACTCATAGACAGAAAACACCTGCATATAAGAACCTGGAGATGATATAGTAGCTGCAGGCTGAAATTTGGTATTCTAAGCACCCTTTTTATAAAAATCAAACCAGCCTATCCAGGGTACGCACCTGGAGGGTCTTAATTCACCTGTCCCTACCCCTTGTGATAGAATGTTAGTTGCATACTAATGATTTCCTGAGTGGGGGGATCAGGTAAATATTGAAAAGGGATAGTATTTGACAATCCTTCAATAAAAAATGACCTGCTTTTTCGTGGCAAAGGTGGGGGGGTTCCCTGTACATCCCTTGGTACAGTCCACAATAGTTTACCAGCTTTGGTAAGGAATATAAACAATAACACTGAGCCCGGTATACCCTCTAGGTACAATCCACAATAGTTTACCAGCTTTGGTAAGAAATATGAACCATAGCATACGTAAATTCCCATGCATGTCTGGCATGTCTTACCCAATCAATGATGCCCTTGTAATAGTCACAGGTATTTACAACTCCTATGGGCTTGTTATGAAGTTTCAACTGCCTCCTGGTTAAAAAATAAATGTTGCTCATCAAAAATGCAATAAATGACTATCATTTACCAATACAGTAACAAAGGTCAATGGCAGGCCTCAAACAATGCAGGGCCACCCACTGTTCATTTCTTTTTAATAAATCAAAAAACCTCTGTAAGAATCTGGATCTGCTCTTTATAAATGCGGAATCTACATTCCCCCCCTTCCTAATCAGCTATGGCCCTGTAAGCGAATAGATGGACCTTCCTTTTGACCTATTTTATATTCCCTAGCTGTAAAAATCAAAACACATTTTCTATGTGTGTTTAATAAAAAGGGTGATGTTTGAGACTAACCAAGTTATAATTACCAAGTTATCATTTCCATCAGCTCCTCAGCGGTTCCATAACCTCCGGGCAGGGCTATCAAGGCATCGGCCTGAAAGAACAACACCATCCCAAATTCTAGACTTTTTACTGTCTTTTTATTACTATGTTTAAAAGAGAAGTAATCCATGGCAGTTTGAAGAAACAGAAGCTCTGCCTTAAGTAACCTTATCCAAGAAGGAGAAATACCTGGAATCCAAGGTATTAACTTTTGAGGGATGGTGGTTATGAGCAAGGGGGGAGGGGGTACCAGAGTTTGACATATAGTACCACTAAAAAGAATACAAAATAAAGAAAATGTATAATATTTTTTTTATCCATCGATCAATTTATACATAGTGCTTGAGACATATTTACAGTGAGGACACAGGAAGCGGGCAATGCTGAACAACTTTGACCAATCATATAGGGCTTGAACAACATAAAATTTTCCAGCCAATCAGGTTGGAAAAAAAAAATAGACACAACTCTTTAAGCTCTCTTGCCCAAAAAAGAGCTATTCAATAAGGCCCACAAAGGCTCCTGTTTCTCACAGTCAACCACACAAACGAGGTCAAATAAATAATGTAAAGCGTTTCTCATTGGCTGAAATGTTTTTAAATGTTTACGGTGTTCAAGTCGAATCTGATCAAAGTTGTTCAGCATGGCCCGCTTTCTGTGTCCTCACTGTAAGTACATGTAAACATGTTACTGAAAAAAAGACATTTTGAAGTTTTGGGGCAAAAGACTCCCCTGCTCTATGGAAACGAAAAAACATGCCATAGCCAGAATCAATATTTTATCGAGACAAAGCTGGATGATAAATTCAACAAAAGCAGGTGCTTTATCCCATACTATTCAATTGTGAAACACTAAACATCAACATATTACCAAGGCAAGTGCCTCACTTGCCTCATCCTGGCTTCGGCCCTGACATGTGGCTTTTTTTAGCATGCATCTTGCAAACAATAATATAATGAATGTGGAAAGGCAGATTATTATCAAAAGTAGGTCAATTAGTGCTATATCATGTATGGGATATCATTTGGGATCTCAAGAGATTCCAGATCAAGAGATTGCAGATCAAGAGATTGCAGATCAAGAGATTGCAGATCTAGAGATTGCAGATCAAGAGATTGCGGATCAAAAGATTGCAGATCAAGAGATTGCAGATCAAGAGATTGCAGATCTAGAGATTGCAGATCAAGACATTTTAGATCTAGAGATTGCAGATCAAGAGATTGCAGATCAAGGGTTACCTTGTCTAACATGTTTTGTTTCCTTGTATGCATGTCTTGGACAATGACTGTTTTCCCAATGGACTCCAATAAAGATGGACCTATAAGAAAAAGCTTTAAAGTTTACTAGTGGGAATGGATCAGGGGATGGATCAGGGAAGGGATGCTTTGCCGCACAGTATCAGGTCTACAAGGGTAATTTGGCTAAGAATATCATAATAAGGTTACTATTAACTTTTTGTGATGAAAAACTCTGGAAGGAACCCCGTGACTTTGCCGCCATTGTCATGGACTGTCTTAGAGACTACTCCCATCAGGCCTGTATTACCACCTCCGTAGATAAGCTCAATACCCTTCTCTGCCAGGCTTTTTCCAAGGGCTGGAAATTTGAAATTAAACTACAGTTATTCTCTTTTAATGTTAAGTTTTAGGAAGGGGCTTTCTCAAAATTTCTAAAGAAGCTTTAAGATGAGAAATTGGAAGTATTCTATCTTATAATTGATACTGAAAAAAAGGAAATACATGGATAAAAGAAAGTTTATCCAATAGCCAAAAATGTCATAAATTAGCCATTAAAAAAATGGGGGATGGATGTAAACGCAAGAATCGCCCATGTAATTGTTGATCTACTTAGCCCAACTCTCTGCCCCACTCGGACATTTCTGACGGTCGAAGTTCTTCCACACAATTCGTGACGGGCTTCATAATATAATATATAGTTTCACGAAACTCGGAAAATAGTAATTTTGCGAATAAACCTACTGCAGGGCCAGCTATCAGGCTATGTGACAGGTTTATACATATGTTGTACCTCTTGCGGCTTCTTCGTACTTTGGGTTATTTCCCAGGCTAGAACCACAAAATACTGTGACTGCCTGTAATGGCATCTCGGCGTTTGTTCGGTTTTACTTTTACTTTAGAAGTCGAAAAGAAACAATTTATACAGTATAAATAAACCGAATAAACCAAACCAATAGACGTCAGGGCAAGTCAGGCCTTCCTTGATGTATCACAGGAAACCCAAAATCGTGTTTTACCTAAATCTGAAAGCGGCGCTTCTAGAGTTTTAGTGGCCGAATATTTCCATTTTTTCTATTACTCATCCCGAGCTGTTTGTGGACGATAGATAAACTGATTTCATTAAAAGAATATAACTTGTCTAAGAATCTCTTGAAAATAAACTTTCTTCGGGGACCCAGAGAGTCGAGGCGACGAAGCGAGACGAAGCAGCGAGAACGCCAGAACGAGGCGGAACAAGGTTGGTGGAGGGGGAGGGGGTGTATTGAAGAGAATGGAGCGCTGGGAAGACGTCTTCTCCCTCCTTTCTCTTTTCTCCCACCCCTCCCCACTCGGCCGCTTCGTTCTCGCGCCTCGTTACTCTGACCTGAAATAACGCCAATTGACGCTTTCCTTATAGACATCTTTTAGATTGTACTGGTAATATAGCAATGATCAACTCCAATAACTTTGTTTTTTGTGTGTAACCAATAATTTTGCATATTTGGGTAACCATTTTATTGAAAAATCATACGAGGGTTAGACAGTGGTTTGTTTTCACTATTCGCTCTGTTCGCTTTGCTTGATTTCGTCAGATTCCTTTGTCAATCTCTGTAGCAAATCCTCAGAGTCATCTGATACAATGAAAAGGCTCCCATTGTTAACTAAATGATTGTCGTGTGCTCCTATAAACCCGTCATGTTTGGCGTGGCTAACCTGCCATGTAAAATAGAGAAAATAATTACGTCAAACCAGGTTAAGCGTCGCCCCTAGAACCAATTATTGAGTTCAATACTATCTGAGATAGGAGGCGTTTATTAGAGAGGGCTTTCATTATAAACTAAAAACATAACAAGCAGGTTCAGCGTCAACCCGTTACAGCGGGTTGAGAACCTTCAAGTTCCTATAGTATACTATGGTCCCCAAGCCGCAGTAGCGGGTTGACCAACCGGTTAGAAGCCAACCCACTGTAGCAGGTTGAGTGTCAACCCGTTACAGCGGGTTGAGAACTAACAAGCTTCTATAGTATACTATGGTCCCCAAGCCGCAGTAGCGGGTTGACCAACCGGTTAGAAGCCAGCTCGCTGTAGCGGGTTGAGTGTCAACCCGTTACAGCGGGTTGAGAACCTTCAAGTTCCTATAGTACACTATGGTCCCCAAGCCGCAGTAGCGGGTTGACCAACCGGTTAGAAGCCAACCCACTGTAGCAGGTTGAGTGTCAACCCGTTACAGCGGGTTGAGAACTAACAAGCTTCTATAGTATACTATGGTCCCCAAGCCGCAGTAGCGGGTTGACCAACCGGTTAGAAGCCAGCTCGCTGTAGCGGGTTGAGTGTCAACCCGCTACAGCGGTTTGGTTTCTAACCGGTTGGTCAACCGTTGCCATTTTTGTGGTGGTAACGTATATTAAAAAATGACTCAAAATGCATGTCTTGTTTAGGCATATCCTTTAGCTATTACTTTGAATGAAAGAGCTACATTCGCCTGTACCATAAAAAGTGGAGAGTCCTAATTAACTGCACCCAACTCAAGTAGAAACACCTTTCCCTTGTTACAATTTTCGTGGCAAAGGTTGGGGGTTCTCTGTACATCCCTTGGTACAGTCCACAATAGTTTACCAGCTTTGGTAAGGAATATAAACAATAACACTGAGCCCGGTATACCCTCTAGGTACAATCCACAATAGTTTACCAGCTTTGGTAAGAAATATGAACAATAGCATACGTAAATTCCCATGCATGTCTTACCCAATCAATGATGCCCTTGTAATAGTCACAGGTATTTACAACTCCTATGGGCTTGTTATGAAGTTTCAACTGCCTCCTGGTTAAAAAATAAATGTTGCTCATCAAAAATGCAATAAATGACTATCATTTACCAATACAGTAACAAAGGTCAATGGCAGGCCTCAAACAATGCAGGGCCACACACTGTTCATTCCTTTTTAATAAATCAAAAAACCTCTGTAAGAATCTGGATCTGCTCTTTATAAATGCGGAATCTACATTTTCCCCTTCCTAACCAGCTATGGCCCTGTAAGCGAATAGATGGACCTTCCTTTTGACCTATTTTATATTCCCTAGCTGTAAAAATCAAAACACATTTTCTATGTGTGTTTAATAAAAAGGGTGATGTTTGAGACTAACCAAGTTATAATTACCAAGTTATCATTTCCATCAGCTCCTCAGCAGTTCCATAACCTCCGGGCAGGGCTATCAAGGCGTCGGCCTGAAAGAACAACACCATCCCAAATTCTAGACTTTTTACTGTCTTTTTATTACTATGTTTAAAAGAGAAGTAATCCATGGCCAGTGTAGTATGAAGAGACAGAAGCTCTGCCTTAAGTAACCTTATCCAAGAAGGAGAAATACCTGGAATCCAAGGTATGAACTTTTGAGGGATGGTGGTTACGAGCAAGGGGGGAGGGGGTACCAGAGTTTGACATATAGTACCACTAAAAAGAATACAAAATAAAGAAAATGTATAATATTTTTTTATCCATCAATCAATTTATACATAGTGCTTGAGACATATTCACAGTGAGGACACAGGAAGCGGGCAATGCTGAACAACTTTGACCAATCATATAGGGCTTGAACAACATAATTTTTTTTTCCAGCCAATCAAGTTAGGGTGTTCCCACATTCAATCAACAGACAAAGATAGAAAAGTAAACATTCTGAAAGGAACTACTTTCAATATACACGCTCTGCAATGAATTATTTTTTTCGGATAATAAGGTATATTCCTGTGTAATGTGAATGAAAAATAGACACAACTCTTTAAGCTCTCTTGCCCAAAAAAGAGCTATTCAATAAGGCCCACAAAGGCTCATGTTTCTCACAGTCAACCACACATACGAGGTCAAATAAATAATGTAAAGCGTTTCTCATTGGCTGAAATGTTTTTACGGTGTTCAAGTCGAATCTGATCAAAGTTGTTCAGCATGGCCCGCTTTCTGTGTCCTCACTGTAAGTACTTGTAAACATGTTCACTGAAAAAAATCCACATTTTGAAGTTTTGGGGCAAGAGACCCCCTGCTCCTCTCTGTCCGCCACACCTGCTCTATGGAAACGAAAAAACATGCCGTAGCCAGAATCAATATTTTATCGAGACAAAGCTGGATGATAAATTCAAAAAAAGCAGGTGCTTTATCCCATACTATTCAATTGTGAAACACTAAACATCAACATATTACCAAGGCAAGTGCCTCACTTGCCTCATGCTGGCTACGGCCCTGACATGTGGCTTTTTTAGCATGCATCTTGCAAACAATAACATAATGAATGTGGAAAGGCAGATTATTATCAAAAGTAGGTCAATTAGTGCTATATCATGTATGGGATATCATTTGGGATCTCACGAGAGTGCAGATGAAGAGATTGCAGATCTAGAGATTGCAGATCAAGAGATTGCAGATCAAGAGATTGCAGATTAAAAGATTGCAGATCAAGAGATTGCAGATCAAGAGATTGCAGATCTAGAGATTGCAGATCAAGACATTTTAGATCTAGAGATTGCAGATCAAGAGATTGCAGATCAAGGGTTACCTTCTCTAACATGTTTTGTTTCCTTGTATGCATGTCTTGGACAATTACTGTTTTCCCAATCGACTCCAATAAAGATGGACCTATAAGAAAAAGCTTTAAAGTTTACTAGTGGGAATGGATCAGGGGATGGATCAGGGAAGGGATGCTTTGCCGCACAGTATCAGGTCTACAAGGGTAATTTGGCTAAGAATATCAATAATAAGGTTACTATTAACTTTTTGTGACGAAAAACTCTGGAAGGAACCCCGTGACTTTGCCGCCATTGTCATGGACCGTCTTGGAGACTACTCCCATAAGGCCTAAATTACCACCACCGTAGATCAGCTCAATACCCTTCTCTGCCAGGCTTTTTCCAAGGGCTGGAAATTGAAATTAAATTACAGTTATTTCCATATTTCAAAAATAATGGAACGGGGCTTTACCGCTGTAATCCTGGTTACTAAACTTCTTCAGGCGCGTACTCAGGATTGGCTGAGGGGATTGCGCAGGTATCCTATGGAAAAAGCCTGGTATTTGAAGATTCCTTAATAAGGGATGACCCAGTTTTTGGCCGCCAGGGGGTGGGGGGTGGGGGGTACGCGTCTGTTCTTGTTTACTTATCAGTTACTATTCAGTTAAGTAAAAAATTACCTATTTTTTAGAATTATTAGAATTGGAGAGTACAGTAAGGATGGAAATACAATAACATATTGTACAGCGCTATTTAGCGGATTTAAAACAATTTCTATTTCAGTCACTAGCCTGAAATATTTAAAAGACGATCAGTCGGTCGGTCGATCATCATTTTTTGGGGTAGTTAACGTGACTTTCAAGAGTGTCAATATGTCGGCGCCGCTCAGAAAGCACAAAATTCAAACGTTTACTGTTTGAGAACTGAGCAATAATAAACGCTAAATTTGTAATTCAAGAAAATATCCATACCTCCCTCCCCATTGAGGGGATTGGAAATTCCGGGGGGGGGGGGGGGGGGTTCAAACGCCCAGGAATTTCCAGAGGGGAGGGGGTAAGATGCCCTTTTTCCTTATCAGTTACTGTATTTATTTTTTTCCAGGGGGCTGGAAATTCCAGAGGGGTGGGGGGTCATACCTCCAGCCCCCTCAATAGGAGGGGGGGATATGGATATTTTCTGGAACTACACAATTGGTAAAGAAATTTTATAGAAAGAAATGATAGTCTTCCTCTTGTAGTTACATTATAGTTATTTTTTTGCATATAAATTCACAAACGTCTAAGCTAGAAACCATGACAAGATACTCTACTCGACATTTGTCTAGAATTCAGGAAAATTACAAAAAAATGCTGTAAATAGTTTTAGAAACCATATTTATAATGCGTTTCCATCTATCCTAGCTGATTTAACTAGGTAATTTAAAATTTTTATTATGAAGGACCCCCCTGACTGTGAGAAGTAACTATTAACTCAAGGCGTCCTCGGGGACCCAGGGCGTCGCTGAGATCGGGCACACAGGGAGTGCGCGAAGCCTGTTTCTTTCTCGCGCCGCGCTCCCTGTGTGCCCGACCTCCGCGACGCCCTGGGTCCCCGAGGATGAACTCAAGGGCACAAAACGGATCTGTTCCGCAGCCCGATTTTTTGCTGGCTGGGAAGGTGTTAGACCCCTCGGTTGCTGGGGAAAAATCGTCCCGAATGCTTCTGCAAATTTGTGGAGTCGAACTAGTTGTGCTGGGAATAATTTTGGGGGTGCTGGAGCGGATGCTTGGGGAAAAAAGTCTAGCTTGCGTAGCAAGCGTTTCTGTGGGTTTCCAGCGCAAAAGAAACGCCACGAAAGCAAAGAAATGAGAGCTCCCGAGAAATGGGAGCGAGCGAAATGGCGATCTTTTGCTTTCGTGGCGTTTCTTTGCGCTGGAATCCCACAGAAACGCTTGCTACGTAGGCTAAAAAAAAAGTCGTGCAGATCGGTTTTACGGGCAATTATTCATGTGTATGTATTTTTTCAGGGGCGAATTTTAAAGTAGGTAAATAACAGAATGACTAAATATAAAAATGCGCCAATATCTTAGAATTCCTTTTATAAATTTTAATAAAACTTCCTCTAAGTGTCGACCGGGGTCTGATGTACAATATCCTATAGCTTATATGTAAAATTTCCCGTTGCCATAGAAACAGCAATGTAAACACAAGTTGCATTTTTTAAAATTTTTTAAAGTTCATCCCTAGCTACATGGCATGGCCAAATAGTTTGATGATCCGATCCCTGTAGCAGAAGATACGAGCTGTGATTGACAAGATGGTTGGGAATTCGGGAAACAAACCAATGCTGGCTGGGAAATAAAAGGAATGGTTCCTCCTGGGAGAAAGGAACAGATAACTTTTTCCCAGCAAGTTGTATGTCCTCCCAGTAACTGATAAGTAACTTTAGTAACTAAGATCACGTAAGGACCTTCTCAAAATTTCTAAAGCTTTTAGAGAAAAAATCGAAGTGCTCTTTATCATAATTGATACTGAAAAATTGAACAGAAGGAATCAGGGGTGGATCCAGACTGATTTAACTGATTCCAGTGAATCACTCAAAATCTTAGAAAAATATTTTTTTTGTAGATTTGAATTTTAAAACGTTCAATAAAAATAAACATCTACTGTTGTCTGTTATTTAAACACTATTAGACCTGCTTCCTGGGTTATTTCGCTGTTATTTCCTTTAGCGCTTACACAGCATTTCCGGTCCCCCCCCCCCCCCCCCCCGGGAAATATTGCTCCTGATGGTGAATGATAAATCTAGTTTGGGGGAGGGGACCCATTTAGAAATTTTGCGTGTGTATAACAATTTTGCGCGTGTTCTGGAACCACTTAAGCTCTTCACCGATTGGCTACGGCTCACGCGGAACTACTCAAGCTCTGTTTTGATTGGTTGCTATAACGTGTGAATCACTTTGGAATCAGTTGACAATAAAATCCCGATACTACCACTGAAAAAGTAGGCCTTTGCTTGCTTAAGCGTGTGATCTCTTGTACACATCTCTCGAACCGAAATCTTAAAAGCGAAGCATGGCTTCATAAAATGCAGACGTTTCTCGTGGAGAGCCTGTCTGCCGAAAGGAGGAGTGTTATCCTTTTGATTATGGTGTAGAATTTGATCGAATTCAGATCCCGAGAAGTTGGAATTAATGATGAAAGTGTGGCGACAGGACGATAGCTCTTTAGAATTGTCTATGAGTTAATTATGGCAATGGAAAGTGGTCGCCCTCGTAAGTGAAATACATAATGTTTTTAGCAAAACCCCCGGACAGTGTATTCTTAGTATATTAATGGCATTTCTGTTTGCCCTGTGTTTTATTTGGGAAGATTTTCGGCTGTTATTTTAGTAAGTCAAATAGGCTGGTAAGATACCACACATGAGCAAAATTGACCAGTACACGAATTTTCGATGCCTCTAATGGATAAATCTAGGAGAAACATGCAAAGAGGAGAAGTGCCAATAGATCAGCAACTAGATGGGATAATCCACCGTAAAATTGATTAGAATTGAGAGGTCATGGGGTCAATTATTGATACGAATTGCTGTCTGTGTGGCACAAGCTACGTTATAATGCAAGGGGAGGTTGTTTTTTAAGTATATATTACAATTACACGATTTGGATATTGCCAAGGGGTATTCGAAGAGAATAACTGGTACTTGCCTCGCCACACTTTCAAGAACACAAATCTGACCAATCCATTAATGAAGTCACTCAGTTTTAAATGACCAAAAGTTTAATACAGCACCGGTGAAACGTAACCTTGAATTTATGATCTCACTGTATAAATTCCTAAAATGCCAAATGCATCCCTAAAAATTCTGCAAATTGCATGTTTCAAACACGTAATTTCATAAATTTCCTGTTGGGCATGCCCCTATACCCCCCCCCCCCCCCCCCCTTGATTGGTCCGTGACCATTTGTAATCAGTCAACTTTAGGCCTGGATCCATCCCTGGGGTTAGAACTGTAAATGTTTTCACAAACCGAAAATGTCATAAATTGTCATCAGAAAAAAAAGAAGTCCGAAATAAAAAGCTGGCTAAACAATTTGTTATTTTTTGCCTCTTCATAATGCAACAATCAAAGTACAGGCCCGTACCCAGGGGGGTGCACGGGGTGAAACGCACCCCCCCCCCCCCCCCCCCCCCCCACACACACACACACACACACACAACGGCCAAAGGTCCACTTTCGGTACTCAATAGACGTGCTATTTGTAGACAAAATTATAATCCATAAGCTAGATCACTCTGGATTGTCATTAATTCATAAGTCAGACTTTATTTTTAGTCGAATCCGACAATAAACTTTCCGAGGAGATACTGCAGAGGAATAACAAATCCATTTTTTTCGGGGGTGGTCAGATTATCAGAAAACAGGGTCATGTTTTCAAGATAAGCTATGGAGCCAAAAGAAAATCTGATTTAATCAAGGATTATCTTGGGATATTAAAATGGCCGATAATTTAATCCGAAAGTAAAAAGTCACGCGTCGATACTCACAGTCGTCAAATGATTTAAAAGACACATATAGCCAGCCCAAGTATACCAAACATTCACGCTCAATAGCCGGATCAAGAGAAAAGAAAGAAGACAAAAGCAACTGGTTATGTGACAAGCCTGGTGGGGATACCAAGAACCACGGGAGCGGGCCGCTCTACCAATTGACTTCAACGTCTGTAAACGACCGCACACATGAATGTGTGCAAGTGCTACAAGATGAACAGTTTCTAACAGTAGGAACTGTTAATCTGGTGGCATCGGGTGTGCGCTTATCAATCTTCTTGCAGTCTTCTTGAAGAGTCAGAGGAGTATCTCGCCAATTAGAATTTCACGCATTTACAGGTGATACTGTATCCTGTTGTGCGGGTAGGGGGAAAAGACAGTACTTGCTGTATTCCCCGAAGCCACAGATGGTCTTCGACAGCTAACCTTCAGGCCAGTTAAGATAAAAGACAGAATGTTTGGCAACACTTGAGTAGACAAGGCAAGAATGCAGCTCTTCGTAAGGAACAGCATTTGATGTCATTCTACCGACGAGGCAGCTATCATACAACACACCAAGAAAGCTGCCATTGTCGGGGGCAAGCACTCCTCCCTGTCTCAATACTTCCGTCTTTTTAGCACAATGGACAACAGTTGCCATAGCCGCTTTGGACAAACGCTACTAGAGGTTTCCAAGGCGTGCCAAGAAGCCAAAGAACTATTAGATGAGGAACCAAGAGCTATTAGATGCAAGATAGGCTGCCCAGCACGCTGCACTTGCACCAAAGCCAGCTTGAAATGTTCAGCCCTTTGCAGCTCCATTGAATCGTTTAACGATAAAGCTGTAAGATATCTGATCTTCATTAAATAAATAAAACAATTCTCATCGAAGCTTGTTATTACGTTAGACCGACGTATTATGAACACACTCCTTTGTTTTATAAGAATCTATTTTCAAGAACGTCCAGCCCGACTAAGATTTAACTAATTTTTAACAAAATGCCGAGGCTAACATAGCAAGAAAACATTTTCTTTATATTAAATTGGTGCATTTATCATTTGTGCAATTCTATTTTTTTTTTAAATGATTCATTGCTTATTCGTATATGCATTAATCTGGTTTGATTAGAGTGTTCAGAAACAGGTTTGAAAACCTACGTCCGGTTTAAAAAAAGGTAAAATTAATTGCAGAAACCTAATCAGTTTTGCTTTTTTACAACTTAAAAGTATTAAATGGATTTCATGAATATTTAAGTCGTAGACTTTTAAACAAGATCTGCATCTCTGTGCTTTCAAAAATGCCAAATTTAATCTCCAGTGCAAAATGGCTGCAATTTAATAAACCATATTAGTTGTGGATGAAAGCAGATTTTATCTTGGCTCCATAGCTTATCTTATAAAGGTTATAGAACTGCAATAAAGTTGGTGTCTTTTGCTAGAGGGCGCGGGGTGAAATAAAAGTACGAGGTTTTACTTTCGACTACTTCCGGTTAAAGGTGGCTATCACCTTTAAAGTTCCAAAAATGACAAATTGGCGGTTATTTTAAAAAATATTGGGTTTAAATACATTCTTTGACTTTCATATTAGTTGTCTAGTGAAAAACAGTATCAAAATGTGCAAGTTTATTTATCTTTTATAAAAAGGTAGTTTACTTCCGGTTCAAATTGGCGGCCAAATCAATACTCCTTATTAATTAGAAATTAATGCCGATCTGAGCTTGGCTCTATAGCCTATCTTAAAAAGGGTATTAAAAACTATCACTATGCTAAAATTGGTAACTTTAGCAAAAAGTGCGCAAATCAAACACATATCCGCTGGACTAAGACGTGCTATGTGTAGACAAAACTATAAATAATAAATTGAATCATCTTGGTATGTAGCCAAATCCGACAACGTGGAGATTGCAAAGGCATAAAAAAAAATCCCTTTTTGTTCTTTCGGAGGTGGTTAGATTTTGATCAGAGAACTCCCCCCCCCCCCACCTCCCGGAAAAAAATTAGGTCTGTTACTGATGCATGATGTTTTTTTGGTGTGCGCCATCTTCAAAGCATGCAGATGCAGCATGGCTGAAATGGAAAAGCTTGAGAATTTTTTGAGTACTAATAAGAAGAACCAACTAAAATGGAGCGGAAACTCCGATAAACTAAAAGACTTCCTAGTGCACTTGATGGAGGAAGGAAGTAACGAAAAACTAGTAAGCGTAACCCAAATCGGGACGACAAGTGCACTAAAATTCGAATCGGTGACCGTTAACTTTTACTTGAGCACGAACACGCTGCAGGTGCAAGGTGCGGGAAAAGACGTTTATATAAGTAAACTCACTACTCTAGCTACTAAAAGCAGTAGTAACGCCATGAATGAGATACAAACTGGAGCGAAAGAACAATCAGCGGCTGGATCGATCGAGAAGGAAAACAAGAAGGAAGAGCAGGTGGTGCACGATGCTCGGTATGAGGAGATCGAGGCCTTCATGGCGACTTAAAGAGTGTTTAACGCTAAAATTGAAGATAAAGTCACAAAGAATACCATCGAGATCGGAGAGCAAAGCATAGAAATAGAAGACTGGAAACAGAAGACAAAACACGGAATCTCCGATGCTAAAAGGGAATGTGAATGTAAGATTGAAATGCTACGGTCCGAATTAAGCGCTAGCATCAATGATGTTGCGAAAAAAATATGAAGCCTGACAAGTAAAGTGACAAGTGAATTTAAACTGATAAAAAACAAATCGACGTCAGCGGCAGAGACTATTCTGAAGATACTGGGAGAGCTGGGAGAAATTAAAGAGCAACTCGTGAATACAGAACAATCACTCACATCACGGATCACCAAATCGCCCTGTCTTAACCAGACCGAGGGCTCCACGATAGAAGTGACCAGCCCGCAAGACATGAACAGTCATAAAGATAGCCAGAGAATTAGTAAGGACGACAGTTGGGGACAAATCACATACACAGTCTATACTAAAAACCGTTTTGAAACGCTCCAGGACGAGGTGCAGCCAGGTGTACCACAAAGCCGCGGTAAAAGAGCCAGTGAGACCTGGAATATTCGCTCGCTTGGATACCGAATCTCGAAAGAACCAAACAATCATTCTTTAAGAGATACTCTGAATCGGAAAAGGAGAATCTTTAAAAAAATGTGCAAAAGAAAAAAAGAAAATCATTACGCGAACATAATCAATAATATCGACTTTAGAAATTCTAAGTCTTTATGGAGACAGTTGAAAAACTGTTTCCACATCGGTAAGTCAACAAAAGCGTCCCCAATTGAGACTGAAAATGCGGGAAAATTTTTTCAGCACTTCAAAAATTTGAATGCAACAAATGAAGCACAGCCCAAGCAAAACGGACGAATAGATCATGGGAACTATCGGGAGGGGCCCCTGGACTACTGAATAAGCGAGGAAGAAATTATAAAAGCCATAGAAAAACTAAAATCTGGGAAGGCACCAGGCGCAGACAACATATTGAACGAATTTCTAAAGTGCAGCAAAACGATCTTGAAAAGTTATCTCGTTAACCTTTTCAACAAAATATTAAACTCTGGGGTTTACCCCACAATGTGGAGTTAGGGTTTTATAGACCCGATTCATAAGAAGGAAGATCCATCGAAACCTGAAAAATACAGGGGCGTAACACTTTTGTCAACGTTAGGCAAAGTTTTTATGTCAATCATGAACGAAAGATTATACAATTACCTAACGGAGAAGGGCATTTTGAAAACAGAACAATGTGGTTTTAGGAAAGAGCAAGGACCAATAGACAGCATTTTCGCTCTAAAGTCACTAATTGACAAGCATGTCAAAGCGAAACCCAAAAAAACAAACAATTTCCTGTTTGCGTGCTACGTGGACTTTAGTAAAGCATTCGACTGCGTCCCTAGGGCGAAACTATTTGAAAAACTGAAAGCAGTAGGTGTTACGGGGCGTTTCCTCGACATAATCCAATCAATGTACTCAAATGACAAGTCTTCCGTAAAAATTGGAAGCTCCATAACTGAATCATTTCGATGCTACGCAGGCGTGAAACAAGGCTGTATGATTTCGCCAACATTGTTTAATTTTTACTTGAGCGACCTCCCAGAAAAACTAAATGAAAAATACCGAAATGATATTGACCTAAACGGTGTGCCATTAAGTTGCATTCTCTATGCCGACGACTTAGTTATCCTATCAAAATCAGCAAAGGGCCTGCAAGAATATCTGAACAGCCTCGAAGAATATTGCAAAGCATCCGAACTATCCATCAATCTAGATAAAACAAAAGTGATGATTTTTAATAACACCGGGAAAACTATGAATAATTACAGAATCTTTTACGGAACTTATAAAATAGAAAATGTCAAAAGTTATAAGTACCTTGGACTCCATTTTTGCCCTTATGGAAATTTTAATTTGGCTAAGGAGGAGCTCAAAAAAGTAGCATTAAAAGCGATGTTCAAGTTAAGAAAAGAAATGGGAGAGCACTTCAGACAAGATATCAAACTAACTCTCCGCCTTTTTGACACCTTGATACAACCAATCCTACTTTATGGAAGCGAAATATGGGGAGCGGACTACAAGGGAAAGTTAGAAAAAGATCCAATAGAAATGGTCCACACCAAGTTTCTAAAATGGCTTCTCGGCGTAAACCGATACTGTAGCTCGAACGCATGTAGGGCTGAATTAGGACGATTCCCTCTCAGAACAAAAGCAAAGTGTAGAGCGATCAAACTTTGGCTTAAACTTTCAAACAACAATGGGAATAACGAAAAACTCTCCCGCAAAGCATTCGCTACCATATCTAATTATGAAAACAAGAACTTTTGGCATAGAAAAATTAAACAAATACTAGACCTTGCGGGTAGGAGCGATATTTGGCTGACTGACACAAACACTCCTGAAGCAACTTACAGTTTTCTTCAACAAAGGCTTTATGACATTGAACAACAGACATGGCTTAGCTCTATTCAAAATGACAACAGAAAAGACCAAGAACAAAAGAACAAATTGCGTACGCTCAGAAAGTTTAAACTGTCCCACAATTTAGAAGATTATCTAACGGACGTAAAAAATATTGACCATAGGATTGCCCTTACTAAATTCAGGCTAAGCAATCATAAGCTAGCAATTGAAACTGGAAGGTATGAAAAGCCATATAAAAAACCTAACGAAAGAAAATGCTTAGTATGCCAGACAGGTAAAGTGGAGGATGAAGAGCATTTTCTGTTAGAATGTCCGGCCTATAAAGATGATCGGGATAATTTACTGGATTTCCTTAAAACGCATGCAGGTATCAATGTTAGAACCATGCCAACAAAGAAAATAACTTCGTCAGAATTATGGGATTGAGCCAGAATGAAAACGTGAATCGGCGCTTAGCAAAACATATTTTTAAATGTGTGAAGGCAAGAAATGTGAAGCTTGATGATTACGTACGGTGACGTCACCTAATCATTCGAAACAAGAAAAAAAATGCAGAGGGCAAAGTAAGAAAAACATATTATTTGTGGATTTACGCCGATGTAAATGTTTTATAAGGTGCCATGAATAAAATCTATCTATCTGCAATTCATACTAGATCTGTTGATCACTTAGATCAACGCAACCAAACACTAGTTTGTTATAAAGGGAATGCGATGCTTGATATGCGTCATAAAAAAAGATCTGTTGAACACTTAAACAAGTAAACAATATTCTAATCATGTAAACGCACGATCCCCCATATGGATCTACTTCGACCCCACTCTCTGTCCCACCCGGACATTTAGGCCGTCGAAGTCCTTTCTCTCGAGGTAACAAGGTCAAACACAAACAAGACTTTCTCAAAGACGTTTAAAAAATTTGAGGTTTAGAGGCCATTTTCGCTCGATCGCTTTTCGCCACCTCATTTACTCTCGCTTTGTTCGCTTCTTTTATCTCGCTTCGCTCGATTACTGTCTACAAGGTCGACTTGGGGCAAGTCTAGATAAAATACTACAGAGTTATTCGCGCTGAATAAGTGCCATAAATGAAAACGCAAAGAGCATGCCTATGAATTGAAACCCTTGCTTTACCATTCCTTATGACAGGTTTATACATGTCGTACCTCTTGCGGCTTCTTCATACTGTGGTTTGTTTCCCAGGCTAGAGCCACAAAAGACTGTGACTGCCTGTAATGGCATCTCGGCGTTTGTTGGCTAGAACTTTCACCTTAGAGTCTGAGAAAAACAATTTATGCAGAAGGTATAAAAGCACAAACACGTTACGTGACGTGACGACTAGCCAGACGCTGACCTTTACACCTTTCTGGAGGGTATAAATTCAGACAAGCTTGAAATCAGTGAAAACAGAAGTTTGAGCGTTTAGCCCATCTATGCGAGCAATCTGTAACTGACAACTTATAACTACTGTAAAATTGACCATGTAATAAGCCAGTAAATAATTTCTGGCATGCATTTCGCTTTTATGATTCAACTTCGAATAAGTTGTCAAATTTTTGTCAGATAGTTGTCCAGAGGCGTACCCAGGGGGGGGGGGGGGGGGGGTGCACAGTGTGCGTGCGCACCCCCCCCCCCCCTTGGCAGCCAAAAAGTGGTTCATTTCTTATTGCGGAATCTTCAAATTCTTTAATTTTTTCATATGATTCCTATGACTGCAAACACCACCTCAGCCAATCCTGGGTACGCGCCTGTTTATCAACTAAATTGTGCTGTACATGGGGCTTTAGCCCTTCATTGAAGCAAAATTGCTTAACTCTCAATAAAAAAAAAATTCGGTTACTAAAGGTAGTGCTCTCTCTTGGGTTAAAAATTGCTTCAACTACACCCAATGTGCTACTTTTTAGGGGAAAAATTTGCTTTTGCACACGCAAAATTGCTATCGCGTTGGTGAACTCTAAAAGTACAATATAGCTACGAAGATTGGCATAGCAATCGGGCCGAGACGAGATGCTAGTAGTGCCGTTGACAGCTGTTTCGTCCTTATTAAAGCCGCATTGTCAGCAGTTTACTTCCGGTCGATTTTTTGAGGATGTGATTGATAATTTAGAGCGGATGGCCTTTTTAATTTCTCGGATTTTAATAGATTCTTTTGTCTTTTAACGGTTGAGGTTTCCGTCGGACCTCCGGAAGTAAACTGGTGACAACGCGGCTTTAAGGTCTGGCTAAACTAAGCGATATGTCGAGTGCGGGATGTAACGTGTGCGACATGTCTCCTAAATGTTTCCTAGTTTAAGTCCGGCGCCCACGGTGAGCAAAACTTCATTCGTGCAATTTGCTCACTGCCTCGCGAGGCCAAAAACCCACAGTGTGCGGACGTCGATCGAACGAGCTCACGTCTCGCTAGTAACTGAAGCAAAATTCTCACCTGCTTGAGCTGTGAGTTCGCCTCGAGAGGAGTGAGTAAATTGCACGCATGAAATTTTGCTCACCGTGAGCGCCGGGCTTTAGCCACTACCAAAAACATGAAGTGCCCGAGAAATTTTGTAGAGCGCGACATGAAAAGTTTCTCATCTATCCGAGAAACATTTCTTTGTCGCTGTTACAAGATTTCGCGCGCGCTACAATGTCTCTGGGTCGCTATAAACTAAGTAACATGCAGGCGATGTCACGCGTGAGCACGCATTTACCCATATCCCGGTATGCATGTGTTGTTATAGTCAATTCATAGCAAGATAGATTTAACGTAATATCGTTATATTTCATAGTCATGATCCCTGAAACCCAATTTATTTATTAAAACTATTTTAAAGCGGTCTTACATTTTGTTTTGTATGACGGTCGCTTTTTTTTCAACCTTCGCTCAATCTCAATTATTCTGCAACCGTTTTGATTTAACCTAGCATTATAATGAGCTCAGAATTTACGGTATTTATTTTTATAGAAAAGAATTAGAGAGATTGCGAAAATGTATGAATGATCGTACGGGAGCGCTTTGAAGATGGATGATTGCAAAATGGACCTTTTGAATAAACGCGGGCCACCTTGAATCTTAAATAAGATCGGCAGAGCAAAAAAATGGCAAGTTTCCCTAAAATAAGGTCTGGTTAACGTCGGTAAGCTTGAATTTTTGCATAGAGGTTCCTTATGTTATTTAAACCAACATATCAAAATGTGTTGTTTTCTTATGCATCCGTCCTCGAGATATGAGGCTTGAAGTACAATTTTAAAATGTTCAAAGTATGAATTCTCCTTGTTTTTAGGGAGAAGTCGGGCTCTGATCAGAAATTAAGCCAACTTTGCTCGCTCATATCTAAATTTCATATCTTCTAAATTTCTTTAAAATTTGGAATTAAGCTTTTGGTCAGAGGAACTCCTTGTATGCGGAATCTGGAGCTTATATCTTGAGAATTGAAAAATTTCATGCCATTTTTTTGCTCTGCCAATAAGATCAGAAATTCGATGTTTCCCTACATGACAACCATTACCAAAATGTTTCTTTCATTAAGGTCTCACAAAACTCTTAAAGAAAATTGCAATCAAAATGACTTCCGATAAATGTAAAGATATAAAAGAAAGAAAGAACGAAAAAAAATAACGCATTACGAAATGCTACACAAAATCTGCTATGGGTTACCTGTGTCTGTTTAAACTTTCTTGCAACATCCAAAAGGATCCGTCACGTTTCAAATATAATACACTATATACTGTGTCACGGCCTGGTCCCTGTTTGGGATTCCTGTGGTTGGCAACAAGGCAAGGGGGACTGGGGAGATCCAGCCCATAGAAAACAAGGGCTTCAGAGTGACACCATATCAAAACCCACAGGGAACCCGAAACTATTGCTACGACGGGATTGGTCCATATTCATCCACTGACGGGCGGTCTATGTCATGAGCCCGCGATGCCCATCATTTCTTCTACAGAGACGATCTTTTCGCGGGGCTTTCCCTTAGATTCCCCGCGTTTTATCTCTAATTGGTCAATCCTTTCCCACTGAGTGAACGATACCGTCCGGACGCCTGGAAAGAGAGAATGGGAATCAAACATTACAATAGCTCGATGAGAAAAATCGTTTGTGCTTCATGACACCCATCTACAGTATTGTGATACCAACAATAGGAAATGTTGGGAGTAGAGGAAGAAGAAGGGAAAGGGGCGACAAGACGTCTTCTCTTTACTTTCTCTTCTCTCATGCCCCACCGTAGCCTCGTTCTTGGGCCCCGTTACGCTGGCTTCAATGCCCTGTGTTCCCGAAGATGTATGGTAAACTGAGTGAGTTCAACAATGAAAAGAGAGGAAAGGGCTGGCGCTCGTTTCTCGAAACACCCGAGAATTCACGGGCCCGAAAACTCTATTTTGCACTTTGGCTCAAAATTTCGCATGTTTTCCTTTTGGAGAACCGCTTTCATGTTTTAGAACACTTTGAACTCCCTCTTGGTTCGTATTCTAAATGATTACGCTCAATAGGACTATTTTCGAAGTTTTGCTAAAGCCAAAAGTTTACCCGACAAGTCTCGGGTAACTGCGAGGTCCTGGGAACTTCATCCTTCACATGAATCTTTATGGTAATTTTATTTTATTTTATCAGCTTCGCCACAATAGGCGGGGTAGCCACAACAGCATGGCCATTTACTGCGGACCCTTTCAAAAACTACATAATTACAACAGATAATAGAAGATGTTTGACGATATTTCAACACACTTGGATGCCATAAATGTTAAAGGAATTAACCAGCTTTTCAAATTTAAGGAATAAAACGTTTTCGGGCCCGATAATTCTCGGGTGTTTCGTGAACGAACCCCTGATAAAGCCCAAAAAGTGGGTATCCTTAAAAGGGCATTGTCGCCAGTTTTCTTCCGGAGGGCCGACGAAAACCTCAATCGACAAGAGACAAAAGAATCTATTAGAATCCGCACTATTAAACAGGCCATCCCCTCTAAATAATCAGTCACATCTTCAAAGAAATTTTCAATAGACACACTTCTTTTATATTTTTTTTACATATTTTCCGCGTTTTCCGTCAAAAATCATCGGAGATTTTTACGTAATCAACCTTAAGTAAACTGGTGACAATTCCTCTTTAAACGCGTCCATTGGGAATTTGGACCGGAAATGCACCCACAAAAGATAACGCGCAAATGTCTATGCATGACATTAATTATCCCTTACATACCTCGACTACTAAGAAGAGTTTGTACTGAAAGAAAGCCCTTTTTACTGGACTCTGCCTTTAACAGTCCTGGAAACACACACAGTTAGGTCAGCACACAGGGTTGGGATAATGGGAATCATAAGTGTCTAATATATCAGCCAGCCAGTGCTGGAGGTGTAAATTCCCCTTTCTAAGAGACGCCTAGTAGGGGATAATGGGAGTCATAAGTGTCCAATATATCAGCCAGCCAGTGCTGGAGGTGTAAATTCCCCTTTCTAAGAGACGCCTAGTAGGGGATAATGGGAGTCATAAGTGTCTAATATATCAGCCAGCCAGTGCTGGAGGTGTAAATTCCCCTTTCTAAGAAACGCCTAGTAGGGGATAATGGGAATCATAAGTGTCCAATATATCAGCCAGCCAGTGATGGAGGTGTAAATTCCCCTTTCTAAGAGACGCCTAGTAGGGGATAATGGGAGTCATAAGTGTCTAATATATCAGCCAGCCAGTGCTGGAGGTGTAAATTCCCCTTTCTAAGAGACGCCTAGTAGGGGATAATGGGAATCATAAGTGTCCAATATATCAGCCAGCCAGTGATGGAGGTGTAAATTCCCCTTTCTAAGAGACGCCTAGTAGGGGATAATGGGAGTCATAAGTGTCCAATATATCAGCCAGCCAGTGATGGAGGTGTAAATTCCCCTTTCTAAGAGACGCCTAGTAGGGGATAATGGGAGTCATAAGTGTCTAACATATCAGCCAGCCAGTGCTGGAGGTGTAAATTCCCCTTTCTAAGAGACGCCTAGTAGGGGATAATGGGAGTCATAAGTGTCCAATATATCAGCCAGCCAGTGATGGAGGTGTAAATTCCCCTTTCTAAGAGACGCCTAGTAGGGGATAATGGGAATCATAAGTGTCCAATATATCAGCCAGCCAGTGATGGAGGTGTAAATTCCCCTTTCTAAGAGACGCCTAGTAGGGGATAATGGGAGTCATAAGTGTCTAACATATCAGCCAGCCAGTGCTGGAGGTGTAAATTCCCCTTTCTAAGAGACGCCTAGTAGGGGATAATGGGAATCATAAGTGTCTAATATATCAGCCAGCCAGTGCTGGAGGTGTAAATTCCCCTTTCTAAGAGACGCCTAGTAGGGGATAATGGGAGTCATAAGTGTCCAATATATCAGCCAGCCAGTGCTGGAGGTGTAAATTCCCCTTTCTAAGAGACGCCTAGTAGGGGATAATGGGAATCATAAGTGTCCAATATATCAGCCAGCCAGTGATGGAGGTGTAAATTCCCCTTTCTAAGAGACGCCTAGTAGGGGATAATGGGAGTCATAAGTGTCTAACATATCAGCCAGCCAGTGCTGGAGGTGTAAATTCCCCTTTCTAAGAGACGCCTAGTAGGGGATAATGGGAATCATAAGTGTCTAATATATCAGCCAGCCAGTGCTGGAGGTGTAAATTCCCCTTTCTAAGAGACGCCTAGTAGGGGATAATGGGAGTCATAAGTGTCTAATATATCAGCCAGCCAGTGCTGGAGGTGTAAATTCCCCTTTCTAAGAGACGCCTAGTAGGGGATAATGGGAATCATAAGTGTCTAATATATCAGCCAGCCAGTGCTGGAGGTGTAAATTCCCCTTTCTAAGAGACGCCTAGTAGGGGATAATGGGAATCATAAGTGTCCAATATATCAGCCAGCCAGTGATGGAGGTGTAAATTCCCCTTTCTAAGAGACGCCTAGTAGGGGATAATGGGAGTCATAAGTGTCTAATATATCAGCCAGCCAGTGCTGGAGGTGTAAATTCCCCTTTCTAAGAGACGCCTAGTAGGGGATAATGGGAGTCATAAGTGTCCAATATATCAGCCAGCCAGTGATGGAGGTGTAAATTCCCCTTTCTAAGAGACGCCTAGTAGGGGATAATGGGAGTCATAAGTGTCCAATATATCAGCCAGCCAGTGCTGGAGGTGTAAATTCCCCTTTCTAAGAGACGCCTAGTAGGGGATAATGGGAGTCATAAGTGTCTAATATATCAGCCAGCCAGTGCTGGAGGTGTAAATTCCCCTTTCTAAGAAACGCCTAGTAGGGGATAATGGGAATCATAAGTGTCCAATATATCAGCCAGCCAGTGATGGAGGTGTAAATTCCCCTTTCTAAGAGACGCCTAGTAGGGGATAATGGGAGTCATAAGTGTCTAATATATCAGCCAGCCAGTGCTGGAGGTGTAAATTCCCCTTTCTAAGAGACGCCTAGTAGGGGATAATGGGAATCATAAGTGTCCAATATATCAGCCAGCCAGTGATGGAGGTGTAAATTCCCCTTTCTAAGAGACGCCTAGTAGGGGATAATGGGAGTCATAAGTGTCCAATATATCAGCCAGCCAGTGATGGAGGTGTAAATTCCCCTTTCTAAGAGACGCCTAGTAGGGGATAATGGGAGTCATAAGTGTCTAACATATCAGCCAGCCAGTGCTGGAGGTGTAAATTCCCCTTTCTAAGAGACGCCTAGTAGGGGATAATGGGAGTCATAAGTGTCCAATATATCAGCCAGCCAGTGATGGAGGTGTAAATTCCCCTTTCTAAGAGACGCCTAGTAGGGGATAATGGGAATCATAAGTGTCCAATATATCAGCCAGCCAGTGATGGAGGTGTAAATTCCCCTTTCTAAGAGACGCCTAGTAGGGGATAATGGGAGTCATAAGTGTCTAACATATCAGCCAGCCAGTGCTGGAGGTGTAAATTCCCCTTTCTAAGAGACGCCTAGTAGGGGATAATGGGAATCATAAGTGTCTAATATATCAGCCAGCCAGTGCTGGAGGTGTAAATTCCCCTTTCTAAGAGACGCCTAGTAGGGGATAATGGGAGTCATAAGTGTCCAATATATCAGCCAGCCAGTGCTGGAGGTGTAAATTCCCCTTTCTAAGAGACGCCTAGTAGGGGATAATGGGAATCATAAGTGTCCAATATATCAGCCAGCCAGTGATGGAGGTGTAAATTCCCCTTTCTAAGAGACGCCTAGTAGGGGATAATGGGAGTCATAAGTGTCTAACATATCAGCCAGCCAGTGCTGGAGGTGTAAATTCCCCTTTCTAAGAGACGCCTAGTAGGGGATAATGGGAATCATAAGTGTCTAATATATCAGCCAGCCAGTGCTGGAGGTGTAAATTCCCCTTTCTAAGAGACGCCTAGTAGGGGATAATGGGAGTCATAAGTGTCTAATATATCAGCCAGCCAGTGCTGGAGGTGTAAATTCCCCTTTCTAAGAGACGCCTAGTAGGGGATAATGGGAATCATAAGTGTCTAATATATCAGCCAGCCAGTGCTGGAGGTGTAAATTCCCCTTTCTAAGAGACGCCTAGTAGGGGATAATGGGAATCATAAGTGTCCAATATATCAGCCAGCCAGTGATGGAGGTGTAAATTCCCCTTTCTAAGAGACGCCTAGTAGGGGATAATGGGGGTCATAAGTGTCTAATATATCAGCCAGCCAGTGCTGGAGGTGTAAATTCCCCTTTCTAAGAGACGCCTAGTAGGGGATAATGGGAGTCATAAGTGTCCAATATATCAGCCAGCCAGTGATGGAGGTGTAAATTCCCCTTTCTAAGAGACGCCTAGTAGGGGATAATGGGAGTCATAAGTGTCCAATATATCAGCCAGCCAGTGCTGGAGGTGTAAATTCCCCTTTCTAAGAGACGCCTAGTAGGGGATAATGGGAGTCATAAGTGTCTAACATATCAGCCAGCCAGTGCTGGAGGTGTAAATTCCCCTTTCTAAGAGACGCCTAGTAGGGGATAATGGGAGTCATAAGTGTCTAATATATCAGCCAGCCAGTGATGGAGGTGTAAATTCCCCTTTCTAAGAGACGCCTAGTAGGGGATAATGGGAGTCATAAGTGTCTAATATATCAGCCAGCCAGTGCTGGAGGTGTAAATTCCTCTTTCTAAGAGACGCCTAGTAGGGGATAATGGGAGTCATAAGTGTCTAACATATCAGCCAGCCAGTGCTGGAGGTGTAAATTCCCCTTTCTAAGAGACGCCTAGTAGGGGATAATGGGAATCATAAGTGTCTAATATATCAGCCAGCCAGTGCTGGAGGTGTAAATTCCCCTTTCTAAGAGACGCCTAGTAGGGGATAATGGGAGTCATAAGTGTCTAATATATCAGCCAGCCAGTGCTGGAGGTGTAAATTCCCCTTTCTGAGAGACGCCTAGTAGGGGTTTGGGTGTGACTGTAGGAGAGGGAAGGAGGACTGGTCTCATACAATAGGATCACAGAGAGGTTCAAGTGTTTTAAGGTGGAAATATAAAATGTAAGCTTTTTGTTTGAATAAGACCGGGAAATTTCACATTCGTTTAGGAACAAGGAATATTTTATACCTTTTAATATGTTTACACAGTGAAAACTCATTTTCTTTGTTGTTCATTCAAGTGGTTGAGAAGGCCTCAAACAGTTCCAATCCACATTTCTTTTGCATGCAGGTTTTGCATGCGCCTAACTACCAAGGTGCCCCAACTCTCAAAAGGTCGGGGCTACGGCAAATTGTCTTAAAATCTTACCAAACTTGAGGTTACTCTAAATGTTTTCAAATAAACCTCAAAAGAGTAAATACGTCTAAGCATGTGTGTTGAGGTTGCCATGGCAACAATTTGTTGTCATGACAACAATTGGACACACTGTCTTACCTTTGTCTTACTCTTTGAGGTTGCCATGGCCAAACTTTCATTGCATGAAAACAATGTGATGCACTGTCTTACCTGAGTTGATGTCCTCCACCACTGTCTGGCCCGTAGCATAAGCATCATTCATTGTCGTTGCTATGACACCCACAGGGCCGTGCCCCACCCATCCACTACAGTACAGACCAGGGACAATGGCGTCACCTGTCAATAATATCAAGATCGGCAAATGTTAGAATAAGCCTAAAGGGCATTGAAAGACACAATGGGGGGAAGGGCACTGAAAGATGACAGTACAGTGAATCACATATCACGAGCCTCATCATTACGAGCATCATGAGCCTCGGAGAGGCGAGAAAAATAACTCTATCTCCTCGGAAAGCATTTGGGCATTATACTAACAAAGACCCTGTTGACAGACACAATCCACTTTATAATCCAAGCCACACGCCCCCAACAGCGCAAGTGATAACTTCCCTTAAAAAAAAAAACAATCACAGATGACGCGTTGCATAAAGAAGTGGTTTATTTTCATAAGAAACATAGTCGCGCGTTAAAAGAAACACATTCTACCCTTCTCCCATCATTTGTGAATTAGGTGTTTTTTTTCTACAGTGGGATATGGACAATGCATTGGAAGAAAAGAGGGTTATTATTTTGAACAGTATCGTAAAATCTAGTTTCTGCTGTAGTAAACTAATAATAGATTATTCATGTTGGTATTTTATGTGTTATTTGAAAGACTAAAGCTCAGGGTTATACACTATTTCAGGAGGAAACAACTCTATAAAAGTGTAAAACTTACAAACAGGGCGCAACCAAATTATACCTGTTAGACTGATCACGCGCCCTTTATTGGTTGGGATGACCCCTCGTTTGTGATCAAATGGGGTAGACTCGTCTATTGGCAGGCTCTTATACCCAATGCTGCGCAACACAATCCCACACGAGATGTCTTCAGTGACGTCTGTACCTACTGCTCGCACACTACCGTTAGCTCCCTACAGCAAAAGCAGAACAAGGTAGTAGGGAGAAAAGCATAGAACTCAATACTAGACTTAGATGCTTGTACACTACCGTTAGCTCCCTACAGCAAAAGCAGAACAAGGTAGTAGTAGGAAAAGCATAGGACTAAATACTAGACTTAGATGCTTGTACACTACCTTTAGATCCCTACAGCAAAAGCAGAACGAGGTAGTAGGGAGAAAAGCATAGAACTCAATACTAGACTTAGATGCTTGTACACTACCGTTAGCTCCCTACAGCAAAAGCAGAACAAGGTAGTAGGGAGAAAAGCATAGAACTCAATACTAGACTTAGATGCTTGTACACTACCGTTAGCTCACTACAGCAAAAGCAGAACAAGGTAGTAGGGAGAAAAGCATAGAACTCAATACTAGACTTAGATGCTTGTACACTACCGTTAGCTCACTACAGCAAAAGCAGAACAAGGTAGTAGGGAGGAAAGCATAGAACTCAATACTAGACTTAGATGCTTGTATAATACCGTTAGCTCACTACAGCAAAAGCAGAACAAGGTAGTAGGGAGAAAAGCATAGAACTCAATACTAGACTTAGATGCTTGTACACTACCGTTAGCTCCCTACAGCAAAAGCAGAACAAGGTAGTAGGGAGAAAAGCATAGAACTCAATACTAGACTTAGATGCTTGTACACTACCGTTAGCTCCCTATAGCAAAAGCAGTCAAGGTAGTGAAGAGAATAGCTTAACTCAATATTAGATTTAGACGCTTTTACACTACCATCAGCTTCCTACAGAGAAAGCAGAACAGGGTCAGGGTAGTAAAGAAAAGCAAATAATAGAATGGTTCGAATTAGGGCGCGTTTTTTTACTCGTGATTTGGGAATGAGAATGATTAGAATAGAAAAAGCGGGCGTTCGTTCATCCCATGTTCCCATTCCGGAATGGAATGAAGGCCATTCCGTCTATTCTGCTACCTGTAGTAGAATGACTTGAATGCCATTCTGAACATTCTCTACCAACCATTCCCATTCCAAAATGATAGAGAAAAAACCTGCCCTTAGATGCTTATGCTGCATGCTTGCTTTAGGTGATATAAAGAGCAAAGTGGTGTTGCCTCGAAACCTGGACAAAGTGATCAAAGTCAAAATATGATGACCACAAATTACACAACAATGCTAGTAAAACTCAAGTTTTGATTGGACTAAAAGAGTTGGAGAGATTAGAGTACATGCACATGCAATGCAGGCACTGATGTCAAACATCCCTTTTTTGTGTAAACAAAAAGATCTTGAAAATCATACCATACCTCTACAAGCTTGTTGACCTGAAGCCGAATACCAGCCACGCCCGTCCCATCAGGGGTCGGAAGCACCTCTACTGGACTGCGAAGGAACTTCACCTCCCACTCCCTCGTGGCTGCTGCTTGTCTCTCCTGCTCCTGGGGAGTGGATTTGTCTCTGTTTGATCGTGTTAGATAAACAAATGGGTAATTAGTTAGATCTCTTGGAGTGGTTTACCTTAGGGAGTAACAGCGAGGTGGAGTAAACACCTAACATAGCAATGTGGATGGCAACAGCAAAAAATGATACAAAGGATGAAGCTTCGTTAAATTTGACATACATGTGGGAATATAACCTCGCATTAAAAGTTTTTCATTTTGTCTTTACTCTAAAAGCACAGGAAGTAGCCAAACTTTGCATGTGGCTACTTTGAAACAAAATAGCCCTTCAATGGGATAGGTTATAGATAAAACAAGACACGCTTTTTAAGATTGACATGTGCTGATAGAAATAACACATTATTGTGTTAACTTGAGCACACGGTTTTTATGATCATTTTCACCAACAACAACAGTATGGTTCTGCATATTTCGGCCCCTAATTAAAATATAAAACTGTACACTTAGCACTGTACATCTACACCACCATTATAGAACTTAATCCCCAACATTGCTAAGAAAGCAGCCTGCAAATCTACTGCTATTTGTAGCACACGTTCTACTGACAACACCTCATTGCTAACAATGGCCAACAATGCTGTGTATTTTCTTTGATTCCTAGTATGCACTGTTTGCATAAGGCTTTAAGGGTAAAATACTGCACTCTAAGAAGATTTTAAAATAAAGCAATACAAACTACGAATTCCATATAATTATTCTTACAAAGCTGTCTTCACCATAAGCTCTGTTAGTCGTTTTCTTGGCCTTGCAATTGCTGCAGAAAAAGGTTGTTGTTATAGTATGGGTAGGTATAGTATGGGTGCTCTAAATTATCAATCATATCCACACAGAAACTTCAAATAGACACACTGCTTTCACAATTTCGAAATATATTTCGCGTTTTCCGTTAAAAATCATCGAAGATTGTTGCGTAATTAACCGGTAGTAAAATGGTGCGACTTTGAGAGTTTCTAAAAAAAAGTTATATAATATTCTTAATTAAAGCAATTATTTCATTTTCTTCTCTTAGCCAAGGTTTGGAAATGTATTGATTTTTTGTAGTTATCCTCTTAAACTGGTAGCCGGCTTTTCAGTGGGTTTATTCGGAAACTACTATTTTCTGAGTTTTGGGGTAGTGTTATTATAACTAAAGTATAAACTTTGAATAATTAACGTACTTGGTAATAAATCCTTTATAGGAGCCACATCACCAGGGGAAAACACTGCCCTCACTCCCGCAAGCTTCGTCATCTCGCGCAACTCCTTTACAGTAAAGGCGACCTGTAGGTGATAATTAGTTAGGGACGTGTCATTATTTAGCGGTTGGGGGGAGAGCTCTTATTTTGGGGGGGGGGGGGGGGGGGGGAGGGTCCAATTTTTTTTCTTTTGTTTAAAGGGAGGGTTCTAATTTTTTTCCACATCTCTTAGGGGAGGGTCCTATTGATATTTTCAACAAATATTTTGTATGGAATATTTCTTTGCTCTATCACATAAACCTCAACATGGAACTCATTAATCTGCACGGTTGTGTCACTTTAGGAGTCAACTAGTAACTGGCGGTTGTGCAATTAACATGTATAATTAATTAGCAGCATATTCTCAAACTCATCGTCAGAGAAATGCTGCAGAAGGGGCATGGACAATATGGTCCAATTTCCTCCGGTGACTCTGATGAGTCACTAAAATGGCAGAGGGTTAGCTGATTTTTTTTCTTTATCACCATTTTTATCTAAAGTCCCAGGACAGGGGGATGCCACATCCCTCCGCCCCCCCCCCCCCACCACCACCACCACCCCCACGGGATGAGAGACGAAGAAAGCTTGAAAAGTATGACAACAATGACTGGGTACACCCAAATAGAGGGGGCAAGCTCAATATGCTAAATGTGTCGGTCCTTGATCTATACTGCTAGAAGGGATGTTGAAGGGCAATAAAGTTGAAGCCATTGCCTTTGCACGAAAGACTGTGGTGAACGCTAGGAACGTAGTGCCAGAAAGTGAAAGTGGCCATTCAGAGGAGGTAAAGTAGGAGGATGGAGCGCTTGTAATAAATAATATTGGGAGTGACAATAAGGGGAGTTCAGACGCATAGACGATGAGTCTTGCACGTTTTCCAGGTTTTTCCGTCTGTTCAGAGTGACTGATATAACTTGGAGAGTGACAGAGGAGACGCTCCCACAAAGGACTATTCCAGTTTGGATTTGTCGTACTTGAGAGGGGGGCTTTTGTACAAATGATTGTAACAGGTGCAAAAGGGATAAAAAGTGCAAAAAGAATAAAAAGTTAATGGCAGTTTCAGGAATCCCGAAACTCCGGAGAGCCGGCTTGCAGGTACCCTCCTGCAGGGGGCTTTATGTGTCTCTCTTTACTTTGCTAGCAACATAAAAGCTCTGCACAGGAGTGTAGCTAACAGGCTATTTGTAAGTAGCCTTGACATGGGCAACCGATGAAAAAAGAAATCCCTAAAACTGATCCCGGGACATGAAACAATCCCGGGCAGTCCCTGAAATGACCCCCAAGAAATTGTGTTGTAAAAATAATAAAACTAATATACAAGAGGAAATTTTAATAGGATCGGTTTAACATACACAAAACAGATAGCAGAATATTTTAGCAAAAGGAAAAACATTGGAATAAAAGATATGGTAGGTTCCATACCTGGAGTGGGCCTCTTCTGCCAACAAGGTAGACTTTCTTTACTTGACTCTTACGCAAGGCATCAAGAGCATGCTCACAAATGTCAGTTTTCTGTGGAAGTTAATTTTTGCAACATTTGTGAATGCAATCAATAAAGAGCAGCTTAACAATAACAACCTGTCTCATCTATTAGTTAACCCATTGACTCCTGGCTTTTTTGGAGCTGAATTTACAAAAAACAGACTGAAAACAGATACCTCCCCCCCTATTCTGAGTTTTATACAGCCTGTCAAAGTCAAACACAGCTGCACCTAGTCAGCGGTATCCAAACTTTCCAACAGTGCTTTGCGCTACCCACTTTTAATCCCTCGTCGTTGTGCTGAAGCAAGCACAAGTTGATGGTTGCTTGTATTTTTCATCAAAAATACAGCTATGAGCATATTAGGAGAGTGTCTCAAGACATCATGAAGTCTATTGGGGCATAATTGAGTGCTTTGCTTATGGATATTTGCAAGCAAAGGTGGATTCATGATGATGTTTTCTTGTTTGGCTTTCCCTGGATGAAAAAATAATTTTCTAATGAATCACCACAGCTCTCCTAAATGCTGTCTTTTCTGAAACCAAATTGATTCCAAAATTGTTTACACTGCTATTCTGGGTCTGTATGACCTGGAATTGATTTATGTTTGGCTTCGGGGTGAAAAGACTTATAAAAAAACATCTGACTTTGGGGAGAGGAGTGTTGACTGGCCCTCCCCTCGTGAATTTTCGAATGGAAAATTATCTAATGTTCTGGTTCCAACTGTAATCAATCATCAATCTTAAAGCCAAAAGTAAAAAAAAAAACATTGGCCAGCATTGCTGCAAATGCCTCACTCAATTGTCCAGGAAAACTACTTTCTTGCACTCTTAACATGGTGTACAAACAGCACTAGTTTTGCAGGCTGCTTTCTTAGCAATGTTGAGGATGAAATTTAATGTCGGTGTAGATGTACAGTGTTAAGGGGTCACAGCTCACCTCTAAAAATTTGATTGGAGCCAACAGTATCCTAGCAACATCCAAGGCTACATTCCCATGGCCAAGGACCACAGCAGTGTCTGAGCTCAGATCTGGTGCAAGCTGGAAAAACAATTTAGGGAGCTAGTGAATTGAGGGAATAAAACAGGGAGAGCAGGGACTCAGAACAGCTTTACTCTGGTGTAACAACAATTCCCAGAGGACACCTTTGTATATTTGGCTCTGTTTTCATCATAATTTATTCTACCTTTCGTTCTACCAAACAAAAGAAGCTCTGTGATGCAACTCACAGGTTCTTAGACTGAGAACAAGCTGGGGTTCAAGATTTTATCCTTGCTTTTTTGTAACCCACATGTTGTGAATCCCTAATACAGTCCCAGCACTTTGAGCACATGACTACATTACTTTTTAACAAGAATGCTTGGCTTGTCAGCAACTGAGTGTACTGGGACCTAAGGGCTCCATTATTATTTCTTTACACTGTGCAATGTCACAATTATTAATTAAACCAAATTTGTTTTTGTGAGTCTTTTGTGACGTTGAGAATTCAAATCCACTTCTTGTCTGGGAATTGCGCATAAAAACAATTATAATATAGATTTAGGCACTGCCTAAAAGCGGAGCCAGCATAAACACCTTTTGTGTTGACTGATCAAAGGTATTATTGGGGGATCTAGGATCCTGCTCTCTACTGATATTTATTTATTGTACCAACCAAATGGATCCAGGCCTTATTCAATAATTTAAATTATGCAGTACATCAAAGTTAACAAACACAATTCCTGGTGTGAATATGGCTGTCAAAGTTGTCAAGAGTCTAATGGTAAATTCTTATGTCCCATTATAGAAGTTTATAAATATATTTTTTTAATCAAAACAATACTCCGACAAGCTTTGCCCTTGTGCAGAATAGGTCATGGATGTAACAGCATTCCACAGATTTGAAATAATATATTTAGACTGTGTAGATGCCATACTGTAATTTTTATGTATTGATTTAGTGGCGATTCTCTCCTTCATTGGAATATTCAGAAAAATGTCTGGAAATTAAAATCCAAAAATATATCTCCTTTCATGCATTACATATTGGTGCACCCCACTAAGGCATCACTGACAGTGCTAAAATGCTAACTTCTAATTTCAAACCAAACCCTTTCATTGATCTATGTTTGGGGTAGAGAGGAAGGAAAGAATATCAATTGACTAAAAAATAGTCGACGGGGGAGGAGATATAAAGGGAATTAAGCTATGTGAACAGAATTCTATTATTGAAAAAGAACAAGGTTGTTGCTAGTGTTATAAAGTTTAAGTATCTTGCCCTAAAAAACCCTTTCCAATAAAAGTTTCATTAATGTACATTTGTAAAGCTACATTCTGACAAGCTTTGCCCTTGCAAAGAACAAGTAATGGATGAAACAGGATTTCAAAGATAGAATATAGTGTCAGACACAATTTTAGATAAGACGCAAAATACTGAAGTTTTAATGTACCATTTTAAGTGGTGATTTTCCATCCCCATGGGAATTAATATCTACAAATATACATCTAGTAATGCATTATATTTTGGTGTTTTTAGAAACCCTGGATCCAACCATTCTAATGAAATAAATCTAAACCTTTATAATAAATGTAATGGAAAAGGAAAGGAAATCCTAAAAAGAAGATATAAGTGAAAGTACTAAATGAAAATTTCTAATTTAAAAATCAAATCTGTTTATTAATTTATTTTTGGTGTAGAGGGGAAATAGCAAAGAGCATCAATTGCATAAAAATAGTCAACTTGGAGAAGGAAAGGAAGAAATATGACTCTTCTTTAAATGTTTGAAAAGAAAATATAATAACAATAATGTGATAATTATATTCAGTACTTTCCTAAAATATCCCCTTTCCCATTATCTTTAGGTTAATACAGATACAGATTTATTATTTAAAAAGCAAAAGTTTGTTTTTAGTTTTATATAATATAAGTATCTTGTTCTAAAAAAAAACCCTATTGAGTGTGTACTGCTGAATCACATAGTTATGCCCTAGTCATTTGAGCCCCCTCCCTTATGGTCCTGGGGAAGTCAGGGGTTAATGTGGGGTTTTAGATTACTTTTTAACCATAATATATCAAGAGGGGTGGTGGTATTGACTGTTTTGACTCTTAACTTGGAAACAGGCTTTTATTAAAGTCTAATCCCCCACCCTTTCCTGGGACCATGTGTGTGGGGTTATCAAATGACTAGTGAATCAGAACTCTGTACTGTCTTTCATACATGTCTTTCAAGACATGGTTTTCAATTCTCATGTCTTCCAGTCTTTAGCATTCATCTTGGCCCTCAGGTAGTCCCTGGTTCATAAAAGAGTAAAATTTCTTTCAAAACAATCTTTTTATCAAGACATTTATAATCTGACTAATTTCCACAAATATTTGAAAAAATAATAATAAACACATGAGATGTAAGATGCAGACAATAACAATACATATTGGCAACAGGGGTTGAATTTTGTTTTGTTTTTATCCTCGGTAAGGAAAATTTCTCTTGTAAGTTGAAAAAGTTGCTGTATCTTCTAAGGATATGTATCTTCTTAGGACTAACAGCACAGGATATAAAGACAAGAACAGTCTTCTTTACCAGTATATGACAAATGCAACACGATATTGGTTAGCCTTTATGAAATTCAACAGAATCAAGAATAAAGATAGAACAAAGAATGTCAAAACAAAATGTGTTATGCTCATTCTCAAAGCAAACAAAAAGGACAACAAAAAGCCCAACAACTGTCATATCCTCAATAGACAAAAGAAATCGTCGTCTGAAACTCACCTTGAATTTTGTCGCTGTTTTGTGGTTTTGTTCGCTTTTTAATGTGAACTATTACTTACTTAAATTTACTAGCAAAAACCAGACATATCCTTACATAAATCTTGGCGTGATTGAATGTTAGTAGATCTCCTCTAATTGACTTTATCCTTAAGTCACAAAATTTGAGGCAAAAAGAAATAATCAACGCATGACAAGAACTTTTCCCTTGCTCTGTGCTTGTATTTAGCCGCCATTACGGGGCCGAGTGAGGCCTGGGAGTTGCGCGGCTGACTGACTGGCTGGCTGGCTGGCTGGCGAGTGACACCACAGGGTACCTGGGTACCGCGATGACCACAAAACCAAGTCGCATAGTTATACCATATTTCTATACCTATGGAGCTCCGCGCGCGGCCTATGGCCGCGCTGGCTCTGCTACCATCGTGACCAATCATTTCACTTGCTGTGTCCAGTAAAAAGGTTTATGATGCGACAGTGAAAACATGAAAGCCATTTATTGGTTTAGACAGTTTATTGGCTATGAACTTGCCAGTTACTCACATTTCTATTTTCAGGCAGCCCATTGTACCAGCCAACAAATGCCCTAGCGGCATATACACCAGAAAGACCCTGTAAATAAAAAGAAAATCATCAGGTTTCCAAGGAAAAGCTTACTTCATGTTAGATACAGATAGGCTGCTACCTGCAGTTTACAAAAATTGTTACTAAAGATGGTATCACAGGCAAACGTACCCTATGCTCTTTTACACCCCCAAATCCCAATTTGACCTTACGCTGGTGTAGAACTATGATCAGTTTGGTAACCCTGTATTTTGTATGGGAACCCTGTGTTTTGTATGGGAGCCCTGTGTTTTGTATGGGAACTCTGTGTTTTGTATGGAACCCTGTGTTTTGTATGGAAACCCTGTGTTTTGTATGGGAACTCTGTGTACATCCAGGACCGAGGAAGGTCTGGCTTATGATAAAACATTTTGTTGAGGTTAACTCAGAAGCTATCTTCAGTTTGCTTTTATATCCCACTTCTGACACCATCACTCAATGCTCTGATTTGAGTAATGAAACCTGTGCACCTAAGTTATCACTGCTCTCCTACAGTAAGAAGGCAGTATTCTACACCTCTCTAAAAAAAAAACCTTTAACTACTGAAAGGGGCAAGCCATGTACAAAATTGTGATGCTACAAAGGGAATGGTACACTTCAGTGTTGTTATTTGTTATTTGTTGTTATTCTCTCTCAACTGACAGAAGCTAACCTCTCCAGGGATTCCAAAAATCTTGTCATCTTCCGCTCCATAACTCTAAAATTCATTAAATTTTAATATGAGTACCATTTTGTGAACTGTGCTAGCATTATTAGAAAAACATGCTGCATTCATTGAGTTGCTACATATGGGAGATAAAGCTAATAAGCATATATTGGATAGAGGGGGAATCTGAAAGTCTATTTCTTGATCACAACTTTATATGTTGACAATGAGGAGCACTCAAAGGGCCAGATGAAACATTTTGCCATTTTTAACAAATTACTGTATTTCAAGCCTTTTTAGCCAGGACATTAAGCATCAAGCCTGTCAAACAAGACAATTATTGCAAGACTGACAATTACAAACTTAAACCTATAGACGCCTTTTTGTGTGGAAAAATCCCACAGTAATAATCAGAAAAATGGCCATCATCATAGCCAATAGCAGGCCTCTAATTATTAGGGGGCATGATACATAATCATTAAGAAAACATTGGGGGGCACAGCCACGCCCCTACTGGTAATTTCCTCAACATTGGGGGGGGGCATGTGCCCCCCTGCTACGGCCCTGTTCATTTAATTATCATAACTCACCATGACAACGGCATCATATGATTGCTGCAGTTCACTGAGGGTGATGTCTTGACCGACATGTACATTACCCACAAATCTGCATCGAGGAGACTTAGCGGTACTGGTGAACTGGTTGATACAGTTCTGAATATAAATAATAATTGTGGTAGTGTCCTTAAAAATATGCCCCTTTAAAAATGTTCTAAGGCAAAGTGATAATAAGAATGCCATGTTTTGGTTTGAATGAGATTTTGCAATGCCTCATGGGTAGGGCCGATGTGTTCTCTTTAATACATAATTTGTTTTGTAATCCCTTCTGGATGAAATGTTGTGATGAGTCATAGGATACCTAAAGTGGTTCCTGTTGTTTATTGTATATTTTGTTTACCTTTTTGGGATGATCCAGAGAAATGCATAATTGGGAGAATTAGGTGGCCCCTTTAAATCACTGTCTGTTTTTTTTACCTTTGTTTCTGGGTGATCTGGTGCGATGCCAAATCTGGCTAGACCATGGGGGACTGGTAATCGCTCATAGACATCAACATGGGCAGACTTGTGCAACTGTTAGTAATAGCATCAAATAACTTTACAAGAAATTTGTCATCAAGGGGAAGTTCAAACGTTGTTTCATCTATGAGCCGTATTTAATGAAAAGGCATACATACGAAGATGAAACAATTGACTTGATTTATTTGCATGAATATTGCATATGAATACAGGCCTGTTCCCAGGATTTGCCGAGGGGGTGGGGGTGCGCAGTCATAGTTATCATATGGAAGGGGGGTTCGCATGCACCCTGAGCACCCTCCTTGTGTACATGCCTAGAATATGGCTCATGGATAATAAGACATTTGAACTTTACTAAGAGAGATTTGACTTAGAGCTTTCATGGCACAATTTTGCAGGGTGGTAAGAGGGGGTACTTTTTTAATCTGGATTGGATTGGCTTTAAGTTGGGCCTGGGGCCCGTTTCCCGAAACACTCAAGAATTCTCGAGCCGGTAAACGTTTTACTGCTTAAATTTGAAAAGCTGGCTAATTTCTTTAAAATTTATGGTATCTCAATGTGTTGAAATATCGTCAAACATCGTATTTTACCACAAAGATTCATGTGAAGGGTAATCCTCTTTTTGGTTTCATAGGTTTTGATCTTTCCTGAACTTCTCGGGCCCCAAGTTCACATGGCTAAAATATTAAGAAAGTTCTCGGGACCTCGCAGTCACCTGAGACTTTTCGGGTAACCTTTTGGCTTTAGCAAAAATTTCGAAAATAGCCCTATTGAGCGTAATCATTTGGAATACGAACCAAGAGGACGTTTAAACTGTTTTTAAAACATGAAAGAGGTTCTCCAGAAGGAAAACATGCGAATTTTTTAGCAAAAATGAAAAATAAAGTTTTCGGGCCCGAGAATTCTCGGGTGTTTCGAGAAACGAGCGCCTGGTCTGGATTGATTGAAAAAGAAATCCACATATTTCTAGGGAGAGGAGGGGGGGGGGGGGGGGGGGGGGTGGCAAGGCAAGAGTTAAGAGGATCATTAATGTTTAACGTTCACAATCGGTCGCGTTTAGAGTTATTTACCTTGAGTATCTGGTGTGCAGTGTAGAAACCAGCCGGACCAGCGCCGACAATGCAAACATTTGGATTGTCATTATCTGACCTATGAACCGAACCTAGACAGAACGACCTCCTAGAAGCATATAACCACGACCTATAGCCATGTACAAAACGAGACCTGTGGCTTAGTACGGACAACCCTCTTGATCGCATCAATAAGCCTGTCAAAGATGACAAGAGCTGCGGAAACCGTGTTGTTAGAATTTAGTAAATAGATTTTCTGTCTTGTCGGCCATATTTGTTCGACAGCGCTAGACTGGGGCCTAATCTCCACAGGTATTCCAGAAGAATATAAGCGTCACTATAGACAAAGCCTTGCAAAAAATATATATTTTGCTATTACTGTTAGAAAGCCCTCTGTCTAGTTTGCAGCTTCTAAAGTTAATGTGTATTTAGTTTGTGAGTAGCATTTATTGAGCCTGTAGGCATATTTTGTGGGGAGAGGGAGGGTAAATGGTTGCCTCTGCGTGGTGTATGCTGGGTAGTTTACAAGATGGCGGCTGCAAGTGGTGGCGTTGAACCGAACGGCGCGAATGAGACAAAACCAACTTGTATGCTGGTGCTAGGCATGGCAGGGTCGGGCAAGACAACGTTTGTTCAGGTAATGTAGAAGACCACAGGGTTCTAGATTCTCGCTGAATCGCTATCAAATAACAAAATTTGATTGTTTGTAAAAGTCCTGACAATTCACACGTGTTTGGATGTGTTCGAGAATCTTTTTTTTTTTCAAGGAAATAAAGTTAGGGGTCGTCCACAATAACACGGATTTGTTTGAAGCCGTTTACTTTAATACGTTTAGGCCTTCCGTTCTGACTAACACGAGTGTTGGATCCTGGGAACCAAGTTCTTTTGTCGAAATTGACAAATAAATCCGTATAATTTGGTCAGTAGTGTGGACGGTCGAATCTGTATCAATATGAGCATGCTTTGAGCATGCGCATATCATAAAAACGACGTCACGCTCACCTTTCAGTGTTTCCTGATGTTTGAATTCAGGTTTTATGACTGGCTAAGCAAAAACGATAGTGTGGCATACCTGTCAACTCTTCCGAATTAGGCGAAGTCTCAAGATTTTGGGCCCCTTCTCCCGCGTTGAGCACCAAATCTCTCGCTTTTTAGCGATTATCGCTTCCGAAAAATTATTCTATGGAAAATCGTCATTTTGTCTATTTTCTATTAAAATATTTGAAACAATAATTCCCTTGCGTAGCGCAATTCATCTAACACCCTCGTGAGATCTATAAGTGGATTTGTTTGTGAGAGCTTTCTATACGGCTAACGCCTTCAAGGTAAAACCCACCCCTCCCCCCAAAAAATGAATATACCCCACCCCTCCCCCCAAAAATTCTCAAGCCTTGAGATTTTCGGAGGTTGACAGGTATGAGTGTGGACACAAATCAAGTGAAGCATTTTCGCAAAACAAACCGTTAATCCATGTTAGTGTGGACGACCTCTTAAACTGGTTGATTTTTAGAGTTGGTATGGTAAATTTATTGGCAAAGAGATGATTGTCGGTTAAGGGTGATACATTTTGATGGAATGGAAGAAATCAATATTTATCATTATAATCAATAATAATCTATAATAATTGACAATCACACAGTTTCACGTTATCGATTTCTATTGTTTTCCGATATTAATTGATTGATTGATATTGATTTTTATCGATTACTATTGATTATTATTGATTATCGGAATTATTGATTGGTAGGGCCGGGTGACTATGATTTCTTTAAAAATGTCCAATAAGAACTAACCTAGAAAGTAATTATCTGTTTTTTCTCCCTGTGCTGTGGCAAATCTGAGGAAAGGGAAAGGATTCCGTGGTAGCATTAGGCATTAAATAATTAAAGCCGCATTGTCACGAGTTTACTTCCGGAGGTCCGACGGAATCCTCAACCGTTAAAAGACAAAAGAATCTATTCAAATCCGAAATATTAAACAGGCCATCCGCTTTAAATTAGCAGTCACATCCTCAGAGAAACTTCCAATAGACACACTGCTTTCTATATTTTGAAATATTTTTCGTGTTTTCCATTAAAGACCATCGGAGATTCTTATGTAGTCGACCGGAAGTAAACTGGTGACAATGCAGCTTTAAGGGAAATTTTGTTTTATATATAAATAAACCACCTGAGCTCTTTTATGAGGTCTTTGCCTTGCCCTCCCCCACCCTATTATTGCAAAAACATGCAAATGTTAATCAGTCAATTGCTGGATCGATCTCTCCTTTAGAGACTAACTGCCCACCTACATGCCGGCAAGAAAGCACCCTATGTGGTCAATCTTGACCCAGCAGTTCATGAGGTCCCCTACCCTGTCAACATTGATGTGCGGGACACTGTAAACTACAAAGAGGTTATGAAGCAATATGGACTGGGCCCTAATGGAGGAATAGTGACCTCCCTTAACTTATTCGCAACAAGGTTTGACCAAGTGATGACATTCCTCGAGAAGAGAGGATCAGAACACAGGTATGCCAGAGTAGAGTTTATTTAAAATTTTTGTCTCCTGCATAACCACGGAAATACCACATATGAATACTGATTATTAGACATCAGAACTTTTGTTGTGGGTTTAAAATGCCCTAGAACAAGATGTTTGATGCTCATTGATAGAAATATCTCGAAATTCTGTTGGAATTTTTATATTGTTACTCCCTAGGTATGCCATCTTTGATACTCCTGGTCAGATTGAAGTCTTTACTTGGTCAGCATCAGGATCAATCATCACAGAAGCCTTAGCATCATTATTTCCCACAGTCGTGGTGTACGTCGTGGACACCCCACGCAGTACCAGCCCAGTGACATTCATGTCAAACATGCTATATGCCTGCAGTATCCTCTACAAGACAAAGCTCCCTTTTGTTGTTGTTCTCAACAAGGTGAGTTTTATTCAGCTTCAGGAAGAAACATACAGAAATGTATGTGCAGCAGACAGGAGAAATAAATGGTTGAACACTATGATTGTAAGAGATCTTTTTAAATTAAAAAAAAAATTCCGAAGGATTGGAGGGATGTTCGAGGGCCAACTCGACAGCTATGTGTGGTTTTTGTAAAATGTGAGATGGGACATTCAGCCTTGTCTGCCTTTCGCATGTGTACAAGAGTATGCCGTGATCCCTCTCTCTTCACCATTTGTGATTGTTAGAATAAGTCAATCAGAGCAAGAGTCATATTTTTTAGAAACAAACAAATTGGCCAATGGTTCAGTGAAGGCATAGAAAGGCCAAGCACTGCACCAAATCATAATCTTTGTACTTTGTAAATGATTTAAATCTGTTTCCTGAACAATGACAAGCACTTGAGGAATGTTTACACTTTAACACCGGAATCTCACAAGAGCTGAGTGTTTTTGCCTTTAAAAAATATCAATTTATCATTTACCGATTATTTACAGACTGACATTGTAGATGATGGCTTCATCCGTGAATGGATGCAGGATTTTGAGACATTCGAGGAAGCCCTTTCCCAGGACACTACATACATGTCAAGTCTTACCCGCTCCATGAGTCTTGTACTGGATGAGTTTTACCAGAATCTAGATTGTGTGGGAGTTTCTTCCATTACAGGAGCTGGAATCGATGAGTTTCTCTTAGCTGTTGGACGGGCGGAGGATGAGTACGAGAGGGAATATAAACCAGGTACATTTAAGCATCTGAATGTTGATTGCTATATGGGGTTATTGTAATATAAAATATTGTCAATGGTTGATAATGGGTATCCACTTCTTTGCTGTCTTCTCCCCTCCCCTGTTTTTGGAGGGATACTAGGGGGGTATAAACCACTTACTGTTATTTCGAAATGGTGATTGTTATTCCAAAATACCATTTTGATATTGCTCTGCATGGCACCTGGGGTAGAAGGAGTGGTAACAGGCGCGTACACAGGGGTTTGCGCAGGGTGCATGCGCACCACCCCCTCTTGGTGGCCAGAAAATGGGTCATTTCTTATTAAGGTATCTTCATATCCTATGCTTTTTGCATATGATACCCATGACTGCGCACCTCCCTCAGCCAATCCTGGGTGTATGCCCTTTAGTCTTGGAATTACATACACATTTTTTGTTCCCACATTGTTTAGCAAAGGCATACTAGTGACATCATTTGACAATCCTTTTTATTTTCAGAGTATGAAAAGCTAAAGAAGGAAAAATTGCAGAAAGAAGAAAAGGAAAAGACAGAGCAAATGGAAAAGTTGAAAAAGGATTTAGGAGAAGGTCAATCAGTGCCATTGACTGCTACTGAGCAAGCACTTCTTCACACCGAGCGCCAGACCACTGGAATAGCAGTCGGCACAGCATTGGAGAGCGATAGCGGGAGCGAGGGAATGCAAACTGATGAGGAGGATGAAGAGGAGAAAAAGGAGTATGCTTCCTTTAAGAGATTTTTAGAACAATCCAAAGAAAAGGACAAAGAAAGTAAAAGTAGTGCTACTTAGAGAAACATTGTTGAGAAAACCCAGAGTTTTTTATTGCTGCTTGTCTGAGCTGTTTTACTTTTCTGTCTTTTCTTTACAATAAAAAGCAAGCTTACCCTAAAATAGAAAATAAAAAATAATAAAATAGAAAAATTGCAATATAAACAAAACATTGACTCATTGATTCTAGTAGCCTGTGAGCCGCTACGTAGGCTATTTTCTAGCCATGCTGAATATTTGTTACACTACAAGACTTTCTTAGTTTTGTTTGGGCTACCTGTGTTCTGCAGAGCCGTCTTTGTCACCACTCACCCCTCCCTGTGAAAAAATATTTGTTTCGTATCTCCTTGGTAACGGTGGATCTTGTCCAGAACACATCCAAACATGGCGACCATGGCGGTGGCCCCGTCCGCTCGCGCCGAAACCACTGGTTCGGTGGCCTCGAGTTTCGATCATTTACCCCAAAAAGCCAAAGAAAAACAGAAGGCGAAAGCCAAGGAAGTGAATGATCCACTTAAAGTACTAGACCCCGCTCGTAAGAAGCTATCTTCTGTTGAATCCCAACGAGTGATTTCCGTCCTCGACGACACTATTCGCAGAATAGAAATTGGTTCTTTACTGCCTTTCATTGCTGAAAACCTTGAGCGATATTCCGTTATCTTAGGATCAGAACTTTCGTTGCTTATAAGTGAACACGACAAGCTTCAACATGCGTACCAAAAGGCAGTATCCAAGTTTGAACTGGAGCAAAAACGCGCGCGCTCGGCTTCACCTCAAACTTCAGTTTCAACGCCTGCCTCGTCTCGCCGTGGAAGCGTTATCGAAGGAGAAGAATCCCAAACCCCGGGAACACCTACAGTACAGAAAACCAGCCGTACAAGCTCTGTTGCAAGTGCCATTTCATCGCATAAATCAGGGCGGTCAGCGCGAAGCAGTGACATCGGTGAAGTTGATGCCGAACGGGTACAACAGTTGTCAATGATGCTACAACAATCTTTACGAACTCTACTTCGGCAGTTTTCCCGAAACCCGACAGCAATGACCGCCATACGAACTGAGAGACACGAACGTTCGTTCGAGTCTAACTCCATGATAGACGAACTCTCTGCTATTAGAGCAGTGTTATTTGAGCGGTTGTTGACTACTCCGAGCGAGCTTAAAGATAGAGATAAGTATTTGATGGCGGTGGCAGAACGCCAGAAGAGATCAAGTCAGATGGCTGATAAGCTACAAGATGAGCTGCAAAACGCTATAGATGATAGAGATAATGAGGTAGGGAACAACTTTTTCTTCTTGTTTTGTTTTATAGATCTCTCTCTGATTTCTGAGGTGTGGTATGGCCCCTCACCCCCCCCCCCCCCCCCCCTCTCTCTCTTTTTCCTTCCACTCTTGAACCCCCACCCCACAGGCCTGGGGGCGTTTATTAAATTTTGATGGTCTAAGGGAGATTTTCAATAGATAGGAGACGTTTATTAAAGATGAGTGTTTATTTTAAACTATTTTAACAATATATGTAACAAAACCTAAGTGTTCTAAGGGTTCTGATTTCAGTCAGAATCACATTAAATTATAGCCTGCTTAGCGTTTCTTGACATTGAGCAAGATGCTACTTACTCACCAGTGTTGATTGAGCGAGCAGGCAATTAAACTTGATTTACATCACTGAAATTCCTTATGTTGTTTGTTATTAAGCTGGAAGGGTGAGGGGGAGTTTGTTAGAGAGGCATTCATTATAAACTTGTAAGCTTGAGGGCAGGCATTCGTTAGATATAAGGCATTTATTAGATAGTTTACCGCACTCAGTAATCTGTACCATACACAAAAACATGCCAATTTTTGGCATGGTAAAACTTCTGAACCCTCAACAAATTTTAAGCAGTACTTTCAATTGCTTTTTTATTTTTGGACTATGCACTCACTTCCAATTTTCTCATACCATATTTTGCTGGTGCTTGTAGTTTCTCTCCAAGGACCATTCAACCTTCCTTATACTTTTGTACTTAGTATAACTTACAATTTTTTCTTCCAGATTGCAAAAAGAAATGAAATTATCCGACGTCTTAAAAACGATATTTTCAATGTGGATAAAAATGCTGAAGAGCAAAATAAACGGATCGTAACTGAAGCTAGCAAGCAAGATGCTGCCGAAATGAAAAACTCTGATGGAAAGAAAGCTAAGCTTCAGCAAGAATTGATTGAAACTAAAAAGAAGCTTGAAGCACAAACAGTATCCCATAGAGAGAGTGAGCTTGCCCTAAGAAAGGTGAGAATTTCTGTATCATTTATCTTACAATAGGTCACAGTTTATGATTTAACTTTTTAACTCTGGAAATCATTGATACTAAACTGTTATTCCTGATCTTTCATGTTGTGAAAAGACAGAATCATAGAATACTATGTAGGAGCATAACCAGGCTTTTGGGGAATGAACCAAGGGAGGGGTAGAAATGTATGGTCGAATTTGTTGAAATCTAAAAGGGAGATGTCATGTACACTGTTTAAGTTTTTCGACATATAATTAAATGGTTATATTCTCATTTGCAGCGCAAATACAAGATTGAAACAGAAGTGGAGAACTGGATCCAGAAGTTTGATAATGACATGGGTGAAAGACAGGTTTGTATATAGTGCAACAGTTAGTAGAAAGAATGCAAGGCCATAGCCATGATTTGCTGGGGGAGGGGTGTGTGTGTGCGCAGTCATAGATCTCATATAGGAAAAATCTGAAATTTGGCTATTCTTCAAAAAGAAAAGACTGTTGCAGCTGAGTTTTGATGCACATGCACCCCCTGTGCACATGTCAAGAAAGAATGGCAGCTGGTAGAATTTATGTTAATATTGTTTTCTCCCCCTTCCTCCTGTTGTGTCAAATGTGGCCTTCGCTTACCGGTAATTGTCAAAATATTGAACCGAGCCCCCCAAAAAAACATGAATTTCAATTTCAACAATACATTGGAATATAGTGAGGAATTTATCCAGGAAATGTTTACATTAATTACATATTAAAGGTTTATGCCAGGAGATCAATGCTAAAAACTTGGAGACTTACAGTAGAGCCAGGAGATTTGACAGATATGCCGCAAAGGGGGGGGGGGCGTAAGGGTTTGCGGTTTTGCCTTAAATCTGGCACAGTTTTACCTTTTTTATTCCGCGGTATTGCGGTTTCTCTAGACTGCGCGGTTTACGGTTATTGACTTGTTTGACGGTTTTGCGAATTTGGCGTTTTGCTGTGTTTTTTCTCTGCAATTTTCGCACCCCCCTTACGCCCCCCTCCTCAAATCCTGCTTATCTTTTCCATCTACCAGGATGAGTTCGATGCCCTTGATGTCGTGTACACAGAGGAGAAAAAGCAGCTCCAGGAACTTGAGGAAAGATTTAAAACACTTGAGGCAGAGTATGTACAGATTGTTGAAGAGAGGAGAATCGCTAAAGAGAAAGCCGAGGCAGCCGAAAGGGAACTAAACCTAAAAATAAGAGCTGCACGACTTATTCAGGCTATGTGGAGGGCCCACAAGGCAAGAAAAGCCCTTCAGAAGAAGAAAAAGAAAGGAAAGAAGGGGAAGAAAGGAAAAAAGAGCGGGAAAAAGAAAAAGTAGATAGCTACCATGATTTAACCGTTTTATTTGAAAAATATGTATACCGATTGACCCCACTAAAATATGTTTTACATCTCATAGCTAAGCTCAATTGGTTCACCCCTGTTCTGTGAATGTTTGCTGAAAACATAGGGATTCCCTCTATTGTCCGTGGGTTCCATAAAATTCATACATTGTTTTTTAATGAGCATTTCTTCAAGTTTTATTAAGGTCGTCTTCAGACTTTTGTAAATGTATTAACTGTGTACTGTACATATTTGTACTGTACATAGCCATTCAGGTATTACAATAAAAAAATATATTGCACACGATGTCGGTGCGTTACTCGTGAGCTGTGTGTGAAAAAATGAACCAGAAATGAGTAGAGTATAGTAATCAAAGGTAAGTTGATAATAAAATCTTTTAAATTTACAAAACGGTATTTTCGCACTTTTGAGTCGTACTAGGAACCCTCTCAAAAAAAAAAAATTCTATTTGATTTTTCTGATTTATTTTGCACGTGCGCATTTTTGATTTGGCGCGCCGAATTTACAATATTTCCCTCCATTTTGCATTTATCTTTGCGAGGGCACTTAATAATAAACATAATTTATCTTGCCTGGCTAAAACACCATGTGATCCTATTTTAAGTATCTCCACGCCGTTTATTGGCCGATCTTTTAATCATATTGTATGAAATATGTAAAGGCCTATTGTTATGTTAAGAACATCTGTTCTTGATGCAGTAGTTTCGAGACAGTTTTGACTATTGTATTGTACTTGACTACTAGCTGTGTTTTGTTATAGGAAATATTAAAGTGATACGATTCATTGATGCTTGCGGTCAAGAGAGTTCAGGCGAAAATCGCTTGTTTTTTGGTGGTTTCTGAGAGAGTTGCATCTGTGTTTCACGGTAACGTAAAAAACGTTGCTAAGGAGTTTCACGCCTATATTTTCAGGTAGAAGTTAGTTCAAATCTATTGTCGTTTATTATTTATAGCGCGTAATTGTTATTCATTTTTACCTGAAAAGGTCAAATTTCCCTTAAGTTTTTTTGTATACGCTTCAAATCCATAGATGTACAGTGTTTGTTAATGTTGTGTACTTATATCTATTATTATATCTATCGCGTCGACATAGGGTTGACGATTATAATCTTTTAGGCGAACATGTCGAAAGTGTTATCGCCATGTGCTAAAGGATTCTATCATCGCTGCTTTATCACCTAATTTACAACGAAGGCGTTTTTTTTTTTTTCACCTAACCTTGCCCCAACATGGACTTCAATTGGGATTATGTATTTTATGTTACATTTAATATCAAATGCGGGCGTTAAATCAATAACATTGACTGTTTCCCAATGAACTGTCATGCGTCAACGTCTTTTGTTTGATCAGGGGGTAAAGCTTGGCCACCAGCCAATCAGCGGTCGTTTCAGTTGACTTCCTGCGAGAGCAAATACCTATATGCTCTAAGCCACGCGGTCTGTGACGACGAAATCACAACACAAGCCGTGACCCGGTTACGTAAAATGTACTGTCTAAAAATGACATAAATCTGGGCCGAAATTTAACTTTAAAGAGCAAATCACTGTTGATTAATTATGCCGTGACTAGTGGATATTTAACCATGGCGATTAATAACTTTCTAGACAGCGTATAACTATTAATTCTCGCCCAAACAAATACACCGTTCTCCCGGCATTGTTCAAGACACTCTTACGGGACTCTACAGTGTAAATGATGGAGTTAGAGGTTGATCTTGGCATTACGGGAAATTATGTCAACCAAAGGAAAGTAACAAAACACGGGAAGAGAAGATCTTATATCAAGAAGTTACAGAAAAGGCGGCTTATTGGCAAGAAAGGAACGGTGAATATTGTGTCGGATGTACCACGTAGGCCACAGTTATACTTGGCGGATCATTTTACAACTCTCATCGATGCAAGGTGGAGATACGTTTTCCTCATTTTTACGGTCTCTTTTCTTGTAAGCTGGTTAATTTTCGGGAGTCTGTGGTGGGGTGTTTATCTCTATCGTCAAAAGTACTTCAATATTGAGTGTATTGAGAAGGTCGACAGTTGGACCTCTGCATTTTTGTTTTCACTCGAGACACAAACTACGATTGGATATGGCGGGAGGCAAGTAACGCCACATTGCCCTGAAGGTGTATTTCTGCTGATCGTTCAGTGCATAGTCGGACTTTTAATTTCATCGACAATGCTTGGATTAATATTTGCTAAACTCTCCCGTCCACACTTGAGAGGTCGGACTGTATTATTTTCTAATCACGGGGTGATTGCTTTGCGAGATGGCAAACTTTGCTTGATGTTCAGAGTTGGCGATATTAGAACGAAAAGTCAACTAATAGAATCTCACATGCGTGCAGTAGTCGTTCGAAGACATTGCACAAAGGAAGGCAAAGAAATTGGATTTTTTCAGCAAGGATTACCGTTACGCCACGATTTGATTTGTGAAGAGGAGGAGAAAATAAACTTATTCATCCCAGCAATAGTTGTACACGAGATCAACGATGAAAGTCCTTTCTACAACGTCTCCGCAGACAACTTGCTCAGGCTAGATTTCGAAGTTGTTCTAATTCTAGAAGGAATAGTCGAATCCACCGGAATGACAACCCAAGCAAGGACGTCCTACATAGCAGACGAAATACACTGGGGGCATAATTTCACGGAATTAGTCACTTATGACTGCTTCAAGAACGGTGCCTACCATATCGACTTTTCCCGGTTCCATGACACCTATCCAGTTGATACCCCTAGATGTTCTGCTAGAGAACTAAACATGCAAACTTCAAGCTCTTCGGGGTGCTCATCGCATTGCCCCTCTGAGCTCGGAATGGTAGAGCAACAAGAAGAGGCGCCATCAGACGAAATAACTGGCTGTGATAATGAAGTCGAGGTTGGATCGGATGAGGCGCATCAACGGTTGGGATTACAGTTGATGCCAAATAGCAGCACAGACGCCGGTCGAGTTATAACTCGTCTTTAATTTACTCTACAGAAGAAAACTTTGATTTATTCAAACTTTGCGATTGAACTGACTGTTTACCTTCAAAAGGTCAAGTGTATATTATTATAAGAGCGTTAAAAGGTTTCTTAATTGTGGTTAAGGCATGGTAGTTTTTATTCCTTCTTTGTTGTTGACGTTAAAATTCTTCTATTTTGGATGTTTTTGAGCTATTTTGTACTTTATTTCCTACGTTCAGATTAATCTATAAAGTCACGAGGGGTAAGCACAATATAATTTACTAATATGTTAGGCTTAAAAATCGAGTGAGAACCATTCTAGAAATAGAAATTGAAAATAAGAAAAATAGAAAAGTCAAAAAATAAAAATAGAAAACTCACTACAACAAATTTATTTAGGAATCAGGAAATTATGATCCTGTAGATACGAGTGCCACTCATCAATTATTGAATCAGTTGACTGTTTATTTTAAAAGTGATTGCCGTTTATGACTGTAAATGTCGAATTTGGACAACTCAAGTTACAACGCTAGTGTGTCAAATATCAAATTCGTGTCAAAAAGACCAAAACAAGTGACCAGTTGTGATCTGTATAAATTGCTCAAAGTGTTATATTTAAATATTTATTCTTCTGCTTTTATGCAGAAGTCTTTTGTACATTTTTCACTTAATTAAGTGAGTTAATTGCTCGCTTTTTAAAGTATGCACATCACATACCACATTCGCACTTCGCATGTTTGTTGTGTTTTCAATAAAGTCAACTTTACGAGAATTTGCAAAGTGTTTTTTATTTACTCGAAAGCCAATGTAGTTAGCGTGCACTGTAAAACTATTCTTTGTTATAATAAACGTTTCTTATAAGTAGTATAAGTGACATAAGTAGGGCAGGAACCCTTTATCCCACTGTCCGTTCTACATGAAGAAGTTTGAGCCATTTTAACTTGTTTTGAAGCCCCTGTTTAAGAATGAAGTACCGAACGCCAAATCCGTAGGGCTCTTTGTATTTTGGCATGTAGAGCGTTACTAAAACCATTTTTGTTGACACTTGACTTTTGTTTCTGAACGGAAACAGCTTTAAGCTGTCAATTTCATTTTCATGTTTTATTTTCGGAACGGTGTAGATTCTCACGCTAGGTGAATAAAGCGATACGATCAAAGCCAACCCGCATTCTAAAGGTACGGCCTTTTTGAGAAGTTTTTTTTTTTTTATCGTTTTAATTATATTGCCTCCCTCCATTTATCGAATGTTTTTAGGCCCATGGAAACAACTTACATAAATATAGTTATTTGATGGGATATTGTACTGAAAACATCGAATGCTAATGCCGCTAAAGATGTTTCTTTTTGTGCAAAGTCCTTCCCGGTCATGTAGTAATTATCAATCGACACAAATAAAATACTCGCAGTAAACACATAATTAAACCTAAGCCAACACAATAACAATAATAAGGAAAGAGCGAAATAATAACGCCATTACGAAAGAACAGTCTTGCTTTAACAAAATTAGCATAATCTGCCAGAAGTATTGTGCGGCTCTGCGGCCCTGTGGATTTTACTGCGAAATTTCCGGGAAACATTGAGTTTTAGACGTTTTTAAAGGATTTTATTTTGGGGAAAATACCGTACAATTCCGATATGCCCCATGGTTTCAAATGTTCTCCGCTCTGCCAAGCTCTCCGCCAATAAACACGGAAACACCTCAGCATGAGCCCCTGCCTTAGCCAATGATGTCTGAATTCCTCTCCTGACTGGATACTCAAAGCCAATTTTTCCTCGATTCCCTCGATTCGTCTTTTTTTAAGCTATGTCATTCGAACACTTGCGAACATGAACTATTTACTAATAGCCTTCCAATAGCCCAATTTCTAGTTCTACTATGACCGCTGGACTTATAGACTAAGGACGCATGAATACAGTGTAAGCCTCGACTTGATGCAAATTCCATGGGCATACCAGCGATAATCCTCTTGAACTTGGAATAAAACAATGCAGAAACCTGAGAATACTTCATGATTCCGCTGGTATTTGCAATCGATTCAATTGAAAACGAGGCTTGCACTGTATTTATGCGTCCTCTGTGCCTATGACCAGCAGGCAAAACGGAACTTAGCCTGCTTGCAGGCGGTACTCGGTTATCATCGCGAAAAACCCTCTCCGTTCGATGATCGGGCGCCATATTGTATTCTAAGCTCGGTTATCATCGCGGAAAACCCTCCCCGTTCGATGATCGGGCGCCATATTGTATTCTAAGCCGCACGGTTCCTGGGGGCGAGCGCAAAAACAGACACAGGGTAGGGGGGAAAGGAGAGGGAAGGGGGAAGGGGTTTTTTTTTCCTCTTCCCTCTCCTTTCCTCCCTGCCCTGCGTCCGTTTTTGCGCTCGCCCCCAGGAACCGTGCGGCTTAGAATACAATATGGCGCCCTATCATCGAACGGAGAGGGTTTTCCGCGATGATAACCGATTTTTCGCGATGATAACCGAGTACCGCCTGCAAGCAGGCTAAACGGAACTCGAAACTGGACTATTGGGCTTGTTCATATGGGCACAGGGAGCACGGAAATTAGGATACTTTGTCAGCGATTTCTTAATAAAAAAACAAAAACTGCATTCCCAATTTGTGTTGAATATTGTATTCAGCAAATAAAATATCGCTCACCTTTGTGCGAAATGTCTCCTGCCTCCCGATTCAGCGAAATCCTTACTCGTTACATTTCTATTTCTTTTGTCTAAAAACCCACGGGATCGTTGTTTTCAACTCTCGAAACATTTGTTCGTTAAATTAGGGTAAAGTGATATATCCTCACCAGCCTCATTGTGTTCTCATTATGGGACGGAGACCTGGCTCCGCCAAAATGATGCTACCAAGTCTGTCCAATCCATAAGCTGAGTTACCCAGGGGCAGATATATGGTAATGGTAAGAAGAGAAAAGTATTAACCATCCTAAGAATAACCCCATTATTAAAATGCTCATTATTCAGAATATAAAAATCTAAATACCCACAACTCATACCTTAACTTACTCCAAAAACTTCGACCTGAAGAACGGCACATAAAATAGACAAGCCCTAGTATCTCTCCCCAAAACAAAAACGTCAATCAGAACTGGGGTTGCCAGGCGAGGGATAAAATGAACCGAATTATCTGGTCCGCCGTAGAAATATACTAACATACCTGGCAGAGTAACCAGACACCAACCCGAAGCCCAGGGACCCGGAATACCCAGTCCCCAGACAGGGCAATTAAGGGTTTTACAGGCCCATACCCAGAATTTTTCTTGGTGGTGGACCGAATTAATTTTTTTCTGGGGGGAGGGGAGGGAGTGAGTCATCTGTTACTGTGAGTTTTCTGATAAAAATCTGATCACCTCCGAAAGAACAAAAAGAGATTCTTTATGCCTTTGCAGTATCTCCCAATGGACGTTTATTGTCGGATTTGCCTCCTAAAACGTCTGACTTATGGATTGATGACATACCAGAGTGATATATCTTGTGCTTTATAGTATTGTCTACAAAAAGCTCGCTATAGAGAACCGAAAATGGACTTTTGGCCGTTGTGTTTGTGTGTGTGCCCCCCCCCCCCCCCCCCTGGATACGGGCCTGGTATTAGATAACCCCTCCGATGAAGCGTTGCGACGAGACAGTGGTCCTGTCGCCACTCGTAAAATAAAGCCAGCTAACAACATATGGCAATGCCCAACCAGTCGCCTGATATAAGAACTGAAATGATTTTTTTTTGCGAGGTCCAAGACCAGACGTCTTGCATGCAATAAAATTATAAGAAAAGTAATGGCGTAAAAGTCCCAAACCAGTATCTGTGCATTCAATTAAATTTTAGGAAAATTTACGAAAAATTGCAATGGTAAATTTTGCGAGGTTTGGACCATCACCAAACAAGCAATAACAAAATGAAATTAAAATTGAAAAAAAAAAAGACGCGGCAATCCACACACGCCGAGACCAAATGAACTCAACTGCGTAGACAGGTAGAGGGTAATTTCCCCCTTCAGACTAGTGCTTATAATCTCTGTAGGCACTTCATAAGCCACACCGTTTTAGCCAAGCTACTTACGGCTTTATGAACAAATCAATAAAAAAAATGATCCTAAATTCCTCATCTTTTTTGATAACTCCCAATGGTTGAGAAAACGGTTTGTCTGCGTGGGTAGTCGCGAGTAATCATTTAAAACAGCGCGCAAAACGGCAAGTCCACCAGAATTAACACTTTTATAGCACAGCTATAGCACAGATGAAAACACGCTGTAATTTCCCACTTAATGAATGGCTCTAGTATTCTACCGCTTTTGGAATTTTTAATTTGGGAGCGCTACAGGGAGTAGCCTAGGCATGAGGTTTTACGCGTATAACTACGCTTGCTAGCATCCGAAATTAGTTAGAGCTGAGCTGGTGTTGGCGCTTTCGGTTCGTGATGAACGAAACACCTGAGTTTTACGAGTTGTATCAAGCAATGAAAAAACGAGGCAATGTCCAGCGCATCGCCGAAGTTTCCTTATGGTGTTTAATATGCTTTTGCGCGCTTCTCGGCAACTCAGCGACTCTTCTTGTCATAGCAAAGAATCGCCGCCTTTGGGGCTCCACCAACATGCTCATAGCATGCCTGGCGGTGTTTGATCTCTCAATGTCTGTTCTAAACGGGTTGCCGTTCGCTGCACCATCTCTAGCGATAGGTAAATGGCCGTTCTCTTATGCCGCCTGTCAATACATGGGCTATTCCGGCATCGCTATTGCCGTCGGTTCAATGCAGACGATTTCTTGCATCGCCGTCAATAGATTCTACCGAGTTGTGAGACCCACTAAGTTTAAGAGGGCTTTTAGTGTAAGATCAACTGCCGTGTATATCGTAACCCTGTGGGTGTTCGCCCTGATCGCGCCATTACCTTACATACTAGAAGACGAGAAATTCAAGTTCCAGCCTGGTAAGATCCTCTGCTTTCCTTCGTCTGAAAGCGGCTTGCAAAAAGGGCTTCATTTTATCGTTCTCGTACTCATTCCGGGCACCGTCATCTGCTACTGTTATCTACGAGTGTATCTTAAGGTGCGACAGCACATGGTTGCCGTGACGACCTCTATCGGCGCCGAGGAGATAGCGATAACTAAGACTCTGGTGGCGATTGTGTTGGGCTACCTGTGTTGCTGGGTACCCATTCTCGCTATCGACTTGGTGGATTTCTTCATCGGGCGCTTGGTGATGCCGCGATGGGTGTATCTCTTGTATGGCTACCTCGCCATGTTGAGCAGTGTTACGAGTCCAGTGATTTACGCGCTACTAATCCCAACCTTTCGACGAGAGTATCTCAAACTGATAAAGAAAATACGGAAGTGTAACAGAGTGGGCAACTGCAGGGTCGAAGATAGCATCGAAACTACAGAGGTCTGCGTCATCTCGTCTAAGTACATGTGATCCGAGCAAGCGCCGACGTCCATGTTTTTGCCTTTCTTAAAGGACGCGGATAATTCGACTACAGAAGGTAATAACGACAATAACGAGTGCATTTTTTCATGGAATTGACTGGCTCTCAACCTCCCCACTTGTTACAGTTGGGGTTTTCTGTACACCAAGACAGCGTATCTATGCCCGGCTTTTGCACACTTATCCCCGTTAATAGGGGACTTGCGCTAAGAGATCACGTGACCTTTTGAGTGGCAAATTCAAGCCAAAATAAACACAGAAATAACTGCGCCTGTCACGTCAGATAACGACACACACACAAAAAAAAAATAAATGAAAATAAACCCATTCTGAAAAAAGAAAATTCTGGTTTTATTCGTAAGCGCCGCTAAAAGCCTGGGCGCGCTTGTTTGCCATCCAAAAAGTCACGTGATCGCTAATCACAAGTCCCAATTAGCAAACACCCACGCGCGCTATGACAGGGATAGCTCCGCCTTCTTGCGCATGCTCAAAAGTCATATCAGTCACTTTAAATTAGCCCGTTATTGACTTCCGATTTCAAGTTCGGTTTAAATTACTCTTAGCTAAGACTTGAATTCGGTTTTATTTAATTAATTAATTAATTAATTAATTATAAATAATTAATTTTAGATAATTGGTTTAAAATAATTAATTTATTAATCAAAATCGGTTTTAATTACTCTTAGCTAAGACTTGAATCAATTTTGAATCTTTTAATTTGGTTCCACTGCGTTAAAATGGTTCATCTTGCTGAAAATCTCTTGTTTTAAAGAATGTCGATCATCCAGCACCATTGAAATGACCGTCCACGATCAAAGTCTCATTACTTTATAAGCGAAATTTGATTTAAAGTAGATCAGTTACTTGCTTGAATTAGCCCATGGAAATGGATCTCTTCGTGTGACTTTGTATTGTGCGGGAGGACAGAGCAAAAATATGGAAAGTTTTCCCAAAAATAAGGTCTAGTTAACTCCGGTAAGCTTGAATTTTTGCATAAATGTCCCTTTTGTTATGTAAACCAACATATCAAAAAGCGTTTTTTTCTAAGGCTTGAAGTGCAATTTTCGAATGTTCAAAGTATGAATTCTCCTCGTTTTTAGTCGGGTTCTGATCAGAAATAAAGCCAACTTTGCTCGCTAATATCTCAATTTCATATCTTGAGCTTATATATTGAGAATTGGAAAATTTCATACCATTTTTTTGCTCTGTCGTGCGGGAGCGTAAAATGGTGGCGTGATTGGCCTTCTTCAAACAAAACATCTGGCCCTGATCCCAGGGCATTACAAGCACGGCTTACTAGTTTAGTGATGTCAGACAATTTTATTTTGAGCTATTTTTCGCGCTAACACACCGCGAATTAAAAAAAATATTGTATATGATGAATAAAACGTATTATAAACTATGTTCACTAAACTAAAGTAAAATTGTAAAGTAAATACAACGAAAATTGCTGCTTGAAAAAAATCCGTTTTTGTCCCGTTTTTATACTCAGGGGCCAGCGCCCCCCCCCCCCCCCCCCCCCCCTCTCTATTCTGAGCGGATGTTTCTTTATATATGAACGTTTTTTAAACCAACAACGGATTTCAAGCGGTACCTATGCAACCGAGGACAAATTTGTTTGAACAGTTTAAAACCTGAAACCACAAACCCACCCCTCCCCCCAACTTTCGCCCCATCCCCCCCCCCCACCCCAACTTATGTGACAACTCCGCCGCCCCTGATACTATTTTTAACTTGAAGAAGTGGCCTTTCAAATAATCTAATTGATTGAATCCATGAGCTGAGCTAAAATTGTTAAATATTTTTTTATCCCCTTATGAAGACTCAAAGTTTATATTTTATTCAAGAATGTCATCTTGTTATGATGGTTAACCCGAGCAACGCTTGTGTTTGACACGGGAACAATCCTCGAAATTATTAGAATTGGTTTATAAAACCGTGGAGTACGTTCAGTTTATTTAGCACTGATATACCCTAATGTCTAATGATTTAAAGCAGGTGTAGTAAAAAGCATAGCATCTACATTGTTATACTGTTTAATATTTTTAAAGTTACGAACCATGGTTAAGGACCCAAAATGGCTTCTCCAAACCATGTTATCCGGATTTTTTTTCTTTGAAATCCCGTTATTTCCGATGATGTTTACTATTACCCCGAAACCCGCTTGTTTGCTTCCCTTATCCAGATCGCAGACGAAAAAAGAAAAGGAAATTAAATCGTTTAACCCCCATCCCTTAAAAACTTTTGTTTTGAGGATTTGTTGTTATGTCGTGTTATAGGGGGAGGCTCCCAGGATACCACATCAAGATTAGAAGGGCTACCCAAGTATAGAACCATATTAAGGGAAGATTTTAGCTACCATGTATTTCTTTAAACCTTTTAACCCAAGGGGGGAGGGCACCGGACCGGTAGACCCCCCATCCCTTACCATCGCAACGATCCACCACTGCTTTATGTTAGACGTTTTCATTGCTAAGTAACATAAGGATCAATTGTCTTCCTATTTATTAGGTAATTCCTTTATCCTCAATTAACATTTCTTCAAAAACTTCTGATATAACAGTCGGTTGAATATAACTATCCTTTTTTTGATTCTCAAAGACTTCCATACCGGAAAAAATTTGTAGCGAGAGAATGAAAAGCTGGTTTGCTATCTTCACTGCAGCGTTTTCGTTTGCTTTTACCGGCGCAGTTTTCCGTTCAGAAGACAAAAACGATGGAAATTACAAGCGTTTTGAAGGTACGGTCTTCTTTTAAAGTTCTTCTACTTTCAGATATCGACTTACAGCCTATCAGTTCTATTCGGATTAGCAAAAGATGCAGAAAAGTTTCTTTTTTCCAGAAACTTTTCTCAGTTGAATGATTAATGTATTGCGTTGATATCGAGAAATGTTTCTCTTTGTGCATATCCGCCTGTCTTGTGAGGAATATTGCTGATTCTGAAGGCTGTTGAGGGTTAACGAGGGCTAATTATGATTGATATGGTAGTGATGACTGTTGATGAAGGCTAGTGAAGGCTAGTGATGGTTATGGTAAGGGTGATGGCGGATGTGAATAATGGATGTTGATCAAGCTGATAAGGGTAGAAAATTGTTTGGCTAGTGATCGTTAATCATGAGGCTGATAAGAATTAATGAAGGCTGATAAGGGCTGAAGATACAAAGGCTGATAAGGGTAGATGATGGTTGATGAAGGCTGATAAGGGTAGATGATGGTTGATGAAGGCTGATATGGGTTAATGATGGTTGATGAAGGCTCATATGGGTTAATGATGGTTGATGAAGGCTGATATGGGTTAATGATGATTGATGAAGGCTGATATGGGTTAATGATGGTTGATGAAGGCTGATATGGGTTAATGATGGTTGATTAAGGCTGATAAGGGTTGATGGTGTTTGATGAAGGACACTGATGAGTGCTAATAAAAAATAACAATAATGGCTTATGCAATAGATGGGGGATTGTTATAAAAAAACAATAATGGCTTATGGGGGATTGTTAGCCATATATCATATTTCATATACATATATCTTGTCTCTCAATGAACCAGTTGTATATTTATAACAAGCTTTGTATTTCACATAAATTTCTCACATACATTTTTCACGGTGAACAATTTTTAGCAGAATGAGTCATTTTCTAGCGATACTTGTTTGATAAAGCAGGTGTATACTTGTGATGTTTTAGGTGTTCAATATTTTAGAAGTTATCCATGTTTTATATTGCTTTTGTTTTGTTCCGTAAATTATGCCAGTGATACTCTTGCGCTTTCTTTGCTTAGCAACGTCGCATTATTTTCCCGATCAGTAGAAACTACACAAAAAGTTTGACCCATAACTAACTTCTGTCTGTATAGCAGGCGCGAAAACAGGCGGCAAAAAAGTGGGTCATTTCTTATTAGCGGAGCTCCCACGCGAAGCTCCGCGTAAGCGGAGCCCCATACCTATGAAAAAGTGGTATACAAAACAAATATGGTAACAAATATTGGTAACCCACCGACTCTAGTTTTCGTGACGCGATGTCCGTCCGTCCCTTAAAAGCATCATATGGCAACCAAACTCGGTAGGTGTCATGTAGGTGCTCCTTCCCCCCCTGCCCTGCGTCCGTTTTTGCGCTCGCCCCCAGGACCACTCGGCTTAAAATACAAGATGGCGCCCGATTATCGAACGGAGAGGCTTTTCCGTAATAATAGCACCGAGTACCGCCTGCAAGCAGGCTAGCTCCAATGTCGTAACGTAATTGTGACGTCATCAATGACATCACTAGAAGCAAAATATGTTGACGTCATCAAAATAAAAAAAAATTCATATCTTGTGAAACAAAACATTATATACCGACCAAACTTGGTAGGTGTCATGTATGTGTCAAGGGCAATGCCAAGATATGGTCACGTGATGCGTGACGTCATCGATGACGTCACTTTTAAAAAAATATTATAATGTCATATCTATCTTCATATCTCCTAAACGAAACATCATATGACAACGAAACTTGGTATGTACCATGGATGTGTCAAGGGGGTGCACCAATTTAGTCACGTGATTGTGACGTCATCGATGGACTCACTAAAAGCAGAACATGCTGATGTCATGGAAACAAAAATATATATATATATGTATTTCATTAAAGAAACATCGTATGACCGACAAAACTCAGAAAGTGTCATGTATGTTTCAAGAGGGGTGCAATGGGATGGTCACGTGACATTATCAATTACGTCAATAAAGTAAAACTACCCTGAAGCCGAAACAATAAACTTGTTATGTGTCATGTAGATATCGAGGGTGGGGGGAAGGGGGAATAACAAGTTGGTCGCGTGATCTGTGAAATAGTTGACGTCGTCAAAACAGAAATATAATAATTTGTAATATCTCTTAAAATATCAAACGAAAGTAAGCAAATATTTGGTCGTTTGGAGCTCCGCCTTTAGGCAATGCTTAAATCTATATATTAAGGAATCTTTAAATACTATCCTTTTTCCATATGATACCATATGACTGCGGACCCGCCTTCAGCCAATCCTGGGTACACGTCTGTTAAGGTAGATTACAACCCCTTTGTATGTTTTTGGTATAAATGATTTTCTACGGTGTAATTTGTTTTTGTCGCCGTGAGCAATTTTTTTACCGTGATACTTGTGGGCCAATATCACCAGAAAATAAATTGTTAGTAAATAAAAGAAAATACTCTGAAATCCGTACGCAACCTTGACCTATTCTGCATCCACAGGCAAGCGGTTAAACGAATCGATCATTGCGATCCAGAATGTGGACGACAATATAGACTGCGCCCTTCTCTGCACAGAACATCCACAATGCCTTTCGTTCAACTTCAAGAGCCCGGATGTGTGCGAGCTAACGTCATCAGATGGTTATAGCGGAGGTGTGATTGACAGACTCCTTGACGACCTGACATCAGTGTTTTACCGGGACAATGAAGCAATGGTAAAAGAGATGCTGAGGATGTAATGAGGGTTTCTTTATGTCACTTTGATCAACTTTTAGCGCAATTTGGTTAGGGCTCGAGAAGCCTCTACTAGAAGGGAAAAAAGGACTGTCTCAAAGCCATTGTATTTTTACATAATTTCTTTGATTTTTTTTCAGCCGTTTTCCCCCAAACATGTTTAAACAACGACGCGAAAATCGGAAATCGAGAAAAAAAGTTGGTCAAGATTGACATTAAACTTTTCAACTTTAACTTTAAATAATTTAATTGCAGCAATCAAATGGCAAAACTGCAATTACTTCGGAATCTAAAATCACAAAATTCAGTTCCAAGATGGTTCCGCATGGAATCGAGTATTAACTCGTTTTGTAGGACAGTTATCGAGGATTAACTCGATTTGTCGGTTTGTAGTCCCAAAACACTATAGCTTGAGTATCAGGCTTTTTTAGGGGGGCCCTCCCCCCCTCCCCTTAAGGCCTGATACTCAGGCTAAAAACACTATAGTCAAGCCTAGAATCTTATTTCTAGCATAGCGAACAAAGATAGTCTAGTTTTCAGCGCACACGTTCCCGTTTTTGCTAGACCGTAAAACTTGGAGTTTTCACATTGTCGTTTGAAGGAAAACGGCTGAAATGTATCAGACAGAATCCATTTCAGAGTGTATTTCATGTCTGGCTCTTCTGCCGTCGCCTTTCGCGTTGCCGTTGCCGTTGTCGTTGCCGTTGTCGTTGTCGTTGTCGTTGTCGTTGTCGTTGTCGTTGTCGTTGTCGTTGCCGTTGTCGTTGTCATTGTCGTTGTCGTTTCGTTGTTGTTGTCGTTGTCGTTGCCGTTGTCGTTGCCGTTGTCGTTGCCGTTGTCGTTGTCGTTGTCGTTGTCGTTGCCGTTGTCGTTGTCGTTGTCGTTGTCGTTGTCGTTGTCGTTGTCGTTGTCGTTGCCGTTGCCGTTGCCGTTGCCGTTGTCGTTGTCGTTGCCGTTGTCGTTGTCGGTGTCGTTGTCGTTGTCGTTGCCGTTTTCGTTGTCGTTGTCGTTGCCGTTGTCGTTGCCGTTGTCGTTGTCGTTGTCGTTGTCGTTGCCGTTGTCGTTGTCGTTGTCGTTGTCGTTGTCGTTGCCGTTGCCGTTGTCGTTGCTTATGCCTGGTGCATGCAAAGTGGTGACATAATAGGGACATAACAACATGTGCGCGCGCACTCTTTTCTTCGTATGTTCAAGTACGAATGGTTTGACATTTTGGCGTAAGCCCGACATAACGACATGGATATTTCTTTTATGTCATTATGTCCATGTCGTTATGTCGGGCTAAAGAGAGTGCGCACTCCCGTGTCGTTATATCACTAGTGTGCACCAGGCTTTATGCCCTTCTTGGGGAGGAATTGATTTTATCTTTTACACCTTTCTCAAAGGTTTCCCTTTTTCTTTTAGGAGAGCCGCAGTTGCCTGGACTACTTGAGGCGGGGACGAAAAGAAAATGGCAAATACCTCATCTATGTTCCTGGTTTTGACAATTTGAGACGGGTCATTTGTGACTTCACTACCGAACCCGGGTGGGCCTGGACCCTACTAATGTCTTTTGCGCGTAAAAATTGGCTTATTCCTGCATTCCTTGAGGTAGGACTGAATAAAGAATATGGCTACGGGATTGTTCATTTAGACTTAGAAAAGTACAGAATGACTTTAGCTGAGATGCGAGGCGTCAGAGATATATCCACCCATGTCCGCGCTACCACAAACTACAGTCCAAACCAAGGTATCTCGACCCGGGATTATGTACGTGCGAAGATCTCCAATCTTGACCCGACAACGTTCTTAGGTTTAGGCACGTGCATCAAGGTGGAGCTTATCAGCATTCGCGGTGTCCCCGGGACAGATATCACAGTCCCCTTTTGGCAAAAGGATACTATTATACTGCACACTGATGTGAGCCATGGCGAATGTGCCTATGACAATCCAACCCCACAGTTTCCATACAGTGCAAACTATTTCGGCAGGTACGGAGAATGGACACGGGATTCTCTGGGTGCGCAACCGATGACAGCACCACGCAGTGGTGGTTCGGCGTAAAGCTGTCCGACTAACGGGGGGGGGGGGATAAAGAATAGGTTGAAAGAAATGGAATTGCAAGACATCACGGAAAAATATGTTATGACGCTTCAAATAAGACCATTTAACATCTAATAAGGGGAAAAATTTCTATAAGTACTTAGCGAGTTATAACAAACAAAATATCAAATGCGCCTTCTTTTTAATTGATGCCAATTCTTTCGTCCCTGAGCCATACATAGCACAAGGATGATCAAGAAAAAATATCAAAAAACCAAAATCTCGGTATGTGCACCACGGTCTCACGTTATTTGTTGTTACTGAAAATTAGCCCGTAATACAAGGAACCGATGGCCATTGTAAGAAATTGTGTCTTTCTTTCTCTATCTAGAATTGCGTATTTTCCAGGTCTTTCCGTCATGTCGAATTACAACCGATGCCACTTACAACTGGTGGACCAGAAAAGACAGCACTCCATGCATGGGGGGGAGGGGAGGGGGAGCTACTCGGGGTTGGGGTTGATCCTAGTTGCAGTCTCCCTAGTAGCCACTTGTCACGCTAAGCGGGGAGAAGGCGGGGACCGTTGCGCAACTCCGAGACGAGCGGCTGCAAAGGAGACTAGAGCAGTTTGTGACAGCCAATTAGAAAGGAAGATATTAAGAGGAATCCAAAGGGTGATGGAGATGTGGTCGGCGAGAGCACCACACATAGCGGTGGATGACACGGTGAAGGGTGATGAACGTGTAGGCCGGGAGAGCACCACACATAGCGGTGGATGACACGGGGAAGGGTGATGAACGTGTAGGCCGGGAGAGCACCATACATAGCGGTGTATGACACGGGGAAGGGTGATGAACGTGTAGTCAGGGAGAGCACCACACAAAGCGGTGGATGACACGGGGAGGGGTGATGAACGTGTAGTCCGGGAGAGCACCACACATAGCGGTTGATGACACGGGGGGGGGGGGATGAACGTGTAGTCCGGGAGAGCACCACACATTGCGGTGGGTTACACGAGGATAGGTGATGAACGTGTAGTCCGGGAGAGCACCACACATGGCGGTGGATGACACGGGGAGGGGTGATGAACGTGTAGTCCGGGAGAGCACCACACATGGCGGTGGATGACACGGGGAGGGGTGATGAACGTGTAGTCCGGGAGAGCACCACACATAGCGGTGGATGACACGGGGAAGGGTGATGAACGTGTAGTCCGGGAGAGCACCACACAGAGCGGTGGATGACACGGGGAAGGGTGATGAACGTGTAGTCCGGGAGAGCACCACACATAGCGGTGGGTTACACGAGGATAGGTGATGAACGTGTAGTCCGGGAGAGCACCACACATGGCGGTGGATGACACGGGGAGGGGTGATGAACGTGTAGTCCGGGAGAGCACCACACATAGCGGTGGATGACACGGGGAGGGGTGATGAACGTGTAGTCCGGGAGAGCACCACACATAGCGGTGGGTTACACGGGGAGGGGTGATGAACGTGTAGTCCGGGAGAGCACCACACATAGCGGTGGATGACACGGGGAGGGGTGATGAACGTGTAGTCCGGGAGAGCACCACACATAGCGGTGGGTGACATGGGGAAGGGTGGGGGGGGGGGATTGAAGATTTATAGAAGGGGTGGGGGTTCGATAGATGCGCATTTAAATTGCATCAACACATCAAATGTAATTAATGCTTTATTTGATAAATGCTTGGTTAATATGTACAAGGCTTTTGAAGCTTTTTTTTTTTTTTACAAATATAAGTAGTACCCTCAAAGGTAATTTCTTTGTAAATAGAGTTCAATTGTATAACCTTTATGTGCTTTCACGGGCTGGCCTATTTGATACAAATACTTTTTCACGTGATGATTTGTTGCATGATCTTTGTGTAATTTAATCAATAAAGTGTCTTCTATCTATGGCCACATTAAAAAGGTATGCTATGTTGGACACCCTGAGCTCAGACATGCTGAACTCGAATTCCCGTCAAACGACATAATACAGCTGACAGGCGCGTACAAGCAAGCACAGGAAACCCGGTAAGAACGCCTAGGACTAGCCTGACCTATTTCAAATAAGGTTACACTCGGAGAATACGTGTATCGTAGCCTGTAGTGTTACAAGGCAATTAAATAAGTAAGCAAATAACAAACATAAATCTAGGTTTGGAAAACTGTATCGTCTTTTTTATGTGCCAGTAAACATTCACATGGCTCTCAGGATCTAGCCTAACGTTACCCATGGACGAATGCGGGCTAAGATACGTGAATTTTCTACTCCTACCTTGTTTGAAATAGGTAGGTTTTGAGGTTTTATAACCAAAGGTGGTCACACTGTAAGTACAACTCTAAAACGAGGGTTAGCCACTATGTGTTGTCGTAGAAATTAAAAAAAGACGGACGTACCATAATACCATTGCACCTCATTACCGGATGGCTTGCCTTAGTCAATTACTGTACTATGAAGATTAAACCTGGCATTTCCACGGCTGAAGAGTGATTTTCGTGCTATTTCAAAAATCAGTCAAAATCGTGCAGAATAGAAAAGCTCCCTCTGAATTTACCTATTTCAAGGAAACTCGGTGCCTTTCAATTGATCACAATTGGGAAAACACTGTCATATTCTGTGACCAACATTGTAATCTACAGAACCTGCGCGCGAGCAAAGGGGTGCGTTTTGGCAGCCAATAGGCGACAGGCACTAAGAAGTCACGTGACCTTTGGAGACAAAACACAGAAATGGCTCTGACCCTCATTCCAGAGAACGACGAAAAAGATAAATGCGTCAGTGAAAATAAGTCTTTTGTGGGATAGAAACTTTCTGGCTTATTTGTAAGCGATTAATAAGTTACTCTACCCTGGAGACCAGAGGCTCCGAGGGTTTTTCAAGCGAACCGAGAATTTTCGAGCGAAACGAGAGATTTTTCGATCGAAGCGAGAGATTTTTCAAGCGAAGCGAGAGTTTTACGAGCGAAGCGAGAATTACAACGAGCGAAGCGGAAGTGGGCCGCCAGCCCATTTGAACCCCCGCCCCTAGCATGCTGGGAAAAGCGGATATTCAGCCTCTGGAACCCAGGGTAAAGTTACTCTTGTTGCTGCTATTTTGCCGCCAAAAACTGGAGAGCGCTCGAGTTGAAACCTAAAACGCCACGTGATACGTCGCGTAAGTCGCCTATTCGTGATTTCACTAATCCCTTCTCTCCCCCTCCCCTCCCCTATTCTTCCCCACCCCCCCCCCCCCCACCACCACCACCACCACCCTCTTCCCCTAAGTGTCGTATTGTCAAACATACGTCCTGTAAAATATTCTCTTTCCAATTCCTCTAGCTGCATTTGATGCTCATTTAAGTGGGTTTACTATCCGTGGAATTCTATTAAGACGTGAATTTGCACCGGCCATTTTATAAAAGGGTCCACTGTCATCTCTTACATTCCTTCCCATTTGACTCTTTTCGATCAGGCGCAGTTGTTACCCGCATTGGTTTGACCGTTATGGCCCAATTCCTCTAATACGGTCAGATGGCCTCTACCCAAGGCGACTGTTTTAGTGCTGTTCCCTTGCTCACCCTCAACATTACGGTCAGATGGCTATTAGCCGAAGCGACTTCTTGAGTGATGTTCTGTTCCTCTACCCCACTATTACGGGCAGGTGTTATATTACTCCGCTTACTCGATCGTACCTTGCATCGAGGCTGAAATAAGAAATTTGGAATATCACATGGCCTGATTTTACAGAAACTCCCGAACCTTGCTTGCTATGGGCCTGATACAACACTACATAAACTTTCCTTACCACATAACCCTCTATGGCCTCACAACACTATCACACAACACCTCAAATCATCTCACAATGGAACACTACACTGCACCTCACCTCACAACACCACACTACACCACACCTCACAACACCTCAAATCATTCCACCACACGACACTACACTACAGCTCACCACACCTCACAACACAACAGTACACCTCACAACACCACACCACACTACACCACACTACACCTCACAGACAACACTATACCACACCTTACAACACCACAATACACCTCACAACACTACACTGAGATATCTTCCCTCCCTCCCCTCGGTGTATTTAATGTGACATGTTACAAAACCCACAAGTAAAATATCACGTGACTTGTCACAGCACCTACAAGTAAAAAATCAGGTGACTTGTTACATAACACCTATAAGTAAAAAATCACGTGACATGTCCACACCACACTACACCTCGCAACACCACACCTCACCTCACAACACCACACAACACCTCACAACACCACACTACACCTCACCTCACAACATACACTACACATCACCACACCACACTACACCTCACAACACCACACCACACAACACCACAATACACCTCACCCACCTCACAACACCACACAACACCTCACAACACCACACTACACCTCACCTCACAACAAACACCACACAACACGTCACAACACCACACCTCACCTCACAACACCCACTAAACATCACCATATCACACTACAGCTCACCTCACAACGCCACACTACTCAAACCTCAAAACACAACATTACACCTCACAACACTACACTACACCTCACCACACCTCACAACACCACACTTCACCTATCGTCACCTAATCACACAACACTACACCTCGCATCACCTTCTATCACCTTACCTAATCACACACCCCATCACACCCCATCACACAACACCACACATTTCGCCTCACCTCACCCCATCACACCACACCACACCACACCTCATCACACAACACCACACCTCGCCCTACATTACACAACATCACGCCATACATTACATCATATAATGGCACACCTCATCGCACAACACAACATCACACACCTTACATCCACAACAACACATCTACCTCATCGCATCACATGGCACACCTCACCTTACATCACCTTGCCTCATTACACAGCTCCAGACATCACTTTACACAACACCACATCTCACCTTACATCGTCTCGCCTTACATCACCTTACCTTACATCACCTCATTTTACAGCACCACACGCCACCTAACATCAGCTCAACTCATTAACCAGTACCACACACCACCTAACATCACCTCACCGCATCACACAAAACCACACCTCACTACATCACCGTACAACACCTCATATATTTCTGTACACATCACTTCATCCCACAACACTTACGTTTTGTTACGCCTGACGACTTTCTTCTTGAAGCAGTACATAGCAAAGCAGATGAGTGCCGCGAGAACCCCGGCCGTCACGCACGTTGCCAATACTATGGTCTCCTTCTCATCCAAGACCTTGGTATCGGCCTTACCTGAGGCATTAGTGTAAAGTTAGGAATGGCGTGGTCAGGGAAAGGGACTGGTGGATTGTAAGAGGCTCGAATGCCCTAGCCTTGACACAATCGTCCAAAACCTTAGCATCGACTCACATGGCATACAAGTAAAGTTAATGACTATGCTGCCAAGCAACAATGTCACCAGTTTACTTCGGGTCGATAACGTAATAATCCCCGATGATTTTTTCAAAATTGTAAAAGCAGCGTGTATATTGGAAGTTTCTTTAAGGATATGACTGGTAATTTAGAGCGGATGGCCTGTTAAATAGCGCGGATTCTAATAGATTATTTTGTCTCTTGTCGGCTGAGGTTTCCGTCGGCAATCCGGAAGAAAACTGGTGCGATTGCCGTTTTTATCCAAGTGAGAGACCAGTGTGAAATTAAAGAAAGAAATTATCGTTTAGCTTCAGAAGAAAGTGTTAAAAAGAATAAGGATCACCTTTTTCATGAGTCGTGGGACTGGGTGTCATAGCTGTCGGAGCAAGCGAGGCAGACAAGGTAGCTCTTGTAGATGAAGGAGATGGCGTTACAAGCACAATATCATTAGTAGTAGATAAAAGAAACGACATTAGGCACGAGTTTGTCGCCACTGATATCGGAGATGGCCGAATCCCGGACGAAACCCGATGGATCTCCGATCTACTTGGAATTTCTTCCGACGTCACCCTAATGCTCTCGGAATAAAGTTCTGATTTTGTTGGCGTCGATGTAGTAATTTGCGAAAACACGACTGTCTGTCGAAGGGTTTCTGACAGCATTGTTATGCCTAATGTCGGGGCCGACGAGGGCCGAAGGGCTTCCGTAGTTTGTACGATCTTTACCGATGGTGACGTCATCAGCAGTGTTAGCGTTACTAGCAGAGATAGGCGTTAGCTTGTTAGCTTGTTACGAAAATAATAATAATGCTTTAAAATTATTCTAATTTAAAATCCTTAACATTTCGGACCCATCCTCTCGGACAAATAATATTTCATAGCATTCTATGAAAAATGATTATTAATTTAAATTATATAATTAATAAATTGTATGTAATAAATTGTATGATTTTTTTATATTATATATAAAGCTGTTCGCAAATCAACAAAATAAATAGCGTTGTCTATGGAGCATGCGCGATGAAAACCCACAGGACGATACTCGACAACACACCTGGGATTTGCGGAGACCCTTCGGTCGAGCTCGTGACCGACTCGGAATGACTCGTGTAATTCACGTGAACGCTCGTCACAACTTCGGAAGTGCTTGGCTGTTGCGAAGGTGACACGGAGTCTATTGTCGGCGACGACTCAGTCGTAGTCGACATAGTTCTCACTTCCGTTTGTATGACTTCCGTTACCGTTGTCGGGTTTCCTGTGGATGTTTGCGCATGCGCTGTGGTGCTGGGTAGCCCGGATGTAGTTTGCATAATTGTGGGGGTTTTAGAGGTTGTCGGTTCAGTGGTTGCTGTTGATGTTGTTGTTGATGTAAACGTAGTTGTTGTTGCTGGAATTGTAGCTGTTGTTGGCATTGGTGTTGCTGTAAAAAAACGAATTGAAAATATGAGTGCCCACTGGAATGTAAAGGAGGGATAAATAATATTGTGAGACGTACCTATGTTATTAAAGTCGTAGTCTATGACTCTATGTCGGCTGTTGTCATAGTTACGGCACATGACGTCATTCATGTCTTTGATGACGTTACTAGTCTTGGTGTAATTTTGGAGCCATTGAAGCTCACGGATACAGATGAATGGGTTCCCTGACAGATAGCTGTCGAAATTGACCAATGAAAGCGATTTGTTACAAAATAAGCGGCATCAATATTGCGTTGAGGTATTATATAAGTGAGGAGAGGGGGTATACGCAATGTCATCCCTAAGAAATTTTCCCAAAAATGACATCCAGTGAAATACAAATGAAACTCCTCTAACCTTGGAAACCCATCTCACATTTTCCCTAATATTAGAAAGTAGAAAAAGCCCTAATTATAGTTGGGAAGTAGCTAATTGATCGCATGTTTACTTACATTTTCCCGCCATATGCTTTCACCTTGTCAAAAAAGACTTGAGTACGCGGCGAAAGTGTTGTCATACTGTTATTATCCAACCGTCTGAAACACACGCAAAACATATTTAGCCATGAGAGATGATATTCATAAAAAGACAGTAATATCTCTTTACAATTAGAAAGGCCCCCAGCTCATACGCGCATAAAAATAAAACAAGATGGTAGGACACTTTTCTGTTGTTAGGAATCGGTTGTTACGTTGAATGTGTGGCAATGAATAAATTATAATATGCTGGTAAATAGCGCAAAAACAAGTGCGCGCAATCAAGTTTTTCTGTTGCGTAGAGAGTGAAAGATGTCATAAGATTATCGTGGTTCAATCGTAAAAAAAAGGCGACAACATTATGTAGCATTCCTAGGACTTTTCGTGTTTGCACATGGTTGTATTATGTTTCGTCGTGTTGACGATGTTATCACCCTGGTCCAAAAATACGGTCCAAGATTACCATAGTAGAACACTAAAAGACAAACAAATGTGCGTGGGGACGGTTGTGGGGGTGCGTGGGGGAGGGAGGGGTAGGGAGGGAGGAGTGACTCCGCCCCTAACCCCCCCCCCCCCCCTCCGGAGCCCATGGTACAGTAATACTTTGGAGACACAACAAAGCGTTATCTATACGAGCCCTTAATTCGCAGGTGCAGAGATTGATCGAGAGAACTTACAATTCTAGTAAGAACGTCATGTTGATTAACTGTTCCAATGGAAAGGTTTCGATTCTATTGCTGCTCAGTTTTCTAAAACAAGACAAGAAAATGTATGGTAGGCAATAGTCACCAAAATAAGGAATCGAAATAAGTTTTACTCACAGATACATCAGAGTTGAAGACATTGACGAGAACGCCAGCTCATCTATCGAACTGATCGCGTTATGCTCTAGAAAGCTGGAAGATTAAAGATTAAAGCTGAGTACTATATACAGCATATGATGACGACGACGACGACGAAGACGATGATGATGATGATGAGTGTGGTAACGAGTGGTTGTGATATTTTGATGATGATAATGATAAGACGGTTAAATTGGTAGTGATTGTGATGATGAAGAGGATAATGGTGATGACGATTAAATTGGTAGTGTTGGTGATGATGATGGAATATGATAATGATGACGGTTAAATTGGTAGTGTTGTTGATGATGATGAATAGGATAATGCTGATGATGATTAAAGTGTTGTTGATGATGATGACAATTAAAGTGGTGGCGTTGGTTGTGGTGACGATGATGATTAAGATGATCAAGATGATGATGATGATGAGATGAGAATGATGATGATGATGATGATGATGATGATGAAGATGATGATGATGATGATGATGAGGATGATGAGGATGATAATGACGTTTGAAAATGACGTTTGAAGTGGTGTTGATAGCATTCACAGTATTTACTCACATAACTTGCAATCTTCTGTTCTTGAGTAATTTACTACTAATCGAGGTGATTCTATTATTGCTTGCATAACTACAGATAGAAAATAACAATTTTAAGACTTAATCAAAATGCAAAATCAATCGTTCTATGTCATACAACTTTTGCGGTATCAATCGTAATTTGACACTGCAAAATAGCACTTACAGTCCGGTGATTTTCGTGTTATTCCCCAACATGTCTTCCGGCAGTTCTTGAAGATAATTATCATTAACATTGCTGTTGAACAGTAATAAATATTAATTTTACTGTTTACAAACGCCGATAATTTCCAACAGGTAAATCGCCTTCTGGCTCCCGTAATTCAAAATACAGTGGAACCCCGTTAATACGGACATCCTCGGGACTTTTATAAGTGTCCGTATTATCGAGGTGTCCGTATTGAGCGGGCTGCCCTAAAAGACATCAAAAATGCATTTTAAACACTCAGAATGCATGCTATAGCAACACAACATGTTTGATATTGAAATTTTAATCTTTAAAATTTGTGAATTACATTTGGATAAAGTATTTCTGCGAACTAATGACATTTTCCGGTTATTTCTTTACTAGTCAAATTCATAGGGTTATTTTTTTTAAACAACAACAAAAAAACAGGATAATTACTTCTTTCCTCAATCGTCCTTGCGACGCTTTAACTTAATTATTCTAACTAAATTAGTTATATTGTAATTTAAAAAGGTTCTGATATATGATACATAAAATTATTTTTTATATTCCATAAAGTGATCTCCCTATAATTTATAGCTAAATAGCAACACAAACAAAAGCAATTAGATACTTACAGTGCTTGTAAATTTGGTAAATCTGCTAATAAATATCTTGGTAAACTGTGAAGTTTATTATTTGACAATACCCTGTGAATGACAAAAGTAGAAATATTGCATATCGTGTCACGTTGATGATGAAATTCCTGTTTACATTGATTTGCAATTATCACACAAAATGTACTCATAGTCTAAAATCTACTCACAACGTTGTTAGGGACTTCAACCCTTTAAATGCATTCACGCTTATTCTTTTTATACCATTTTCGGGGAGCCTCCTGAAAAAGGAAAATGGATAAAAATCCGTTTAGAAATGTTTCAATAATTGCGTACTCGGGACCTATGAAGGAAAAGAAAAGGAAAGGGAAGAAATAAATAGAATGAGAAGAAGAGGAAATGGCCTCGATGTTTAATTGCTCTGGATTGATTGTTTTGTTGGGGTTCAATTCTACTGTCACGCATTTGCATCTAGGAGATTTTTCTTTTTTGGATTTTAATGACCCTTTGGCGCTTCGTGAACTCCACACTTTCCCTCGCTTTAGATTGGGATTTCGGTGGGAGTGTTCGTTATGTAAAAAGTTCCCTGCTAAATGAGGACCTTAATTTCATTGATTGAATAATTTGAAATAAGGATTTGGCGGGGGGGGATTAGGTTATTCATCGAGTTATATAGAGGCTCGTTATACAGTGGAACCTGGATTTTACAATAACCTTTAATTTTAGGATAACGTTCCTTTCTCCCGGCGGAAATACAGTGAAATGTATAAGAAATTACCTCGATCTAACGATATTGGATGCAACGATATTCTCGATTTTACGATACGAATCTGTTTTCCCAAGCGTAATTTCTACCTGTCTATCAACAAAGAGAGAGAAACTCAAATCACCGCCAACGTATAGTACAGTTAACGATTTTTTGACTTGACAGATCTTTAAATGAAGATTTACAGTCTCACAGAAAGTAACTGTACAGTCTTACACAGAGTAGAGTTACCATATTTTTATTTTGTAAAAGTTGATAATCAAACCTACTTCGCTACAGCGATATTTTCGATGGATTTTCCTTTATATCGTAAAATCGAGGACCTGTATGCAACGATACCTCGATTTTACGATACATTTTCTTTCTCCCGAGGCATATCGTAAAATCCAGGTTCCACTGTATAAGGATTCCAATGTAAAAACAAAAACAAGAAGACAAAAAATAGGAGGGCTCGGTGAATGTCTTTATTTAAAGACTCAAAATGTTATTGCCATGGCAACTGGATTTGGGATGCATTATAATGGGGGTGTGAAATGGGTGTGGGAAGGGTGTGGTACGTTTTCTGGGGGGGGTGGATTTGTTGGGTAAAGAAGGTAAATATTGTACTTACAGTTCAGTTAACTTTGTTAATCCTCGAAAGACTCCGTCTGTTATATTTTCTATTTGATTATTTGAAATTTCACTGAAATCAAGAGCAACCATATTCATTTGCCAGTGCTTATGTGGCGGTACTTCCAAAAGGAAGAGTCAAATTTCAAAGACAGCGCAAAATCCCCAAATTCCTCTAATCCTGTCCACAACCATTCAGTAAATAGACCGGGGGCTGGAATGCAAACATGACAATGATTGACACTTGTGAATGAAAGACACCGTAACAATATTGAAGTCATTCATGAGCGGTTCCTAACCCTATCAGATCAAGATCGGGTGTGTATGACTAATTTTCAATGTTATGAAGCGAACATGCCAATATTTTATCATTGGTAAAGTAAAGAAAAGTATTTTACACTGCTATCATCGACATTGTCATTGAGAATCTCTCTGATCAAGAGGAACGAATTCTTGTCCTGCCTGTTCTTCTCTGTTTAATAAAGTCGACTTCCAATGAATTCTAAGGTGCCGTGCGTCTTTTCGTTAGAAAATTATCCTTTCTTCACAGCATTCACAGTTTGAGATCTAGCGAAACAATGCACACCTTTTTTTGTTTTATACCGCAACACAAGAGAAGACGCGTGCCCGATTTTAGAAATGTTTATATACTTCGCTAGAAAGATAATGTTCTAGGAAAAAAAATAGCAAAAATTCTAGGCGAGGCTCTCTGTGAAGCTTGTCATGACATGACATCACTAGTTTTAAATTAATGAATAATACTACTGAAGAGCTATAAAGCCGAACAAGACCACAAGCTGTCATTTCTAATTTATCGCAGAAGACTTGAGATGTATTTAATCAAGTATATTTTCCGTTCCTTCCATTGACCCATAAAAAACGGCAATATTTCCTTTAATACCACCCAAGGAACTTCCTTTTTCTACGTGTTGGCAGTAATTTCCATCATAAAGCATGAGGAAAATACGAAATTCTCGCACGTTCCTCGTTTGTGTGTGAGGTGCTTTCGAGACAATATGTATTGAAGTAAAAAGTTAACGACCTATTCAAATATGGTGAAAAAAGAACCTCTTTATTCTATTAAAAAGAGATGACTCACATTATTTCCAGATTAGGTAACTGCTGGAAAGCGTTTTCCACTAGATTGAAGATCTGAGTTCTTGAGAAATATCTGTAAAAGATAAAGATATTGATGTTATCTGTGTTCATCAAGCACTTTCCCTTTTTTATAACACTCACTTTAGAGGACAGAAAAAAAACTCTGTGGAAATAGAAGGGAAAGTTTTTGATAAGTTCAAGTATTGTATGTTTTAAGGAGAGGTTTTTAGAGTTGTTTTGGTTTTATGTGTGCAGCGAAGCTTTTCTGATGAAGCCATGTCACGACTTTTTGAGAAGGCACTTTGCCCTACGCACGAAATTGCTGAAACAAACAAGCGGGAACAGAAACTAGCAAATTTCGTGTACAATTGCTTGATTTTTTAATAATCTGTCAAATGTTTGCTTTGTGCAGTTTATTTGAATGCCTTTGGCGAATTTGAGCATTCTTTAGGGCCTACCAGAGCGCATAAAAGCACCGACAAGTAAACAAATAAAGAGAATAAATTCAAAGGCCGACTACAAAGATCACCAAAGAGGTTGAAACGAATTTAATAGAAATTAGATTTGTGAATGATATACCCTCAGTAAGAAACCCAGAATTAAAGTATCCTTTTCTTATGTCATTCTTTAAATAGTTTTGAATCCTTTGATGGATTTGGGTATCCGATTTAACCTGTCTTTGATAACAGAAATCAATTCAGAATGAGGGGTGGATGATTGACTCTGAGTGAAAATCAGTTTGTAAATTCGCACCGATAATCAGCTGTAAATGTCAACATAATAGAAATCGCTGATATCGAATAACCAGTTAGGCAATCACAGAAGAATTGTACAACTTACAGTTCTGTTGTTTCCACCGGTATATCATTCGGCAACACAGTAAAGTTAGCTCGACTACATTCAATGTATTTGACAAGACTTCTTTCACCGCACTGACATACGCTAGGACAACAAGCGCCTAGTTTCACTCTCAGTGATACGACCAATAAAATTTGTACAACGTTCCTAAGATTCAGCAGTGTTTTTTCCCAAGCCATTTTTTGATGAGCTCTGTTAAAATCGAAGCGGCTCTGTGTGTAAACAGATGTGTGATATAATGACAGCCTTGACACTGGATCGGTGGCAGTATTGCTCCAGCCATGCGCATTGAGTGTGCGAATCGTAATAACCCGAGGCGATGCCTCACAATAGAAACCAACACAGGGCGGTGGGAAACGGAAATACCTCGAGTGTCTAGACGATTTGAGACATCCGAGAAAAATAATCAGAATGTTTGAATGCATAACGACCACGACAACAAAATGTCGTCAACGCTTTTTTTTTTCTATGTATTGGTAGGCAATGATCGATTAGGGAGGCAATGACATTTCGCATGGATTTGCGGTTCGACTTTGCGATCTGCGACAAACGATTGGGACGTACATCAGGTCTTATTTGAAGAATTGAAGCTTCAAGTTTCCCACAATCGTAGTAGTACATATCCAGAGCTTGCTTTCATAGTCAAATCGAACCGCAAAACAGAGTATTATGCGCAAGCGCGCCCATGAAATCGAACCAGCCTTTCCTAAAAATAGAGAAACACAAGTCTACGCATGTTTATGGTCGTATTACATAAAAGTTCACTCAGCTCTTGCGTATTAGCAGCACTTATGCTCTTGAAAAAAATCATGTGGGTGACCACAAAATCAAGCATCTAGGACTTCTTTTTCGTGACTTTGTTTGATAGGTATTGTAGACAGAATGCTTGGAAAATACAGAGGCGTCGTATTCACCCGAGGGGGGGGGGGGGACAGCAAGCAATGGGCACTTGTGGCCTTTCTGTGGTGTCATAAAACGCTTGTTTCCAGACTCCTTACAAAATGGAAGACAAGACGAAGGGCTAGTATCCCTGTAAGTTTTTTTTAGAATGCTCAAGGATGATTTCTACGACATAAAAATCAAGAAAACAGTTGGATTGAGCCTCCAAATGGTATGTTATTTCTTTAAGATGCAAAGAGACTGACAATTGGATGGATTGGATCGATCGATTTTAAAATGTAGCATCTTTGCAATTTTCAGGCAAACCGATTACACTTTTGGTGTAGTGCGTGGGCTTGGATCTCACAAATAATACAAGTAATAAGTAGGTTTCTTTACGACAGGAATAGCGGCGGAAAAGGGCAAATTCTAAAGTCGGCGGAAACGGAGGAAGGAAGGTGAAAGAACCTCGGCCTGATCAATCGATAACTCGGTCGTCGAACTACATCGAACCTTACTCGCTTCATTGATGCGATAGACAATCGAACACACTCTGACGTTTGCGTTCTGTAATTGAAATTTTTTTATCGAACCATATATCAATCGGTTTACAAGCCCGTACGGATTTTTTTCAGGTGCGAATTTCAAAGTAGGTAAATAATAGAGTGACTAAAAATAGAAATTCCACAGAATTTCTCTTATAGATTTTAATAAAACGTCCTCTAAGTGTCGACCAAGGTCTGATGTTCAATATCCGATAGCTTATTTATTAAAAATTTCCCTGTAGCGAACAGCACTTCGCGAATAGTAAATTCAACGGGTTCACCGTTCCGTTGCCATAGAAACAGCAATTTAAACAAATGTTACATTTTTATAAAGTTCATCCCTAGCTACATGGCATGGCCAAATAGTTTGATGATCCGATCCCTGTAGCAGAAGATACGAGTTGTGATTGACAGGATGGTTGGGCATTCGGGAAATTGTATCGAATCTCAGTTTCGTCACAATTTTAAAATGCATAATTAAATATCGTATAAAGCAATCGATTGGCATTTTGTTCGGCAGAAAACATAGAAAAGCAAGCATTTTGATCAGTAACTCAAAGTCTCGGTGGTAGTAATCAAAAAGACCAATCGAACAAAATATCCCCGCCCCCTCACTTTTCTGAGTGGATGTGACTTTTACACGATCGCGCGTTTAAAATGTACCTAAATATGTATCAAGCGTTACAAAAAATCGATTGCTTTATACGATATTTAATTATGCATTTTTAAATTGTGACGTTAGGCTAGGAATAAGAGCCGGCGACCACAAAAGAATGACCTCGATACAAAATACCAATCTCAATAAACTATCAAAATAATGATACTTTCTCAAAATTTTGGGCTAAACGGAAACAGAGGGCAAAAATGTATCGGATCTATTTATGCCCGGAGGGGGTAAAGCAATGAAAGAAAAAAAGTGCGTCAAATTGTGTAGGCGGTCGATTTGTTGGCTTATTGCGAGGGGCTTTGGGGATTAAAACACACAAGCTGTTATACCGCGAACTGCCTCCGTCCTCGCTATTCAAGGGTATTTAACTCTTACATTATTTTGGTGTCAAAAGCGACACCAAAAGGGGTGGAGTTAAAACCTAAAAATTTATGTAAATTTACTTCTCGACAGTTGAAAACGGTTGCATCAAAATTTAAAAAGTCGCATATCTGATATCTTGCTTTTTATTAGTCAATGAGCAATAAAAGGAATTCTTGGCCTTATATTCTAAACATTTTTCATTATGTCGGTCCAATGTTTTTGCGGCCTCTCGCCAAACGGCGAAGGCTCGAAAAGAGTTATTTCTGGTACGGGCTCTCACGGCAAAACAGGAAAAAAATGGCTAGCATAAAGCTATATCCTTAACCCTAAACCATCTTTAGGTAGGAAAATAGTTTTAAAGTACGCATGTACAATAACTTTAACACGATAAATCAATGAAACAAACAAAATACAGGAAGGCAAACAAGCGGAAACGTGGATCAGCGGTTTCGCTCATTGAACCGGCAAGCATAAAGCATGATGTCACATCAGAAGCGAGCTATTATCCTTCTACCTGTTTTTAGGTTGTTTCGTTCTAAGACAAGGATCTTATTCGGCAGGTGTGCTTCTCGACCGTACAAAGGATGGCCTTTTTCAACACCCACTCAATCCGTGACCACAAAGCGGCGTCATCTCGCGGCCTAGTTCTAATTCCTGATAAAGTTCCGAATTGTTTTCCGTCGGAGATGAATTCATAACGTTTAACTTCAATTTCCGATTAGTACTTGGAGCGTTTCGCACTCATTTATCTTAACCGCAAAGAATTAAAGATGGTTTTAGTTGCTTATCTCGGATGATCGGCTCCTATGGAGGGGCCACTAACTTTTGTGACAAAACATTAATGGAGATTGTTTTGTGCAAACTCGAGTTTTGACAGGTTCCTCCTATAAATCGTTGATTCATTTGCCGCGCTCGCCGTGATCGTTATCTTTTTATGCCTCGTGTGGATTCACCTGAAACACTTCGTGAGATAATTCATGACAATTGAAATTCTTCTGTAGAATGCTTTCTCGGCTTTAATGTTTTTTCCTAGTTTAGAAAAGATTTTTTTATGGAGGGGGATCACCATGATCTGAGCCGAGTGCACAAATTGTGGCACTGGGTTAAACGGGTCAAGTAATTAGATCGTCAGAAGGGCGGGGGGTGGAGTTTCGTGGAAAAGCGCTCTGTACAGGATAAATCAACACGGATAACTGGCCAAACGAACTCAATAGACGTTTTGGTACAAAAGGACACTAACAACTACAAACGAAGTTTGTGTGATTCCAGTGAAGAACCCCCTCCTACCCTCCTACCCAGAGGTCCCCGCACTACCTGTATTTTCACCTCCTTAAATTGGCGTCCATAAAGTACTTGTATGAGGAAAAAAATGATTTTTCTTTCTGGAATTGGCACTGAAAGCCAAGGGGGGTATTGACAAATATTCTGCTTGGGAACATAATTGATGGTTAAACGACAGATCTGTCACTGGACTTCTGCGAAACGTCGCAGACTCGGCACTTTTAAAACAAAAGCGGAATGCCTAGGGCAAAGGGAATAACGAAAGTCAAAGTTATTTTGTAGTGCGCATACGTGATTAAGGAACACGCAATTTGAATGGTTCGTGGCACTTGGGCATACAAGTACACCATTCCTTAGGAGACAAGCATTAGCTTATTTCTAAGCTTGTATTTTCGATGAAAAACATAGGATATTGGGGGAAATCAGCGCTGATAACACCAAACCATCTCCCTCGGAGCCTCCGGGGCTAGAAATGTTTGCACTTATCGATTTTCGCCGTGTGTATTGTTTTTTCTTCGTAAATTTAAATTACAAGCCGGGGAAGAAGATGCGTATGATGGAATGCCAACATTGTTCAGTCGAGAAGGTTGGGGATGGGGTGAGGCGGTCACTTTCCACAGGAGGCCCTTGAGCTAAGCTGGGGATACATGTTTGACGTTATCATAATCAGTTGCTAGGAAGTAAGTGGTCTACATATCGTTTCAGTAGACATTCATAAATGGCAATAGAGCAATTGCATTAATTTACCTAAAATCCACAATGAAAACGAATATTTGTTTAGATAAAACAAACAATTAGTTTTATTTTATTTTTTAAGTCTCGGAAGCAAGGAAATCAAAAACAAAATGATAATTAGTGATAAGAACAGAGGATGAGTTCGCCTTTTTTGGGGGCGTTTACTCTCACAAATTTAGTAGATTTACTCAAGATAAAATAAACTACGCAACATCACAAAAAAGATAAACATAAATATTAATTCGAAATTCTTTTTATCCTTTCGATACTATAAACATAAACCGGATCGGATATTACGGAATTACCCGCATATAATTAATTTAGTGCCTTCAAGTTTATGGTAAATTGACGCCCTCTCTCCCCTCCCCCAAATGAATAATGTTTTCGTATGACGTCACAGCTCGGTTCAGTCCCCAAAGTGTGTCGCCCGAGCAAGGCTTGCCTGTAACACTGAGTCAAAATGGCCGCGGAGGCAAAGCCAAGAGGATTTAACAGAAGAGGAGCTTTAAAAAAGAAACATGTATTTAAAGTTAGAGATCACCAATTTATAGCCAAATACTTTAAGCAGCCGACGTTTTGTGCGCATTGCAAGGATTTTATTTGGTAAGCTGTGGTTGCTGTAAGGTTCTGCTTTGGGGCGGGAGTACTCTTTCCGATAGTTCCGCGTTTCACGTCTGTCTTTGCTTATTTTTTAGGGGTCTATTCGATGCTCAGGGATATAAATGTACAGGTATTAAATGTGCATTAAATCTCTCAAGTGATTTCTTCGTTCCGTAGTGGTTTATTATCGACTGTAAACCCAATCGGGAGATTTATTATTCGTATTTCCTCCGTTGTTTGTTTTTAGTCTGTTCGTTCGTTGTACACAAGAGATGCCATGAATTCGTAACCTTCAAGTGTCCAGGGGCTGAAGAAATCGAAAAGGTAAAATAAAATTACCCGATATGTTGTCCTGAAAAGTCAAGACATCTAGGATTAATTCCGACTGTATGTGATCTCTCACTTCTTCACACTGTTTTGATCGTTGTGGAAGAATAAAATGGTGTTTGGACGAAACGGTGAATGAAATAAAATGAAATGATACTATTGATTGCTTTCACAGAACCCCGTGTCCTCTCCACATAACTTTGGACCTCATACTTATAAAAGTCCATGTTTCTGTGACCATTGCGGGTCGCTTCTGTATGGAGTCTACCATCAAGGTCTCAAATGCACAGGTACAGCTCAAACATCGAACACTTAAAGGGTTTCCTTCCACAAGACCGCGAAATGGATTCTTCATCATTCGGTCTTGAAGTCATTACATAAAAATCTGAGAATTATGTCGATAAAAGTGGCCTCAAAGCTCCTAAATGCCATGATTTAGCGTTGAGATGTCCCATGTTTAATTTAATATCTTGTTATTTTATTTTTACAGCATGTGATATGAACGTTCATAAAAAATGTGAAAAGGCCGTTCCTAAACTGTGCGGAGCGGACCACACCGAACGAAGAGGGAGAATCCATCTGAAAATCTCCTATGAATGTCACTCAACTCATTCGATGGAAGAAAGGGGGATTATGCGAGTTGAAGGTAAGTGTACAAACATCCCTTCAAAGTGTAGAAACTAATTTTAATTCACGATTTACGGTTCTATTTTACGACTCTTGCTATACTCCACAATTTACGGGAATACCCGTATTTACACTAAGCTGGATCAAAAAACCGAATTTACGTTCACAATTATTGGACCTGTCGGGCGTATAATCGTCAATTTCTACTTGCTAGTCGTATCCAATTTCGAAAGCCATCTCATTTCTGTTTTGTTTTGGTATGGAGCGAATTGGATTTCGACGTAGCTCAATTACATCGAAATTAACATAAGCTTATTGGTCTCAAAAAGTAAAATTTGCTCACTTCTTTTGTGTTTGTACATCACTAAGACATCCAAAAATGGCCTCCCCTTTAATGTAAACTGTCATCTTGCCCCCGAAACGCTGAAAATTCAGCGAAGTTGATAATGCCAATTTTTGTGTATGTTTTTAGAATGTATATTTGATTGATAAGCCAAGAGAGTGGCCCCACTTTCTTCTAGCCACATTATTATTCATTCATTTCAAAAATGACAATTCAAACGCTTAATAAATATTTATCAATCATAGTTCCTACCCACTTGTCTGAAATTTTACACGGAATGTTTTTACGAGATTTGCGTTAAATATTTTTTATTTGTATACGTTTAAAATGCCAGAATATTGAACCAATTACTTAGAGCCGGTTCTTTTTCAATATGGTTTGTTAATGTGTGGTTTATATATCCGCGCACAGCAAAAAGGAAAATTATGAGAATGCAATATCATATGCACACAAAAGCATCCGATGTAGGTCAATGACAAAATAATTTGCCATTTAAAATAATATGGATATCCCCACTACATTTTTAATATCACCTACCACTCAGTTATTTTTTAATTCCTTTTCATAGTACATTCATATCCTATTTTATTTAAGCGTGCCATTTTCGTTATTTTAATTTTAAAACGTTAATTTTTGTTACGAAAATATGACATCCTTACCATCTGTGAGAATAATGCATAACAAATAAAATAGATAAGTCTACAATTAAATGTATTTTTTTTTGTCTATAGGAACAATCATATTCTTTAGGTGTAAAAATGTTCAGATTTGCATTTTGTGTAGGCATATTCAATTAAGAGGGGAAGATTCGATAACATTTTTTTAAAAGAATTCTAAGAAATGCATGATATTTTCCTTGGTTAAAAAATTCTATATTTTGTTTGAATTGTTAAACATCACTGTTAGGCTTAAGAAAAAAGGTTGTCCCCAGGTCTGATAAAAAATAATCCCTTTTTCACCCCAAAACTTTAATATTGACATTATTTATTTATGCGGTTTGAATTACTTTTGGTGGACTATTCTATTTAAAATGCATATTGAAAATTCTTATATTTTTGACATGTGTATTGACTCAAAGATATGTAAAAATGTAAATTTTTTTTAATCCTTCACAACTGTTGTTTAGAAAATGGAAAGATGGGTAACATGATAATATAGTTTTTTTCTTCATATTCTAAAGGGTTTCCTATCAAATTGTACACTGTCATATGGAAAAGTATATTTATATACATTTGATATCTGACATTTTTCATACATCCATATATACTCATATCTTATTAACCCATATATTTTTTGTGATCAGAGCTTTTGCCATAGATTATTTTTAGTAAAAGCCAATCTGTTAAAGTTGTCTTGCAATGAATGATATACAAATGAAATGTATCCTTTCCTAAGAGATGAATATTTTGAATATTAAAAAAAAAGAAAATTGAATCATAGGTTTTTTGAGGTATTGTAGTCTTATCAGATGATAATACACAAGACTTTTATTTTAACAGATATTAGTTTTTCGGAAATTTGGATAAGAGTATTTTTCTGTGAATTCCATTTTTTTCCCAAAAGTGAGCTCTTATGATTGGATATTTTTAATAATTGTGTAAATGAATTCTGCATTATTTAACACAATTATATTTTTCTCATTTCTTAATTGTCAAACCTTATTCTATATCTTTTTATTCCTCATCAATTTAGATGAGGTTGTTTTAAATTCTGTAAGCTATCACTCTCTTAATCTAACATCTAACTTTATAAATAAGTGAATTGTAAAATCAAGAGGTTTATCATGTTGTATTTTCTGAGCTTTATTATCATAGAACAAAGTTTGAGTGCACAGAGGAAAACAAACCAAGCAATTCTAAGCAAACTAGGAAAGACACACCAAATTAAATTTCCACTGCACAGGAAAAGACTATCCAAAACAATCCTAAGCTCACAGGGAAAGTATAATCATAGCAATTCCAAGTTGCTATTTGAGTATGTTTAGTGTGTGTCTTACTTTGCTATACATATCAAGTAGTTTTTAAGTCATGGATATGCGAAGCATAGGAACGGCTTTTTGTGGTAGAGCTATGTCACTTGTTTTATACTGGAATCCAGCAAAAAATCCTTTAACTTTTTTTTATCAGTACTGTAAACCCTTATTAAATAGAAGGCTTCCCCAGCTAGATATAGTAGATATATATGCATTTGATAGGTCATCAAAGGAAAATGCTGTACTCACTAGAGATTCTTACAAAGCTTACAAGGCTGAACCCATAAAATAAACAAACGCAGTTTATTTGAAGTCTAGGGGTTGATAGATTTGTGCATGTACTTAAAGGGTTGCATCCATACACCCACTAGATGCCAAAAACACACTCATTTCTTATCTAAGAATGACTGAACATAGGACTTTCCTTATTATATGTCTAGCTGCTAACTCTCCTGGAATATATCTAAGCAACGAAGCTTCCTGCAAAACTATTTTTCTATTAACTTAACTAATAGTAATCATGAGCTCAAGGATGATGAACTAGAATAATAAGATCTGTCACAGATTAGTTTTAATTGTTATAAATTGTACATATATTTACATACATTTTAACTCCCTATAAACATGTTCTATACTATTTATACACTACTTGTGTCCTAATCTGGTTACACATAGATTGTTTTTATTTTGAAATCTAATTTAAGGTATAATAAACAATGTAGAATCCCTTGATTTACATTATCCTTGTTTTCTAGTTAATAGTGTGCCATAATCCATGTTTAAAAACAATATCCATTTTTAAAACTTTTTCCCAAATGGAGAATTAAATGGGAATGTATCATTATATTCACTTTACATTCAAGTATGTAAGTCTGGAATTATTAATTATAGTAACCGAAATATCTATGAGTCTTTTGTGTTTTCAAGTAGCAATGTCTGCAATTCGAGATCTGAGTACACTGGGTTAGAAAGGTGGTCGATAAATGGTTTTAATTTCAATTAACAAAAGTACAATTTTAAAAGGTTTTGTAAATCTAATTTAGATAAAAAAATACATATCTGTAATATGAGGTTAAGTTTGGAATTTGAGATTAAATTTGGTATTAAGAATATATGATGAATGCCTCTTTAAAATATTAAGAAAATATTTTAGAACTTTTTACCAGTTTGTATTTGTGTTTTAAAGGTTATCTTTTTTTTACTCAAAGGAGACATGTGTATAAATGATTTGAAAATATGAAATAGTGAAACACTTTTGAATAGCTTGTAAAAAAACGTTTAAACTAAACATTCAAGATACTTCAACATCTATTGCTTGGCAAGAATCTTAATCATTTTTGACCAGACCCTCCAATAAATTTACAAGAGAAACCAAATTGGCATTTAAAAGATAGAATGTTTCATAAAAATTTTGTTAATTAATATCAATTGAATGAATAATATCGTAGACTTCTTGTCTGTGTAAACCATTTTCCCCCCTAAATATTTAAAGGGTAATAATTTAAACATTAAAACAATAATTGCTTAAAGGTACGGTAATGGAGCAGTAGCCTAGTAGCAAGCCTAAAGGGTTGGGAAGAAGAAAGACGAGTAGCGCGCGCTAGGAAAGACGAGGCGCGCGCGCTAAGAAGAGGGAGGGCTTGCAGCCGATCCCGCGTTTTTTCGTATAAACGTTCACGCTGCAAGCCCTCCCTCATCTATAGGCCTGGCTGAACTAGGCGACATGTCGAGCGCGACATGTAGCGTACGACAGATCTGTTAGTTTAGCCACGCAAAGAGACATTCGATTTATTACTATTCCCGCGAGGTATTGCAAAAATGACGAGCCTAGGACGATAATGCTACTTGATTATCATAGTTTGTTTACATGAATAATTACCGAGGCAAATTTGTTTATTTGGCATAAACAGCCTACAGCCTTTCTTTTTCTCAAGCTGAGTTCGATTTTCCTTGGATTTGGCGAATCAAAGAAAGTTTTGGTGAATCTGGTGAATCAAAGAAGGCGATTTTTTAAATTAAAAACCCGTCAAAATAAATTGGCTTTTTATGTGTTTCCTTCTGTGCTATTTATGTTTCTAATTGTTGTATTGTAAAGCTAGTCCCTATTATATCCATGGATGTCAGCTCACATTAAAAGTTTGAGACTACTTCAGCTGCGATAACTCTCACAATTAGCTGCGAATTATCGTTATTCGGATGTCGTTTTACTCCTGCGGAACACAAATGAATTTCCCAATCTTTTTTTATGTATAATTAAATGTTCTGCCGGGGGCAATATATCTTGTAGGCGTAAAAAAAAAATTAACAAGGTTCGTTATTTTTTTTTGCACTTACCCGATAGCCTAAATGCCCTCGGGGGAAAAAATAATTCAACATATTTTCGAAGTTCTTATGTTTCTTTCAAATTAGTTATTTCAGTTTGGAAATAGATCTGGGAGTTGGTGAGAGGGGGTGCAGGGGGCGGTACTAGCCTTGGGCGGAGGTGGAATGGGGCCGACGGAAATCAAAACACGAAATTTTGCGACTTTAAGATGTCTTGGATTTAGTGGGCTCGCCCCCCGACAAAACTTTGACATTTTCGTAATTCTAAATATTTAGTGGAAAACATTGTTATTAGCTTCTTTTCTCCCAAGTTTTTCTTTATTTACAGCCTATTCTCCTCTTATCTGCCGCCTATGATTAAGCATAAAATATTTGTAGTTGCATGCATTCGAAATCCATGTGTTGTAACTTATTTGTAGTTGCATTCGGTAACTCGTAGTGATTCATGGGTAATTGTGAATTTATTGACAATAACATGCGCTCTATTTATTGATACCTTTTAGTTACACGTGTTTATGTGTTGACTTGCAGTACGAGAGGCTCGTAACCTCATGCCCATGGACCCTAACGGGCTGTCAGACCCATACGTGAAAGTCAAGCTTCTACCTGACCCCGATAATACGAGCAAGAAGAAGACAAAGATATTCAAGGAGTCACTCAGTCCAGTTTTCAACGAGACCTTCGAATTGTATGTTCTCGCTGGAATCTTAAATGTGTGATAAGGGGCAACAGGATAAGAGGGGCCGGGGGGCGACGGGATAAGAGGGGCGACGGGATAAGAGGGGCCGGGGGGGGGTGGGGGGGGGCGACAGAATAAGAGGGGCCGGGGGGCGAAGGGATAAGAGGGGCGACGGGATAAGATGGAAGGATAAGAGGGGCCGGGGGGCGACGGGCGGATAAAAGGGGCCGGGGTGTGTGGGGTGGGGGGCTCGGGGTGTGGTCGCCGAAGTAACCGTCTACCTCTTTTGCGTTTAAAATCTTTTAATAAAATATCCCCAAAAGATGAAATTTAGATGCGAGAACGGCACAAGGATAGCGACGATCGAAAAATTTGAATTAATTTGGGAATTCAATCGCCGCAAACAATAAAGCTTTCTGTCTGATAGATTTCAAGCGTTTTCCACTAACCCACGACGTGAAAAAACTACAAATCCCCTTGCTTCCAGAGCCAACAACCATTGCTCAACAATTCTGCCAAAGTCTCGTTTGGTGACCAATCACAAGCTAGTGGCGAACTAGTTCCCAACACGTCCCAACGTGTTTTACAAACAGCCGTGGCATTGCGCGTGCCAAACAATGCTGGCTGCTTTGGTCAGCAGTGTACTGGCACTTTTTCGCAGATCCTTCATGTATGGTTCACTGAAGTTATGGTTAGGGCTAGGGTTTGTTAGGGACACTATAGTGAACCATATATAAATGACCTACCCATTTTTTGCACGATGCTTTGACAGTTCACGGTGTTATTGAGTACGTGGACGAAATTTGTTCGCTCAACAGGGCGTCGCTTACTTTGTGAACTCGCCTACTCTGTGCAGTTCACGGTCTTATTGAGTACGTGGACGAAATTTGCTCGCTCAACAGGGCGTCGCTTACTTTGTGAACTCGCCTACTCTGTGTGAAAACTATTTCACACATGACTGAAGGCCAGTTCCCCATAAGGCTGATTAAGGCAGCGCGATTTAGTCGTATGCGTCTTGCCCGCAACACCTCTGCAACTCGAGTCGTAGAGAGTAAATCAGCCTACGACTCCACTACGATGCTCGACTACGAAAGTCGTACTGTGTAACTCAGGGCTGAGTCATGTCGCAGGCCGGTCGCATACGACTAAACCAAGCTGCCTAAACCGGCCCATATGATCGCAATCGATCACACGATCGCAATCGATCACACGATCGAAACTAAATTGACTGTACGATCGCAATCGATCTCTAATCGCAAAGTGGTTTCCATATGATCGCACAGGAGCACACTCGCACGCAGGGTGAGTTTGCATTAAATCGTACACGATCGCAGGGTGAGTTTCTATATAATCGTACACGATCGCAGGGTGAGTTTCTATATAATCGTACACGATCGCAGGGTGAGTATCTATATAATCGTACACGATCGCCCGCTATCGAAAGCGAACAAATGGAAACCAGCCTTTAGAACAAAACAAATGAAATTTTTAGAGTAAATTTCACGCCTGGCTTTTTGAGTTTGTCTTTCTTTTTTCTGCCGTTGTCGCCCGCGTTGACGTCTGTCTGGTTTGTTATTTCAGTAAAATCCAAAATAAAGACAAGGACCGCCGGTTGTCCATAGAGGTCTGGGACTGGGACAGAACGACGCGGAATGATTTTATGGGATCCCTGTCTTTCGGCGTGTCCGAGCTTCAGAAAAATGGGGTCGAAGGTGAGAAAAAAATACTAACACCACGGGCTATGGCACAACTTTACTCCAAAGTGATGTTTAACGTTTTTTCCTTCTCGCGCCGCTGGTGGTCGTGTTACTTTTTTACCTAGCGGCGGTTACATGGCGCGACGTTTGAAAGGTCGTAAGCGCGTAGACACAAAGCTTGCTTGAGTAGCGAAACCAAGACATATACATCCAGTTGAAGTAGGAATAAGTAGTTTATATGGTACTAATAAGCATTATACATCCATTTGGAGTACACAGGACGCGAACAAGATGATTCTCAAAGTTGCTTTCTAGCTCTTTGTTTGGTTGTTTGCATAGATTGCGCAAAAAAGAAAATCTTGCAGAACCACGACGGAGGCTGTAGATAGATAAAAAGAACGATCAACCAGAACCCAGAAATTGTCGGCGCGTATTTTTTAAAAAAATGGGGTTTATTTATCTCTTATTCCATCGTTGTTTCTTCTTAGGCTGGTTTAAGCTCCTGAGCCAGGAAGAGGGCGAATATTACAACATTCCAATCGACGATGCCGTTTCCGAGCTGAGGAAGAAACAAGAAGTTAACATGGTAAGCGCCCACAAGCAGCGATAGCGGTTTTTATTGTGTGAGCATGCGCGATTTTGGACGCGCGCGTTGTAACAATGTGTTTCTCGTCCATGACGTCACAGTAATCCTTAAAAGTTTTCACCCGTTTGCCATTTTTTTTTTTAGTATTCTACTCTGAAAGGAAATTGCTCCAAAGATTTCCGAGACCACACTTTTTAAAGACTAAAACTAGCATTCAAAGTAGTGGAGATTTGCTTAACCGTTTTCGATTTTTCAGCGAAGATTTCGACATAAACAGCGATCACGAATCGGACGTCAAGGATGTCCTCGGTCTTATTCTTGTGGTTTCCATTGATAGAAAAATTGACATTTCACGTTAGGTGTTTATGTCTTAATTTTAGAATTTACAGATTAAATGAAAACCGAAATATCCTTTTGTCGCCAGTAGAGAAATACGATATCTTTTTATTTTGCTTAATTTTCTGTTTTTTTATTTTTGTTTTTTAGTCAGCGATTTCCCAGATTCACCCCTTTAATTTTTTTTTGTTCTAGATATTTCAACAAAAGCGAGAGGAAGAGGAGAGGAAATGTCGTCAGAAACTGGAGCAATCATTATCCGATCCGAACGCCAAGAAGTTCCGTCCCGAAGACTTCCACTTTTTGAAAGTGTTGGGAAAAGGCAGCTTTGGCAAGGTATTCTAAACCTTGTTGCTTTCTTTGTCTCGTTAGATATCGCTGCGTCTCTATAAGAGTTTTCTGTGCGCTACGGTTTCTAAACAACAAGAAAAAGCTTTCAAAAGGAAAAAATAAAGAAAAAGTTTTTGAAAGCACCATGCGCACATTTTAGATTTGCGCAACTGAAGATTTATCCCCTTAAAAAAGGCCAATCACGGCGCCATTTTATAATCCCGCTCAATGGCGAGTCACTCAAAGCATCCATTTCCATCTGCTTATTTGAGCAAGTAACCAAGATATTTTCAATCAAATATCGTCAATAAAATACCAGGCTTCATTTGTAGATTGTTATTTTAAAGTTTCCTTGCGAGTAAACCGCGGTATTTTCAATGATAGATAGATAGATGCCTTTTTTAATGAGGGATTCACTTAATATCACAATGATAATGTACGCATGGCCCTCAACAGAAACAAAATAAATAAAAGCTATTTACAAATCTGTTTACAGCAAAATCTTCGACGAAACTATTTACAATAGCAATCCTTTGCTGATTTATAAACTTATTTACAGTGTTGTGATGTATTCTCTTAGTTTTGCGGAGAAGGCGGTGATTGACTTGGCTTCTTTGATTTCTAGTGGCAATGCATTCCACCTTTCCACCGCCACACTTACCACAACCTCTAACCTAATAAAAAATATGTCATTAAGACGAAAATTTGGTAGAGTCGAATTCCAGTTTTTGGTATTTTGTATTCATTGTTCTGGTACGAGATCACGACAGTTTGGGCTTTTTGATTCTATTTTCCTTACATAATTAATATCTCTGCCCGTGTAATCCAGGTCATGCCGTTTACTAATCATCCCCTCTTCACCCTCTCTGCCCGTTTTATCCAGGTCATACTGTTTACTAACCGTTCCCTTTTCACCCTCTCTGCCCGTGTTATCCAGGTTATACTGTTTAGTAATCATTCCCATTTCACCCTCTCTGCCCGTGTTATCCAGGTCATGCTGGCTGAGCGTAAAGGTACCGACCAAGTGTACGCCATCAAAGTTCTCAAGAAGGATGTCATTGTTCAGGATGACGATGTAGAGTGTACCATGACGGAGAAGCGTGTGCTTGCCGTGCCAGGAAAGCCACCATTCCTCACTCAGCTCTTCTGCTGCTTCCATTCAGTGGTATTGTTTGCATTCCACGTTGAGAAAATTATGTAAAGACATTTTTAAAATGACAATCTAAAAACAATGTTTTGAACTTCATTTGACAAATTTCATCGAAAATCCGGCTTTTAGAGGTGAACTTCTAGAGTTCCAGTCTTATTTCCAAAATTGCTCAGTGCGACAGGAGCAAAAAAATGGCAAAGTTCAAATTGTAAGGTTGTGTTAGCTTACATTTGCTTGATGTTTTGCATAGATGCCCCTTGTGTGATATAAAACAGAAGCTTGACAGAGCAAAAAAATGGCATGAAATTTTCCAATTCTCAATATATAAGCTCAAGATTCCGCATACAAGGAGTTCCTCTGACCAAAAACGTAGTTCCAAATTTTAAAGAAATTTTGAAGATATGAAATTAAGATATTAGCGAGAAAAGTTGGCTTAATTTCTGATCAGAGCCCGACTTCTCCCTAAAAACAAGGAGAATTCATACTTTGAACATTTGAAAATTGCACTTCAAGCCTCATATCTCGAAGACGAATCCATTAGAAAAAAAAAAACACTTTTTGATATGTTGGTTTACATAACCTCTATGCATAAATTCAAGCTAACCGAAGTTAACCAGACCTTATTTTGGGAATACTTGCCATTCTTTCGCTCTGTCCAGAAGCTTTCTATCTTGGCAAAAAAAATAATAATAAAGTAAGCTGACATAACATTACAGTTTGAAATTTGCCACTTTTTTCTCCTGTCGCTCAGTGCCAAACCGTACAGTACCTTGGTCGGCTTGTGGCAGCAAAGACAAACAAGGGGATGTCCTGACTCGTTTTTTTTTTCTGTAGGACCGGCTGTACTTTGTGATGGAATTTGTAAATGGCGGAGATCTGATGTTCCACATCCAGCAGGCTGGACGCTTCAAAGAGCCACAGGCGGTGTGAGTTAGCACCCTCTATATCACGTACACTTTTGGCACTTGTCGTGTGTCCCATCTTAAAAGTATATAATATAGACCCTCTGTATCACTGGCACTTTTGGCACTTGTCGTGTTTTCCATCTTAAAAGTATATAATATAGACCCTCTATATCACGGGCACTTTTGGCACGTGTCGTGTGTCCCATCTTAAAAGTATATAATATAGACCCTCTATATCACGGGCACTTTTGGCACGTGTCGTGTGTCCCATCTTAAAAGTATATAATATAGACCCTCTGTATCACGGACACTTTTGGCACGTGTCGTGTGTCCCATCTTAAAAGTATATAATATAGACCCTCAAAATCACGGGCACTTTTGGCACTTGTCGTGTGTCCCATCTTAAAAGTATATAATATAGACCCTCTATATCACGGGCACTTTTGGCACGTGTCGTGTGTCCCATCTTAAAAGTATATAATATAGACCCTCTATATCACGGGCACTTCTGGCACGTGTCGTGTGTCCCATCTTAAAAGTATATAATATAGACCCTCTATATCACGGGCACTTTTGGCACGTGTCGTGTGTCCCATCTTAAAAGTATATAATATAGACCCTCTATATCACGGGCACTTTTGGCACGTGTCGTGTGTCCCATCTTAAAAGTATATAATATAGACCCTCTGTATCACGGACACTTTTTGCACGTGTCGTGTGTCCCATCTTAAAAGTATATAATATAGACCCTCTGTATCACGGACACTTTTGGCACGTGTCGTGTGTCCCATCTTAAAAGTATTTAATATAGACCCTCTATATCACGGGCACTTCTGGCACGTGTCGTGTGTCCCATCTTAAAAGTATTTAATATAGACCCTCTTTATTACGGACACTTTTAGCACGTGTCGTGTGTCCCATCTTAAAAGTATTTAATATAGACCCTCTGTATCACGGACACTTTTGGCACGTGTCGTGTGTCCCATCTTAAAAGTATTTAATATAGACCCTCTGTATCACGGACACTTTTGGCACTTGTCGTGTGTCCCATCTTAAAAGTAAATAATATAGACCCTCTGTATCACGGACACTTTTTGCACGTGTCGTGGGTCCCATCTTAAAAGTATTTGATATAGACCCTCTTTATAACGGACACTTTTGGCACGTGTCGTGTGTCCCATCTTAAAAGTATTTAATATAGACCCTCTTTATTACGGACACTTTTGGCACGTGTCGTGTGTCCCATCTTAAAAGTATTTAATATAGACCCTCTGTATCACGGACACTTTTGGCACGTGTCGTGTGTCCCATCTTAAAAGTATTTAATATAGACCCTCTGTATCACGGACACTTTTGGCACTTGTCGTGTGTCCCATCTTAAAAGTAAATAATATAGACCCTCTTTATCACGGGCACTTTTGCCACGTGTCGTGTGTCCCATCTTAAAAGTATTTAATATAGACCCTCTGTATCACGGGCACTTTTGGCACGTGTCGTGTGTCCCATCTTAAAAGTATTTAATATAGACCCTCTATATCACGAACACTTTTGCCACGTGTCGTGTGTCCCATCTTAAAAGTATATAATATAGACCCTCTGTATAACGGGCACTTTTGGCACGTGTCGTGTGTCCCATCTTAAAAGCATGTAATATAGACCCTCTATATCACGGGTACTTTTGGCAGGTGTCGTGTGTCCCATCTTAAAAGTATATAATATAGACCCTCTTTATCACGGGCATTTTTGGCACGTGTCGTGTGTCCCATCTTAAAAGCACATAATATAGACCTTCTGTATCACGGGCACTTTTGGCACGTGTCGTGTGTCCCATCTTAAAAGTATTTAATATAGACCCTCTGTATCACGGACACCTTTGGCACTTGTCGTGTGTCCCATCTTAAAAGTAAATAATATAGACCCTCTATATCGCGGACACGTAAGGCAATTATACTGCTTCTCATCTGTTAAGAATGTGATGCATATCCTCTGTAACACAGGCAATTGCGACACTTATGCATCTCATTTTTCCAGAATTTAATACAGACCCTCTATATCATGGAAGCTCGTTCAACTCTTTCTGCTTTAATGATCCTTAAAGCGGATATCGATTTTTACTATGTCTTTTCTTTTAGTTTCTACGCGGCTGAGATTGTAATTGGGCTGGTGTTTCTTCACAAGCGCGGAATTGTGTATCGGTAAGTTGCGCTAGCCTGCGATACGCTGCTATTGGCCCAGAGAGTTGTGCTAAGGTGGCGCAGTTGGCAAAGCGTCGCTCTGTAGTGCCTGTGCCTCTCACCACAGGTTTCCCGGTCGCTCTGCAGTGCCTGTGCCTCTCACCACAGGTTTCCCGGTCGCTCTGTAGTGCCAGAGCCTCTCACCACAGGTTTCCCGGTCGCTCTGTAGCGCCTGTGACTCTCACCACTGGGTTCTGGGTTCGATCCCCGGTTACGATGTGGGTTGAGTTAGTTGGTCTCTCCTTTGCTCCAATTTATTATTCTACTATTATGTAATAAATTAAAACATTGCTGACGTTCTAAGCCAAAGTAGTTTCACTGGTGTTTTGGGGATTAGCTTTTCTTCGGGGTTATTATGAGAGACTTATGTCAAGTCTTACTTCGCCTATTAAGTTCAATGGAAAATTTGCAATTTATTCCCCAAAAGTAAAGTCATTCGCACATGGAATACTGTTATGCAATGTTTATTTTGCGTTATACTAATTATTTATTTTATTTTTATACTTTCGCACGACATATTCGTTGAGTCAAAAAGGTTGTCAGCGCAATGTTCTTCTAAAGATACCTTAGGTGTCTTGTCAGATTTCTACTAAATGTAGAGTAATGATCAACAACAAATAATTTGATTGTCTACTTTTCATGTAACAAATAATGAATAGCCTTACTAGCGGTTTGTCATAGAACTGTAATTTGCCATTCGCCTTTTCCACTGACAACACTTTCTTTAACGAAGGCCAATCACGCCGCCATTTTATGCTCCCGCTCAATGCCGAGTGACTCAAAGAATCCATTTGCATCGGGTAATTGAAGCATGTAACTGAGAAACTTTCGATCAAATATTATTGATAAAGTATCAGTCCTCAATCGTGGGTGGTTATTTTGAAGTTTCCTTGCTAATAAACCGTTGTATTTTTAATTATAAACATAACAAAGAAGTACACGGCTTTATCGTTGATCTGTTCTCCACCAGTGATCTCAAGCTGGATAATGTGATGTTAGACAGTGATGGCCACATCAAGATCGCTGATTTCGGAATGTGCAAAGAAAGCATGTTCAACAACCAGACGACTCGGACTTTCTGTGGGACTCCGGACTACATCGCGCCAGAGGTATGGGCACTAGTCTAGGTTTATATGCAATAACCCTCAGGTATGGCCGGTAGGCTAGGTTAATTGGGATTGCTTATCGCATACGAGAATGTTATACTGTGTTTGTATGAGGTGTCATAACGGGGGCAGTCGTGTCGTGGTTTGTTAACTCAGGTATCCCAGTAAAACGATTAGATAGCGTCCTTTGAACACTACACGATGACGCCATAGGCAGCGCGCGTCATTATGGCGTATTACTGGTCACGTGACCTTTTACCATTGTGACGTTTTGCTGATCACGTGGTCTTGTTTAATTGTGACGTTTAACTGATCACGTGATCTTGTTCTATTTTAGGGCTTGCTAGTCAAATTCTCTCTTCATTGTGACGTCTAGCTGATCACGTGGTCTTGTTTTATTGTGACGTTTGCCGATCACGTGATCTTGTCTCATTGACGTTTTCCTAATAACGTGACCTTGTTGCATTGTGACCTTTTGACGATCACATGATCGCGTTTCATTGCGACGTTTTGATAATCACGTGGACGCTTATTGTTTGGCATTTTCCTGATCACGCGCTGCTCACGTGTTTCAGATCGTGGCATATCAGCCATACGGGTTCTCCGTTGATTGGTGGGCGCTTGGCGTGCTTATCTACGAGATGCTGGCTGGCCAGGTGAGTCTGCGAACCAGAACTGTCAAACATCGAAATCGAACGCTCGCGCGAGCATGCGAAGTGGCTAAGCACAAAGAAATTTTCATAAAACATGAGCGCGCGCACTTTTTCCGTTATTTCGCGAGAGATCAAAGTGACGCCATTGGAATTTCGAACGGTGATTGGATAAAATCACGAAGCGCGCGCAATGTTTTGTTTGATGAAATGGTTTTGAACTCTTTTTATCTTAAAACCATGACTTTCAGATACAAGGATTCAGCCATTTACACGCTACCCATGAAGTACTGCGGGTTACGGTTTATTGATTTTCGAGTGCAACGTTATTTGAAAAAAGTGTAATTCCTTATCGTTCTTCTTGTCGCCTTTTATTGTCAACCTGTCCTATCTACGTTGCAGGTTGTTTGTGATTATTAAAACAATTCTTTTACAGCCAACCATACAAAAAATGTTGAAATAAGGACACACGCTATTTCATTCGGCTGTCAAACTCATCAACCACCCTTTTCCAAACTGATCTTGAGTAACTATTCTTTCTTTACCTGTAGACAGTTTTGATCAATTTCATGGCAGTTCATTTTTTATCTCAAATTACCCCAAGATAGCCGGTGCTAGTACCTTTAGTCTTTAATATATTCGTAGTCTTTAATAATAACAAGTTTTTGTGGTTTCAGCCGCCTTTTGATGGGGACGACGAAGACGAGTTGTTTAACGCGATTTTGGAACAGAGCGTCTCCTACCCCAAGTCCATGTCTAAGGAGGCGGTCTCCATCATCAAAGGGGTGAGGGTGATGGGTGATGATGATGGTGATGGGTGATGATGATGGTGGTGGTGGTGGTGATGGTGATGGTGATGGGGATGGTGATGGTGATGGTGATGGTGATGGTGATGGTGATGGTGATGGTGATGGTGATGGTGATGGTGATGATTATGATGGTGATGATGATTATGATGGGTGATGGTGATGGTGATAGTGATGATATTGACGATGGTGATTGTGATGATTATGATGGGTAATGGTGATGGTGATGATTATGGTGGTGGTGGTGGTGGTGATGGTGATGGTGATGGTGATGGTGATGGTGATGGTGATGGTGATGGTGATGGTGATGGTGATGGTGATGGTGATGGTGATGGTGATGGTGATGGTGATGGTGATGGTGATGGTGATGGTGATGGTGATGGTGATGGTGATGGTGATGGTGATGGTGATGGTGATGATTATGATGGTGATGATGATTATGATGGGTGATGGTGATGGTGATAGTGATGATATTGACGATGGTGATTGTGATGATTATGATGGGTAATGGTGATGGTGATGATTATGGTGGTGGTGGTGGTGGTGATGGTGATGGTGATGGTGATGGTGATGGTGATGGTGATGGTGATGGTGATGGTGATGGTGATGGTGATGGTGATGGTGATGGTGATGGTGATGGTGATGGTGATGGTGATGGTGATGGTGATGGTGATGGTGATGGTGATGGTGATGGTGATGGTGATGGTGATGGTGATGATGGTGATGATTATGATGGGTGATGGTGATGGTGATAGTGATGATATTGACGATGGTGATGGTGATGATTATGGTGATGGTGATGGTGATGGTGATGGTGATGGTGATGGTGATGGTGATGGTGATGGTGATGGTGATGGTGATGGTGATGGTGATGGTGATGGTGATGGTGATGGTGATGGTGATGGTGATGGTGATGGTGATGGTGATGGTGATGGTGATGGTGATGGTGATGGTGGTGATGTTGGTGATGTTAGCGGTGTTAATGCTGATGGTGGTGTTAGCGATGGTGAAGATGGTGATAGCGATAGTTATGGCGGTCTTAGCGTTGGTGTTGGTGGTGTTAGCAATATTGATGCATATGGTCGCGCGATGGTCAATGTGATGCTTATCATAATGATGTATCGATGGTAGTGATGGTGATGTATCGATGGTAGTGATGGTGATGTATCGATGGTAGTGATGGTGGTGTTAGCGATGGCCACTCTTCTTATTTTCACTCACCCATACTCGATTATGTCCAGTTCCTCACCAAGCACCCCGCCCTGCGCCTCGGCTGCAGTGATAACGGCGAGCAGGAAATCCGCGATCATCTGTTCTTCCGTCACATTGACTGGCTCAAGATCTCGTTACGCGAGGTCCAGCCCCCGTTCAAGCCTAGAATCGTGAGTATCTGCGTCAACACACCCCGCCCCCTCCCTCCTTCGGACTGATATAAGAGAAATGTATAGGGTCTAAAATTCACAAATTTGCCCCCAAAAAATATAAACAAGTGTAGATGCCCGCACGTAAGGCCTAACAGGATTGGCTAGATCACCTCATTGTTCTGTTGTATTCTCGTTCTTCGTCTGTGGTGCATCAATTCAATGTGGTGAAATCTTCTGATAGCTTCTATATGACCCTCCCCAAAAAAAAAAAAAATAATGATAATAATAAATATATATATATTGTGTATGCAGTGAATAACAGAGGCCTCTTTACTGCGAATTCTTGTGAACAATTGCCAACTGCTAAACCGCTTTCTGGCTTCCGTCATTCACTTCCGTCACTACCGGAATGACAATTGGTGATTGTTGGCCAATGAATCAACTTTAAGGGTTTTTAATGAGGGAAGAGAAGTGACGATTTAGCTGTTGGTGATTGTCGGCGATAGTTCGCAAGAATATTGAAAACTTCCACTAATCTTTTCCTGATATGGACTTTTTTTAACTGTAACACTTATGACTTCGCATTGTTGTGTTGTTGATAGGTTTATGTTTTTTTAACTATTCTACTTGTACCTATTGGTATAACTAGAAAGACTACAGACAAGCTGTACGAAAACAAGATGGTCTGTGTAGGCGTGGTGAAGAGAAAGGGCTAATGCTCGTAATGTCAGCGCAACTAATTTGTTTCACCCAGGCGTACAGCATACTTTTTCAACCTTGTGTTGATTTATTACTTATTCTTGTACTTAGACCGTTGTATTTTCAAATCTAAACAATTTCAAAGTAATGGCTGGTCGACAGTGCTGAAAAACGCAAGACTAGTTCCAGTACCGCGCGGTTAAACCAGCCTTTTTGTTTTGAAATGGCGGCGTTTTACCAGCGAACTGTCACATTTTGGCGAACGAAGAAAACTAGATCAAACCTAAGGCTAAAATTTTTTATATGACTCCCTTATTATCAAACAAATCTGTCATCTTTTGTAGAGTATGGTTTTAATGCTGTACAGGAAGTCAAAACATCGACCGAAGTCAGCCTTTCGTACCTTTCTCGAACGATTCAACACTGAGATTTTGTTTGTTTTCGCCAGAACACGCGCATGCGCATACGTTATTCAGCACTGTCTGGCTGGTCGACATAAACATATGTATTCAGGGCCATAGCAGGGGTTGGGTCACTGGGGGCATGGGCGGCGTGTGTAAAAAAAATATAAAAAAAGACCAGTAGGGTCGTGTCTGTGCCCCCAATGTTTACATAATGTTTCTGCATTGTGCCCCCTAGTCTTACCTGGTCTGCTACGGCTCTAATACTTTTATTCTAACCTTATACTATTTGGGTTCCATTTGATAGAAATCCAAGCGTTCGTTCGACAATTTCGACCCAGAGTTCACGGATGAGGCGGCCAGACTCACGCCTTGCGACAAGTCATTCATCGCCAACATCAACCAAAAGGAATTCGACGGCTTCTCATTCGTCAACCCCGAATTCGACGAGGAACGGTGCGAACACTCCGAGGTCAATCTGTAAAAAGGCGACTCGTTGTTGCCCTTAGGGATACCATATGTTGTACCCATAAGAGGAAATAATATTCATAGTCAGGTGAAGTTATCGTAGCTCTCCTTGAATTTTTCAGGTTTGTTATTCGTTGCACATAGAGAATAGTACATGTAACTAAAGATCTAATGTAGACACAGTTAACTCCTGTGCTTAGTACTGGAAAAATCTCGAAATTACTTCCATTTTCATTGGAATAATATGTCAGACGTTAGATGGATGTTAGAGGACCGTATATCAGAATTTGAAGCACAGATTAGCAAGTATATTATTAAATTGTACAATATTCAACTTAGTTTTTGCCCTTATTCTTACCGTCACTGTTGGCCAACCCGGGTGAAGTACCGACGCTCAAACTGCTAATACTCAGGCACGTAAACAGGGGTGTGTTCCGCAGCCGACTAATTTTCGGACAAACGGAATTTGAACGCTTGGCCGCCTGATGTTTATCTCATTATGATCTTTTTCTAGCATATAGACATCGGCGGGATGTCTATATTATGATCTTTTTCTAGCATGTAGACATCGGCGGGAGAACATGAGTTCTCCTTACATCGGCTATTTCTCCAATATTTCTAATTGAATTAACCATTATGTATTAACCATTCGCCATTCTCGAGAGAATGAAAAATGTTGTAAACAACCATTACGTCTAAGGTATAAAATTCTTCCGATTATTCTATCCCTTAGCGGGTCTCACGCTAATGTTTTCGGAAACGTATTTTACGTCTTTTTTAATTTTTCAAGGCAGCTGAGTGCGTCATAGCTATGGCTTCTTTGTTGGTATCTAACAGTAGTGCCTCAAGGGTTAGAATTGCTTCGACCACACCCAATGTGCTATCTTTTAGAGTTATACATTACTTCTACCACACCCAATGTGCTATCTTTTAGAGTTATACATTACTTCGACCACACCCAATGTGCTATCTTTTAGAGTTATACATTACTTCGACCACACCCAATGTGCTATCTTTTAGAGTTATACATTACTTCTACCACACCCAATGTGCTATCTTTTAGAGTTATACATTACTTCGACCACACCAAATGTGCTATCTTTTAGAGGTATACATTACTTCGACCACACCCAATGTGCTATCGTTTAGAGGTATACATTACTTCGACCACACCCAATGTGCTATTGTTTATAGGTATACATTACTTCGGCCACACCCAATGTGCTATTGTTTAGAGGTATACATTACTTCGACCACGCCAAGTGTGTTGTCTTAAGAAGTGTAAGAAATGCTCTTGATCACACCGAAAGTTCTGACTCTGCCGACGATCACCCCCCGTCCCAGGCTATAATGTCAACACATGTGATACCTAAAAGAGCACTAATTGATGTTTGAGCTTCAGGACTTTGCCCAGGGTGGCCTCAGAGTAATACTAACGGTATTTAAAGCCGCATTGTCACCAGTTTACTTCCGAAGGTCCGATGGAAACCTCAACCGTTGAAAGACAAAAGAATCTATTAGAACCGAGATATTTAACAGGCCATCCGCACTAAATTATCAATCACATCCTCGAAGAAACTTCCAATAGACACACTGCTTTCAATATTTTGAAATATTTTTCGCGTTTTTCGTTAAAAATCATCGGATATTGTTAGGTAATCGACCGGAAGTAAACTGGTGACAATGCGGCTTTAAATCACAACATCGAAAAATAATCATTATCCGGTGTATGGTTGAAAAAGTGTTTTGTATACGCGATGGTGGATTAAACTTTATGGCTATATGTTAAAGTGCTACAAAATGTTTCGTGAAGTTTAATTCAGCATTTGAAAATTTGACTTAGAAATTAGTGTGATCGCGTAATGTATGACAAAATAGAAGGAAGCTCCCCCATTGCTATCTAGGAAACTACGCCAACTTTATTATCCTAGCAGAAAAATCGTAGCATTGTTAGGTAGCACTAAAACACTTTCCCTTGGCTGTTCTTATTAGTGAAGCATGGGCAGTTCGATCTCTCCCCCATGTTTGATAGGTTGAGGGACGAACCCCATGTATCACGAACAAGGACTTAGCGTCTAGTATGTTTGTCATATTATCATTGGTAGTTCTTCAACTGTATTTAATAGAATTTTAACCTTATAATGAAGTATTTAACTAGAAGAAAATATTTAGGGAATGTTGAAGGTATTTGAGGACAGTGCCTTTCATTTCCGTTAACTTGCTCTATTGTTTATCAAAAGTTCTTGCTTTCACCTGCACGACACGGCTACCGACGTTTTATATGTATCAGCGGCGTAGCCAGGATTTGTAACAGGAGGGGGCCCAAAAGGCCCTTTCAAGGCATTTTTTCCTGCATTTTAGATGTCTGCTAAAAGGGGGAACCGGCCCCCCTGGGCCATCCCCCCCCTGGATACACAGGGGTGTACAGTACAAACGCAACCTAGTTCGCTCTCGAAAGGCATGGCTCCCCCCAGCTCCCCTTTCCTAACGGACAACCACAGGGATCCCGAACAACCGGCAGGGATTAAACTCCGCTCACCTCACATCTTTTGTAATTCTAGTGGGAACTGTTTTCTGTACGAATGGCTAATGATAGAATCTTAGCGTAAATATGCGATAATTTCGTAAATTTGATCATTAAAAGGGCCAACGTACCCAGGATGCTTTGCAACTTTTCCACCAGAAACACATTTCTTGAATTCTCAGGCTGGTATAATATCTTATTTATTGTGCATAGGACCTAGTTTAAGAAAACAAAAGTCTTGAAAGTTACGTATCTAAAGGTTAATTATTTACGGGCTCGATAGAGACTTTTGATTAAAAAACAACAAGGCGTCGCATTCTGGTAAGGATAACTCGGTCCCTTTTAGTTATGTAGCAGTGTGGTGAATCGTCTACAGCAAGCAGTTAGAGTAATTTTACTACTAGGAACGTGTTATATATGTCACTCAAAAAACAGGATAGAAATTCGGTTGACCTTAACGTGTTTTCAGTTGACATTTTTGGTAGTCCTGGGACGCGTCCACATCACAACTGAGGTTACTCGAGAATTTTTAGCTATTATCGAATTGAGATCAGTCTAAAGGTATCGAAGATGTCTAAAAACCTCAACATCGAATCCTAACGAATGAACTCTCGATCTATAATTTTTATATTCGTTTGCCGGCTAGTAGGGTAGTTATCATTATTATTAATGTGTACAAAATATAGCTATCTGTGATAATAAGGAAGTAAATGTCATCTATTGATAAAGTTTATTTCCATTATTGATGACACGCCATTACTGTGGATTGGTCACGTGCTGTAATGTGGATTGATCACGTGCTGTGATGTGCACTGATCTAGTGCTGAGATGTGCGTTGATCACGTGCTGTAATGTGCATTAATCACGTGCTGTATGCACTGATCACGTGCTGCAATGTGCATTGATCACGTGCTGTAATGTGCATTGATCACGTGCTTTAATGTGCACTGATCACGTGCCTTTAATGTGCACTGATCACGTGCTGTTAAGTGCATTTATCACGTCCTGTAATGTGCATTGATCACGTGCTGTAACGGGATTGATCACGTGCTGTTATGTGCACTGATCACGTGCTGTAATGTGCACTGATCACGTGCTGTTATGTGCACTGATCACGTGCTGTAATGTGCATTGATCACGTGCTGTAATGTGCATTGATCACGTGCTGTTATGTGCATTGATCACGTGCAGTAATGTACATTGATCACGTGCTGTAATGTACATTGATCAGGAAGGGGCTTGGTACAACACTTTGACAGGGAGGGGCTTGGTACAGCACTTTGACAGGAAGGGAGCGTACAAAACAATTATGCATTCGCTGTCCCAGAGAGTGACCGGATATTCAATAGTATTGAAGGGGCGAGCTGAATAATTTCTCTACTCGGGAAATTGGCTGCCAATACACTAACCGAGCACTTGATTTGGAGGCTAGCTTTGTTTTGCTTCTAGCACCAGTATACTTTTGGAAAGATACAAAAATATCATAACTACATGACTACTAAAAACACTCGATTTTATTTATATTTCTGAACACACCTCTCATAAAATTACTTACAAGTTTTGATAATTTCCACATACTGGAAACTCATACCGACAAGATTCCTGCACGATGATCCAGAGGTCCATACTCATGGACCATGGAGCATGGACAAAAAACTAAATTCCGAGAGAGAACTAGCCTTGCTAAGGAAAGGGACACGCAAGGGAAGGCAATTCTGTATAGTCGGATGAAGGCATTAGTATTTCTATTTACAATAATTTTGATAAACTTATTCACACAAAGCTTCGAAAAAATACGTTACCTATGGCAACCTCTTTATTTACATTCAAAGAGCATATCACTCAAGAAAAGATGAAAGAAATCCGAATTATGAACACCTTATTAATTATATTCTTATTCCTTTTGATAATATCTATTACTATTAATATTTCAAACATAATAACTTACTAAAATTCTAGATTTTAAGACTAATATCAAATTTCCGTCATCAGAAAAACCCACAACTAATGATTGAAATGTGACATTATAGAATTTCTTATCTTATTCATTTTATTTTACACGTTACCAAGACAGTTGTATAGCATGTGCAAGCTTGGCGGTAAACATTCAAGCAATCGATATATTACTTTTTGAAAGTCGGATAACATAGCCTTTTTGACAATAATAAATGCAAATCAAACCGACAATTCTCCTTTACAGAATTGATCTGTTAGTCGAAATGAGCTGCTTCAGAATTTAATTCTTTTTGTGTCAATGGGAATGGTATTAGCGCGAGAAAGAGAATTACTATTTTCATCTAAAAGGATCTCTCTCAGGACCAAATACTATCTAGAACATTATTATTATCGTCAAAGCCAAAACACGTGTCCGCCCACGGGTGATCATCGTCATACAAGGGGCGTGGGGACGGCGGCATGTACTTAAACAAAGATTGCGTTGCATCAGTGAGTGCGTTAGGAGAGGGTGTGGCCAACTGCTCTCTGGCCCCGGGGGGCGGAATACCCACGCCCCTGACCGTCAAGTCCAGATGAGGGTCTACGTGGAAGTCCTCCTGTGGTTGAAAGTCATCATCGTTGCTGGCATTCGAAGGAGGCGGGCTTTCCATAGACCTAGATTGATCGGATACGACGTGCGACCGATTATGCGCCGAAGCTGGGTCGAGAATGATGCCATGGGCATCGGCAAGCTCTCGTATACTCTCGTCGATTTTATCGTTCGTAAGTACAGAGTTCCAGCTGAAGTCGCCTTTGAGACCTCCTGAGAACGGCGGGATTTCCTCGTCGTTAAAGTCCTCATTAAAATCATCGTCTTCAAACAAAACGGAGGGATCCGTAATCCTGAGAAGGTTCATTTTCTGTCGCTTTGGTCTCTGTTCTCCTTCGTTACGCATCTTTCTATCTTCCTCGAAAGCACGCTTTTTGGATTTATTTTTCTTGGAAGTCTTCTGTGTGTTAACACCGCGTCGTCTCTTGAAGACTCCGTCAACAAACATGTCGGCGTAGGCTGGATCGATCCGCCAGAATCCGCCTTTTCCCGGTTCGTCCTTTTTACGGGGAACTTTTACGAAGCATTTATTGAGGGATAGATTGTGTCTAATTGAGTTCTGAAAAAGAAATAATAAAATAAGAACAGTTTTAAAAACTGATTTTTAACCCACTAAAAGACACAAAGAACTGCTAGGGTTGCTACGCAACGCAACCTATTTTAGTAGGGATTACTTAATTAATTTTTATTGCTTTGAGATGTTTTATTAGTGTTAATGCTTATTTGCCTTATAAGAAGCTGTTAGAGGTGTTTTTAATTCATGCATTTAAACATAAACGTCCCACTAAATTTGGCACTTTTTGAAAATTCATGCACAAAAAAGGATACACGCACGACCGCCAAATTTGCAACGTCTCGTTAGCTCACTTTCAATCAAGCGTTTCTTCATTCATTTAAGTTCGTTAATTCAATATTTTCAGTAGCACAGAAAGCACTAATTATATAATCCCTAAGCCCAACATATTTTGTTTATTTTTCGGAATTCTTCAAAAACTTTTTACCGGCAAAATACACACATAAAAAAGGTGACGCCTTTTTTATTGGGTCCTCAAAAATACCGCAAAAAGACAATCTTACGCGGTCAAACAACATTTGCGTTGAAAAAGAGAAAATAAACTTTTGTCTCACCCGACATTTGTTTGTTACAGACCAAGATTACCGACCAATGAAAACGATGCAATTTCTTAGTCATTTAAAGATTTGAGAATCGGCCAAGAGAGGATACAGTTATTGCAATATTATATTGGTTTTTTATCATTATGAAAACCATAATTCCTTTGTTGTGCCGTGTGTAGTGTTCATGGAAAAAAAAACAATGGCAGTCAGAACGTCCGTAATTCAACAGTTCCATCAAACGGGTAAAAAGAGGAAAGTTGAGCCTTTCTGGAATCAAAATTGTGGGCGAAGTAGCACTTCAAGATAAATATCCACCATCGCTTTATAAAGATTTCCTGTGCTAGATGAGCGAGAGATATTGTTAGAGCTATCACTTATGTCACTTTTTTCATAACAGGCAGTGCATTTGTGTAGATGGGCCCTACACGTTTAGATTATAACGAGATCAATTTTGGTGTTGGTAAAGGTTTTTGGATAAGACTCATGAACTGCTCGATAGGGAAAGTTTGCACGTAAACTAGATAGGAAGCGAGTTCATGGGCTAATAAAAACGGGAAAACAAAAGATAAATATTAGATGTTCTATACAAAGTCGAAGTAAACCAGGAATGGATGAAATAGAAAAAAATGATAATGAACAAACAGAATTAGCAGGTGCTCATAAATTTTAAGTAAAATTAGTCTTTTTGACTGGAGACATTGTTTGATTTTTCGAGTAATATAATATATCAGAGACTTTTAGATGGTCGTCTAAAAGAAAGTCTAATTCATAATGGAAGAGATATTTTCAAAATCTCCGTATAAAATACTTTCGATGAAAAAAGCTTGTATAAAGTTGATTATTGAACATCATCCTCCTACGAGCAGGCATTAGTCCTAGGTTATAAAACATAATTATAGCATATTCTCTCTTGTCCCGAATTCAATTTGCAAAGTTGACAAGTTTCATGTCATAGAGCGCGCATAAAAAAGCAAGAAGCGACATTAAAGATTGCGCGCTGAAAACATCGTTTTCTGAAATTAAATAACTTGTGATATTTTAGGTTATGTTTCTTGTTATTGAACTTGCTTCAGAAAATAAGACGTCTCGGTAAAATAGTGTATGTATAACAACTTTATTGATCGGGAATATTTTATTCTGAGCATAGATGTTTTTGTAGATAACAAAAGTTTACCTAGACCGTTATTTTCAAAGCGCAGGTGTATGGAATTTGGAATATTTTAGCTGTGCACTAACTGTTACAGATTGTAATTATTACAATGAATCATCACAGCTTGGGGTACTGTAAAATTTGCGTGAGTTGAAGGGTGCTGTGAAAAAGAAGAAAAGTTTTTTAACCTAAAATATCACCTGCTGATGTCATTTTTCAGAGTACCCGACTTATACGACATAAAAACGTCAATTCCAAACACCATCCTACACGGATAACACTTATGAAATCCAAGATAGCTTGATAATTCGAAGTAAATACTGAAAGTAAGCAACAATTCATGTTTTGGAATCGAATCATTAGTAAGACTTGAAATGGAAAGTCATTATTGAAACATGAACTCTTTCAAACCTTCATTTCTGGTTAATCGTGCACTCAAAATCCCTCTGATTAATTTCTTTCATCTTTTGACTGTTGTTTATGGTCGATTATTCGTATTCCTACTGCGAAACCGCGAGATATCTCGTACACGGCAGACTTCTTTTTCACTCAAAGCCGTGTGGTTTGTAGTTCTTGCTTCCAGCTATTGTTTATCGTAGAGCTAATGCATATCTTTGCCCGGTATAATTGTTTTGTGGTAAGATTTTTTTGTTCCCCACTGCGAAACATCGAAAATATCTCGCACACTAAGATAGTTTTTTTTAGAAACAACGGATAGGAAATGTTATCGTTAGCCACAGTCCCCTTGAAAGATCTTACTAATAAGAGAATATTTGTCAAAAGTCTTGGAAGAAATGTCAAGAAAATTTAAAAGTTCTTATACCTCAAGTGTGCTTAATGCATTTCGTCGAAATTTGAAAGAAATATCTTAAGGACACACCCCGTTAAATAAACATTCAAAATATGATTAGAATACAAAAAGAATGCTCTGTTGAAGAAGTTTTTTCGTACCCATGGACTTTTATAATATGTTTCAGTGAATGTGGCACGGAGATGTGAAATTTTACGTGTCCATGAGGTAAAGTGGAGGTGGTAATTTAGTTTAACGTCTTCATTTGTCTTGTTCAAGTACGTCATTTTCTGATATTGAATGACATCCGGACTTACACTCAAAATTTAAAAACACCATCCATGGTAGGCACGTTTCCTTACACAGAAAAAGTAAAAGGAAAATTACAATAAAAATACTCTACCAAACATTTATGTGTAAAGGTAAACAAGGTCTGACATCAAATATTAAAACCTTTTATCGCTTATGTAAATATTTCTTTTTAGGGGTGTTATTTTTAGAAGTTTTGGAATTTCCGAAGGTGTTACGAAATTCTCTTATTTTGAACTTGCCAATGGACGCTTTTAAATTCCTTAAAAAATAGGCATCCTTTAGTGGCATGACCTTGAAATTTCTTGATATCGAATGACCACTTTAAATATAGGCAACGATATTGGAATACCGGCCTCTGAAAGCTTGTGGGTATCGTTCTACATATTTTGGACCCATATTTTTTGCTATTTTTTTAACTTAAGAATATCAATGTATTCTGGAAAAGGAGTTATCTTAATTAAACGGAAAATGTGAAACCTTGAAATGTTAAAAAAAAAGAGTAACAAGGGAAAACCCATTTCACATCTTAGGGCAAACTCTTCAAGGAAGCTAGAAAAATAATCATTATTTCAAGTTCAGATTTAAACAACTTTGCGTTCCCACCTGCCAAGTCGGATCGGCAACTCTGTAAAACATGAAATTTTCCTTGATCCACTTGTAAATAGCGCTCAGTGTTATTTTTACTCGCTTCGTGTCCCTCATAGCCATACATATAAGCGTCGCGTACGAGTACGGTGGCTTGTGGTTAGGATCGTTCTTGTAATCGATATTAGGTTCCTTACTTATACTTTCTGAGCTTTTCGAATCACCACTTTCGCTCTGTTCCGAGTCTGATGTTACGGACTCTGCGGACGTTGTACTGTTTGCTATCGGTTGGTTCGGAGCAATGTCCTGAACGCTTATCGAATGAAGCCATTGCAAGTTGGTCAAACTGTCATCAAGGGAATTATTATCCTCGCCATTTTCTGTAGGATTCTGAGCCTTCCAGTTTGCGGCGAATTTTTCTGCGTAAGATTGCGTCGCGGATGGCATCTTTGTGCTCATGCTATATTTCCTTCACCGTTTCAATGATCACCGACTGGCTTCCCTCTTTCTCTGAACTCCAGCTGTCCAGGTTAAATTTGCAAAGTGAATTCGCTAATAGATGGCCTGTTTTTAGATCAGATAATTCCTTCCCCTTGATGGTGCTTTTAGGATCAGCGATTCTTTGCACTAATGAGTTGTCAAAGCGCACGCGAAGTTCTGGTCCCAAGTGGTTCCAGCTCGTAAAATACTGCTTTCACAATATGCAAAACACAGTCCCAAACGTGTCTGCCCACAGGAAGCAGCTCCAGACGCCAGCTAAACTCCACGGTCTAGATTTTCCGGCTCTTGGAATCGCGAGGGGTATTTTGTGATAAAACCGGCCTCTTAAATAGTGTTAAGCGGAGCCCATATGTGCGTCCAACTTGTAATCGAGTATAAAAATCAAAGGCGAATTTTCCCCGAACTGCTAAATGAAGCGAGGATAATTCTTCTGCTCCCGTTATGTATACGTGTTAAGTTAGGGAGTCCGATTTCTTCCGTTTCATTAAAAATCAGAGCGCCCTTTTGCTGGAATCTGTGCAAGTTTCGTATATGAATGAACAACTAAGCAAGTTGTTGTACTTTTTCACTGTGAGTAATGAATTCCCTTAGGGACGACATAAACAACTTGATTGTCTCTGATTGGTTAATCGGTTGCTAGTTCTAAATGCAATTAGTTCGTGACGCGAAATACGCTGTTCTGGTTGGCTGATAGTTGCTATGATATCAGATTGTTGATGTCGTCAAGCGCGTGCGCTCGAACAATGGTATGCAAATCAGACTCACCGGAAGTGGCAACGACCACCGTTTATCAACAAACTCTTAGCAACCTTTGCAAAATCATTTCCGGATACGGAAGCACCGTTATAACCACAATTCCGCAACACACACCAAAAAACTCAATATTATTTCCTTTCACTTACACCTTATAAATGATGTTTCTTTGCAGAATATACTCAATATTTTGTAACGATTGTTTAGTTAAAATTGCACTCTGTTATGATATTGGAAACTTTCCATAGGGTCAAGAAAGGACGCGATAGAACTGTCAAAAATAAATAACTGCACAATATTATTGCACTTATTTTGCGTGTATTTTCCAAACACGCTGTCACATTTACATAGCCACTTAGCTACGTCTCCCAAAAATGTGTCCTTCAGTTTACACGTTTAAACAACATTACTTTTCTAGATTTTTTCTTATTCCAGACGTGATATGCTCGAGGCTATGTCGACCCCTGTATTGTAAAAATAATATAAACAATATCGAAACGCTTGCTCCTTTTTGTTAAACTTGCATGCTACGTGCATTCTAAGGAACAGACTCTCGAGAGCAGGGAGTGTTAGGTCGCCCCGCCGACACGTAATCTTCACGATAAATCCCTAGTGCTCTTAGCGCTAAGGAGAGGGTTATGGATAACAGCACTTTTAACGGCACTAATGCGCCTTCGTCTGTAAACGCCTGTTAGGCCAATTAGAGCGAGCGGTTTCACATTTTCTTGGCGTTTAAATTTGACTGTTGGCTCGGGATGACGCTTTTAGTTGTGATTTTAGGATGATAAATGAGGGATTTGTCACGATGGAGTCTTTTTTTTGTAAGATAATAAGAGCTATTTATATCTTAATTTTGTAGAGTCTTCTTCACCTGAAATATCATACTCGATGACCGATCCTTGATAAATGCATAACGTTTATACAAGATATGCTAGATTAACCTATTTTTTTAGTTTTAATTTTTTTTGAAAGGTTCATCTTGTCGACATAAATAAAATACCGAATAATCAAAGTTGTAAAAGGGCATAATGTTATCTGGTTATTTTCGATTTTCTAAAAGTATTTTATTTAATATTTTGAAGATACTTTTTGGTAGTGAGCCAGTGTTTTTGCAGACATTTTTCATATGACACGGAGACAATACTGGCATGTATTTGGGCACCCGTACAATCTGCACTGAAGAGGTATTTTAAAATGAAATATAGATGTAAAGTTGGCAAAGTCGACTCATCCGTTGTTTGTATATTCATAACGCTGGCCCCCTTACAAGTACAGTAGCTGAGTGCAAAAAAATGTAAGCTTTTTGTGGCTTTTTGTTATCACGCTTGAAGATCCAGTGCATTTTCAGCTGTAAAAGACCGCCGGCCTTAAAGTCTTTTATATAATAATTCAGAGTAATCTTTATTTACTTATGTTTACAAGCTCCATCGGTGCGCTTTTAATACAAATCTTTTGTTAGACTCTCGCAGTTAAACTTTCAGTTTAAATTTAGTTAGGTGTTTTAGTTGGAGTATAAGTGGTTCAGTGTCATTTACACTTCTAATTTCTGGAGAATTTGGACAGGAGAAAGTAGAAATCGACCAGCTTGCTAAAGTATGTTGGAGTTTATGATCAGCACAGTTTTCAATTCAATGATTGAATGCAGTTATAAATGTCTGAGCTAGAAGAGACGGCAGAGGAGGTGGGGAGATGCCTGTGTTTAAATAAGACAGAGAGAGGATTCGGGCGGTATAGGGTAAGTGTGGATAGCGGACTCGAACATGTTGACTAGCTCACCATCGAGTCTAAGAAAAAACGCCTCGTGTTCTCTATGAACGTTGCATTATAAAAGCAAAAAAATGCACACAAAACACGTGTTGGCATTTACTGACAAGGATAAAAATTGACAATGAATTAATCTTCCCTTTCTTCTTAAAAGCTGAACGGTTCACATGCATTCATGTGTCATTGAGAAAAAAATGTGAAATAAAACAATGAACGCTGCAATGCATGGACGATCAAGCATACAATCACCCCACGAATTTGTTATGCGAGAACGAGCAGTGGCAGCTTTAACACATTCAAATGAGTTCTGTTTATTATCATAAAAAATGAAGTTTTAAACACAAGGTTACGTTCCGCTACACTAAGAAATAACTAGCTAACCTGGACTGGACAAATAAAAAAGATATATAATAATAATAGGAATGAAAATTAAATAAATAAATAAATGCGAGTACTGTGTTCGGGTTAACTCATCACAAGCTACCCCTGGCTGCCAAGGTAAAAATGCTTTATTTGTCTAAGGAAGGATCGCTCTGAGCGCTAAATTCAAATTTCATATTCTAAACCAACAAATATCATTCCTAGACATTTATTTATCGTAAATTGTTATACCAAGTTATACCAAGCTATGTGCGCTCTAAAATATAACCATTTTCATAACAGCGCGATTATATGCAGATGCGCTAGACTATGGATAGCGCGAAATTCAAAATTTTGCACCAAAAATTGGCAGTGTTCTGATTATAATTGCAAATTCGAGCCCGGGGATGGGAGGAGCTTTCCCTTTTATAGCGTTAAATAGCACATGCCCGCAAATCCGCACCGTGCGAACTCTGATACAACAGTATATGATAGCAACACGGTGATCCGAGTTGCATTTCGGGTTGCCAGTACCGCGCGGTTAAACCATCCTTTGTATTAACACTTTTCCTTGGCAAAAAATTGCCTAAGCCATGAATATCAGCTAGGTTGGCTAGAAATTTCTGACCACTTTTCCTTGGCAAAAAAAAGGCTAAAGCCATGAAAATCAGCTGGGTTGGCTAGAAATTTCTGACCACTTTTCCTTGGCAAAAAATGGCCTAAGCCATGAATATCAGCGATAGGTGGGCTAGAAATTTCTGACCACTTTTCCTTGGCAAAAAAAGGCCTAAAGCCATGGAAATCAGCTGGGTTGGCTAGAAATCTGTGACCACTTTTCCTTGGCAATAAAAGGCCTAAGCCATAAAAATCATTTAGGTTGGCTAGAAATTTCTGACCACTTTTTTTTGGCAAAAAAAGAGGCCTAAGCCATGAAAATCAGCTAGGTTGGCTAGAAATTTTTGACCACTTTTCCTTGGCAAAGAAAAGGCCTAAAGCCATGAAAATCAGCTGGGTTGGCTAGAAATTTCTGACCACTTTTCCTTTGCAAAAAAAAAAAAGGCCTAAGCCATAAAAATCAGCTAGGTTGGCTAGACATTTCTGACTACTTTTCCTTGGCAAAAAAGAGGCCTAAGCCATGAAAATCAGCTGGGTTGGCTAGAAATTTCTGACCACTTTTCCTTGGCAAAATAAAAGGCCTAAAACCATGAAAATCAGCTGTGTTGGCTAGAAATTTCTGACCACTTTTCCCTGGCAAAAAAAGGCCTAAGCCATGAAAATCAGCTGGGTTGGCTAAAAATTTTTGACCATACTTAATTTGACAAAAAATAGTTGTATACCAGTCATATTTTACCACCATTTTTAACGTATGGTACATAATAGGTGCCTTACTTTAGTTTCATTCCACTTCTTTTAGATATAATGGTTGAATATTTACCAGGAATAATTATTTTGCAAAAAAAACATGTAATAAGAAGAAAATAAATCCAAGAGGAAAATGTGCTGTTTTGGTTCAAATCAATGGGAAAGTGCTAATATTTTCCAGGGGTGACATCTTATTCTATTTATGGCTTTGTGACTATTTTATCATGAATGTAACCCTACTTTACTTGATTTGATTTTGCTTAGTCATTTGAGGGTTATTTTGATGAGACTGGATCGGGGGAGTCGGAAAGTACAAATGTATGTGAAAACTTGTTTTGTGTAGAACACGTTGAGTTCTCATTCTTCAAACCGATTTCGTTTTTGTAAAGTGGCTGCGATTGACAATTTTTTTGTCATTTTTATTTCATACTGTCTCCAGACCTCATTGCTAGAAGATCAACAACTTTTTTAGTGCCCTTCGTTTGAAGTGAGCTCTACGATTAGTAAAGCGATACGTATACAGTGTTTTGTTCGTTTTTTTCTTGTTCACGCATTACGATTTTTTTATTCTATCTTTTAGGGTCAAGAATTAGGGGTGTCACCTCCCCTATTTGACATGGTGTTTGCAAGCCTCTAGGAAGAGGTATGTATTTTTGCTATAGCAAAGCTGTAGAAATAGATACCCGAATGCCGTATCCTATTTTGTTTACTTTCGTTTATCATCTCTGTCTTATAGAAGTGCGTGTGTTTTCTAAGTGCTTGTCTTAGAGATGCCTTGTTTTATCTATTAGGATCAATTTGGGAGGATGCCTTACTTATTAATTAGAGAATGAGGTAGGTATCTGCTGTCAAAGCGAGTTTTGTCTGTTTAACAATTAAAAAAAACAATAAACAAGTAACAATAAAAAAAAATAAGTAAATAAACAAGAAGGGAAGGCGTACCCGAATCAGGGTATCATCCTGTTTGTTAATTTTAGGGATTCGTTGACCCTCTGCTTACTATTGACTCTTACCTATAGAGGGAGGGATCACGAAAGAAAAGTTACCATGAGGCAGGCAATGGGGTAAGTTACCATGAGGCAGGCAATGGGGGAAGTTACCATGAGACAGGCAATGGGGAAAGTTACCATGAGGCAGGCAATGGGGGAAGTTACCATGAGGCAGGCAATGGGGGAAGTTGCCATGAGACAGGCAATGGGGGAAGTTGCCATGAGGCAGGCAATGGGGGAAGTTACCATGAGGCAGGCAATGGGGGAAGTTACCATGAGACAGGCAATGGGGGAAGTTACCATGAGACAGGCAATGGGGTAAGTTACCATGAGGCAGGCAATGGGGGAAGTTACCATGAGACAGGCAATGGGGGAAGTTACCATGAGACAGGCAATGGGGGAAGTTACCATGAGGCAGGCAATGGGGGAAGTTACCATGAGGCAGGCAATGGGGGAAGTTACCATGAGGCAGGCAATGGGGGAAGTTGCCATGAGACAGGCAATGGGGGAAGTTGCCATGAGACAGGCAATGGGGGAAGTTACCATGAGGCAGGCAATGGGGGAAGTTACCATGAGGCAGGCAATGGGGTAAGTTACCATGAGGCAGGCAATGGGGTAAGTTACCATGAGGCAGGCAATGGGGGAAGTTACCATGAGACAGGCAATGGGGGAAGTTACCATGAGACAGGCAATGGGGGAAGTTGCCATGAGGCAGGCAATGGGGTAAGTTACCATGAGGCAGGCAATGGGGGAAGTTACCATGAGGCAGGCAATGGGGGAAGTTACCATGAGACAGGCAATGGGGGAAGTTACCATGAGACAGGCAATGGGGGAAGTTACCATGAGACAGGCAATGGGGGAAGTTACCATGAGGCAGGCAATGGGGGAAGTTACCATGAGGCAGGCAATGGGGGAAGTTACCATGAGACAGGCAATGGGGGAAGTTACCATGAGACAGGCAATGGGGGAAGTTACCATGAGGCAGGCAATGGGGTAAGTTACCATGAGGCAGGCAATGGGGTAAGTTACCATGAGGCAGGCAATGGGGGAAGTTACCATGAGGCAGGCAATGGGGGAAGTTACCATGAGGCAGGCAATGGGGTAAGTTACCATGAGGCAGGCAATGGGGGAAGTTACCATGAGGCAGGCAATGGGGGAAGTTACCATGAGGCAGGCAATGGGGGAAGTTACCATGAGACAGGCAATGGGGGAAGTTACCATGAGGCAGGCAATGGGGGAAGTTACCATGAGACAGGCAATGTGGGAAGTTACCATGAGACAGGCAATGGGGAAAGTTACCATGAGGCAGGCAATGTGGGAAGTTACCATGAGGCAGGCAATGGGGGAAGTTACCATGAGGCAGGCAATGGGGGAAGTTACCATGAGACAGGCAATGGGGAAAGTTACCATGAGACAGGCAATGGGGGAAGTTACCATGAGACAGGCAATGGGGGAAGTTACCATGAGGCAGGCAATGTGGGAAGTTACCATGAGACAGGCAATGGGGGAAGTTACCATGAGACAGGCAATGGGGTAAGTTACCATGAGACAGGCAATGGGGGAAGTTACCATGAGGCAGGCAATGGGGGAAGTTACCATGAGGCAGGCAATGTGGGAAGTTACCATGAGGCAGGCAATGGGGTAAGTTACCATGAGACAGGCAATGGGGTAAGTTACCATGAGACAGGCAATGGGGGAAGTTACCATGAGGCAGGCAATGGGGTAAGTTACCATGAGGCAGGCAATGGGGGAAGTTACCATGAGACAGGCAATGGGGTAACACCTTGCACATGTAACACATCTTGCTAACCACCTTTTATCTTTTATTTGGACTAAATGTTTGTGTCCTGTGTTTATAGTCTGACAAAAAGAACCAAAGGCCGAAGCTGCAGTGGGTGGTTTCCAGTGAGGTTGGTGTAGTGGTAATTATACCATGCAGTGTTAAGTAAATTGTATGATTGTTTTTGTTTACGTGTATAGTGGGTCGTGTGGGGGTGTATCAGCGTTATGTTTTTTTTTTCTTACCATGTGGACCTATTCCATCCCAAAGCCCTCTACATCAACTGACCCAGTTATCCAGATTGGGGGCGGCTGCCAGCCTCACAGTGTGTGTTTATTGATTATATCTGTGATAAGACCTTTAGGCTACATTTCTCAAGTGGTGCTCATTGTTTTACAGAAGCTGTGTCCCAAATGTGGCAGTAAAGTACAGAGGATGGTCCGCCACATGAGAGAGGTGCATGGCACTGAGAGGCATCACCCCTGTCCCATTTGTGAAAAAAAGTTCAAGTTAGGACGTGAGGCGGCATGAGGCTGGACATAAAGCCAGAGGGGGGACAGTTTCCTGCGGTGTGGTCTGGTGTTGCATAGTGGAAAGTTGCTAAGAGCCCACTGTCTGCAGAAACACCCCCAGACGGTCCTCATCTAACATCACCGTCACCGCCACCACCACCGTCACCGCCACCGCCTGACCGCCACCATCACATCGCCATCGCCATTGCCATCGCCATCGCCATCACTATCACCATACCTCCACCTTCTCTGGTAGGCTTCCTGAGGGTACTAGTGTTCAACAGGGTGGAGGGGTAGTTGGGGATGACGGGAGAAGGGAGGGGTGAAGGAAAGGTAGAGCTAAAGCTACGATTCCCCCTATCTCCCCTTCCCCAAGAACCAATAGATCCAGACAATGTTTCCCTTGAAGACCCGAGGTACTGGGGGAGGGTTCGCACAAGACATAGCCATTGGAACCTTTTGTGGATTGATACAATTTTCGATTAAGATCACCGACAGTATCTAGCTCTGATATACACGAGTACCTTTCTATGATATTTCACGAGCAGTTCTGGGTTTCCAAGGTTAAGTTGCATTTGGGCTTTTCCTTCGGCACAACGACACTGGTGCAATTCAGTATTTCCACCCCCCTCTTTAAATAACGAGAACTTACTGGATAGTCCATCGATGGCAAATACAGCATCGACAAGCAAAAATGGTTGAAACATAGACTCGTTTCCAGGCGTCCGTGACAGCCCTCTGTTGTCAAATCTTCTCTGCGATTAGCTGTCCGCAACGCTTAGCAAAACACTATTAGGACTTATTTTAGGACTTAAGGCGAAAATCGCTACTTTAACTGTAGAATTCGAATACTATCTTCAGATTGGTGTAAACAAATACTCTAAACTATTATTAGACCGCTCTTTCTATTTAAGACAAATCTAGCTTTGGCGGCGAACAACAAATATTTCACGAGTAAACTTCGTGTGTGTTCCTTGAGCATCTACCAAAACCAGGCACAGTTGAAGTAAATAATCTCAGTAGCTGTGAAATATGTGTGAATTCGTGCTTTACAGGCCCTGTACCCAGGATTTTTCTTGGGGGGTTCGAAATCCGAAAAACGTTGACCTAACGTTGACCGGGGTGGGGGGGGGGGGGGGGGGTGGGGGAGGGGTGGAGGAGGAGGAGGGAGTTCTTTAATAAAAATCTAACCACTCCGAAAGAACAAAAAGGGATTTTTGTATGCCTTTGCAGTATCTCCACGGGACGTTTATTGTCGGATTTGGCTACATACCAGGGTGATCTAGCTTATGATTTTTAAGTTTTTTCTACAAATAGCACGTCTATTGAGAGCCAAAAGTGAACTTTCGGCCGTTGTGTGTGTGAGGGGGTGCGATCGCACCCCCTGCACCCCGCTGTGTACTGACCTGCTTTTCTTGACTGATTTTATGCTGAAACGCTCGGATAGCAGTTTCCCTTATTATGCCATAGAAAACTCAACCCAGCTCCATACAAGCCGACAGACACATCGATTTGCCGATCTCGAGTTATGTTTTGCCAGGCTTTAAGGTGAGTTAAGCCGCTCAGCCAATAGAAGCCAGGGAACGAGGCTAGTTCAAACACGGGGGCGAATTCGAAATGGGTCCTGGGCAGTGTCACTATCATGGTGTTCTATGTATACAAGCTCCCCCTATCCCATTAGGTCAAGGCAAGATCTCCCACCATTATTTCCTAGGAACCGAGGTCTTGCCCCACTACACAAAGACCCCAAAGATGGTTCCCTGTACCCAGACAACAGGTGTATATAATTCGTTGCCTAGCAACCCACCATGGCGCAGAAGTTCTACTTTGAAGAGTACTGTGCGTGCTGACCACGATGTCAGCCCTCTTAACTTTAGAGCAGGGTCCTGGAGGGGAAGGGGGGGGGGGGGTGCAAATCCCGCCGTTATTCTCGCAAAGTCCCGGTGGCTATACTGTATATTGTACAGGGAAGGGAGGGGGAAAGGCTGAAAAGAGAGCCTTAATTTAGAAGGGTTAGGAGTCTTAGGAAGTGACGTCCCATGAGTAGCAGCAAGGTTTGAGGTTTGGTGCTATTAAAAAGGTTTTAAAATGCGAACAACTATCAACAACGATTAACAACGTTTTCTCCGTTCCCGTTGAAGCATGTTGATTCCCGTTCCCGGTGGACAAATCCCGTTCCCGGTAACCCTTATCCCGTTTTCCCGGCCCAAAATAAGGCGCATCCCGGCTCCCGTTTTACCCCTTCAGGGGTCCACCTTGGAGGATCTCCCTCAGATAGAAAAACTGTTCAAGGTAAACATTACTGTGTACACTCTAAAGCCAGCAAAAGTGAAAGAGACTGTCAGAGACACAGATACCCCTTCTATTATTTTAGCTCGTATGGCTCAAGGCTCTCTAAAACATCACGAGTCCACCATGGTTTTAAACTTATTCAACAACAACTTTCCCTATGTCAACGATATGAGCGAATATGCCAAGTCTTATACTCGTGTTGCGGGAAACTATGGAAGAGTGGGTTTAGCTTGAACAGACGTGAACGGACATGTTACGCTAAAGTGCGGTATGTATTCTTTGGGAGTTGTTACACCACACCTACGTCAGTGCTGGACTTCCTTGAGGAAGAAGGGATCAACGTCCCTGCACAAGTAAGGTACTTCGCATACCGATCAACATATGATTTCGCGTGCATGTTTGCCCCCGATAACCTCCCTGCCAGTACAGAGAAGATGTCATTTGAGCCTCGCCATGCACCTATCAGCTGTAGCATTTCAATCGTCCAATAATATTCGAGTCCTAAGCGAGGGGGATCCAAAAGAACTTGTGGAGAATTGTGGTGGCGAACCTCAAGAAAATGACTGAAGAATGCTATTGTCAGGTTAGAAGTATAAGTTCCAAGGAGTCTTCGAAGAGATTGAAGCCTTTAACTTGATACCCTCGAAGGTGACAAAAATCAAGATGGGGGAAGACACTGAAGAGGGGATCGATCTCCTTGACTCGGAGTCTAACACTGAAAGATCACATCTAAAACGGAAGATAGAGCATTTATTGACAAGAGCCAAGGGACATCATTTTACCGAGCACTTGCCAGAGATAGATAGAAACGGGAAGGTTTTCATCGACCCCGAGCACTCCGATGGAGGAGGGACTGAGAAGGATATACTAAGTACCCCTTAAACACTGTGGCTTTTCAAACGGCGAGGCTTTGTACCGTACTGCAAAGGATAGCTCACTAGAGGGGGGTCACACGTAGAGGGACTACAGAGTGACTGAAGCTTCAAGAACTGTGTGCAAGTTCCATAAACCGGTTACTAGGACCTATAGAGTGTAGGTGCTATTGTTGAGTCATTTAATAGTGGCGGATCTGCTGATTCCTATTTGATGGGAGAGGAAGAGTCTTGTTTCAATAATATCGTGCTAAAGGAGAAAGGAAGGACCAACACAAGAGAGTTTTGTGGAAATAATACCGGGTCGAAAATAAAAGACAACGCACCATTGTTGATCGAGAGTGATATGAGCCGACCGTATGCCGGGTTATAAGGGTAGCGTCTTTATCTTTGTATAGCTTTACCCATGAGGAACTAATTGTTACTAGTTGTCATCACTGGTAAATATATCTGTTTTCCTACTATAGCACTATTAACATTTTTGTCTATATGGTCCAAATTTGCGTAGGCAACATACCCTAATTGATGGGCGAGAAAGAGCCTTGGTTCAAATATTACGAGTATTGTATTAGAAAAGGAGGGGGTTTGAGAGAAGAAGGACCACTAAAAGGAAGATGTATGGAAATTATACGGGGTCGACTAAAAGACAACGCAGCATTGTTTATAGCGAACATTTTATTTTATTTTATGTTTAATAAATCAAAAACATGGGAAACGATTTTTGGAGAGTTATAAAGGGTTTTTAGCTAACCACAAGATAAACAGTAGATCACACAAAAAAAAAAAAAACAAGCATGTTTGCATAATTGGATTTGGGCACCGTAATTTTGTTTCTCCTAAAATGGCCGAGTTTTACTGTCGAATCCATTGTATCGCGACCCGCGTTTTTAAAACGGGGGGAGGGGGGGAGGAGGGAGTTCTCTGATCAAAATCTAACCAACTCCGAAAGAACAAAAAGGGATTTTTGTATGCCTTTGCAGTATCTCCACGGGACGTTTATTGTCGGATTTGGCTACATACCCGGGTGATCTAGCTTATGATTTTCAAGTTTTTTCTACAAATAGCACGTCTATTGAGAGCCAAAAGTGAACTTTCGGCCGTTGTGTGTGTAAGGGGGTGCGTTCGCACCCCCCGCTGTGTACTGACCTGCTTTTCTTGACTGATTTTATGCTGAAACGCTCGGATAGCAGTTTCCCTTATTATGACATAGAAAACTCAACCCAGCTCCATACAAGCCGACAGACACATCGATTTGCCGATCTCGAGTTATGTTTTGCCAGGCTTTAAGGTGAGTTAAGCCGCTCAGCCAATATAAGCCAGGGAACGAGGCTAGTTCAAACACGGAGGCGAATTCGAAGTGGGTCCTGGGCAGTGTCACTATCATGGTGTTCTATGTATACAAGCTCCCCCTATCCCATTAGGTCAAGGCAAGATCTCCCACCATTATTTCCTAGGAACCGAGGTCTTGCCCCACTACACAAAGACCCCAAAGATGGTTCCCTGTACCCAGACAACAGGTGTATATAATTCGTTGCCTAGCAACCCACCATGGCGCAGAAGTTCTACTTTGAAGAGTACTGTGCGTGCTGACCACGATGTCAGCCCTCTTAACTTTAGAGCAGGGTCCTGGAGGGGAAGGGGGGGGGGGTGCAAATCCCGCCGTTATTCTCGCAAAGTCCCGGTGGCTATACTGTATATTGTACAGGGAAGGGGGGGGGAAAGGCTGAAAAGAGAGCCTTAATTTAGAAGGGTTAGGAGTCTTAGGAAGTGACGTCCCATGAGTAGCAGCAAGGTTTGAGGTTTGGTGCTATTAAAAAGGTTTTAAAATGCGAACAACTATCAACAACGATTAACAACGTTTTCTCCGTTCCCGTTGAAGCATGTTGATTCCGGTTCCCGGTAACCCTTATCCCGTTTTCCCGGCCCAAAATAAGGCGCATCCCGGCTCCCGTTTTACCCCTTCAGGGGTCCACCTTGGAGGATCTCCCTCAGATAGAAAAACTGTTCAAGGTAAACATTACTGTGTACACTCTAAAGCCAGCAAAAGTGAAAGAGACTGTCAGAGACACAGATACCCTCCTATTATTTTAGCTCGTATGGTTCAAGGCTCTCTAAAACATCACGAGTCCACCATGGTTTTAAACTTATTCAACAACAACTTTCCCTATGTCAACGATATGAGCGAATATGCCAAGTCTTATACTCGTGTTGCGGGAAACTATGGAAGAGTGGGTTTAGCTTGAACAGACGTGAACGGACATTTTACGCTAAAGTGCGGTATGTATTCCTTGGGAGTTGTTACACCACACCTACGTCAGTGCTGGACTTCCTTGAGGAAGAAGGGATCAACGTCCCTGCACAAGTAAGGTACTTCGCATACCGATCAACATATGGTTTCGCGTGCATGTTTGCCCCCGATAACCTCCCTGCCAGTACAGAGAAGATGTCATTTGGGCCTCGCCATGCACCTATCAGCTGCAGCATTTCAATCGTCCAATAATATTCGAGTCCTAAGCGAGGGGGATCCAAAAGAACTTGTGAAGAATTGTGGTGGCGAACCTCAAGAAAATGACTGAAGAATGCTATTGTCAGGTTAGAAGTATAAGTTCCAAGGAGTCTTCGAAGAGATTGAAGCCTTTAACTTGATACCCTCGAAGGTGACAAAAATCAAGATGGGGGAAGACACTGAAGAGGGGATCGATCTCCTTGACTCGGAGTCTAACACTGAAAGATCACATATAAAACGGAAGAAGATAGAGCATTTATTGACAAGAGCCAAGGGACATCATTTTACCGAGCACTTGACAGAGATAGAGAGAAACGGGAAGGTTTTCATAGACCCCGAGCACTCCGATGGAGGAGGGACTGAGAAGGATATTCTAAGAACCTCTTAAACACTGGGGCTTTTCAAACGGCGAGGCTTTGTACCGTACTGCAAAGGATAGCTCACTAGAGGGGGGTCACCCGTAGAGGGACTACAGAGTGACTGAAGCTTCAAGAACTGTGTACAAGTTCCATAAACCGGTTACTAGGACCTATAGAGTGTAGGTGCTATTGTTGAGTCATTTAATAGTGGCGGATCTGCTGATTCCTATTTGATGGGAGAGGAAGAGTCTTGTTTCAATAATATCGTGCTAAAGGAGAAAGGAAGGACCAACACAAGAGAGTTTTGTGGAAATAATACCGGGTCGAAAATAAAAGACAACGCACCATTGTTGATCGAGAGTGATAGAGCCGACCGTATGCCGAGTTATAAGGGTAGCGTCTTTATCTTTGTATAGCTTTACCCATGAGGAACTAATTGTTACTAGTTGTCATCACTGGTAAATATATCTGTTTTCCTTATAGCACTATTAACAGTTTTGTCTATATGGTCCAAATTTGCGTAGGCAACATACCCTAATTGATGGGCGAGAAAGAGTCTTGGTTCAAATATTACGAGTATTGTATTAGAAAAGGAAGGGTTTTGGGAGAAGAAGGACCACTAAAAGGGAGATGTGTGGAAATTATACGGGGTCGACTAAAAGACAACGCAGCATTGTTTATAGCGAACATTTTATTTTATGTTTAATAAATCAAAAACATGACGAGGGAAACGATTTTTGGAGAGTTATAAAGGGTTTTTAGCTAACCACAAGATAAACAGTAGATCACACACAAAAAACAAGCATGTTTGCATAATTGGATTTGGGCACCGTAATTTTGTTTCTCCTAAAATGGCCGAGTTTTACTGTCGAATCCATTGTATCGCGACCCGCGTTTTTTTAAACACGATTTGTTTTGGTTTTCTGTTCCGTCAGTAAAACCATTCTGAGCAAATCAGTGTCGCTTTGTGCACGTCCCTGGCTTCCCTCTGGACGAAATCCAGACAATGTCGCGACAGAAAGCCAGGCAACTGCACTAGGCGAGAGAAGGCAAGAATCTGATTGGCTTAGAATAGTTTGACTGACGGAACAGCACATGCCAAAAGACAAAAACAAATCGATGTTTTGAAAATTCGGCGTCGCGACACAACGGATTCGACAGTAATAGTGACTTGTGAAAGTACGCAATATAATAAAAATGACTTTTCATTTCTTATTCCATTTGAAAGACCAATATTATTGAAACAAAACCAACAGACACGCTGACTTTGAAGCTGAATTGGAATAGCCTCAAATGTCAGTTTAACAGTGTTGTACTCTCGAGCCATTATCTAGTACCGTTACATGTCCTTACTAAAAGATTTTAATAAAACCTTCAACGATTTTTCTATATCCATTAAATTTCGCGAGATAAAAGTTCGCGGTCTTTATTATTTTCGCGAGTCTTAAAGTTCACGAATCAGCCGCCAATAGCCTCAAATGTCAGTTTAACAGTGATGTGGACAGTGTTGTACTTTCGAGCCATTATCTAGTACCGTTACATGTCCTTACTAAAAGATTTTAATAGAACCTTCAACGATTTTTCTATATCCATCAAATTTCGCGAGATCAAAGTTCGCGGTCTTTATTATTTTCGCGAGTCTTAAAGTTCACGAATCAGCCGCCAGATCTGGCAACGCGAAACAAATTTATATAAAGAATCGACAAGAACAAAGTTACAGTCCGAAGTTGTAGTTGTTTGATGTTTTTACTGTCATAAAAACTCATTGGAACAAGGGGCATAAACGAGGTTTTTTTTGGACCTGCGCTTTACCCGTTATATACGATCCCCCAAACTATAGTATGTTAGGTAATTTGATTTGAATACAGCCAGCCTCAGTCATGCGAGCAATGTCCGAGTCTCGTTTAGGCAAGTATTCGGATGATAACAAAAAGAAAGTTTGGAAAAAGTAACGGCACTTATAATTGAAGACTCTACTTATAGATAAACGATAAATCATGCAATAAACCACTAAGATTCCTTACATTTTCCCCTTGTATTTCACAAATAGCCTACTTCAAATAGCCTTTGTACTGCAATATTAAAAGGCCTGGTTCAGCTAAGAATGGGAGTGGAATATGACTGTCATTGACGGATTAACATCACGTGGCACCTTTCAACCAATCGTTGCGCTGCGGAGTTATTCACGTGACCAGGTAAATTTCAAACAAGTTTGCACGTACTTCTCGTTTCCAAGATAATCTATCCAGCGAAGAAGTCATTTTTAACCGCCTCTGCTTGCTGTCTGGTTATAGTCAACTCTTCCACCCTATCAATAGGCGGCAAATAACAAACGTCGTCCGGAAATCTGCAAGGCTTCGGCACACGTTCGATAAAAACCGGCGTAGTTCCGAAGAACGTCTCGCATCATTTGCTGTGAGCAGTGAAGCATCAATAAGAGAAAGTCATGAATTAAGATTGATGTATTTTTAGTTTATAAAGTTTTTTTTTCAAGCAAGAATAATGGAAGGTAAGTTTTTACATTCCGTGATAGAATCTCTACTCGTATCTCGTCACTACATCACTTTGCTTCATTATAGAAACGTGGCTTTATATCACTGTAAAAACTCCTTGTTGTTTTTAAACGGTTCAAGTAGATGTCTTGGGTCTATAGCTAGGCTGAGTCAGCGTCAGGGCTAGTATTTTGAACTATTTAAGAGCATACAGTTAGGCAAGGTAAATTATTATTTGCAGATCGAACATCCACAAACATTTAATAATGATTTTGTTAGGTTTCTCTGCTCGCTGGACCATCCTGTTAGTTTAATGACTGAAAGTGTTCGTATATATAATATTATCATCCATCTTGCCTGTCTAATAGAAGTACTTTCACGTGGAAGCCTACTTTCTAGGCACTGCACGCCTTGTGTTTATAGGCGCCATCTTGGTTTTTGGCACATGACTTGAATAAATTACTCAATAGCTCTTTTGTTATGCAAATTATCTGAAAGCGAGGCGGCTGCAATCTGTCATGTCCATACTATATTTACGACTGAGATATCATTGCAAGACTCACGTTCGTCGATTTATTTTTAATTTGGTAAAATATTGGGTGCCATAATATACGTCAAAAAAATGAAAAATGTTTTCCGTGACCAAATTCTCAGACCAAAAAGCTTATCGTGCGTGAACTATTTTATATAACAAGATACTTGTGTCAACAAATCGATCAATGCTGCTCTGGAAATAAAAGCCACGATACACGAGAGATGATATGATGGTAGCTGGGCTAATCATAATCGATGCTGGATTGCTAAACTCAGAGTTTATATTATAGTTAAGCTCAGAGGTTACATTAAAACCCCCTCCCCCTAAAACGGTGAAAATAATTAATGGAATACGATAATAGCGAGGTTTTTTGATCAGCCCTAGTACTGGTTATTCACAAAAGTATCATAGAAATGGGTAGCATCTGAGAATTGGCACATTTCCAAATAATGGTAATGGTTTCTCTACCTGCTAACAGAGCTTTCTTCACGTTTGTTTCTAACAGTTCACCCATTATTGTCGCGTTTCATTTCTTTCGCGTTCCGGTTTGTTTGTGTCCGTTTCTCCTAAAGAGACTCGACAGGGATAAGTGAACTGATAAAAACAAACAGTAGAAAAACTCTGCTAGCGGTATGGCTCCTCTTACTGAAAATCTTAGAATCACGGAACTCCGTAACAAACGTAATAATATACTGACCGTCTAGGAAAGCGATACGAAATCCAGTTCAATTGGCCCTGCGAAATACAAAGAAAAGGGTCTTCTGCTATTAGGGAAATAAATATAACGCTGAATACAACTTTAATCTTTCCGCGTATTGCCGATATACGAAATCCGTGACTTGAAAACGTGTCTCCGTGTTAATACAAAAATTAGTATGAAATCATTCGCAATATATCTCTCTGCGAATTGCCATTTATTCCCTTTTTTTTATTTCTTTATTTTCAAAAGAAGTATTGATGATAAAAGTTTATACCTTCGTCCGACTACAGTTTATACCCAAGTCCGACCACAAAAGCATATTGAAATCCTTGATTATAAAACAATATATATAAACTTAGCCGAGTTACGAGAGTGCAGATACGCGTAGCGTGTCTAACTTGTTTTGGTAGCATGGACGTCTAGAACAGAAAAGACACCTTCGGTACCGAAATATTTGTTCCTCATTAGCGCATGTCCTGAAATCAGGAGGACAACCCACTGTAACAGAGCCAGCAGTCACTGGGATCGAGGATTGTTCATCAGGTCACCAATTTACACCAATTTACGATTCAGGGTCCAAAGACAATCTATGAATCTAACTGTGGTCTGTGTAGGGAATTAATCAACACAAGGCTGAAATGGGTTGTTTTACACCGGAGTAGAGTAGTTTTGCTCCAACTTAGGGCCAACGCTTGACACGTCAGCGCCACTACTCTGTCTTCACAGTGCGCAAAAGCTCGACACGTCAGCGCCACTGCTCTGTCTTCACAGTGCGCAAAAGCTTGACACGTCAGCGCCACTGCTCTGTCTTCACAGTGCGCAAAAGCTTGACACGTCAGCGCCACTACTCTGTCTTCACAGTGCGCAAAAGCTTGAAACGTCAGCGCCACTGCTCTGTCTTCACAGTGCGCAAAAGCTCGACACGTCAGCGCCACTACTCTGTCTTCACAGTGCGCAAAAGCTCGACACGTCAGCGCCACTGCTCTGTCTTCACAGTGCTCCAACGCTTGACACGTCAGCGCCACTACTCTGTCTTCACAGTGCGCAAAACATGCTACCTCAACGTTGGGTTGATTTTTTATTCGTCCGGATGGCAGAGGAAAAAAAATGGCATTAAATTTTCAATTCTCAATATATAAGCTCAAGATCCCGCATACAAGGAGTTCCTCTGACCAAAAGCTTAATTCCAAATTTTAAAGAAATTTTGAAGATATGAAATTTAGATATTACGAGCAAAGTTGGCTTAATTTCTGATCAAAGCCCAACTTCTCCGTAAAAACGAGGAGAATTCATAATTTGAACATTTGAAAATTGCCTTTCAAGCCTCATATCTCGAAGACGAATCCATTAGAAAAAAATACTTTTTGATACGTTAGTTTACATAAGGAACCTCTATGCAAAAATTCAAGCTTAACAAACTTAACCAGACCTTATTTTGGGAAAACCTGCCATTTTTTTGCTCTGTCCGTCCGGATGGCTAGCATATATGAAGCATTTTCCAACGGCTTAACTTTGATAACTGCGAGAACCACAGTTAAGAGTTTATGAACTTTAAGTTTACTGCAATTCGTCATGCTCAGCTTCACACTGAAGATTTCAGTTTCCACACTAGTGAAATTCACGTCAATTTTTTTTTATCGTTCCTGGCTTTCTAAACTATTATGGTAGCCACGTCAGCGCAGCTGGCGTCTTTTAAGATGGATTACTCCTATTACTGACATTTCTTAACTTTTTGCGGAATTTTATTTCTATGATGTTTTATTTTTCGTTTCACAAGCGAGAAGAGTGTCATTCTCTAATGAGCACCGGATCCCGTGAGCGTGGGGGAATGGTTAGAGGGAAATACTGTTTTTTATTTGTTTTGTATACGTGGGGAAACTGTAATATCGAGTTGTAAAATCTCGATTATTGCCTCAACGACAAAAATAATTGGTTTTTCACCGGTTTTTCACACCTTCTATAAATTACGGTGTACGCAGTCATTTAATGTTTTCCCAAGTTTTGTACGTATTTATCCAGGATAATATCAAGACAAACATCCATTGATCCGCATTTTTTCTTAGACTATGAAATCATTATTGAAGCGAATTCAACCCTTCCCAAATCGAATCACTGTTGAATTCAATACATCCTTTCTTAAAAACGTCCAATTCTAAAGTTCCGAATAATTAAAAAATAGTTGCATTTTAGAGAAGAAGACATCCTTGATGAACCAGGGCGACGCGGAGACCAGAAGCGGTCGTCTTTGCGTGTACTTTCGCTTCTGGTCTCCGCGTGGCCGAGAATTAGAAAGAGTTTGAGATGTTTTTGAAATGCGCACCTGATCTTAACATTTTTGTTACAGCTTCAGTACAAGGGAATGTTCTAGATTCTGAAGTTGTACCAGCCAAACGAAGGTAAAAGCCTCACGATTTGTTGTTGCTTGCGGACGTTGCTTCACATGGATAAACATGTACCGGGGTGTTGGGTAAATGTGGCCAATGGAACCGTTTTAAGTGAACGTATTCACACACAAACCTGCACTTATGATTGTAAACGTATGCCATTGTGTGCGATTACTGACTTGATGGTTGCTATTTTTTTAACAGAAAAATCGATGAAGTCAACAATTACAAGGGTGAGTAAATAAGCTCGAGGTTTAATCAACCAATGACAGCGCACCTAGTACGCTAATCAGACAATGAGAGCGCACGTAGTACCCTAATCAACCAATGAGAGCGCACGTAGTCCGCTAATCAACCAATGAGAACGCACGTAGTACGCTAATCAACCAATGAGAGCGCGCGTAGTACGCTTATTAACCAATAAAAGTGTGTAGTACGCTAATCAACCAATGAGAGTGTATGTAATACGCTAATCAACCAATGAGAGCGTGCGTAGTGCGCTAATCAACCAATGAGAGTGCGCGTAGTACGCTAATCAACCAATGAGAGCGCACGTAGTACCCTAATCAACCAATGAGAGCGCACGTAGTACGCTAATCAACCAATGAGAGCGCACGTAGTACGCTAATCAACCAATGAGAGCGCACGTAGTACGCTAATCAACCAATGAGAGCGCACGTAGTACGCTAATCAACCAGTGAGAGCGCACGTAGTACGCTAATCAACCAATGAGAGCGCACGTAGTACGCTAATCAACCAATAAGAGCGCACGTAGTACCCTAATCAACCAAAAGCGGAAAAAGACCCGCTCGACGTATCACCACAGGAATCCTAGTGATTCTAGTGATCAATACATGAAATTTGGAATAAGTATATTTCGTTTCTGTAATCGCTAAATTTATTAGAAGGGATTTTTCCATTTTCTTGCACTTATATAACGTGTTTTTATCAATCTAAATAGAGGATTCTAGCGATGCTAGAGAAGATAGTGGCAATGACGAGAAAACCCCGACTCAACTTGGTCCCCTAAAGATCAAGCCGATTGTGTTGGAGCGTCTTCGAAGAATAACTTCCAAAACAACCGGCAAAGGCACCGCCGAACAGAGCACTGGAAATGACGCAGAAAAACAAAAGTGTGAAAACAGCGCCGTTATCTCAAATGGAAGTACCGATGACGTTACAAAATCTGAAGACGTATCAAAAAGCAATGATGTCATTACATCGTCTACCGGCTCTTCCCCAGCCCATTCCCCGAAACCCGAGGACTTGACGATGCTTTCCACGCCGCCGAAGTCCCGTCAACCCGACGATGAATCGATTAACAAGACCATGGCGTTAGAGAAAGTGTCGGCCAAACTTTTGGCAAGGTTTGATGCACCATCATCCACAGGTAGCCCGGTATTCGCTGAAATTTCAACTTCTGATGGCGGGCTGGAGAGAAGCGACTCAGAGATGCGTGAGAACGAGGCTGGTGACGAAAAGACTTCCGTCGAGCCTCGCTCCGATGGTGTGAGTACAAGCAGTCAAGATACCGCTGGTCTGTCTGAGTCTAATGGCGGGCGCACCACGGTCCCGCAACCTGGTACTGACTCCAGTCGGATTGAGACGGAAAGTCGTCGAGCACCGCTAAACTTCAACTCAGACGAGTTCAAAATCGTAAGTTTAAAGTTGTGACCAAGAAAACCACACGTTTTGCATTAGGACGCACCATTTATAAACAGTTGCAATTGACTGTAACTCCGTAACACAGACTCCGTAAAACAGGTGGCGTAATTATACCGTAACCGTAACACAGGCGGTGTAATTATACCGTAACCGTAACAAAGACGGCGCAATTATACCGTAAACCGTAACCGTAACACAGGCGGCGTAATTATGGAGTAACCGTTACACAGGCGGCGTAATTATACCGTAACCGTAACAGTGAAGGTGTAATTATACCGTAACCCCGCGCCGTTGTTATGGCAGAGGTTGATGCGGAGCAAAGGAAACGAGCGACACAGAAAGATCTGCGCATAGGGGGGGGGGGGGGGGGGTACAGTGGAACCTGGATTTTCCGTTATGTCTCGTGAGAAAGAAAATGTATCGTAAAATAGAAGTATCGTTGTAAAGAGGTCCTCGATTTTACGATATAAAGGAAAATCCATTGAAAATATCGTTGTAGCGAGGTCGGGTTAATTATCAACTCTTACAAAATAATAATATTGTAACCGTACTGTTCAGTTACTCTCTATCAACCTGTTATCTGCATTTAACAAGATCTGTGAAGTCAAAAAATAGATTAACTGTACTGTACGTGTGTGTTGTCTTGAGTTTTTCTCTCTATGTTGATAGACAGTATCAATAATATCCTTTAATCGAGGCAAAAATTACGCTCGGGAGAACAGATTTGTATCGTAAAATCGAGAATATCGTCGTATCCAATATCGTAAAATCAAGGTATATTCTTATACACTTCCCTGTATTCCCGCCAGAAGAAGGGAACGCCATCGTAAAATCGAGGTTATCGTAAAATCCAGTATCGTAAAATCCAGGTTTCACTGTACCTACCTGTAGGCGTTGAAAGACCTCTACGTCTACAGTTAGGCTATACCGTTATTGCACACTTCGCTGTTACCGTAGTGTGCCCGGTTCCGTACCGCTATCGTTATTTGGTCACCGTTATTATATAGCGTAGCCGTAACCTCGCTCTGTAATCATAAATAATGTCAATAACCTCCCACATCATGGGATGTCTTTTATTTTAAATAAAGTGACTATCTGCATAAATCTCAATCAACGTTCCGTCGCAGCTCTTAAGGCAGATGATAGACGAGAAGTTCCGTCAGATTGAGAGCGCTTACCAGAGCAAGGACCCCGAGGGTGAGCTGCGGAGGCGTCTACTACGACTAGAAGACGAAAACACAGAGCTGCACGAGTATGCAATCAAGCTGGAAAAGGCCGTCAAGCTTCTTCTCCACAACCAGAAGAGCAAGGCCGACAAGGCGTCAAAGCACGTCCAGACGGAGGTTCTGGTAAGTCGCGTTTACATTGCGATTAGATTAGATTTGAAGGCTTGGTTTACACTGTGTAATTTCATACTATTTGTAATATCATACGTTGACTCTACGTTGACTCATATTTGACTCTTGTTCTAAAGGCGAATTATGCTTAACATCAAAGGCAATTTTATTCAGTGTATGTTTCCTTAGGTGACAAAACGCGCTGTTTTATATTCTCGTGTGTGTGTACATCCGCAACATAACATCGACATAAACGGCTGGCTAAACCACAGGTAGCCCAAGCTCTTTATTTGCCCCTATTGATTTTACGGTAACATAGGGCGAAAAACAAAATTAGTGCATAATAAAAAAACAACTTATTAAAAAGACGTGTGTAGTCTAGTGTTGTGTTTATGTTTACTTTTTGCGTGTTCTTTGGCCGTATAAAAGTGCCTTTTTCAAGATTCACGATTTGAAATTTTAAACGAACTTCGTTTTCAACAAGTTGTTTTTTTATTTTTCACTAATTTTGTTTTCCGTAAAATCAAAAGGGACAAATAAGGAGCTTGGACTACCTGTTACTAAACTAGGCGACATGCCGAGCCCGAAATGAGAAACATTTTCGTGTCGCGCTCTACAAAATTTGTCGCGCACTATATGTTTTTGGCGGTGGCTAAACTAGGAAACATTTAGGAGACGTGTCGCACTATACATGACGCGCTCGACATGTCGCCTAGATTGACTTGGACATAACGACATATGACAAAACATAACATTTATATAGGTACAACCTCTTAAAGGAACACTTATATAAGGGATATTTATACAGTTTTTAAAGTCTGTATAAAGAACGTTCTATATATACTTTTTTTAAAACGAAATGGAAGCAGGGATTGTCAAATATCAAATGGCAGTTCTACGGTTGAATCGTAGAATGCAAATTCTTTGAAATCTAGCCTGCTCTATAAGTTTCCCACGCCCTTCCCCCCTTCCCGTTAACGAGGACAGTTTTGTGGTTCCAAACGATGTCCTTATTATGGTGGTTCCACTATGATGTAATCTTTCTTATTCAGATAGTTTATTTATATTTTTTAGAAATCTCCAAGGACAGTATCAGTTTCCCAGCCCCCTCAACACCCTGCATCTTTGCCATTACATCTGGCTGCTACGTCGACCGAATCAACCACACGGCTAACATCCACTACTTCAAGCATCCCAGGGCACTCGGTAAACCCTGCGCCCCTACCCCAGCAAGTACCCTACACCCCTCCCCCACAGATACGGACCACGCCCTCCCAGCTCTTAACCCCTCCAACACAGTACCAACCAACTGCTGTCCAAGTGGCGAGACCACCCCCTCCGCAGTACCCTGGACAAATTCGTACAGGCGTGGCGCTGCCAAACAGTGGGGCACCAGGAAGTTCAGTTGCCAGACCACAGAATCCTGGACAGATGAGTACCATGGTGGTGGTACGCCCGCCTCAGCAGAACGTGGTGTATGTAAACAGCTCTCAGGTGCAGGTACAACCGCAACAGAACTTCCAAGTCCAGTCAGCCGAAGGGCAGCCACGGTTTATGGTGGGAAGCCACGCAGCTACTATAGCCACAGGGAGACCACCTGTTCCTGCTCAACAACTGGCACAGCATCAGCAACAGCCGGCTGGGGTCCTGATCACCAGCCGACCCACGGCTGCTGCACCACAACACCATCAGCCACAGCCGGCGAATCAGGTCACAGGAATACCTGCTCAGCAACGATTACCACAACCAACAGGCAACCCCGTCACTGGCAGACCCCATCAAGCCGTCCAACAACCTCTACCACAACAGCTCCCACCCCAGTATCGGCCTCCCGCCATAGTAACAGCAGCAGTAGCACGCCCTCCTCAAGTCCAGGGCCCCCCTACCCAGCAGGTTGTCCCCGGGTCTTCTCCTCCCGTGCGGCATCAGGCAGAGTTCTTACAAACCCAGACACGCTTATCCATGCAAACACCAGATGGGACTACCCAGGGTCCCCCTTCAGGTGCACCTGTACCCCAGCAAAAGGACCCCCCACCACGCCCTTCCGTGTCCATAGCTGTGGTGTCTAACGGGATAGTCCTGTCGTGGAACATGCAGTTGGCACCTAACCACGCCCGCATTACAAGATACCAGCTGTATGCCCTCCAGGACCTTGGACCCAATGGTCAACAAGCCCAGTGGAAGAAGATAGGCGTGGTCAACGCCCTGCCGCTCCCCATGGCTTGCACCCTGACGCAGTTCATGTCCGGGAACAAATATCATTTCGCTGTCCGGGCCACGGACGAGTTCGGACGTACTGGGCTATTCAGTGAGCCATGTACTGTGACCCTCAAGTAGTTGTAATCGCGCAAGGCTAGTAGGGTAATAACGTTAAAAAGATCGCAGCTTTGTGTTGACCCCTTCAAATAGCTTGAAATCATGTCCCTTTACACTTGCATGGTCATACTTGCATGGTAAAAAAAGGCGCATAAATATAGCATTGCGCATTCGCATGTGAGGAGAAAATGCAAGCAACGTTTAGAGGGGTCAAAGACTGTGTACCAGACTTGCGTTTGAATATTGAAACACCTTTTTATTGCGGAAATAATATTTTTCCATGTATTATTGTATGTTCTAGTAAAAATATGAACCGTTTTCATTGTAAGATGGATTCAATTTCAGAGCTGTCCAAGCGTTTTATTTGCCTCTTGAATGAACATACCATTATTGTTTCCCCAAAACAATTGTCACAGAAGTCGGGTACCCAGCCAGCACATTTCCCACTGGCTGTGTCTTTTGAATCTTCACATTTTATTTTGTGCAATTACCGGTCCGTTAAGTCATCGAATGGTCCCCACATATTTCCTTTGTTCACGCGTTGACTGGTCACATAGCTCTTGCATACTCTGTGTTCTTGTGTAGTGTCGGTATGGAAAACAACAACTGGGCAACCTCATTCAAGCTGGTCTGCGTCGAAAGAAAGGAACAATGCGGAATTTAATATTAGGTCCGTACCCAGGATTTTTCTTGGGGGGGAGGGCCTAATTTTTCCGGGGGGGGGGAGGAAATTCTCTGATAAAAATCTGACCACAAAAAGGGATTTCTTATGCACTATCTTCACGGGACGTTTATTGTCGTTGACGTTGATTTCCAACAGCTGAACCGCTTACATCTTCGAGAGATCGCCAATATTGAAAACTTCATTTATATCTGGATTCATTTTAATCGTATACTTCTAGTAATTTATTTGATAAACATGAATGAGGGGGTTACGAAACTTTGAGTCCCAATGAAGCCTTATCTAGGATAGGTTTTACACTTTTGTTTATAAGAACGTCTAATTTTCAGTTGAGGCTTGGTCGTTCTTATTTTTGGAGCAATTTAAGGCTGAATGTGTTCTTAACGATGTTCTTACAATTTAATGTATATAAGAATATAATACGCAATGAATTATTAGGAAGAGAATTACACTAATCGTTAGCAATAATGATGTTGTTACTATGAGCAACATTTGATTCTGCATTTTAGAACGCATCAGGACTAAAAAAAAATTCTGCTATCTGAGCCTCGGCATGTTCTTAAAATTAGGTGAAATCTCAGGCTGAACGTTCTTATTCAAAAGGTTCTTATTTAAAAAAGAGTGTAATTTAACAGGAGTTATAAGTAGAAGTGGATTGAAAACAAGACCCTTGTATGCGAGTTTTACTGTATCTTGTTTCGTGTGGCCACAACTGAGCTGGTGTTTACGTGTCCAACGCTAAGGGTCTAAGTACACATCCTAAGTACACCTCCTAAAACAGCGCTGGGTCATTTTACCTGCACTTGAAATCAGAGTCTTCACATTAATCTATGTGGGAGGGTGGGAAATGAAAAGGGTTGGAAGTGTAGTGAATGGGAAAAAATGAGGAGTTAAAGGGGATCGTATTTACGCATCCACGAGACCCAGTGAAGCGATGAGACAGACAATCCTGGGGATCCCGAGGATGTATTCAAAAATCCTCGGCTTTTAGTTCAGTCAATCTAATGTTTAACCTAAAAGTAATTGCAACACAAATAAGTTCGGCCTTAAATGACAGAGTAGCATGTCCTTAATGACTTCCCAAAAGTTCTCTTGTGGAAACATCTCAAATTCAACTGGCGCACTGGCAGAGCGATCGAGAGTGCGTTTACGGCGGGTTAGTGCGCCATGAATAACAATAGAATACAAGATTGCCGAAAAAAGAAATTGTTTATCGTCAAACTGCGAGATGTTCCCACAATATAACTTTGGAGAAGTTTTGGGATGTTGTTTAGAATGTTTTTTTCTTATAACTAAACAATATATTTTTTTGTTGCATTTACTTCTAGTTTCGGCTATAAATTTTCGTAGATTGACTGGACTATTTCTGTGATGCGGCGGCGATGATGTTTCTGCAATGTAAAATACTTGTAGGCGCACATTAGGGTCACCACATTATAGGTTGTAGAAGTTATTATGCAGGCGCCTTCGCAGGATTGGCCGAGGGGGAGGGGGGGTGCGCAGTCATAGGTATCATATGGAGCATATTATTTGAAGATTGCCCCCCCCCCCCGTGTACGCGCCTGATATGTTAAGTGTCATCTATATATTTTTATCGAGTTTAGTTACTTATACCATCATAAAAACGGTGGTCGATGGTCAAATCTGCCTCAGTTTTTTGGCTACGGCCCCTTTCTACACGAAAGATGGATTGGTAGCCGGCTCGCATATGGGGTAACACTCTTATTTTCAGTTGAGCAGTTCAGGCTGAGCCGTTCTTGGAGTATTTTAAGGCTCAAAATTTCTTAAGTATGTTCTTAAATTTTAAGTATAAAAAAAATTGAGAGAATTCTACACCTCTCCCTCTTATAAATCAAAGGGCTCTGTGAGACAACTCGTGAATGCAAATTTGTTTTTCTAGTTATTTTTTTGTGTGCAAAAAAAACATATACAGGATGAATTTTCAACAAAGGATGAACACATCCAAGATGCTGGGAGTACATAACAATTTCCTTTCTTTTCGATGTGATGAAACACCAAGAACAGTTTGATTATTTATTATTATCATAAAAAGTAAAGAAAAAAAGAAAAAAAAAATTAGACGTCACAAGTAGGGATCGAACCTCCGGTCTCTGGCGTCTAAGACAAGCGACAAAACCACTATACCACCGAGGCAAAATTAGTAAAATTAGTTTTTATCCTTATTGGCATCTCACCGTTCGAGCTGCTTTTGCTAGCATGTCAAATTTCGCCCTATTTTCTTCGGAAACAGAAGTTAAATAGCCGACATAATTAATCAAGCTACAGTCATATGTATTTTAAGCATGTCAACATTCTAGAAATTCGCAAAATCGTTATTGATCGTTTCTTGATGAATAAGCGTGTTTGAACGAGTTTTGTTTGATATTTAGCACTTAATTCATAAAAAAGAATTATGGAAAAAACAACTTATGAAACTCCATACTATTTTTCTTGACCTGCAAACAGAGGCTTTCTTTCCTAAAAAGAAAGATCTAAAAAATTGCTGTGTTGCGAAAGCACAGAAAGACCACAAAAAGTTTACGGATGATCGGTCCAACGATCCAACGATCTGACGATCGAGTGACACAGAAGTCCCTCCAATAACCCGTAAATGCTTTGCAAGCATTCACGAGTTAAAAAGGTGCTTATGTAAAAGAAAGTTTATTCGGAATTTTTTTGTTTTCGAAGGCCGGGGAACCCTAGCTCTTTTCTGTCGTGAGTTAGGACTCATCGGAGAACGGACGGCTTCGAGGAATTTTACTGTATCTCCTCAAGAGAGCATTTTGACACTCGTGATTTTCCAAAAGACTCCAGAAATTTTCTATCCTGAAGTTGACTTTCGACACCTCATTTTCGACCGCGGGTTGGCTGTGGCACGATCAACCGCTGGCCAACCTTCCTTGACAACAGCGTCGCTTTCATAGCAGCCGAAGTAAACGGGTTGGAAAGTTGCTCAAAAATGCCACCTAAAAAGAAAGGAAAGGGGAAAAAGAAAAAGCAAGGCGATGCAAAAGAGTCTGGAGACGAGGAAGAAGGTAAAAAGAAAGACGAACCAACAGAGAAAGAGGAGGAATTGCGCAAAGAGTGAGTTGTTCTTATATCTTCTTCCTTTCAGTCATTTGTTTTTGGTTTGTAAATCGATGTTTACTTTTTTCTTTGTAAAAAGTTTAAGCAAGGTACACGCATAATACAAGAACCTGAGAATATTTTATTTTTATCATTAGATTGGAAACATTGTCAGACAAACTGAGTAGTCTCAAAAGGGAGGTAGAGGAACTGTAAGTATGTCGAATTTGCAAGTTTCTTTGTTAGTAAGATTAAGTTAAAATGGTTTCAAACTTCTCCTAAAGCTTTTCCATAACATTTCTATGCTTAAATTTTCAGGCGCCAAGAGAATGAGTGGCTACAAGAAGAATCCCAACAGACCAGATTGGAAAGTGTAAGTACTCTAGTTTCCAGAGCTGGTCCTATAATTAAAATACTTTATACAAAGTTTTCAAACCTCCAAAACATAGTGAGGAAAATAGTGTTCAATAATTCTAATACCTAAAATCAGTAAACCAATCATGTCCATGTTTTCACTGTGTACCATAAACCATAGGAACACTGTTGAGGTTGTCTTAAAAATATCATATTAAAATATTGCTGATATTTTCTTTTCCCCAAGCATGAGTATATGTCCTACATGTCAAAGAAAACCCAGAAGCGTCAGACAACCATCATATCCCTGAGTGACAGGAACCAGAAGGAACTCCAAGACATTACGGACCAAAAAGAACAGCTTCTTCTGGATTATAATCAGAAGAAAGAAGGTGAAAAATACCCACCCCTTAATCCATCCGTTCGTGACACTATTTTCCTGTTATTCCCGGATTAAGTGCCACCTCAAAAGTTAATGTGAGTCGTGAGGAAATGAATAAATCCCAGAGGATGATCCAGGATTCGTCGATGTTTAAGGGGAGCCTTAGGACCTTTGTTTTACTTCATTTCTCCTTTATAATCCCCACCCTTTCTGGTTCCCCCACGTATAACAACTTTCTTTGCTTCAATTAGCATTATTAGAATAATAATTGTTACACTGAGCTAATCGTTGTAAGATGTCCATCTTTCATTAGCTCTGAAGCAGCTAATGTTGGAAAAGGAAGCTGAGCTTGCCATGGCAAATGGTGAACTAGAAGACCTGGAAGAGTATCAGGTACTCCAGAAGGACCAGGAAGTAGAGATAGCTCGCCTTGAAGAAGAGGTACAAACCATGCGACGGAAACACTCAGAAGCCATCCAAAAGCTGAAGGCACAGTTCTTGCGAGAGAAGCGTGGATACCAGAAAGAGTCAGATTCCAAGATCCAGGAAATGGCAAAACAAGCCACACAGGTTTGTCTACAAGAAATACCTGTTCAATTGTCTTTTTCTTTCTGTTATTGGTTCTATCTTTCATAGATCTTGGCTATTTCTTGCATTGTACAGGGTAACTATTCTCCTATGAGTTTTTATAGTGAAAAAGTATATAATACTGCGACCTTTACAGTAGCTCACATCTCTAATAGCAGAATGGTGTGGCAGGTCTGCACTACACCTTGCTCATTTGCTGAAATTACTGCATGTGCTTCAAGTATCTGCTTATGTAACTAGACCCTGCGCACAGGGTTGACTGGGATACCTGAGATCTGCAACTTGTTTGGGCATTGTGTTGTGACGTATGACAAAGATTTTACTGCCCACTTTGTATATAATAAAAAAAATATATATATTCTTGGTTTTTATTGTAAATGCCATATCACAACACTGATTGGGGCAAGAAAGGTACGAAGCATCATCTATTGAGGTGCTCCATGACAGTAGACGTGGCTGATCACTTAGGGGTAAATTTTTTTTAACACCCAAAGTGAGTCACATTAACAATATAATTTTATTGAAATGTATTATTTCTATTTATGTAAGGGCCAAGTAAACAACAACATTAATTTATTTCGAAGTCAAATGAGAGGGCTATAGAATATCCAGACTATTGAAAATTAGAGCATATACATATTTTCAAGATCAACAACACATACAAAGTTCAAACAATTCTCTAGATTTTATTGAAAATGTAAAAATCAAAATAAAATGACAATGAGGGTATAAAGGTTTTTTTAGGGAAATAATAAAACTTATCTAAGGAAGCACCAAAATACAAAAAGGTAATCACCAAAGTAATTTTCATAGATTTACATATCTTACACTTCACACGACTAATGAAATGTTTACATCTAAATAGATAGAAAAGACAAAGCAGCAGGCTTTTCACTTTTTTAGTACAAGAAAAAAAAAACAGTTGCATTTTATGACTGGGCTACCACAGGTATCCCAGTAATTAAGCAATTAAATCTGTGTCCACTTCACCTGTAGTAGCGCAATTGTCTTATGATTTCTCAAAGAGAAAAAGTTTAAATTAGATTAATACAGTGACCTATATTTACAGTAGCTCAAGAATGCTTAGAATGCCATTATCGGTAGTAGGCTGGAAAAGGGCTCCATTAAATACTACAATTTATTATCCTTAAATACTCTGTTTAGGAGAAAAAAAATAACTAAAAAAAAAAAATAATGTCTTTTTATGGGCAGAATTGGTCCAGTGATTTACTTAAGCCCAATGAGACCTTTTTGCTATGCTCCTGAAAGAATTTAAATAGGGTGTTATAAGGCACTGTTGTTTCCCATCTCTCTTACAGGAGGCAAAACACTGCTTGGATGATCACACGCAGAAGATCAAAGAAGAAAATAAGGTGCTTAGACATGAACTGTTGATGCTCATAAGGCGGACACGAGCCCTGCATGAACATCGCGAAGAGCTGCAGGCCCAACACAAGGCCCTACTACGGGAGGTTCAGTATGGGAGGGACTTGAAGAAACTGAGTGGAACCAGACAAAACCGGCTGTACAAATCTTTTGGGTTGCACATGAATGCTGAAAGAGAGCAGGAGAGTGCAGAGAAGGGTAAAGGAGGGCAGGTTCAGCTCCAGCCGTGAGGGTTATTGTACTTATATATGGATGGACATTGTGCTGATGAAAAAATTTACTACCATCAATGGATACCATCATTAAAAATAAACATGCGTGAATGAACCTGTAACTCAATAGAAATACAGGGGAACAAAAAGCAATGTACAGTTTTTATTGTTATAAGACAATATATGTGTTGAGTTTCTCAAATAATATACCTTATTACTACAATGTTTAAAAATCTGTTGTATGAACGTTTTCTGCATATGACAGGGAGTTTAAAATTTGTCTTGAGTATTTTACAGTAAAGAAATTAAGTTACATTCACTTTGTATTAAGTCAACTGACAGGTTTGATCCTGATCACGTCCTAGTGATGTACAGTACCAATGTAAATGTAGATATCTCTTTCTAATTGCTGTATAATCTTATTATATACTTTGTCTATTTTATGGTTTGATTAAACCACGCTTCCCTGATCAAACAGAGATCAGAGCCCTCGTACTTGTTTTATTGTATCTCCCACACATTCTTGTACTCTCATATTGGACATAATATTGGTCCCCTACATGAGACCTTAGCCTAATGTCTCCAGGCGTCTTATGACAGCCCTCTGTTGTCAAACATTCTCTGCTGTAAGCTGTCTCTGATGCCTGGGAAACACTGGGACTTGTCTTTCACAAAGGCAAAATCGCTTCTTCGAATATTATTATTGGATTGGTATAAGCAAATATTCTAAAGTATTATTTGATTGCTTGTTATATGAGATAAATGTACCATCAGTGGCCATAAACAACTAATGCTTCACCTATCATACTCAGTGTGGATTCCGGACCAACTCGTAAAATATCAAGTTAAATTTACTGTGCGCTTTGAGAATCTACCAAAACCAGGCTCAGTTTAGGTAAATAATCTCAGTAGTAGTATATGTGTGGATCCGTAATTAGTTTGACTGATTCCATGCTGAAACAATTAGATAATAGTTCTCTTTTAAGACATCTCAACCTCTCAACCTTGCTCCATAAAAGTCCATATAGACAATTGAAGCTTTGAAGATTCAAGTATTTTACCAGGCTCCAGGGCTAGCGGCAAATCAAAAGTGACGTCATTAACCAAAAGCTGCTCAGCCAATAGAAACCAGGGAAAAAAGCTAATGAGAGCTGATGAGAGTTTTTACTGTTCAAACATGTTAGGGAGCCAATCAGAGTATTTCTGTCAGCAGTTTTCATAATAAATGAAAAATATTTTTTATTTAAATAAGGAAGCAAAATTGTTTTGTGTTTTTCTGGAGACTTCTGTAAATGTGTCTAGAATGTTGATCTTTTTTTGAATGACCTCTGTTTTGCTCATACTCTTGCAAATTCAAACATCTCTTGAAGTAAGGTAGACATCGGGACCTCCCCTTCGAGTTTAGCCCGAACTAGCACAAAGTATTCATAAGCCTTTGTGCACACATCTCGCAGAGCTGGTAATCTTAACAAGATCTTTGCCAGTCTCTCTGGTTGACTTGGGTAGACAGTTTCCACATGTAATTTAAGTCCGCTTAAGAATGATGTTCGAAGCTCCTCAACTTTGGGTTTTTCCAACAAACCAGGATTTTCTATAACATTAAGAATAATTTGTTAATAAGACCTTGTCCTTGACAAAAATTGGGGCATCATAGGGAGTTTAAAATAGATGTACCTAGCAAGCAAAAGTCAAGGAAACTGTTTTAAATTAAATGTAACTTTGCATTTCACCCAAAAGTGTTAGGGCTTTGAATGTGAATATGAGGAGCATGCAGCTATTATTAAAGCGACATTGTCACTAGTTTACTTCTGGTTGATAACAAAACAATGTCCGATGATTTTAAAAATATTAAGAAACTTCCAATAGACACATTAAAGCTGTGTCTCTATTGGCAGTTTCTTTGAGGATGTGACTGATAATTTAAAACAGCCTGTTGAATGGCAACGATTCAATTAGATTTTATTGTCTCTTGTCGGTTGAGGTTTCATCAACCCTCCAGAAGTAAAATGGTGACAACGCTTCTTTAAGACCTGGGGTGGTTGGTTCCTAGAAAGCAGGTTAGCGCTAACTCAGGGATAAATACAGCTAGACTTTTGATTGGATAAAAAGGGCATTTATCCCAGGGTTAGCATTAACCTGCTTTCTAGGAATCCAGGCCTGGTGGCTTCTAAAGTTGCAGTGCACATATGCAAGGTTTTTCAATCATGTTGCCATGCACAAGGAAGAATTGACAAGGGTTTACCTGGGTCTGCTAGAAGGATTGCCATAAGACAAGCAAACTCGACCGTGTCCAGTCCAACAGACCGCAATCTGTCAACAACATCGAGCAACATATCTACTATTTCTTTGTTGAGTATTTCATAACACCCCTCTCTTTGGAGACATGTAGTTGTAGTCATGTAGATATAATTGGGCAAGGGAATGGACCTAAAGATCACCCTGAACACTACCAGTTCCATCCCAGCGGCAGTCAATAGTGTGATCTGGTCTTCCTGACATAAGTCTTTGAAACCAGGAACAAGTTTTGCCCAGTCAACAATGATATGAAGCTCTTTGGTGATTGCATTTGATAGTCGTATTAGCAAGAACTTTTTTCCCTCTTTAAAGCTCTCTTCAATGTCCTTAAGGGATTCCCCTTTGGGAACAACACAAGGGTTGCTCGCCAAAAGATCCCGCAACAGCGGAGAGATGGAAGTAGAGTCAATGTGGGCTGTGTCGGGTGATGATGGTGTTGGTGATGGCAATTTTTCTGTTGTTGGTGTTTCATTGGGGTCAGATTTTAGGGTGTAGAAAGAGCGACCGCCTCTTTTCTTTTCCTTTCTTACACCTAAAGCAATAAAAACAATTGTTTAAAATCACAGTAGGTTTGTCGAGACAGGCTATTACCGGGATAACAAAAGAAAGCACATGTATAGCTTCAAAGCTGTCTGATAATTGTTATCTAAAGGAAAAGGGCAAAATCACTGAAAATCCTTCCTGAATTCTGGAATACATAAGGAAAACCTTTAAAAATATTATGTATAATTAATCAGAGAGATTAAGTAAAAATTTACACACTCCACTGCATTAAAATATATACTCAGTTTTGCTTGAGGGGATTTGATCGCTACAGTAGCGAAATGCAACATTTAAGAGTGCAGAGCGATTCCTCCCAGCCTTGATAGACATAGCGCATTACATAACCATTTAAAGTGTTTTGCTCGATCAAAACTCCATCTCCATACTCCAAAATAATTTCCCCAAATCAGCTCACCGTTTAAAACCATTCCAGCATCAAAACAACGCTGCAGTCGACATGCCTGGCATTTCGCTCTCGAATTCTTATCCATAGGACACTGATTCTGATTTGAGCGTACACAAGAATATTTCTTTACAAGACCTCTTTGCACTGTACGCTTGAAGAAACTCTTACACCCTTCGCATGTGTAAGCTCCATAATGATAACCCGAGGATTCATCGCCACAAACAGCACATTTCTCCTCGGACGCCATAGCAAACAGTCGCTGAGTATTGCTTTAGAATGCTCACTGCTTGAATCCTTTTCGTTCAAACGAGGCCCGCTATGATGTTGTTTCGAAATAAACGTGCGATATCCGGGTTGAACTTGACCGTTGTCAAGGAAACTGACCTTGAGGAAATGATTTTTGCATGTTTTACCGGAAATGACCATTTTTCCTTTATAAAGGAATTACTATCTGATTAATAAAAGCCAATAAGTCTTCTCTGTTACGTAACCTTTTTTTATTTTCATGGAGTGGATGGGCTATAAATAATAGACAATAAACAACACGTGCCAATTGCGTGATGCTTGCGTGACAACACGGCTAAGGTCACTCGAACTTCTATTTAGATTTATTTATTTTACGTAAATAACACCAAAATATCCTTTTCAATGCGCAAAAAATAAGACTACCGTAATGAATCGAATTAGCGTCCGAGGCGCTTAATTTATTTTTCAGGTCTTAAGTAGGGGGCGCTTATTGGAGAGAAAAATACCAGCTTCTGAATGGACTCTGAGAACAAAACTTGCGCTTATATGGATAAAAAATTGAATGAATAATAAATAGGTCCTTGTTGTAATGTCAGCATGTTAATGCGAGCTAAATTAACAATATTCAAGTGGTGCATTTGTTGAGATTTCTTTAGAGGGTATGGGGGGGGGGGGGGGGGGGGGGGGCTTATTCCAAAATTCAAGGTCGGAAGGGGGGCTCTTATTGGGGAGGGGTGGCTTATTTGAAGGAGGGCGCTTATTCGAATCATCACGGTATATTACAAGCCCCCATTGTTTTTTTTCTGTGTGCATTTCTGCGCTGCAAGATGTGTTTACTTTCCATAATCACATTCGATCGCTGTCTGCTAGTCATCAACTTATAGTTTTTATGAAGAAAACGTTGTCGTTTTGGAGGTCTAGTACCGAGAAAACTTAGTTTCTTTTCAGGGACCTTCTCAACTAACTAAAGGTGGTCACAGTAACTGTTTTTCCCTTCTGGTTACAAGTCATAAAGTTTACGAAGCCCCAGGGGTACGCTCACCTCAAAAATAACAAGAATTATGCAGATTTTCCAAATAAGGAAATACTAGTTTCCTTATATGGAAGTGACCGCATTTGGCAAAAACGACAATTTTGGGCTCATTTTTCTTGATATGGAAAATATTTGAAGGGGGGACACCTGCTTAACCCCCCCCCCCCCCCCCCCCCCCCCCTTGGTACGGCCCTGCATTTGAAACGGTACATGAAAAGAACGGCCTATTATTAACCATGCCTAAGATTGTTTAAGATATTTTTCGAGGTGAAGGGCAATGGAAGCTGTCAGGGTGTCAACCACAGCCAGACCAGAGGGAGTAGCTCGGAGACCTCTGTAAAAGATCAGCAAGACATTACGATCAGGCCCGTACCCAGCGGGAGTGCGAACGCATCCCCCCCCACCCCTCCACACAACGGCCGAAAGTCCACTTTCGGTTGTCAATAGACGTGCTATTTAGAGACAAAACTATAAAGCATAAGCTAGGTCACTCCGACTCCAAATTCAACAATAAAAGTCCCGTGGAGATATATGCAAGGACATTAAAAGATCCTTTTTGTTTTTTGGGGGTTGGTAAGATTTTTATTAGGGAACCCCCCCCCCCCCCGCGGGAAATTAGGTCCATTTTTTCGGATCCACTACATTGACTGTTTGTAAAAATCGAATATGAAAAAAACAAACAATTCCATACATTTCCACTGTTCACAGTTTTACTAGTCCCGCTGTAATAATGAATAATATATTGTTACCATCGTACAAATCATTACCACTAACACAACCATCATTATCATCATCATCGTCATGATCATCACCATAAATCATTACTATAATAATGACCAACACTACTAGTCCAACTATATCCCCCATACCACTACCAAGCCGAAACCACCATCATCTTCATCAACATTATGAAGAAACAGAAACAGTCAAAATGATATGGTCGGTAGATTCTTTTTAAATCTTAGCGGCAAACACGTTCGGTTTGGCCAAAGAGATATACAAACAAAGAAACAAACAGCATAACACTTGATTGAGAGATGTGGCTTCTTATGAAGGCAACTGCCTCCTCCTCTTAACAAGCAGAGCCGTAGCAGGCCACGTAAGACCAGGGGGGTACAATACAGAAACATTAATAAAATATTGGGGGGCCATGCCCCACTGGTCAATTCCCATATAATTTGCGAAAATATTGGGGGGCACATGCCCTCAGTGCCCCACCCCCTGCTGCAGCCCTGACATGACTTGAGCATTGTGCTACCACTGCTGTGCTCCCCCATACCACTACCAAGCCGAAACCACCCTCATCTTCATCAACATTATCATCATCAACACCACCACCTCCACCATAGCCATATCACTATCACAATGACCATCACCATTACCAATCCAAACACCAGCACAATCGTCATTATCCCCAATACCATAACCCCAAGTCACAACAACCAATACTTTATGCGTCATCACCATATCTGCCATAACATCATCATCATAATCGTCCATACTTGAAGACCTAAAATACTTTGCGACCCAAGAACAAAAGGGGATCCTCGAGCATTCATTCTCATCATGTTCCATGGCTAAATTTTCTACAGTACTGTCTGTCATGCGTCATTAGGGAGCATAGTCGAGCCCATCTTCGGTCCACGGTTTCCGAGGATAAGCCGAACCAGATACTAGGAAAATACTTAGTAGCCAACTATCAAGGAGTATTACTTCTTTAAGAAGAAGTCATAGGACGGGTATCGTATGAAAAAAGCACTGTATATGAAGATCCCTTAATAAGAAATGACCCACTTTTTGGCCGTCAAGGAGGGGGGGGGGGGTGCATCTGGGCGCAGCAACCCATCCCCCCATATTGCTGCGACCCTGAGCTCCAACTAACCTTTCATCCAATTGAAGCAGACCCTCTGCCATAAAGTCCCTGACATCAGAGCACCCCTCAAATATCTCCCGCAGGCTACCGCTGGATGTGGCCGTAATATAATGATTAAATCGCTGAAAATAAATAAGTTAAAATTCGCCTTATCGTGAATAACAGAAATCCATAACGAGAGCTTGGGAGAAGCATGCAGCAAATCAAACTAAATCAAACTATGACTTATGTTTTTAATCGCTTGCTATAAACCATTTGCCTGTAGGGACATTGATCAGTCAAGGGCAATTTAATTGATTGCTCAATAAGGGTAGTCTAATTGATTGTTAAAAAGCGGTTTAATTGATTGGTCAAGGGCAGTTTAATTGATTGGTCAAAAGCAGTTTAATTGATTGGTCAAGGGCAGTTTAATTGATTGGTCAAAGGCGGTTTATTTGATTGGTCAAGGGCGGTTTAATTTATTGGTCAAGGGCGGTTTAATTGATTAGTCAAGGGCGGTTTAATTGATTGGTCAAGGGCAGTTTAATTGATTGGTCAAGGGCGGTTTATATTATTGGTCAAGGGCGGTTTAATTGATTGGTCAAGGGCGGTTTAATTGGTTGGTCAAGGGCGGTTTAATTGATTGGTCAAGGGCGGTTTATATTATTGGTCAAGGGCAGTTTAATTGATTGGTCAAAATCAGTTTAATTGATTGGTCAAGGCAGTTTAATTGATTTGCCAAGGGCGGTTTAATTGATTGGTCAAGGGCGGTTTAATTGATTGGTCAAGGGCGGTTTAATTGATTGGTCAAGGGCAGTTTAATTGATTGGTCAAGGGCAGTTTAATTGATTGGTCAAGGCAGTTTAATTGATTTGCCAAGGGCAGTTTAATTGATTGGTCAAGGGCGGTTTAATTGATTGGTCAAGGGCGGTTTAATTGATTGGTCAAGGGCAGTTTAATTGATTGGTCAAGGGCGGTTTATATTATTGGTCAAGGGCGGTTTAATTGATTGGTCAAGGGCGGTTTATATTATTGGTCAAGGGCGGTTTAATTGATTGGTCAAAATCAGTTTAATTGATTGGTCAAGGCAGTTTAATTGATTTGCCAAGGGCGGTTTAATTGATTGGTCAAGGGCGGTTTAATTGATTGGTCAAGGGCGGTTTAATTGATTGGTCAAGGGCAGTTTAATTGATTGGTCAAGGGCAGTTTAATTGATTGGTCAAGGCAGTTTAATTGATTTGCCAAGGGCGGTTTAATTGATTGGTCAAGGGCGGTTTAATTGATTGGTCAAGGGCGGTTTAATTGATTGGTCAAGGGCGGTTTAATTGATTGGTCAAGGGCGGTTTAATTGATTGGTCAAGGGCAGTTTAATTGATTGGTCAAGGGCAGTTTAATTGATTGGTCAAGGCAGTTTAATTGATTTGCCAAGGGCGGTTTAATTGATTGGTCAAGGGCGGTTTAATTGATTGGTCAAAAGCAGTTTAATTGATTGGTCAAGGGCAGTTTAATTGATTGGTCAAGGGCAGTTTAATTGATTGGTCAAGGGCGGTTTAATTGATTGGTCAAGGGTAGTTTAATTGATTGGTCAAGGGCAGTTTAATTGATTGGCCAAGGGCGGTTTAATTGATTGGTCAAGGGTAGTTTAATTGATTGGTCAAGGGCAGTTTAATTGATTGGCCAAGGGCGGTTTAATTGATTGGTCAAGGGTAGTTTAATTGATTGGTCAAGGGCAGTTTAATTGATTGGTCAAGGGCGGTTTAATTGATTGGTCAAGGGTAGTTTAATTGATTGGTCAAGGGCAGTTTAATTGATTGGTCAAGGGCGGTTTAATTGATTGGTCAAGGGTAGTTTAATTGATTGGTCAAGGGCGGTTTAATTGATTGGTCAAGGGCAGTTTAATTGATTGGTCAAGGGAGGTTAAATTGATTGGTCAAGGGCGGTTTAATTGATTTGCCAAGGGCGGTTTAATTGATTGGTCAAGGGCGGTTTAATTGATTAGTCAAGGGCAGTTTAATTGATTGGTCAAGGCAGTTTAATTGATTTGCCAAGGGCGGTTTAATTGATTGGTCAAGGGCGGTTTAATTGATTGGTCAAGGGCGGTTTAATTGATTGGTCAAGGGCGGTTTAATTGATTGGTCAAGGGCGGTTTAATTGATTTGCCAAGGGCGGTTTATATTATTGGTCAAGGGCGGTTTAATTGATTGGTCAAAAGCAGTTTAATTGATTGGTCAAGGCAGTTTAATTGATTTGCCAAGGGCGGTTTAATTGATTGGTCAAGGGTAGTTTAATTGATTGGTCAAGGGCGGTTTAATTGATTATTCAAGGGCAGTTTAATTGATCGGTCAAGGGCGGTTTAATTGGTTATTCAAGGGCAGTTTAATTGATTATTCAAGGGCAGTTTGAAGGTGGCTTGTTTGACTACGCGCTATTCCCGGATAGACATCTTGGATCTTGGTTTGTAGATATTGGGCGGGAGCATAGGAAAACGTGTTTGGACACGAAAACGTTACCACGGATGCGTTACCATGAATGCGTTACCTCATTTGGTATCCCTTCGGAAGTGCGGAGTCCCAACATGATAATCTCCTCCAGACTAGAATGAAGGCAAAAGTGTGTGATTCAAGAATATATCCACCTACCCCACCCCCCATGAATTAATAGACCGTTTTTACGATGTTGTGCGCGAATCCAAAATGCCACAGACAGGGGGCCATTGCTGGTCTAAAATGCAGATGAAGGGGTATTTGACTAAAAAAAAAAATCTGCGAAATATCACTCTTGCAGTATTTGCTATAGCATTCTCCATTTCGTACGCAATTTCAGATCAGCGATGGCCCGCCAGTCTGTGGCATTTTGGATGCACACACAACATCTTAAAAACATTCTATTCTAAAACATAGATAGGAGGCAGGACACCAGAAACAGTCAAAATAAAATAAATTCTTTTTGAATCTTACAGCAAACACGTTCGGTTTGGCCAAAGAGATATACAAACAAAGAAACAAACAGCATAACACTTGATTGACAGATGTGAATTCTTATGAAGGCAACTGCCTCCTCCCTTAACAAGCAGAGCCGTAGCTGGCCACGTAAGACCAGGGGGGTACAATACAGAAACATTAATAAAATATTGGGGGGCCATGCCCCCACTGGTCAATTCCTATATCCCCCATACCACTACCAAGCCGAAACCACCCTCATCTTCATCAACATTATCATCATCAACACCACCACCTCCACCATAGCCATATCACTATCACAATGACCATCACCATTACCAATCCAAACACCAGCACAATCGTCATTATCCCCAATACCATTACCCCAAGTCACGTCAATTCCTATATAATTTGTGAAAATATTGGGGGGGAGGGCACATGCCCTCAGTGCCCCACCCCCTGCTACAGCCCTGACATGACTTAAGCATTGTGCTAGAACACCATTGAAATACTTAAAATAGTACCGAGGCTACTCTATAGAATACTCACATTACTGCATTTGATTGAAAAACTTTCTTGCGCGTCCCATGCCCAAATTCTTCCACCTGCAAAGGATAGATTTAAAAATACTGAGTCCTTGCACTAGAGACACACATAGCTTATCATGTCTTTTATTGGTCTTTGCTTTGCTAGGATCTCCATGATCTTTCTTGAATTTGACTCTTGTTCTACATTGCTATTTTCCTTATGAAATGACAGTGAATTTGTGTCAAGACTCCCGATTCACAATTTTAATTAATCTAATGCGCTGTGGGCCTCCTTGTTCATGCCATATACAGTGTGACACCATATACAAGCTCTAAGGCCTCCCTAAGTCAGGGTCCTGTACATTCCATGTACAGTATTGTACTGCCATATACAAGCCTCTTGTTTAAACTGTTTAACGAGGATGGATAGCTTCAAGCTTTATCATTAAACAAGCAACAATGCTGCAAAAACGATAGTGTGGATGCGAATCAAGTGATGCGTTTTTGGCGAAAAGAATCCGAATACTTTTCAATGCGTGTTGGTGTGGACGACCCTATAATCTCCCCCGCTGCCACCATCTCAAGGGCTGTCTTGGATGACGAACGTGACGAGTCTAGCGTGACATACATGACGAGTCTAGCGTGATGTGCGTGTCTAGTCTATCGTGACGTACGTGACGAGCTTGTAAGTAAAGTCATTACAGGATCTCATTTCCATTTTTGAACTAAAAATAAGATTAACCTAATCCAAAAAAAAGCAAATCAAAATATTCGAAAGAAAACTATTGGAAGAGGTCTGGGTGCTGGAATTCATTGTTTTTGAAAGAAAATTTAAGAGAATGAATACAAAAAGGCTTATCAATCTCCTAAGAATAAAGTGTCAACGATTCGAAGAAGCTGGGACTTTTTAACAAATTTTAAGAACGATTCTTGTAACACTTGTGCATTGGTGGTTGTCGGTATCCAAAGAAACATAAAGCTCGGAGAGACCTTTACTAAGGGAGACCTTAAGGTTGTATCTGCTGAACATACTATATGTGGCATATTCAAGGCCTTGACTGAGAGAGGCGTTGACACTTGTGTACAGGACTCCGTGTAAGAATTGATGTTGGTATACAGTCTGTAGAGAGATATACCCCTTTTTATGGGTGGATAACCATAGGATGAGCCAAATCCATGATGATATTGATGGTGTCTAATCTCCGATAAAAGTTTTGAATGTTTAAATTTTCAGGTACACCCATACCTCCTTCATCCAAGAGTTAGGTTCAAGAGTTTGGACCCAAGCTACTCGTTTCATTTTGGAATCCTTATCTGACATCTCATAAAATCTACAATAGAGATTGTATTGACAAATGAATTCTATTGAAAAAAGAAAAGTTGAAGAATAAATACTGAATTAGTAAAATAAAATAAATTACACGAAAAAAACTCTTATTTTTAGGTGAAATGAAACATTTTGTAAGGTAGAACTGTATTAAAATCCATGTTACATAGCCTGCTTGGCACCCTGGTTATATATTAGCTTATATTATAAGTAAAAAAAATCTAAAGTCTCCGAAACAATGCATATGGTTTTACTGCCAAAAATATTGAAAACTGCATTTATATCTGGATTCATTAAGCGTATGCTTCTAGTAATTTATTTGACGAGGAATGAGGGGGTTACGAAACTTTGATTCCCAATGAAGCCTTATCTAGGATAGGTTTTACACTTTTGTTTATAAGTTGAAAGTCAGTTGAACGTCAGTTTTCAGTTGAGGCTGGGCCGTTCTTATTTTTGGGACATTTTAAGGCTGAATATGTTCTTAAATTTAGTGCATATAAGAATATAATACCCAATGAATTATTAGAAAAAGAATTACACTAATGATCAATAGCAATAATAAGGTTGTTACTATGAGCACAATTTTATTCTGCAGGACTAAAAAAGAATTTATTTTCTGGTATCTCAACCTCGGCATGTTCTTAGCATGTTCTTAATATTTGGTGAAATATCGGCCTGGACGTTCTTATAAAAAAGAGTGTATTCACAGAACCATTTACTTGTGATAGAAAATGGATAATCCTTATTTGATTTCTTTTGTGAGACAATCACCTGCCATGCGCGCCTGGGCCGATGCCTATATATGGAACTCCTCTCCAGTAGGATAAGTTATGCTGGCTTTCACATCCCTGATGCCAAAACAAAATATGATCAGCTATTTTCTTGAATGATTACTTCAAATGGATACTGGTTTCCTAAGTTTTCTAGGTAATAAATAAACTAATAATAAATAAACTAATAAATAAATAAACTAATAAATAAATAAACTAATAAATAAATAAACTAATAAATAAACTCAATGAAAAGATCTGGCATAAGCTTCTGGCTCACAAGTTCCAGGAAAAATTAAATCTTCATAGCCTGTAAGAAGTTGGGTTGGATGGTTGGTTGGCTGCGTTAACGCCAGGGATAAATGCCAGCCCAATCGCCTTACTTTTCTTTGGTATGTACAACAAAAGGGCTCTCAAGACTTATACCGCATTTACACCAGCACTTAAACCAGTTTAAAATTGGTTTAATTAAACTGGTTTAAATCTCAATCTCCCAAGAGTGTACAGAACCAAGAACAAAACTGAATAGACTATGCTGTTACTAAGTGATCATTTAGCTAGTAAGAATTCAACACAATGAGAAACTTGCGAGTTATCAGACAAAGAAAAACCTTACTTAACTAAACATGGTTTTGGTGTGAATACAGCATTAGGTATCTTTTATACTCTTCTTTCAGACCATGGCTACATGCTGAATGGCATAAAGTTCACTAGACAACACCAAAACTGTAAAGTGCATCAACACAATATGAATACTCTTTAAACTATTTTCTACTGTTATTCTCACATGTTGATAGTCAAAGACGTCTAAAAAGAGTATACTGCTCATGTACCCAGTGTCACTCACAGGCTTTGCAAAGTTGGAAACTTCATACTGGTAGAATCCAGCCTTCTCTAACACCTGAAGTTGAATGCTCAAAATTTTATTTGGCATAAAATCATTGAACATTAGACTAATGATTAATTTCGTTATTGTGCAATTCAAGAAAAATTCAATACCCTGACAAAGGGAATTCGAAATTCCTGTGGCTTGGGTCGGATCCAAAGCCAAGAGAATAATTGGGAAAGGGAAGTGGATGTCACATGCTGCAGTAAACATGCAAGAGTCAATTACTTCATTCAGGGTCAATACTTCAATATGTCTTTGGTGTGAAGAAAAAACCTTCACTAGTTGAAAATCTGATTGGTATCATTGGGAAGGAAAGCAAGAGAAAATGATCACTCCTGTTTTCGAACACATTTCTTAGGTATAAAAACCTAGTCCATGTGCAAGTTTGGAAATCTGGTTTCCTGGAATGGAAATTTGTGAGAGTGGGGGATGGTTAACTGAAAACTCTCCCTCCAAGAAGCCAGAAAATAAACCTTTGATGCAAAAACAAAACTCTAATCATTCTCTAATCTACTTACATCAACTGTTGTCAGATAGAGGTCAGCCATTTGATCACTGTCAGGTACAACCTGAAATTAAATGCTTCAAATAAAAAGACGGCCAACCATGGCACTATTTTAAGGTCCCACACAGAAAACATCCATTTTCATCGGCTATGTAAGAACCACTGGGTCCCTGTCCTAGCCTGCCATGAGCTTTCTTATCCTCCATGAAATCTTGTTGTCATTATTTAGAGTGAGGACACTGCAAGGTGTCCGAAGCACGTTACAATCCATGCCTCCAGATTCGTTCGTGATTGATATTGTGAATGATAACACAAAGTATAAGTAAAGAGATGGTGTTATGATCATATTCCAGGCCCATATCCAGGATGGAAAATCCACTTCCGTTTGCAATAGAGGTGTTATTTGTAGACAAAACTATAACTCTGGTATGTCAAACGTTTTTGTAGCCAAATCTGATAACAAACATCCTGTGGAGATGGTGCAATTGCATAAAAAAATTATTGTTGTTATTTTGGGGGTAGTCAGTTTTTACACTCAACACCTTCACCACCACCCCCACCCCAGAAAAAATAAGGTCTATTTTTTCAGATTTCGCACCCTCCCCCAAAGAAAAATCCCTTCCCTTACTATGTGCTTACCAGCTTGCCTTCCTGGACCTGGCGGAAGAGTGATGTGCCTCTGTGTAGTGTGAGTTGGTAAATGGAGATGTGATTGTCACAAAGAGGCAGTATCTGCAGCGACAATCAAACTACACTTGGAAAACATCTTCAAGGCAGTTAAGATTTAACTGCTTGTTAGGACGTAACCTTGAATGCTTTCTTTCAGGGGCGGTTGTTTCAGGAGTTTCAAAAATCGGAAATCACGTTTCATGATAAACTGATAAACTAACACCAAGGATCAATCTCTCCGAAATCACGATTCACAATTTTTAAAGAGCATAGATCTCAATTCATGCTGATCAAATTTTGCCATTCATGAATCACGGCGAAGGTTGCATAACAGATCCCAGTTTTCAATTAATTGTCCTTTTCACGATTCATGATAAACAAAAAAGGCCGTTCACAGATCATGAAAATAACCCTTACCGCCCCTGATCTATAATTCCTACCATAATCACCAAAATCATTAAAATAATATAATGCTAGCTAGCAATGGGGATAGAGACTCACTAGTGGTGTACTCAGAGCTTGAATAAGGGGGATAAGATGAGCAAGATATGAAGTGGTCCTTAAGTTGTGATACTTCAAAACAAAGACTGATATTTACTGTTTTTATCCCACAAAAAGTTTGATACCCAGCAAGCAATCCAGCTCTCCTGCATTTGCCATTTATAGAAAACTATCCATGATAAATAAACAATAAGGTTAGCGTATACATATTATCATTGTTAATGTTATTATTGTTAATTCATACCTCTTCTAGCTCTCTCTCCCATTCTGGCGCTGTTTGTTTTGGGCGTCCGAACATCAAGTCTACAGACACTCTACCTGGAAACAACACCTTAGCCATATCAAGTGACTTCAATGATTCCAGGCAAGAACCCTGTCTTCCAAGAACAGCTAGCTCATCTTCTGACAGTGACTGCAAATAAAAAGAGTTTTGTCTAACAAAGTGTTAAAACTTCAAAATTATTTTGGTGTTAAATATTTGAAGGGCCAAGGACATTATTCTTTTATTTTAGTTCTGAAGGGAAAAAGCTATAAATAGAAAACAAAATATTTTAAACTTGCTTATAGTCTCTAGTAAAAGGTGCCTTTTTTGGTGCAGTTTTCTAGAACTATTTATAAAAATGGAGAAAGAAGTCTGAAACATAGTTATCTTAATCTCAGAAACAAAAACAAAAACAATAGCCTCAAAGTAAAAAAAAAATGAGAAAGTACTGCTTTTGTGTTGAATTAATAATAAACAATAATTAAATATCACCTGAACTCCCAGTGAAAGCCTATTGATACCAGCTGTTTTGAAGTCTCTAAAATAGAAGACAGTTTTGTTTTTTATCAAAGTTTTTCAAACAACAAATGAATCTTTGTTGGCATATTCATACCATAGTTAAGGAATTTTATTGCCCTTAAAATATACATAGAAATTTTACTGTTTCAGTGAGTAGTAAATGCTAAAAAAAAAACTTCTCCTGGCAGTGTACCTTATGAGCCAAAATTGACAGCATATGCCATCATCCCGGGGGGGGGGACTTCTACATAAAGTCAAATATGCTTAAATCCCTCCCTTATGGTGTACAAGTTGCCTTAAAAAATGTATCACTTAGGGTGTTCCAGTGTGGTTTAAGCAAGTTATAGTCAAGAAATAGATTCTTAAAAAAATTTAATACAAACACTATTTTTGTAAAATATCAGAAATTAGGTTTAGAAAACCTAAATCTTTTATGATTTAGGGTTTAGAATGCTGTTGGCCACATCCAATTTGCTATTTTGTCAATAGGAATATGCCTATCAAGTGGTAGTCACTAAAATCAGGAATATGTGACCCCCTACCCCCTCCGCCCAGGTGGTAGTCACTAAAATCAGGAATATGTGACCCCCTACCCCCTCTGCCCAGGTGGTAGTCACTAAATTCAGGGATATGTGACCCCCTACCCCCTCCGCCCAGGTGGTAGTCACTAAAATTGTAAAAGAGTGCCACACCTTAGTTTGTGACTCTCAGCAGATGTGGGGTTCGCTTCCAAGGTGACCTCAGCATTAGGGTTTAGCACCCCCTTCTGCTGAAGGCACTCTAGTATTGCAGAAAATGTGGATGGCTTGGCCAATGATGGGGTTCCTGAGATTAAAAATAATATTTCAGAGATCTTGTGATAGCACAGGATTGATAGGCACATTTATTGCTTTAAAAACATAAAATCTTATGGACATACCTCCACCGAAGTAAACAGAGTTGATGGTTTTTGCTCCTGAAATTTCCAATAAGGATTTGCACTCCTTCACCAGGCATTTTTTCATTCGTTCATGGTCTATGAACTCTCTGGCGAGGAGCAAATAACAAATGTTGACATTAGATGCAAATAAACAAGACCATAAAACATTGTTATTGTTTTTTGTCTTTTTTATACATTTTTATTAGAGAGCTATAATAATCCATCATATTACTGAGCAATAAAAGAAGAAAAAGACTGTTCACCTTAGAAAGGGCTAAAAATTTATCAGCTACAAACTGAGCATGATTCCGGCAGTAATCTTCGGATATTATCTTTGAAAATGCATAAAAGCTTTTGTAGTCATGTCCTTCTACATCTCACTGCGTAGGGACAACCACAGCCAATCAACATAAATACACAGGAAAGCAACGGAAATAGGGACAGGACGAATGGACGCAGGCCCGTAGCCGAGGGGGGGGGGGTTCGGAAGAACCACCCCACTCGACTGGAAGGTCCGTCCTGACGAAGGTAAGTTGAGTACCACTGCAAGCCAGGACGAGCTACCTAAAAGAAAACGGTCTGCTAAATGGGTAAACGAACCCCCTCGCTCAAAACCCTGGCTACAGGCCTGTAGACGCAATAAGACATTATCAAAGCAGGTAGCCGCCGAAGATGATGAGACAGACAGACAGATTAGAGAGAAAAAGATTGTGACAGACAGGTAGGTCGACAGACACCATGGGTGGCAGCTAAGTGAGGGATATGGCAGAGGCAGGATTTACATGTAGACAGCGGCAGAGGCAGGACATACATGTAGACAAAATCATTCCTGCCAACTGTCCTGGTTTTCATGGGAGATTCCCGTTTTTTAGCTTTCATCTTCCATCAAAAAAATCGAAACTTCCCATACATTTACTGCAATCTCCCTGGAAAATTCATCGATAATTTCTTATACAGTTCTTGTATTTGAAGCATGCCCCCACCCCCTAACGTTACCCTAACAAACATATACAAGGGTCTGACAGATAGATAATACAAATAAGCTTTTGTCATACCTCACATATTTATTGAAGTTACAAAACGAACACAGAGATTTGCAATATGGCCACTAAAATAATAATGGAAAATAAATCAGTACAAATTAAGTAAAAACTTAAAGGATCGCCAACAAAGTCTTTTGAATTATAATTAACTCAAATGTCATTTCAGTCTGGCTTTAGAAACTCACGTGCACGTAAATTGTTGCTTCTTTACTCCATCTGAACATGTCACTAACATGTTCTTTTGCATCGTGTTGATGTTGTGGTGAAATTCTGCTTTCTTCGTCGATGTATTTAGAGCCTGTGAAAAACCCTTTGCTAGAACAGTGAAAAGCGCCATTCCTTACTAGAAATAAAGCATTCCTCACTTGAACAGCCTTTCTCATACTGTGCTTTCCATTACAGTCTTTCGAACTTTTGATTACTTAAAATTTACGAATAATACGCTTACTAGATAAAGGAAAAGTGCACGAACAAGAAAGTTAAACTTTACCAGGCGTTCCTGGTAGGCTTTGTCCCAGGCACCAACCTTTTTATCATAAAAACAAAATGAAAGAAATTGCTGTATTGATACCTACCGCTGTCTTCAAGCAATTAGAAGTTCAAGTTTCTTGTATAAGAACCGAAAGATAAAAAAAAATTAATTATGTCGAGAAGACAATAGGACCTAAATGCACTGAGAGAGACTAGGGCGAGGCGGGAAGTTCAACAAACATGGCGACCGGCAGAAGCTGAAATTGCATGAACGTAAAGATTCCATTTTGTTACGGCTAATTATGGACGACAAAGCGACATTCAAACCCGTAAGAAAATAATTAGACACTTGAATTCGTTTTTATTTTACATTTTAGTGTTTTAGGAGATTTTGGGGTCTATTTTTACACCTTTTGCTTTTCATTACCTTTTTACTTTTCATTGCTTTTCATACACTTTTTGAAAATCAGGAACGGAAAATCTGTTTTCATTTGCGCGTTAATGCATAACAATAACACTGACAAAATATAAAAAGTAAGAGAGCTCGCAATCAATACAGTAAACGGAATTTTCATAAGCATTTTTATTAGAAAGAGGGTAAACTTTTAGAAGGTCATTTGCGTGATATCTACATTCATAAGCGCCTCCAGTACTAACACACGACATACTTTCATGACATACAATTACCCTAAATATATTTTCAATCAAAAATGTATTTTATCGCCGGAATTTGCACGTAGTTTACTTGGATAACTTAAACATTTTTAAAGGCAAGGTAATGTATCTATTTTCTCAATCAAATCATTTAAATAGAGAACCAGTAGTAGGGTTTTGGCGCAGCTGGCGCAACTTTTTGATCTCCCCAAATTTCATTCCAAAAGTGGCGCAAAAGTCTACGCACACCTCCGCCAAGCCCCGCGACCTGCGCATGCGCGAGTTTGCCCAAGACTCCTTGCACATACGTGACGACCACGCCCACCTGTCAATCATTTTGTCAAGAACCTGTCAATCACTTTGTCACGTGACGGCCACGCCCACCTGTCAATCACTTTGTAAAAAACCTGTCAATCACTTTGTCACGTGACGACCACGCCCACCTGTCAATCACTTTGTAAAAAACCTGTCAATCACTTTGTCAAAAACCTGTCAATCACTTTGTCACGTGCCGCACCTAGGGGGAGCCTGAGGGCTAGCCTCTCAGCTTCACATCTAAAAAAGCTTTTGAAAAGTGGTTTAAAGACATGGCTGGTTTGATAGAAATGGAGAACCTGAAGGTGAAAGATCTGAAAGCCCTCGCCAAGGAGCGGGGTATCCCAAGATATTACTGGATGCGGAGAGACGAGCTCGTCGGGGCGCTGACCAGCACGTCACCACCACCACCACCCCGACGGGTTCCTTTACCCAAACTTGTCAAAGGGCTGCCACGACCACCCCGCATTACCCCGTCCAACACGTCGGAGAGTATTCTCGACGGCCCGATACCTGAGATTAATGTCCCTATTCTAAAACCCTCCCAACCCCCACGGAGTTCCCGCGTCCAATCACTCAAGCATTTTGCAAACAGGGCGGCCAACTTGATCAAGAGCGAGTTAGACAAGTTTGCGGATTGGATACTATCTTATGTCCCCGAGCCCATCAAAAAGACCGTCAAAGAGGATGCGGATAAACGGGTCAAACGTCTGAAGGAGAGGATTAAGCGTCTACACGAGGAGGCGGAAGATCGCTTCACACCCAAGGAACAACAGACGGCGTTGAAGGGGTATCTTAAAACCCACGGAATAGCTGGGCAGAGAGGTTACGACCCCAAGACATTCATCGCCAGAATCAAACCGAAAGTCTTAGAGCTCATCAGTCAACAAAAAAAGCCTATCAAAGTGAAGTTTATCTTTACTTGCGGGTTTATAAAAGAGGATCCGGCTACAGCTCAGATCGAAGAAGAACTGGGATATTTTCATACAGAAAAGCCCGAGATTGTGACAGAGTCGACTGATCTCTCTGATTTGTTCGATACGATGACAAATTATTTACTCGGATTAGTTGAGCTGTTCCAGAAGCAAGGCTCCGGATGGCAGTTTGACCAAGTGGAATACTTTGACATCAACATAGATCCCTTTGAACCGCTTTCTGGGTCTTCCTATATTCCGCTGCCGCCGAAACTAGCGTCTAAGAAGGCGATCATCAATGTTAAGAACGAGAATGATCACGAATGTTTCAAGTGGGCAGTAACCTCTGCTGTGTATCCTAGGGAGAAAGATCCTCAAAGGTTCAGTAAACAAATGATAGAGAACTCTGAGAAATTCGACTGGTCAGGGATAGAGTTCCCCGTCTCACTAAAACAGATTGACAAGTTCGAGAAACAGAACCAGTATACGGTTAATGTGTTTGGATACGAAACCAAAATATATCCATTGAGAATCAGTGAGAAGGATCCAGATAATGCAATCAACTTACTTCTCATCTCGGATGATGAGACGAATCATTACTGCTGGATAAAGAATATGATGAGATTAGTATCTACTCAAATTGATGAGTTTCATCATACTCGTTTTTTATGCTGTAGATGTCTGAACTCGTTTCGGTGCAAACAATCATTAGAAAAACATTCTGAATGCTGCGGCAATCATGAAGCGGTTGGAATAGAGATGCCTAAGATAGATAAGGATGGAAATCTACCCCACATTAAATTCAAAAACTACAACAGAAAAATGCGTGTCCCCTTTGTTGTCTATGCCGACTTTGAGAGCTTCACAGAGAATATAGACACATGCTCCCCAGATGAGAGTAAAAGCTTCACTAAGCAATACCAGAAGCACAAACCGTCTGGTTTCTGCTATCTCATCAAGTGTTTCGACGGAGATATATCCCCACCCGAGCTTGTACGATACACAGCTGAATCTCCAGACGAAGATATCCCACAGCTTTTCGTAGAGTCTTTGGAGTCAGACATTAAGAAAATTTACGATAAGTTCAGGTTCCCTAAGAAGGTGAAAATGACTCCGAAGGACAAAATCGCCTATAACGACGCCACTCACTGCCACATCTGTGAGGGTGAATTAGGGGAAGACAAGGTTTTGGACCATTGCCACCTCACCGGAAAGTACAGAGGTGCTGCTCACAACGCATGCAACTTAGATCACAAAATTCCAAAGTTCTTTCCTGTTATCTTTCACAATCTGTCTGGGTACGACAGCCATCTATTTATCAAGAACCTTGGTACATCGGAAGGTAAAATAAACTGTATACCTAATAACGAGGAAAAGTATATTTCTTTCACAAAACAGGTTGTAGTCGACAGTTTCACGAACAAGGAGGGCAACAAGATTGATGTTAGACGTGATATCAGATTTATCGACAGTTTCAGGTTTATGTCGGCCAGTCTCGACAGTCTAGTAGGTAATATGTCAAGGGAGTGCTTCAAAAACATGGCGAAGTACTATGAGGGGGAGGAGCTCCAGCTGTTGTTGAGGAAGGGTGTTTTCCCTTACGACTGGTTCGACGGCTTTAGCAAGCTCGACGCAACACAGCTCCCACAGAGAGAGGCATTCCACTCCAAACTCAACGACACCGACATATCGGAGGAGGATCACCTGCACGCGCGGAGAGTGTGGGAGGTCTTTGGGATGGGGACCATGAGGGATTACCACAATCTGTACCTAGAGTCGGATGTGTTGCTTTTAGCTGACGTTTTCGAGAACTTTAGGGACGTTTGTCTCAAGAATTACGGTCTGGACCCCGCTTGGTACTACACAGCGCCAGGGTTGGCTTGGGATGCAGCGTTGAAGACCACCAAGGTGAGGCTAGAGCTTCTGACGGACTATGACATGTTGCTCATGATTGAGAAGGGCATCCGTGGGGGTGTCTCCATGATAAGCAACAGACATGGGGAGGCAAATAACCCTTACATGAAGGAGTATGACCCTGACCTACCCACAAAATATATCACCTACCTTGATGCTAACAATTTGTATGGCTGGGCGATGAGCAACCCTTTACCGACTCACGGTTTCAGGTGGATGGGTGACCAAGAGCTGTCAGGTTGGAGAGACCGCCCATGCATTCTGGAGGTTGACTTGGAGTACCCTCACCACCTACATGACTTACACAACGATTACCCACTAGCCCCGGAATCTATCGGGCTAGGCAATGTGGACAAGTTGGTCCCAAACCTTAACGACAAGACAAAGTACGTTATCCACCATGAGACTCTGAGACTTTATGTGAGTTTTGGGCTAAAAGTCACCAAGATTCACAGGGGTGTCACTTTTGAGGAGTCTGCTTGGCTGGAGCCCTACATTGACTTGAACACCGATCTGAGAGCCAAGGCGACAAACGATTTTGAGAAAGATTTTTTCAAGTTAATGAACAACTCCGTCTTTGGTAAGACTATGGAGAACATTAGGAACAGGGTGGACATTCGGTTGGTGACGGACGAGAAGCAGGCCAAGAAGCTCATATCAAAGCCGAACTATCAACATCGCACCATCTTTTGCGAGAATCTAGCCGCCATCCACATGAAGAAGACAAAGCTGATCTTCAACAAGCCTGTCTACTTGGGCATGTCCATTCTGGACCTGAGTAAGACGCTCATGTACGATTTCCACTACAACTTCGTCAAGCCTAAGTACGGCGAGGATGCAAAGCTCTTATTCACTGATACTGACAGCCTGATGTATGAGATCGAGACGAAAGACTTTTACAAGGACATCAGCGGGGATGTGAGGTCCATGTTCGACACCAGCAACTTTCCGAAGGGTCACCCATCTGGTATTGAGGTGGGTGTGAACAAGAAAGTCATCGGAATGTTTAAAGATGAGGCTGGGGGTCAGCAAATCACAGAATTTGTAGGACTGAGGGCCAAACTTTACTCGTACAAGATGGATGAAGGTAAAGAAGAAAAGAAATGCAAGGGCGTCAAGAGAGCAGTCGTCAAGAAGAGCATCGGTTTCGATGACTACAAGGATTGCTTATTTGGTAAGAAACCTCAGATGAGACTTATGAATGTCATCAGAAGTCATAAGCATGATGTTTACACTGAAACGGTGAACAAGGTCGCTCTATCTCATGAGGATGATAAACGGGTCATCTGTGATGATGGTATTCACACCTTCGCTCACGGTCATTTCAGAACGCTATTAGGTGGTGGCTCAGTATCTTCAGGGACGACTTGAAGTTCTTCCCTAACGAACGACCTCCTTGGAGCGCCTTCGGAGAGGTAGTACAACACAGGCTGTCCAACTGAAACAACACTGCGTGATAGATCAAACACTTTTAAACTCCAAATAGGATCTGTGGCTCGTCTGCGTTCACCTCCTTCCTCTTCTCCAGGAGCTAATAGATATCTAACTCTAACCCCTGGTGGTAGTCTAACTTCATCAAGTCCAACAGGCCGCTTATACGTTGGAGGATCAATATCAACCTCTTTCAAACCAATAGATTTTGCAGGCTCTTTGCCAGTAATTCTTATGGGTTGACTATTCAGAGTTTTCAAAACATCTGGCAATCGTTTCACCCAAACTCTGGACCGATCATCGCTAATCATTTCTTGAGCATACTGATGAGAAAACAACCTCTCCGCCAGTGTTCTATTGGCGCGTTCGACAAAAGCCTGTGCGCGATGGTTCCCAGCCTCGCTTCGCTGGATGGTGACACCCTTCTTTTTCATAATCTTCGTTACCTCTCCCCTAAATTCTGTCCCCGGATCGACAATCACCGTATGAGGCCATTTAAGTTTTCTGGAGTATATCTTTTCAAACCCTTTAGCAATTCCACTCGAATCCTTGGTAGTCAGTGCTTCTGCATCTTTATATCTCGAGGCAATATCAATCACGACCAACGCGTAACGGTAGGTTTTTCTGCCTACGTTATCGTGGGGCATAAACAACAGATCGGCTTGGTGAATCTGATTAGGTTTATTCACAGTCCAATGCGGTCTGGGGACATACTTTGGAGCTGGGAGATAGATCTGCCACAACGCCTGTTTTTCAAACCACCTCTTAGCCTCGGCTTCACTGACTTTAGCGACACTAGCTAACTTAGAAATAGCTGAATACCCTTTCCAGTATCCATCGGTGGAATAGTATATTTTTGATAACCTGCTTTCGTTACTCATTTAAAGATTATCTCTCTTTTCTTAAAATAAAAGATGGCACAAGCGATATCAGAAAAAATTAACCCAAACAGGATCCCACGGGAACCCTTCGGCCTGAAAGCGGAATCGTCGCTGAATCGGATTACATTCAATCCCTCATCGGCAAGTCCTGGAGAAACCCTCTATATAAATATTCCAAAACTTGCTGAAAATGTAGTGATTGTTCCAGGTAGTGTATCCTTACTATTTGACTTAAACGTCACAGGACACGCGAATAATACTCTCGTCAACAACGTTGGCCGGAACCTAGTGTCAAGGCTCAAGATTCTTTTCGGTGGAGAAACACTACAGGATACTCAAAGATACGATCTCTTCCAAACCTATCACGACTTATACTTACAAGCTGAAGATCGTGAGGATAGAATAAAACAAGGTATCTCCTCTGAAAACATGAGGAAGCTCAGGACAAATGCAGGTGACAAAGCGACATCAGATGCTAAGGAAGTAGCTCTTGCAGCAGTTCACAACACCAAGTACTGCATTCCACTCGACCATCCTATTCTCGGCGAGCATGGGGTCTTTTATCCAAAGGCGTTACCTCATCCGCTAATCTTTGAAATTACTCTAGCCCCAGTTTCCGACGTCGTTGTTTATGCTGACACGGTCAAGACTCCAACGTACACAATCACAAACCTCGAGTTGGAATATGCTTGCATCTCAAGTGAATACTTGGCTCGTGAGGCGTTGTCGGCTTATCAGGTTGGTAGAGGATTCTTTTACGAGAACGTCATTCTCCACAAAACGTTCACCATTTCCAAACCTAATGATGGTGTCATAAACGAGCACATTAATCTGCCGAGGAGGTCAATGACAGGGATATTGTGTCTGTTCACAGAGAGCTACACAGGAGGAGCAAGGGATTCCGAAAAGTTTGTCAATCCAAGTATCACATCGATCAACATTAATGTGGATGGCATGCCAAACCGTCTCTACTCCAAGGGGATGACACCGCCGGACCTCTGGGAGTCGGTAAAGAAACGTTTCGGTAGAGAGGGTGTTAAGCAAAAGGATTTTTACGCTAATAACAAGTTTGCTCTGTGGGTCGACTTGAGGGCACATCCAGATAACAGCATTCACGGAGGAGGTCTGGTCTTGAACAACACGCGGGACGGAGTAAAACTAGAAATGAAACGAAAAGTTGGAGGAACGGGAAACATCACCTGCTACATGTTTGTAGTAGCCGACGCGTTGATGGAGGTTATGAACTCGAATTTGAGAGCAATCATGTATTAAAAAGGACTTGTGTGATAATACAAAAAGAATGGAAGAATTACGGGAAAAAGTTCCTTTTCATTGTATTATCACAGGACCTACTAATTGTGGGAAGACAAAGTACCTCACGGAACAGCTCCGAGGGCCGTTCCGGCATGTGTTTGAATACATTGTGTTGATTTGTCCGACTTATGCGAAAAACAAGTCCTATCGTAGATTTGCTCACGGAGATAAACGTTTCTTGGTATTATCGCCGGATGCTAGTAACACCGATGAGATTAACGAGTTACTAACAGATTGTGCGGTGCTATTTTCTGGTACAAATACGTTACTCGTTTTGGATGACTGTGCTGTATCGAAAGATCTAAAGCAACGCTCGAACAAGTTTATCAATCTAGCGTTCTCAGGGAGACACGAAGGATTATCAGTGTGGGTATTGACGCAACAATTAACATCCATAGCAAAGCCCTTCCGTGATAACGTCGCCTGTGTGGTCACATTCCATAATCCATCTCAAATTGGCACCAAAACACTGTTTGAAGATTATGGAGGTGATTTAGACGTCGAGACTCGTAAAAAGTTCGTAGAACTGCTGAAAACTGAAAAGTATTCCAGACTCTGTTTCTGTCTACGGCATCCATTCCAACGTTATTTGGAGATTCCTGCCACGCGGTGAGCTCTAGGGCCAGCCCCTCGAAGTGGTTTAAAAACATCTTGGTCTACTTACAAAATAAGATGGCAAGCGTCGAGGATTACATGGAAGAGAAACCCGAGTCTGAGGGAGCCCGAGGGGCTAGCTCGAAGGGCGAGCCTCCCGAAGATGATGTTGAAGTCAAACGAGAATCGCTGGCTATTCTCGCATCTCTTGGGACTACGAAGGAATTTCTTGGTGTCGGTATGAGTCTTGGTGATATCAAGAAGCTCTCGGCGAAAGACGTCGAGAAATACTTTGTTCGCTACCAGACTGTCTTAGGCAAGCAAGTTACTGATGGATTAGTAGAATCAGCACTTCAAGTGGTGTCTCAAGTCATTTCCTACGTGGTTCCTGTAGATGACACCGAAGCGCTTAGCAAAGACTTACAGAACGACGAGTTGGTTAAACGCGAATTGTCAAACTTTGCAGGTCTCTTGGTATTGAAGGGAGGAAGGATGGTAGCACTTGCTAGTGCCCTCTTTCGGGTCGCTAAGCATGTTAAACTAACACCTTCACAGGAGACTTCCAACAAACTTCAAGAAGTTCCAAGCACAACTGAGCAAGCTCTTGAGCACAACTGAGCAAGCTCTTGAGCACAACTGAGCAAACTCTTAAGCACAACTGAGCAAACTCTTGAGCACAACTGAGCAGACTCTTGAGCAAACTACTAAGACGTCATTTAAAGATTATGTTTCTTATTGTAAATCGAAATAAGAAATGTCTGACGAAAATCAAGAGGTTGAACAGATTACTAGGAACCCACAACCGACAAAAAGCAAGGAGAAAGATCCTAAAAAAGTCGCTGCTGGTAAGAAACTCGCCGAATATAATAGGAGGGCTAAAGAAGCACTTGCTAGGGAGATGAAACGTGACGCGGAGGCGAGTTCAGAAGACGCTACACAGGCGGAGACACCCCACCAAGAGGGGGCTCGAGGGGATAGCCTCTCGGACGCTTGGATCCCAGAGCTATCGTTTACAACTGTACTGGCTCTAGTCGGAATAGGGCTCACCGCATTGGATATGTATATGCGTTTTTACAAAAAGACGCCCAAGATCAACGCCAACGAGACTGTAACTTTCGAGAGGCCTGCCGCCCGAGGGGCTAGCCTCCCGAACGCGACGCCAAAAATAGGAATGTTGTGATTTAAAGATTATCTGAATCTGTAATAAATAAAATCATGTCAACTGAAAACAAACTTGTGAAAACGATCACCGACTCAGCAGTCATCATCGGATTAGCCGCCGGTATGGGTTATGTTGCTAAAAAGGCTATGAAAGAGTCATTCATCAGCGACCCTTCGTCAAGTGTTACAAACTACGCTAAATGGGTTGCTGTCCTGTCCGGTAGTATGTATCTGAAAGATTATCTGGAAACACAAAAGATTTTACCAAAACCGCTGTAGGCGACTTAAAGATCTTATAGATTGATTAATAAATGGCGAGTATAGCATTTATGATTGGTGGAGCTATTCTTAATGCGACGGCATTCGTTGGAGGGAGTTACCTAGCGAGATACTTATCTTCTGACGCTACTCATGTTGATAAAGAAAAAATAAGACACGATAAAGCGCTTGAAAAGTATCAACAAGCAATGGGTGATTGGCAGAAAAAACGACAGGAATATCAGGATTGGTTGGAGGAAGAATATAATAATAAACTTCGTGCAGACCAGAATGATAAGGAGACCGATCAGGCTTTCAAACTATACGCTCAAACACATCCAGATTTTGATTTGAAAGAGCCTGAGCTCTCAGATTACTACAGACCAAGTAGCAACCAAAAGATGGGAGAGATGGCGTACGTTGGAGGTGGAATGTTAGCCCTTGGCTATGTAGCGAGTAGGTGGATATGAGCCGGCACGACTTAAAGATTTCTTATTTTCAAACAAAATAAGAAATGGATATAGATTTTGATCCCACAACAGAAGAAGGTAGAGAAGATTTGAATACTACTGTAGACGAAGATTATGACTCTCTTATTCCAAACGATGGTGAGGGAAGAGAATCATGGAATGAAAGGATTTCAAACAGATTTGGTAGAGGTGCAAGCTATGTGATTAGGAGGTTGACCGACTTATGGAAAACACGAAACCCCGGGAGGGATGTCCCCGAGTACATGGAGTTACAGAATATGGGAGGTTCTCCTTCAACGGACACACTTAGGGTAAACCTTTTGTTATCGAAATATCCAGATCTTGATGAAAATTTAGTTCAGATTTCAACGGATGAAAGAGGAAAACAATTCATTTCCTTCTATTCTGCGAGAAAAGGTGGTTGGACTAGACCAGAAAGGTTGTATAATGAAGATAGAACGGTGCGGAAGAGTGTTGACGACAAAATCAGATCCGAAAAGTACAAGCAAATTCAGATTCAACTCGATGAACTAGACGCTACAGGTAATACACTCAGAGAAGAAGAAGAGAGAAACACCGAGCAAATGAGAAAAAATAATGAGGAACGAAGTGAAACAACTAACCAAGAAAGACTAAGAGCTATAGATCGTAAAAATGAAGAGCTCAGCGAAAGAAATTCTGTCATAGATGAGACTTTGGAAGAGAATCAATTGGAGAGAGAAAATCTTGAAGAGAGAATGTCGTTGAAAGATCGTGTCAAAGCGATTTTTAAGAAATACGGATTTACAGTCGCTGCTGTTCTAACTGCCACTGGTGTTACAGTTGGTGTTATTGTAAGCAATCTGAAAGCTGGGCTGACTAGTGTTGCAAAAGATGTTGGAAATGGTCTGAAAACAATAGGCAAAAAATTAGGAGAAATACTCCCAGGAATGGTTGGTGCGATAGCTAGTTTCATATTTAGAACGGCAGGTGAAGTCGTCGGCTTTTTAGCTAAAAACGCATGGCTTCTCATCGTCGCTGTCGTCCTGTATTTCGTAGAACGGTTTAAAAGGAGACGGAAATCATAACAAATGGTATTACTCTACATTGAAGGAAAAGTTGCTGACTTTACTGTCTATTTAGAACAACCTATTGAAAAGCCGCGGTTTATCGCGCTGCGAGGATGTGCGTTCCACAATCGTTGTAACAGTCTCTCAAGCGAGGGAACGGTCTCCGACGGTGAGAACATTATCCTTAGGATCCCCGCGGGGCAGTATACGATCGAGACGCTAAAACGTCAAATAGATGGGGGTATGCGTCTTGGTGAAAAGTCAGTCTCTATTAGAGACTCGTCACTCGAAGTTCATCGGAACGTCGTGTTGAATGAGCCGCTCGCCTGCCTGTTAGGACTCAAGACCAGGGAGCTGGAAGCAAACACTCGCCACGAGATAAAGATGATAGGTCACGAGGCTATTTTTATCCACTGCGATCTTGTGAACGCGTCTGACTCCCTCCAACAAGGGGCGCCCTCACAAATCCTAACATCTATAGAGCTCGATGAAGGAAAGATATACCTTAATCCACACGATCCGATACAGGTCAGTACCACATCAGTCGGTTACGTGAGTAGTCTCCGTCTTAGTATAAAGGGCGGTGACGGAAACACAATAGAGCGCGGTCTCTACCCGATACGTCTAATTTTAGAAATCACTTAAAGAATAAATTCTCCCCATAATAAAGCTATGGAAGAGTACAACTCAATCTACCCGAACGTACCCCGAGGGGTCAGCCCCTCGGGTGATAACTTCAGACTCCAAAAGACCCACGATGTTTTGGGAAGTTTGGAGCAAGAAGTTAAACATTACGAGAACGTGAGGAAAAAGTATAAACGAGGGCAGAGCGTGTTTTCAAAGTTAAGTGTGGTCTTAGGACTCTTATCCGTCATTCTTGGGTCTAGTGGTTTGGGGACTTCTCTGTCGGGTTTTGGTATCGTCGTCGGAGTTCCGTTGGGTGCTTTGGCCGGTGTTTTCGGTCTCACCTCTGTAGGCTGTGCGGCGGTTTCTAAACGGCTGTCGCAAAAAGTCTCCAAGCACGACCAAACAGCGGCGATGGCAAAGGCAAAAGTAAATAGCATACGCGACCTGGTCTCTAAAGCTTTAAAAGACAACAAAATATCAGACGAAGAGTTCTCTTTAATCTTGAACGAGGTGGACAAGTTTGAGGCTCTAAAGCTCCAGATCCGTCAAAAGTCGGTAAGAGAGGACGAAAAAAACGTAAACATTACCAAGCTGAGGGAAACAGTAAGAGAAGAGATTTTGAAAGACCTGGCGAGTCGGCCCGCTCGGTGAAATTTCTGTACGAGAGAACCCCCGTCGGATGGATCTATGAATTGAGATGCGTAAAGGGCTGATTTAAAAACATCTTATATGTCATATAAGATGAAGTTTACAGAATTTGTGAAAAGGTACCCTTACTATTCACGCTTTAGGTTCTCTGCCGACGAGCATGGCGATGTGCAATTCGTTTTCAATGGGGACGAATACGATCCATTCGACAAGAATGGGAATCTAGTCAAAACGTTATATCACTTCCCTGGTAATAGCTGGAAACCCGAGAATATCCAGGATTTTCTAGTCGCCGACGACACACAAGCATACAAGGAAACGATTCAGCAACTGTTTGGGTTCCCAAAACAATACAGACTAGACGCGCGTGCAGAGTACAAGATATTGCCGTGGGACGAAAACCCTACGAGAAATAATTACGTCTCTTTCGATGTTTTTATAACACCAAAGGTGAAGACACACTTTGTTTTTAGGGACATATTCACCGACAGCTTGCTAGTATTCAGAACAGCAAAGGAGGCTAGTAGGTGGCTCGACGCCCCGAACCTCAGTTATTGGAGTCAAGCCTTAAATTTTGCTATGTTTTGCGCGACTGCTGGATGTGGTGTGACGCGTGACATGATTGACGACTCTCAAGTGGGGTCATTCTACAGATTTCACATCATTTTCACTATCAGACGAATATTAAACGAGCTACAATGTCCTCTTCCGAAAGATAAGCTTTTTAGTTGGAATAAAAACTTCTACAGCGAAGCAGCTTACCAAAAATTAAGGACAGAATTCCGAACTGGTGACGATTTCCGGTTCCTCGGACCGATAAATCATGGGTTAGGGAACGTTTATAATTATGATTATCACGGCTTGTCATCTTCTAACGACAAGTATAAGCCTTATGGCACCATTGATCAATTACACGACGAATGGGACGCTGCCAAAAGCGACCACGAACACATGAATCACTTTGAGATTGAGTACCTGAAAGACCTTAGAACTGGGTTTCAGTATGAGTGGTTCTTTCCGGAAAAATCAATGGGGTTAACCAAAGCTGGGTTGTCTAGGATAAACCAGAGCATCGAAGCCTTTGTTTACTGTATTCTAGGCGCGCAAGTTCAGACCCGGTCGTCAATCGTCGGTGATAGCGGTTCAGCTCAGGAAACGAAACAGGTCTTCACGAAACTCTTTGAAAGCGCGGTGGTGGAAAACAGTATATCGAAAAGTATACAACGGTATCAGTTTGCTTTACAACAGGCGAGACAAAAACTAGACCTGGCTTTCGCCCTCGGCTGTTGGTTAAGTCCATCGTATCTTGTGATAAATAACAACACTTCGATCGCTGGCTATAATAACAAGTTACAAAAAGCCACCACTGATATGAAACTGGGGCTGAATCCGATAAATAACGAGATAAAAACGATCCCAAAACATAATATGGGTCATTCAAAGATTGTGCTACCTCATACCGAGTCAGTCACGGCTCACAAACCGGAACCGGAGGCGAAAACTAACCCAAAGCCGGACGTGATTAAACCCACGAACACACAGCACGAAACTAACCTTGCCACGATCACAGCCTTTACGGCTGGTTTAGCTTGGTATCTATTCCGGTAACATGCGGGGTGCATGTGGACGGATGTGACGTACCGCAAGAAGACAATACCTGTTCACGTGCCAAACAATAGACTGCATACCAGACCACCCTGGCGACCGCGAACTCCCAATGTAAATACAAAACCTATTTTCAGAATCGCTAGTTGTTAGGGCGATTAGGAATGTATGTGTTTTGTAACGTGAGACGCGTTACAAAACTGAGTGGGTCAATGCTAATTTCCGTTACACGTTCTGCAATGGTGCTTTTGTCTATCGTGTTCGCATATTTGAGACCCTCCGCATAACTTACAAAAGGGTCTCTGTTTGCCGTGTCCACACATCCCTTTCCCCTTGCAGTCTTTACAGACATATCTTGCTCGTCTGTGCTCACAAATGCTACCGCCGTTACATTCTCTGCACCGCGTTTTTCTCCGGTTGTGAGGACAGATTTGCGATCCGTGACAATCTTTGCAATAATATTTCACTCTGCCATGAAGACACTTATAATCCGTTGTTCGCTTTACGGGGGATACTTTCGAGTCTTTCACCGTTTGGTTCTCCATTTCTATCAAACCGGTCATGTCCTTAAATCACTTTTCAATCCAACACGCGATACCCGCCTTCTAGCCGGCCGACGTCTACCTGGCGAAGCATTCTCCCAACATTTCCTTCTCTTGCTCATCCATGCACCAATCCCAAAACCTGTCAGGATGCCAAGCTACTGGCATTAGTTCGTCCTCCAGCTTTCTACGGAATCTCACCTTGTGTAGCTTCTCCGGGAGCTCCTCATGCACGAGACCCCACCTCCACGCCGCACGTAGCACCGCGACAATTTCGTGTAGACCCAAAAACCGCGCGTAGTTCATATGTACAATGAGATCGGTCGCGCCCCACTCCAAGCACAACCTCACAATCTCGAGGTTGCCAGATTCGGTGGCCGGTGTTATAGCATAGTCCGGGTCAAACTCGCTGAAGTTTTCTCTCAGCAGCTTTAGAACCTCAACGTGCCCATTGTACGCCGCCTCGGCGGTGGCCCAACCGACATCGACATCGGCACCTAGATCTATCAACAACTCAACAACCCCCACCTGACCTTCCGCCGCCGCAGCACCCATGGCCTCGGTCATGGCCTCTCCTCCGTCGGCACAATACTCGCCCATCACCTTCAAAACCTCTACGTGCCCGCCTTTCGCGGCCATGGACGCTGGATACACGAAGTCACAGGCGCCCGACTCACAACACATCTTAACGATCTCGGTGTGGCCGTTCATTGCGGCCCTGACCATCGGCTTTTCGAAATCCGTCGCACCCCAACTCTTACACAACCTCACGGTCTCGACGCACCCCTCCCACGCCGCGCGCTCCATAACGGCGTCAAAGTCTGCGGCTCCCCACCTTGCTAAGGTGGCGGCTTGATCCTCCACGGTGAGATTTGTAAGACTTCCAGCACTTTGCATATCCATTTTGTTATTACATCCACGTCTTTAAACCACTTTTTTCGAATTTTTTTAGACGTGTTAATTCACATCTACTCCGAACTGACAGTTTTCTGGAAATCCTGATTTCTCTGGAAATCAGGAAACATCATACCACACCAGGCGTACCCAGGACTGTGGCCACTTCTCTCGCTTTCCTACTGATGGTCAACTCGGAGACGCCCGTTCTTTCGGAGAATTTTTTAAGCGTAATATCGATCTTCTTTTGCCGTATCCAGTAATAGGTTAAAGCGACCGCAAAGGATTGTGGGCGAGCGCGATTCAACTCAGACGAGCGGTTCTTAGATCTGTAGTAGAGCTGGACCACCTCTCCCTTCTGTGCGGGGGACGCCGAGAATCTATCCATCACATCGCGAATGTGGTCCACGACGGTGGGAGACGTTCCGTGTAGTAAGTAATCTTTAGGCATGTTAATACTGAAGATTTTCAGACCCTTAAGGCAACTCTTCTTGCTCAATCCAAAAGTTTCCATCAAGGTTTTCGGTGTCTGACACTTACCAGACATCTTGTAGGCGTAGTAAATACACGCAAAGACGATCGCCTTCCGTGGGTCGCCGCGAAAAATCTGGCCTTTCGTCACCTGAGTGTATATCTCGTTAGCTTTGGCTACAATTACCCCGCTAAAACCCATGTTTTCCACATCCTTGTCAATATTTCTGTCCTCAGACCTACGTACCTGGACCCGACTTGGGTTCGAAGACCGTTTGCCGTCGGAATGTCCGTAAAAACCCCATTCCCTTTCGTGCGCGATCGCGCGCTGCATCTGTTCCCCGCACTCTAAGCAACTAGTGACCCCGTCTTCTGTGACTAGGTCGTCATGATTGCAAAGGGTGTTACTACTATCCTCGTCTCCCAAGGAGGCTCTACTAGTCTCGTATTCGGTGAGGGCCCGGTCAAACAGTGCAAACTCCGGCATGAGGGTGGGGACGTTAATCTCAGGCACCGGTCCGCCGGGGATATTATATGGTGGTGGTGACCGATCTTCAGCCGTACGTTCAACTGTTCGTTCCTCCATTTTATTAAACTGTTCATGTCTTTAAACCACTTTTCAAAGGCCTTCTAGATGTGAAGCTGAGAGGCTAGCCCCTCGAGCTCCCCCTTGGTGTGATGTGTGTGGTTGCTAAGACCTCCGAAGGGGTCCGCGTGGGGGCGGTGCGGTCTAAAGTCTCCACACCACACTCGTGGACTAGTATCTCACCCATCTTTTTTCGCCATACCGTGGCATGGAGACTAACATTGCTAGAACACCAAGGACAATTGTCGCCGCTCCGGCCACAAACCCAACGGGGTCGAAGCTTCCGTATTCTGAGTCTTCATAGTAATCAGCGTCACAACAGCAGTGTTCAGGCCCCACATCCGCAGTGTTACTCACATTCACCTCCAGCACCGAGCAACCGCCGGCTGTAGCCGCATCGTTTTTAATCTTCACCTCCGTCTTTAATGTCATTTTATCTAGGACCCCACACGTCTTTAGACCAGAATAGCCTCCCGAGCTCCCCCTAGGTGCGACACGTGACAAAGTGATTGACAGGTGGGCGTGGCTATCACGTGACAAAGTGATCGACAGGTTTTTGACAAAATGATTGACAGGTGGGCGTGGCTATCACGCGACAAAGTGATTGACAGGTTTTTTACAAAGTGATTGACAGGTGGGCGTGGCTATCACGTGACAAAGTGATTGACAGGTGGGCGTGGCTATCACGTGACAAAGTGATTGACAGGTGGGCTTGGTCGTGCAAGAGATCTCTGGCAAACTCGCGCATGCGCAGGTCGCGAGGCTTGGCGGAGGTGCGCGGAGACTTTCGCGCCATTTTGGAATGAAATTTGGGGAGATCAAAAAGTTGCGCCAGCTGCGCCAAAACCCTACTACTGAACCTTTCACAAGATCATTTTGGTCGATAGCTTTTGATCTGAACACTGTACCACTATGCCTCCCAGACACAGAATTCCATTCAAACATAGAGAAAAGCTGGTAAGAGTGTTTGAAGATGACGCAGAAGATTATCTTCAAGTGGCTGACAGTGTTAACCGCTGTACAGCTAGAAGCATTGTGGTGCGGTACATCCAGCATGGGCGCATAAGGGAGCTGCCAAGAGGCGGACCGAATAACGTGCGCGTAGACGACGAGATGCGTGACTGTGTTAGAGAAATCATCAAGGAGAACTGCCTTCTCACCCTACAGCAAATCAACCGACAGCTCAGGGCACGTCCCCTTGCTAAACCTGAGGTCCATGACCGGACAGTGGCGAGGATGCTGAACGGGATGCTTTATCGGGGTGGAGTACGCCAACTGGTTCATGGCCATTGGCGTTGTAAGACATTGTATCTTTTATAGACGAATGTGGGTACAATATTTGGACTGCCAGAAACCACGGAATGGCAAGGCTAGGAGAAAGAGCATGCCGACAGGTGTGTAGGCGTGGCCAAAATCTAACTGTCACGATGGCAATATCCCCGATTAATGGGCTGATATTCCATTCAGCATTCATTGGTGGTATGAATGCTGGAGAATTTGGCGATTTTTTTATGCAAGTATGGCTAAATCTTGATCCTGATGAGAACTTCGTGTAAATTTGTGATAGGGCACCAGCCCAGCGCAACACTGTTAACCCGGGCCCAAATACAGAAATAAATATGTTGCTGCTGAAGGAAGGAACAGAGGAGTACCATTGGGTATTTATCACACAAATTTGTTGATGGAAGCTCTTCAGCGAAACATCAATACCATCACACAGCAAAAATGTGCCGAATGGTATTGGTTCATGTAAATCTACCACGCTGCCTTAACGGCAAAATGATCAAGGGTTAATTTGAGTGCTAGCATCAATTATTTTGCATGTCTGTGCATTATTAGGGCACAAATAAACGATAAGTAGTTGAATTTTAATTTTAGGATATTGTTTGTCATAAAGGGCTTATTGTTTGTAAAAAGCACACAAAAAATACTTTTGTTTGCACTTGCTGTAATAAAAATGTTCATGAATATTTCGTTCACTGTATTGATGGCGAGTTCTCGTATTATTGTTATTTTGTTTGTGCTATTATGCATCAAGAACACACAAATGAAAATAGTTTTTTCATTCCTGATTGTCCAGTAGTGTTAATGAATGTTTAGAAAATGCAATTGTGTGCACTTAATTATGTAAGTTCGTTAATGTATTTTCTTTTAGATCCAATGATTACTTTCACATAAATGACAGTACGTCGTCGTTAATGTTTGTAAGTTCGGCTAAAATGACTGCGTATTTCTCGGTAATCAAAAGCAAAAGGTGTACTTTAAGATGTTTAGTTAAAAGCAGGTATACCGGCACCTGGGGAGAAGGAGGACATAAAAGGGTGATAGTGGTTGTGATACGGGTAGAGGTTGGTGACAGAGGTGAGGGCGGGAGGGTAATTGTGGGGATGCTAAAGATTGTTGAGTTGGACTATCAGGAGTGTTTGGGATAGTGATGCAGGTGGTCAAGTTTTACTTTTAGATGGTTGTTTTGTTGCAGGAGACGGTGAATAGATTACTGCAACTTCATTTCCAAGACAAACAGAAAACTAAAGGTGAAGATTTGATTGTTTTTTATTGTTAAAGTTTTGTTTACAACATGGATGACTCTACATATATTGGTGGTAGATGGTTCATCAAGTTACAAATTGACAAGAATGTCTAGGGGGGTGACTCCGATAAAAACAGACGGGAGTGATCATCGGCAAAATCGAAGGGATTGCACTTTGGGTGTGGTCAGCAGAAAGTCTTACCCATAAGAGAAAGCAATTCAGGTGTCGTGGAAGGAATTTAAAACCCTAAGAGATTGCAGAATCGGAAAAAAACGTTAAACACCCTCTTGGGAATAGCAGTGGTTGAATTTTATGCCCTTAGAGATAACGAAATCCAAAAAATCCTTCAACACCGCCTAAGGGATGGCAGTTAAAAGATGTGACGATCAAATCTGTCTACATTCTGGAGAGTCCCCCCAGAGAAAAATCTCCTCCTGCACAGCCATTGTAGTGTCAGTCTGAAATCACAGTTGAACCAGATAAAAATTATAAATGATAATGTCATTGATATTTTTTAGGATAATGGCAACGTTCCGTAAAACTGTTCATGGCGATGCCTACCATAAAGTTTTCAAGCTTATGAAAAATAGAATGTACCATAGCATAGCCGTAGCAGACCTCGAATTATTGGGGGGGGCACGACACAGAAACATTATGAAAACAACAACATTAAGAAAACAGAAATTGAACAAAATACCATGTTAAAATAAGGCCCTACCTAAAACCTGTATTAAAATTAAAGACCCTCTCCAAAATCAGAGCTAAAAAATTTGCACCCCCCTCCAGGAATGCCAATCCCAAAGTACATGCAGGAGATTTTTTGGAGAGTAAAGTTTTAAAAAGAATCTGCAGAATAGGCCTAGTTTTTACAGAAATGCAACAACCAGTTAACCTATCAAAGTGTATCTTTTAATTTATCTGAAAATGCATCAATAACAGCGCATTGTAGAACAACACTAACATGGAGAGGTATTCTGCAATCTAGCCATTCTTGTTTGGGAAAACAAGGGAATAATATTTAAAAACCTCAAAAACGTGAAAATGCCTTTTTTTCCACCAAATAGGGGAGAGCGGGAGATCAGGCAAAATTACATAATGCCCTCCCAAACATAGCAACCCTCCCCCTGATAAGTGCAGTGTAATGACTGCGTCCTAAAATCCCTTTATCTCTGCTTTCAGAAAATAAATCTATATGGTACAGTATAATTTATTTAATATTTTTTGCTCTAGTGAATGGCCCTGGCTTGAAATTGTTGGCTGAAATGATGCGTGTATTTGTAGCTGGTAAGAGAATAATCTACCCACTCATCTGTCCATCCATCTCTTTGTCTATCCAACCCCACCTTAGGGGTTAAATTTCTGGTTGGGGGTGGAAGGGCCTTTTTATTATAGTAAATATTTTGGGGAGAAGAGTGGAAGAAAATTAAGACATTTGCACAAATCATGAGAGTTGCAGTAAATTTTTTTTTTTTTTTTGCCCTGCCAGAAATTTAGTCCCTGAGGTGGGGTTGCATATACCATAGAGAGACCATACCTGGTCAGCCTAAAACTAAGGTGTTTGCCTGCAGATTCAAGTACAGCTTATTAAGGGTTTTCTTTAAAAACAGATATAGTAGAAGAAGATCAAATATTTTACCTGCAGATTGTTTCATAGGGGTAAAGTGATTAAGTAGGAGTCGTGAAAAAGAGAAGTTCTGAAATGCTATAGGAATCAGATTTAGATTGTTCACAGCATTTCTAGTACGTCCGATATTAAAAGTTCCAAAGTTGTTAAGTCCATTTAAAGCCTTAAAGAGAAAAACAGATGCCCTTGCTGGCTTCTAGCCAGTAAGAGATAGGCAACAAGCGACTTTCAAGTGGGAAAGCTGAATTGTGTAATTCAGGTCTAAATCAACTGTCACATATAACGTCAAGAGATTTAATAATTGTATTAGCAACCCATCAGATAACAGATGGTCAGTCTCCTATCTGGTATAGAAATAACTTATACATTATCTTTGGCCACCTAGAGGCTGCTGGGAGAGCCGCACAGCAAGCAACAGTGAGTAATCACATACTGTAGTAACAGTGAGTAATCACATACTGTAGTAACAGTGAGTAATCACATGCTGTAGTAACAGTGAGTAATCACATGCTGTAGTAACAGTGAGTAACCACATACTGTAGTAACAGTGAGTAATCACATGCTGTAGTAACAGTGAGTAATCACATACTGTAGTAACAGTGAGTAATCACATACTGTAGTAACAGTGAGTAATCACATGCTGTAGTAACAGTGAGTAATCACATACTGTAGTAACAGTGAGTAATCACATACTGTAGTAACAGTGAGTAATCACATACTGTAGTAACAGTGAGTAATCACATACTGTAGTAACAGTGAGTAATCACATGCTGTAGTAACAGTGAGTAATCACATACTGTAGTAACAATGAGTAATCACATACTGTAGTAACAGTGAGTAATCACATACTGTAGTAACAGTGAGTAATCACATACTGTAGTAACAGTGAGTAATCACATGCTGTAGTAACAGTGAGTAATCACATACTGTAGTAACAGTGAGTAATCACATACTGTAGTAACAGTGAGTAACCACATACTGTAGTAACAGTGAGTAATCACATACTGTAGTAACAGTGAGTAACCACATACTGTAGTAACAGTGAGTAATCACATACTGTAGTAACAGTGAGTAATCACATACTGTAGTAACAGTGACAATCACATGCTGTAGTAACAGTGAGTAATCACCTGTAGTAACAGTGAGTAATCACATACTGTAGTAACAGTGAGTAACCACATACTGTAGTAACAGTGAGTAATCACACACTGTAGTAACAGTGAGTAATCACATACTGTAGTAACAGTGAGTAATCACATGCTGTAGTAACAGTGAGTAACCACATGCTGTAGTAACAGTGAGTAATCACACACTGTAGTAACAGTGAGTAACCACATGCTGTAGTAACAGTGAGTAACCACATGCTGTAGTAACAGTGAGTAATCACACACTGTAGTAACAGTGAGTAACCACATGCTGTAGTAACAGTGAGTAACCACATACTGTAGTAACAGTGAGTAATCACATCACATGCTGTAGTAACAGTGAGTAATCACATGCTGTAGTAACAGTGAGTAATCACATACTGTAGTAACAGTGAGTAATCACATACTGTAGTAACAGTGAGTAATCACATACTGTAGTAACAGTGAGTAATCACATACTGTAGTAACAGTGAGTAATCACATGCTGTAGTAACAGTGAGTAACCACATGCTGTAGTAACAGTGAGTAATCACATACTGTAGTAACAGTGAGTAATCACATGCTGTAGTAACAGTGAGTAATCACATACTGTAGTAACAGTGAGTAATCACATCACATGCTGTAGTAACAGTGAGTAATCACATGCTGTAGTAACAGTGAGTAATCACATACTGTAGTAACAGTGAGTAACCACATGCTGTAGTAACAGTGAGTAATCACATACTGTAGTAACAGTGAGTAATCACATGCTGTAGTAACAGTGAGTAATCACATGCTGTAGTAACAGTGAGTAACCACATGCTGTAGTAACAGTGAGTAACCACATGCTGTAGTAACAGTGAGTAATCACATACTGTAGTAACAGTGAGTAATCACATACTGTAGTAACAGTGAGTAACCACATACTGTAGTAACAGTGAGTAATCACATGCTGTAGTAACAGTGAGTGATCACATGCTGTAGTAACAGTGAGTAATCACATACTGTAGTAACAGTGAGTAATCACATACTGTAGTAACAGTGAGTAATCACCTAGTAACAGTGAGTAATCACATACTGTAGTAACAGTGAGTAATCACATGCTGTAGTAACAGTGAGTAATCACATACTGTAGTAACAGTGAGTAATCACATACTGTAGTAACAGTGAGTAATCACATACTGTAGTAACAGTGAGTAATCACCTAGTAACAGTGAGTAATCACATACTGTAGTAACAGTGAGTAATCACATGCTGTAGTAACAGTGAGTAATCACATACTGTAGTAACAGTGAGTAATCACATGCTGTAGTAACAGTGAGTAATCACATACTGTAGTAACAGTGAGTAATCACATACTGTAGTAACAGTGAGTAATCACATACTGTAGTAACAGTGAGTAATCACATACTGTAGTAACAGTGAGTAATCACATACTGTAGTAACAGTGAGTAATCACATACTGTAGTAACAGTGAGTAATCACATGCTGTAGCAACAGTGAGTAATCACATGCTGTAGTAACAGTGAGTAATCACATACTGTAGTAACAGTGAGTAATCACATGCTGTAGTAACAGTGAGTAATCACATACTGTAGTAACAGTGAGTAACCACATACTGTAGTAACAGTGAGTAATCACATACTGTAGTAACAGTGAGTAATCACATACTGTAGTAACAGTGAGTAATCACATACTGTAGTAACAGTGAGTAATCACATGCTGTAGTAACAGTGAGTAACCACATACTGTAGTAACAGTGAGTAATCACATACTGTAGTAACAGTGAGTAATCACATGCTGTAGTAACAGTGAGTAATCACATACTGTAGTAACAGTGAGTTATCACATACTGTAGTAACAGTGACAATCACATACTGTAGTAACAGTGAGTAATCACATGCTGTAGTAACAGTGAGTAATCACATGCTGTAGTAACAGTGAGTAATCACATACTGTAGTAACAGTGAGTAATCACATACTGTAGTAACAGTGAGTAATCACATACTGTAGTAACAGTGAGTTATCACATACTGTAGTAACAGTGACAATCACATACTGTAGTAACAGTGAGTAATCACATGCTGTAGTAACAGTGAGTAATCACATGCTGTAGTAACAGTGAGTAATCACATACTGTAGTAACAGTGAGTAATCACATGCTGTAGTAACAGTGAGTAATCACATGCTGTAGTAACAGTGAGTAATCACATACTGTAGTAACAGTGAGTAACCACATGCTGTAGTAACAGTGAGTAATCACATACTGTAGTAACAGTGAGTAATCACATGCTGTAGTAACAGTGAGTAATCACATGCTGTAGTAACAGTGAGTAATCACATACTGTAGTAACAGTGAGTAATCACATACTGTAGTAACAGTGAGTAATCACATGCTGTAGTAACAGTGAGTAACCACATACTGTAGTAACAGTGAGTAATCACATACTGTAGTAACAGTGAGTAATCACATGCTGTAGTAACAGTGAGTAATCACATACTGTAGTAACAGTGAGTTATCACATACTGTAGTAACAGTGACAATCACATACTGTAGTAACAGTGAGTAATCACATACTGTAGTAACAGTGAGTAATCACATGCTGTAGTAACAGTGAGTAATCACATACTGTAGTAACAGTGAGTTATCACATACTGTAGTAACAGTGACAATCACATACTGTAGTAACAGTGAGTAATCACATGCTGTAGTAACAGTGAGTAATCACATGCTGTAGTAACAGTGAGTAATCACATGCTGTAGTAACAGTGAGTAATCACATGCTGTAGTAACAGTGAGTAATCACATACTGTAGTAACAGTGACAATCACATACTGTAGTAACAGTGAGTAATCACATGCTGTAGTAACAGTGAGTAATCACATGCTGTAGTAACAGTGAGTAATCACATGCTGTAGTAACAGTGAGTAATCACATGCTGTAGTAACAGTGAGTAATCACATACTGTAGTAACAGTGAGTAATCACATGCTGTAGTAACAGTGAGTAATCACATACTGTAGTAACAGTGAGTAATCACATACTGTAGTAACAGTGAGTAATCACATGCTGTAGTAACAGTGAGTAATCACATACTGTAGTAACAGTGAGTAATCACATGCTGTAGTAACAGTGAGTAATCACATGCTGTAGTAACAGTGAGTAATCACATGCTGTAGTAACAGTGAGTAATCACATACTGTAGTAACAGTGAGTTATCACATACTGTAGTAACAGTGAGTAATCACATACTGTAGTAACAGTGAGTAATCACATGCTGTAGTAACAGTGAGTAATCACATACTGTAGTAACAGTGAGTTATCACATACTGTAGTAACAGTGAGTAATCACATACTGTAGTAACAGTGAGTAACCACATGCTGTAGTAACAGTGAGTAATCACATACTGTAGTAACAGTGAGTAATCACATGCTGTAGTAACATGGAGTAATCACATACTGTAGTAACAGTGAGTAATCACATGCTGTAGTAACAGTGAGTAATCACATACTGTAGTAACAGTGAGTAATCACATGCTGTAGCAACAGTGAGTAATCACATGCTGTAGTAACAGTGAGTAATCACATACTGTAGTAACAGTGAGTAATCACATGCTGTAGTAACATGGAGTAATCACATACTGTAGTAACAGTGAGTAATCACATACTGTAGTAACAGTGAGTAATCACATGCTGTAGTAACAGTGAGTTATCACATACTGTAGTAACAGTGAGTAATCACATGCTGTAGTAACAGTGAGTAATCACATACTGTAGTAACAGTGAGTAATCACATACTGTAGTAACAGTGAGTAATCACATACTGTAGTAACAGTGAGTAATCACATACTGTAGTAACAGTGAGTAATCACATGCTGTAGTAACAGTGAGTAATCACATACTGTAGTAACAGTGAGTAATCACATACTGTAGTAACAGTGAGTAATCACATACTGTAGTAACAGTGAGTAATCACATGCTGTAGTAACAGTGAGTAATCACATGCTGTAGTAACAGTGAGTAACCACATGCTGTAGTAACAGTGAGTAATCACATACTGTAGTAACAGTGAGTAATCACATACTGTAGTAACAGTGAGTAATCACATGCTGTAGTAACAGTGAGTAACCACATACTGTAGTAACAGTGAGTAATCACATACTGTAGTAACAGTGAGTAATCACATGCTGTAGTAACAGTGAGTAATCACATACTGTAGTAACAGTGAGTTATCACATACTGTAGTAACAGTGACAATCACATACTGTAGTAACAGTGAGTAATCACATACTGTAGTAACAGTGAGTAATCACATGCTGTAGTAACAGTGAGTAATCACATACTGTAGTAACAGTGAGTAATCACATACTGTAGTAACAGTGAGTAATCACATGCTGTAGTAACAGTGAGTAATCACATGCTGTAGTAACAGTGAGTAATCACATACTGTAGTAACAGTGAGTAACCACATGCTGTAGTAACAGTGAGTAATCACATACTGTAGTAACAGTGAGTAATCACATGCTGTAGTAACAGTGAGTAATCACATACTGTAGTAACAGTGAGTAATCACATACTGTAGTAACAGTGAGTAACCACATACTGTAGTAACAGTGAGTAATCACATGCTGTAGTAACAGTGAGTAATCACATGCTGTAGTAACAGTGAGTAATCACATACTGTAGTAACAGTGAGTAATCACATCACATGCTGTAGTAACAGTGAGTAATCACATGCTGTAGTAACAGTGAGTAATCACATGCTGTAGTAACAGTGAGTAACCACATACTGTAGTAACAGTGAGTAATCACATACTGTAGTAACAGTGAGTAATCACACACTGTAGTAACAGTGAGTAATCACACACTGTAGTAACAGTGAGTAATCACACACTGTAGTAACAGTGAGTAATCACGTACTGTTACATTACATTTATGGGTGACGTGTTATTACATTTATGGTTGTTATAACATTTATGGGTGATGTGTTATTAGATTTATGGTTGTTATAACATGTATGGGTGTTACACCACATACCCACAAAAAATTAGAAAAAAAAAAACACTTTATGGTGGGGGAGCTCCTGGTGACAGCATTAAGATAATTAAAGATAAAATTGCTGTGTATTTGAGTATAGCCATGAAAAACTATGGAAATGTGTTAATTCAATGAAATCTATAGAGTAAGTTTTGTCTCCTACCTTTTAGGCAGAGTCATCTATGGTGGTACAACCCGAGCATTTAGAGAAGGTCCTTCCTCAGTTGGTAAGCTAGTATAGCAGAATTATTAATAAAAGCATTGATCATAGACACTATTAAGGGACCCTCAGAGAGGGAGGGGCTGGAAGTGCCATAGCTTTTTGGCTTGGGTTGATTTTTCTCAGGGCTCCAGATATATACTTGTTTGTCTTGGCCAAATTTTTAGCCCTGCTATTTTAAAAATGGTCTCAGTGGTCCCTGCTATAGCAGCTAAAATTGTAGTTTCATTCCCGCCCAGAATTCAAATATTGTCTCATTTCAGAGTACCTTCATAGTCAGTCACTCTTTTTTATGGGAGATATTGATTTGTAAGAATAACTCCCCAAAACTGTGCTATATTTGGCACAAGGCAAGGATTTTGGGTCAACAACAGCATCATCTATCCTAAGCTCTTTACAGCCTAATCTGTAGTTTCAGGACTGTGAAGAGTCACAAAATACTTTTCATCTTGGCATAGTGTGGACTCCAACCTACTTTTAAATAGTCCGCTCTATTGATGTTTAAAATAAAGTACTCGTTGATTTGGCTTTAGATTTTTGACCAGGCAATATTCCTGGGAGTTTGTTTTTCTTCTAATTCTTGGTTAGTGTAAAAATTTATATTTGGCAGTAAGGCCTAGTTTAAACGCCGTACTTTCCATGAGCCCTATTCGATGCAAATTAATGCAAATGAGCCAGAAATAATTTTTTTTGTCTTCGTTTGCATGCATTTGCATTGAATACGGCTCATGGAAAGTACGACATTTGTGCAGGGCCTAAGAGATGGCTTGTTTTTTGTGTGTGCAATGTAAGGACCATCACTTCACACATAAATGATTAGATTTTCTGGCCACTTAATAGAGATTATGTTAACAAAAAAATATGTATGTTGTTTCAAACTTGATGTCTTATTCTTTAAGGCTGTTTTAGACAGCGCAACTTAGTTGTATGCAACTTTCCTGTAACACCTCTACAACTTGAGTTGTAGAGTGTATGTAAATCAGCCTACAACTCTGCTACGACGTTCGGCTACGAAATTCAGGGCATGTCGTAGGCAGGTTGCATACAACTGAATCGTGCTGTCAAAATCAGCCTTAACAATGGTTTTATCATATCTATTTTTTCTACTTGTCAACAGCTCCTTGATTTTTAAAGACATGCGAACAGCCAGTGTAAATCAGTGGCAACTGGCAATGGATAAATGGCCCAATGAGAATCACTTGAACAAGGCACCTTAGATCTCAGGTTGCTGTATTTCGCCGAATTCTTTTTTTTTTTTTTAATCACTCTTTATTTCTCTTTTTAACATTCCATTAACAATTCACATTAAACATTACAACTTACAGTCTATTACATTACTCTACAGATACATTACACTTTCTTCTTCCCTTTCACAAGAGGCCAGTTTCTCCCATTTTTTCAAGTGGGTTATTACATTATTCTTCTGTTTTTTAATATGACTTTCAATTTTGTGCACTCTATAAACTAGTGATCTGAAAAATTGAACATTTGGAAGTATTTTCTTTTTTCTACAAAAGTATATGCATTGCTTTGCTATAAGTATTAGATGGTTAATGATCATGAAATCATTTATACCAGAATCCCAGAGACCAAAAAGAATATACTATATAACAAGAAATCATCAGAGCATAAATGACACTGTTCCATCCATTTTATGACTTCAAGCCAAAAAAGGCGCACATATTTACAGTGGCGAAAAAGATGTTCTAGAGTCTCGTCTTCAGCCTCGCTAAAAGAACAGACGGGCGAGTCCACAATACCGATCTTAAATAACTTCTTATTAGTGAAGAGAATACAATGTAAAATCTTGAACTGAAACGCATGTGAATATGTATCTATCGCAACACGGAAGGGCAGCATGTAAATATCTTCCCAGTCAAAATTCTCAGGATTGTAAAGATTATACCTTGTCTGTGCTGTGGGTGTTACCAGCATTTTAGAGATATAATGATTGTACACTAATTTGGCAGTAATATCTAATGCATTTATCCATTTACTGCTAAGATATAAGGTTGGGATTGGGGCCTCTTGAAAAACAAGTAGCTCTTTAAAGACCTGACCCTTTATCATACAAGTCCACTTTCCAATTTCGCCGAATTCTTGTAGATATTGCCATGAAACAACATACACATTATGTACTGTTACTTGGATAGATACGGCCTTGAAATGAGAATACAAAAATCTTTGTTATCCAGCTAGAACCGGAAGTAGCTAGAGAACCGGAAATACACTGATGAAATGTGATTTGTGATTGCGTGTTATCTAGTTTCATTTTGTGTGCAGTCATGCATATTCTGGGAGAAGGCGTCTAATGACATATTATTAACTGGTATGAGCTGGACAAAATAAAACATTTTTACAGAAGGGTAAGTTATTTTTATTGACAATTTTTTTTTAATGCGTAGCATTTGCTCTCGAAGCAATGAATCACGAATAGGGGGTCGTAATGTTGTATATTTTAGGATGGAGTAATCTGTCATTTTTAAAATAAAACATTATTTAATCATTTATATATAATATTTTTTATAGATAATATTTTTTGCGGGGGGGTGGGGGACGTAAAAGATATTTTGGACGCTCCGGTACTTGACCAACCCCATTGTTTACGCAATTTAATTTGTTTCATTTTCAATTCTTTCACCACGAGGAATTCTACTTATGATGCGAATTCGGCAACGTTTGGAATATCACTTGGTTCAGGGAATCCCCATTCCATTGTATTATTTATTCGTTATTTTATTTAACCTCTTCCGCCTGGAAGAGGGCGTTAGCTGCGGTAATCCACAAATTCGTTCCCCCGTATTTTTTATTCAGTTGTATTATACTATGTGTATGTGTAGGATCGCCTTTGAATATTTCACGCTAGTGATAACACTGAAATAGGAATTTAGCCTAAATCCGCTAAATAGCACAAAAAAAACGCTGTAAAAATATGTTTAACGTATCTCCAGCCGTACTCTCCAATTCTAAACAAAATAGGTAATTTCGAATTTTATTAGTAACTAATTAGTAACCAAGAAATATTTAGTAACCAGTATCACCGCGTTGACATAAAAGACCATCTTCTAAAATTTCTTCTTTGCATTTTTAAACAAAAGCTTAGAGTCTACTTAAGAACCTTGCTAGCCTAATATATAAAAACCTGTTTAGGCTAGCTTGAAATCATCCAGGTTCTTTCTTTTACGCGTTTTTTTTTTTTTTTTTTTTACTGTTTGGAATTCAACCTCTCGGACCCTGCACGGTGTGTTGCATGTCCGTCGTTGCGAAGCGTACTACACTAAATGACGTATGAGGGAGCCGCTCGGCGTCCTGTTTATTTGTTCAGTATAACTTCCGCCTACTAAATTTGGCACTTCATTATTCAACATGGACACTGAACGTATACCGCATTGATCGGCTCGGAATATTTACAATGTACACGGCTTTACCGGTCGTCTTGGATGGGAAAAGGGACGAATTTGTAGCTCTAGTACTGGAGAGTTCTACGGGAAAGGTAAAAGCTCGGCTGTGCTTTTATTTCGCACAATTACGTGTGATTATGAGGTTTCATCTAAAATTTTACTCACTTACATGTCTTTTGTATATTTACAGTGGAAGAAACGAAATATCTCCCTCCAAGTGGCCCAGGATGGTATGAGTTGTAAGTATTTTGCAATGGTATGATTTAACACGGTCGCAATTCCGATCTTCCAAGGTAAATGAGGTTTAAATTTTGAGTCTAGGTGGTATTTAATTGACGAGCCCACACTGTGTCATGTGTGTCACTAATTATTATTTTATTTTTGTAGGTTTATAAGAATTTCTATGATAATCAAATATAATGAATGTGATATAGTAATAACAGCTGAGCTCGCGGTTTCGATACCTAAGGAAATAACAATTTAGACGATATTTTGACATCCTGTATTACTTTTTTGCAAATCTAAATCTCCCTATTTTCATTGACACGTTTTTGAGTATTTCCAGGTTTATCCGCCTTCTCTCTCGGCTTATAATTATTATAATTCTCTGTTTTAGTTACGTTTGCTCTATATTTTCGTTTAAAGATCTTAATTTATTGGAATCATCAGATAACAAATCGTTCTCATATTGTAATTTGATGCATGGAAGAATCGCGCGCTTGCCTTCTCAAAATCAACAAGCTTTCACGCAATGAAAAAGCAGTCGGGGTCAAAAGAAGGTAGCGCAAAGCACTGATAATAAACTTCCAAAATAGGGGTCATTATTCGTGTTATATGTACGTACACAATTAACATGATTATGTGATTAATAGGGAGTAGTAGCTTCAGCGTAATCTAAAATCACTTTCGCTTCGCTCTGTGCAGGGTTGGATCCAGGGTAGTTTACGTGAGTTCCTGAACACACTCAAAGTTTTTCAGACCAAGTTATTTTGAACTTAAATGGCTTTTTTAAAAATACTCCGATATCCCTAGAAACTATTGGCTTGTCTGTGGAAATCATTCAATCTCCTGTATTTTTGGTTTTTAATTAAATTAAACACGTAAAAAGATGCCTTATCGTCTTTATTATTCTTATGCGACTTCACGGAGCGCCCTGGATCACGAGCTTTGGATTTGAGCTTCGATCACTTTTCGAGAACCTTCGGAAATCCGCCGGATAAGATCGGAAAATATTGTCACCAATTTGCAAGCAAGGGGGTGGGTGAGGTGTTATTATAGTTAGCACTGGAACACACTCAAAACCTCGCGCGATTGGCTGGAATTTTTTTCATTGTGTTGGAACTCACTCAAAACCATTTTTGATTGGCTAACTCACTTGGAAACCACCGCGGAAACTATCGACAAAAGTATAAAAGGGTCTGTACCTCCCCTAACGGTCTTCTTTCGTTTGCCTTCACTAGAGTCTCAGTACTCGCATCGGAGTTTACGAAGGAATTAGTTTACAAATTGCACTAGTTTTTACTCTTTATGGCTCGTGCTCCTGTCTGTCGGAAGGAGGATTGTTCTCCCTACAACATTGGCTTAGTCTTCGACAAGATCGCCAGCTATTCGCCTCAGGACAAGTTGAAATTCATCGAAAATGTATGGAAACCAGGTGAGCTTTTCGATTTCCCAGTGTCAATAGAGAATGGAAAATCTCGCAAGTTTGTTTTAAACTGGCTAAAGAAATTTCCATGGCTAGCCTACTCTTATTATTATTTTCTGTGGAAAAACAATATCCCACTCAGGGGCTTGAGGGATAGTGACCCCACTAATGCTGCCCTAGCTGGTAATTTCCAGGCACTGCTTGAATTCCGGGTAGATGGTGGTGACCAAATAGTGGAGCAGCACCTAGAAAATGCACCAAGAAATGCCACATACATTTCAAAGACCATCCAGAATCAAATGATATCAACTGTTGGTGCTCATATTTTAAATAATTTATCTCAAGAAATGATAGTATATATTTTTTTGTAATGGCAGATGAAGCGGCTGATATAGCAAACAAAGAAAATCTTTCTGTTGTGATTAGATTTCTCGACTCAACCAAAAACTTCAGAGAAGAATTTATTGGATTTTATATTTGTAAGGAGGGAACAACAGGAGAGCCCATCAAAGACCTTATAACTGCAGCTGTAGTAGACTAAGGATTGATGATGGAAGACTGTCGTGGCCAATGTTATGATGGTGCTGGCAATATGGCTGGACGACTTAATGGAGCCTCCTCGTTAATCAGAGCAGAACATGAGAAGGCAATTTTTGTCCATTGCATGAATCACCAGCTGAATTTGTGTATTGCCAATACCTGCCAAATACCAAATGTCAGAAACATGATGGATGTTGTGCGAAAGCTTTTTGAATTTTTTGACAGATCTTCCAAGCGACAAGAACATTTAGAATTCAAGATCATAGAACTTTTGCAAAAAAACAAAAACGAAAAAAAAACACACTGCTTTAATTAATGTATGCCGCACCCGATGGATTGAAAGGATAGATGCTATGGACCGAATAGTTGAGCTTCTCCATCCAGTCACAGCTACACTAGAAGATATCTCAATGAACAGACACAAGCATGAAAATATCAACTGGAATCCTACCAGCAGACAAGATGCCCAATCATTACTTAATGCTATCAACTTTTCCTTTATTGTTGCTATTGTTATTGTCAGACATATTTTGGCACTAACTAAGCCACTTACAGTGAAGCTGCAAAGTAAAGCTATGGATATCCTGAAAGCTAAAGAAGAACTTGCTCTTCTGATATCAGTTCTCACAGAAATGAGCAATGACATTGATGCCACACACCATGAACTGTACCAGGATGCAGTGACTATTGCAAGACAAGTAGATGTACAACCAGATATGCCAAGGGTAGCTCAGAGACAGACACATAGACCCAATGCTCCTGCTTCAAACCCTGAAGACTATTACAAGATAAATCTGACCAGAGTTTTCCTAGACCATGTACTCGAGCAGCTCGATTCTAGATTCAAGGATGATGTATTTATCTGCTACAAAGGTATTTCGATCATACCCTCTGTTTTGATTGCTACTGATGACTGGAAGCCTAATGTTTTAGAATTTTGTTACTATTACAGACAGGACATGCCAAATTATATAGGTTTACAGGCAGAGCTTTTATTATGGGAGAGATTATGGAAGGGGAGGGATAACAGAGGAGAAGTGATTCCAGACACTCTTAAGGCTACACTGGAGGATATTGACAAACATGCATATGTCAATATTTATTTCATGTTAAAGATCCTGATCACACTTCCAATTTCATCTGCTTCTTGTGAGAGATCCATTTCATCCCTTCGAAATCTTAAAACCTATTTGAGAAGCACAATGACTGAGGACAGATTGAATGGGCTGGCACTAATGTATACCCACAAAGACATGGATTTAGACCTGGACAGAATAATAGATTTATTTGCTCAATTGCACCCTAGGAGAATGAGAATGGCAAACATATTAACTTAAATTTTTGCACCATCTGTTTCTAGAGGGCTTGTGAGTTATGTTCCATCTGGGTCTTACCCTTAAACTGATGGATAACAGCTACAGAAACTCAAACTGGTGCCTGTATAACTTTCTTAAAAAGTCATTTTTAGATGTTTTTTTTTTATTTAGTGATTATTTCAATTTTTCTATTGACACTGGGATTTCATGTTAAGCTCAAATGGTTTACAAACATTTCCCTGGGCTCCAGAAGCTGCAGTTTCAAATGATAAAGAAGGGGAGTATTTTCCAAATTATATATATATTTTATAATCATTAAGTACTTCTCATTTTTATAACTTGATAACAATGTTGTATTTTTCTCCAGAGCTCCAGTTACTGCAGTTCCCAAGGATGAAAAAGGGGAGTTTTTTTCAAATTATATTCTTTTTATAATCATTCAGTACTTCTCTCTTTTAAACTATGATAACAATGTTGGATTTTTCTCCAGAGCTCCAGTTACTGCAGTCCCCAAGGATGAAAAAGGGGAGTTTTTATTCAAATTATATTGTCTATAATTTGTACATATCTTTTGTATATGACATATGATATTAATATTGGATTTTTTTTAATTATCTTGAAAACTCCTGGACCAAGGAACAACCACAGGCTTGCCATCTATAAGTACCATTTTTCCTTCTCCTGCTCAAAGACAGTTAGTAGGCAGCTATATTGGACATAGACCAGTGGCACCGGTTTGGATACCAGAAATTTTTTGTAGAGCAAGGTGTTCCATGTACCACCTTCAACAAAATAAAACTTTTTTTGCCTTTAATGATAGCATGTTTTTTTGTTCTTTTTGGGGTAATTAACTTTTCTGAAAATGCAGAAAATGGCATTTATAGAGCTTGAAATTTCAAATTTTCTTGGGGGAGCATGCCCCCAAACACCCCTATCGTTGGTGTTTCGGTGGAAACTACTCACTCAAAAACCTGGATCCACCCCTGCTGTGTGTTACCGATGCCAAACACCGATGCAGTCAAATTATTCTCAGAGTCAACTCGACGAAGTCAAGTCTAGTTTTACTCTCCTGCGAAAAGAGCGATTTCAATTTTTTCTGGGTTATATCAGGGGCTAACTACTTCCGCCTTGTTGATTTAAAATTTTATGTCCACTGTTATGCTAATAAGGAGACATTCGGATATTTACCCCCTCCCCCTTAAAAAGGATGAAGTAGACAGTCACAATAGACTCAATAGACAGTCACATTTATTTGTCTGATTTATATTCGTATCTTACACATCTACAAAAAGCTATGAATTTCCTCTTTACTTTTTTGGTAAAGAGTACACATTAAGAGGCGCTTGAGCTTCAGACGGTCTATGAAACTCTTTTTTTCCATAAGAACATTTTTACAAGAACGTCTAGCGTGATGCTTTCTAAAATGCAGAATCAAATTGTGCTTATAATAACAAACTTGAATATTATTGCTATTGATAATTTGTGCAATTCTCTTCTGATGATTCACTGGGAATTTTTTCAGCTTTAAAATGCTCCAAAAAGGCCCTGTTTCAATTCAAAATTAGACGCTCTAATATAAGAAGAATACAAATCAGTGCACAAGTGCATTGCTTAGCTCTCTTGAGAATAAAATGTTATATGTGATTGCCGATTACTTGAAAGGGCATTTGCGGTTGATTGAGTTAGTTTAGTCAAACGTACGAGGAACAACCAAAATAAGCTTCATGGCTTATTGACTTACACTGTCAGATAAATAAGATATTTATACCGAATTTGTTGTTGCGCGACCGCCATGAATTCAAATCTATTTCTCGTTGGGAATACAGGGCTTCTGGAATTACGCGCTTGTGCGGAAGCCCGTGTAATTTGGCTAAATTTTGAAAGACAAAACATAGAAGTGCACAGCTGATGTGATCTTTTAGGGTTCTTACCTCTATTTCTCGTAAAAAAAAGACAGATATTCTTCGAAAGAGTGCGATTTTCCGAACTGAATTTCGAAAACAAATAAAATGATTAGGCGTTCTTTGCTAAACCACGAAGGCCTAAGACTAATAATAAAATACCATTTTTAATTGACTGGTGGCTAGGAGCCAATGAAAACTCGCCAAAGATATTTTCGCGCAAAAAAAATAACCTTTTTCAAGTTATTTCGTGCTTTCCTTCGATAAAAAATGTAGTTTGGGCGTAACAGTTGATATTCCGTGTAATTTGGCGCGTAATTCAATAAAAAAAAATCCCGCAAAATTTTAATTTTTTTTAAAAAATGTATTGCAAAATCCCGCGTAATTTAGCGCGTAATAATTGATTTTCCGCTTAATTTATCAAAGAATCCCGCGTAGTTTTGAGGTATTTTTCGCGTAGTTCCAGAAGCCCTGGGAATAGCGTGTTATGCCATCGCAACCAATCAATTCCCTTGCTGTATGCAGTCAAATGGTTTATGACGCGACAGTGAAAGCCATCGATTGGCTTAGAAGATTGATTGACTACTATTTCCAGACGAGACAAGGATTTCGGCTAGGCTGAGGCCTCGCAACAACGAATTCAGCTAAAAACCTTTCACATCGAGCTTATACTGTATGGTAATTGATTAAAAATGTTTTAGTTTTAAGTTGCGTTCCTATAAGGGTGGGGGAGGGGCGTAGGGTGCATGCACCCCAGCCCCCCCCCCCCCCATTAAAGTGAGGCATAGTTTCCTTTTTCCATATAATATCTATTGCTGCGCATAAAGTAGATGTTTCTATGTTCTGTTATACGTTTTGGCCTATTTTTTTTTTTTTTTTTTTTTTTTGCACAAGCGTGCCAGTGTCCCTTTGATAAAAAAGTTGCCCACGAGGAAACTAATACATTGACCGCGCTCATAATACTAGAGAGGACTTGTAATGAAAATGTATAACCATAGATGGTGGTTACAATGTACCCCCCCCCCCTTCTTCTCCCCCTTCTTCTCCCCCTTCTTCTCACCCCCTTCTCCTCAATCCTCCTCCTCCCCCTTCTTATCACCCCCCTTCTCCTCAATCCTCCTCCTCCCCCTTCTTATCACCCCCCTTCTCCTCAATCCTCCTCCTCCTTCTCCTCCTCCCCCTTCTCCTCACCCCCCCCCCTTTTCCTCAATCCTCCTCCTTCCCCTTCTTATCACCCCCCTTCTCCTCAATCCTCCTCCTCCTTCTCCTCCTCCCCCTTCTCCTCACCCCCCCCCTTCTCCTCAATCCTCCTCCTCCCCCTTCTTATCACCCCCCTTCTCCTCAATCCTCCTCCTCCTCCTCCTTCTCCTCCTCCCCCTTCTCCTCACCCCCCCCCCCTTTTCCTCAATCCTCCTCCTTCCCCTTCTTCTCACCCCCCCTTCTTCTCACCCCCTTCTCCTCAATCCTCCTCCTCCCCCTTCTTATCACCCCCCTTCTCCTCAATCCTCCTCCTCCTTCTCCTTCTCCTCTCCCCCCCTTCTCCTCACCCCCCCCTTTTCCTCAATCCTCCTCCTTCCCCTTCTTCTCACCCCCCCTTTTCCTCCCCCTTCTTCTCACCCCCTTCTCCTCAATCCTCCTCCTCCCCCTTCTTCTCATCCCTCCTTCTCCTCCCCCTTCTCCTCATCCCCCCTTCTCCTCAATCCTCCTCATCCCCCTCCCCCTCTCCTCCTTCCCCTTCTCCTCACCCCCTCTTCTCCTCAATCCTCCTCTTCCTCCTCCCCCTCCTCCTCTTTCCCCTTCTCCTCACCCCCCTTCCCCCTTCTTTGGGTGGCCCATGTCATAACGGCCGCTCTTAATCTCCCAGGTAACCTTGAGATCAAACGGCAAGCGAAATACAACCTCTTTAACAAGGTGCCAGAGTCTGAGATTCTCCACTTGACGCCGTCGAGTCATTCAGCTATTTGGATATCCAGTGCTGGCGGCAAATCTGATTGTTTGGCTGTACTGTCAGCTGGCCCAGATGCGTGGGGTTCCTGTGTGTATTTCTCTGGAGAGGTGGAGACGCTTGAAATAGTCACCTACAAGGTTTTTAGATATTGTAATGGTAAGTTTGCTATTTTCCTGAATTATTTGCTGTTATTCGAGGGTATCTCGAAAATCGGACATCGCAGTTTTGGCAAATTGATGTAAGATACCTACTGGGACTCTAAACCTCTTGGGATACGTTATTAGAAATGTCCGCGGTCTGTGATTTCGGATAAAGGGTTGGCTCGGCTTCATTCGGAATTCGTTCGGTTCTTTTTCCGTACAGGTATTTTGTTAAACTGCATCCGCCGATGATTGTATTTTTTACATTGTGTGGATATTTTACCCAATCGCGACCTAAAACACAACACCGTATTTTCTGGTGCTATATTGTTGTTTGTCTAAGACGCGACTAAGAACGAAACATCCTATCTAATTTTCTAACATTTTGATTATCCTTGTTCTAGTCGCGACTTACGACGTTTCCGTGGAATCTGCGCGGCATATCCCAAGAGGCTCCGCGATGCTGCACGTGTTTACGGACAAGCTCTGCCTGTCTTCCACCAAGATGTCCAGTATCAAATGGCTCCACGAGTGGAACTACAAAAGCTTGCAGCAGTTCAAGCTCATCAAGCACGGCATCTTCGTGTACAACCTCGAAAACCCCAGCGAGGGCGAGGTCTTCCTCTGGTGCCGGGAGCAATACGCTGAGGAGGTTTACAATAAGATTGTTCATTACATCGTCGGGAAACATGTTCCTGTTCCCAATGGAGTACGGCCTTCTGGCTCATACTCCTCATTGTCTTCAGCCTCTTCAACACCTGAGAATCAAATCCGATGTAAAATAAATAGGTTATCATCACCTGGTGCAAGGTTTTCTGGCTTGTCGCCTTCATCGCTTCCACTATCCTTTCTCTCGTCGTCATCCTCCTGTTCCTTATCGTCGGAGTATTTCCCAGAACTTTCTGACCACGAAAGTCATAGGGAATTGATTTCAAAGAAAGGATTCTCTAAATCGTGTGTTTCTCTGCTAGCGCCTTCATCCCGTGACGAAAATGCAATCAAACTGGTTACGGAAAACTGTGTTTCGTCCAACCGAGGGAAGTGTGTAAAAAGAAAGAAAACTCGAAGCAGGGCGTTATCCGAGCCGTATTCACCGGACGATTACCTTTTGGATAACGTAATAAATAGGCTAGAAATCCCGCAGCAGAAAGGTTTAAGCAGCAGCTCGCCATGTCTGAGGAGAAGCAACCCGGAAACTAAATCAAATGCCGAGGCATCTTCGCCTATGCAAAAAGTCGTAGGGTCGATCTCAAGCCTTGGGAGACCCCACCTGAGTAATGGAGTTGTTGCAAGAGGGTGGTACTCAAAAGAAAATGAGCTTAAAGAAGAAAACGTTTTACCGATTGGTAGTCCCTCAAGGGGTAACTTTGCTTCAATTCCTGAAAACGAGAGTATACAAAAGAACAACAATACTGCCCCTTTGCGTGCGTGTAACGGCCGGGATAGGGTCGACGATTCTAACAATGTACCCCCCATCCCGGCAAGGTACCCTGTGCCCTTTTCAAACAGACCCCCTGATCTCCCACCACGCCCTTCCAAACCCCAGCCCCTCCCTACGTCTACCGCGAATAGGGTCGATTTTCATCATCACGTTGTTCTTGATAGTCCGCCAATTCGGGAGAACGTCCTGAAGTCAGGTACAAATCATAGGCCATCTAAAAAACCTATGGAGCAACCCCCTTGGAGTCAGCCCCTTCCCATACCTACAACAAGCATCCTGGATCTTCAGCATCACGCTGGTTTTGATAATTCGCCTATTCGGGAGAACGTCCAGAAGTCATTTGCAGGCCATATGCAATCTCAAGGACCCATCGAGCCGTCTTCTTGCAGTCAACCGCTACCTATCCCTTCAACGAACAAGGTGGATTTACATCATCGTGTTGTTCACGATAATACGCCTATTCGGGAAAACGTCCAGAACTCCAGTGTATGTAATAGGCCATCTCCAAAGCTCATGGACCCGCCTTCTTGGAGTCAGTGTCAAGGAGGGGATTTCCCTGGCACTGATAGACAATCTGTCCGTCGACCCAAATGTTTCGTTTATATGAATCTACCCGGGGAGCATGCCACACCTGCGGCACCAGCAACATACGTCAATGTTCTTTCCGGGAATAGTATCAAGGGCTGTTACGAGAACTGGCAAAAGGGGAACATGACAGGCCCAAGTATCACACCCCGTGGCACACCACCGAAATTACCACCAAGGAGGGTTATATCCAACAAGGAGCTCATTCCTGATAAATCCTCGAGGGAGTCGAAGGTAACACAAGCGGTTACCCCAAGGCCTCCTATGCGGCCCCCAAAGCCTGCAAATCTGAGCAGTTCAAAGGGAACCTGTGAGGTGGAATCGAGAAGGACTACGATCCAAGTGGGATTGTTTGCCGCTCAGCCGATCAGCGGTCGTGTTTGGTTTTTGCGTGTGGCGTTTATGCACAAGGATGCGGAAGACACAACTTTTAAGGTAAGGCGAACATTCTTTTTTTACATGATTACACTTAAAGCCCATAACAATTACTCGCCCTTGGCATAATCAGTTCTTCCAAATAACATGCTCTCCTATGTCCAACACTTCAGGGAATACTTGGGTATTAGCGTGACTAGGAAGTCTAATGTGCATGGAGACACAAGGAGAAGTGTATGGACAGGGACATAGCGAAATGTGTATGGGGACACAGGGAGATGTGTATGAAGACACAGGGAGATGTGTATGGGGATACAGGGAGATGTGTATGTGGACACAGGGAGATGTGCATGGGGACACAGGGAGATGTGTATGGGGACACAGGGAGATGTGTATGGGAACACAGGGAAATGTGTATGGGGACACAGGGAGATGTGTATGAAGACACAGGGAGATGTGTATGAAGACACAGGGAGATGTGTATGGGGACACAGGGAGATGTGTATGTGGACACAGGGAGATGTGTATGGGGACACAGGGAGATGTGTATGGGGACACAGGGAGATGTGTATGGGGACACAGGGAGACAGGGAGATGTGTATGGGGACACAGGGAGATGTGTATGGGGACACAGGGAGATGTGTATGGGGACACAGGGAGATGTGTATGGGGACACAGGGAGATGTGTATGGGGACACAGGGAGACAGGGAGATGTGTATGGGGACACAGGGAGATGTGTATGTGGACACGGAGATGTGTATGGGGACACAGGGAGATGTGTATGGGGACACAGGGAGATGTGTATGTGGACACAGGGAGATGTGTATGGGGACACAGGGAGATGTGTATGGGGACACGGAGATGTGTATGGGGACACACGGAGATGTGTATGGGGACACAGGGAGATGTGTATGTGGACACGGAGATGTGTATGGGGATACAGGGAGATGTGTATGGGGACACAGGGAGATGTGTATGGGGACACAGGGAGATGTGTATGGGGACACAGGGAGAGAGGGACGTGTATGGGGACACAGAGAAACCAGGGACATGTGTATGGGGTGACATGTGTATGGGGACACATGGAGAGAGGGACTTGTGTATAGGGACACGGCATAGGTGTGCTCTTTCTTAGAGGTCAAACTTATGAGCACAGTTCAATTACTAAAAAGCATTTGGATAATACCCAGCACAGAACAGTGTACTACGTAGCTTGCCTATATGTTAACACCTCCATACCGGATGATCCTCGTTCGTGCATGTTGGTGATCCTTGTTTGCTTCGTGCACAGAGAGTTTGTGAGATAGAAAAGTCGAGCGGTCACTACCACCGCAAGAGCCATTGTCTGGACGTGACGAGTGATATTAGACTTCGTGTACAGCCTACCAGTGATGGCTTTGAGCTACTCAATGAGAATTCCCTGGTGAGACACTTTGCTTTCCTTTGTTCATTATTATTATTATTATTATTATTATTGTTGTTGTTGTTGTTGTTGTTGTTATTATTTTAATGTGGATTCACGTCGTTTTTATTTGGCGTCGTTAATTTGATGTTCCCGTCATCATCACCACCAACACCACCATCATCACCACCACCATCATCAGCTCTACCACCAACTCCACCATCAACATTACCACCACCATCTCCTCTACCATCATCACCTCTTCCACCACTATCATCACCATCACCACCACCAATATCATCACCATCACCATCACCATCAAAACCACCATCACCTCTACCATCAACATCATCGTCATCATCATCTTAATCATTATCAGTTTTCGTTACAATCTTCTTTACTACTATCTTCATCGTGTTTTTAACTGTCACTGCCATAATTACGATCGTTACCCCCTCCGTCATCTTTATATTAATAAAAAATTTAACTTTTCTTTGGGACTTGATTGTGAGGAAATTCCCTGTGCCTTCTACTCGTCCACGTTGTATCTGCTCTCTCGTAATCCATTATTCCAGCTAGAAAGTGGTTAGCTTTCCAAATTTATTTATTTGATGCAATTTTTTAGGACATCGACTTAACAGATATTGAGATGCTAAGAAAAGGCGACTGGTTTGTTATTGAGTTCCATCTTCAGCAACGCGAAGAAGCCAAGACCCAGTTTACTGGTAGTGTCTCTGTCACCCCTAGGGAGTTACGCCCGGGGGACAAGACACGCTGGACGTGTAAGGCGTTCATGGGCATTGATGAGGTTTTCGACCTTAAGGTAAGGTCTCGGCTTGAGTCTCTTGCTCCGACGAAGTACCAACACTCGAAACGTCAGCTAAACTACTCTGTTTTCAGTAGCCTTGCGTTGATTTACTTCCCTGATTCCGCCGCGCCTACGCAGACCTACAGGCGCGTACACAGGGGGTGCACAGTGGGTAATTTCTAATCAAGAAATCTCCAAATCCTATGCTTTTTCCATATGGTACCTATGACTGAGCACTCCCCTCGGCCAATCCTGGGTACGCGCCTGACCTACCCAGTTAGTCTGTAGAGTAGTGCATCTGTAATATTTTTGAATTAGTTCATTGATTTCTCCCAAGGGCGGTACCCACATGGCACTCCGTGGCCACATTACCCTTGTATGTCTATGTAGTAAAGTACGCACTGTCATTTGCACATTATCTGACGACTCCTGTTGTAACGGAAACCCCTATTAAGCAGCCATTCGGTTCTCAGGGTGTCCGATCACCACTGTATTGTATTTTATGACAATCATCTTCTTTCAACCAGTCTTAGCATATCTCCCCTACCTTCAACATGAATAAACCTAATATTGCAACCCCTTACTCCTTTTCAGCCTTCATTGGATCCCTGCAGCCACCACCACATAACAAACTACCGCTCCAGGTCACCAAACTCCAGTACCCTTATCCCCGACTACAACAAACGCTTGCAACTCTGCAAAGCTCTAGACATTACTTTGAACTCTAACCATAGAGACTGGAGACAGCTTGCGGGCGCTTTGAACTTTACTATCAACGAGATAACCGAGATACAAGATCGTGCGCACCGATGCTGTGACTTTTCGCCCACGGATGTTGTCCTTCATCGTTGGGAGGAGCGAGGGCGTGATTTTGGCATGGACAGACTAGTGTGCATTTTGAGAGACATGGGTCGACTAGATGTTGTCCAGGATTTAGGGTACAGCATAGCGACGCCCGAGCAAGAAGAGTGGTGTTCCGATTCATCTGATTGTGTTTCGAACTAAATGAATATTTTTGGGTTTGGGCCATTGCTTCCATTCCAGAATCACTCTTCAAAGACACTCTTTTTTTATAACAACCTTTTAATAAGAACGTCCAGCCTGAGATTTCAGCAAATTTTAAGAACATGCTAAGAACATGCCGAGGTTGAGATAGAAAAAAAATTCTTTTTTAGTCCTGATGCGTTCTAGAATGCAGAATAAAATTGTGCCCATAGTAACAACCTTATTATTGCTATTGGTCATTAGTGTAGTTCTCTTCCTAATAAGTCATTGGGTATTATATTTTTATATACAATAAAATTTAAGAACATCGATAAAAACATATTCAGCCTCAAAACGTCCCATAAATTTGAACGGCTCAGCCTCAACTGAAAATTAGAAGTTCTTATAGAAAAAAAGAGTGTATACACCCTTCAGAACTTTGTTAACAGCATCATGTTAAAGTTCCGTATAAACAGCGCAAACACCAGACAGCCGTTACCAATGAAACTGGCAAAATCCTGTTAAATACTGGATGCCTTAAAGCGGCATCGCACCAGTTTACTTTCGGGGGGCCGACGGAAACCTCAACCAATTAAAGACAAAATAATCTATTAGAATCACACACATAATTTTGAAATATTTTTCTGTTGAAAGTCATCGGGGATTGTTACTTGATCGACCTGAAGTAAACTGGTGACTTTGTCGCTTCAAGAGCGTAGTTTAATATACCCTTGTACAGTCTGTGTAGTATTTAGTGATATGCATTATTGATCAAAAACAACCCTGAAATTTAAAAATAAAATAAAACAATCTAATAGTGAGTTATTTTACTTTTGTTTGCTGTCGAATGTATGTGTACGTATTTTCACATGATCAGAGTGTGTTGATGCGATCCGTCATTGGCTCTTGTCACGTGTTATACCTTACTTCGCGGGCGAAGTAGACTTAGAGTAGTGCACTCGACAAGCCGACGTGGGCACCACAGTATACCTATGGAATATCTGTCCCGTTTTGGAATCCTAATCGAAGCATGGGGGTCCTGTGATTTTCTTTATGCAAAATCACCTGCTCCGTGTGCAATGACGTCATGCTCAATGTCTAATGACGTCATGTTGCGTGTGTAATGACGTCATACTCCATGTGTAATGACGTCATGCTCCATGTGTAATGACGTCATGCTCCATGTGTAATGACGTCATGCTCCATGTGTAATGACGTCATACTCCATGTGTTCGCCTAGATGTTGGGGTGAACTGGAGTGCTAGTACCAGACCCTCTCGGCACATTGATAATACAAATTCAGTACCGGAAGTGAACTTACAAAAAAAGCCCTTCCCATCAATTGACCATTTTTGTTTTCCACTTTATCATTAATTAAAGGCTTTCAGCTCGTAGGGAAACGAGTGTGAACCACCCTGTTCTTTGCAAAGGGAATAGAGATGTATTAGGTTAACATCTTTCCTCCCAATTATCAACTACAAGGATTTAGGTATTGTTACAATGATGCAGTCATTTTATTCAATATGTATTCACAGTTATGGTGTATTTCTGTAGTTCGACTGCAAATACGGTATACTATTTACTCTTTTTATTTACAATTGTTGGATGCACACCATGACACTAGCTTTGGTTATTGTTATTTGACATTCTTTCTTTCCTATTTACAGATACCAGCTTGACTTTAATACAATCACTACAAGCAATTCAATGTTCAACATCTGTAGGGGCCACACCCAACTCGGAATCATGGGGGCCCATGAAAACATGGTGTTGCGGAACCCTTTCCCGCCTTCACCCCCACTCATCAGGAACACCTGTGCAGATGACGCCCTTAGGTGAACGGGGTGCACAGGTGCTCTGGGTGTGGCCCTCAACATGCCATAGTGACCACAGAATGGGTCTCAACTAAATGGTAGACTTATAAAAATATGTAAAAACATGTGAGTGTATAACAGCCAATAGCCATGGCATTATTGGTGTGCTAGTGCATAAATTGTTCTGATGGTAAAAAGCTAAAAATATCAGATATCTGTTGCAAAGATGATACCAGAAATATGCCTAATGGTGTCAGCTTCAATCTTTGGGTCATGATAAGGTCAAACAATTCTCAGATTTGGAGCAATAAACTAGTATGTATCCAGAGAGGCCCAGATAATAAGTAATAATTAAATAATTTGATAAGATTAATAATCGACTTATAATAGATAATTATAATCCAATTAGGAAAGTCAGCCAACCCCTGTAGACAGAAAAAAGGAAATGTTAGAGCTGTTAGAGTTGGAGTTGGAGATGTTAGAGTTGGAGTTGGAGATGTTAGAGTTGGAGTTGGAGATGTTAGAGTTGAAGTTGGAGATGTTAGAGTTGGAGTTGGAGATGTTAGAGCAATTGGCCCGATGTCAATCGGTCATAAAAAGACATATTCTGATAAAATCGCAACAGCAGTACTTACAGTCTGGCAAAGGTGTGCCAGTCCTGGTAGCTAGCACAGCAAGGTGGAAAGATCATCACATGGTAAGGCTGATCCCCTACATACTTGAGATGTTTCGATGTGTAGGGGTATCCTTTAAGCTGTGCTAGCTACCTCCAGTGGCCCCTTACAGGGCAGGAACTGCAGCACCAGGAAAGAGGCGGTCTCGAAGACCACGCGCTCTCTCCCTCAAGCGCCGCCAGGCACGGGTCACAGGGTTACCCTGCCTCTGAAATAGGAAACATAAAGATGGTAAGAACATTGTATCAAGGTCTGAGTAATTATGATCCTAGGCACTGACCTTTGGAAGTGGGTCGGTCTGGGTCTCTTGGGTGACTTTGATGGTGTTTGTGACCTCTGTCTGGGTCTCACATTCGTTTGTTGAGGCACAAGTTGTTTGGACTTGTGTGTCTGACATTTCTACATTTGCCTGACATGCAATTTCAGCCTAAATGAAAATTGAACCATTAGTATAAAGTAGGCCAATTACACCGCCATTTTATCCCCCCCCCCAACGTTCAATGGCGAGTCATACAAAGTCTCCATTTACATTGGCTAATTCAAGAGAGTAACCAAGAGATGTTCAATCAAATATTGTCAATCACATATCAGACTTCATTTGTAGATTGTTATTTTGAAGCTTCCTCGAGAATAAACAACAGTCGAGCAGGTGATCTACATTCTTTAATACTGGTAGTTTATGAGTCTATATTTCCACATATAAATTTTGTCCAATTTTAGGTAATTCCATCCTATCTTGTGTGGCATGCCCCAAAAAATGTGAAATCCTGCAATAATCGTTTTCACTTACAGTGGCTGGCTTTGTCTTTGCTTCTTCCAATTCACGTTGCAGCAGGGCAATTTCCCTAAAGGTAGACAATAAAGGTATAATATATGAGTTCCATGGTTTTTGTCAGTGTTGTATGAGGAAGAATGTTGGAGTTTGAAGGTTGGGGGGTGCAGGGGGTGCGAAAGCAACCCTCCCCCCCCAACAACGGCCGAAGGTCCACTTTTGGTTCTCAATAGACGTGCTATTTGTAGACAAAATTATAAAGCATAAGCTAGATCAGTCTGGTATATAACCAAATCTGACAATAAACAGCCCGTGGCAATACTGCAAAGGCATAAAAAATCCTTTATTTGTTTTTTTTCGGGGTGTTCAGAGAACTCCCCCCCCCCCCCCAGGAAAATTAGGTCCACTTTTTCGGATTTCGCACCCCCCCCCCCCCCCCCGAAGAAAAATCCTGGGTACAGGAGTTTTGAGTTTGACAAATAAGATATTAGTTCCAGGGTTTTTGTAGATGTTGGAGTTTAAAGGTAGGCAATAAGGTACAAGTTCCAGGGTTTTTGTCAGTGTTGTACAAGGAGTATCATTTTGTTTATTACCTGTCTAGGTCATCTCCTGTATTCTTCAGGTTGTTGAGGATTTCTTGTTGCTCCACCTGGAATAAAACACATTGACTGTATAGTTGATAGCTCAATATGATCTCAATAAAATAAGATTATTTCAATACCAGCTCTATTTCTCTTTTCTTCTTCTGTAAGCGCAGATCCTCAATAGAACTGAAAGGAAATCCAGAAATAAGTGTTATTGAACAGACATTTACAAAAGAAAGATCTTTCATGTGTTTACTTAAATTTAACAGACTTGTTCAATCTTCATCAGTTGCCCTGATGAAATGGAAAATTTGGCATGTGTACTTGTTGTCATCATTTAGTTTACATTGATTGCTCTAAACTAGCATACAGGCTACTCTAAACTACCTGTAAGTGAAGAATATAGCAATTTTGTACCTTTCTGCCTCGCAAGTATCGCACATTTTGACAGTCTGAAAAGAAATAAAACAGATGATAGTCATTCAAAAACTTCCAAGATAATTGATATTTTTGTTGCTTAAAATTTAATACAGTGATCTGTGATATGATTCAATGAAATAGTATGGGGTGGGAATATGTACCATATGAACTGTCAAAAAGATGTATTTTCTTAGATAAAGTATATTTCCTTAGATAAAGCCTGGCTAAACAAGGTAACATGTCAAGTGATACATGTCACCTGAATGTCTCCTAGTTTAGCCACCCAGGAAGACATTGTAGCACCAACAAAGAAATGTTTCTCTGATAGTTGAGAAACAAAATTTGACGCACACTTCATGCTTTTGGTGGCTAAACTTGGAAACATGTCATGTCACATGCTTCATACCACACGCTACATGCCGCCTATTTTAGGCAGGCCTTAACTTGGAACACCTATACCTACAGACTCCATTTTTAAATCCTGGATATGCCCATGTGAATAAAGAATTATTTCCACTGGTAGCTTCTAACTCACCTTGTTGACCAGCTCTGACATGGTAAGACCAGCAATATAAGAGCACATCCAGCTGTTGGCATATAAATAGACTGTTAGTGACCACTGTGCATCACTATTGTACCTGTAAGTACTGTTATAAGAAGAGTTTAAATAGTTTTTTATTATATTTTCTTTGTATAATTTAGTAATTGAAATATACTTACTTCTCCCTGTCCTCCATTAGCTTGTCTCGCTCCTCCTAAATTACCAAAAACAATTTTTCTTATTATTTGGATTCCAAAAAATCTAAAGTAAGCAGCTCGTCAAATAAACTTTTTTAGCACTCACCTGTTCTTTTAACAGTTCCTTCATAAGTTTTCTGTTCTCAGAAATAGACCTTTTTTGATAAACAAAAACAAGTTACGCAACTTATAAGGATAACAGCTGAAAAATTGTTTTATGAGAATGATACATTCCCCCTTCTCCCATTCCCTTCTTAAACCCCTTTTCTCGCCCCTTCTCCCATCCCCTTCCCAAACCCCTTTTCTCGCCCCTTCTCCCATCCCCTTCCCAAACCCCTTTTCTCGCCCCTTCTCCTGTCCCCTTCTCAACCCCCTTTTCTCGCCCCTTCTCCCATCCCCTTCCCAAACCACTTTTCTAGCCCCTTCTCCCATCCCCTTCTCAACCCTCTTTTCTTGCCCCTTCTCCCATCCCCTTCCCAAACCCCTTTTCTCGCCCCTTCTCCCATCCCCTTCCCAAACCCCTTTTCTTGCCCCTTCTCCCATTCCCTTCTCAACCCCCTTTTTCTTGCCCCTTCTCCCATTCCCTTCTCAACCCCCTTTTCTTGCCCCTTCTCCCATCCCCTTCCCAAACCCCTTTTCTTGCCCCTTCTCCCATCCCCTTCCCAACCTCTTTTCTCGCCCCTTCTCCCATTACCTTCTCAACCCCCTTTTTCTTGCCCCTTCTCCCATCCCCTTCTCAACCCCCTTTTCTTGCCCCTTCTCCCATCCCCTTCCCAAACCCCTTTTCTTGCCCCTTCTCCCATCCCCTTCTCAACCCCTTTTCTTGCCCCTTCTCCCATTCCCTTCCCAAACCCCTTTTCTTGTCCCTTCTCCCATCCCCTTCCCAAACCCCTTTTCTCGCCCCTTCTCCCATCCCCTTCCCAAACCCCTTTTCTTGCCCCTTCTCCCATCCCCTTCTCAACCTCTTTTCTCGCCCCTTCTCCTGTCCCCTTGATACCCCCCCCCCCTCCTTTCTTCCATCACATAATATTGTGTATATACATAAACAAGGCCCCAAAATGTGTCAAAGGCTCCCCTCGTAAAGCTTTCTATGTACAATATGTCACATACTTATTTACTTCCTCAACTCTTTGCTTCTTGTTGTGGTTTTTCTCCTGGAATCAAAGTGAATACAAATAATCATTGATATGAGTAATCAATGAGTAATGAGCTCCCAGTTTTCTACATGTGTAATGTTATACAACCATTAAAATTAAAATGTCCCACTGAAGAATTATCACAGACTACATTGCCTCTGTGATTATCAAAGAAATGAGCGAATTGCAAAATTAGTGTTCTTTCAAATCAACCTAATTCGGACAGCTTGTTTAATACCTTTTGAGTTTTGACCAGCTTCTCTAGCCTTTTCATCTCTTGCATTGCAACATCAAGTTCTTCGGTCTGAAAAAAATATCATAACAATAAGCTTAACTTATATTTATGAAGAAAGAAGGCCTAATTGTTTACTCAAAGAAAACCAAATGGAGATACGTTTGATTCCGTTCATTGTTTTTTTTGTTTCACAGAACACCATCTCATTACCAAAATTGTCCAATTAATGTGAATCACATATCCCGCATCAGAAACCTTTTCCATCAAAATAAAATTAAGGGCATCAACTTACCTTTTGCCGAAGGATGATATCTAAAGAAAAAGAAAACCAAGAATTAACAAATTTTATAAAAATAAAGTTTAAAAAAAAACTTGCTTTCAGATTCAAGTGGCGTTTTTTTGACAGAGAACTAAGTCCAGATTGCTTTTTCTGTCGGTCTTGTTAATTGGCCGCCTTTTTCCCTCAGATCCTTGTCTTAATGTTAAATGTAAACGTTTCCCCTTTTCTAAGTCGCTTTTTCCATTTGCTAAAAGTCGCATCTTTCTTCTTCTTCCAAATTTTTGTCATATTATCACATTACTCTTTGATCACGTGACACTTGTGTTCACGTGACCTACCTTTGTCTTTGCTGGATAAATTCTTCATCGAGCCGCCCCGGTAAACTGGGTTCCTGTGAGACATTTTTTAGGAAAATTGAAGAGCGAAAAAATGTCGACCGATCAGTTCGGGGTCTGTAGAAAATCTGGCGGGAAACCTTAGCAACCTTTGTTACGTTATCATGATAGAATGTTTCATCATGATTTACGTAATAGCGCGCGTACTGGGATTTACCGCTGTGTGTAAGCTGTGCCCGCTCAAGAGTGATCAAAATATCGTTCTTGAACGGCATTTGTTTGATTCATCGCAAATTTTATTTATGTTTGATCGTAATTTGAGTCCTATGTAACAGACAACAGTAGCAAGTTTCAAGGTAAACATAATCAAGGCAAGTTTTAGAAGGGTAAACTCTCTGTCACTATTTTCGTTACTTCCGAGGTTCCGCACGGCTTTATGCTTGGACCACCCCTCTTCATAATTCCTATTAATGACCTGGATTGAATACGTAGTAACCACCCCCCCCCCCCCCTTTTCAGACATTTGGCTTAAAATTGAGGCGTTACGAAAGGCAAAAAGGCAAATACGCGCTCAAATTACCCTAAATTACAAATTACATTTATGAGGCCGCTTTTGCATAAAAATGGTCGAAACATTCACAACAAACAGATACATTATCCAACTTCATAACAAAATTGTCATTTTAGTCATCTGAAAAAAATTCGAGGAAGTCGGCTATTTGCCGTAGGCTGTTAATTAAGCCGAAAATGCCCATTTTCGCTCTAGAGCAAACGCGTTTCAATGTAACCCAATATAAACTCAGTATATGATACCTAAGGATAGAATAAAACTTTTCATCAGAGTGCGCCAAAAAAAAATGAAATGCGAGAAATTAGTTGCGAAAAATAAAAATTCAAGTTCCGCTCGAGATTATTCCGCGATGAAAAATAAATCGATGGCGTACTCTGATGAAAAGTTTTTAAATTATGTCTAGTTTTTGATTGCCAAGTTTCAGTTCGATCGAATAAATCCTGATACAGATAGAACGTATTTTGTGAGTCTATGTGTCTTTGTCTCCAGTTGAATCCAGGCAATTTAGCGCATTTTTTCGCCACATTCCTCGGGAACTTACTCGAACGCTCGTGGTGTTTACATCTTGTCAAACCTGAGCCTGCTGTATCGAAAACAGCGGGAAAACGTTCAAAATACACGATTTATAGGGCTAAAATGACCATATATGAATCTTCATTTTTCCCGCGAAACCAATCACAAGCCGTTCTTGAGACGCCACATAGCAACTGTCACAGAGAACAATAGAGTCCAGCGCTCGGTTCATGACCCGGAGAGCTTTATTGCGTCGCAGATTTGTTCGAATGCAAGGAAATATACGGAGGAAGAATAAGTCCGCCCCCCCCCCCTTTTTAAACTTCTGGATCCGCCCCTGGAAAGTTTTTCAATTTTTCCTTTGCAAATGTTGCAATAAAATGTCCCAGAAATACATATAAGGCAGAAACTCCAAAGAAAACTGTCGAGGCAGATTATAAATGCTTCATTTGTAGCAGTTTAACGACAGTGTCTGCTTGTAAAGTAAATGTTTTTAGGAAAAGCTCTCTAGATCTAGTCGAACTGATAAAATGTTCGACGGAAGAAGATCCTAGTGTTTATGGAAAGGAACATTCCAGTCTTTTTATTTGTACAAAGTGCTACAAAAGCCTTGCGAAACTAGAAAGAGCATTGAAACATGTTGAGAGTGTAAAACACGAGATAAATGAACCGTTCACGGCAACGAAGCGACGAGTGAAGAGCCCGAGACCCGCTGAAAGCGCCGTCGTGGATCCAAAGCCCGTGAACAGCCAACGTCAACTTTCCAGAATTTGGAAAGTGAACGTTGATTGGCTAATTCGTTTTGCCGCTCTGTGGAGCAGGCGCTCGTGGGGCCTAAGGGAAGCGCGTTCCCTAAGAGCGGCTCGTAGGAGTCTAAATCCAGCCTAGTCCCAGGCGTTCTAACCGGGTATCCTGTACTCGGAAATAAACCGTGAGGTAACCTTTTGGCTGGGGCGAGCGGTTTCCTGTGACGTCCCGACTCTTACCATACACAGGAAACCCAAACACAGGAAAACCGGTAAGAACGCCTAGGACTAGGCTCAACACAGGAAACCCGGTAAGAACGCCCGGGACTAGGCTGAACACAGGAAGCCCGGTAAGAACGCCTGGGACTAGGATGAACGCAGGAAACCCGGTAAGACCGCCTGGGACTAGGCTGGGTCCAATCCTAGACATCCTGGTTTCTCATGACGTCATGCTCCATGTGTAATGACGTCATGCTCCATGTGTTCGCCTAGATTTTGGGGTAACATGGAGTGCTAGTACCAGACCCTCTCGGCTCAACACATTCGAGACGAACTCGGTACGGAAGTGAACTTACAAAGAAAGCCCCTCCTTACTTGGAACTTTTATGGGAGTTCCGGATAATTTCTTGGTTTCTGCGTTAACATAAATCTTCAACACTATATACGACTATGGAGATTAGGCACAGGAAGCCCAAGCTCGCGGCATTTCGCCGACGTCACCGAGCTAGTGATCCACCAGACGCGGGCTTGTCCATGCCATCGATGTGCCTCATTTCGGACTCTTTGTCTCAGGTACTGTCTTGGAGGTAGGCATTCGCGACAGGTGGACAAGATAAAATAATAAGATGTATTAGGTTAACATCTTTCCTCCCAATTATCAACTACAAGGATGTAGGTATTGTTACAATGATGCAGTCATTTTATTCAATATGTATTCACAGTTATGGTGTATTTCTGTAGTTCGACTGCAAATACGGTATACTATTTACTCTTTTTATTTACAATTCTTGGATGCACACCATGACACATGGTTATTGTTATTTGACATTCTTTCTTTCCTATTTACATATACCAGCTTGACTTTAATACACTCACTACAAGCAATTCAATGTTCAACATCTGTAGGGGCCACACCCAACTCGGAATCATGGGGGCCCATGAAAACATGGTGTCGCGGAACCCTTTCCCGCCTCAACCCCCACTCATCAGGAACACCTGTGCAGATGACGCCCTTAGGTGAACGGGGTGCACAGGTGCTCTGGGTGTGGCCCTCAACATGCCATAGTGACCACAGAATGGGTCTCAACTAAATGGTAGACATATAAAAATATGTAAAAACATGTGAGTGTATAACAGCCAATAGCCATGGCATTATTGGTGTGCTAGTGCATAAATTGTTGTGATGGTAAAAAGCTAAAAATATCAGATATCTGTTGCAAAGCTGATACCAGAACTATGCCTAATGGTGTCAGCTTTAATCTTTGGGTCATGATAAGGTCAAACAATTCTCAGATTTGGAGCAATAAACTAGTATGTATCCGGAGAGGCCCAGATAATAAGTAATAATTAAATAATTTGATAAGATTAATAATCGACTTATAATAGATAATTATAATCCAATTAGGAAAGTCGGCAAACCCCTGAAGACAGAAAAAAGGAAATGTTAGAGCTATTGGCCCGATGTCAATCTGTCATAAAAATGCAAATTCTGATAAAATCGCAACAGGAGTACGTACAGTCTTGCAAAGGTGTGCCAGTCCTGGTAGCTAGCACAGCAAGGTGGAAACATCATCACATGGTAAGGCTGATCCCCTACATACTTGAGATGTTTTGATGTGTAGGGGTATCCTTTAAGCTGTGCTAGCTACCTCCAGTGGCCCCTTACAGGGCAGGAACTGCAGCACCAGGAAAGAGGCGGTCTCGAAGGCCACGCACTCTCTCCCTGAAGCGCCGCCAGGCACGGGTCACAGGGTTACCCTGCCTCTGAAATAGGAAACATAAACATGGTAAGAACATTGTATCAAGGTCTGAGTAATTATGATCCTAGGCACTGACCTTTGGAAGTGGGTCGGTCTGGGTCTCTTGGGTGACTTTGATGGTGTTTGTGACCTCTGTCTGGGTCTCAGATTCGTTTGTTGAGGCACAAGTTGTTTGGACTTGTGTGTCTGACATTTCTACATTTGCCTGACATGCAATCTCAGCCTAAATGAAAATTGAACCATTAGTATAAAAAGTAGGCCAATTACACCACCATTTTATCCCCCCCCCCAACGTTCAATGGCGAGTCACACAAAGTCTCCATTTACATTGGCTAATTCAAGAGAGTAACCAAGAGATGTTCAATCAAATATTGTCAATCACATATCAGACTTCATTTGTATATTGTTATTTTGAAGCTTCGAGAATAAACAATAGTCGAGCAGGTGATCTACATTCTTTAATACTGGTAGTTTATGAGTCTATATTTCCACATATAAATTTTGTCCAATTTTAGGTAATTTCATCCTATCTTGTGTGGCATGCCCCCAAAAATGTGAAATCCTGCAATAATCGTTTTCACTTACAGTGGCTGGCTTTGCCTTTGCTTCTTCCAATTCACGTTGCAGCAGGGCAATTTCCCTAAAGGTAGACAATAAAGGTATAATATATGAGTTCCATGGTTTTTGTCAGTGTTGTATGAGGAAGAATGTTGGAGCAACCCCCCCCCCCCCCACACACAACGGCTGAAGGTCCACTTTTGGTTCTCAATAGACGTGCTATTTGTAGACAAAATTATAAAGCATAAGCTAGATCAGTCTGGTATATAACCAAATCCGACAATAAACATCCCGTGGCAATACTGCAAAGGCATAAAAATCCTTTATTTGTTTTTTTTCGGGGTGTTCAGAGAACTTTCACCCCCCCCCCCCCTGAAAAATTAGGTCCACTTTTTCGGATTTCGCACCCCCACCTCCCCCCCCCCCCCGAAGAAAAATCTTGGGTACAGGAGTTTTGAGTTTGACAAATAAGATATTAGTTCCAGGGTTTTTGTCAGTGTTGGAGTTTAAAGGTAGGCGATAAGGTACAAGTTCCAGGGTTTTTGTCAGTGTTGTACAAGAAGGAGTATCATTTTGTTTATTACCTGTCTAGGTCATCTCCTGTATTCTTTAGGTTCTTGAGGATTTCTTGTTGCTCCACCTGGAATAAAACACATTGACTGTATAGTTGATAGCTCAATATGATCTCAATAAAATAAGATTATTTCAATACCAGCTCTATTTCTCTTTTCTTCTTCTGTAAGCGCAGATCCTCAATAGAACTGAAAGGAAATCCAGAAATAAGTGTTATTGAACAGACATTTACAAAAGAAAGATCTTTCATGTGTTTACTTAAATTTAACAGACTTCAATCTTCATCAGTTGCCCTGATGAAACGGAAAATTTGGTAGGTGTACTTGTTGTCATCATTTATTTTACATTGATTGCTCTAAACTAGCATACAGGCTACTCTAAACTACCTGTAAGTGAAGAATATAGCAATTTTGTACCTTTCTGCCTCGCAAGTATCGCACATTTTGACAGTCTGAAAAGAAATAAAACAGATGATAGTCATTCAAAAACTTCCAAGATAATTGATATTTTTGTTGCTTAAAATTTAATCCAGTGATCTGTGATATGATTCAATGTAATAGTATGGGGTGGGAATATGTACCATATGAACTGTCAAAAAGATGTATTTTCTTAGATAAAGTATATTTCCTTAGATAAAGCCTGGCTAAACAAGGTAACATGTCAAGTGATACATGTCACCTGAATGTCTCCTAGTTTAGCCACCCAGGAAGACATTGTAGCACCAACAAAGAAATGTTTCTCTGATAGTTGAGAAACAAAATTTGACGCACACTTCATGCTTTTGGTGTCTAAACTTGGAAACATGTCATGTCGCATGCTTCATACCACACGCTACATGCCGCCTATTTTAGGCAGGCCTTAACTTGGAACACCTATACCTACAGACTCCATTGTTAAATCCTGGATATGCCCATGTGAATAAAGAATTATTTCCACTGGTAGCTTCTAACTCACCTTGTTGACCAGCTCTGACATGGTAAGACCAGCAATATAAGAGCACATCCAGCTGTTGGCATATAAAAAGACTGTTAGTGACCCCTGTGTATCACTATTGTACCTGTAAGTACTGTTATAAGAAGAGTTTAAATAGTTTTTTTTATTATATTTTCTTTGTATGATTTAGTAATTAAAATATACTTACTTCTCCCTGTCCTCCATTAGCTTGTCTCGCTCCTCCTAAATTACCAAAAACAATTTTTCTTATTATTTGGATTCCAAAAAATCTAAAGTAAGTAGCTCGTCAAATAAACTTTTTTTAGCACTCACCTGTTCTTTTAATAGTTCCTCCATAAGTTTTCTGTTCTCAGAAATAGACCTTTTTTGATAAACAAAAACAAGGTACGCAACTTATAAGGATAACAGCTGAATAATTGTTTTATGAGAATGATACATTCCCCCTTCTCCCATTCCCTTCTTAAACCCCTTTTCTTGCCCCTTCTCCCATCCCCTTCTCAACCCCCTTTTCTTGCCCCTTCTCCCATCCCCTTCTTAACCCCCTTTTCTTGCCCCTTCTCCCATCCCCTTCTTAACCCCCTTTTCTTGCCCCTTCTCCTGTCCCCTTGATACTACCCCCCCCCCCTTTCTTCCATCACATAATATTGTGTATATACATAAACAAGGCCCTGCAATGTGTCAAAGGCTCCCCTCGTAAAGCTTTCTATGTACAATATGTCACATACTTGTTTACTTCCTCAACTCTTTGCTTCTTGTTGTGGTTTTTCTCCTGGAATCAAAGTGAATACAAATAATCATTGATATGAGTAATCAATGAGTAATGAGCTCCCAGTTTTCTACATGTGTAATGTTATACAACCATTAAAATTAAAATGTCCCACTGAAGAATTATCACAGACTACATTGCCTATGTGATTATCAAAGAAATGAGCGAATTGCAAAATTAGTGTTCTTTCAAATCAACCTAATTCGGACAGCTTGTTTAATACCTTTTCAGTTTTGACCAGCTTCTCTAGCCTTTTCATCTCTTGCATTGCAACATCAAGTTCTTCGGTCTGAAAAAAATATCATAACAATAAGCTTAACTTATATTTATGAAGAAAGAAGGCCTAATTGTTTACTCAAAGAAAACCAAATGGCGAGACGTTTGATTCCGTTCATTGTTTTTTTTGTTTCACAGAACACTAGCTCATTACCAAAATTGTCCAATTAATGTGAATCACATATCCCGCATCAGAAACCTTTTCCATCAAAATAAAATTAAGGGCATCAACTTACCTTTTGCCGAAGGATGATATCTAAAGAAAAAGAAAACCAAGAATTAGCAAATTTTATAAAAATAAAGTTTAAAAAAAACTTGCTTTCAGATTCAAGTGGCGGTTTTTTGACAGAGAACTCAGTCCATATTGCTTTTTCTGTCGGTCTTGTAAATTGGCCGCCTTTTTCCCTCAAATCCTTGTCTTGATGTTAAATGTAAACGTTTTCTTTTTTCTAAGTCGCTTTTCCCATTTGCTAAAAGTCGCATCTTTCTTCTCCTTCCAAATTTTTTGTCATATTATCACATTACTCTTTGATCACGTGACACTTATGTTCACGTGACCTACCTTTGTCTTTGCTGGATAAATTCTTCATCGAGCCGCCCCGGTAAACTGGGTTCCTGTGAGACATTTTTTAGGAAAATTGAAGAGCGAAAAAATGTCGACCGATCAGTTCGGGGTCTGTAGAAAATCTGGCGGGAAACCTTAGCAACCTTTGTTACGTTATCATGATAGAATGTTTCATCATGATTTACGTAATAGCGCGCGTACTGGGATTTACCGCTGTGTGTAAGCTGTGCCCGCTCAAGAGTGATCAAAATATCGTTCTTGAACGGCATTTGTTTGATTTATCGCAAATTTTATTCATGTTTGATCGTAATTTGAGTCCTATGTAACAGACAACAGTAGCAAGTTTCAAGGTAAACATAATCAAGGCAAGTTTCAGAAGGGTAAACTCTCTGTCACTATTTTCGTTACTTCCGAGGTTCCGCACTGCTTTATGCTTGGACCACCCCTCTTCATAATTCCTATTAATGACCTGGATTGAATACGTAGTAACCGCCCCCCCCCCTTTTTTTTCAGACATTTGGCTTAAAATTGAGGCGTTACGAAAGGCAAAAAGGCAAATACGCGCTCAAATTACCCTAAATTACAAATTACATTTATGAGGCCGCTTTTGCATAAAAATGGTCGAAACTTTCACAACAAACAGATACATTATCCAACTTCATAACAAAATTGTCATTTTAGTCATCTGAAAAAATTCGAGGAAGTCGGCTATTTGCCGTAGGCTGTTAATTAAGCCGAAAATGCCAATTTTCGCTCTAGAGCAAACGCGTTTCAATGTAACCCAATATAAACTCAGTATATGATACCTAAGGATAGAATAAAACTTTTCATCAGAGTGCGCCAAAAAAAAATGAAATGCGAGAAATTAGTTGCGAAAAATAAAAATTCAAGTTCCGCTCGAGATTATTCCGCGATGAAAAATAAATCGATGGCGTACTCTGATGAAAAGTTTTTAAATTATGTCTAGTTTTTGATTGCCAAGTTTCAGTTCGATCGAATAAATCGTGATACAGATAGGATGTATTTTGTGAGTCTATGTGTCTTTGTCTCCAGTTGAATCCAGGCAATTTAGCGCATTTCTTGGCCACATTCCTCGGGAACTTACTCGAACGCTCGTGGTGTTTACATCTTGTCAAACCTGAGCCTGCTGTATCGAAAACAGCGGGAAAACGTTCAAAATACACGATTTATAGGGCTAAAATGACCATATATGAATCTTCATTTTTCCCGCGAAACCAATCACAAGCCGTTCTTGAGACGCCACATAGCAACTGTCACAGAGAACAATAGAGTCCAGCGCTCGGTTCATGACCCGAAGAGCTTTATTGCCTCGCAGATTTGTTCGAATGCAAGGAAATATACGGAGGAAGAATAAGTCCGCCCCCCTTTTTTGAAACTCTTGCTTCGCCCCCCCCCCCCCTTTTTAAACTTCTGGATCCGCCCCTGGAAAGTTTTTCAATTTTTCCTTTGCAAATGTTGCAATAAAATGTTTAAGAAATACATATAAGGCAGAAACTCCAAAGAAAACTGTCGAGGCAGATTATAAATGCTTCATTTGTAGCAGTTTAACGACAGTGTCTGCTGGTAAAGTAAATGTTTTTAGGAAAAGCTCTCTAGATCTAGTCGAACTGATAAAATGTTCGACGGAAGAAGATCCCAGTGTTTATGGAAAGGAACATTACAGTCTTTTTATTTGTACAAAGTGCTACAAAAGCCTTGCGAAACTAGAAAGAGCATTGAAACATGTTGAGAGTGTAAAACACGAGATAAATGAACCGTTCACGGCAACGAAGCGACGAGTGAAGAGCCCGAGACCCGCTGAAAGCGCCGTCGTGGATCCAAAGCCCGTGAACAGCCAACGTCAACTTTCCAGAATTTGGAAAGTGAACGCTGATTGGCTAATTCGTTTTGCCGCTCTGTGGAGCAGGCGCTCGTGGGGCCTAAGGGAAGCGCGTTCCCTAAGAGCGGCTCGTATGAGTCTAAATCCAGCCTAGTCCCAGGCGTTCTAACCGGGTTTCCTGTACTCGGAAATAAACCGTGAGGTAACCTTTTGGCTGGGGCGAGCGGTTTCCTGTGACGTCCCAACTCTTACCATACACAGGAAACCCAAACACAGGAAACCCGGTAAGAACGCCTAGGACTAGGCTCAACACAGGAAACCCGGTAAGAACGCCTAGGACTAGGCTGAACACAGGAAACCCGGTAAGAACGCCCGGGACTAGGCTGAACACAGGAAACCCGGTAAGAACGCCTGGAACTGGGATGAACGCAGGAAACCCGGTAAGACCGCCTGGGACTAGGCTGGGTCCAATCCAAGACATCCTGGTTTCTAATGACGTCATGCTCCATTGTGTAATGACGTCATACTCCATGTGTTCGCTTAGATGTTGGGGTAACATGGAGTGCTAGTACTAGACCCTCTCGGCTCAACATATTCGAGACGAACTCGGTACGGAGGTGAACTTACAAAGAAAGCCCCTCCTTACTTGGAACTTTTATGGGAGTTCCGGATAATTTCTTGGTTTCTGCGTTAACATAAATCTTCAACACTATATACGACTATGGAGATTAGGCACAGGAAGCCCAAGCTCGCGGCATTTCGCCGACGTCACCGAGCTAGCGCGTGATCCACCAGACGCGGGCTTGTCCATGCCATCGATGTGCCTCATTTCGGACTCTTTGTCTTAGGTACTGCCTTGGAGGTAGGCATTCGCGACAGGTGGACAAGATAAAATAATAAGATGTATTAGGTTAACATCTTTCCTCCCAATTATCAACTACAAGGATGTAGGTATTGTTACAATGATGCAGTCATTTTATTCAATATGTATTCACAGTTATGGTGTATTTCTGTAGTTCGACTGCAAATACGGTATACTATTTACTCTTTTTATTTACAATTCTTGGATGCACACCATGACACTAGCTATGGTTATTGTTATTTGACATTCTTTCTTTCCTATTTACATATACCAGCTTGACTTTAATACACTCACTACAAGCAATTCAATGTTCAACATCTGTAGGGGCCACACCCAACTCGAAATCATGGGGGCCCATGAAAACATGGTGTCGCGGAACCCTTTCCCGCCTCAACCCCCACTCATCAGGAACACCTGTGCAGATGACGCCCTTAGGTGAACGGGGTGCACAGGTGCTCTGGGTGTGGCCCTCAACATGCCATAGTGACCACAGAATGGGTCTCAACTAAACGGTAGACTTATAAAAATATGTAAAAACATGTGAATGTATAACAGCCAATAGCCATGGCATTATTGGTGTGCTAGTGCATAAATTGTTCTGATGGTAAAAAGCTAAAAATATCAGATATCTGTTGCAAAGCTGATACCAGAAATATGCCTAATGGTGTCAGCTTCAATCTTTGGGTCATGATAAGGTCAAACAATTCTCAGATTTGGAGCAATAAACTAGTATGTATCCGGAGAGGCCCAGATAATAAGTAATAATTAAATAATTTGATAAGATTAATAATCGACTTACAATAGATAATTATAATCCAATTAGGAAAGTCAGCCAACCCCTGTAAACAGAAAAAAGGAAATGTTAGAGCTGTTAGAGTTGGAGTTGGAGATGTTAGAGTTGGAGTTGGAGATGTTAGAGTTGGAGTTGGAGATGTTAGAGTTGGAGTTGGAGATGTTAGATGTTAGAGTTGGAGTTGGAGATGTTAGAGTTGGAGTTGGAGATGTTAGAGTTGGAGTTGGAGATGTTAGAGTTGGAGTTGGAGATGTTAGAGTTGGAGTTGGAGATGTTAGAGCAATTGGCCCGATGTCAATCTGTCATAAAAAGACACATTCTGATAAAATCTCAACAGCAGTACTTACAGTCTGGCAAAGGTGTGCCAGTCCTGGTAGCTAGCACAGCAAGGTGGAAAGATCATCACATGGTAAGCCTGATCCCCTACATACTTGAGATGTTTCGATGTGTAGGGGTATCCTTTAAGCTGTGCTAGCTACCTCCAGTGGCCCCTTACAGGGCAGGAACTGCAGCACCAGGAAAGAGGCGGTCTCGAAGACCACGCGCTCTCTCCCTCAAGCGCCGCCAGGCACGGGTCACAGGGTTACCCCGCCTCTGAAATAGGAAACATAAACATGGTAAGAACATTGTATCAAGGTCTGAGTAATTATGATCCTAGGCACTGACCTTTGGAAGTGGGTCGGTCTGGGTCTCTTGGGTGACTTTGATGGTGTTTGTGACCTCTGTCTGGGTCTCACATTCGTTTGTTGAGGCACAAGTTGTTTGGACTTGTGTGTCTGACATTTCTACATTTGCCTGACATGCAATTTCAGCCTAAATGAAAATTGAACCATTAGTATAAAGTAGGCAAATTACACCGCCATTTTATCCCCCCCCCCCCCAACGTTCAATGGTGAGTCACACAAAGTCTCCATTTACATTGGCTAATTCAAGAGAGTAACCAAGAGATGTTCAATCAAATATTGTCAATCACATATCAGACTTCATTTGTAGATTGTTATTTTGAAGCTTCCTCGAGAATAAAAAACAGTCGAGCAGGTGATCTACATTCCTTAATACTGGTAGTTTATGAGTCTATATTTCCACATGTAAATTTTGTCCAATTTTAGGTAATTTCATCCTATCTTGTGTGGCATGCCCCAAAAAATGTGAAATCCTGCAATATTCCTTTTCACTTACAGTGGCTGGCTTTGCCTTTGCTTCTTCCAATTCACGTTGCAGCAGGGCAATTTCCCTAAAGGTAGACAATAAAGGTATAATATATGAGTTCCATGGTTTTTGTCAGTGTTGTATGAGGAAGAATGTTGGAGTTTGAAGGTTGGGGGGTGCAGGGGGTGCGAAAGCAACCCCCCCCCCCCCCCACAACGGCCGAAGGTCCACTTTCGGTTCTCAATAGACGTGCTATTTGTAGACAAAATTATAAAGCATAAGCTAGATCAGTCTGGTATATAACCAAATCTGACAATAAACATCCCGTGGCAATACTGCAAAGGCATAAAAAATCCTTTATTTGTTTTTTTCGGGGTGTTCAGAGAACTCCCCCCCCCCCTAGAAAAATTAGGTCCACTTTTTCGGATTTCGCACCCCCCCCCCCCCCCCCCCCGAAGAAAAATCCTGGGTACAGGAGTTTTGAGTTTGACAAATAAGATATAAGTTCCAGGGTTTTTGTCAGTGTTGTACAAGAAGGAGTATCATTTTGTTTATTACCTGTCTAGGTCATCTCCTGTATTCTTCAGGTTGTTGAGGATTTCTTGTTGCTCCACCTGGAATAAAACACATTGACTGTATAGTTGATAGCTCAATATGATCTCAATAAAATAAGATTATTTCAATACCAGCTCTATTTCTCTTTTCTTCTTCTGTAAGTGCAGATCCTCAATAGAACTGAAAGGAAATCCAGAAATAAGTGTTATTGAACAGACATTTACAAAAGAAAGATCTTTCATGTGTTTACTTAAATTTAACAGACTTGTTCAATCTTCATCAGTTGCCCTGATGAAACGGAAAATTTGGCAGGTGTAATTGTTGTCATCATTTAGTTTACATTGATTGCTCTAAACTAGCATACAGGCTACTCTAAACTACCTGTAAGTGAAGAATATAGCAATTTTGTACCTTTCTGCCTCGCAAGTATCGCACATTTTGAAAGTCTGAAAAGAAATAAAACAGATGATAGTCATTCAAAAACTTCCAAGATAATTGATATTTTTGTTGCTTAAAATTTAATACAGTGATCTGTGATATGATTCAATGAAATAGTATGGGGTGGGAATATGTACTATATGAACTGTCAAAAAGATGTATTTTCTTAGATAAAGTATATTTCCTTAGATAAAGCCTGGCTAAACAAGGTGACATGTCAAGTGATACATGTCACCTGAATGTCTCCTAGTTTAGTCACCCAGGAAGACATTGTAGCACCAACAAAGAAATGTTTCTCTGATAGTTGAGAAACAAAATTTGACGCACACTTCATGCTTTTGGTGGCTAAACTTGGAAACATGCCATGTCGCATGCTTCATAGCACACGCTACATGCCGCCTATTTTAGGCAGGCCTTAACTTGGAACACCTATACCTACAGACTCCATTGTTAAATCCTGGATATGCCCATGTGAATAAAGAATTATTTCCTCCAGTACCTTCTAACTCACCTTGTTGACCAGCTCTGACATGGTAAGACCAGCAATATAAGAGCACATCCAGCTGTTGGCATATAAATAGACTGTTAGTGACCCCTGTGCATCACTATTGTACCTGTAAGTACTGTTATAAGAAGAGTTTAAATAGTTTTTTATTATATTTTCTTTGTATAATTTAGTAATTAAAATATACTTACTTCTCCCTGTCCTCCATTAGCTTGTCTCGCTCCTCCTAAATTACCAAAAACAATTTTTCTTATTATTTGGATTCCAAAAAATCCAAAGTAAGTAGCTCGTCAAATAAACTTTTTTTAGCACTCACCTGTTCTTTTAATAGTTCCTCCATAAGTTTTCTGTTCTCAGAAATAGACCTTTTTTGATAAACAAAAACAAGGTACGCAACTTATAAGGATAACAGCTGAAAAATTGTTTCATGGGAATGATAGATTCCCCCTTCTCCCATTCCCTTCTTAAACCCCTTTTCTTGCCTCTTCTCCCATTCCCTTCCCAAACCCCTTTTCTCGCCTCTTTTCCCATCCCCTTCCCAAACCCCTTTTCTCGCCCCTTCTCCCATTCCCTTCTCAACCCTCTTTTCTTGCCCCTTCTCCCATCCCCTTCCCAAACCCCTTTTCTCGCCCCTTCTCCCATCCCCTTCCCAAACCCCTTTTCTTGCCCCTTCTCCCATTCCCTTCTCAACCCCCTTTTTCTTGCCCCTTCTCCCATTCCCTTCTCAACCCCCTTTTCTCGCCCCTTCTCCCATCCCCTTCCCAAACCCCTTTTCTTGCCCCTTCTCCCATCCCCTTCTCAACCACCTTTTCTTGCCCCTTTTCCCATCCCCTTCTCAACCCCCTTTTCTTGCCCCTTATCCAATCCCCTTCTCAACCCCCTTTTCTTGCCCCTTCTCCCATTCCCTTCCCAAACCCCTTTTCTCGCCCCTTCTCCCATCCCCTTCCCAACCCCCTTTTCTTGCCCCTTCTCCCATCCCCTTCCCAAACCCCTTTTCTTGCCCCTTCTCCCATCCCCTTCTCAACCTGTTTTCTCGCCCCTTCTCCTGTCCCCTTGATACTATCCCCCCCCTCCTTTCTTCTATCACATAATATTGTGTATATACATAAACAAGGCCCCGCAATGTGCCAAAGGCTCCCCTCGTAAAGCTTTCTATGTACAATATGTCACATACTTGTTTACTTCCTCAATTCTTTGCTTCTTGTCGTGGTTTTCCTCCTGGAATCAAAGTGAATACAAATAATCATTGATATGAGTAATCAATGAGTAATGAGCTCCCAGTTTTCTACATGTGTAATGTTATACAACCATTAAAATTAAAATGTCCCACTGAAGAATTATCACAGACTACATTGCCTCTGTGATTATCAAAGAAATGAGCGAATTGCAAAATTAGTGTTCTTTCAAATCAACCTAATTCGGACAGCTTGTTTAATACCTTTTGAGTTTTGACCAGCTTCTCTAGGCTTTTCATCTCTTGCATTGCAACATCAAGTTCTTCGGTCTGAAAAAAATATCATAACAATAAGCTTATATTTATGAAGAAAGAAGGCCTAATTGTTTACTAAAAGAAAACCAAATGGAGAGACGTTTGATTCCGTTCATTGTTTTTTTTTGTTTCACAGAACACTAGCTCATTACCAAAATTGTCCAATTAATGTGAATCATATATCCCGCATCAGACACCTTTTCCATCAAAATAAAATTAAGGGCATCAACTTACCTTTTGCCGAAGGATGATATCTAAAGAAAAAGAAAACCAAGAATTAGCAAATTTTATAAAAATAAAGTTTAAAAAACTTGCTTTCAGCTTCAAGTGGCGGTTTTTTGACAGAGAACTCAATCCATATTGCTTTTTATGTCGATCTTGTTAATTGGTCGCCTTTTTCCCTCAAATCCTTGTCTTGATGTTAAATGTAAACGTTTTCTTTTTTCTAAGTCGCTTTTCCCATTTGCTAAAAGTCGCATCTTTCTTCTCCTTCCAAATTTTTGTCAAATTGTCACATGACTCTTTGATCACGTGACACTTGTGTTCACGTGACCTACCTTTGTCTTTGCTGGATAAATTCTTCATCGAGCCGCCCCGGTAAACTGGGTTCCTGTGAGACATTTTTTAGGAAAATTGAAGAGCGAAAAAATGTCGACCGATCAGTTCGGGGTCTGTAGAAAATCTGGCGGGAAACCTTAGCAACCTTTGTTACGTTATCATGATAGAATGTTTCATCATGATTTACGTAATAGCGCGCGTACTGGGATTTACCGCTGTGTGTAAGCTGTGCCCGCTCAAGAGTGATCAAAATATCGTTCTTGAACGGCATTTGTTTGATTTATCGCAAATTTTATTTATGTTTGATCGTAATTTGAGTCCTATGTAACAGACAACAGTAGCAAGTTTCAAGGTAAACATAATCAAGGCAAGTTTCAGAAGGGTAAACTCTCTGTCACTATTTTCGTTACTTCCGAGGTTCCGCACGGCTTTATGCTTGGACCACCCCTCTTCATAATTCCTATTAATGACCTGGATTGAATACGTAGTAACCACCCCCCCCCCCCCCCTTTTTCAGACATTTGGCTTAAAATTGAGGCGTTACGAAATGCAAAAAGGCAAATACGCGCTCAAATTACCCTAAATTACAAATTACATTTATGAGGCCGCTTTTGCATAAAAATGGTCGAAACTTTCACAAAAAACAGATACATTATCCAATTTCATAACAAAATTGTCATTTTAGTCATCTGAAAAAAATTCGAGGAAGTCGGCTATTTGCCGTAGGCTGTTAATTAAGACGAAAATGCCAATTTTCGCTCTAGAGCAAACGCGTTTCAATGTAACCCAATATAAACTCAGTATATGATACCTAAGGATAGAATAAAACTTTTCATCAGAGTGCGCCAAAAAAAAATGAAATGCGAGAAATTAGTTGCGAAAAATAAAAATTCAAGTTCCGCTCGAGATTATTCCGCGATGAAAAATAAATCGATGGCGTACTCTGATGAAAAGTTTTTAAATTATGTCTAGTTTTTGATTGCCAAGTTTCAGTTCGATCGAATAAATCCTGCTACAGATAGAACGTATTTTGTGAGTCTATGTGTCTTTGTCTCCAGTTGAATCCAGGCAATTTAGCGCATTTCTTCGCCACATTCCTCGGGAACTTACTCGAACGCTCGTGGTGTTTACATCTTGTCAAACCTGAGCCTGCTGTATCGAAAACAGCGGGAAAACGTTCAAAATACACGATTTATAGGGCTAAAATGACCATATATGAATCTTTATTTTTCCCGCGAAACCAATCACAAGCCGTTCTCGAGACGCCACATAGCAACTGTCACAGAGAACAATAGAGTCCAGCGCTCGGTTCATGACCCGGAGAGCTTTATTGCGTCGCAGATTTGTTCGAATGCAAGGAAATATACGGAGGAAGAATAAGTCCGCCCCCCTTTCTTGAATCTTTTGCTTCGCCCCCTCCCCCCCCCCCCTTTTTAAACTTCTGGATCCGCCCCTGGAAAGTTTTTCAATTTTTCCTTTGCAAATGTTGCAATAAAATGTCCCAGAAATACATATAAGGCAGAAACTCCAAAGAAAACTGTCGAGGCAGATTATAAATGCTTCATTTGTAGCAGTTTAACGACAGTGTCTGCTTGTAAAGTAAATGTTTTTAGGACAAGCTCTCTAGATCTAGTCGAACTGATAAAATGTTCGACGGAAGAAGATCCTAGTGTTTATGCAAAGGAACATTCCAGTCTTTTTATTTGTACAAAGTGCTACAAAAGCCTTGCGAAACTAGAAAGAGCATTGAAACATGTTGAGAGTGTAAAACACGAGATAAATGAACCGTTCACGGCAACGAAGCGACGAGTGAAGAGCCCGAGACCAGCTGAAAGCGCCGTCGTGGATCCAAAGCCCGTGAACAGCCAACGTCAACTTTCCAGAATTTGGAAAGTGAACGCTGATTGGCTAATTCGTTTTGCCGCTCTGTGGAGCAGGCGCTCGTGGGGCCTAAGGGAAGCGCGTTCCCTAAGAGCGGCTCGTAGGAGTCTAAATCCAGCCTAGTCCCAGGCGTTCTAACCGGGTTTCCTGTACTCGGAAATAAACCGTGAGGTAACCTTTTGGCTGGGGCGAGCGGTTTCCTGTGACGTCCCGACTCTTACCATACACAGGAAACCCAAACACAGGAAAACCGGTAAGAACGCCTAGGACTAGGCTCAACACAGGAAACCCGGTAAGAACGCCCGGGACTAGGCTGAACACAGGAAACCCGGTAAGAACGCCTGGGACTAGGATGAACGCAGGAAACCCGGTAAGACCGCCTGGGACTAGGCTGGGTCCAACCCTAGACATCCTGGTTTCTAATGACGTCATGCTCCATGTGTAATGACGTCATACCCCATGTGTTCGCCTAGATTTTGGGGTAACATGGAGTGCTAGTACCAGACCCTCTCGGCTCAACACATTCGAGACAAACTCGGTACGGAAGTGAACTTACAAAGAAAGCCCCTCCTTACTTGGAACTTTTATGGGAGTTCCGGATAATTTCTTGGTTTCTGCGTTAACATAAATCTTCAACACTATATACGACTATGGAGATTAGGCACAGGAAGCCCAAGCTCGCGGCATTTCGCCGACGTCACCGAGCTAGCGCGTGATCCACCAGACGCGGGCTTGTCCATGCCATCGATGTGCCTCATTTCGGACTCTTTGTCTTAGGTACTGCCTTGAAGGTAGGCATTCGCGACAGGTGGACAAGATAAAATAATAAGATGTATTAGGTTAACATCTTTCCTCCCAATTATCAACTACAAGGATGTAGGTATTGTTACAATGATGCAGTCATTTTATTCAATATGTATTCACAGTTATGGTGTATTTCTGTAGTTCGACTGCAAATACGGTATACTATTTACTCTTTTTATTTACAATTCTTGGATGCACACCATGACACATGGTTATTGTTATTTGACATTCTTTCTTTCCTATTTACATATACCAGCTTGACTTTAATACACTCACTACAAGCAATTCAATGTTCAACATCTGTAGGGGCCACACCCAACTCGGAATCATGTGGGCCCATGAAAACATGGTGTCGCGGAACCCTTTCCCGCCTCAACCCCCACTCATCAGGAACACCTGTGCAGATGACGCCCTTAGGTGAACGGGGTGCACAGGTGCTCTGGGTGTGGCCCTCAACATGCCATAGTGACCACAGAATGGGTCTCAACTAAACGGTAGACTTATAAAAATATGTAAAAACATGTGAGTGTATAACAGCCAATAGCCATGGCATTATTGGTGTGCTAGTGCATAAATTGTTCTGATGGTAAAAAGCTAAAAATATCAGATATCTGTTGCAAAGCTGATACCAGAAATATGCCTAATGGTGTCAGCTTCAATCTTTGGGTCATGATAAGGTCAAACAATTCTCAGATTTGGAGCAATAAACTAGTATGTATCCAGAGAGGCCCAGATAATAAGTAATAATTAAATAATTTGATAAGATTAATAATCAACTTATAATAGATAATTATAATCCAATTAGGAAAGTCGGCAAACCCCTGTAAACAGAAAAAAGGAAATGTTAGAGCTGTTAGAGTTGGAGTTGGAGATGTTAGAGCAATTGGCCCGATGTCAATCTGTCAAAAAATACACATTCTGATAAAATCGTATAAGGAGTACGTACAGTCTGGCAAAGGTGTGCCAGTCCTGGTAGCTAGCAAAGCAAGGTGGAAAGATCATCACATGGTAAGGCTGATCCCCTACATACTTGAGATGTTTCGATGTGTAGGGGTATCCTTTAAGCTGTGCTAGCTACCTCCAGTGGCCCCTTACAGGGCAGGAACTGCAGCACCAGGAAAGAGGCGGTCTCGAAGACCACGCGCTCTCTCCCTCAAGCGCCGCCAGGCACGGGTCACAGGGTTACCCCGCCTCTGAAATAGGAAACATAAACATGGTAAGAACATTGTATAAAGGTCTGAGTAATTATGATCCTAGGCACTGACCTTTGGAAGTGGGTCGGTCTGGGTCTCTTGGGTGACTTTGATGGTGTTTGTGACCTCTGTCTGGGTCTCACATTCGTTTGTTGAGGCACAAGTTGTTTGGACTTGTGTGTCTGACATTTCTACATTTGCCTGACATGCAATCTCAGCCTAAATGAAAATTGAACCATTAGTATAAAGTAGGCCAATTACACCGCCATTTTATCCCCCCCCAACGTTCAATGGCGAGTCACACAAAGTCTCCATTTACATTGGCTAATTCAAGAGAGTAACCAAGACATGTTCGATCAAATATTGTCAATCACATATCAGACTTCATTTGTAGATTGTTATTTTGAAGCTTCCTCGAGAATAAACATCAAAATCGAGCAGGTGATCTACAATCTTTAATACTGGTAGTTTATGAGTCTATATTTCCACATATAAATTTTGTCCAATTTTAGGTAATTTCATCCTTCTTGTGTGGCATGCCCCAAAAAATGTGAAATCCTGCAATAATCGTTTTCACTTACAGTGGCTGGCTTTGCCTTTGCTTCTTCCAATTCACGTTGCAGCAGGGCAATTTCCCTAAAGGTAGACAATAAAGGTATAATATATGAGTTCCATGGTTTTTGTCAGTGTTGTATGAGGAAGAATGTTGGAGTTTGAAGGTTGGGGGGGGGGGTGCAGGGGGTGCGAAAGCAACCCCCCCCCCCACAACGGCCGAAGGTCCACTTTTGGTTCTCAATAGACGTGCTATTTGTAGACAAAATTATAAAGCATAAGCTAGATCAGTCTGGTATATAACCAAATCTGACAATAAACATCACGTGGCAATTTTGCAAAGGCATAAAAAATCCTTTATTTGTTTTTTTCGGGGTGTTCAGAGAACTCCCCCCCTCCCCCCCAGAAAAATTATGTCCACTTTTTCGGATTTCGCACCCCCCCCCCCCCCCCCCCCCGAAGAAAAATCCTGGGTACAGGAGTTTTGAGTTTGACAAATAAGATTTTTGTCAGTGTTGGAGTTTAAAGGTAGGCAATAAGGTACAAGTTCCAGGGTTTTTGTCAGTGTTGGAGTTTAAAGGTAGGCAATAAGGTACAAGTTCCAGGGTTTTTGTCAGTGTTGTACAAGAAGGAGTATCATTTTGTTTATTACCTGTCTAGGTCATCTCCTGTATTCTTCAGGTTGTTGAGGATTTCTTGTTGCTCTACCTGGAATAAAACACATTGACTGTATAGTTGATAGCTCAATATGATCTCAATAAAATAAGATTATTTCAATACCAGCTCTATTTCTCTTTTCTTCTTCTGTAAGCGCAGATCCTCAATAGAACTGAAAGGAAATCCAGAAATAAGTGTTATTGAACAGACATTTACAAAAGAAAGATCTTTCATGTGTTTACTTAAATTTAACAGACTTGTTCAATCTTCATCAGTTGCCCTGATGAAACGGAAAATTTGGCAGGTGTACTTGTTGTCATCATTTAGTTTAGAGTAGCATACAGGCTACTCTAAACTACCTGTAAGTGAAGAATATAGCAATTTTGTACCTTTCTGCCTCGCAAGTATCGCACATTTTGACAGTCTGAAAAGAAATAAAACAGATGATAGTCATTCAAAAACTTCCAAGATAATTGATATTTTTGTTGCTTAAAATTTAATCCAGTGATCTGTGATATGATTCAATGAAATAGTAAGGGGTGGGAATATGTACCATATGAACTGTCAAAAAGATGTATTTTCTTAGATAAAGTATATTTCCTTAGATAAAGCCTGGCTAAACAAGGTAACATGTCAAGTGATACATGTCACCTGAATGTCTCCTAGTTTAGCCACCCAGGAAGACATTGTAGCACCAACAAAGAAATGTTTCTCTGATAGTTGAGAAACAAAGTTTGACGCACACTTCATGCTTTTGGTGGCTAAACTTGGAAACATGTCATGTCGCACGCTTCATGCCTTACGCTACATGCCGCCTATTTTAGGCAGGCCTTAACTTGGAACACCTATACCTGCAGACTCCATTGTTAAATCCTGGATATGCCCGTGTGAATAAAGAATTATTTCCACTGGTAGCTTCTAACTCACCTTGTTGACCAGCTCTGACATGGTAAGACCAGCAATATAAGAGCACATCCAGCTGTTGGCATATAAATAGACTGTTAGTGACCACTGTGCATTACTATTGTACCTGTAAGTACTGTTATAAGAAGAGTTTAAATAGTTTTTTATTATATTTTCTTTGTATAATTTAGTAATCAAAATATACTTACTTCTCCCTGTCCTCCATTAGCTTGTCTCGCTCCTCCTAAATTACCAAAAATAATTTTTCTTATTATTTGGATTCCAAAAAATCTAAAGTAAGCAGCTCGTCAAAAAGCTTTTTTAGCACTCACCTGTTCTTTTAATAGTTCCTCCATAAGTTTTCTGTTCTCAGAAATAGACCTTTTTTGATAAACAAAAACAAGGTACGCAACTTATAAGGATAACAGCTGAAAAATTGTTTCATGGGAATGATAGATTCCCCCTTCTCCCATTCCCTTCTTAAACCCCTTTTCTTGCCTCTTCTCCCATTCCCTTCCCAAACCCCTTTTCTCGCCCCTTCTCCCATCCCCTTCCCAAACCCCTTTTCTCGCCCCTTCTCCCATCCCCTTCTCAACCCTCTTTTCTTGCCCCTTCTCCCATCCCCTTCCCCAACCCCTTTTCTCGCCCCTTCTCCCATCCCCTTCCCAAACCCCTTTTCTCGCCCCTTCTCCCATTACCTTCTCAACCCCCTTTTCTTGCCCCTTCTCCCATTCCCTTCTCAACCCTCTTTTCTCGCCCCTTCTCCCATCCCCTTCCCAAACCCCTTTTCTTGCCCCTTCTCCCATCCCCTTCTCAACCCCCTTTTCTTGCCCCTTCTCCCATCCCTTTCTCATCTCCCTTTTCTTGCCCCTTCTCCTGTCCCCTTGATACTACCCCCCTCCTTTCTTCCATCACATAATATTGTGTATATACATAAACAAGGCCCTGCAATGTGTCAAAGGCTCCCCTCGTAAAGCTTTCTATGTACAATATGTCACATACTTGTTTACTTCCTCAACTCTTTGCTTCTTGTTGTGGTTTTTCTCCTGGAATCAAAGTGAATACAAATAATCATTGATATGAGTAATCAATGAGTAATGAGCTCCCAGTTTTCTACATGTGTAATGTTATACAACCATTAAAATTAAAATGTCCCACTGAAGAATTATCACAGACTACATTGCCTATGTGATTATCAAAGAAATGAGCGAATTGCAAAATTAGTTAACTTAACTTATATTTATGAAGAAAGAAGGCCTAATTGTTTACTCAAAGAAAACCAAATGGAGAGACGTTTGATTCCGTTCATTGTTTTTTTTGTTGCACAGAACACTAGCTCATTACCAAAATTGTCCAATTAATGTGAATCACATATCCCGCATCAGAAACCTTTTCCATCAAAATAAAATTAAAGGCATCAACTTACCTTTTGCCGAAGGATGATATCTAAAGAAAAAGAAAACCAAGAATTAGCAAATTTTATAAAAATAAAGTTTAAAAAAAACTTGCTTTCAGCTTCAAGTGGCGGTTTTTTGACAGAGAACTCAATCCATATTGCTTTTTCTGTCGGTCTTGTAAATTGGCCGCCTTTTTCCCTCAAATCCTTGTCTTGATGTTAAATGTAAACGTTTTCTTTTTTCTAAGTCGCTTTTCCCATTTGCTAAAAGTCGCATCTTTCTTCTTCTTCCAAATTTTTGTCAAATTGTCACATGACTCTTTGATCACGTGACATTTGTGTTCACGTGACCTACCTTTGTCTTTGCTGGATAAATTCTTCATCGAGCCGCCCCGGTAAACTGGGTTCCTGTGAGACATTTTTTAGGAAAATTGAAGAGCGAAAAAATGTCGACCGATCAGTTCGAGGTCTGTAGAAAATCTGGCCGGAAACCTTAGCAACCTTTGTTACGTTATCATGATAGGATGTTACATCATGACTTACGTAATACCGCGCGTGCTGGGATTTACCGCTGTGTGTAAGCTGTGCCCGCTCAAGAGTGATCAAAATATCGTTCTTGAACGGCATTTGTTTGATTTATCGCAAATTTTATTTATGGTTGATCGTAATTTGAGTCCTATGTAACAGACAACAGTAGCAAGTTTCAAGGTAAACATAATCAAGGCAAGTTTCAGAAGGGTAAACTCTTTGTCACTTATTTTCGTTACTTCCGAGGTTCCGCACGGCTTTATGCTTGGACCACCCCTCTTCATAATTCCTATTAATGACCTGGATTGAATACGTAGTAACCCCCCCCCCCCCTTTTTTCAGACATTTGGCTTAAAATTGAAGCGTTACGAAAGGCAAAAAGGCAATACGCGCTCAAATTACCCTAAATTACAAATTACATTTATGAGGCCGCTTTTGCATAAAAATGGTCGAAACTTTTACAACAAACAGATACATTATCCAACTTCATAACAAAATTGTCATTTTAGTCATCTGAAAGAAATTCGAGGAAGTCGGCTATTTGCCGTAGGCTGTTAATTAACCCGAAAATGCCCATTTTCGCTCTAGAGCAAACGTATTTCAATGTAACCCAATATAAACACAGTATATGATACCTAAGGATAAAATAAAACTTTTCATAAGAGTGCTCCAAAAAAATTGAAATGCGAGAAAGTAGTTGCGAAAAATAAAAATTCAAGTTCCGCTCGAGATTATTCCGCGATGAAAAATAAATCGATGGCGTACTCTGATGAAAAGTTTTTAAATTGTGTCTAGTTTTTGATTGCCAAGTTTCAGTTCGTTCGAATATATCCTGATACAGATAGAACGTATTTTGTGAGTCTCTGTGTCTTTGTCTCCAGTTGAATCCAGGCAATTTAGCGCATTTCTTCGCCACATTCCTTGGGAACTTACTCAAACGCTCGTGGTGTTTACATCTTGTCAAACCTGAGCCTGCTGTATCGAAAACAGCGGGAAAACGTTCAAAATACACGATTTATAGGGCTAAAATGACCATATATGAAGCTTTACTTTTCCCGCGAAACCAATAACAAGCCGTTCTTGAGACGCCACATAGCAACTGTCACAGAGAACAATAGAGTCCAGCGCTCGGTTCATGACCCGGAGAGCTTTATTGAGTCGCAGATTTGTTCGAATGCAAGGAAATATACGGAGGAAGAATAAGTCCGCCCCCCTTTCTTGAAACTTTTGCTTCGCCCCCCCCCCCCCCCCTTTTTCTAAACTTCTGGATCCGCCCCTGAAAAAATTTTCAATTTTTCAATTTTTTTTCAATTTTTCCTTTGCAAATGTTGCAATAAAAAGTCCCAGAAATACATATAAGGCAGAAATTCCAAAGAAAACTGTCGAGGCAGATTATAAATGCTTCATTTGTAGCAGTTTAACGACAGTGTCTGCTGGTAAAGTAAATGTTTTTAGGAAAAGCTCTCTTGATCTAGTCGAACTGATAAAATGTTCGACGGAAGAGGATCCCAGTGTTTATGGAAAGGAATATTCCAGTCTTTTTATTTGTACAAAGTGCTACAAAAGCCTTGCGAAACTAAAAAGAGCATTGAAACATGTTGAGAGTGTAAAACACGAGATAAATGAACCGTTCACGGCAACGAAAAAGCCCGTGAACAGCCAACCTCAACTTTCCAGAATTTGGAAAGTGAACGCTGATTGGCTAATTCGTTTTGCCGCTCTCGTGGGGCCTAAGGGAAGCGTTCCCTAAGAGCGGCTCGTAGGAGTCTAAATCCAGCCTAGTCCCAGGCGTTCTAACCGGGTTTCCTGTACTCGGAAATAAACCGTGAGGTAACCTTTGGGCTGGGGCGAGCGGTTTCCTGTGACGTCCCAACTCTTACCATACACAGGAAACCCAAACACAGGAAAACCGGTAAGAACCCTACGACTAGGCTCAACACAGGAAACCCGGTAAGAACGCCTGGGACTAGGATGAACACAGGAAACCAGGTAAGACCACCTGGGACTAGGATGAACACAGGAAACCAGGTAAGACCACCTGGGACTAGGATGAACGCAGGAAAACCGGTAAGAACGCCTAGGACTAGGCTCAACACAGGAAACCCGGTAAGAACGCCCGGGACTAGGCTGAACACAGGAAACCCGGTAAGAACGCCTGGGACTAGGATGAACGCAGGAAACCCGGTAAGACCGCCTGGGACTAGGCTGGGTCCAATCCTAGACATCCTGGTTTCTAATGACGTCATGCTCCATGTGTAATGACGTCATACTCCATGTGTTCGCCTAGATGTTGGGGTAACATGGAGTGCTAGTACCAGACCCTCTCGGCTCAACACATTCGAGACGAACTCGGTACGGAAGTGAACTTACAAAGAAAGCCCTAGGTTTGACTCCAAATACGGTATACTATTTACTCTTTTTATTTACAAATGTTGGATGCACACCATGACACTAGCTATGGTTATTGTTATTTGACATTCTTTCTTTCCTATTTACAGTTACCAGCTTGACTTTAATACAATCACTACAAGCAATTCAATGTTCAACATCTGTAGGGGCCACACCCAACTCGGAATCATGGGGGCCCATGAAAACATGGTGTCGCGGAACCCTTTCCCGCCTTCACCCCCACTCATCAGGAACACCTGTGCAGATGACGCCCTTAGGTGAACGGGGTGCACAGGTGCTCTGGGTGTGGCCCTCAACATGCCATAGTGACCACAGAATGGGTCTCAACTAAATGGTAGACTTATAAAAATATGTAAAAACATGTGAGTGTATAACAGCCAATAGCCATGGCATTATTGGTGTGCTAGTGCATAAATTGTTCTGATGGTAAAAAGCTAAAAATATCAGCTATCTGTTGCAAAGCTGATACCAGAAATATGCCTAATGGTGTCAACTTCAATCTTTGGGTCATGATAAGGTCAAACAATTCTCAGATTTGGAGCAATAAACTAGTATGTATCCGGAGAGACCCAGATAATAAGTAATAATTAAATAATTTGATAAGATTAATAATCGACTTATAATAGATAATTATAATCCAATTAGGAAAGTCAGCCAACCCCTGTAGACAGAAAAAAGGAAATGTTAGAGCAATTGGCCCGATGTCAATCTGTCAAAAAAATACACATTCTGATAAAATCGCAACAGCAGTACGTACAGTCTGGCAAAGGTGTGCCAGTCCTGGTAGCTAGCACAGCAAGGTGGAAAGATCATCACATGGTAAGGCTGATCCCCTACATACTTGAGATGTTTCGATGTGTAGGGGTATCCTTTAAGCTGTGCTAGCTACCTCCAGTGGCCCCTTACAGGGCAGGAACTGCAGCACCAGGAAAGAGGGGGTCTCGAAGGCCACGCACTCTCTCCCTCAAGCGCCGCCAGGCACGGGTCACAGGGTTACCCTGCCTCTGAAATAGGAAACATAAAGATGGTAAGAACATTGTATCAAGGTCTGAGTAATTATGATCCTAGGCACTGACCTTTGGAAGTGTGTCGGTCTGGGTCTCTTGGGTGACTTTGATGGTGTTTGTGACCTCTGTCTGGGTCTCACATTCGTTTGTTGAGGCACAAGTTGTTTGGACTTGTGTGTCTGACATTTCTACATTTGCCTGACATGCAATCTCAGCCTAAATGAAAATTGAACCATTAGTATAAAGTAGGCCAATTACACCACCATTTTATCCCCTCCCCCCCCCAAACGTTCAATGGCGAGTCACACAAAGTCTCCATTTACATTGGCTAATTCAAGAGAGTAACCAAGAGATGTTCGATCAAATATTGTCAATCACATATCATACTTCATTTGTAGATTGTTATTTTAAAGCTTCCTCGAGAATAAAAAACAGTCGAGCAGGTGATCTACATTCTTTAATACTGGTAGTTTATGAGTCTATATTTCCACATATAAATTTTGTCCAATTTTAGGTAATTCCATCCTATCTTGTGTGGCATGCCCCCAAAAATGTGAAATCCTGCAATAATCGTTTTCACTTACAGTGGCTGGCTTTGCCTTTGCTTCTTCCAATTCACGTTGCAGCAGGGCAATTTCACTAAAGGTAGACAATAAAGGTATAATATATGAGTTCCATGGTTTTTGTCAGTGTTGTATGAGGAAGAATGTTGGAGTAACCCCCCCCCCCATAACGGCCGAAGGTCCACTTTTGGTTCTCAATAGACGTGCTATTTGTAGACAAAATTATAAAGCATAAGCTAGATCAGTCTGGTATATAACCAAATCTGACAATAAACAGCCCGTGGCAATACTGCAAAGGCATAAAAAATCCTTTATTTGTTTAAATCGGGGTGTTCAGAGAACTCCCCCCCCCAGAAAAATTAGGTCCACTTTTTCGGATTTCGCACCCCCCCCCCCCCCCCCCCCCCCCCGAAGAAAAATCCTGGGTACAGGAGTTTTGAGCTTGACAAATAAGATATTAGTTCCAGGGTTTTTGTCGATGTTGGAGTTTAAAGGTAGGCAATAAGGTACAAGTTCCAGGGTTTTTGTCAGTGTTGTACAAGAAGGAGTATCATGTTGTTTATTACCTGTCTAGGTCATCTCCTGTATTCTTCAGGTTGTTGAGGATTTCTTGTTGCTCCACCTGGAATAAAACACATTGACTGTATAGTTGATAGCTCAATATGATCTCAATAAAATAAGATTATTTCAATACCAGCTCTATTTCTCTTTTCTTTTTCTGTAAGCGCAGATCCTCAATAGAACTGAAAGGAAATCCAGAAATAAGTGTTATTGAACAGACATTTACAAAAGAAAGATCTTTCATGTGTTCACTTAAATTTAACAGACTTGTTCAATCTTCATCAGATGCCCTGATTAAACGGAAAATTTGGCAGGTGTACTTGTTGTCATCATTTATTTTACATTGATTGCTCTAAACTAGCATACAGGCTACTCTAAACTACCTGTAAGTGAAGAATATAGCAATTTTGTACCTTTCTGCCTCGCAAGTATCGTACATTTTGACAGTCTGAAAAGAAATAAAACAGATGATAGTCATTCAAAAACTTCCAAGATAATTGATATTTTTGTTGCTTAAAATTTAATCCAGTGATCTGTGATATGATTCAATGAAATAGTATGGGGTGGGAATATGTACCATATGAACTGTCAAAAAGATGTATTTTCTTAGATAAAGTATATTTCCTTAGATAAAGCCTGGCTAAACAAGGTGACATGTCAAGTGATACATGTCACCTGAATGTCTCCTAGTTTAGCCACCCAGGAAGACATTGTAGCACCAACAAAGAAATGTTTCTCTGATAGTTGAGAAACAAAATTTGACGCACACTTCATGCTTTTGGTGGCTAAACTTGGAAACATGTCATGTCGCACGCTTCATGCCACACGCTACATACCGCCTATTTTAGGCAGGCCTTAACTTGGAACACCTATACCTGCAGACTCCATTGTTAAATCCTGGATATGCCCATGTAAATAAAGAATTATTTCCTCTGGTAGCTTCTAACTCACCTTGTTGACCAGCTCTGACATGGTAAGACCAGCAATATAAGAGCACATCCAGCTGTTGGCATATAAATAGACTGTTAGTGACCACTGTGCATCACTTTTGTACCTGTAAGTACTGTTATAAGAAGAGTTTAAATAGTTTTTTATTATATTTTCTTTGTATAATTTAGTAATTAAAATATACTTACTTCTCCCTGTCCTCCATTAGCTTGTCTCGCTCCTCCTAAATTACCAAAAACAATTTTTCTTATTATTTGGATTCCAAAAAATCTAAAGTAAGTAGCTCGTCAAATAAACTTTTTTAGCACTCACTTGTTCTTTTAATAGTTTCTCCATAAGTTTTCTGTTCTCCGAAATAGACCTTTTTTGATAAACAAAAACAAGTTTCGCAACTTATAAGGATAACAGCTAAAAAATTGTTTTATGAGAATGATACATTCCTCCTTCTCCCATTCCCTTCTTAAACCCCTTTTCTTGCCCCTTCTCCCATCCCCATCCCAAACCTCTTTTCTTGCCCCTTCTCCCATCCCCTTCCCAAACCTCTTTTCTTGCCCCTTCTCCCATCCCCTTCTCAACCCCCTTTTCTTGCCCCTTCTCCCATTCACTTCCCAAACCCCTTTTCTCGCCCCTTCTCCCATCCCCTTCCCAAACCCCTTTTCTTGCCCCTTCTCCCATTCCCTTCTCAACCCCATTTTCTTGCCCCTTCTCCCATCCCCTTCCCAAACCCCTTTTCTCGCCACTTCTCCCATCCCCTTCCCAAACCCCTTTTCTCGCCCCTTCTCCCATCCCCTTCCCAAACCCCTTTTCTTGCCCCTTCTCCCATTCCCTTCTCAACCTTCTTTTCTTGCCCTTCTCCCATTCCCTTCTCAACCCCCTTTACTCGCCCGTTCTCAACCCTCTTTTCTCGCCCCTTCTCCCATCCCCTTCCCAAACCCCTTTTCTTGCCCCTTCTCCCATCCCCTTCCCAAACCCCTTTTCTTGCCCCTTCTCCCATCCCCTTCTCAACCTCTTTTCTCGCCCCTTCTCCTGTCCCCTTGATACCCCCCCCACTACTTTCTTCCATCACATAATATTGTGTATATACATCAACAAGGCCCCGCAATGTGTCAAAGGCTCCCCTCGTAAAGCTTTCTATGTACAATATGTCACATACTTATTTACTTCCTCAATTCTTTGCTTCTTGTTGTGGTTTTTCTCCTGGAATCAAAGTGAATACAAATAATCATTGATATGAGTAATCAATGAGTAATGAGCTCCCAGTTTTCTACATGTGTAATGTTATACAACCATTAAAATTAAAATGTCCCACTGAAGAATTATCATTGCCTATGTGATTATCAAAAAAATGAGCGAATTGCAAAATTAGTGTTCTTTCAAATCAACCTAATTCGGACAGCTTGTTTAATACCTTTTGTGTTTTGACCAGCTTCTCTAGCCTTTTCATCTCTTGCATTGCAACATCAAGTTCTTCGGTCTGAAAAAAATATCATAACAATAAGCTTAACTTATATTTATGAAGAAAGAAGGCCAAATTATTTACTCAAAGAAAACCAAATGGAGAGACGTTTGATTCCGTTCATTGTTTTTTTTTTGTTTCACAGAACACTAGCTCATTACCAAAATTGTCCAATTAATGTGAATCACATATCCCGCATCAGAAACCTTTTCCATCAAAATAAAATTAAGGGCATCAACTTACCTTTTGCCGAAGGATGATATCTAAAGAAAAAGAAAACCAAGAATTAACAAATTTTATAAAAATAAAGTTTAAAAAAACTTGCTTTCATATTCAAGTGGCGGTTTTTTGACAGAGAACTCAGTCCATATTGCTTTTTCTGTCGGTCTTGTTAATTGGCCGCCTTTTTCCCTCAGATCCTTGTCTTAATGTTAAATGTAAACGTTTCCCCTTTTCTAAGTCGCTTTTTCCATTTGCTAAAAGTCGCATCTTTCTTCTTCTTCCAAATTTTTGTCATATTATCACATTACTCTTTGATCACGTGACACTTGTGTTCACGTGACCTACCTTTGTCTTTGCTGGATAAATTCTTCATCGAGCCGCCCCGGTAAACTGGGTTCCTGTGAGACATTTTTTAGGAAAATTGAAGAGCGAAAAAATTTCGACCGATCAGTTCGGGGTCTGTAGAAAATCTGGCGGGAAACCTTAGCAACCTTTGTTACGTTATCATGATAGGATGTTACATCATGACTTACGTAATACCGCGCGCACTATTTTCGTTACTTCCGAGGTTCCGCACGGCTTTATACTTCTACCACCCCTCTTCATAATTCCTATTAATGACCTGGATTGAATACGTAGTAACCACCCCCCCCCCCCCCCTTTTTCAGACATTTGGCTTAAAATTGAGGCGTTACGAAAGGCAAAAAGGCAAATACGCGCTCAAATTACCCTAAATTACAAATTACATTTATGAGGCCGCTTTTGCATAAAAATGGTCGAAACTTTCACAACAAACAGATACATTATCCAACTTCATAACAAAATTGTCATTTTAGTCATCTGAAAAAAATTCGAGGAAGTCGGCTATTTGCCGTAGGCTGTTAATTAAGCCGAAAATGCTCATTTTCGCTCTAGAGCAAACGCGTTTCAATGTAACCCAATATAAACTCAGTATATGATACCTAAGGATAGAATAAAACTTTTCATCAGAGTGCGCAAAAAAAAATTAAATGCGAGAAATTAGTTGCGAAAAATAAAAATTCAAGTTCCGCTAGAGATTATTCCGCGAAAAATAAATCGAAAAATAAATCGATGGCGTACTCTGATGAAAAGTTTTTAAATTATGTCTAGTTTTTGGTTGCCAAGTTTCAGTTCGATCGAATAAATCCTGATACAGATAGAACGTATTTTGTGAGTCTATGTGTCTTTGTCTCCAGTTGAATCCAGGCAATTTAGCGCATTTCTTCGCTACATTCCTCGGGAACTTACTCAAACGCTCGTGGTGTTTACATCTTGTCAAACCTGAGCCTGCTGTATCGAAAACAGCGGGAAAACGTTCAAATACACGATTTATAGGGCTAAAATGACCATATATGAATCTTTATTTTTCCCGCGAAACCAATCACAAGCCGTTCTTGAGACGCCACATAGCAACTGTCACAGAGAACAATAGAGTCCAGCGCTCGGTTCATGACCCGAAGAGCTTTATTGCGTCGCAGATTTGTTCGAATGCAAGGAAATATACGGAGGAAGAATAAGTCCGCCCCCTTTCTTGAAACTCTTGCTTCGCCCCCCCCCCCCCCCCCCCCCCTTTTTAAACTTCTGGATCCGCCCCTGGAAAGTTTTTCAATTTTTCCTTTGCAAATGTTGCAATAAAATGTCCCAGAAATACATATAAGGCAGAAACTCCAAAGAAAACTAGAAAACTGTCGAGGCAGACTATAAATGCTTCATTTGTAGCAGTTTAACGCCAGTGTCTGCTGGTAAAGTAAATGTTTTTAGGAAAAGCTCTCTAGATCTAGTCGAACTGATAAAATGTTCGACGGAAGAAGATCCTAGTGTTTATGGAAAGGAACATTCCAGTCTTTTTATTTGTACAAAGTGCTACAAAAGCCTTGCGAAACTAGAAAGAGCATTGAAACATGTTGAGAGTGTAAAACACGAGATAAATGAACCGTTCACGGCAACGAAGCGACGAGTGAAGAGCCCGAGACCCGCTGAAAGCGCCGTCGTGGATCCAAAGCCCGTGAACAGCCAACGTCAACTTTCCAGAATTTGGAAAGTGAACGCTGATTGGCTAATTCGTTTTGCCGCTCTGTGGAGCAGGCGCTCGTGGGGCCTAAGGGAAGCGCGTTCCCTAAGAGCGGCTCGTAGGAGTCTAAATCCAGCCTAGTCCCAGGCGTTCTAACCGGGTATCCTGTACTCGGAAATAAACCGTGAGGTAACCTTTTGGCTGGGGCGAGCGGTTTCCTGTGACGTCCCAACTCTTACCATACACAGGAAACCCAAACACAGGAAAACCGGTAAGAACGCCTAGGACTAGGCTCAACACAGGAAACCCGGTAAGAACGCCCGGGACTAGGCTGAACACAGGAAACCCGGTAAGAACGCCTGGGACTAGGATGAACGCAGGAAACCCGGTAAGACCGCCTGGGACTAGGCTGGGTCCAATCCTAGACATCCTGGTTTCTAATGACGTCATGCTCCATTGTGTAATGACGTCATACTCCATGTGTTCGCCTAGATGTTGGGGTAACATGGAGTGCTAGTACCAGACCCTCTCGGCTCAACACATTCGAGACGAACTCGGTACGGAGGTGAACTTACAAAGAAAGCCCCTCCTTACTTGGAACTTTTATGGGAGTTCCGGATAATTTCTTGGTTTCTGCGTTAACATAAATCTTCAACACTATATACGACTTTGGAGATTAGGCACAGGAAGCCCAAGCTCGCGGCATTTCGCCGACGTCACCGAGCTAGCGCGTGATCCACCAGACGCGGGCTTGTCCATGCCATCGATGTGCCTCATTTCGGACTCTTTGTCTTAGGTACTGCCTTGGAGGTAGGCATTCGCGACAGGTGGACAAGATAAAATAATAAGATGTATTAGGTTAACATCTTTCCTCCCAATTATCAACTACAAGGATGTAGGTATTGTTACAATGATGCAGTCATTTTATTCAATATGTATTCACAGTTATGGTGTATTTCTGTAGTTCGACTGCAAATACGGTATACTATTTACTCTTTTTATTTACAATTCTTGGATGCACACCATGACACTAGCTATGGTTATTGTTATTTGACATTCTTTCTTTTCTATTTACATATACCAGCTTGACTTTAATACACTCACTACAAGCAATTCAATGTTCAACATCTGTAGGGGCCACACCCAACTCGAAATCATGGGGGCCCATGAAAACATGGTGTCGCGGAACCCTTTCCCGCCTCAACCCCCACTCATCAGGAACACCTGTGCAGATGACGCCCTTAGGTGAACGGGGTGCACAGGTGCTCTGGGTGTGGCCCTCAACATGCCATAGTGACCACAGAATGGGTCTCAACTAAACGGTAGACTTATAAAAATATGTAAAAACATGTGAATGTATAACAGCCAATAGCCATGGCATTATTGGTGTGCTAGTGCATAAATTGTTCTGATGGTAAAAAGCTAAAAATATCAGATATCTGTTGCAAAGCTGATACCAGAAATATGCCTAATGGTGTCAGCTTCAATCTTTGGGTCATGATAAGGTCAAACAATTCTCAGATTTGGAGCAATAAACTAGTATGTATCCAGAGAGGCCCAGATAATAAGTAATAATCAAATAATTTGATAAGATTAATAATCGACTTATAATAGATAATTATAATCCAATTAGGAAAGTCGGCAAACCCCTGTAGACAGAAAAAAGGAAATGTTAGAGCTGTTAGAGTTGGAGTTGGAGATGTTAGAGTTGGAGTTGGAAATGTTAGAGTTGGAGTTGGAGATGTTAGAGTTGGAGTTGGAGCTGTTAGAGTTGGAGTTGGAGATGTTAGAGTTGGAGTTGGAGATGTTAGAGTTGGAGTTGGAGATGTTAGAGTTGGAGTTGGAGATGTTAGAGTTGGAGTTGGAGATGTTAGAGTTGGAGTTGGAGCTGTTAGAGTTGGAGTTGGAGATGTTAGAGTTGGAGTTGGAGATGTTAGAGTTGGAGTTCGAGATGTTAGAGCTATTGGCCCGACGTCAATCTGTCATAAAAAGACACATTCTGATAAAATCGCAACAGCAGTACTTACAGTCTGGCAAAGGTGTGCCAGTCCTGGTAGCTAGCACAGCAAGGTGGAAAGATCATCACATGGTAAGGCTGATCCCCTACATACTTGAGATGTTTCGATGTGTAGGGGTATCCTTTAAGCTGTGCTAGCTACCACCAGGCCCCTTACAGGGCAGGAACTGCAGCACCAGGAAAGAGGTGGTCTCGGAGGCCACGCACTCTCTCCCTGAAGCGCCGCCAGGCACGGGTCACAGGGTTACCCCGCCTCTGAAATAGGAAACATAAACATGGTAAGAACATTGTATCAAGGTCTGAGTAATTATGATCCTAGGCACTGACCTTTGGAAGTGGGTCGGTCTGGGTCTCTTGGGTGACTTTGATGGTGTTTGTGACCTCTGTCTGGGTCTCACATTCGTTTGTTGAGGCACAAGTTGTTTGGACTTGTGTGTCTGACATTTCTACATTTGCCTGACATGCAATTTCAGCCTAAATGAAAATTGAACCATTAGTATAAAGTAGGCCAATTACACCGCCATTTTATCCCCCCCCCCCCCAACGTTCAATGGCGAGTCACACAAAGTCTCCATTTACATTGGCTAATTCAAGAGAGTAACCAAGAGATGTTCCATCAAATATTGTCAATCACATATCAGACTTCATTTGTAGATTGTTATTTTGAAGCTTCCTCAAGAATAAACAACAAAGTCGAGCAGGTGATCTACAATCTTTAATACTAGTAGTTTATGAGTCTATATTTCCACATATAAATTTTGTCCAATTTTAGGTAATTTCATCCTTCTTGTGTGGCATGCCACCAAAAATGTGAAATCCTGCAATAATCGTTTTCACTTACAGTGGCTGGCTTTGCCTTTGCTTCTTCCAATTCACGTTGCAGCAGGGCAATTTCCCTAAAGGTAGACAATAAAGGTATAATATATGAGTTCCATGGTTTTTGTCAGTGTTGTATGAGGAAGAATGTTGGAGTTTGAAGGTTGGGGGGTGCAGGGGGTGCGAAAGCAACCCCCCCCACACACACACACAACGGCCGAAGGTCCACTTTTGGTTCTCAATAGACGTGCTATTCGTAGACAAAATTATAAAGCATAAGCTAGATCAGTCTGGTATATAACCAAATCTGACAATAAACATCACGTGGCAATTTTGCAAAGGCATAAAAAATCCTTTATTTGTTTTTTTCGGGGTGTTCAGAGAACTCCCCTCCTCCCCCCCCCAGAAAAATTAGGTCCACTTTTTCTGATTTCGCATCACCCCCCCGAAGAAAAATAGGTATGGTAGGTAAGGTAGGCAATAAGGTACAATTACCAGGGTTTTTGTCAGTGTTGTACAAGAAGGAGTATCATCTTGTTTATTACCTGTCTGGGTCATCTCCTGTATTCTTCAGGTTCTTGAGGATTTCTTGTTGCTCCACCTGGAATAAAACACATTGACTGTATAGTTGATAGCTCAATATGATCTCAATAAAATAAGATTATTTCAATACCAGCTCTATTTCTCTTTTTTTCTTCTGTAAGCGGAGATCCTCAATAGAACTGAAGGAAATCCAGAAATAAGTGTTATTGAACAGACATTTACAAAAGAAAGATCTTTTATGTGTTTACTTAAATTTAACAGACTTGTCCAATCTTCATCAGTTGCCCTGATGAAACGGAAAATTTGGCAGGTGTACTTGTTGTCATCATTTAGTTTACATTGATTGCTCTAAACTAGCATACAGGCTACTCTAAACTACCTGTAAGTGAAGAATATAGCAATTTTGTACCTTTCTGCCTCGCAAGTATCGCACATTTTGACAGTCTGAAAAGAAATAAAACAGATGATAGTCATTCAAAAACTTCCAAGATTATTGATATTTTTGTTGCTTAAAATTTAATCCAGTGATCTGTGATATGATTCAATGTAATAGTATGGGGTGGGAATATGTACCATATGAACTGTCAAAAAGATGTATTTTCTTAGATAAAGTATATTTCCTTAGATAAAGAATGGCTAAACAAGGTAACATGTCAAGTGATACATGTCACCTGAATGTCTCCTAGTTTAGCCACCCAGGAAGACATTGTAGCACCAACAAAGAAATGTTTCTCTGATAGTTGAGAAACAAAATTTGACGCACACTTCATGCTTTTGGTTGCTAAACTTGGACACATGTCATGTCGCACGCTTCATGCCACACGCTACATGCCACCTATTTTAGGCAGGCCTTAACTTGGAACACCTATACCTACAGACTCCATTGTTAAATCCTGGATATGCCCATGTGAATAAAGAATTATTTCCTCTGGTAGCTTCTAACTCACCTTGTTGACCAGCTCTGACATGGTAAGACCAGCAATATAAGAGCACATCCAGCTGTTGGCATATAAATAGACTGTTAGTGACCACTGTGTATCACTATTGTACCTGTAAGTACTGTTATAAGAAGAGTTTAAATAGTTTTTTATTATATTTTCTTTGTATAATTTAGTAATTAAAATATACTTACTTCTCCCTGTCCTCCATTAGCTTGTCTCGCTCCTCCTAAATTACCAAAAACAATTTTGCTTATTATTTTGATTCCAAAAAATCTAAAGTAAGCAGCTCGTCAAAAAGCTTTTTTAGCACTCACCTGTTCTTTTAACAGTTCCTCCATAAGTTTTCTGTTCTCAGAAATAGACCTTTTTTGATAAACAAAAACAAGTTACACAACTTATAAGGATAACAGCTGAAAAATTGTTTTATGAGAATGATACATTCCCCCTTCTCCCATCCCCTTCCCAAACCCCTTTTCTTGCCCCTTCTCCCATCCCCTTCTCAACCTCTTTTCTCGCCCCTTCTCCTGTCCACTTGATACCCCCCCTACTTTCTACCATCACATAATATTGTGTATATACATAAACAAGGCCCCACAATGTGTAAAAGCTCCCCTCGTAAAGCTTTCTATGTACAATATGTCACATACTTATTTACTTCCTCAATTCTTTGCTTCTTGTTGTGGTTTTCCTCCTGGAATCAAAGTGAATACAAATAATCATTGATATGAGTAATCAATGAGTAATGAGCTCCCAGTTTTCTACATGTGTAATGTTATACAACCATTAAAATTAAAATGTCCCACTGAAGAATTATCACAGATTACATTGCCTATGTGATTATCAAAGAAATGAGAGAATTGCATAATTAGTGTTCTTTCAAATCAACCTAATTCGGACAGCTTGTTTAATACCTTTTGAGTTTTGACCAGCTTCTCTAGCCTTTTCATCTCTTGCATTGCAACATCAAGTTCTTCGGTCTGAAAAAAATATCATATCAATAAGCTTAACTTATATTTATGAAGAAAGAAGGCCTAATTGTTTACTCAAAGAAAACCAAATGGAGAGACGTTTGATTCCGTTCATTGTTTTTTTTTGTTTCACAGAACACTAGCTCATTACCAAAATTGTCCAATTAATGTGAATCACATATCCCGCATCAGAAACCTTTTCCATCAAAATAAAATTAAGGCCATTAACTTACCTTTTGCCGAAGGATGATATCTAAAGAAAAAGAAAACCAAGAATAAGCATTTTTTTTAATAAAGTTAAAAAAAACTTGCTTTCAGCTTCAAGTGGCGATTTTTTGACAGAGAACTCAGTCCATATTGCTTTTTCTGTCGGTCTTGTAAATTGGCCGCCTTTTTTCCTCAAATCCTGGTTTTAATGTTAAATGTAAACGTTTTCTTTTCTCTAAGTCGCTTTTCCCATTTGCTAAAAGTCGCATCTTTCTTCTCCTTCCAAATTTTTGTCAAATTGTCACATGACACTTTGATCACGTGACATTTGTGTTCACGTGACCTACCTTTGTCTTTGCTGGATAAATTCTTCATCGAGCCGCCCCGGTAAACTGGGTTCCTGTGAGACATTTTTAGAAACATACAAGAGCGAAAAAATGTCGACCGATCAGTTCGGGGTCTGTAGAAAATCTGGCCTTAGCAACCTTTGTTACTTTATCTGTTACATCATGATTTACGTAATAGCGCGCGTGCTGGGATGTACCGCTGTGTGTAAGCTGAAACCGATCAAGAGTGATCAAAATATCGTTATTATGACTGCGCACCCCCCTACCCCCCCCCCCCCCTCGGCCAATCCTGGTAACGCGCATGTTCTTGGACGGCATTTATTTGATTTATCGCGAATTTTATTTTTCGTTGACCGTAATTTGAGTCCTATCTAATAGACAACAGTAGGAAGTTTCAAGGTAAACAATACCAAAGCAATTTCAGAAGGGTTTACTCTCTGTCACTTATTTCGTTAATACTTCCGAGGTTCCACACGGCTTCATGCTTGGACCACTCCTATTCATAATTCCTATTAATGACCTGGAATAAATACGTAGTAACTCCACCGATGAACGCTTATATGGTACCGCACAGACCCGCAGACATGTTATTTTTATTGGAACTGTAAATTTAAAGTTACATGGTCAACTTTACCCAAAACATTTTATGACATTGCGGAAAAAGGTTTTATATGAAGAAAATACTCCTCGATGTTCAATTGGTTTTATTGACAAAGATGAGGAAGTCCTATGGCAATACAATAAATCAAGGATAATAATTAAACTGAGGATTACAAATAACGGTAACTAGGATATAACAAATGAACGCGTAGGACTTACATGAATAATGTTCAAAACAAGATGGCCGGCTGCTCTCTTCTGAGCCGGTCAGCGGTCTTACATAAGACCTAGGCCCTAGCGGCCAGCGTTACACACTCTTCATCCCCCCCAGTCCGTGAGTCTATACTAAGTCTAGAGTCTATACAAGGCTAGACGAACGGACTCCTGCTACTGTCCAATTCCCTGTCTCTGGTTCGTAGCGTTTTGGTCGTGTTCTCGCACGAGTTGGCCTTCTAGGTTCAGGGAGTGGCTGCGGGGCCTGAGATGAGGCGTCAGGCATACAAGAGGATACAGGGTCATTGTTGGCTTGAGCGGTAGGTGGTGTTTCAGCGACGGGTTCAGCGGGTGGAACTGTCTGGTTGCACTCTGTGGGTATGACGGGATGGCTACCGTGTGAGAGTTGGGTGGTGACGTGAGGATTGCCCGTCAATGGTCCACTGCCTGTGGGAGGCGACGGTGAGCTGTTAAGTGTGGGTTGACACTCTGGAGATCTGGGTGGAGGTGGTGGCGTCCTGTACTGATGGTCTGGGGTGGGCGTGGCCGGGGTGTATGCACGAAGGAACCGACGATTACGCAGGGTCAACCGTCCTGAGCCATCCACCTTTATCCTGTATTGGTCGTGGCCTGGCGACTCCACTACCATGCCTGAGCGGTCCCATTTGTTCGGGTGTGGGCCCTGCTGGTTCTGGATGAAGACCCTTTCACCTAGCTTCAGAGGTCGAAGTGGTTTGGAGTGGCTCGTCAATGATTCGGTGGTACGTGATATGCGGGTCCGAAGGGCATCTTCCTTTGCCGCCCATGCTTGCCGCCACAGGGGTCGGATGTGTGGATTAGAGAACTTCTCTAGTCGATTGACGAACATGAGGGAGTCTCGAAGGGGTCGACCGAATATGATTTGGGCTGGTGAAAGGTCGCAGTCCCGGTCCGGTGTGTTTCGTAGCTGTAACATGGCACGCAGGAAGCGATCGTTATCAAGGCTGCCGTTAGGACCAGTATTGGACATCAGGAGACGTTTAGCTGTTTTGACTGCCACTTCTGCTCTCCCGTTGGATTGTGGGAAGCCGACAGAAGACAGGCGGTGTTTGATCCCCCAAAGTCGGAGAAAGGTCTCGGTGCCGCCTGCTGTGAACTCTGGTCCGCCATCGCTTGATATCTCTGTTGGCACGCCAAAGGTGGCGAAGAATGCTCGGAGGTGACGGACCAGGCCAGCGGAGCCCCCTAGGTCAGTACCTGCGGTGGAGCTGAGGACCTCCACCCATCCAGAGAGCCGGTCTCCGACAACTAGGTAGTGGCGGCCACCAAAGTCGAAGAAGTCAGCGTAGACAGCCTCGAACGGGGTAGATGGCGGAGAGGTCGGGAGGGGCGGTGTGGCCGCTTGTGACGGGGCGTTGCGGTTGCAATCTGTGCATCCGTCTCTGGTGCCCTGAATGTCCCGTGACATCCCCGGCCAGAAGACAATGGCACGCGCTTGCTGCTCCATAGTAGAGGCTCCTTGATGTGCAGCGTGTAAGTGCTGGAGGACCCGTTTGCGGAGGGACATGGGCACAACCACACGGTCGTTGAGTAGTAGAACGCCATCCTGTGCATATATCGACTCACAGAGATGTCCGAGACTTGAAAGCGCCGGGTCGTTAGGGTCAACAACAACATCTTGTTCAATGAGGCGTAGGAGGTGACCTAGGCATGGGTCCGTAGCAGTCTCTTGTGCGAGGATCGGCCACGAGATGGCCCCAAGATCATGTGCGTCGTTCCTGATGGAGGCCATGAGGGCCGACTCAACCATGTCCGGTACACTAGGAGTTGAAGTTGCGAGACTGTTAGTTGAGCCTGATGGGGATGGGTGTCTTGATGTGGCGTCAGCCGCCTGGTTACTTTTTCCCGGTCGATGGGTGATGGTGAAGCGCCACGGGAGGGTACGCTGCTTTAACCTGAACAGACGGGAGTTGGTGATCTCATCGAGGGTGCGATCGCCGAAGATTTTGACTAGAGGCTTGTGGTCGGTGACTACCACAAGGTTGTCGCAACCCTGTGTGAAGTACCGGGTTTGCTCGAGACCCCAGGCAACGGCCAGGGCCTCTCCCTCGATGGCTGCGTAACGTTGTTCGGCTGGGGAGAGGAAGCGTGAGCCAGCCAGAGTGATCCGCCATCCTCCTGGGCAGCAGTCAGGTATACCAGAGGGGCAGCTACAGTGTTGCTGGAGGAGGAAATAACCAATACCTCTTCGGGACCAGTCGGGGCGAAGGCAGGTGCGCCTCTGCATGTCGTAGATTTCCACGCCCTCGCGGATTGCCTGAACAATGGCTTCTTTGGACTCTTGGAAGGCGGACTCCAGGTCAGGTGACCAGGTGAATTTGCACCGTGGGCTTAGGAATGGCTTAAACGGCGCCATGGTCTCGCGCAATTGGGCGTAGTTGGCCACCTGGTTGACCAGACCGAACCAGCTTCTGATGTCTGTCGTCGATTCAGGAGTGGGGAAATCACGGATGGCATCCAGGTACTTAGGGAGGGGCTCTATGGTTGAGTCGGACACCCTAAAGCCGGCGAAGTCCACGCACTTTTCGGCGAACTGAAATTTGTCGGGGTTCAGTACTATACCGGACTGGCCTACGCATGTAAGGAAGTCGATGGATCGCCACCAGTGTTGTTCTAGGTCAGTATCATAGTGGATTGTGTCGTCCACACACCGCTCTTTGCGCTCAAAGGCTGATAGGATAGCATCGAAACGACGGTTGTAGCCATCCCCTGACGAGAGGAATCCTTGTGGTGCCCTGGTGTAGCGCCAGCGCCCGAAGGGCGTAATGAAAGTGGTCAGGTGACGATCTGCCTCGCGTAAGGGAACGCTGTGATAGCCGTTCCAAGCGTCGGTGACGGTCTTCCAGGTGTCCTTCGGAACGCGTTGATGGATGAGTGCGGCTCTGGTATGCTGCGGCCATGGGGGGTAGGTCGGCGGCCGTCGTGTCTTCCAACCGGGTTCGTCGGGAAGTCCGTAGATAGGAGACCGAGGTTGAGGAGGGACTCATAGGAGAGGTACATAGCTCGGACTGAGCTGCTCACGTACACCATGGAACGGCAGCACGTGGCCTCACCGTTGGGAGGAGCTGTGGAGAGTTTAGCGAAGAAAGCACCGTCGATGGCTATTGGAGACCGGTTGGCGGCCGACAAGCTGAGGTTGACCGGTTGCAGTTCATCGCGCGAGAAGCCGCATGCAAGGAACTCCTCTAGAGACCAAAGGTCGGACTGGGCACCAGTGTCGGCCACGGCTGATATCTGAGCTACGAGGTGATCGCGAGGACGGGAAGTGGCTCCCGAAGCTGATGGAGTATCGAGCGATATAGTGATGTTTGTCCGCGGATGATCACGGAGTTGAGCTCGTCGCCACTCCCCCTTGGTGAAGATATGGTGATCCAGTTTGGCGGGCTCGTTCTGTGGTCTACCACGAGAGCGAGGTACGGCTCCGGATTGTAGAGATGCGATCTGGGAGATCGGGCCTGACTCGATGGCGGACTGTTGACTTTTGGCTGGTTGTCGCCTTTTGCGCCTACGGGCTCTGTAGCAATCGATGCATACCTGATGAGGTTTGGAATTCCAGCCCCGAGATCCTTCTGAGAAGACGTGAAATGACACTTTACAATCAGGACAGGAGGCCTGTCGTGATTTCTCTGCTGCGCTTGGTGACTGGTCTGAGGGTGGCGTGTTTTTGTTACGCTGGAAGGACGACATCGCGGACAGGGTTGAAGACGGTAGGGCGTTGCGAGCCATCTCTTTACTCTCCACCGAGGCAATGACGTCATTAATTGGGTTGGTCAAGATATCTGTAATGCCCAGAGTCTCACGCCTTATGTCTGAGTCGTAAATGCCATTTAAAAGGACGTCGCGTATGATGTGGTCGGTGTAGTCAACGGGTTGGCCACACGCACATGCTGCTGTGTATGCGCACGTTTCCGCTTTTCCCCGCACCCTGGCTGCGAATGCACGAAAGGTTTCGTCCCGTTCCTGTTTTAACTGGAGCAGCTCGGTACGGAGGACACATGTAGCGATAGGAATGACAGCTAGCGAGCGCATGGCTGCGGTCAAATCTTGCAAGGGCAACGAGGTGGCTCCTGGGTTGGCTTTCAGTAGGCTGTCCCCGAGGTCAGGGCCGGCACACTGGAACAGTTGGAAAGGCGCCTGGGCGTCAGTGATGCCAGATCCAGAACGGAAAACCCCCCATCGGCGCATGAATATGTTCCATTCCTCGATAGAGATCCCTATGTCCACTTTGGGTCGGTCGAGTTTCGGGCCTCGGGCCGGCGGTGGGGCAGTAGGAGCGGGAGGTAGTGCTTGATGTGCGAGGCCGTGGTTATTTAGTAACGCTACGGCGATTGCATCAGAGACATCCTGTGTTTTGAAGTCACAGTTGGGTACCGAACATTCGACGATCACCATGATAATGACTTCCTCATGAAGAAAATACTCCTCGATGTTCAATTGGTTTTATTGACAAAGATGAGGAAGTCCTATGGCAATACAATAAATCAAGGATAATAATTAAACTGAGGATTACAAATAACGGTAACTAGGATATAACAAATGAACGCGTAGGACTTACATGAATAATGTTCAAAACAAGATGGCCGGCTGCTCTCTTCTGAGCCGGTCAGCGGTCTTACATAAGACCTAGGCCCTAGCGGCCAGCGTTACACACTCTTCATTATATACATAAACTGCTGTGCCACTATAGTTTTTCTTAGCACAAACATTCAAAGCACTATGCTTGAATTTATACTATTTGGATTTTTATATGAAATTTCATTTTTTTCTCATAGTATTTAACGGACACACACGTTATTTGGACAGAACTACAATCCCCGGTGGGACCGAAGGCACACTACACGCTTTTTTGATAAGAACGTCTAATTTTCAGTTGAGGCCGAGCTTTTCTATATTTTTTAGCATTTTAAGGCTGAATATGTTCTTAATGATGTTCTTTAATTTTAGTGTATATAATAATATAATACCCAATGAATTATTAAGAAGAGAATTGAACAAATGATAAATAGCAATAATAAGGTTGTTACTATGAGCACAATTTGATTCTGCATTAGAACGCTTTGGACTAAAATAGTATGGTCTGAGCCGCGGCATGTTCTTAAAATTTGGTAAAATCTCGGGATCGACGTTCTTATTTATTATTATTTATTATTATGTATTTATTTATTCTGTTGTTGTAGTCAACTTTTTTTTTTTTTTTTTTTTTTTTTTTTTTTTTTTCCTGGAAAGATGCGAACGTTGCTGCAATTTTCAAGAAGGGTCACAGAGCTGACCCAAAGAATTACAGACCGGTATCCCTAACCTCCCTCGTATGCAAGGTCATGGAGCATATAGTATGTAAACAACTCACAAGCCACCTCTCTGAACATAGCATTATCTCACACCACCAGCATGGTTTCCAGAAAGGTCTCTCCTGTACAACGCAGTTAGTCTCAGTGATTCATGACTGGGCCTCAGTGTTAAATGCTCATGGCCAAGTAGATGTCATCTTTTTGGATTTCGCCAAAGCATTTGACTCTGTTCCCCACGAACGTCTTCTTGCTAAGGCTCAGTTCTATGGTGTCAGAGGAAAAATGCTTATATGGCTTAGAAACTTTCTGATTGACCGTAGGCAACGAGTTGTTGTAAATGGTGCCTGTTCAAGCTGGTCAACTGTGCTGTCTGGAGTGCCGCAAGACACTGTATTGGGACCAATATTATTTCTAATGTTCATCAATGACATGCCATCTGGTATCCAATCACAAGTGAAGCTTTTTGCTGATGACAGTGTACTCTATCGCCCCATCCATGACCCTTCCGACTACGCAATCTTACAACAAGACCTGCATTACCTTGAGCAATGGGCCAAACGGTGGCAGATGTCATTCGCCCCTAAAAAATGCTACGTGATGTCGATCACTTTGAAGCGCTTCCCATTTCAAGGTTCCTACACATTATGTGGTTCTGTTCTGGAAGGTGTGCGGTTTCAAAAGTACTTAGGCATTTACATCACGCCCAGTCTTAACTGGTCCAAACAGTGTGACGAGATCAAGAAGAAAGCGAACAGGGTGCTAAACATTCTCCAGAGGAACTTATCATCATGTCCTGCTGAGGTCAAGGAGAAGGCCTACATTAGTCTTGTGCGTCCTGTAGCTGAATATGCCTCCCCAGCGTGGTCTCCACACACTCAAAAGGACATCAACTGTGTCGAGTCAATTCAACGCCGCGCTGCCCGCTTTGTCACAAACGATTATCGTAGAGATAGTAGTGTTTCAAACATGATTGCCCAACTAGGATGGCAATCGTTACAAAATCGTAGAGTGGTAAATGATATTTCTTTATTTTACAATGTTAATTTTCATCACGTAAACATTGACTTTCCCACTGACATTAAGCTGAGACACTTTAATTATGCTACTAGGGCTAGTGCCCGTCATTGTTTCCAGTTTGACCATCCAACACCAGCAGTAAATTGTTACAAGTTTTCGTTCTATGTAAGATCTGTTCCAGTTTGGAACTCACTGTCTCAATCATGCTTTAACAATATATCAACTGTAACACAATTTCGTGCGGCCTTGCCTAGCGAGCTAATCCTGCAATGATCGTATGCTTTATTTATTGTTTTTAATGTGTTTTTTGTGTATCATTATTATTACTTGATTGTATTGTTATTTATGTATTATTTATTATTATTTATTTATTTATTCTGTTGTTGTAGTCAACTTTTTTTTTTTTTTTTTTTTTTTTTTTTTTTTTTATCCGTTGGTCCTTGGTCGTCGACCGCTCATTGCCGGATTAGCTTGCTAGGGGCAATTATCCTAATTAAAGGTTAAAGGATTAAAAAAGGTGTAAATTACTACCCCAAAGGTGTCCGTCATAGCAAGTGTAGACTGTATTTAGCAAAAGTTGGGATGAAATTTGATCTCGAGCTTTTGACGTATTTTTTCTAGACTTTATTTGTCACCTATTTTGAGCTATGGAAAAAATGAGAGTATGTTAGCGTATCAATTTTTTTTATCACAACCAGCTCGAGACACCCTTGAGCTAGCTGACCTATAAAAAGCCTGAGGAAAAGGTCAATTTATACCTAAGGGATACGACGATGTGCCTTTTTGTCAGGGAGTCCAACCTTCTTTATATCTATATATCAACCTGACAGTTATAGCGTCATACTCTTTCGGCGACCCATATTGCTGCTCTACATCCGGTTTGTATTACATTCTTCAGAGTCTTGTACATCGGTGCCTAAGGACAAAAGATTCATTGAACATTTGATGGAACTATAATATACAGTGAAACTCTGCTAACTTAAACTCAGATAACTCAAAATCTCGGAACGGATATATAACGGATAAATAAGATTGATTTTTTACATATTTTTTACCTGAATTTTAAAGGATAATATGAACTCAAAACCTGGCTAACTCGAATTTCCAAGCTTTTATCATTTTCCAAGCTTATTATCATTTCTTTTGGACCAAACCCTGTTTTGAGTGAGTTCCATGAAGGACAAATGAATATCAAAATTCTGCTCATTATTTGTACCAAACCACGAGCAGGTAATATACTAATGTACATCCTAATCAACTCAAAGTGATTTTTGTATTATTTTCAAAGTTCAAATGAGTGTGGTTCGACTAGATGCAAAGACAGGATTTGCTAAGGGGAAGGGGAGAAAGTAAAAAGTATCAGATTGAAAAAGTATAATAATATTTGAGGATCTTATGAAATGACCCTTTTTGGATGGTCTAGTAGGGGGAGGGGAGAGCAGGGGAGGGGAGTAGACTATCCAGAGGACCCCCTGGATAGTCTACTGTTTTTATCTACTGTACTGTTAACGGGCATCGCCAAAGTTCCCAGGGTACTGTGTATATAAACCTTTGAGGAACCACTCTTTTCCCAAGGGTGGCAACCCCCTTGTTTTTTTGGAGGCACGCAGTTAAGAGCCACATTGTCAGCAGTTTACTTCTGGTGGTCCAACAAAAAACTCAACCAACAAAAGACAAAAGAATCTATTAGAATCTATCCGCGTTATTAAACAGGCCATCCGTTCTAAATTATCAGTCACATCCTCAAAGAAACTTCCAGTAGACACACTGCTTTTACAATTTCAAAATATTTTTTGTGTTTTTCGTTAAAAATCATTGGAGATTGTTACGTAATCGACCTGAAGTAAATTTCTTATCGGAGGATGATCTTGGTTATGCACATGAAGTGATAACATTTGGTGAGGACAGTAAAAAATGCCTTCAAACAAATTAAAATTCTTTTATAAACTTGCCTGCTCTGCTCCATTTTCGAGTCCTGTCTCAAGGTGCTGCAGCTCCTCATCCCTAAATTGTTGAAGAGTCTTTAAACAAAAGATTCTTTAGTGAGCCTTAGATTATTTTATTCAATCATTAATCATATCAACTTAATACAGTTCAAGCTCTACCAAAGTTGACAACCACCTCAAAAACTTGAGGTTTTTTCTTCTCTTTTAACAGGAGTACCTTGTGAAAATAAAAATGATTGAAAGCAACCAACCTGTAGCAGATCCTTGTGTTTCTCCATTGCTCCTTCTTCTGATAATAGTTCTCTTAGTTGACTAAAGTTAAACAAAGTAATATATTATATTAAGGAAAGAGAAAATGCAATGATCTCGAAATAATGAGCAGTGTTGGAACAACCTTTGGGAATCCTATTTTGTAAATTGAAGGCAATTATGAAAATACACATACAGCAGAGCAAAACTTCTACTCACCTGTCATAATGTTCTCCAATGACTTCTTCGATTGCTTCTGTGCAGGCCATGGCAGCTTCCTTACCAAGCATAGCCGTACCAGCACCTACAAGAAGTTCAATTAAGCCATGCTCACATTGCATGTTAATCATGATTTTTTAAACGTTTAATATTAAATGTTATTTCTAAAGTGTCTTTAAATGGCATTCAGAACTGCTGGGTGGTATTTTGCTGTGTTTCTTTCCACATTTAGTAATTTGAAAGTCATGTTTGAAAGAGGGGTGAGTTTATACTGTACCTAAACAGTTTTATCTTGAGATTTATTTTACAAATTAAGCATTACTGACTTGATTGTAAAATTCTGGCATTTTTAGAAGACATGCATCAAGATATCTACATCTACAGATATCTATAGATCACAAATTTAAAGGCCAGATGTAAAATCATTAAATCATCTTTGGAACACCATCAGAAAATATTTGGGATTCTATTGTATTGTCACTGGCTTATAAAAATAAAAAAAATGTAGTACCTGAATAAAAAGTACATATGCCTTTTTTAAATTGGGAGGTACAATAAGGGAGTGTTTCATAGTACATAATACAGTATCATCTTACCAAGTAAAAATCCAGCTGAGTTCCATAGAGGAGTAAGAAGTGTCGGTCGAACACGCCGCTCATGGATCATGCTCTCAAAAGTTTGAAGGTGTAGTTTTTCTTGTTCCTGCATCTCCTATAGAACAAAGATTAAGCAGCTTTGACAACAAAGTGGTAAGATCAGCATGCAAGGCTGTGTGCAGGTAAGATTTGGTAAGGGACAGACAAGGGGTATAGACATAAGATAAAATGCAAAAGAGGTATAAATATTAAGAGGAAATGTCACTTTTTTGGGAGGCAGGGGAATAGAGAGGGGTTGTCGGTGTGCCATCTCTTACTCTATATACTGTACCGACTATGCAATAGAGCAAGTGCTCACCTAACTTACTTAGTCCTGATTCATATGCCTTGCTCCAGCCGTGCTGCATCTAATTGTTTGGATTGGGCACATGAACAGTTCAACACCTGAATCATGACACTTATCCAAACATCTAGCTTTTATTAAGCAGACTAAATACTTTATTTTGTGCAACAGAAGTTCTGCATCAAGTCAATTTTTACTACTTGAGACCTATGAAGCTAACCCCAATGTATTTCTGTTGATGTGTATGAATCAGGCCTAAATCATAGAGTATTAAATTTGTAGGAAACACAGAATAAGTATAAAGTCATTATCTTCACGATAATTCATTATTATTATTATTATTATTATTATTATTATTATTATTATTATTATTATTATTATTATTATTATTATTATTATTATTATTATTATTATTATTATTATTATTATTATTATTATTATTATTATTATTGCTGTGTCTACTTGCATGGCTTCCAGTAAAGGAGGAAAAAATAATTAGCTGCACAGCTGCCTCCCATTTTAGTCTAAATAACAAGTTTCTGGCTTTGAATCGCATCCACGATTATTTAGAACAGTCAAGAAAAATAATCAAGGAAGTGTTTTAAAGCCAGAAACTTGTTATTTAGACAAAAAATCGGGAAAATTGGAGACAGCCGTGCAGCTAGTTTTTTTTCCTCCTTTATCGGAAGCCGTGCAAGTAGACACAGCGTATTATTATTATCATATGTGATCCGGCAAGGGAAAACGTACACTGGCGAAAAACGTTTTTGGGCAAATCTTGAAGATCAACAAACACTTTTTCTATGATTAGGGAATGATATTGTTAATAATGAGGGAATGATGTTGCTTCGTTATATCGTTCATAAACGATCTAGTTCTCGGGGCACAATCAGAAGAACGTTTTTTAAATTCGGAAGTTCGTTCCCATCAAATTCGAAAAAACGCTATAAAGTTCAGAAGATTGTTCTCTAAAATTCGGAAAGTTCGGAGGATCGTACTCTTAAAATTCGGAAAATCACTCTCTTGAAGTTTTGGAGAACATTCTAATAATTCAGAAGATTGTCTCTAGAAATTCGGAAGAAACAATCCTAAAGTTTGCAGGATGTCCTCGATATTTGACGTATGCAAACTAAGAAAAGGAGTTGACTCTATTTTGTTTTTGCAATACAACGACATGTTAATGGGGACAACAATATGACGGTTCTAATTTGCTACTAAGCTCACGTATCAAACAGACCTCTCTCAAGGAGTCCTCTTTATCTCAGCTTTCTTTTGCAATTAGGATAGTTGCGATCCATAAAGTTTGACAATCAATATTTTAGAGCCGTATGCAAATCAAAAAGCAAGTCGGCTGTTGATAATTGTCTTTTCAAAACCACGAAATGTCAATGGTGACCACAACTCTACTATGACGGCTTTGCGCTTGCTAATGAACTCACGCATCAATAAGACCCCTAAAACGAATCTCCTATATCTGAGCTTTAATTTTCCATTACGATCATCGCGATAGGTAAAGTGTCCAAATTGATTATGAGCCGTAGGCAAACTAAAAAAGCGAGTCAGCTAATTTACTTATTTAATTTACTTATATTGCTCAAAATAAAAAAGGGCAAACCAAGCATTCCTCGGAAGAGTGATGTTGTCCTTTTGGTAACTGTTGTGGTTCGAAATTCATTTTGGTTGGAATTTTTACCAACCAGTTGGAAATTTTTCAACTAGTTAGAAATTTTACAACCAGTTGGAAATTCTCCAACCAGTGCAAGACCTCAGAAGTACCAGGCATCCTTTTTTGATAAGTACGTTGCGGTTAGGGTTAGGGAATGGTTGGGTAAGTCTTTGTCGAAATGAACTTCAAGTATCTTTTGGTTAGGGTTAGGGTATGGTTGGGTAAGACTTTGTTAAAATAAACTTTGCGTAACAAAACTGTGTGATAGATATCTTTATTTAATTAATTAATTTGGGTGCATTTCTTACAAGCTTCTTTAAACGTGATTTGGCGATCATTGTCAAATCGTGGAGGTACTGATGACGTGCAGTGGTTCAACCGATTTGGAGCAATTTTTCCTTTGATGCGCCCATGTTCAGTAACAACTGTGCAGTAATTACTCTCTCCGACAGACACTACTTTTCCAATGAGCATACGTGGGTGAAGACAAGAGGTTTTGTCAGGTCTCTCAATTTGAAGGGCCACAATATCATCCTTCTTGAACTTTTGCTTTTTCTTTCTCTTGGTTTGTTCTACCATTTTCTGGTTGTATGCCTCTTGCCTTTCAATTCGCTTCTGACGTTTGGCTCCTGGCATCTCATCTTCATTGCCAGCCACATTTCTATGTTCCCTGTTGGCTTTAAAACCAAACACAGCCTCGTAAGGTGTCTCGTTCATTGCCCTGTGATGTGTGATGTTCATCGTATATGACGCTTGCGATGTGCTTTCACACCATCTCTTCATTTCTTTGTGGGCCTCACTTTGAAGAATTGCTCTTAGGTCTTCTTTAAAGGTTCGGTTACTTCTCTCGACAAGACCTTGAGTTGTAGGCATACGAGGTGAGCCATGACTGATTTGAATTCCGTTTTTCTCTGCAAATGCTTCAACAAGCCGATTCTTGAACTCTAGCCCGTTGTCCGTAATCAATTTCTTGGGATAGCCGTATAGGGTGCAAAAAGTGGATAGCACGCTAAGAACTTCTTCACCAGTCTTCGAGTAGATAGGCTGCATGTAACAAAACTTTGTGTGGTGGTCAATTATATTTGCTACCCATTTATGAACTTTTGAGCATAAACAGGGGCAATTGCGACTGGAGGGGCTTTATAGAAGAAGGGGGGAAATAAAAGAACACTATTATTGCTCTAATTATTGTGTTGTCTTACATGTCAGTCATTCAATACCCGCTTTCGCTGCACCTATCTTGAGTTACGTTCGACAAAAGTGCGTAATTTTAGACTCCTCCGAAGCCGCCAGGTCACGCAAAGCTTTTGCGTATGCAATTTTAGAATACGAAACACATCTATTTAAGCCCTATACAGGTTCTGGCGTGTTTTCAAACGTTGTAAATTCATTGTAATGACAGCACAGTTAGTCTTTTGTGATATTTTTTGCTTTTTATCCACAAAAGTTTGCACTACGCTCGTAAAAAGATTTAAAGTCTCTGTTTCACGTTAATACACATGCGTGCATTTATAACAAGCGTGACGTAAGACGCGTCATGAATATTACAATAAAGCAAGATTTAACCGCTCATCTTTCGTCACAAGCCTTAGTGGTCAAGTGATAAGGGCTACGGACTTCGAAGCGAAAGGTTGAGGGTTCGAATCACGGTAAGGTATGAAAAAAAATGTAAATTAGACACAGGTAACTCACTTAGTAGGGTATTGAATAAATAGACAACTAAGAGTGTAGAAAGTACAGTGGAGGGAGAGGAGAGGGGGAGGAGAGCAGGTGTAGGGTAGTGGTGTTCTTTGTTCTTTTAATGCCCCCCTAAAAATCCAAGCCCCTGTTTCATTAATGAGTCCCCAAAAATATAATCCCTTTTAGAATGACAGATAACCACAATTTGAAAAATTTCCACTGGTTCGAAAATTTCCAGCTGGTTGTAAAATTACCAACCGGTTGAAAAATTTCCAACTAGTTGAGAAAAATTTCCAACTAAGATAAATTTCCAACCACAACATAACGATTATCAAAATTTAAAAAAACGTTTTCGCCTTCGGGGTTTCTCGCACTGATAAACCCCGGAAGGAAGTTCTTGTCTTCGTGAAGCAAATTAAACTTTCAAATTCTGAAAAGGGAATTGAATTTGATTGAAATTTGAATTTTCTACAGATCTTTGCAAATTTTCCTGGCCGCGCGAAAGGAGATTGAATCGAGTGAATAATTCCAAGTTTTGGGGGGAAAATCTGAAACAACATATTTTCCCTAAGTCAGTTAAAATTCAGAGACAGCAATACCACAAAATCTTGGCGAAGTGTTTTCTATTGCAATGCTTCCCACAATGAAGCGAAGAATAATTTCAAGTCGAAAATTGTATGAGAAAAAAGAAAATATTGTTTTGTTGTAGGTGAGAATGTCATCATTGCAAATGCAGCACGCGTGCACAATGCAAAAACAATTCAAAGACCTGCTAAATTAGGATCTGCTAAATTTTGCATTTTTTGAAGTTAAATAATCATTTGACTACCAGGTTGAGATATAGATGACGGTAAAAGTTGTAACCAAACAACGTTCTTCAGCAATAACTAAGAATACATGAAGACGGGAACCGGTTTAGCATGCCCATATATTTTCTCATGTAATTTAATTGACATCTCGAACTACGTCACAAATGACTGGACCCGGGCCTTTCAGTTCACGGCCTTTTTTCCGAAGGTTGACCAAAATACCTAAATATTACAGATTTGAGTTATTCGCGCGAACGCGTGTTTTATAGGGCCCATACGAACCACATACCATTTGGAAGATGAAAATAAAAAGAATTGAAAAAGTTTATCAACCCTGAAAGGTTAAAGGGACTTTAATACCTTGATCAATGGGCCGATATTGGATTTGCCAAGGACTGCCATTTGTCCTGCGTATATTCGATCCGCTCCTAATTCACCGGCATGGTCCACGCGAATGATTCGATCAATGACATCGTTTGCTGGCTCTCTTCTCGCTCTCCTTGCCCTGGAATAAGAACACAAACTTCGAGTACTACACGATATACGATTCAATCGGGCCGCCATATTATCTTATGTAACTGGAGCCCAGACCCTCTTCCATTTTAGCACAGGGAAACCATTTTAATTGTCTTTCACATACCCGGATGAACGAGGAACGCCTTGCAAAAACAATTTTTTCATCCATACCATTTTACCAATGTCTTGGAGACAAGGAAAATGATTATTTTCTTGAACTGATATTTGGGAACCAACCTTGGAAGCTTCTTAAATGTATTCTGATGATTTTCCCATGAAATCTGAACAGGTATTATTATTTTCCAGTCACTCGTGAAAACGTTGACTGGTGGTTCTATTGACGTTGAAAATTTTTGTAATGTAATTTCGAACTCTTCTGTAATAGTTCAAGTTTAGAATCAATCGACTCCTAAATCAGTATGTTGGGGTATCTCCTGACTATACTCGTGCCTCTTGTTTTATGTTTAAGAAGCAATGCGAAAGAGGCACCTTTTTTCCGTGGAAATAGGGATGTGTTTACAAATCGTCCAATTATTGGTAAGATAATAAGGGAGATTGTTTGTACTGTTTATTGAACTATTGTTATGTCTGTTTATTTATTTGTTATAAGCAAAAGATCACTAAAGGTATACTCCTTTGAAAAAAAATAATAACTTTTCTGATCCACCTCGGATGAAAATCAACTGTTGTATTAGAAATTCACCCAAAAACATACTGTTTTTTTTATTTGATTATTTATTTCTAAATAACATTCTCAATAATATTCACAGTGAAACACCATTAATAAGGGCACATTGGGGACCTATAAAACTGTCACCATTGACAGGGTGGCCTTATAAAGCAGGCTAAAAATACAAAAATATTTTGGAGCTTTAAATCTTTTTTTGGTATAACAAGTGAGGTGAACTTATTAAACATGTATCCTTAGAGAAGGTTTCATTTATTGCTCATATAGTTTTTCTTAAATAAGAATGTGCTTTTTTATATTCTAGGGTAAAATCGCATAATTCATCACTTTTAATGATTATTCTTAGGTGTACTTTCTCAAGACTCATCAGGCTTCAAAAATCTGGGGAAACATGGAAAGAGTTATATTGCATCATCTTACATAAAGTATCTTGAAGCAGCAGGGGCAAGAGTTGTGCCCATAAGGTAGGGGATAGCAATGACGCTTGTAATCTTGTTAGGGAAGGGAAGGAGAGAGGATCAACTGGAAGGGGAAGTGAAGGGGGTAGAGTTGTGCACATATAAGGTAGGGCATGGCAATGACGCTAGTAATCTTGTTAGGGAAGGGAAGGAGAGAGGATTAACTGGAAGGGGAAGTGAAGGGGGTAGAGTTGTGCACATATAAGGTAGGGCATGGCAATGACGCTAGTAATTCTGATAGGGAAGAGAAGGGGTAGGGGGTGTAATCCACTGGAATGGAAGGGGAGGGGCAAGAAATATGCACCCAGAGTAGGGGTTAGCAATGACTTTAGAAATATTGGGAGAAAAGAGAAGGGGTAGGGGGTGTAATCCACTGGAATGGGAGGGGAGGGGCAAGAAATGTGCACCTAGAGTAGGGGTTAGCAATGACTTTAGAAATCTTGGGAGAAAAGAGTAGGGGTAGGGGGTGTAATCCACTGGAATGGGAGGGGCAAGAAATGTGCACCCAGAGTAGGGGTTAGCAATGACTTTAGAAATCTTGGGAGAAAAGAGAAGGGGTAGGGGGTGTAATCCACTGGAATGGGAGGGGAGGGGCAAGAAATGTGCACCCAGAGTAGGGGTTAGCAATGACTTTAGAAATCTTGGGAGAAAAGAGTAGGGGTAGGGGGTGTAATCCACTGGAATGGGAGGGGAGGGGCAAGAAATGTGCACCTAGGGTAGGGGTTAGCAATTATGCCAGTAATCTGGTGAGGGAAGGGAAGGTGGGGGATCCACTGGAATCTGAGATTTGCAATAGAAGATGATGTGGTTGAATTGTTTTTCTGTGAGCATTTATATTCTAACATGTAAGTAAAACATGTTTTTTTTTTTAGAAATGATCTTACGAAAAGTGAGCTGACCAAACTCTTCTACTCCATAAATGGGTAATTATACTTTGTAATGAAAAAAAACTATGTAGTTTGAACTTTTTTGCGATTATGGTTATGAGGCAGACTGTTTAATCTAAGAACATTTTAAAATCCTGTTTGAGATTTAGCAGATTATACATAACAAATTATTCTATACATGGTTTTCCAGTTGCTTTGAATAATAATCTGATTTTGATCTATTCACAAGGGCATTCAACATAGATCATGCAATGCGATTTTTATACTAGTTGTTCCATTTTTTAAGGGTGTTATTCCCTGGTGGTGGTAGAGATCTGTTGTCCTCAAAGTATGCTAAAGCAGGAAAGGTCTTGTTTGATCTTGCTGTTAAGGTAACGTAGGGCAATAACATAATTGTTCATATAAGTGCCCCCCTCTAATAAGCGCCTCCGACAGTGAGAGGAAAACATGGGTAAGTCCTCCCCTTAATAAGTGAATTGGCTAAACGTTTCACACAAGGGGGACTGTTAGAAAAGAAGTAATGAAAACTTGCGGTTGTTCTTGCCAGAGCATTTTAACATTGAAAGCTTGTTTTGATTTGGTGCCTGGAAGGTTTATCTTGTACATTGTAAAAAAAAGCAACTGGATTTTTGGAAATAAGTGCCTCCCTCAAATAAATACTTCACGTGAGACATTGAAAAAACCTTCAGGATGAAAATGGCGGTAGTGCTTTGGAGGTGATGATAAGCAATGTTGCTCTGTTGATGTTAGCAATTGATGGTAGCAATAATGTGATGTCCATGATGATAATGATAACTATTATTTTGTGTAATTTTATCATCAGGCGAATGATGCAGGCGATGTGTTCCCCTTGTGGGGAACGTGCCTTGGTTTTGAACTACTTTTTGTCCTCGCATCAAAAGGGCAACACACCCCAGAAAAATGTAAAGCAGAGAATTATGCAATTCCCCTCAGATTTCAGCCAGGTGAGGATTTCCTACATGGTAAAGAGAGAGACCATAGGTTTTATATGGGTGTGGAATGAAAGGGGGATCAAAGCTCTCACTGCCTGTCTTATTAATAATATCTAATTATTTCTATGATATTTTGGAGTCTTTTTTCGTTTTTTATCAAATTTCTCTGTTCTAACATGATAAAAAAGAAAATATCTTAATTGCTTGAATGAGTGCCGTGGCACTTAAGGCAATTACACTTTTGGGAAGGCACTAATATGAGATGTTTTTTATTTTTTTATTTTGCCTTTTTTTTTCAACATGCAGAGAGTACAAATCCTTCCAGAACCATAACAAAACAAGCTTTTTAAATGAATCAATTGTACTCCAATCATCTCTGTTATGCTGATATAGGGAGTATTGTCCATCTGGGCCAGATGGGGAGCACAGCATACTCATATTGTTCATGTTTAATTCAGATTCCAGGAAAAGCAGAATGTTCCGATACATACCAGAGAATATCTTGAAAGATATGCGCACCAGAAATATGACCCTCAACATGCACAAGTCCTGTATCAGAATGACAGTGAGTAGAATGAAGAATTGTTATACTTTTGCTCTCACTTTTAAAAGTGAGAGTTTTCTACCTTAAAAGGTACTTCCGATCCTTATATTCATATTATCATGTGCGCTGGTAGCAGTGGGTGGGGCACTGGGGGCACATATCCCCCCCTCCCCCCAATATTTTCACAAATTATAAGGAAATAACCAGTAGGGGTGTGGCTGTGCCCCCCCCGATGTTTTCCTGTATTGTCCCCCCCTAATAATTAGATGCCTGCTATAGCTATGTGTTCATGGAGTTGAAATCTTGTGTGAGCCTTAATTTGTAAGATAAGGTGATAACGGAACATATTTGATATATTTCTGGCTATTTCTTTCAGACCTTTAACAAGACCAAGTCCTTGAACACATTTTTCCGTGTTTTAACAACGAACAGGGATATCGACCAAGATGTTGACTTTGTATCAACTGCTGAAGGTACCCTGAACCCTGGATTGCTAATGCTATAAATGTAAAGTGACAATGTCACCAGTTAACTCCCGGTCGATTACGTAACAATCTCCGATGATTTTTAACTGAAAACACGAAAAATAGTTCAAAATTGTAAAAGCAGTGTGTCTATTGGAAGTTTCTCTGAGGATGTGACAGATAATTTAGGGCGGATGGCTTGTTAAATAGCGCGGATTCTAATAGATTCTTTTGTCTCTTGTCGGTTGAAGTTTCCGTCAGCCCTCCGGAAGGTGCCACTTTAAGTGTACTTGCGAGTGCAGTACACAAAATTGAGGGAGAGAATCCTAGGGACATAATTAAGTGGACATAAATAGCGTCTTCAGTCAGGTTTCTTCATGTCTTTATGTGTTTTTATCTGCTGTGTTCCCAGCGTACAAGTATCCTTTTTATGGAAGCCAGTGGCATCCCGAAAAGAACCAGTTTGAATGGACGCACCACGAAGACATTCATCACTCGTACCAGGCCGTCCGCGCGGCGCAGGCGCTAGCTGACTTCTTTGTTAACCAAGGTGAGTCTTGTGTCACGTGATGTGTTGTAGGAATAATTGTGTCACGTGATGTGTTGTCAGAGGCGGATTTAGGGGCCTAGCGGGCCCCAGCCCCCCTATTTCCAGATATTTGGCTTAAAAATAACAAGGAAATACACGGAAGAATATTAAATCCGGCCCCCTTACTTCACCCCCCCTTTTTTTGGAGCTCCTGGGTCCGCCCCTGGTTGTAGGAATACTTGTATCACATGATAGTGTTGTAGGAATACCCAGTAGACGGGGTTGATAAAATTTCGACCAACTGCCATCCTTTAGGGGGCGTTGAAGGATTTTTCGATTCTGTCATCTCTTAGGCTGTAAAAATCCGACCAACTGCTATCCCTTAGGGAGTGTTTAAGGGTTTTTTTTCCGATTGTGCTTGTGTGTTTTTCACGCTAACGGTCGCCCGAAACGTATTACAATACAAGGTGCCCATCTGAGAGGGATGCGCTTGGTGGCGATGTCTCAAGGACCCCAATAAAATTCAGGAAAACTGAAAACTGAAAATTTTCTTGATTTGCCATCTTAGGCATTTCTTAGGGGTAAGAATTGCTGTTGACCACACCCAAAGTTCCTTCCCTCTTTTAGGGTTAATTTTTTTTTTGGCAACGATCACCCCCGTCTGTTTTTGTCAGATTCACTCCCCCACCGCCACCCCCTGGCGCCTGTCATTAGATTCTTTTATTCTCATTTGACTGTGTTTTTGTCGTTAGCTCGGATGAGTCGACATCACTTTAAAGACCCGCTTGAAGAAGGTCGCTCTTTGATATTCGAGTACAGACCCAGGTACTGTTACGAAGAGATAACAAACTTTGACGAGTGTTATTTTTTCTAGTGCCAGTTCAATGTGATATACACTGTAAATAATGTATTTCTAGCATAGCGAATGTCCATGAAATAAAGGAGTGACTATACATGTAAAGTCTGGTTGTTTGTGTCTAGTTTTAGTGAAAAGTGAAAACGTTAAAACTATTCTTTTAATATATGAAAATATTTGAAAAAGTGAAAATTACTCTTTTAAAATATCTTTGCGCGAAGCCTACCTTTTTTTTCGAAAAGATTCCCAATGAATAACGCTTCGCTGGATCGAGTTCCTGATTCGTGTAAGTAATATTATGGGCCGAGTGAAATTTGGGATAAATTTCACGAGTGTTTCTAATGTTCAATTTGGAAAACAATGAAAACCAAGTAAAATTGATTCCAAAATTTTAAGAGGAACCCAATTTTATATAAATTATTTTTTATATGAAAAGGCAAAATTCAGCGCCCGGCGTCCAATCGGCCGCCAGTAAAAAAAAAATACCCACGCTCTAAAGCTAAACATCGACATGACACACAATTGTGTGTTTTATGTGTATAGTGCGTGGCTGTCATTATGTGTGCAGTGTGTCTAATAACGGCCGCTTTGTCGCACCAGTTTACTTCCGGATGGCCGATGGAGAACTTAATCGACAAGAGACAAAATAATCTATTAAAATCCGTGCTATTTAACAGGCCATTCGCTCTAAATTATCAGTGACATCCTCAAAGAAACTTCCAATGGATCGAATGAAATTTTGGTCGCGTTTTTAATTAAAAATCTTTGGAGATTGTTACTGGTGATATTGCCACTTTTATCAAGGGCGGTAGCAACAGAGATTGTTAGGCTATAAAATCCTGATTATAAACCAAGAATTTCCCTAAAATTTGCCTTATTTGTAACAAGCTATTTTTAGCTATATGAGTCGGGCACGTTTCGGCTAGCGCGTCGGGGGCTGTTCGCCCACCACGGAACAATAGCTCGGATTACACAACGAAACTAGACCGGGTTTTCTACTCAAACACAATAGCGCGTCGCAAACTAGGCACATTTAAGCCGGATTATAGGGAAATTCTTGGTTTATTATCAGAATTTAGCCTAACGATCCCTGTTCCTACCGCCCCTTTGTTTAATATTGCGTGACATGGTTGATTGACCACCCTCTATGCGTGACATCTTGTGACTGCACACGTGAGGACGCCGTGACTCGACGCAACAATAACAAACACGCGCTCCGAGAGACTCATTTATAACCTTCAGCTCTTTAGCAGTCCTCCACATAAGGATATATTAGCTACAATTATGCCGTTCATTCGAGAATTAGTTGTAATTTTATCGCTATTTTTCGTCGGTTCTGCGAAGGCTCGATCGATCCAACATCCAACAAGAGATGGCTTGTATACAAATCGACCAATAATAGGTAGGTAAGAGCAAAATAGTTATCTTAGTTATTATTTAAGTAAAGTTTGCCTCTCTGATAATTTTTCAAGTCGAGTTGCCCTAGACTTGTAGACACCAGGAGAGGAGTCTGATAACCCCGCTTTGCTTTATTTATTATATCGCGTAGAAAAATAATCATTAACGTAGATAAATGAAAACCCTGCCCTGCTCACAGAGCTTTCTTCAAACGACCAAAACAACGCAAGTTGACAAAATCGCGAGTATAAGCACAACCGAGAAACACCAGGGAAATACCTCTGTTTGCAGAATAAGATAACACGAGCACTCGAAATCTCGGCATCTATAAAAATGGAAAGTACTTGAAGCGAAACAAAAACTGCTTAGTTTTTGTTTCGCTTCAAGTACTTTCCTTTATATGTAATCCTCTATAAGAGGAACTACAGTATTAAAAAAAGTTTTTTTATTAAGAAAGACCGCTTTTTCGTGGGGATTATGCGATCCCCCTAAGTTTCCCTCATTCATCCCAACCTGGGGGCTGCAAAGGAGTAGGCATCCAAGCCCGCCTTGCTGTTAAGGTTCACAAATAATTGCTCCAGTTGAAGCCTAAGTGTCAGGACCCTTTATTGTTCCCTTTGAAGTATATACCGCTCGGGTTATTCCAATCGCATTGATAGGTGAATTATTTCAACAGATGAAGGTATGTTAAAAAGATGTAACTCCCCGGGGGGGTGTGCCCGTCGTATTTTTTAGGGGTCAAAATCGGGCCTCAGGTATTTTTTAAGGGTAGAAAAAATGGGCTTTTCTCTTAGAAATGGTACTTTTTAGGGCTAATGAGGTATTTTTAGGGTAGCAATTTTGGGTCGTGCAGGTATTTTTAGGGGTATTTTTCGAATTTCCCGACGAGCATCCCTATCACTTCTACCCTGAAGAACCCCCTGGGTGTAACTCATTATTACCGTGCCAGACGATCGTCAAACAACCGTGCAATTCAGTTGTATCGGTCGTTGAGCTAGTTGTTGTGTTTCCTGGTTTTTTTTTATATATATTCAGGCATTTTAGCCCATGACATTGATGATGATATCATTAAGAAGTATGGCAAGTCGTTTATCCCTGCTTCCTATGTCAAATACTTGGAGTCAGCTGGCGCGAGAGTTGTGCCCATAAGGTAAAGACTGTTACCGCAATAATTTGAATAAGCGCCCGGGTCTTTAGGGGAACGCTAGTTTGAGAGGGGGCGCTTATTCGTTTCGGCGAAAAATACCAGCTTCAGAAGGGACAGAACAAAACTTGCGCTTATATGGATAAAGAAGCGGGAATCGACTCATCTTTGGTCCGTTATTGCGCGCGCTAGTATTTCAAATTTTGCCGCGAAGATCGCTGATTGGTCCATGTGCGCGCATGCGCATGCAATAAATACTGGACCCTCTTTTACGCCAGAATATCGAGCGCAAAGAGAGTCCCAGGTCTGAACAAGAGAGCATAAAGCCCGGCGCACACTGTGAACAAAACTTCATTAGTGCAATTTGCTCACTGCCTCGCGAGGCCAAAAACTCACCGTGTGCGGACGTCGATCGAACAAAATCACGTCTCGCGAGCAACTGAGGCAAAATTCTCACCTGCGTGAGCTGTTAGACTTGTTTTCTTCTTCCGAGTTATTTTACATGATCTCTTGTCATTCGAGTTAGCAAAACAACAACATGCAACCCTCGGGGGAGTAGGACAAAATAAAAGGAGCAAATCCTCACGCGCAGTGGTGGGGTGGTGGTTACTAAAAATAGCCAGATTCGGAATCGACATGGTAATGGTAATACCAAAGTGTCCCTCTTTTATCTTATGCTCTCTTGGTCTGAACTAATAAAACATATGATGGGAAGATTCTTGAAAAGGTGGGAGGCATTGCCCCTAGACTCCTTCTGGTTCTGCCATGGTTAGGTTTGACCTCGAATAAAAGAGCAGATAGATTGCAAAAAAGGATGGTGACGGGATATATTAAGAAATTTTGGCGCTTATGGTAAGGATGTTTTCCAAAGAAATGTGCGTCACTGTTTCGTCCATGATTATCTGGCACAACAGAGCGACAGCGACGACAGAAATTAAAGACTAGCTATATCAACTCGAGGTTGAAAAAGTAGGTTGTACGCCTCTGAAACAGAGTAGTTACGCTGACGTTTCGAGCGTTGGCCCTTCGTCGGAGCAAAAGGAAGACGAAGTGCTAACGCCCAACGAAGGGCCAACGCTCGAAACGTCAGCGCAACTACTCTGTTTCATGAAGCGTACAGTACAACTTACCATATAAAGAAACTGTTTAGGGGTCTGGTACCGAGGAATTTCAGTTTCTTTTCAGAAGCTTTCTCTATTGAATAAAGATGGTCACAGTCACTTTTAATTCTCTTCTGAATACAATTCACAAAGTTTGCGAAGCACCTGCGGTACGGAAGCCCTAAAAATGACAAGAATCGTGCAGGTTTTCCAAATAAGGATTATATTAGTTTCCTTATATGGAAGTGACCGCGTCTGGAAAACGACAATTTTCGGCTAAATTTTCTTGATATGTTTTCAACATCGTGTTGATTTATACCTTGTCTACACCACGCCTACGATGTAGTCTTCCTACAGCTTGTCTGTTGTCTTTCTATAGTTATACCAGAATTAAAGGCTAGGTTCCCGTATAAGGCGAACCCAAATCACGCAATCGTTGGGTTCTCAGTTGTCTCTGGTTGTAGCGAAAAGATTCTAACAAACACCTTGAGATTTGTCCGTATAGAGTAAAATCTGTGCAGTTTACACACCACTCTTTTTGTTTTCTTACTGATCTGTTATGTCATGTTACAGGGATAATCTTACTAGTGACGAACTCAAGAGTTTATTCTTAAAAATCAACGGGTAAGTATTATACTGTTTGCCAATGTATGTAATTGTATCTAATTTCCAAGCGCATTGGCAAGCTTATAGTCCAGGCCCGTATCCAGGGGGGGGGGGGTGGGGGGGGGGGGGAGATACTGAGAAGGCATAAAAAATCATTTTTTTTGTTCTTTCGGAGGGAAGATTTTCATCAGAGAACTCCCCTCCCCCCCCCCCCCCCCCCCCGGAAAAATTACGTCCACTTTTTCGATTTCGCACCCCCAAGAAAAATTCTGGGTACGGGCCTGTAGTCTCGATATCAATCTGCAATACTGTGTCTTGGATTATCGATAGCTTTTTACCCTGTGGTTTTAATCAATGGGCCTGTTGTACCCAAAAGTCGCAAAAGTTTGTGACTTCTAACTTTGACCAATGTTCATTTTCAACCGATGCATTTAAATGTTAAATCAAGACACGGCTCGTCAGTTCAATATGTGATAGAGGATATCAGACACATCTTTATAGTGGTAATGCGCTATGTATGAACACATCTCTAGTGGTAATGCGCTATATATATATATGAACACATCTCTAGTGGTAATGCGCTATATGTGAACACATCTCTAGTGGTAATGCGCTATATATATGAACACATCTCTAATGGTAATGCGCTATGTATGAACACATCTCTAGTGGTAATGCGCTATATATATATGAACACATCTCTAGTGGTAATGCGCTATATATATATGAACACATCTCTAGTGGTAATGCGCTATGTATGAACACATCTCTAGTGGTAATGCGCTATATGTGAACACATCTCTAGTGGTAATGCGCTATATATGAACACATCTCTAGTGGTAATGCACTATATATAAACACATCTCTAGTGGTAATGCGCTATATATGAACACATCTCTAGTGGTAATGCGCTATATATGAACACATCTCTAGTGGTAATGCGCTATGTATGAACACATCTCTAGTGGTAATGCGCTATATATGAACACATCTCTAGTGGTAATGCGCTTTATATGAACACATCTCTAGTGGTAATGCGCTATATATGAACACATCTCTAGTGGTAATGCGCTATATATGAACACATCTCTAGTGGTAATGCGCTATATATGAACACATCTCTAATGGTAATGCGCTATGTATGAACACATCTCTAGTGGTAATGCGCTATATATTTGTGGTATTAATTTGTTTGTTTTATAGGTGGTGAGTTTGGACAAGAAAAAAAAGTACTCCGAATTATGTTAAAATTACTATTCTTTAAGAAAAAGAAAAAATAATTTAGCTTTAAAATGAGATATGGCTTGTTGGTATTTGCTTTTATTGAATGCGAGCGCGAGGGTAGATTTCCTAGCATTGAACATGTGGCACAAAGGTAGTTACATTGCCAAGACATGCAATTGATGCCTCAAATTCTTTCTTATGCCTAGTGCACACTAGTGACATAACGACATAACAACATAGGCGAGCGCACTCTTTTAAGCCCGACATAACGACATGGACAAAATGACATAAAAGAAAAAAAACATGTTTTTTCTCTTATGTCGTTATGTTCATGTCTTTATGTTGGGCTTATGTCAAAATGTCGAACCATTCACACTTGAATATATGAACATGAGGGTGCACGCGCTTATGTCGTTATGTCACTAGTGTGCACCAGGCATTACTCTTTACTTAGCGCAACTCAGTCTGGCTCATGCAAATTATGTACATTTGTTTTATTGATCACAAAACATGCGCTACGAATGCGTATTTGACACAATAAACAGTAAAAAGTGCAGTTCATGTGAAGTAGAACACTTCTACTGGAAAACGGAGATTGTTGTCGGTTAGTGATCCATTGTGTTCCTTCAGGCTCATTGATGTCATATTGGCCATTTCTACAGCGTTCTGTTTCCTGGTGGCGATAGCGATCTATGGAAGTCCGGGTATGCCCGTACCGGCGCTGCCATATTTGACCTTGCCATGGAGGCGAATGATAACGGCGATGTGTTTCCGTTATGGGGAACATGTCTGGGATTTCAGTTACTGCATGTGCGGGCGGCCAAAGGGAAGGATGTTCTCACCAAGTGCAGCGGCGAGAATGTCAGTCTGCCTCTTAATTTTACCGATGGTGAGTGTATAAGGTAGTGTGCAGAGGCGGCGCCTGCGTATTTGTCATGGGAGAGGGACATGGGAGTCTAAAATCACCACCCCTTCCCCCCTCCCGCCCATTAGGGGCTAGGGCGTTCAGCGTTCTCGCTTTGTGGTCATTTCCAAACTGATAGCAATAGAAAAAGCGAGATATTATGGACAGAAACAGATAAAAAAATAACCTAGGGACATATAGGGGAGTTAGAGATTACAGACCATTCGTCCGCGTGTAGAACTTGGAGGTTTTTACGTCGTGGTTTGGTTGAGAACGGCCGAAATGCATCAGACAGCTCGTCAAAGTTCAGAGGTGCTCCTCCATTTACCACCACCACTTGACTGCTTAGAGGGTATTAAAGTTAGTATCAATAGGCCAAATAGGCAGCCTTTTCCTCTTACTCCCTAGCCAGGACTTGCATTTACGAGACCATTAACGCTTTTAGCATTTGCCCATGTGCACATAGGAAATTTCCTCAGGAAAACAAGTACATTTATGATCTACTCGTATAGTCCTTCAACTAATTCGATTTCCTTGGAGGTCTCAGTTATCGAGTGTCAACTCTAAGAGATAGCTAAATCGAAAAAAAAACACGTTAGACACCCCCCTAAAGAATAGCAATTTTTCACATGATCATTTCCTACACTTTACTCTAATAATAACGATCCGCCTTCCCTCGTGTTGATAGGTTATAAGGACAGCCGTATGTTCCGAAATGCGCACAATGATGTCACGCAAGACATGGCTAAACTCGGCGTTACCCTAAACATGCATGTGAATTGCGTGACTGTCGAGGTAAGGCTAGTCTACTAAGGCTTTTGTAACTAAGGTTACACTCCAGGAGCCGAAAATCTTTATAGGGAAGTGTCCAATTTGCTTTGAGTTAGTTAAGGCTATAAATGAACAAGGGTTTTTGGTTATTATTTGAAAAGTAACGATCTGTTTACAAGAATTTCAAAACAACCATTCACAATTTAAGTCCGATACAGGCGCGTACCCAGGATTGACTGAGGGGGGGGGGGGGGGGCAGTCATAGGGATCATATGGAAAAAGCATAGTATTTGAAGATTCCTTAATAGAAGTGGCCCGACTTTTTGGCCGCCAAGGGGGGGTACACCCCCCTGTGTACGCGCCTACGATATTTGAGTGACAATATTGGATTGAAAGTTTCTTATTTACTTTCTTGAATTGGTTTTTAATGGATGCTTTATTTCTTTTATTGAGCGGGTGGGTAAAATGGCAGTGTGATTGGCGGTTTAATAACTCTCCAGGATTTTTTTTAACTTTTACAGACCTATGAAAAAGAATCTTCATTGAGCAGCTTTTTCAAGAAGTTATCCACCAATATGGATAAGGATGATAAAGTGAAATTCGTTTCCACCGTAGAAGGTATTTAACATTCATCCAAGGCAGCGGGCAATTTACGAGGATCCACAATAACCCGAAACCCTGTTATCCCAACTGTGCTCCCCCAATATTTTCAAAAATAAGTAGGAAATGTCCAGGAGAGCCGTGGCTGCCCCATATATTCGTAGAGTTGACCAATATGTCATCTTCCCACAGGGCTGAAGTACCCTTTAGCGTAGAGTTGACCAATATGTCATCTACCCACAGGGCTGAAGTACCCGTTAGCGTAGAGTTGACCAATATGTCATCTTCCCACAGGGCTGAAGTACCCGTTAACGTAGAGTTGACCATCATGTCATCTTCCCACATGGCTGAAGTACCCGTTAGCCTAGAGTTGACCAATATGTCATCTTCCCACAGGGCTGAAGTACCCATTAGCGTAGAGTTGACCAATATGTCATCTTCCCACATGGCTGAAGTACCCGTTAGCGTAGAGTTGACCACTATGTCATCTTTCCACAGGGCTGAAGTACCCGTTAGCGTAGAGTTGACCACTATGACATTTTCCCACAGGGCTGAAGTACCCGTTAGCGTAGAGTTGACCATCATGTCATTTTCCCACATGGCTGAAGTACCCATTAGCGTAGAGTTGACCAATATGTCATCTTCCCACATGGCTGAAGTACCCGTTAGCGTAGAGTTGACCATCATGTCATTTTCCCACATGGCTGAAGTACCCATTAGCGTAGAGTTGACCATCATGTCATCTTCCCACATGGCTGAAGTACCCGTTGGCGTAGAGTTGACCATTATGTCATTTTCCCACATGGCTGAAGTACCCGTTAGCGTAGAGTTGACCACTATGACATTTTCCCACAGGGCTGAAGTACCCGTTAGCGTAGAGTTGACCAATATGTCATCTACCCACAGTGCTGAAGTACCCGTTAGCGTAGAGTTGACCAATATGTCATCTTCCCACAGGGCTGAAGTACCCGTTAGCGTAGAGTTGACCAATATGTCATCTTCCCACAGGGCTGAAGTACCCGTTAGCGTAGAGTTGACCAATATGTCATCTTCCCGCATGGCTGAAGTACCCGTTAGCGTAGAGTTGACCAATATGACATTTTCCCACAGGGCTGAAGTACCCGTTAGCGTCGAGTTGACCACTATGTTATCTTCCCACAGGGCTGAAGTACCCGTTAGCGTAGAGTTGACCACTATGTCATCTTCCCACAGGGCTGAAGTACCCGTTAGCGTAGAGTTGACCAATATGTCATCTTCCCACATGGCTGAAGTACCCGTTAGCGTAGATTTGACCAATATGTCATCTTTCCACATGGCTGAAGTACCCGTTAGCGTAGATTTGACCAATATGTCATCTTCCCACAGGGAGGAAGTACCCGTTAGCGTAGAGTTGACCAATATGCCATCTTCCCACAGGGCTGAAGTACCCGTTTTATGGTACCCAGTGGCACCCTGAAAAAAACCAGTTCGAATGGACGTACGAGGAAAATATCAACCATTCCTCTGAGGCGGTCAAAGTAGCGCAGTATGTGGCGAACTTCTTTGTAGATCAAGGTAGGAACCAAGAGATTCATACATTAGCATATGCTCACATAGGGGCAACATAGACAGGGGCGACGGACGTGTAGGGGCAGGGGGGACGTGTAGGGGCAGGGGGGGCGGACGTGTAGGGGAAGGGGGGGGGACGTGTAGGGGCAGGGGAGGGGGCGGACGTGTAGGGGCAGGGGGGACGTGTAGGGGCAGGGGGGCGGACGTGTAGGGGCAGGGGGGGGCAGACGTGTAGGGGCACGGGGGGCGGACGTGTAGGGGCAGGGGGGGGCAGACGTGTAGGGGCAGGGAGGGACGTGTAGGGGCAGGGGTGGCGGACGTGTAGGGGCAGGGGGGGGCGGACGTGTAGGGGCAGGGGGGGGCGGACGTGTAGGGGCAGGGGGGGCAGACGTGTAGGGGCAGGGGTGGCGGACGTGTAGGGGCAGGGGTGGCGGACGTGTACGGGCAGGGGGGGCGGACGTGTAGGGGCAGGGGGACGTGTAGGGGCAGGGGGACGTGTAGGGGCAGGGGGACGTGTAGGGACAGGGGGGACTTGTAGGGGCAGGGGGGCACTTCTCACTTTTATGAGAAGAAATGCTGTTTCTTTGCATTTAGTTTTACAAGTGTTACATCTATAAATCGATTGCTTGATAAAAGACGATATCATACATTTTTTAACTGTTTATATTCATTTTCATCTGTAGTCTATGTCAAACACAGGTAGCCCACTCTTTATATTTACGGATTTAGATTCCTGTGCATGCTAGAAGACATTTATCATCTTATAATTGAAGAAACACACGTCTAATGTTGACGTCCATTATCCACAGCGAGGCTGAGTAAACACCGCTTCAGCAGCAGAGAGGAAGAAAGTGCTGCGCTTATCTATAATTACCAACCAATCAAGTGCTTCCCCGATGTCACGCACTACGAGCAGTGTTACTTTTTTTGATGCGGGAGAATGCTGTCATGCAATCTACAATTACCATACCGACCAATCGAGTGCTTCCCTGATGTCACGCACTACGAGCAGTGTTACTGTTTTTGATAAGGGAGCATGCTCTTTAGTATAATACAGACTACCACATCGGATACTATGGGGTTGCTGTCATGCAAACTGCCAATGCCTTTGGTCTACTGTACCACAAACATGTTTGTTTTACTATTCCCATTTTTCACACTGGCCGAAACCACCTCAAGATTTGCTCTGGTGATGCAAGGGCAGTAAGGGCACCCACGCACCATATAGCAAAAGCCTGGGGCGACCTCAAACAGTGCAAGCACAGGCTTACCACTCTTATGTTATTCGCTGAAGGGATCTCGGGTTTTTTTTGTTTTTTCTGTCGTAGAATAAAGGTCTAAAAAACACCACATTATTGCAGTACTATATCGGGACCATCCAAGCGGGATTTATCTCACGCGTGTTGTACACAGATTTGAGTCTAGCCCGAGTATCAGTATATACTTCATAGGGAACGATAGAAGGGCCTGACACTCGGGCCAAATTGAGTCTAGCCCGAGTATCAGTATATACTTCATAGGGATCAATAGAAGGGCGCGACACTCGGGCCAAATTGAGTCTAGCTCGAGTATCAGTATATACTTCATAGGGACCGATAGAAGGGCGCAACACTCGGGCCAAATTGAGTCTAGCTCGAGTATCAGTATATACTTCATAGGGATCGATAGAAGGGCGCAACACTCGGGCCAAATTGAGTCTAGCCCGAGTATCAGTATATACTTCATAGGGATCGATAGAAGGGCGTGACACTCGGGCCAAATTGAGTCTAGCTCTAGTATCAGTATATACTTAATAGGGATCGATAGAAGGGCGTGACACTCGGGCCAAATTGAGTCTAGCTCGAGTATCAGTATATACTTCATAGGGATCGATAGAAGGGCGTGACACTCGGGCCAAATTGAGTCTAGCTCGAGTATCAGTATATACTTCATAGGGATCGATAGAAGGGCGTGACACTCGGGCCAAATTGAGTCTAGCTCGAGTATCAGTATATACTTCATGGGGATTAATAGAAGGGCGTGACACTCGGGCCAAATTGAGTCTAGCTCGAGTATCAGTATATACTTCATAGGGACCGATAGAAGGGCGTGACGCTCGGGCCAAATTGAGTCTAGCCCGAGTATCAGTATATACTTCATAGGGATTGATAGAAGGGCGTGACACTCGGGCCAAATTGAGTCTAGCTCGAGTATCAGTATATACTTCATAGGGATCGATAGAAGGGCGTGACACTCGGGCCAAATTGAGTCTAGCTCGAGTATCAGTATATACTTCATAGGGACCGATAGAAGGGCGTGACACTCGGGCCAAATTGAGTCTAGCTCGAGTATCAGTATATACTTCATAGGGATCGATAGAAGGGCGCGACACTCGGGCCAAATTGAGTCTAGCTCGAGTATCAGTATATACTTCATAGGGACCGATAGAAGGGCGCAACACTCGGGCCAAATTGAGTCTAGCTCGAGTATCAGTATACACTTCATAGGGATCGATAGAAGGGCGCAACACTCGGGCCAAATTGAGTCTAGCCCGAGTATCAGTATATACTTCATAGGGATCGATAGAAGGGCGTGACACTCGGGCCAAATTGAGTCTAGCTCGAGTATCAGTATATACTTCATAGGGATCGATAGAAGGGCGTGACACTCGGGCCAAATTGAGTCTAGCTCGAGTATCAGTATATACTTCATAGGGATCGATAGAAGGGCGTGACACTCGGGCCAAATTGAGTCTAGCTCGAGTATCAGTATATACTTCATAGGGATCGATAGAAGGGCGTGACACTCGGGCCAAATTGAGTCTAGCTCGAGTATCAGTATATACTTCATAGGGATCGATAGAAGGGCGTGACACTCGGGCCAAATTGAGTCTAGCTCGAGTATCAGTATATACTTCATAGGGATCGATAGAAGGACGCGACACTCGGGCCAAATTGAGTCTAGCTCGAGTATCAGTATATACTTCATAGGGACCGATAGAAGGGCGCAACACTCGGGCCAAATTGAGTCTAGCTCGAGTATCAGTATATACTTCATAGGGATCGATAGAAGGGCGCAACACTCGGGCCAAATAGAGTCTAGCCCGAGTATTAGTATATACTTCATGGGGATTGATAGAAGGGCGTGACACTCGGGCCAAATAGAGTCTAGCCCAAGTATTAGTATATACTTCATAGGGATCGATAAAAGGGCCTGACACTCGGGCAAAATTGAGTCCAGAACTGGAAATGTTTACCCTGATATTACCTTATTCTTCTTTATTTTCACGCGTCTTAAATTTCGCGAAATTTTTCTCAGCACATTTTGCTTGTCTTTCATTTTGCGAACGCGAAAAAAAATTGTGTATGCATGGGATTTAATTTCGCGAATACGAAGTTCAAGTGACTTCTTTTCTCGTTTGTACAAAAAAATGACGTTAACCAACAACTAAACAGAACCAATATATTGAAACATGGCCAAAAAAATGTTCCTTAGCGGCTCTTTTCTATTAATTCGCGCAATTCAAGTACGTGCGAAAATTAAGCAGAGAGCAGAAGGTAGTTTATGAAAGGTCTCAGAAGTTTTCAATACATACTTGGTTGGAAATCAGATTCTTCATTTATTGATTGACTTCATTTTTTTGTTTTTTTTATAAACGAGTCATTTTTGTTCAAATTGACTCCGTTACTCTTGTTCAAATTGACTCCGATAAAATAGAACTCTCGCCTTGATTCATGTTCGCGTTTATAATTCCAGATCGCAAACCCTTACTTCTTCTTTAGTCTGCTAATATCATTTTTAATACACATTCAAATAGTAAGAAGTAGGGGCATGTGGTGTCTACATTCCTGGTAATTTCTTATAGGGAAAAAGGCGTGGTCTCCTAATTACATGGTAATTTGTCAGATTCCAGAAATTGCTATCTTTTATTAGATTTCAACCTTAACATTATTTTTTAACAAATTAATTTCTAACTTTAATTAACTGACAACTCCAAGCATAGTGTTTAAAATAGTTGCCTCTCAAACAGAACATGTCAAACACAGGTGACACAGATACTGTATATACAGTAGTTTCTTGTCAGTCTCATGTTTTTCTCATTCTGCTTTTAAGAAAAATATCACTGTCTAATATTAAATTTAACTTAAAAGTTCTCTAACTTCTGCTCTATTTTAGGTAGATGGACATCATATAATTCATCAGCAATATCATCAAAGGCCATTGATCTGTAATTCTCAAGGTGTTTGGATTTGATGAGACGCCATTTCATCACAAGGTATTGAGGAGTTACAACAACTGAAGAAAGCATGTTCCACTTGGCAGCAATCTTCTTCCAGTCCAACATGCATTCTTGCATGGCATCAGAATGATAGACAGACCTTATCAATTTTACATGTTTCTGCATCTGTCCATTTCAATGGGTCATTCTGAAAAAGTGATGGGGAAAAGAAAAATTTATTAATACACTCCATTCTGTTTCGTGTACCAACAATCTTACTGACATCCTCCCATTTAATAGCCTTGAGATTTGGATTACTTGTCAAGTCAGTAAAATTACTAAAGGCTCCTTTAAGCCTGTAGAGTTCTTCATCTTTCCATAGCCCTCTTGAACCCTTCGGTGTTAACCATTTATGGTGAATTCGCTTTTGACATCTTCCAAGTATGGCTGCTATCGGTGTCCAATTTGAACCATATTGCTCATGCAATACGAATAGGCTCAACAATTTCTGTACTTATCGTTATCAACAAGTTATGTAAATGTAAGGATGTATTATATATATACTGGCTGCCCTGTAATTCAGCTTTCGCTGCAATAGGGTTAATAAACACATTATCCTTATCCTTAAGTTGCTCAATTTCTTCATTGGACCAGTAGCCAGTCTTTTGACTTTTTTAATCATAAAGTATCTGACAATACACTGAATCCAATGATCTTTTCAGTCCCCCTTAGCTTTGAAATAAAACTGTGTGGTTTTTAAAAAATCCTTCCAATTCATGATTTCATTTCCTAATCTGACAGTTCCAAATAAATCAGATATTAGATCTATAGCACCTGTTTCTTTTTCTATTCTTTTCAAATTCTCTCTCAGATTTTTTTTCTCCTCGTTAGACCATTTTCCTACTAAACACATTTCTGCACACTGTTTACACTTATGGTTCCAGCACCCATGGCTATAAATTTTTGCTTTTTTCTCTCCATTGACAACTCTAGCTTGTCTTTTTCCCCTCCTACGGGTTCTCTTTCTAAAGTCTTTCTGGACTTGTCTTGTTTCCCTTGTAGCCTTGTCCTTCTCCCTCAAAGATCTATTTTTTACTTTGCTTTGAATGAGTGCTTCATTCTTTCATCTCTACCTTTCTTCACTTGTCTTTCATGTCTTGTTTTTGTCTGCTGTTTTCTTTGGCATGTAGGGTATATTTTCTACCCAGATCATTATGTTTGTCCATTTTTCTCACAGAACTCCTCATTTCTTCCCCCAATTTCATTTTATTGTAATTTTCATTTATAATAACATCTTCATCTTCAAACTGTCTTTTTGCACCATTATGACTTTTCTTTCTCTTTTTCTTTGGGCCCCAGCATCACATTCATTACAAAGACTTGTTTCTGCCATCCTTATTTTGGACTTTTCTTCCTTCGTTTCTTTGTGATTTCATTTTCAAATACATGGTCATCTTGAAGACTTGTTTCTGCCATCCTCATTTTGAACTTCCTCTTTTTTAATTTTTTCTCAAAGGTTCCATCATTAGATCCATTTTGGTCACCAGTTTTTCTTTTATTGGGTTCATTCTGATTTTTTTGTCCTTTACCTGACCCATCATTGCCATCATTATCATCGTCACTGTCTAATATTAATATATTATGATGATTATATCCATTCCTATCCTTACATTTTCCCTTTCTCTTTGCACAATCTTCTCTTTCTGTGCTTGTCAATGGTCTTTCTTTATTCTTAGATTTTCTTTCTCTTCTTCTTTGGGACAACCTCATCATATTCTAACCTGTGGATCTAACGGTCTCTTTCGTTTCGTCTCTCTTTATACTACTCATTTTGTCCAGGGCAAACTTTCTTCTCGTTACTTTTGGACTATTGTTAATCGCTTATTCTCACTCTACGATATTTGTTATGTTAGGCTTTTATAAATTATTCTTCTCGGACACTCAATCACAATTTTGATTCTCTCTTCATCACGAAAGGCATGACGGTAGTCATAACACAGGATGACCAAAAACTAGCTTGAAAACATAATATATATGCCAAATAATAAATCCTGAGAAAAGTGTTGAGAAACTGATATGCATAAAAGACTGATTATGGCGCTGTATGGCGCTGGATCCATATCGGATGTCTATATTGTTGTCTTATTTGTATACTTGTAGGAATGCTGTGGTTTTATGACTAGGCCCATTCTCCCCTGATTTCAAGATGGCGGGGATGGTAACTCAAGTACGTGAAGAAAATGTGTAGTGTTTTGATTACAAGAGGATGGATTATTCATCCCGCTGCAGTCCCGTGAGTGTCATTTTGGTAACCGCCGGTAGCCGAGGCCAGAGAGTGCTGTTTCGATATCCTTATCAGTCCAACTCCGACGAAGGCGAAAGAGGTTCGTAAGGGGTCATTTCGTATTTTTTTTAACCATCTATAAGCTTACATAATAAAGGGACTTAGATTTTAACTCGGCTACCGGGAGAGAAAAGGGAGTGAATCAGGGGGGAGTGTTTAAGAGGTTCCACACAAACTTTCCAAGAGAGAACGAAAAACGTATCCAAAAGGTGACTAAAATGTCAACCTAAGGGGGCTAAAGTGCCAACACAAGTCGGCATTACTAAAAAGAGGAACCGCCGGAACCAGCGGAACCAGTATATTTCGCTTAGTTATTGGGGTAGGGATGTCATACTAGGATCACCATTTATTTCCTTTCTAATCTGAACAAAAAAAACCATTCTGTTGTGAAATGCTAAGACAACATCACTAAGCGCAGATGTGCTACGTTATTTCACGCATGTTTGACATTCTTTCATATGCAATTTGTATCCATTTGTATCGGATAATCCATCGAATAAGTAACAAAAAACCCTTGTTTTAGAAGCGCGTCTCGTTAGGGGTAACACATGCAATCATTCGTAGTTTTAGCCTTCGTAGGTTTAGCGTTCCGATTCTGTTGAAAGTTCAGGTTCCGCCGGCTCCGCTGGTTCTGCCGGTTCCTTTTTTAGTAATGCCGGACGCAAGTCGAGGGGTAAAATACTTCTCCTGGGGGGTTGGCTACACAAAAATAAATTCAATGGTGGTACTTGAAACTCCTTATCAAACAGGGGTGGGGAGGGGGGGGGGTTAAGGATTTGAAAAATATGTTTACCTTTATTCATGACTTGTTAACATTTATGAAACACAGATTAACAAAGATGCAAATTCTTAAAATTAAAGGTTAATTGTTACAGAGTCCAGCAAAAGTCATTATGCATTACCTCACAGTAATGAGGGATGCAGTGCAAGGTGAGAAAAATTACCAGGTTGTCATATTGTTTAGGTCATAGATTTTGTTAGCAATTGATGGTTTTCTCAGTCTAGCTTGTAACATGCCGTTGGACCCTCCGCTTCAATGACCTTTTGTGCGACTAAATCCAGGGAGTGTCCAGTTTCTTATACATGGCAAAATCTTTGTTTCTTCAGACATTTTGTTTGAACAGTTAAATTCTTGAATTCTCTCTGAATCACATGCCACCTGTACCCTTTGTTTAGACGTCGTTTATTTGTATTGTATGTTACTTTATTTAGGGGAAATTTAGGGGAACCACATGCTTGCCTATCTTTCTTGCTTGTTGTTATGGAGCTCTGCACACCACAATTTCTAGCAGCAATGATGACTTTGACCAGATGCGCACCTTTTTTGCTGCAGGTCCTTTTTGATCCTTTTCTCTTTTTGTGAACATGCAGGTTCTCGGACAGCACTCTTGCAAATATCCTCACACCTAAACCCATGCTATGTGGACAGAGGTTTGAGCTCAAAATTGACAACATGTTATTTGTTGGCCATCCTATGCTGTTGAATGAATCAAATGTAAGAGAAAACTGCTTTTTATTACTATACACACATCATCATTAGTGCTATTAATTGTTTAAATTAACAGTACATTATAATCGCTACTTTGTCATACATTATTATTACTTTGGGTATGGTATTGAACTCGTGTAAACCCTCACAATTGGTGTGTTTTACAAAATATTTCATCATCTTCCACCAAAATATTTATTATAGCTATTATCGTTTGTTAGCAATTTTTTAAGTATTTGATTTTTATAATAAGTGTGTAAAGAGAGAATGAGAAATATGAGAATGTAAGAAATTATTTGTGCCTTGGTAGAGGGGAGATGGAAGAAAAGAGGAAGTCATGATGAAGCTGTTTAACATCGTCTTTATATTGAAGGTACATGAGAAATCACCTCCCACATAAATGTATTATGTTAATCATTTCTGGCTTACCAAAAACTGGGACTAAACTCTGCCAATTTTTCATCTTTAAGGCCACTCACCCAGTATTTTCATAGGTCATTTTAAAATCACTCTTGCCGTGAGATGTCAAGTTGAAAAATCTCTCTTTATGATTTTTCTGTTAGGCAAGCATGTGATGTCTACATTCCTGGTATTTTAATTTCTTAGTGTTGAAATGGCCTAAGTTACATAACCTTACCTGAAAACAGGGGTGGCCCCTAATCACATGGTAATTCGTCAGACTCAAGTGTAATCTCTTATTAGATTTCAATCAATGTTACTCAATAGGTGCATTCAACATTGAATACAACTTGATGTGTCTCAGCATGAGTGATTTTAAAATAAGTGGGGGTACTGCTATCAAAATACAGTTTAATTAAGTCGCCTTAATAAGACTTTTTCAGTACCAGTTTTTGGTGGGCCATATACATTACCTGGTTAATGAACACCACTATTTGGGTATTTTGATTGATTTATCATTAAGGCAATACTGTTTACTCAATACCCAATATTTGTTTTGTTTCCCTACTTAGGCTGAGGCTGATCCAACATTAATAAGTAGCTACCATGATCTGTCTAAGAGACTTGCAATTGCCTTGAAACATGAGGAAAGAAGGTCAGGTTTGAATCTTCCTTTTGAGTTCAACAAAAAGACATTTTGTTTGCAGTGATGGAGTGTCTAACTTGGTGTAGTAACGATAATGATTAGACGATCATCTTTCAACAGCAGATCAATAGAACTACTGAGCCCCTAATAAGATTTGAACCCTTTGATCTTACCATCTCAGATGACTTCACCCTGAGCCCCAGAGGACTGTCACACTTTCAGGGACGTAGCCAGGATTTTTTAAAGGAGGGGGCCCAAAAAGGCCCATATAAAATATTTTCTACACTGTTTTTTTAAGTAATATCTCATACATTTTCTTATTTTTTTGGCTGCTGGAAGAAGAGAGGGGGGGCTGCCCCCCTGCCCCCCCCTGGCTATGCCCGTGCTTGTGACTGTATTGGTGGGTTGTCGTCCTGTACCTCCACAAGAATTTAGCGCCACAAATTTCATGTAATGAACTGACTGTACCACTTTTTATGATCAGAAATCCAGGCTTTTTTTCTGGGGGTGCCTGCAAAGATCTCCAATCATCCTTTTATTCCCAAGTTCCCTGACTGTGCTGCAACAGATGATCAGCTCATCTTCTTACTCATTGTTTCTTTGAAGGTGTCGTTATTTGACCAAGGAAAGAGAAACAATGCTTGCTGTCCATGATGAGGTCTGTTCTATGCCTGAGGGTAAGTCACTTAACATTTAACTGGAAAAAAATGATTTTTCCATGGAAAAGGGATATATCCACTGGTTCTTGATTCAGAATGATCAACCAGGGGACAGAGATTAATATTTTGCTACAGTAACTGCTGGACTTGGGGTGTAACCATGAGAGAGCATCACCAAATAGCAGTAGTGTCAATAGGTGTTGGATTCCAAGGGAGAAGAGATTGTCCAAGGTGCATTTGGCTTGGTGTCCAGTTAGCTGACAAAGAGTAGAGTTGTTGATCGGCATTGGATGTCAAGGGAGGAGGTTGTCCATCAGTGCTATAGACTTTAGGTAGAAGCTGACAACAAGGAGGGATGTCACCGAGTGCCAGATGTCAAGGTAGATGTTTGTCGGCAGGTGTTTCTTGGCTTGTCGTCTAGTTAGCTGTCAATAAGGAGGGGTCTCAATAGGTGCTTGGCACCTACCATATGTGGATGGATATCTATGGGTCTCTTCATGCTTGATGACAAGGGAGAAGGTTGCCGAAGGTCCCCCACATTATGTGCCCTGTAGCTTATATGGAGTAGGATCGTCGATAGGTGCTTGGTACCTATTTGGATGGACGTCCATGAGTGCTTCAGGTTTGATGACAAGGGAGAATGTTGCCCAAGGTCCCCCAAGTTTGGTGTTACATGCTTAGTTCATATGTAAGGATGGATACACTGGGTTTTTTTGGCGGGGGGGGATTTATGCTTTTTATGTAGATATCAAATTTTCATGTTCAATTTCAATGGATGCAACAAGGGTGCCATCCACCGCTAAATGAAGTGTAAAATTGTACAGCATTGAAGGTGTTTTTTTTTCTGTGAGCTTCTTTATTGTTCTAGTCATTGTGTAAGTTTGTCTTGTAATCTTACTGTATTTACTCTGCTACCACTTTTATTTTTTTTTAGTAGCCATCTTACCCTATTTAGCATGTTTCCTTTCTTTATTGTAGTAGACTGCGCAGAATCACCATTTCTTCATATGCTACCCAAAAGTAAACTTGCTGTTGATTTGAAGGACTCATTTGAAAGGTGGGGAGCAAGGTCTTGTTCCTAAATATTAGGGCATTTTTTTCCCCTATCATTCTAGAATGGGAATTGTTCGTAGAAAATGTTAAGAATGGCATTTGAGTCATTCTGCTACAGGTAGCAGAATGGATGGAATGGCCTTCATTGCATTCCGGAATAGGAACTCAGGATAAACTAACACATGCTTTTTTCTATTCTAATCATTCTCATTCTGGAATCATGTAAAAAAATGTTTCCTTAGTGTTACAGTTGGCTTAGAAATTGAGCCAGCGTTAGAAACTTTTGTATTTAAGTGTTCCCAAGTCATATCTCAGCCAGTGATGACCTCTTTCCAGCTGGTAAGTCAGCCATTTGGGATAACCCTGAAAAAGATGAATTCAGTATAGTCCATACTACGTACAAATGGCAAAAGCAATAAAATAAACTTGTAACAATAAAATAAAATTAAATTGTAATCTCTACAAGTATAAGATTGTGTAATAACTACTCTTTTAGTGGCTCCTACACTGTTGTATAATATACAACAATATTATTGAAGATCAGGTACTGATCACTGATCATTTGTTTTGCTGTGTTCCAGTTTGTGTACCACTGGTGTTGTCCAAATTAGGATCAACGGATGGGTGAATGTCAGTTTTTGCCTCCCGCAGAAGGTCCATAATCTTCATCAGGGAATGCTAACCATTACGGTATGTGAGGCTCATGCTTGCTTTCATATTTCCACATGATTATGCAGCATTTAAAGTGTCAATGACTGCCTGGATATTAATCAAAGTGCTCTCTAATTTCAGCCAAAAGCCATCGAAACATCCCTTGCCTCCATGAGGTACTTTGTAATTACGTTTTTATTTGAGATAAATTACTTCCATATATCTTCCTCTCATTCCCAAATGTCTACTACGGAAATATACTGCTTCCTTCATGTTTCTAAACACATCTTACACCAGCCCTAACCTCAACTTCTATAGAAGAGGTACCCCTTCTATTATAACCATTCCCAGGACACCATGCCCCAACCCACTGGTGTTTGGAATATGTCTTCCTATCCTGCCAGGCTGTCCAAGTGGACCACTTCGCCCTACTCCTAGGGAACTGCCCTTGCCAACACCACAGACATTGATTTAACCATGCTTTACTTTTCTGCTAGGCCGTACCACACTCTTCTGTTTCTTGTGGATGAGGTATCACTTCTTGGGTTACTCCCGGGTGACTGTTCCCCTGCTGTGACTAGGCTTATTCGCATGGCAACCCCTCTCAAGAGGTAAGATAGTGCTGTTGCTGGAAATGAGTTGTTTTCCTGATAGTTTGAGTGTGAAAGCAAGAGAGGTTGGAGTTTGTCTACAGCGGTCTTGCTTTTTTCTTACCACATTTCAAGTCAGTGCGCTACTTCCATTTGGATAGAGTTAAAATCTATCTACTGTATATTAAATTTACTTGCTATATATCATTCTATACATTCAATTGACTTGCTATATACAGCTATTTCAATAAACGTTGTCAGTGCAAATGGCGAATGGCAATTGGCAAATGGCTGTTATAAGACCGTTCACTCCTAATGTGTATAATTATTTGTAAGAATAAAGATAATAAGTCGTATAATCGCAGAAATTATCCACATGTAGAAATTTGACAAGTTTATGTACTTTTTTGATAGAAAAACTGCCATTTGACAATGGCCATTTGCCGTGACAACGTCAGTCTTGCTAGCTATCTACATTTAATTGGCTTGCTATCTACATTCAATTTGCTTGTTATTCAAATGGCTTGCGATCTATCTACATACTGTAGTAGATAGAAATGTTTAATATTAATTTGCTAAAGCATAACATTGCCAATTTATATGTTATCCACACAAGAAGGTTTCGATTGATGGACAAGTAACAAAACAATTAGTTGTTGTTTTTCCAGCTTCACAGCTCTATCACAAGACACAGACATTCCATTGTCCCAGGTATGGTCAAAATAATTTATGCCAAATGATAATTATGGCCTTAAGGTGTATGATTAATTGATTAATTAAGATTTAGACGTGACGTGAAAGGCAAGAATAAAATGATTTTTTTTTTGTATTTTGTATAGCGCAAATTAACATCGAGAGGCATGATCAGATATTCTCCACGTGTCTGATGTTACCTACCAGTTTTAAAATCCAGACTGTGCCGCGTTTTTTACTATAAGTGAATGTCGGCCCTAATCCTAGTAGATGGGGGGATTCACAGTCTGCATTGTTGAAAACCAGGTTTTTACATCTCTAAGCTAAGTGTATACCACTACTGTAAGCTATTTAAGCTATATCCTGTCTATCTTACTGTATTCGACAGGTTTTGCGATTACAGCTCTTCTCTATTAACGTCCGTTATATCGAGGTTCCACCGTATTGCTTTTATTCAACAGCTGTTTGCAATAGCGGCTCTTCTCTATTAACGTCCGTTATATCGAGGTTCCACCGTATTGTCTTTATTCAACAGCTGTTTGCGATAGCGGCGCATCTTGTGCACTGGGGAAAAGCTTCAATCATCTATCCTCTCTGTGAGAGCAATCTTTATGTCGTGGCACAAAGCCTTAATATGAACACGTAAGTGACATCTGGATTTTGGTAGTACAGCTATGGCAGTAATTGATAGTGCCGCTGCATACTTGAGTGTATCTAAAATCAACCTCTTGGCACGGAGTTCAGTAAGGGCCAAAACTTTATTACCCCGGGCATTGAGCTTAATAAGGACCAAAACATTATTACTCCGGGCATGAAGATCTTTTCTCGGATGTGGTGACATGAGCATAAACATTTAATTTACCTTTTATAATTACGCCCAAGGCTCTCTCCTCTGGCGGAGGGATATGCTGCAAGTTTTCCGGGAAAGTCCCTGCATGCAACGCTGGCCGATTTTTCGTTACCAAGCCCCCTGGCGGAGCACTATAATCCCCTGGCCTCCCCCCAACAGCAGGTAAAGGACATAAGTAGCGAACACATCAGTTGCAGTTTTGTGGAGTAAGCCAATGAGAATGCGAGAAGCGTGCTATCTGATACAACGCGCGCTATCGTGGTCACCTTGATAGTTTTTTGAAGTAAGCCAATAAGAATGCGGGAAACGTGCTACCTTATACGACGCACGCTACCGTGGCCACCTTTACAGTTTGGGAAGTAAACCAATAAAGATGCTAGGAACGTGCTGTCTGATACGACGCGCGCTACCATGGCCACCTTGACTGCTTTGTGAAGTAAACCAATAAGGAGGCGGGCAACGTGCCACGTGTTTGCGTGAACTGCACTAACTCACGAGCGCCGGGACAAAAAGGTACTTCAGCGCACTTTAGGACTCGACGAAATTTCCCTAGTCGTAAAGCTCGTGTCCATCACTATTGTGATTATTCACGCTAATTGGTTAATTAACTAATGCTGCATTCACACCAAAACCATTAGTTAAACAAGGTTTTTCTTTGCCTGACAACTTGCCAAGTTTCTCATTGTGTTAAATACTTACTAGCTAAATGATCACTTAGTAACATGTACAGCACAGTCTATTCAGTTTTGTTCATGGTTCTGTCTACTCTTGGGAGATTGAGAATTAAACCAGTTTAATTGAACCACCTTTAAACTGGTTTAAGATGCTGGTGTGAATGCGGTATTAGTTAAAACTTTGTATATGTGGCCACGTTAGCGCGCGTCGCACAGTTTAGTTTCATGTGATCAAATCAAGTGCGTTTTTCCATCAGGCAGAGCAAGTTCAGATGGTGGTGTGGATGTTACAACACAGGCTGCTGATACAGGTAGAGATCAAGAAAGAACTTTATTTTGTGCGTTTTGTTGAGGGGCAATCCTGCTGTCCGGGTCTTCTTCACATCCCTCGGCTCAGCGCCGCCTGGGCGTGACGAGTCAAGCGCCGCCTAGCGTGACGAGTCCAGAACGGCTGCGAGGGAGACTCTGTTTTTCTTTGTTCGATTGATATTTGTCTTAGAATCCGAGCTATTGTTTGTAGGGATAGTAGTTGCTAGCACATTGGTTGGGTTTATATCTTCAAAGACAATTTGTCCCTGACTGATGCCTGCGTATCTTGATCTCGTTGTGCTTATTTTGCAATTACGATTGCTTTGGGTTGTACGCACTTCTCACTGCCATTACGGGCCGGTTGATCGGTTAAACGTTAATTAAGTATTACTTATAAAAACATCCCCAACCAACCAATGCCAACGTTTCGCCCCCTTTGCATCAAATGCAATTTTTCGTAATGATTCGATTAAGCACCCTCCTTTAAATAAGCGCCCCTCACCAATAAGCTCCCCCCTCTCCTCCCCACTGATAATATCCCAACCAAAGCACCAATGGAATGGTGGAAATCTCCCCAAAAAGCGCCCGAAAAATTAAATAAGCTCCCCGGGCGCTTATTCGAATCATTACGTTATTATGCTACCTTTGATTGACATCCTTGACACATTTGATTCTCTGACGCAGCTCCATACCTACATATTCCTGGTACCGTCGGCTCAGCTTGAGCAGCAGTCAGACACCCAAGGGCGCATGCGCGACTGTCGTCGCATTCGCTGGATATTCGGCGGAAGCTTCACCGACGAGCTTCCTGTGTACCAAGACGAGGAGCCTCTAGGGGGGCCTGGTACCAGCTCAAGTCCAGAGTTTGGAGTTTTGAACAGTGTACCTAGTCTGACTTACTCTGAGATGCGGAGCATTCACCGCGTTCCTGCCGCCAAAAACGAGGAAGATCTAAAATTATTTGCCCGGTGAGTGAGTGGTAGATGGGGCAACCCAACTACAGTGGCTGCCTATCAAGTTAGAGGGGCCACATTACATTCGGTTAATAACGTAACAATTTATGATGATTTTTATCGGAGAACGCGGAAAATATTTTAAAATCGTAAAAGCAGTGTGTCCTTTAAAAGTTTCTTCGAGCATATGATTGATCATTCAGAGCAGATGACCGAATAGAAAGTGCAGATTCTAATAGATTCTTTTACCTTTTAACGGTTGAGGTTTCCGCCGACGAAAGTAAACTAGTGCGATTACCAGTTTGGCGTATGTTTGGGTCCACATACAGTGCCTTCGCCTGATGCTGACAAAGCGTACTTCATAAAATGTACCGATGCCATCTCTTTTATAGTTCGTACGCGTTTCATAGCGGCTTTGTCTAGTCCATCGCTGGTAATTAAGTTCCTTCAATTAATAACTGCTGTTTGTGTGTGTGTGTGTGTGGGTGGGCGATAAGGAGGTGCAGGGGCTTTTAGAAAATTCCCTCCGTGGAGATGGGGAGGGTATGGATTTATTGATTGCATTTTCAACGAGTATTACTCCCTGTCCAGACTCGCGCCGTACTTCCGGGGTCGCCACCACTTGGAGGAAATCATGTACTATGAGAACTTGAGGCGATCACAATTGCTCACACTCATGGACAAGTTCCGAGATGTGCTGTATCTATGCCAGCACGAGGACCCTTCCACGGCATGCTTCCATAACCGATGATCGCCATGGTAGTGATGACAATGGTGGTGATGATGATGGTGGTGATGATGATGGTGATGATGATGATAATGGTGATATTGATGGTGATGATGATAACGGTGATGGTGATTATGATCTCAGCTACTGAAACTCATGGACAATTTCCGAGATGTGCTATATCTGTTCCAGCACGAGGATCCTACCACGGCATGCTGATGATGATGATGCAATGGTGATGATGATAATAATAATTGTTTATTAATTATGACGACAACGAAATGCTTAAAAAATGCTAGTGTCTACATTTTTACTTTAATCCGACCTGAAATAAATATAAACTGTTAACCGAGCATCTGAGCTTAATAAGTTATTTATTATATGGCTTTTTTTAATATCTACACGAGAAGGACAACTTAAGCTGCTGAAGTGAATGAAGAAACCCTTTCTGGATTTACAAACCACGAGTGCTCACCTCCAAATCTCGAAATAATGAGTCGATTTGTAAAATGACCATCGAAGAAAAAATAAATATGTAAGCTTATGTAATAAAACAACCTTTTGTTGTTGATTTTCTTGAGTGAGTCGTCGGTCCGGATTTTTTTTTTTTGTAATTACCGCGTTAGAGGTTTTCGGACCGCTCAACAGCCAATCAGCTTTGGCCATTCCACCGGAAGTGGTTGTTGCCATATAATAAAGTGAATTATATGAAAGAAACCAAGCTAAACACCCAAATTGCTTCAAGTAGAGCATTCTTCAATATATAATATCAAGAGACCATACTTCAATAGACTTCAATAGCATTCTTTCTGTTGGAAGGGTGTGGAATTTTCTTAAAAATCTAAAAAGTCTCCAGTTCTAAAATGTTTCTCTGAAATTTGGTTGATAATTATAATGTTTAAATTTTACTTTTAATTTACTCGTTTTGCGGTTGCTTATCTTGCCCTATTACCATTGTGAGTGCCATCCATATTTAATATCGCGTGTAGACACGCCGCAAAGTCAGACGCTAATATTTTTTTCATTTAAGTGAGACATTAAAGCCTTGTTATTGGAGTTACTTCTGCCTTGTGGGCATAGAGCTACAAATCAAAGTGTTTACAATCAAGAAAACTTAGTCAATTCCTTGTTGGAATATTACTTTAGCCTGGGATACCTGTGGTGGATTATCCGCGGGGCCTAGTAAAATTTGAATGACATTTGAATCCGAACAACAAAAGAATGAGTATGACATCTCTTATCAATTAAGAAGGCCCTTGAAGAGAAACTAGACCCCGAAATAGACAGGCACTTTTCTACCGTATTCAAACAACGCGGCCATCTAAAATCACTTCCGCGGCGTAGCCAGGTTTTTTAACAGGAGGGGGCCCAAAAGGGACTTTCAAGGCATTTTCTCCTGTATTTTAGATAATGTCTCATACAGTTACTCTATTTTTGGTTGCTATAAGGGGGGCGGGCCCCCCTTCATTTTTTTTTTTCGAATGGCGGTCATATTTTCGGTGTCCTTCGTTTGAGTAGCGTCCCCGGTAATAACAAAAATGTTAATTTTCTATTTATCATCGATAGTTTGAAATTAAATAGAAAAGCATTAAGAAATTTCATTTTCATTCTCATAAAACACAACTCAAATTGTATGTGAGGAATGCCTCCGTTTTCTTAGAAAAATGCTTTTTATTTTGATGTGTTTCCTGTATAAAAGAAGTAAAAAGAAATTTTCTTTCAGCTAACGTTTTCCCATTACGTTTCATTGTAAGCATTTCAATAATCTACTATAGTACAAAAATATAATTTAAATTATACATGTGGGGAAGTGTTGACTGCCGCAGACCTAACGTCTTTTCTGTGGTTTTTATTCGAAGCATTTTGTAGAGCGGAACTAGAGCGGTCATTTGAATCAAAATTAGGTTATAAGCTCTGTATTTTAACAAGACACAAACTAAAAAAGAATTTTCTGTATATTCTCTTTACTTTTCTAAATATTCTCGGTGAAATCTAACAGTCACCTGCTGAAGAATTAAGATAACAATTTCTAATCAGGGCACGCAAGCTCTTTTTATTTTCAGTTTCTATGCTTTTTATTGGAAAATGACCAATCCACTGACAATGAGTGTATATAATCTCAACATTAATAATTAACTTTAATGGGCTTATAATTTTAAAACATTCTTTCTTTACCCCCCTACGGCGAAGGCATTTACTTAAAAAAAACTAGATCATTAAAAGAATTTATTCAATAGTATGTATATATGTTATCAAAAGTCCCTATTGTTTCCAGGAAAATAACGAACAAATACCTTATACAGCAAATTAGATTTTCTTCAAAATAATTTTTATTTGTTTTTTAGAGCCATAACTGTTTTCCATTCATTTGATGTAAGAGTTTCGGACCCTGAAAATTTGAAATAATTTCTTATTTAAGAATATGCATGCTTAAGATGAATGGTAGAAAAATTGTTGTGTATGCAAGTTTTTATGGTATTGTTTCATAAGAAGTTTTTACTCTAGATTATTATTGTATGCTATTCGCATTTGTAGAGCTGTGAAATTTTTATGTGACATTTATTAAAAAAGAGCTTGGCATTTTGAATAAAATTGGGATTTATTATGTTTTGACCAAGTTATTTTACAAATTATTTATTTACAAATTGAACGCAGGTGGTGGTTTTATGAAAACTCTGTTATATACTAATTGTGCGTATGTAAAAAGATATCATATTTCACAATTTCATTTCAATTCTCGAATTCAAAGGAGTTTTTTTCACATAGGACGTATTTCGCTACACAAGTCGAAGCCTGTGTTCCTTATACTAATATTAATATATTAAGATTGATAAAGATAAAATAATATATTTCAAGAATAAAATAATATATTTTACATGTGCCAATAAATAAACACCGGCTGAATTTAACACTTCGTCTGAATTTAACACAAATTGAAGTGAAGCTAAATTCACTTTAGCCAATGACGTTAAAAAAATATACTCAGAAATCATAACAAATTCTTCTTACTATTTCTATTAATGTATTGCCTCTTAGAGAATATTATTAATAGAGTTTGTCCTTGAAGCAGCTAAACTTCGCCGTTTTCTATTCGCTTTAGCAGCTTTCAAGTCCAATCTCCACTGAACAATCATCTCGGATAACGCGCGAAGTCCATCTAATAATCCTTCACCAAGCAAAGCGGAACATGGCTGAACAAACCATAAATGCCTCGCATTTAAATCGTGTAAAGATAGCATGTGAGTTATTTCCCTAGGTGGAATAGCATTCGGGCAGTCTTGTTTATTGGCGAATATTAAAATAGGAGCACCGTTTAGTTGCGCAGAATTCAGTAAATTGAATAACTCGTCCCTTGCTTCTTCAAGTTTTCCTGCACTTGTGCTGTCTACAACATAAATGACAGCGTCCGTTTGCCTGGCATACGCCTTCCAAAGTGGTCTATTTTGCTCTCTTCCTCCTATATCCCATACTTTGAACCGTATTCCTTTAAACGGACGAATAGTCTCCACGTTGAATGCCGTTGTAGGGACTGTATTAACGTATTCTCTAAACTTATTCCGGTACAAAATGGAGGTTTTGCCGCTCTTGTCCAAGCCAAGCATAACAACGTGAAACGGTCTCTTCAACTTTAACATCGGGCGGAATCGACGAAATGAAACCACGAACATATTACCCATTTTCAGTTATTTTTTCTAGCTGCAAAAACAGTGTAAACAATGTAACGTTCTTGTTCGCTTGGCACTTGTAGCTCGTTCGTGACAGAAGGTCGTGTTATAACCCAGTTATAAACTACACACCGTAACTCACGCGTCGAGAAATATTCCTTGAACTCGGATAGAAAACAGCTTAAAGCTAAATAATTCGCCGCTGAACTAAACGTAACTGATAGTTTCAGTTTCCCGCGTCGATGTTTCTGTCATCCTTGCAAAGTAGAGTTTACCGAAAGGATCGAACAAGCTGTATGCAAATATCCCCGTATATTTAGAACCATTCGATTTCATTGGTGCGTACTGAATAAACAAATATTAATTTGTTTCTGCTTTTTCAAATGAACGCCGGAACGATCTCACCCGTTTTGCATAATACTAAACAGCTTCGTGCACGGCACGAGTAGTATATTTTCGTAAAATAAACCGTTTAGATCAGGTTACAATCTGTTGACGGGTCATTTATCAAACTATCAGTGATGCATTTGAAGTAACCCAGATATCAATGCTTTTTTCTTGAGGGAACAATGCTTACAAAAGCAAATAGCCAAGACTAAACTACGAGCAACCGCATGCTTTGACTGCGTGTTTTCAATATATATCTCGACCTAAATGTTTTAAATAAAAATTGTCAGATTTATTATCTTGCGGAGTCGTAATTTTCATTTCTTTTTTCAACCCAATGCCATTTAAAATTGTAAGTAACCCAGATATCAATGCTTTTTTCTTGAGGGAACAATGCTTACAAAAGCAAATAGCCAAGACTAAACTACGAGCAACCGCATGCTTTGACTGCGTGTTTTCAATATATATCTCGACCTAAATGTTTTAAATAAAAATTGTCAGATTTATTATCTTGCGGAGTCGTAATTTTCATTTCTTTTTTCAACCCAATGCCATTCAAAATTGTCGCCTTTGATTTTGTTTTACTTTGCATTGTTCGTTCTTTAAAAGCCTTTGAAATCGTAGAGTGGCCAGTGTGTGGTGGTATTTATATTGAACAATGAGTCCGAAGAACAAAACCCTTCGAAGTAGCAGAATGTTTTTGGTGGATTAAGTTCGGTCATTTGTCAGAGTTTGTACAAACCGCATTTTTGCGCATCTTAAATTTCGCGAAAATTTTCTCGGCGCATTTCGAGAGTCTTTAATTGCGCGATCGCGGAGAAAAATTGTGTTTGCAGGGATTAAATTTCGTGAATTATTTGAGGTTCAAGTTTTCACAAGAAAATAAAGGTGACCGACACCTGAAACAAGGCCAATATAATTGAAATAAAAAAAAAACCCACGCGCTGTCCCTAAGCGGCAGCTGAATTTGAAATACATGTCCTCACATAAAGATGAGCCTTCAACGATTTTTCTATCATTAATTTTCGCGAGATCAAAGTTCGCGGTCTTTATTTTTCGCGAGTCTTTAAGTTCGCGATTTTTTTTGCAATCGCGAGAAACGAATTTAAGTACGCGCGAAAATTAAGCAGAATAAGGTAGTGAATGATTTTTATTGAAGTAACCAGGCCGCTCATTGTCTCGATCATAGGGGGTTTAGTTATGGGAAATGAGTTGACCCCGGATGACTCTACCTACAGCTTAACGTTATTAAACTAAGGGCTGATTTACCTGAAAGAACAGAAAAAGAGAGGATACCTTTCCCAAAACTCAGAAAATCAAACCCTTTCCCCTAGAGAAGGATATTGAGCGGAACTTTTAGGGGAAAGCCAAGGAGAGGCCCGTGAGCTCGTTTTTCTCAGAGAATATTCGGGTCAATGTGGAGGCAGCAGGCGCCTCGCCAATGGAAGGGGTTGTGCTAGCTGCTAGTGTTGAGGCTGTTGTGCCGGCGTTCATTACTTTGTCTTTTTGGGTGTAGTACTCCGCTGTTACGACTGACGACCAACCAACATGTCGAGCTATTTCCTCGTAAGGTACTCCAAGTAGTGAGAGAGTGATGGAGCATCCGCTACGAAAGCTATGCATCGTTTCCCCATTATGAATACCAGCCGACTTAAGGTGTAAAGAAAGTCGGTTTGCTATTGCTGAACCCACGAAGGGATCGTCTGATACTTCGTTGTTTTTGGATAGAACTCGAAACAGATAACCATACCTCAAGTTGATGCCCATCAAATCACATAGTTTTATATAGACGGTTAGGTTTGACACGAGGAATACCTTGTTGTCTAAACACTTTTTTATCTAGAAGGTGTTGGATTTCCCACCACCCCTTAGTGTCTTTCCAAAAGTGTGACAGAACAAAAAAGCCTTGCTTGTCCGGGAGTAGTGCGACTTCTTTCGTGAATACCCTGCCTAAGTCTGAGCCCCCATCCCCAGTATAAAAGTCTAGGCAAAAGAAAGCCATATCGCGCACATAAGTGTAACGTTGGGGCGCGGTGCAGCTCGGGGAAAACACTAGAGATTTAAGGTATGCGCACAGTTAAGACATCTTGTCAAAGAATGTTGGAACAGCCTGTTTTTGGAAGATTAATGCGCTAGCTTGTTCTTCGCGAACGGAGGAAAGGTACTGTTTTACAGAGTGGTGTGCGGCTGGGTTACCTACTCCGAGCATGTTGTTCCATTCGCCCCCCCTTCCTGCTTCGATAAAGATGGACCTTAACTTCCCTATAGTGCTGTCTACTGTACCTGCTGCTAATCTGCTAGGGCATGCTCAGTGACTTTTACTTGTAGATCCAAAGTATTTGCACTTTGGAGTGTGTATTTTGGTCCTCCCCTTACGGTCTTTATAGACAAGAAATCTCGTTATGTCCGAGGGAGAGGCAGATGTGAGAGTTTTTTGACAGGGGAGAGAGTACAAAAAACGCTCAAATTCTACTTGGAGGCTTGCTTTTTGTTTCTGATATGGCTTTTTGCGGATCTTCCCTCGCAGATCGTCGAGTCTGTTTTCAATGGCTTCAAGATTTAAGGGGACTTTTGTCATTTTGCCTTCATGTTGCTCAGTCTTTCTTCTGTAGCCACAGCGCTGACAAAAGGCGAATGTCTAATCGTTGGGGTAGCTACACTCGGGGCATTGAACCGCCTGGACCCACATTCTCGGTACGAGGGGCAGGACCTAAGTGGAGAAGGGGGGTGTGAATCGTGAGAGATGCGCAAGGAAAAATAAAAAGAACACAAAGTAATATGCCTGTTGCTAGAAATATATTGTTAACGGCAAATAAATGAGATATTCAAACATTGACAGTGATTGTCTACGGCGTGTGGGAAGCCGGTGTACTTACATTTGCACAAAGCGGAAAACCCACAAATCCCATTGTAAAGGCTTCTCGATCCACGCAGCGTTACTTGATTTGGACGGGAACAGGAGGGTGTGTTTGTTGCCCTTGATGCCGAGCTTAAAGGCTGCAGTGGAGTTTTGCGTAACAAGGGGCCACCAGTACTTTCTTGGAGAAATGTCCGAGGCGATAAGGGTGTAAGTACGCAGCTGCGAGGCTTTGAGGTATCTGACGAGAGGGCCAACAAGTGTGAAAGGGAGAAAAACGTACGCGTTTTCCCAGGGTTCGAGGTTTTGCGAGAAAACATTGGTTCCTCCGGCTTCTGCGCATGGGAATGGAGAGAAGAACCACAGACGGCGGCCCGATAGGTCGAACTTCGCGTTTTCTGGTAGGGATATCAGGTCGACGGTATGGGGGCCAAAAGCTGTTTCTACTGACGCTTGTGGGCTTAACATGGTGTCTAGATCCGAGAGGGTGCGTGAGGGGGCGTCGGCTGGGTTGGCTTCTGAAGCAATGTACTGTAACGAGATTGAAAGGTTTTTACCGGCGGAGATCTCGAAGATATCCTTCATTATGTTCGAGATCTTAAGGGATCTGGAAACCTGTCTGCCCCAGCTGTTAACCAACACGAGGTTATCTGAAAACACATCTACTCTGGTGTTTCTGTAAGGACCCAGCAAGTTCTTCAGGGTTCCAAGGAGAGCTAGAGCTTCCTTTCCGGGATTGGTCGCTTTCGCTCACTTTTGTCCCAAAAACCCCTGGTTTCCGCTCGCTTTCGCCCCAATAACCCCTGGTTTCCGCTCGCTTTCGTCCCAATAACCCCTGGTTTCCGCTCGCTTTCGTCCCAATAACCCCTGGTTTCCGCTCGCTTTCGTCCCAATAACCCCTGGTTTCCGCTCGCTTTCGTCCCAATAACCCCTGGTTTCCGCTCACTTTCGTCCCAATAACCCCTGGTTTCCGCTCACTTTCGTCCCAATAACCCCTGGTTTCCGCTCACTTTCGTCCCAATAACCCCTGGTTTCCGCTCACTTTCGTCCCAATAACCCCTGGTTTCCGCTCACTTTCGTCCCAATAACCCCTGGTTTCCGCTCACTTTCGTCCCAATAACCCCTGGTTTCCGCTCACTTTCGTCCCAATAACCCCTGGTTTCCGCTCACTTTCGTCCCAATAACCCCTGGTTTCCGCTCACTTTCGTCCCAATAACCCCTGGTTTCCGCTCACTTTCGTCCCAATAACCCCTGGTTTCCGCTCACTTTCGTCCCAATAACCCCTGGTTTCCGCTTTAGGCATCCCAGGCACAAAAAGGCAACCGCCCCATGCGAAATTTGAGGCACCTGAGTACAAATGCACCGGCAGGTGAGTTTCGTCTCTCCATGATAAACGTCCCTGCCAATTGTCTAGGAAGCGCCAGCAGGCGATTTCTGGTACATTTCATTGGAGTAGAGCTTTGCCGCCGGCACAAGGAGGGCAAATGAGGTGGTTTTCCCTGAGAGCTTTTTGAGATTTTTTAGAGAAACTGTTTTCTTGTTAAGGATAGTTTCCCTCAGTTGAGCAAATTTTTCCTTTTTGTATGGCGGAAGAAAAAAGGCTTGCTTGATTGAGTTACACAGGTATCCCAGGAATCGGACCTCGGTGGTGGGGACCAGGCAGCTTTTCTTTAGGCCGATAAAATAACCGAGAGAAATGCAGACCGAGCATGCGATGTAGGCGGCCATCTCAGCTAGCTGGAGGTTGGAAAAAGGCTGGCGGCTGCCTATGTCCTGGCGGGGTAGGTGTGGCTGACCTACATGACGGTCGTCGATGTACTGGGCACATGGTACGTCGAGGGACCTGATGTAGCTAGTTGCCGTCATGCCAACAGTATTGTACACATAGGCGCTTGCTTTCCAGCCAAAGGGGACGGTGGTATAGGTGAAAAACCATCCTCCCCACTGGAGGCCGAAATAGGTAAAGGACTCGGGATGGAGGCGAATGTGGTCATACCCACTTTTGTCGTCAAAAGTGCACTGGTAGTGAGTGTCCTTCACTGACGTAACGGGTGAGATTCGTCAGGTAGTCCAACTTAAAAGGTGAGTCCTTTATCCACAAGTTCAGAAATCGCTCGTCATGACACATGCGCGGCTTGTTAGGTTCGACGGTTATTTGCATTATAAAGTAAAGGGGGTCTACCTCCCCGACTCGTCCGACAATGTTGAGTGAGCCGTTAGGCACCCTACTCCATCACAAGTGTGGCGTGAGAGTCAAAGATGGGGGTGGGCGGCGCAGGAGGTCTCTATTGTATGCCAGGGCGGTATCCACTGATTTCCCGTCGGTTAGAGCTTTAAGGCGTGTTAAAGCCGCATTGTCACCAGTTTACTTCCGGTCGATTACGTAAAAATCTCCGATGATTTTTAACGGAAAACGCGAAAAATATTTCAAAATATTGAAAGCAGTGTGTTTATTGGAAGTTTCTTTGAGGATGTGATTGATAATTTAGAGCGGATGGCCTATTTAATATCTCGGATTTTAAAAGATTCTTTTGTCTTTTAACGGTTGAGGTTTCCGTCGGACCTCCGGAAGTAAACTGGTGACAATGCGGCTTTAATTCCTTACGAATATCTTCAAGAGTTTTGAATAACTCCAAATTAGAGCTTGACAAACAAACCAACAAATGTACGAGAGTTTTGAATAACTCCAAATTAGGGCTTGACAAACCAGCCATGCTACAAGCATATACGAGAGTTATGAATAAGTCCGAATTAGGGCTTGCCAAACAAGCCAACAAACGTACGAGAGTTATGAATAAGAAGACAAATACTCAAAAAAGCTAGGATAAGTTCGGATTGGGCTTGACAAAAATAAATAGCCGCTATATGAATAGTATCGAAAGGATAATAAAATATTTTATGTTAATACCTCGTTTCCCTCGGCTCTCTCTGGCTCGACAGGCGGGTCCGCTGGAACGGCGATAGCAGGATCAGCCAAAGCAGCTAATTCTGCTGCTGGAGGATCGTGTAGGGCAGCCATTTACAGAAGTACAAAAGTCTGAAAATAGAACGAGAAATGCGAGGAAGCGGAAATGTGTATCCGAAGTACTTACACCAGGAAGTATGGCGCGGCTAAGAAAGTCCTGAAAAAACTCTAAAATGGACATAAACGTTTGCAGAAGGGCCGAGGCGACGTAGCAAAACATAGGTAAAGAGAAATCTACTAGCGACTTACCGGCTTACGTATCTTCTCAGTAAAAAGGCGAAGATTCGATGTTAGAATTTCTTTAAATAAGACGAGACTTGTCAAAGGAATGCTTCTTTAATAAACAAATACCAAGATACACAAAAGGGTTATGCAACCCTCATATTTCGAGACCTTGCGGCATTATTATTCAATGAAAATAGTCCCCGGAGCTCTTACAGAGACTTCTGTCCGGGTTTTCTGTGGTCGGTAAGAATTGTGACGGCCCAGGCAAAAAAGTATAAAGAAAAAAGGAGAGCCGAGAGATAGAAATTGGAGGTGGAAATTAGAGCTAGGAAAGAACGAAGCAGCACTAGATAATAAATAGGGAATTAAAGCAACGACGACCGCAACGCGAACAGCGACGGCAAAAAGAAAAAAAAATGGAAAATTCAAGCCAGACGTGAAATGTACTCGAAATTAATTCTGATTCATTTCAGCCTTTTCCCTTTCAAGTTTTACGGTATAGCTACAGGTCCCCCCCTTCTAGTATCCAAAACTACAGTCAATGTACGAGACGTTTTGGGCCCCCTCCTGTTAATAGTCTTGGCAACGCCGCTGAGCTAGACCAAAGGGCTGAAACGTGTGCGCTGAAAACTAGACTATATCCTTGTTCGCTATGTTAAAAATAAGGTTTTAGGCTTGTCTCTATTTTTTGGGGGACTATAAAAACGAGTGAAGTTTATCAAAACTTGTTTAGAATTGAGCGCAAAGCATGAAAACGTTTTGGGGGTTACGTTCTCTCTGCCGTCGGCGTCCAAGTTGCTTGGCGCCCATCCTCGAGTTAGCGTCACCCTAAGCTGATAGAATAAGCGCCTCCCCAAATAGGGGACGGGCCATTAAAAAAGTGAAGTGGGGGAAGGTTAGGAACAAAATCAATTCTTACACGATGAAAGGCCTGGAAAAAATGCATGCAGCCAAAACCAGAAAGAAAAAATGCATACAACGATAAAAAAAAATTATGCACGTCTTGAGAAAAACATGCACGACTGAAACCTTCCACCCCTCCCCCCCCTTCAATTCACTTTTCTAATGGTCCGTCTCTATGCAACTCCCCTACCCCCCCCCCCCCACCAACATAGTACGTTTTTATTACCAATCTTCCACCCCTACCCCCCCCCCCCCCCCCCCCCCACCAACATAGTACGTTTTTATTATAGAAAAACGACAGGTCCGTACAAAACTATTTCCTGGAGTTGCTATCGTTATCAACGTTCTAACTGTCCGATTATAGCTTGGATTTTTTCTATTATATACTTGAAATAAATGAATGAATCATAATAAACAAAGGGAAGGTAGAGGATGGGAGACTTGAAGAAGACACTTGGATAGAGAGAAAAATTTAGAAGACAAAGGGTAAAAGAAATCATCCGTCTATATTTGTATTCAACCCTAGTCTTCCAGGCGTCGAAGGTTTGCTGCCTCGATCCCAGTAGTCCACAGCTATGACTCTGTACCACCCCCTGGTGTCCCCAGGCGTTACCTCTGTAAGCAAAAAGCAACATAAGAATAGGGTACTGAGGAAAAAGGGGTGGGAATCGCAATATCCCGGCCTCTGTTGCTGCTCCAATCCCGACTTCTGGGTTGCTTTTCTCCTTAATTCTCGATTTTGCCTCCATTTCATAACACTTTACAACAAACACAGTTAAGGAGAACTCCTGTTTATTTTGGATATGTAGCCTGCGCCCAGCGAGCAGTAATCACTGTTGGATAACATAGCGTATATTTACAAGAAGTTAAAACTGAGCAGGACACGTAAACCAGAGATAAAAACCCTGTGGGAAAAACTCCAGACCGTGTTCCCCGAACCCATGCTCAGCATTGCGTGCTCTTGCTGCTTAAGAGCCGAAGAAAAAGTTAAAAGAAAAAACAAAAAAATATCAAAAGTAAATATGGCTTTAACAGAGGAGCTGGCTAGAGTGACACTAGCGCGCTATGTCTCCCCTTATATACTCATACCCATACTGCACTCTCTTCACATTCCCACGTGTAATTCACATGCCGTCAAAATAAACATTTCTGCCTCTATCATTACATTCCATCGGCAGAAATGTATTATTTCCCGTACCTGGGAGTTAAAATCCGGTGTTGCCGGTAACCAACAAATGGTTAAGCACGCACTTTTGAACAATCTTTTTACTGTCGAATCCCTTGTATCGCGACTCCGCATTTTCAAAAAATCGATTTGTTTTTGTATTTTAGGATTTTCTGTTCCGCCAGTCCAATCATTCCAAGCCAATCAGATTCTTGCCATCTCTCGCCTATAGCAGTTGCCTGGCTTTCTGTCGCGACACTGTCTGGTTTTCGTCCAGAGGATAGCTAGGGAAGTGCACACAGCGAGACTCTGGTTGGCTCAAAATGGTTTTACTGACGGAACAGAAAACTTAATGCGTGTCGCGATACAACGGATTCGACAGTAAAACGCAAATAAAAATATAACAAAGCACAATAAAACATTTATATTATATTAGCAAAATTTCATCAATGGCTGGTTTAAAGCTGATAACGGCCCAGAAACACCCTTCTGTCCGGGTTCCAATCAGGAACCCGCGTGGAATAGCTGTCGTGTTTACCTGTCGTACGCGTTTTGTGGTGTAGATACGCGTGGAATAGCTGTCGTATTTACCTGTCGTACGCGTGTCGTGGTGTAGATACGCGTGGAATAGCTGTCGTATTCACCTGTCGTACATGTGTCGTGGTGTAGATACGCGTGGAATAGCTGTCGTATTCACCTGTCGTACATGTGTCTTGGTGTAGATACGCGTGGAATAGCTGTCGTATTCACCTGTCGTACATGTGTCGTGGTGTAGATACGCGTGGAATAGCTGTCGTATTTACCTGTCGTACGCGTGTCGTGGTGTAGATACGCGTGGAATAGCTGTCGTATTCACCTGTCGTACATGTGTCGTGGTGTAGATACGCGTGGAATAGCTGTCGTATTCACCTGTCGTACACGTGTCGTGGTGTAGATACGCGTGGAATAGCTGTCGTTTTTACATGTCGTACGCGTGTTGTGGTGTAGATACGCGTGGGATAGCTGTCGTATTTACATGTCGTACGCGTGTCGTGGTGTAGATACGCGTGGAATAGCTGTCGTATTCAACTGTCGTACGCGTGTTGTGGTGTAGATATGCGTGGGATAGCTGTCGTGTTTACCTGTCGTACGCGTGTCGTGGTGTAGATACGCGTGGGATAGCTATCGTGTTTACCTGTCGTACGCGTGTCGTGGTGTAGATACGCGTGGGATAGCTGTCGTGTTTACCTGTCGTACGCGTGTCGTGGTGTAGATACGCGTGGAATAGCTATCGTGTTTACCTGTCGTACGCGTGTCGTGGTGTAGATACGCGTGGGATAGCTGTCGTGTTTACCTGTCGTACACGTGTCGTGGTGTAGATACGCGTGGAATAGCTGTCGTGTTTACATGTCGTACGCGTGTCGTGGTGTAGATACGCGTGGAATAGTTGTCGTGTTTACATGTCGTACGCGTGTCGTGGTGTAGATACGCGTGGAATAGCTGTCGTGTTTACCTGTCGTACACGTGTCGTGGTGTAGATACGCGTGGAATAGCTATCGTGTTTACATGTCGTACACGTGTCGTGGTGTAGATACGCGTGGGATAGCTGTCGTGTTTACATGTCGTACGCGTGTCGTGGTGTAGATACGCGTGGAATAGCTGTCGTGTTTACCTGTCGTACACGTGTCGTTGTGTAGATACGCGTGGGATAGCTGTCGTATTCACCTGTCGTACACGTGTCGTGGTGTAGATACGCGTGGAATAGCTGTCGTGTTTACCTGTCGTACGCGTGTCGTGGTGTAGATACGCGTGGGATAGCTGTCGTGTTTACCTGTCGTACACGTGTCGTGGTGTAGATACGCGTGGAATAGCTGTCGTGTTTACCTGTCGTACGCGTGTCGTGGTGTAGATACGCGTGGAATAGCTGTCGTGTTTACCTGTCGTACGCGTGTCGTGGTGTAGATACGCGTGGGATAGCTGTCGTGTTTACATGTCGTACGCGTGTCGTGGTGTAGATACGCGTGGAATAGCTGTCGTGTTTACCTGTCGTACGCGTGTCGTGGTGTAGATACGCGTGGGATAGCTGTCGTATTCACCTGTCGTACCCGTTTTGTGGTGTAGATACGCGTGAAATAGCTGTCGTATTCACCTGTCGTACCCGTTTTGTGGTGTAGATACGCGTGGGATAGCTGTCGTGTTTACATGTCGTACGCGTGTCGTGGTGTAGATACGCGTGGAATAGCTGTCGTGTTTACCTGTCGTACACGTGTCGTTGTGTAGATACGCGTGGGATAGCTGTCGTGTTTACCTGTCGTACACGTGTCGTGGTGTAGATACGCGTGGAATAGCTGTCGTGTTTACCTGTCGTACGCGTGTCGTGGTGTAGATACGCGTGGGATAGCTGTCGTGTTTACCTGTCGTACGCGTGTCGTGGTGTAGATACGCGTGGGATAGCTGTCGTGTTTACATGTCGTACGCGTGTCGTGGTGTAGATACGCGTGGAATAGCTGTCGTGTTTACCTGTCGTACGCGTGTCGTGGTGTAGATACGCGTGGGATAGCTGTCGTGTTTACCTGTCGTACGCGTGTCGTGGTGTAGATACGCGTGGGATAGCTGTCGTGTTTACCTGTCGTACGCGTGTCGTGGTGTAGATACGCGTGGGATAGCTGTCGTGTTTACCTGTCGTACGCGTGTCGTGGTGTAGATACGCGTGGAATAGCTATCGTGTTTACCTGTCGTACGCGTGTCGTGGTGTAGATACGCGTGGGATAGCTGTCGTGTTTACCTGTCGTACGCGTGTCGTGGTGTAGATACGCGTAGAATAGTTGTCGTGTTTACATGTCGTACACGTGTCGTGGTGTAGATACGCGTGGGATAGCTGTCGTGTTTACCTGTCGTACGCGTGTCGTGGTGTAGATACGCGTGGAATAGCTGTCGTGTTTACCTGTCGTACACGTGTCGTGGTGTAGATACGCGTGGAATAGCTGTCGTATTTACATGTCGTACACGTGTCGTGGTGTAGATACGCGTGGAATAGCTGTCGTGTTTACCTGTCGTACGCGTGTTGTGGTGTAGATACGCGTAGAATAGTTGTCGTGTTTACATGTCGTACACGTGTCGTGGTGTAGATACGCGTGGAATAGTTGTCGTATTTACATGTCGTACACGTGTCGTGGTGTAGATACGCGTGGAATAGCTGTCGTGTTTACCTGTCGTACACGTGTCGTGGTGTAGATACGCGTGGAATAGCTGTCGTGTTGACCTGTCGTACACGTGTCGTAGTGTAGATACGCGTGGAATAGCTGTCGTGTTTACCTGTCGTACGCGTGTCGTGGTGTAGATACGCGTGGGATAGCTGTCGTGTTTACCTGTCGTACGCGTGTCGTGGTGTAGATACGCGTGGGATAGCTATCGTGTTTACCTGTCGTACGCGTGTCGTGGTGTAGATACGCGTGGAATAGCTGTCGTGTTTACATGTCGTACGCGTGTCGTGGTGTAGATACGCGTGGAATAGCTGTCGTATTCAACTGTCGTACGCGTGTTGTGGTGTAGATACGCATGGAATAGCTGTCGTGTTTACCTGTCGTACGCGTGTCGTGGTGTAGATACGCGTGGAATAGCTGTCGTATTTACATGTCGTACGCGTGTCGTGGTGTAGATATGCGTGGAATAGCTGTCGTGTTTACCTGTCGTACACGTGTCGTGGTGTAGATACGCGTGGAATAGCTGTCGTGTTTACCTGTCGTACGCGTGTCGTGGTGTAGATACGAGTTGAATAGCTGTCGTGTTTACCTGTCGTACGCGTGTCGTGGTGTAGATACGCGTGGAATAGCTGTCGTGTTTACATGTCGTACGCGTGTCGTGGTGTAGATACGCGTGGAATAGCTGTCGTGTTTACCTGTCGTACACGTGTCGTGGTGTAGATACGCGTGGAATAGCTGTCGTATTTACATGTCGTACACGTGTCGTGGTGTAGATACGCGTGGAATAGCTGTCGTGTTTACATGTCGTACGCGTGTCGTGGTGTAGATACGCGTGGAATAGCTATCGTGTTTACCTGTCGTACGCGTGTCGTGGTGTAGATACGCGTGGAATAGTTGTCGTGTTTACCTGTCGTACACGTGTCGTGGTGTAGATACGCGTGGGATAGCTGTCGTGTTTACCTGTCGTACGCGTGTCGTGGTGTAGATACGCGTGGAATAGCTATCGTGTTTACCTGTCGTACGCGTGTCGTGGTGTAGATACGCGTGGAATAGCTGTCGTGTTTACCTGTCGTACACGTGTCGTGGTGTAGATACGCGTGGAATAGCTGTCGTGTTTACCTGTCGTACACGTGTCGTGGTGTAGATACGCGTGGAATAGCTGTCGTGTTTACATGTCGTACACGTGTCGTGGTGTAGATACGCGTGGAATAGCTGTCGTGTTTACATGTCGTACGCGTGTCGTGGTGTAGATACGCGTGGAATAGCTGTCGTATTTACATGTCGTACACGTGTCGTGGTGTAGATACGCGTGGAATAGCTGTCGTGTTTACCTGTCGTACGCGTGTCGTGGTGTAGATACGCGTGGAATAGCTATCGTGTTTACCTGTCGTACGCGTGTCGTGGTGTAGATACGCGTGGAATAGCTGTCGTGTTTACATGTCGTACACGTGTCGTGGTGTAGATACGCGTGGAATAGCTGTCGTGTTTACCTGTCGTACGCGTGTTGTGGTGTAGATACGCGTAGAATAGCTGTCGTGTTTACCTGTCGTACACGTGTCGTGGTGTAGATACGCGTGGAATAGCTATCGTGTTTACCTGTCGTACACGTGTCGTGGTGTAGATACGCGTGGAATAGTTGTCGTGTTTACCTGTCGTACACGTGTCGTGGTGTAGATACGCGTGGGATAGCTGTCGTGTTTACCTGTCGTACGCGTGTCGTGGTGTAGATACGCGTGGAATAGCTATCGTGTTTACCTGTCGTACGCGTGTCGTGGTGTAGATACGCGTGGAATAGCTGTCGTGTTTACATGTCGTACGCGTGTCGTGGTGTAGATACGCGTGGAATAGTTGTCGTGTTTACCTGTCGTACGCGTGTCGTGGTGTAGATACGCGTGGAATAGCTGTCGTGTTTACATGTCGTACACGTGTCGTGGTGTAGATACGCGTGGGATAGCTGTCGTGTTTACCTGTCGTACGCGTGTCGTGGTGTAGATACGCGTGGGATAGCTGTCGTGTTTACCTGTCGTACGCGTGTCGTGGTGTAGATACGCGTAGAATAGTTGTCGTGTTTACATGTCGTACACGTGTCGTGGTGTAGATACGCGTGGGATAGCTGTCGTGTTTACCTGTCGTACGCGTGTCGTGGTGTAGATACGCGTGGAATAGCTGTCGTGTTTACCTGTCGTACACGTGTCGTGGTGTAGATACGCGTGGAATAGCTGTCGTATTTACATGTCGTACACGTGTCGTGGTGTAGATACGCGTGGAATAGCTGTCGTGTTTACCTGTCGTACGCGTGTTGTGGTGTAGATACGCGTAGAATAGTTGTCGTGTTTACATGTCGTACACGTGTCGTGGTGTAGATACGCGTGGAATAGTTGTCGTATTTACATGTCGTACACGTGTCGTGGTGTAGATACGCGTGGAATAGCTGTCGTGTTTACCTGTCGTACACGTGTCGTGGTGTAGATACGCGTGGAATAGCTGTCGTGTTGACCTGTCGTACACGTGTCGTAGTGTAGATACGCGTGGAATAGCTGTCGTGTTTACCTGTCGTACGCGTGTCGTGGTGTAGATACGCGTGGGATAGCTGTCGTGTTTACCTGTCGTACGCGTGTCGTGGTGTAGATACGCGTGGGATAGCTGTCGTGTTTACATGTCGTACGCGTGTCGTGGTGTAGATACGCGTGGGATAGCTATTGTGTTTACCTGTCGTACGCGTGTCGTGGTGTAGATACGCGTGGAATAGCTGTCGTGTTTACATGTCGTACGCGTGTCGTGGTGTAGATACGCGTGGAATAGCTGTCGTATTCAACTGTCGTACGCGTGTTGTGGTGTAGATACGCATGGAATAGCTGTCGTGTTTACCTGTCGTACGCGTGTCGTGGTGTAGATACGCGTGGAATAGCTGTCGTATTTACATGTCGTACGCGTGTCGTGGTGTAGATATGCGTGGAATAGCTGTCGTGTTTACCTGTCGTACACGTGTCGTGGTGTAGATACGCGTGGAATAGCTGTCGTGTTTACCTGTCGTACGCGTGTCGTGGTGTAGATACGCGTTGAATAGCTGTCGTGTTTACCTGTCGTACGCGTGTCGTGGTGTAGATACGCGTGGAATAGCTGTCGTGTTTACATGTCGTACGCGTGTCGTGGTGTAGATACGCGTGGAATAGCTGTCGTGTTTACCTGTCGTACACGTGTCGTGGTGTAGATACGCGTGGAATAGCTGTCGTATTTACATGTCGTACACGTGTCGTGGTGTAGATACGCGTGGAATAGCTGTCGTGTTTACATGTCGTACGCGTGTCGTGGTGTAGATACGCGTGGAATAGCTATCGTGTTTACCTGTCGTACGCGTGTCGTGGTGTAGATACGCGTGGAATAGTTGTCGTGTTTACCTGTCGTACACGTGTCGTGGTGTAGATACGCGTGGGATAGCTGTCGTGTTTACCTGTCGTACGCGTGTCGTGGTGTAGATACGCGTGGAATAGCTATCGTGTTTACCTGTCGTACGCGTGTCGTGGTGTAGATACGCGTGGAATAGCTGTCGTGTTTACCTGTCGTACACGTGTCGTGGTGTAGATACGCGTGGAATAGCTGTCGTGTTTACATGTCGTACACGTGTCGTGGTGTAGATACGCGTGGAATAGCTGTCGTGTTTACATGTCGTACGCGTGTCGTGGTGTAGATACGCGTGGAATAGCTGTCGTATTTACATGTCGTACACGTGTCGTGGTGTAGATACGCGTGGAATAGCTGTCGTGTTTACCTGTCGTACGCGTGTCGTGGTGTAGATACGCGTGGAATAGCTATCGTGTTTACCTGTCGTACGCGTGTCGTGGTGTAGATACGCGTGGAATAGCTGTCGTGTTTACATGTCGTACACGTGTCGTGGTGTAGATACGCGTGGAATAGCTGTCGTGTTTACCTGTCGTACGCGTGTTGTGGTGTAGATACGCGTAGAATAGCTGTCGTGTTTACCTGTCGTACACGTGTCGTGGTGTAGATACGCGTGGAATAGCTATCGTGTTTACCTGTCGTACACGTGTCGTGGTGTAGATACGCGTGGAATAGTTGTCGTGTTTACCTGTCGTACACGTGTCGTGGTGTAGATACGCGTGGGATAGCTGTCGTGTTTACCTGTCGTACGCGTGTCGTGGTGTAGATACGCGTGGAATAGCTATCGTGTTTACCTGTCGTACGCGTGTCGTGGTGTAGATACGCGTGGAATAGCTGTCGTGTTTACCTGTCGTACGCGTGTCGTGGTGTAGATACGCGTGGAATAGCTGTCGTGTTTACATGTCGTACGCGTGTCGTGGTGTAGATACGCGTGGAATAGCTGTCGTGTTTACCTGTCGTACACGTGTCGTGGTGTAGATACGCGTGGAATAGCTGTCGTATTTACATGTCGTACACGTGTCGTGGTGTAGATACGCGTGGAATAGCTGTCGTGTTTACATGTCGTACGCGTGTCGTGGTGTAGATACGCGTGGAATAGCTATCGTGTTTACCTGTCGTACGCGTGTCGTGGTGTAGATACGCGTGGAATAGTTGTCGTGTTTACCTGTCGTACACGTGTCGTGGTGTAGATACGCGTGGAATAGCTATCGTGTTTACCTGTCGTACGCGTGTCGTGGTGTAGATACGCGTGGAATAGCTATCGTGTTTACCTGTCGTACGCGTGTCGTGGTGTAGATACGCGTGGGATAGCTGTCGTGTTTACCTGTCGTACACGTGTCGTGGTGTAGATACGCGTGGAATAGCTGTCGTGTTTACATGTCGTACACGTGTCGTGGTGTAGATACGCGTGGAATAGCTATCGTGTTTACCTGTCGTACGCGTGTCGTGGTGTAGATACGCGTGGAATAGCTGTCGTGTTTACATGTCGTACACGTGTCGTGGTGTAGATACGCGTGGAATAGCTGTCGTGTTTACCTGTCGTACGCGTGTCGTGGTGTAGATACGCGTGGAATAGCTGTCGTGTTTACCTGTCGTACACGTGTCGTGGTGTAGATACGCGTGAAATAGCTGTCGTATTCACCTGTCGTACCCGTTTTGTGGTGTAGATACGCGTGGAATAGCTGTCGTGTTTACCTGTCGTACGCGTTTTGTGGTGTAGATACGCGTGGAATAGCTGTCGTATTTCCCTGTCGTACGCGTTTTGTGGTGTAGATACGCGTGGAATAGCTGTCGTATTTGCATGTCGTACACGTGTCGTGGTGTAGATACGCGTGGAATAGCTGTCGTATTCACCTGTCGTACCCGTTTTGTGGTGTAGATACGCGTGGAATAGCTGTCGTATTCAACTGTCGTACGCGTTTTGTGGTGTAGATACGCGTGGAATAGCTGTCGTGTTTACCTGTCGTACGCGTTTTGTGGTGTAGATACGCGTGGAATAGCTGTCGGGTTTACCTGTCGTACGCGTTTTGTGGTGTAGATACGCGTGGAATAGCTGGTCTTCAGGGTTTATACGGGAATAAGGTCCTTCTTGGTGCTTGGCAGAGAACAAAATTTCATAAGTCTTGATACACCTAACAACAGAAACACAAGATATTTATAACTTTAACTTCAGTCTTTATTTTTCATGCTTCGGATTCTCACCAACGCGGCCGAAAATCAGGCTTCCAGATTACATGGAGCAAAAATAAAGCTCCTTTGTAAGCCAAATTTTCTTTTTTAAACATAGGTACCTTATTACACTTTATTATAGCGTCACTTTTGCTAAAGTTATAAATTTTAGCATAGTGATAGTTTTTATACCTCTTACAAGATAGGCTATAGAGCCAAGCCCAGTTCGGCTTTAATTTCTGATTAATAATGAATATTGATTTGGCCGCCATTTTGAACCGGAAGTAAACTAACTTTTTCCAAAAAAATAAATAAACTCGCACATTTTAAAAAAGTTTACGCATAGACAAAGAAATTATAAGTCAGAGAATGCATCTAAACCAAAGAGTTCTTAAAATAACAAGATTTTTTAATTTTTGTAACTTTTACGGTGACAGCGATTTTGAACCGGAAGTAGTCAAGAGTAATTACTGGCACGTTTGTTTCACTTGTTTCAGAAGTAGTTTAGGGTCATCTTTTGAAGATAAGCTATGGAGCCAAAAGAAAATCTGATTTAATCACGGATTATCTTGGGATATTAAAATGGCCGATAATTTAATCCGAAAGTGAAAAGTCACGCGTCGATACTCACTATTTTCGAAAGTCGTCAAATGATTTAAAAGACACATATAGCCAGCCCAAGTATACCAAACATTCACGCTCAATAGCTGGATCAAGAGAAAAGAAAGACAAAAGCAACTGCTTATGTGACAAGCCTGGTGGCGATACCAAGTACCCCGGGAGCGGGCCGCTCCACCAATTGACTTCAACGTCTGTAAACGACCGCACACATGAATGTGTGCAAGTGCTACAAGACGAACGGTTTCTAACAGTAGGAACTGTTAATCTGGTGGCCTCGGGTGTGCGATTATCACTCTTCTTGCCTGCAATTAAATTGGTGTCTTTTGCTAGAGGGCGCGGGGTGAAATAAACGTCCGAGGTTTCACTTTCGACTACATCCGGTTAAAGGTGGCTATCCCTTTTAAAGTTCCAAAAATGACAAATTTGCTGTTATTTTAAAAAAATATTGGGTTTAAATACATTCTTTGACTTTCATCTTAGTTGTCTAGTGAAAAACAGTATCAAAATGCGCAAGTTTATTTATTTTTTATTAAAAGGTAGTTTACTTCCGGTTTAAAATGGCGGCCAAATCAATACTCCTTATTAATTAGAAATTAAAGCCGATCTGAGCTTGGCTCTATAGCCTATCTTGAAAAGGGTATTAAAAAACTATCACTATGCTAAAATTGGTAACTTTAGCAAAAAATGCGCAATTCAAACACATATCCGCCGGACGTCGCGAAAATTATGTGTATGAGGTAAAATAGAATGAATATATAAATATTTCAGTGAGTGTATGCTTGAGGACAACCCACATGGTTTACGCTAACAAGGATTGACATCAGGGATTGTTAGATTGAGATTTTGCTACAGCAAGATCGTACTTTGCGCTCTTGTGTTTCCACGTGACCAAGACGTCTTGTGGTGAGACGAGTAGAAGCGACACGTTCGTCACCTAAAACATTTAAAAATAGAGAAAATTAGAATAGTGAGAAATGGAGACGAATAGAAGCGATAAGTTCGTCACCTGTAACGGTCAAAGAGAGAGACAATAAGAATAGCGAGATAAGGAGACGAATAGAAGCGATAAGTTCGTCAACTGAAACGTTCAAAGAGAGAGACAGTAGAAATAGTGAGACAAGGAGACGAATGGAAGCGATAACTTCGTCACTTAAAACGGTCAAAAGGGGGGGAAATTAGGATAGTGAGAAAAGAAGACGAATAGAAGCGATAAGTTCGTCAATTGAAACGGTTAAAGAGAGAGACAGTAAGAATTGTGATGGATATGATAATTATGATGGTTAGGGAAGGTTCATTATTTAACGGAGGAAGGGGTGCGATTTTGAGGAGAGAGGTCAATTTTCCCGACATCCATTTCAAAGAACGCACCCCCCCCCCCTCCACCGACAAGTCCACTTTTGGTTCTCAATAGACGTGCTATTTGTAGACAAAACTAAGAATCCTAAGCTAGATCCCTCTAGTATGTAGCCAAATCCGACAATAAACGTCCTGTGGAGATACTGCAAAGGCATGCTTCAAAGGCAGCCTTGGTGGTAAGATTTTTATCAGAGAACTCTCTACCCCGGAAAAATTAGGTCCACTTTTTCGGATTTCGCACACCCCTCCAAGAAAAATCCTGGGTACGACGGGCCTGCCTAAAGTGTGGCTTCTACATTATCTTGGCAGTTATTAATTATCTTGGCTTTATTAATTTTAAATTAATGTCAAAGTTTCCCCTCCCCTCCCCCTCACACACAATAATTAGACGTGTGAAGGGAGGGTGGTGGTGTCTGTCTCCCCTCTCCCCACAATTATACTGAAAACAGCGACATTAAAGGCATAAAATCCGGTTAACAAAATACAGGGCTGTAGCAAGGGGTGGGGCACTGAGGGCATGTGCCCCATCGATATTTTCTTGATGTTTCTGTATTGTCCCCCCCCCCCCCCCCAATCTTACGTGGCCTGCTACGGCTCTGAAATATAAAGCATTTCTTTCTTGGCAAAGTGCCCAATCGCCTTGGCACCGTATAGAGTGCTCACATGGTTATAGAATGTGCTCCTGGAAGAACGTGCCGTACGTAGAGCATCCAGGTAGAGTAACCAATACGCTTTGTTTTAGGTCTTTTCGTTCTGGGGGAGGGTCACCATTTTTGTGCTTTAGATTGGAGGAATGGCCGCAATTTTTGAACCAGAAAACAATTCAACTTAGCTGTCCCCCCCCCCCCCAGATAAATCATGACCCTTCCCTTGATAAAGATTGGCGATAGTGATCATGATGATTGCGATGTGATAGAAATGATAATGATGATGATGATGGTGATGGTGATGTGATGTTAAGGATGGTGGCTTTTTTGCCTCTGGTTTACCTGGGCTGGGGGAGCTATCAGCTTTGCACAAAGCACAAGCAGTGCTACACCTGGAAGAGGCAAAACAAATGTGTTCTTAAACTGGTCTGGGTGTTCCACACTGACGGTACTGGGCCCTCGTGTCCGCACCGGTTCCTGCAGAAAAATAAAAGATATTAACGTATCATGACATAACATAACATGTTACTCGAAAATAAAAAAAGTGCCATATCACTAAGATGCAAACAGAACTAAAGCCTCACAATTTTTTTTTAATTCGGATGTGCTTTAGAAAAAAAAAAGACAGCATAATCTGGGCGAAAAGTGGGCAAGCAGTCGGGATTTTAGAAAGGAAATATGAAAGAAAAAGGCGTTAATTATAGTAAGGGTGATATGAAGACGAAGCCATAACAAAGAAAACAATATGACAAAAAGCAGAGAGGAAACTATTCCAGGAGAATAAATCATAAAAAAATCGACTGGCTGTCGCATTCTAAATTGCCATCAAGAGCCTTAAATGGGCGCGGGAAACCTGTGGTAATCTAAAAATTTAGGGCCCAGACCCCTTTTTCAAGAAGCCGGCCAGCAAAATCGTAGTGTAGTAAACACGAATTCTGGAATCTCCCGATTTACACTCTTTTAAATAGAGCGAAAAAAGATCAAAGCGAGCTCCCAAATATGGTGTGTAATATCCTAATACGGAAAACAAGTACGAAAATGGTGGTTTTTTAAGCAAAATTGTTTGATTCATATTTGGCTCTAAGCGGGACAGATTACCTCATTGGCTCTCATTTTAGCAAATTCCTTTTCCGTCGGGAACAAAGGTCGTCCTATCCCCACCCATATCCCGTGGGGATTTCCGCGCTCATTGTCCATCTGGTAAAGCACAAACTTTGCATCCTTGAACACAGGTATCCCAGAAATGCAGACATACACCACAGCGAGCCCGGTTGTGTTGGACGTGTCGTTGCTGTTGTAGAAGAGCACTGACAGTTGCAGATCATCGGGTGAGGAGCCGGAAGAAGACGCAATGACACCAAACGTTTTGTTCGTGGATGCCTAAAAACCAGTCATTTCAAACAACCCATATCAAGAAAATTCAGCCAAAAATTGTCGTTTTTGCCAAACGCGGTCACTTCCATATAAGGAAACTAATATATTCCTTATTTGGAAAAGTTGCATGATTCTTGTCATTTTTAAGGTTGTTGTATCGCAGGGGCTTCATAAACTTTATGACTTGTTATCAGAAGAGAAAAACAGTGACTGTGACCATTCTTGGTAAATGGAGAAAGTATCTAAAAAGAAACTAAGATTCCTCGGTACCAGACCCCCAAAACGACAACTTTTTCTTTATATGCCCCTTTCTCTTAGTAAAAAAAATTAACGCTCATACATAAAAAATATATAATATAACCATCTGTTAATAATACTAAGCTTGAGAAAGGATAGGACTCTCATGTCTAAAAAATATATTACCTTCTTTCGTCGCATTTATGGAAACCCGCTGGGGTGTGAACAGAAATTCTTAGAACAGGTCTTAATTATGGGGAGAGGAGGGTAGATTGAGTAATAGATGCTGCTTGTGACTATAAGTTGTTTGAATTAACAGCTCCTTCACATCTTTCCATTTTATTCTCCCATAAGGGGGATCTAGTTTTTTGCTAAGGGGGGGGGGGGGGGGGTTAGCTCAGTGACAAAGAGAAAAGGTTAAGTTTTTTTGTTACATATGGCTTTCTGGCAGCCTTAAGCAGTAGGGGGAGGTTTTTTTTTTACCATTTTGAGCGTGGCCAGATCTCTAAATTTCTTTATCAGTTGCGCAGACAAAATATTACTTCACAAGCAATTACTGTTCCCGAACAATACTACCTAAAAACAAAAAAACAAAACAAAAACACTACAAGCACAATAGGTCATTGGCTTACCTTCTGATCAGATGACGACACGTTTACTGCCAATTCTTGGTTGCCTAGTAACGACAACAGTCCCATGATGCTTAGCACGGATTTCCGGATGAACTCTATCTTGCGCGGATGTGACGTGTTCATTTGGAAACGCGCTAGCAATGTTCGCTGGGTAAAATATGCCGGCGGGTAACTGATAAAGGCGTTATCGTTACTAAGCAGTTTGTATCTGAACAGAGATCAAACATATTGATCAGATAGGTTTGCCTACAATGCAAACAATTATGTTATCTGAATGTTAAAACATTTTCTTCTGATTCCAATTGATGGCGAGGGTTCGCTTGCACGCGAAGCTTGTTGTTTTTTGTAATACCATTTGATAAAGCGGTTCATAATTAAAGTATGCGCATTGCTTTTTTCCTCTAACTCAAAATGATAACACATGATAGCAGCTATCGTGCGATTTTGTTCATCATTTCTGGTTCGCCATTAGCATATCTTACCCATTGGCAAAGGATTTATCTCGACATGAGATTTAAATAATTCCTCGATATTTATGTGTTTATAGCATACTGTATGGATGTATTTGCTTGTTGGCGGTCGTCTATAACTATTCGAGGGGGGCGTAAGGGTTTGCAAGATGCGGTTTTGCCTTAATCTTGCGCGGTTTTTCATATATTTTTTCCTTCTTTAGACTGCGGTTTTCTGTGCGGTTTTGCGGTTTTCGCACCCCCTTTGCGCCCCCTCCTATTCTCTTGAGTTAGCTTCGTGAGTACCGTTACTAAACAACAATGCACCTACTGGATCCGTGTGTCACCTCTAAAGACACCTTGATGCTGTGATATTATCTGAAATTCAAATTCACTCAAATATCAAACTTTCATAACCACTATCGCACACCATACATGATGATAACTGACAACTAGTTGCACTAACATGTGTAAGACGCTTTTTGTCAAAAGGCTATGATTTATGGTGGTCTAACTGATAGGTGGTGATTGCAGGTTTAACACTATCAATAACACAGTTGTCACAATAAAAACAATATGGATCAGCTGGCAAATCTACCTCCTTTTAAGGTATTTAAAAATACATAGATCACTTATCAATAATACAGGAGACCTAGTGTTGTTCTCTGGGTACCCCCGATAGAAGCAATATGCATCGGCTGGCAAATCTACCTACTTACATAGATCACTTTATCAACATTACAGGGGTGTTGTTCTCTGGGTACACCTTACAATACCTTTGCTACAACAGCAGCATAATAAACATCAGCTCTCCAATCTTCCTCTTTACTCCACCCTACCAGCGGATCAGCTTCATCGTTATAGATTGGAATACTAGAGAATTCAGGATAGTACTTTGTGAGGTTCTTTAGTACAAGAGCTTCATCATTTATGATTGAGATGGAATGGCCACCCCCCTTGATGTGGAAGGAAATGTAGTCCAGACGAGTTCTTTTTTGATGTGAGAAGAAATTCTTGCCTTGATAGCAGTGGTCTATAAGAGTCTGGAGAAAAAGTTTAAAAAATAAGTTGTGTGAGAGTTAAAATGACATGCAAATTCTAAGAACAAGGCCTCCTCTCTCTTCTCTCCCCCTTCCTACCCCTCTGCTACCTTGTTCCAGCACCTTGTTTTGCTGACCTCAACGCCCTGGTTATCCGAGGATGGGACTAGATTGTGTGTGCCTGGGGGAAGCATGTGTACTCACAGTGATCCACATTACTTGATCAACACCATCAAGAGTTGCACAGGGGACTAGTGGTTTAATAAATTATACCTATGTTGTAATCTAAACTTTACTGTGTGGGGAGGGGGGTTGCAGGCACCTACACAGGGGGGTGCGCGTGCACCCCCCTTGGCCGGCAAAAAGTGGGTCATTTCTTATTAAAGGATCGTCAAATACTTTTTTGTGTGATTCCTATGACTGCGCACCCCCTACCCCTTCAGTCAATCCTGGAAATGTGCCTGGAATGGACTGACTTATAAGGGCTAAAGCATTTAGATGTGAAGGTGGAGTTTTGGTGGAAAAATTTCAATCTACATTACAGTTTACCCAGAGGTATCTTACCCAGAATATAGGATGCTTCAATGGGTTCCCTGTGGCTGGTCCTCCAAACCTTAAGGCAGGGTTTGCCAAATACAAGCCCTCAGAGCTAGCGTCATAGTAGTTCAGATATCCCTGAGTACTGACATGAAGACCATCAAAATGCTGTTTGTTTTGAGGCTCATTCCAGGACTCAAAATTCCATGAAGAGACCTCTGTGATGCCATAACGCTCTTTAGGCAAAAAATGTGTTACCTTATTACACTTTATTTTTGTATCACTTTAATTTTGCGATTTTGAATAATTTGCGAAAATAAAGTTAGAAATGTTGATAATGATTATATTGATGGGTCATAAAAATATTGATAATTTTGATTAAATAGTATGTAGTCAAGGAAATGGTTATTCAGGAACGTAGCAGAGGGTAGAGCACCTGGGGCACCTGGGCCAATATTAAAAAAATTATAAGGAAATAACCAATGAACAGTAGAGGCATGGCCATGTCCCCAAATTTTTTTTTATTGTTTCTGTATTGTGCCCCCGTGGCCTGCCCTTGGCCTGTTATTGAAGCTTTAATTAGTTTTTGAAAGGATGATAAATGTTGATATGATGATGATGATAAAATCATGATAATGCTAATGGTATTCCCTATAACATTACCTATTAAATGCACGGCTAGTGCCTTGACCATATCACGCCATGCGTAAATCTCTTCTGCATCATCAAAATCTTTAAAAAACCCAGATGGATTTCCCATTATCTCAAACCCAGGCTTTAAGCCATGTTTTAGCAGCATATGAAGAAGAACATCTAAGTGTTTGTAGACGTACGACATTGTCCCATTTGGCAATGTTTCCATCGAGATTAAGTCCAAAAGCCAATGTATACGAACTTGTTTTATGCCCTGATTTGGGACGGATCCGATGTAGGCTAAGTTTTGTGCCATGTCGTTTGTCGAGACGAATTTGTAGAAGTCTTTATGGGGGTCGGGCGGGCAGAAACCTGTGCTCTCCCAAAAATGCTCGAGTTGACTGAGCTTGGAACTTGCGTCAATGCTAGTTGCGTAAACTTTCTTGGTGGATTCTTGTTGTCCAAGGGAAATAAAGCTTAATAAAAGAAAAATAGATAAGTTCAGTGCCCCTAGCATTGTGATAAACTGATTACTGACATCGGTTTTTTAAACACAGTTTCAAAACAGGGTCCCAAAACAGTCATGTCGCCGTTCTTTGGCCCTGGCGGTAGGTACATGAATCATCTGCACACAGGCAACCCGAAAACAAACCGCAGTGTTCATTATTCCATTTTCCACAAACGATGTGCAATATCATGTTTGGAGAAACAATTAAATTAAAGACTTTCAAATTCCCTGAAAATTTTATAAGTAAGTTATATAGTTTTTTTTAAACGAGCCTTGAACTTTTAATAGAATGACATCCGTTACGTCTTCTAGTTATGGGTTTCCTGTTGTTCAAAGTGGAACGCCTTGTTATTATCTTATTTTGCACTGTCATAGCAAGCTTCCTTAACTTTTCTTTCAAAATGTCAAACATCGAGGTCTCCTCCTTTGCCTTTGAGGGAAAATTTCGTGAAGTCAAGGGCAGACTAGATGCAGAAATAAACCTGTTAACGAAGAAAGACCAGGCAAGTGGGCTTTTTAAATTAGGAGAGTCTACCACGGTGCTTGAATCATCTGGCACTGGCACTTGTACTTGATCGGTCACGTATTTTTGGGCTCCGTTTTTTCTGCTCAGAAACCTACTTTAGCCGCAGCTACTAATATCAAATTACTTCAGTCAGCTTACTAAACTTCTGGTCTGTCTTCTGGACTGGTTTTTGGTCTGTTCCCGTCGTGATTTGCCTTCGAGTTTGGCGGAAACCTCGACTCGATCGTAGCCATTGGGACGGCCGCCATCTTGTTTGTGTGGAACAATGAAATTCGCCTTGTTAGTATTATCCATCTCGTTGCTATTAAGAGGCTTTTACCATCAACATTTTACTTCTACTACTTTGAAGTTGAAGCCTACGTCAATTCAACTACCATCTTCTGCTTCAATTGCGTGCTTTTTTACATCCAAGCAACATACTGGTTCAGTATTTCGTCCATTCCCGGCACCGCTGACCTCATCGTTCTGCTGGCTCTCGATCCTGCTAGTGATTAGTTCCAACGGATCCATTCTCAATCCTGGACCTGTGAAATTCCCCTGTGAATGTTGCAGTAAGCCCACTAAGTCAAACCAACTCGCTATCTGCTGCGATGATTGTGATACTTGGTATCATATCAAGTGTCTTCGGATACCAATGCATATTTATCAGGGACTTAATAACTCTCATACGACCTGGATCTGCTGTAACTGTGGCTTGCCCAACTTTTCCTCGTCGCTGTTCAGTCGTTCTCTGGACATCTCCAGTTTCAACTCTTTCAGTTTGCTTGAAAACACCTCTACAGCCAGCCCTGGACTCGATCCCACTCCATCTCCGATCGCTTCTTCATCTCCTGTGCTTACACCGTCACCAAAGCACAAGCTGCGTTGTATGTCCATCAATTGTAACAGCATATTGAGTGCTGAGAGATCTGCGCTCTTTGCTAGCCTTGTGTCTCATCATAACCCGGACATTATTTTTGGATGTGAATCGAAACTGAATAGAGATGTCCCATCAGCTTCTGCGTTTCCCCAAGGCTTTACTATCTATCGGAAAGAACGCCAGGACTGCGGTGGTGGAGGTACTTTTATCGCTGTAAGATCTCCAATTGTCTCACACCCACTGGATAATATATCAACTGATCCTGAGGACGAGTCGCTTTGGGTCTCTATTCAGACATCTCGGCGGAAATTTGTGCATTTATGCTCCTTTTACAAACCTCCTCTCGCGCCCGCTTCCCGCATCGATCTTCTCTCCCAGGCTCTACTGAGGGTGTTTGACAAGCAGAAAAAGTCCCATCCCAACGTCGTGATTGCAGGCGACTTTAACTGTGGGGATATAAACTGGAAGGTCAGCCCTCCTGTTATTACCAACCCGGCCACTGCCTCATTGATGAATAAGTTACTTGACTTTATTGATGACCACACCCTCACACAGTATGTTTCCGATCCAACTCGCCCTGCCTCACTGAAGACACTGGACTTTGTTTGCTCGTCAGTTCCTTCTCTTGTCTCAGACGTCTCTGTTCATCCTGGCATGAGCGACCACGATCTAGTACATTTCTATATCAACACTAACCCACGGCGTGCAACCAGAACCCCCCATAAGGTGTACTTGTTTGACCGGATGAACTTGGAAGGTCTCCAACACGACATGGACTTGCTTAATCAATCCTTCATGGTCTCACCGCTCTCTCGATCTGTTGAGGAAAACTGGTCAATCTTTAAAACGGGTATTAAATCAGCAATCGACGCAAATGTCCCTCATAAAATGACCAAACGCAAACCAGACGTCCCTTGGTTGAACAGGGCACTTAAGCGGCAGATACGCAAGCGCGAACGCCTCCTTCGCAGGGCAAAGCATTCTGGGGACAAGTCACCGTCTTCGCCTGCCTGGTTGGCTTACAGGAAATATCGTAACAAGGTTACCAAGGCACTAAAAGAAGCTCATAATCACCACCTGAACGAAGTTGTGGGCGGCAGCCTAGTTTCAAATCCAAAGAAATTTTGGAACTACGTTAAGAGCCGTCGATCAGAAGTATCAGACATCCCTTCACTAAGGTCTAACGATGGTGTCTCCATATCCCCGCGCGACAAAGCTCAGGTTCTCAACAAGCAGTTCCAAAGTGTGTTCACTGTGGACGACGGAGTTCTCCCTGGACTTGGCCCAAGCCCGTTTCCGCATATTAGTGATATCATTTTCACCCCTACTGGCATTAAAAAACAACTAGACAATATGCAGACATGCAAGGCCTCAGGCCCTGATGAACTTCCAGCACGCATCCTACACGACTTGTCAAACTACCTAGCCAACATGTTATGCATCATCTTCCAACAGAGTTACGATAAGGGGACGCTCCCTCTAGACTGGTCTACCGCCAAAGTAGTCCCAGTCCACAAGAAGGATAACCGTGACAACCCCGGCAATTACCGCCCTATCTCTCTTACGTGCCTCTCCTGTAAAGTCATGGAACACATTGTGCTAAGCCATTTAAACAAACATCTATCTGCTTTTAATATCCTGTCAGACCTGCAACATGGCTTCCGCAGCGGTTTCTCCTGTGAGACTCAATTGATTCTTGCTACACATGACTGGGCCAGCACACTTAATTCTCATGGCCAGGTAGATGCCATTATGCTCGACTTTAGCAAGGCCTTCGACAAGGTGTCCCACGCAAAGCTATCCCACAAACTACATCACTGTGGCATACGTGGAAAGACTCTTGGTTGGATTGAAGCCTTTCTAAACAACCGAAATCAGTTCGTAGTAGTTGACGGGTCCCATTCCAGTCAGGTTCCTGTGACATCAGGTGTCCCCCAGGGGACCGTGCTTGGCCCAACCCTCTTTCTTGTGTTCATTAACGACATTGTTGACTAATGCAGCTCGGTAACTCGCCTATTTGCAGATGACACAGTGGTCTACAGGACCATTCGATCTCCAGCTGACCATGTGTCCCTCCAACACGATCTCTGCAACCTTGAAGCCTGGGCTCGGACTTGGCAGATGGAGTTTAATGCCTCTAAATGCCAATTACTGCCGATCACCTTGAAGAGAAATAGCAGCTTGTTCAACTACTCGCTAGGCTCCCAGCTCCTGAATTCTACAGACGAGCATGACTATCTAGGGATCCGCGTTGCACACGATCTCCGCTGGAGTAGGCATTGTTGTAAAGTCTCTTTGAAAGCCAACAAGACTCTTGGATTATTACGACGTACCCTTAAACCCTGTTCTCAGAGTGTAAAGGAACGTGCGTACTTTTCAATGATAAGACCGGTCATGGAATATGCTTCTCCAGTATGGAACCCCTTCACGGATAGAGACATCAACAAATTAGAGCAAGTGCAGAAAAATGCGGCGCGTTTCGTTACTGGTACCTACGACCCCAGGGCAAGCTCATCTGACCTTGTTAAATCCCTGAATTGGGACTCGCTTGAAGTGCGACGTCAGCTCGCCCAACTATGCCTCTTCTATAAAATCCGCAACAATTTAGTGAACATTGCTCTACCTCAACAATTTCAGCCAAACCTTCGACGGTCCAGAACTAACTCCTCTAAATATAACCAGATTCAGTCCAATGTACTTTCCCACTCATACTCTTTTTTTCCTAGAACTATCAGGACTTGGAACTTGCTTCCCTCCGAGGTTGTCGAGTCCTCGTCGATTGACTCCTTTAAATCAAGTGCACTGCCAGTCTTAAGATCCTTACGGATCCCTGGCCACCTTCGCCGCCTATAATACCTTGGCGCCCCCTAGAAATAAGCGCAAGCTTTAATAGGGTCTAACATTTAAGCATTTAAGCATCAATAGACATTTTAATTATTCTTCAGTGCTTTTATAACATATAAGTAACATTACTTTGTTTTTCTTTGTAAAGGACGAGCGAATCCCTTTGCACTGGGCAGCATCTGGTGGACACTCAGAGATCGTTTCGTATCTTCTTAAGCTTAGGTCACCCGTAGATGAACGAGACGACGTGAGTATCAAGTTTGAAATGCCTAAACGTCAATCGCAGTATCTCTAAATACCCAGGAAAGGCCCTCGATGAAGTATCTTTACTTTATTTATTGAACCCATTGTCACCTGACCAAACAGACCAACAGACCAAAAACAGAGACCTCTCCTATGAGTTTTGATTTTGAGTTTTGTACAGCCGCACATCGCTGAATTTAATAGTCAACGGTATCCAAGCATTCCAACATTGCTTTGCAGTCTCTTATCCCTTGTCACGTAAGTTGATGGTTGCTTGTATTTTTAATAAAAAATACAACTATTAGCATATTGGAAGAGTGCCCTAGGACATCATTAAGTCTATTGGGGCATAGTTGAGTGTTGTGCTTATGGATGTTTTTCAAGCAAAAGTGGGTTCATGGGTATTTTTTTTTTCACAATTGGCTTTGCATTTGCGTGATTGGCTTTGCCAAAATTGTTTACACTGCTATTCTGGGTCTGTATGACCTGAAACTGAATATGCCACCTTGTTTGAAAAGTACAGTATTCTATATTTGTTGATAAAAGGCAAGCCATTCTGAATTGCAGTTTGTTGTGGGTTTTGAATGTATTATGTTGCTTGTATACACTATAAAAAACATTACCAGAGCAGATTGTAGCAAATTCCTAAGTTTAACTAAAATTGTGATTTCATTTCATTTCTCCCAACTCTCAGGCATTTTGCCACTGCCAAAAACTATAGCATTAATAACAATGATTTTGCTTCAGTGTGGCTCTACTCTGATGATTGCATCATATGATAGTGATAGGTTTGTTTCAATATGGTTGGGCCCCTGTGATAATTGCATCATGTGATGATTTTGTTTCAGTGTGGTTGGACTCCTCTGATGATTGCATCATCTGCTGGACGAGACGATATTGTTGCCCAGCTTATTGCACACGATGCTGATGTTAATGCATCAAACCAGAATGGCCAGACAAGCCTCCATTATGCTGCTTCTAAAAACAGATATGAGGTCAGATCCTCTAGAACCTAAACTCTATTTTCATCTTGAAATACTGGACACATTTGTTTATAGTTGCTTACAAGATTTTCCACCAAAACAAACATAATATAATATATTATATCAAACACTTCTTGCAGTTTTACAAATAGATGATACAAGACAATAATCTTCAAAAAGGTTAACACCCCCCTGAAGTGCCCCCTCCCCAAAGTTAAAAATCCAGTCTGCCTGACACAAAGGGTGTATTCCCTCTCTAGATTGCTGATATTTTACTACGGCATGGAGCCACTGTCAATGCCCAGGATAAAACAGGTCTTGCTTCACCATTACACAGAGCAGCATCCAGGTATTGTGATGGTACCCAAACATAGATTAACTTGAATCAATCATCACCTTTTTGTGGTTAAGAGCAATAGAAGGCAATTATTGACTATATACATGAGCGGAAAGTTTTCAGTTGTTCTCGGCTGTAAACCACCCATATTCTGATACTTTATGATTTATTGTCTGTATTTTAGGAACAGGAAGAGTATACAGGTAGAGATTGACCAAAAATCATTCTGATGAAGCCATGGCAATGGGTTCCCCCTGATCTTATACCAACAAAACTATCCAGGATATAAATGTTTATAATCAAACATACAGTAGTATTATTATCTAGGTTCCCTTCCCCCCCCCCCCCCCTCGAAAAATGCTCTTACATTTGATCTACACCAAAACTGATTTCCTTCTCTTTTTTCACTTGCAGAGGTCATTTAAAATTAGTGAAGCTCTTACTAGATTACAAAGCTGACTGCAATGCCCAAGACATAGAAGGGAATACTCCACTGTAAGTACCGTACAGTATACTTACTGTATATCCTACGTCTGTATGATTTGGCAGGCACGTCACAGGGAGGTACACAGGGTGAGCGTACCATCCTCTTGGCCATAGCATTGTCAAATACTATCCTTTTTTATAAGATTCCTTTGATTGCGCATCCCCCTCTCAGCAAATACAGGGTACTCACCTGTTTGATGTTAACTGTATGATTTGTCATATTTGTATTATTTTTATTAAAGCTGCACTTTTTTCACTTTGAAATGACCTTCAAAAATAGGGTGCGTCTTTTACGTGGAACGCCACTTTTTATAATTTGCATAATATAAGGAATACAAAAGATTCTCTATAATTGGTCAATTGATCATTTGTGTCAGACTCTGGATTCTTTTCATAGTATTGAGGTGTATTGTATATATTTTAGTGTTAGATAACGATAATTCCTGTATAAATAAATTAATGTATATAGAATGAAATATTGATAATTACTGTAAACAAATCGAAATACCTTGGTTTTAGTTCTATTGAATCGTTCACTAACTGACTGCGAATTCGCTTTTGGCATTATTTATTTCTGGAATTGCTGTAGCCCGAAAATATTTGAATATTGACTATTTCTTACTATTTTGAGGTCAAAATTTGGGGTGCGGCTCATACGTGGGGGCGTCTTATACGCGGGTAAATACAGTAGATAAAGTTGCTTTTTTACAGGCATATGGCATGTGAAGAGGAGAGATCTGAGGTGGCTGTCATACTTGTCGAGCATGGGGCAGATATATCCATTAAAAATAAGGTATGTTCATGTCTAAAAAAAAAAAGCTGTTTTGCAAAAATGATTGAGCTGTATGAGAACTATCACAGGCTTGTGTGTGGTTAATGGAATTTTTAACCCTAAGATATAGCAGAATCAGAAAAAAAGCATTAAACACCCCCTTAGGAATAGCAGTTGGTCCCATTTTATACCCTAAGAGATAGCAGAATTGGAAAAATCCTTCAACACTTCCTAAGGGATAGCACTTTGTCAAAATTTTATACCCTAAAAGATAGTACGATCACCCCTGTCTACTTTTCTAGAGAGTCCACCCCCTGGGAAACCGTAATCAAACTTCGGCAAAAATATCCGAAATTTCGGATACTCCTGCAAGTGTAGTGATAAGCGCCAATATACGGTTGAGAATTATTTGCTCAAAGTGGAGACAAAAATGGGCCACTCATTGTTCCTCTGCGGATTATACGGGTTACTTAACAGTTTTCTGTTTTCATGTGTAGGAAAAGAGGACTGCAGCAGACTTTGCCAATAAAGGTTTAGCTCGTCAACTTCAACAGATGTCTGGGATGATGGAATGAATACAGCTTGGATGCATTATATTGAAAAAAGACATTAAAAGTGAAAAAAATACAGTAAAAGATTTTTCTCTTTTTTTATGGAGTTGTTGTTCAGGATTAGGTCCAAGCCCCACCCTCCACCCCCTCCCTTCTCCTTACTAAAATTTTAGAAGATATACAAGCTATAAGGTATAAACTACCTAGGCACCACGGAGGGGAAGGGGCTGCGACCCCAACACTTTTTGCAACAAAAACAAGTCAAATACTATGATTTATTACTTTTTCATTGTTCATTATTGCATTTCTTTTCAATTGTCACACCCCCAGGAGTTGTGACAACGAAAATCTCTCCCTGAAATATGTGGGCCTCCTGTGTTTCTTGAACTCGGCTGGGCCGGGGTTTTCCGCGAAGCGCACTGTCCGCGTAGGGCCTGGTGCTGACTTTCTCAAGCCGGAAGAAGAAGTGGGAAAAGTCATAGAGTGCTACAAAATCCAAGGAAAATGACGAACTTTCGGGCTCTTCTGCTTAAAATTTCCGACGAGCTAACTTCAGAAAATTTTAGTTCTATGCGATTTGTATGTAGAGACGTTATTCCTGCCGGCAGATTAGAACATTTTCGGCGTCCGATCGACATGTTCGTTGAGTTCGAGCGATTGAATCGTCTTGATGAGAAAAATAGAGATTTCCTGGCTTCTATTCTTGTACAAATTGGACGACCGGATTTGCGAAACTTGCTTCTGGAAATAACAGGTCAGTATTCAAGTGTTCTTCTCTTCTTTTCTCTTCTCTGCAGTAATATGATTTTAAGTAAACATGTACATCTATCCCGAAACGAAAACTACACATCCATGTAAAAAAAACACATCCCTGTGATTTTGGTTGCATGTTGCTGTGTGGACTGTGTGTGCATGAAATCATAACTGTCAACTTACCCACATTAGGCGGGTGTCACAAGATTTTGGACCTCACACAAGCCTAAGTTGGGGTTGACAGCTATGTAAAATTGTACTCAGAATAATAACACTCCACGCTAAATGCATGAGAACCCAAACAGAATATTGAGATACGTTCAGTACTGTAGATAACAATTCATTTGTAATTAGAATTACTTTTCCAATTGCAATGTCCAGCCTGTAGATTTTTAAATTGTGATTTTACGAAACTCCCCTATACTCAAAAGAAATTAATTTCCAAACTATCTATCCATCTATCTATTTTGTCTATCCAAGTTCCTGCGCTGTTGCCTAGTGCCATTGGAGAAGTATGAAGAAAACTAATGTTTTATAATAGAGATGCAAAAAAAATGTATTTTTGTTTTTTTTGGCAAATAATGTAATTAATTTTCCACAAGTGAAATCGTGATACATAATCCAGACAAAATCGGGAGGGCTGGACACTCTGGAATGAACCATTTTCAAAATAAAGGGGTACTGTGAGTTATGCTTTGGGTTTGAGTGCTATATAAAGACAAAAGTCACAAAAGTGATGTTGTCTCAAGAAACTTGCAAAATTCCATTACATTGGCACAATAGTCTCATTTTGTTGCATTCTACTTGTTAAAGCACTGATGTATTGTAAGGCTTGTTGCATTAGGAACAAATCAAGGCATGGTCGAATAAAATAACCTTGCATCTTTTGTTAAGATCACAAAATTCTAGTGAGTCTGGGATTACTAAAATTCTTTATATTATTTATTGTTCTTTTCTTCAGATTCTACTGGTAATGTACAACAGGGTGAGTCATGTTTATCATTATTGTATTGTCAGAAAACCAAAGAATAGAAAGGGAGACAAGCACGCTTTGGTCAGAAGGGAAAAACTGGAATGTGCACAGGCAGCATACACTGCCCTTCAGAGATTTTTTTAAGTTCATTTCATTTTTGCCAATCAATAGCACATTTATTTAGGCTTGAATTACTTTTGGGATGGTGTTTTTTTGTTTAAAAAAACCCACATATTTTTGCTTGGATTGATTTGTCTGAGAGTTGATATGGAGAAGAAGAAAGCTTATAAGATTTTTTATTTTGAGTTAAATGTCCTAAAATTTAGTTGTGGCTCGCTGTAGGCAAATTTAAAAACATTAAAAACAAAAAATTTTAAAACATATATTGTGGAAAATAATTAATTTGTTGTTTAAGGGAAAGGGTTTTATGTTTAATATTTAAATATCCAGTTGTCATTTAAAAAATATATAATAATATAATTTTATGTTTTAGCAATAGAATGTAGCCGTTTTCATAGTACCGTAGGATGGGTGGAACTGATTCAAGCAGTATATACAGCAGCAAAAATAGTACACTATTCTAATTACATAACTTTGCATTTTACAGTCCCTAAAGGTGTCAGGAATCCACAATTTGTACAAACCCTAGTCACCCAGCATCTTCTTGATGAAATTTCCAATCATATCACAGTCTACTGGAAGGTGTTGGGAAGAAAGCTGGGTCTCAAAGAGAACATTATCGAATCCATCGATGTGGACTATCGTAGAATACAAGAAAAGGCATATCAAATGCTTTTAGCATGGCAAAGAACTATGAGCAAGAAGGCCACTGTGCAGGCCCTAATGGATGGCCTGGCTAGATCTGGAAGAAGGGATTTATGTGAAATGACTGAAGGTAAACCTTAGAGTTCAGTCATGATATCTGTTGTTTTATTAGAGCTTTCGCCCCCTGTAAGTAGCATTTATGTAGGAATTACAGAAGCTAATAAGATCCACAAATCTTACTCACTTCAATTTATTTTTATTAATATGCCCCCCCCCCCCCCCAGGAAATCCCTGATATGACTGTACTTGTCATATTGTAATGAAGTGATCCCTCCAGTAATTTTACTGTTGCGGTCTTATCTTTGCATTGTTGTTTTTTACCGATTTTCAGAAATTATGGAAAAAGATGAAAAACAAACAAAGTCTCAAGAATTTGATTTGAGATCACTTCAAGAAAACCTGCCAAAGAGAGAACCACAAGAAAAAGATGAGCCGGACAGCACAGGTAGAGGAGTCCAACCAAGGAATAGCAGCTGGAACAGCACACCACCATCAACATCAGAGCCTTTGCTTAGAACTAATGAAGAGAGCACAGGGATCCCTAGCACTGCTGATGGTGCCAATGTTGTTGCAGATTCTGGACATCAGGTAAGGAAGGTTTTTATGTACATTTTAAACAATGCAGGCTGATAAAGGAGCCACCCCTTCAAAAAAATATATTTGTTGATTTTTGAAATCAGTAAATGATAAAGAGCCATTTTGTGTAAAAGTGCTATTTGTTTGAAAAAAAAAATGCTTGATTGGTTAAAATGAGTTAGCCTTAAAAAGACTATTGTACTGAAAGTACTCGTTTTCATGACCTTGTTTATAGACTTCTTATGAATGCAATGAAAATAGTATCAGACTTTAAAATAACATTCTCTTCCAGGGTGGGCATGAATCAAACAGACTGATTAAGCCCTTTAAGAAAATGCAGGAATTGATTAAGTGATCTTGCTTTGATCATGATTGTATGTCTACTTTTGCATGAAACTTGAAAAGCAGCTACTTTGAAATATTACAAATATAATAAAGCAGTTTGAAAATGGTATTAAGCTTTCCAAATTCCCACCAGCAGGGGCGTACACAGCCTATAGGCCTGCAGTCACTGGACAGCAAAAACATTTGGCAATCTCATTTGCATAACGAGGGGAAAAATTCAAATGTTTACTCATTCATTTTTATGAACATAGTTTTATATATATGATGAGGATAAAAGCTATAATTTTCTTAGTCCACAGATGATTTCCAAACATATTGTTATGTCATTCAGTGCCACATGATGACTGAAGTCCTATTTTAGATTGAGGATGACTGAGAATCGTGTAATATTCTCAAAAGTCCGAGGCATTGAAGCCAATTTCAAACCCAAAAGCGGGAGCTATAAAAACTCCACTGGGATGCGTGATGAGGGGCCATGCCCTCATTCAGCTTCTGAATACTTTGACTGCAACTTGTTAGAATGAATTTTGTAATTGGCTCTCATTGTAAGAAAGTGAATTGTTTTACTGTTATTTGTGGAAATATATTTTCTTAAATTTTATCTTATAGGCAAGTGAGGGCTTGTCAACGCCTGTGCAAGAAATGGCAAGAGGAAAGCGAGTTCTAGATAAGCTTGGAAATTACCTGGATCCTGAGAAGTATATCGTGACCGATCTTCTTGGGACTGGAGGCTTTGGAAAGGTCAGACAAGAAAACTCAGTTTTCTAATCAAGGCCATAGCAGAGTGGGACTTGAAGGGGGGGGGGAGACATGATACAGAGACATTGAGAGAGGTGAAGTGGCACAGCTTTGCTACAGCCAAGCCCCCTCTGGTCATTCCCTTATTATCTTCAGGAAATGTGTGGTGCCACCCCTCCCCCTCCCCTCCTAGCCTCTACACATTGGTGCTACTGCACTAGCCAGTCTTGGTTCTTTCTTAGTTTACTATATTTTTTCTTGAATTTTTCGATAGAGATTGATTGAACACCCTGGGTGCTTATTTCTTTATTTTTGTTGCTGTTATGAGAGGGGATTAAAACATAATACTTATTTTAGACTATAGTTCTTTATAATTAACTGTCATGTCTTACTTCAAGTATAAGATTTCTATGGAGTTTTGGAGCAGAGAAAAATTGAAGAGTTTTTTTTTTAAATGGGGCAAGCAAGACAGGAAGAGAGGGAAGGGAATAGCGGAAGGAGATAAAATTCAACTCATTTCTTACTATTTCCAAATTTTTATTATAAAAAAGAGTGGTTGATCAGCAGTTTAATGTTGTTTTAATTATTTGCTCTGTTTCCTAAAATTTGTCATGCCTCATTTTCACTACCATTTCCTCTTTTCATATTAATCAAAATTATAATCTAGAGATTGCTCTTTGTTATGGTTGCAGGTTTATCTCTGTATGAGGAAGGATGACATTAAGCAACTATATGCAGTAAAGTTGGTTGACTTAGGGGAAAATGACTCTGTCACTAAAACAGTAAGTTGTGATTTATTGTCTCAGTTTGATTTGACTATGAAGTTGATGTTGTTTTTCTTATGCAATTTTAAAGTGACTGGAAAATCTAAATGATATTAACATTTTTTGAAGCAGTTTATACCCAAAACAATTCAACATTGACTCATTATTACTTTTTTAATGTGCCCGACTTTTGAGAATCAAAAGTGATTACATTACAAGTGATATGATTTAAATGGTTGTTAAGAAGTTTCTATTGTCAATGACCTTAAAGCTGATATTTCATACAGTAAACCTGATTTGTTTTAAGCTGATTAAGGTTATAATATACTTTATAGCTTTGCGCGTCTGTTCACTTAGAAGAGGCAATTCTTCTAAATGTACTGTATGTTTGCTTTTCCCTAGAAAACAGACGCTCTCCTGAAAGAAATCAAAACACTAAGAACATTGAATAACCCTTTCATAATCAAGTTCTGTCACTCAGAGACAGAACACAACACACTTGCCATGTTCATGGAGTATATGCCTGGGGTAAGGAGTATATAAAAAATGAGATAAAGTCTGGTTTTCAGACATGTTCTATACATATGAAGAGAGTGCGATTGTTAAAATAAGCTGATCAGAGTGAGGGTTTCAATGATAAACCATAGGCTTGTCCATAAGTTTAATTTTCCTCCCCCCTTAACCCTTTTCATCCCAATTTTTAACATAAGTAGTTAAAATCTCCAGGTAATTTTTTTGGAATCAGGTACACCTACATTTCATGTAAAATTTCTGTCTGAAAGGGGGTAGGGGCAGGGCAGGGGGGCACATAAGTGTGGGGTAAGCTAACTGCTGTTTACTCCTCTAATATCCATATCACACTATTCAAATGTCCAATCATACAGTACTGACAGAAAGTAATGCAACCGAAAGTTTCCGAATTTCGCCGATAATTTTTCTATTGTTCTATATCCGAAATTTCGGGAATCTTCGCCGAAAATTCGGCTTCGAATTTTAAACCAGCCGAAATTTCGACATCAGAAATTTCGGCGAAGTTTAGGGTTATTGTTTTCGACTTTCGTTGTAAACGAGCTTTTAATCTGTACACTGTACAGCGACATGATTATTGAAGCTCTTCGTTATTAGGGCACAGAAGCGCGTCATGCGATTATTGTTATTCTAAACTCACTCAAAGACAAACGATTCTAAAAAAAATAATCTGTATTGTTTTAGCGTGGTGTAAAAATACATTTTATTCGTGTGGAGTTGTTGTTCGGAGTTTGATGTTTATAGCTTCGTCATCGAGCAATGTATGTATAATTTCTAAATTATTTATGCAAGACAGACGATGCTAGGAATACTTTTTAGCATGGAAAATACATTTCATTTGTCACGGCAGTCAAAGCGCTTTATATTATTATCGATTCATGCTTACATGTTTACAGCACACGCTTCAAGGCCGGTGATTTAAAATTTACAACTCTACTAATTTACGACTCTACTATTTCACCTGGAATAAAAAAATAAAATTCTTTATTATTGAGACCTCTAAACACGCGATCCCCACGTCGAAAGCTTCGATTACATGGAAACCCTTTCACTTTTTCCGTTCTAAGCCTTGTGTCATGTTACTTTGAGATCGCGAGTTTAGCTATCCACTATCTTATGATTGTTGCTAGAGAGCAAAATTACCTCTTATTGCTAAAAGGACAGACGGGTCCAAGGGTGTCAACCCTGGCTTTCCTCCCCCCAGCGTCGAACTCTTCAGCTGATCTTTCGTGTATATACGGTCCAAGAATGCAAGAGCCATCTTGGTCGGCTTGGGCGCTGCCTTGGTCTGCTGATATTGCTCCCAAGATAGAGACTTGGTACCGATGGAGACTGGAAAATACAGGAAAACAAAAATTTAAAATGCAAGTAATTCCTGTAATGATTTGTCGCTTGCTCTCACATATAATGTGAGTATAATGGAAAAAAATAAACAATATTTACCAAAATCGGGGACAATCATATGGTACAGGCGGACCAGTCTGGGCTGACTGCAGGGCTGGGCGCGGCCGAGCCGGGGCGATTGGGGTTGACTGCTGTTGTAGCAAAGCCATGCTGGACTGCTGGAGCTCAAGCTTTGCTAGGATGGCCGCCAGGGTTAGCTCCATCCTCTCCTGGCTTACGCGAAGAGACCTTATCTTTTGAAGATACTGCACTACAATGGGAAAAGGAAGGGAATGGAGGCGGAGGGATAGTGGGAATAAGTGGGAAAAATCAAAATACTTACAGAGCAATTACAGCCAGCAACGTGATTTGTAGATGTGTCAGTGAAACGGTCTACTTCCGCCAAATAATCCGAAAAGCTCATGCCGTGGTAACTGTCGGCTACGATATCCCTCTCCTCGTCATCATGTCTGTCCTCATCCTCGTCGTTCCTTTCCTCGTCATGTCTGTCCTCATGCTCGTTGTTCCTTTCCTCGTCATGTCTGTCCTCATCCTAGTCGTTCCTTTCCTCGTCATGCCTATCCTCATGCTCGTCGTTTCTTTCCTCGTCATGTCTGTCCTCATGCTCGTCGTTCCTTTCCTCGTCATGTCTGTCCTCATGCTTGTCGTTCCTTTCCTCGTCATGTCTGTCCTCCTCCTCATCGTTCCTTTCCTCATCATGTCTGTCCTCATGCTCGTCGTTCCTCTCCTCGTCATGTCTGTCCTCATGCTCGTCGTTTCTTCCCTCATCATGTCTGCCCTCATGCTCGTCGTTCCTTTCCTCGTCATGTCTGTCCTCGTGCTCGTTGTTCCTTTCCTCGTCATGTCTGTCCTCATGCTCGTCGTTCCTTTCCTCGTCATGTCTGTCCTCATGCTCGTTGTTCCTTTTCTTGTCTTCTACCCTGATTTCTCTCAAGCTAGCGCCCATATCCAAAATCTAAAAAAAAGAAAAATCATGTTCTGGGATAAATACCAGAACAGTTTGAGAATAAGTGATTCTACCGACGACCCAGCCCTAGCCATCATTAATAAAATGCTTCCATTAAATACCTTTCCCGGTACTCTTTTTTTCTGACGGGGTGCTGTTTCCTTCCGCTTCTTCTGGGTTTTTTTCTTGGGAAGTACAATAAATTCTTGTTCTTCTTCTACTTTTGTTGCTTCTGATTCAGCAATCTAAGGGAGTAGACAAAATAATTGTGTTAATTGTATGATAACACAAGTAGATCACAGCCTCCCCACAAGGTTTAAATAAAATACATTACACTTACCAATCTTCTGTTAACTCTTCTTCGGCGTTTTTCTCCCAGAACTGGAGGGGCTGCCATTCTTGCCGAGGCTGGGATGGGTACATCCTTACTGTCGGCATGTATACTTTTGTTCCCCACGTAACTGATACCTTTTGACCCGCCTTAATAGGCGATGGCTTGTTTATTGACGTTCATAATACTTCGGATACGACACTGCATTTCCATGAAACTTGTGCTGTTTTAGCTTCCATTGTTCGCGGATCTAATCGTTTTGTTCTTTTGCAATGTTGAACTGTCAAAATGCTTTGAACATTTTAATTTATACTTAGCTCCGGATTGAAAACGGTTATTGACAGTGTAATGTGATTGGATGTTTGTGCCCCTTTGTTGTGGTTAAACAAAGATATAGGCGGTGACACCCGTTTTATATTTAGAGCTTGTGTTTTTGGTGTGAATTTTCTCAGGCCATTGTTTACTATGAAACAATGAGCATGTGCCGACGTGGAAAACCGCGCTGTTAATTAGCAGGCTATTGTGACTTCATGTTTCTAATAAACATACCAAAAATAGGAAATAGTAAAATTATCCAAAATAATAGATTCTAGAATTATGGAAAATGCACCGTTGGTTCCTGTTGTGATCTCTAACAGGAGGCCCACCTTCTAATTCGAAATCAAAATAGCGCGCGCACAATTTAGAAACGCACAATATAACTCAAAGAATACTAAGATTAAATATATTTACCAATAATATATACCTTGCACGGAAAAAGGAGACCATTTCTACTCTATATCTTGTTTTCAGCTAAAACTTGCAATTGTTCACAGGGAACAATGCGCATGCACCAACGCGGAAAAACCGGGCAGCTAATTAGCTGGCTATTGTGTCTCCTGATTTTCTGAAAACAAACACCGAACATATTTTAACTCCAAACTGTTGCTCTTTTTACAACACATATTAAACATATTTTATTTACCTAACCTTATCCTGACCATGTTTATATGCGGGGCTAGAGTAAAATAATGTTGTAAGATGATTTTTATGGATCTTTTCTTTGCTTTCATTTTTCATTATTAAATTGTGTTTCAAGGAGGAGTCTTATTTGAGGGTAGACTTTTATTTGTTTGGGTGGCTCCTAAAGGAGCCGTTGTTTTTGTTTTTCTTGTAAGACTAGTACTTAGTTACTCCACCCTTTGCCTCCATCACCGCTGGAATACACTTGTCTATCATATCGTCGATGTAGCTTCCACATTTCTCTTTGTTCATCCTCTCGCTCCAAAACTTCTTTATCCCTCCAACAAGCTCTTCCTTGGTACGGGGTTTGACATGGGCTCGAAGGTACTGCTTGATCTCATGCCAAACTTTCTCGATGGGTTTTAGGTCGGGGCTTTCTGGAGGAGTCTCCCACCAATTAATTGGGTAATCTTGGTAAAAGTTCTTGCATCGGTTTGAGGTATGCTTAGGGTGGTTGTCTTGGAGAAATCTGTGGCCTCTTGGCATTTTCGTCTGGATGGAAGGGATGAGGGTGCGCTCAAGAATGGCAAAGCAACCAAATCTGATAGAACAGAGTTGAATACGTCCACACTTTGGCCTACAACCCCAGGGGGACCCTCCAGAAAAGTAGATGGAGGTGATAAAATTCAACCAGCTGCTATTCCTTTGGGTTAAACATTCCTTCATCTCCAACCAATTTGCAATATCTAAGGAGCAATGCAGTAGCAGGCCATGGGGGGCACAATACAGAAACATAAAGAAAATGTTGGGGTGGGGGCACAGCCACGCCCCTACCAGTCATTTCCTTATAATTTTGAAAATATTGGGGGGCACACAACCCCAATGCTCACCCCTGCTACAGCCCTTTCTGTTCACCACACCCAAAGTGGTAGGGTTTAAATTGCTCAGAGCCCCCCCCCCCCCCCCCCCCCCGCTACAACATGCAAAGTATAATATCAGATATGTACAACTTTTTATTGGCTCTTACTAATCAAAACAATAGGGTATTATAGGTATGTATATGTCTGATAAACAATTATATACATACATAAATTAGTTAAACTATGTTTGCACAGGATATTACAAACCGGTATGATTGTCAGAATTTGAGAGTACAAATCTTAGCAGCAGGTAATGTAGTAAACAGGGATTATATATCGATCATGGAATAAGCTGTTGTTTTATTTGATTTCAGGGCTCGATTTCTCAGTTACTGAGGGATAAGGGTCCGTTAGTGGAGGAGACTGTGCGCCAGTACGTATGGCAGATTCTTAAGGGACTGTCATTTCTACACGATGTGAACATCATTCATAGGGATCTCAAGGGTAAGTAAATTAAAGAGTCTAAGTCAGCCGCCATTTGCAAATCTAGAAAATATCAAGTGCAATAAAGCATCCATTTAGATATTTCAATATTTTCAATTGAAACTAATAAATGATGGATGCAACGTTGTTTTAGGTGGTTGTTTTGAGATTTCCCACATAATTAGTTTATTATTTAAGGGAGCCAGATCATTATTTCTGCTTCTGTTGTGCATGGAGATTATGCACAGTGTTTGTTGTGAGATTAAAACTTTGATATCAAATATATTAAAGACAAAGAAAACCACAAACATAATTCACATTTCGTTTCTTAAGTTTCTGTTTACTTTCCATTTTTCCTCTTAGAGAGTTAGTGGTGTTCCACGTAAACTCCTGACACAGTCCCTTTTAGATAAAAGCCAACCCAACTCTGATTGGAATACAGTATTTACAGCTCCTACATTGCTCGAGGGGTTAGGCCGAATTAAATGTTAAAAAGCAGTTAACAAACACACAAAATCATTTTAAAATGTGAATGTGGATGGCCATAATATTGGCCAAATAATTTATTACATTTTAATATTGTTTCTGACGTAAAGTGCTCTCATTATCTTTATTTTGTCACTTGTCTGTGATTTCAGAGTTTACAGCATTTGTAAATGCATTCCATAGAGCTCTAGTCCACTATGCTGACCCTACCAAAGCTTAGTCTCTATTAATATGTCATTCTGCACTTTGTGTGCAGTTGTCAGATGACCGGTTTTCACTCGGATACGAGTCTTTAGTCTACGTCTTTTGTAAGCCACGTTTGCACTGGTTTTCATTCCATTTATATTTCTATGTTTGGTCTCTAGGACTAACAGTCTGACAAGAAAGAGAGAACTCCAAGGAGTAGTATAGGGAAATTAGATCCAATTTGCTCTGAGTGATTACACTTTAACTTAAATACTTGATCACTTATTAACTATACTATTGTTCATTATACTAATGACTTGTGCTTTCTGTTGTTGTTACGCTGAAATATGATCTGTGCCTTTTTCAGGAGCTAATATTTTGCTGGACAAAGAAAAAAGATTTCTAAAGTTGACTGATTTCGGCATTGCACATGCAGTGGAGGTATGTGTTGAACTGAGTTTAGAATTCGCATGTCTCCTGCATATAATGATAAAGTATTGTGCTAAGTACATCGTCTTAAAAAGGTAATTTTACACAGATTGTTATGCGATATAATTTGCAACAAAAGTCATTGTGCGACATGTTGCAAAATAAAATGTTGGGTAGCATACATTGTGGGGTAAAATGAGGTGAATATGATGTTGTACGTGTAAAACAACCTCTTTCCTCTCTAGGGAGTGGTCACAAGTACAGGGGTATACGCTAGTAGCTCCTTTACAGCATCTGTCTATTGGACCAGTCCAGAGCTCATGTTAGGGGAGCGCTATGGAAAAAACACTGATATCTGGTGAGGCTTCCTGGATCTTACCTACACCCTAGCTTTATCAATACCTTGTATCACAAATATACCTATTTCATCCTGCCCAAATCCCCTATTTCAACCTGCCCAAATATCCTATTCCACCCTGCCCAAATACCCTATTTCAACCTGCCCAAATCCCCTATCACACCCTGCCCAAATCCCCTATTTCACCCTGCCCAAATCCCCTATTTCACCCTGCCCAAATCCCTTACTTCACCCTGCCCAAATCTCCTATTTCAACCTGCCCAAATCCCCTATTTCAACCTGCCCAAATTCCCTATTTCACCATGTCCAAATCCCCTATTTCAACCTGCCCAAATCATTTATTTCACCCTGCCCAAACCCCCTATTTCACCATGCCCAAATCCCCTATTTCAACCTGCCCAAATCACTTATTTCACCCTGCCCAAATTCCCTATTTTACCCTGCCCAAATACCCTATTTCAACCTGCCCAAATCCCCTATTTCACCCTGCCCAAATCCCCTATTCCCCCCCCCAAATCCCCTATTTCACCCTGCCCAAATTCCCTATTTCACCCTGCCCAAATCCCCTATTTCACCCTGCCCAAATCCCCTATTTCACCCTGCCCAAATCCCCTATTTCACCCTGCCCAAATCCCCTATTTCACCCTGCCCAAATCCCCTATTTCACCCTGCCCAAATCCCCTATTTCACCCTGCCCAAATCCCCTATTTCACCCTGCCCAAATCCCCTATTTCACCCTGCCCAAATCCCCTATTTCACCCTGCCCAAATCCCCTATTTCACCTTGCCCAAATCCCCTATTTCACCCTGCCCAAATCCCCTATTTCACCCTGCCCAAATCCCCTATTTCACCTTGCCCAAATCCCCTATTTCACCCTGCCCAAATCCCATATTTCACCCTGCCCAAATTCCCTACTTTACCCTGCCCAAATCCCTTATTTCACCCTGCCCAAATCCCCTATTTCAACCTGCCCAAATCCCCTCTTTCACCCAGCCCAAATCCCCTATTTCACCCTGCCCAAATCCCCTATTTCACCCTGCCCAAATCTCTTATTTCACCCTGCCCAAATCCCTTATTTCAACCTGCCCAAATCCCTTATTTCACCCTGCCCAAATCCCCTATTTCACCCTGCCCAAATCCCTTGTTCCACCCTGCCCAAATCCCTTATTTCACCCTGCTCAAATCCCTTATTTTACCCTGCCCAAATCCCCTATTTCACCCTGCCCAAATCCCCTATTTCACCCTGCCCAAATCCCCTATTTCACCATGCCCAAATCCCCTATTTCAACCTGCCCAAATCCCTTATTTCACTTTGCCCAAATCCCTTATTTCACCCTGCCCAAATTCCCTATTTCACCCTGCCCCAATCCCCTATTTCACCCTGCCCAAATCCCCTATTTCACCATGCCCAAATCCCCTATTTCAACCTGCCCAAATCCCTTATTTCACTTTGCCCAAATCCCTTATTTCACCCTGCCCAAATCCCCTATTTCACCTTGCCCAAATCCCTTGTTCCACCCTGCCCAAATCCCTTATTTCACCCTGCTCAAATCCCTTATTTTACCCTGCCCAAATCCCCTATTTCACCTTGCCCAAATCCCCTATTTCACCCTGCCCAAATCCCCTATTTCACCCTGCCCAAATCCCCTATTTCACCTTGCCCAAATCTCCTATTTCACCCTGCCCAAATCCCATATTTCACCCTGCCCAAATTCCCTACTTTACCCTGCCCAAATCCCTTATTTCACCCTGCCCAAATCCCCTATTTCAACCTGCCCAAATCCCCTCTTTCACCCAGCCCAAATCCCCTATTTCACCCTGCCCAAATCCCCTATTTGACCCTGCCCAAATCCCTTATTTCACCCTGCCCAAATCCCTTATTTCAACCTTCCCAAATCCCTTATTTCACCCTGCCCAAATCCCCTATTTCACCCTGCCCAAATCCCCTGTTCCACCCTGCCCAAATCCCTTATTTCACCCTGCTCAAATCCCTTATTTTACCCTGCCCAAATCCCCTATTTCACCCTGCCCAAATCCCCTATTTCACCCTGCCCAAATCCCTTATTTCACCCTGCCCAAATCCCCTATTTCACCATGCCCAAATCCCCTATTTCAACCTGCCCAAATCCCTTATTTCACTTTGCCCAAATCCCTTATTTCACCCTGCCCAAATCCCCTATTTCACCCTGCCCAAATCCCCTATTTCACCCTGCCCAAATCCCCTATTTCACCCTGCCCAAATCCCCTATTTCACCCTGCCCAAATCCCCTATTTCACCCTGCCCAAATCCCCTATTTCACCCTGCCCAAATCCCCTTTTTCGCCCTGCCCAAATCCCCTATTTCACCCTGCCCAAATCCCCTATTTCACCCTGCCCAAATCCCCTATTTCGCCCTGCCCAAATCCCCTATTTCACCCTGCCCAAATCCCCTGTTTCACCCAGCCCAAATCCCCTATTTCACCTTGCCCAAATCCCCTATTTCGCCCTGCCCAAATCCCCTATTTCACCTTGCCCAAATCCCCTATTTCACCCTGCCCAAATCCCCTATTTCACCCTGCCCAAATCCCCTATTTCACCCTGCCCAAATCCCCTATTTCACCCTGCCCAAATCCCCTATTTCACCTTGCCCAAATCCCCTATTTCGCCCTGCCCAAATCCCCTATTTCACCTTGCCCAAATCCCCTATTTCACCCTGCCCAAATCCCCTATTTCACCTTGCCCAAATCCCCTATTTCACCCTGCCCAAATCCCAAATTTCACCTTGCCCAAATCCCCTACTTCACCCTGCCCAAATCCCTTATTTCACCCTGCCCAAATCCCCTATTTCAACCTGCCCAAATCCCCTATTTCACCCAGCCCAAATCCCCTATTTCACCCTGCCCAAATCCCCTATTTCACCCTGCCCAAATCCCCTATTTCACCCTGCCCAAATCCCCTATTTCACCCTGCCCAAATCCCCTATTTCACCCTGCCCAAATCCCCTATTTTACCCTGCCCAAATCCCCTATTTTACCCTGCCCAAAATTCCCATTTCACCCTGCCCAAATCCCCTATTTCACCCTGCCCAAATCCCTTATTTCACCCTGCCCAAATCCGTTATTTCATTCTGCCCAAATCCCCTATTTCACCCTGCCCAAATCCCCTATTTCACCCTGCCCAAATCCCCTATTTTACCCTGCCCAAATCCCCTATTTCACCCTGCTTAAATCCCCTATTTCACCTTGCCCAAATCCCCTATTTCACCCTGCCCAAATCCCCTATTTCACCTTGCCCAAATCCCCTATTTCACCCTGCCCAAATCCCTTATTTCACCCTGCCCAAATCCCCTATTTCAACCTGCCCAAATCCCCTATTTCACCCAGCCCAAATCCCCTATTTCACCCTGCCCAAATCCCCTATTTCACCCTGCCCAAATCCCCTATTTCACCCTGCCCAAATCCCCTATTTCACCCTGCCCAAATCCCCTATTTCACCCTGCCCAAATCCCCTATTTCACCCTGCCGAAATCCCCTATTTCACCCTGCCCAAATCCCCTATTTCACCTTGCCCAAATCCCCTATTTCACCCTGCCCAAATCCCCTATTTCACCCTGCCCAAATCCCCTATTTCACCTTGCCCAAATCCCCTATTTCACCCTGCCCAAATCCCATATTTCACCCTGCCCAAATTCCCTACTTTACCCTGCCCAAATCCCTTATTTCACCCTGCCCAAATCCCCTATTTCAACCTGCCCAAATCCCCTCTTTCACCCAGCCCAAATCCCCTATTTCACCCTGCCCAAATCCCCTATTTCACCCTGCCCAAATCCCTTATTTCACCCTGCTCAAATCCCTTATTTCAACCTGCCCAAATCCCTTATTTCACCCTGCCCAAATCCCCTATTTCACCCTGCCCAAATCCCTTGTTCCACCCTGCCCAAATCCCTTATTTCACCCTGCTCAAATCCCTTATTTTACCCTGCCCAAATCCCCTATTTCACCCTGCCCAAATCCCCTATTTCACCCTGCCCAAATCCCTTGTTCCACCCTGCCCAAATCCCTTATTTCACCCTGCTCAAATCCCTTATTTTACCCTGCCCAAATCCCCTATTTCACCCTGCCCAAATCCCCTATTTCACCCTGCCCAAATCCCCTATTTCACCATGCCCAAATCCCCTATTTCAACCTGCCCAAATCCCTTATTTCACATTGCCCAAATCCCTTATTTCACCCTGCCCAAATTCCCTATTTCACCCTGCCCCAATCCCCTATTTCACCCTGCCCAAATCCCCTATTTCACCATGCCCAAATCCCCTATTTCAACCTGCCCAAATCCCTTATTTCACTTTGCCCAAATCCCTTATTTCACCCTGCCCAAATCCCCTATTTCACCCTGCCCAAATCCCTTGTTCCACCCTGCCCAAATCCCTTATTTCACCCTGCTCAAATCCCTTATTTTACCCTGCCCAAATCCCCTATTTCACCTTGCCCAAATCCCCTATTTCACCCTGCCCAAATCCCCTATTTCACCCTGCCCAAATCCCCTATTTCACCTTGCCCAAATCCCCTATTTCACCCTGCCCAAATCCCATATTTCACCCTGCCCAAATTCCCTACTTTACCCTGCCCAAATCCCTTATTTCACCCTGCCCAAATCCCCTATTTCAACCTGCCCAAATCCCCTCTTTCACCCAGCCCAAATCCCCTATTTCACCCTGCCCAAATCCCCTATTTGACCCTGCCCAAATCCCTTATTTCACCCTGCCCAAATCCCTTATTTCAACCTTCCCAAATCCCTTATTTCACCCTGCCCAAATCCCCTATTTCACCCTGCCCAAATCCCCTGTTCCACCCTGCCCAAATCCCTTATTTCACCCTGCTCAAATCCCTTATTTTACCCTGCCCAAATCCCCTATTTCACCCTGCCCAAATCCCCTATTTCACCCTGCCCAAATCCCCTATTTCACCCTGCCCAAATCCCCTATTTCACCATGCCCAAATCCCCTATTTCAACCTGCCCAAATCCCTTATTTCACTTTGCCCAAATCCCTTATTTCACCCTGCCCAAATCCCCTATTTCACCCTGCCCAAATCCCCTATTTCACCCTGCCCAAATCCCCTATTTCACCCTGCCCAAATCCCCTATTTCACCCTGCCCAAATCCCCTATTTCACCCTGCCCAAATCCCCTATTTCACCCTGCCCAAATCCCCTTTTTCGCCCTGCCCAAATCCCCTATTTCACCCTGCCCAAATCCCCTATTTCACCCTGCCCAAATCCCCTATTTCGCCCTGCCCAAATCCCCTATTTCACCCTGCCCAAATCCCCTGTTTCACCCTGCCCAAATCCCCTATTTCACCTTGCCCAAATCCCCTATTTCGTCCTGCCCAAATCCCCTATTTCACCTTGCCCAAATCCCCTATTTCACCCTGCCCAAATCCCCTATTTCACCCTGCCCAAATCCCCTATTTCACCCTGCCCAAATCCCCTATTTCACCCTGCCCAAATCCCCTATTTCACCTTGCCCAAATCCCCTATTTCGCCCTGCCCAAATCCCCTATTTCACCTTGCCCAAATCCCCTATTTCACCCTGCCCAAATCCCCTATTTCACCTTGCCCAAATCCCCTATTTCACCCTGCCCAAATCCCAAATTTCACCTTGCCCAAATCCCCTACTTCACCCTGCCCAAATCCCTTATTTCACCCTGCCCAAATCCCCTATTTCAACCTGCCCAAATCCCCTATTTCACCCAGCCCAAATCCCCTATTTCACCCTGCCCAAATCCCCTATTTCACCCTGCCCAAATCCCCTATTTCACCCTGCCCAAATCCCCTATTTTACCCTGCCCAAATCCCCTATTTCACCCTGCCCAAATCCCCTATTTTACCCTGCCCAAATCCCCTATTTTACCCTGCCCAAAATTCCCATTTCACCCTGCCCAAATCCCCTATTTCACCCTGCCCAAATCCCTTATTTCACCCTGCCCAAATCCCTTATTTCATTCTGCCCAAATCCCCTATTTCACCCTGCCCAAATCCCCTATTTCACCCTGCCCAAATCCCCTATTTTACCCTGCCCAAATCCCCTATTTCACCCTGCTTAAATCCCCTATTTCACCTTGCCCAAATCCCCTATTTCACCCTGCCCAAATCCCCTATTTCACCTTGCCCAAATCCCCTATTTCACCCTGCCCAAATCCCTTATTTCACCCTGCCCAAATCCCCTATTTCAACCTGCCCAAATCCCCTATTTCACCCAGCCCAAATCCCCTATTTCACCCTGCCCAAATCCCCTATTTCACCCTGCCCAAATCCCCTATTTCACCCTGCCCAAATCCCCTATTTCACCCTGCCCAAATCCCCTATTTCACCCTGCCCAAATCCCCTATTTCACCCTGCCCAAATCCCCTATTTCACCCTGCCCAAATCCCCTATTTCACCTTGCCCAAATCCCCTATTTCACCCTGCCCAAATCCCCTATTTCACCCTGCCCAAATCCCCTATTTCACCTTGCCCAAATCCCCTATTTCACCCTGCCCAAATCCCATATTTCACCCTGCCCAAATTCCCTACTTTACCCTGCCCAAATCCCTTAATTCACCCTGCCCAAATCCCCTATTTCAACCTGCCCAAATCCCCTCTTTCACCCAGCCCAAATCCCCTATTTCACCCTGCCCAAATCCCCTATTTCACCCTGCCCAAATCCCTTATTTCACCCTGCCCAAATCCCTTATTTCAACCTGCCCAAATCCCTTATTTCACCCTGCCCAAATCCCCTATTTCACCCTGCCCAAATCCCTTGTTCCACCCTGCCCAAATCCCTTATTTCACCCTGCTCAAATCCCTTATTTTACCCTGCCCAAATCCCCTATTTCACCCTGCCCAAATCCCCTATTTCACCCTGCCCAAATCCCCTATTTCACCATGCCCAAATCCCCTATTTCAACCTGCCCAAATCCCTTATTTCACTTTGCCCAAATCCCTTATTTCACCCTGCCCAAATTCCCTATTTCACCCTGCCCCAATCCCCTATTTCACCCTGCCCAAATCCCCTATTTCACCATGCCCAAATCCCCTATTTCAACCTGCCCAAATCCCTTATTTCACTTTGCCCAAATCCCTTATTTCACCCTGCCCAAATCCCCTATTTCACCCTGCCCAAATCCCTTGTTCCACCCTGCCCAAATCCCTTATTTCACCCTGCTCAAATCCCTTATTTTACCCTGCCCAAATCCCCTATTTCACCTTGCTTAAATCCCCTATTTCACCCTGCCCAAATCCCCTATTTCACCCTGCCCAAATCCCCTATTTCACCTTGCCCAAATCCCCTATTTCACCCTGCCCAAATCCCATATTTCACCCTGCCCAAATTCCCTACTTTACCCTGCCCAAATCCCTTATTTCACCCTGCCCAAATCCCCTATTTCAACCTGCCCAAATCCCCTCTTTCACCCAGCCCAAATCCCCTATTTCACCCTGCCCAAATCCCCTATTTGACCCTGCCCAAATCCCTTATTTCACCCTGCCCAAATCCCTTATTTCAACCTTCCCAAATCCCTTATTTCACCCTGCCCAAATCCCCTATTTCACCCTGCCCAAATCCCCTGTTCCACCCTGCCCAAATCCCTTATTTCACCCTGCTCAAATCCCTTATTTTACCCTGCCCAAATCCCCTATTTCACCCTGCCCAAATCCCCTATTTCACCCTGCCCAAATCCCCTATTTCACCCTGCCCAAATCCCCTTTTTCACCATGCCCAAATCCCCTATTTCAACCTGCCCAAATCCCTTATTTCACTTTGCCCAAATCCCTTATTTCACCCTGCCCAAATCCCCTATTTCACCCTGCCCAAATCCCCTATTTCACCCTGCCCAAATCCCCTATTTCACCCTGCCCAAATCCCCTATTTCACCCTGCCCAAATCCCCTATTTCACCCTGCCCAAATCCCCTATTTCACCCTGCCCAAATCCCCTTTTTCGCCCTGCCCAAATCCCCTATTTCACCCTGCCCAAATCCCCTATTTCACCCTGCCCAAATCCCCTATTTCGCCCTGCCCAAATCCCCTATTTCACCCTGCCCAAATCCCCTGTTTCACCCTGCCCAAATCCCCTATTTCACCTTGCCCAAATCCCCTATTTCGCCCTGCCCAAATCCCCTATTTCACCTTGCCCAAATCCCCTATTTCACCCTGCCCAAATCCCCTATTTCACCCTGCCCAAATCCCCTATTTCACCCTGCCCAAATCCCCTATTTCACCCTGCCCAAATCCCCTATTTCACCTTGCCCAAATCCCCTATTTCGCCCTGCCCAAATCCCCTATTTCACCTTGCCCAAATCCCCTATTTCACCCTGCCCAAATCCCCTATTTCACCCTGCCCAAATCCCCTATTTCACCCTGCCCAAATCCCAAATTTCACCTTGCCCAAATCCCCTACTTCACCCTGCCCAAATCCCTTATTTCACCCTGCCCAAATCCCCTATTTCAACCTGCCCAAATCCCCTATTTCACCCAGCCCAAATCCCCTATTTCACCCTGCCCAAATCCCCTATTTCACCCTGCCCAAATCCCCTATTTCACCCTGCCCAAATCCCCTATTTCACCCTGCCCAAATCCCCTATTTCACCCTGCCCAAATCCCCTATTTTACCCTGCCCAAATCCCCTATTTTACCCTGCCCAAAATTCCCATTTCACCCTGCCCAAATCCCCTATTTCACCCTGCCCAAATCCCTTATTTCACCCTGCCCAAATCCGTTATTTCATTCTGCCCAAATCCCCTATTTCACCCTGCCCAAATCCCCTATTTCACCCTGCCCAAATCCCCTATTTTACCCTTTTACCCTGCCCAAATCCCCTATTTCACCCTGCTTAAATCCCCTATTTCACCTTGCCCAAATCCCCTATTTCACCCTGCCCAAATCCCCTATTTCACCTTGCCCAAATCCCCTATTTCACCCTGCCCAAATCCCCTATTTCACCCTGCTTAAATCCCCTATTTCACCTTGCCCAAATCCCCTATTTCACCCTGCCCAAATCCCCTATTTCACCTTGCCCAAATCCCCTATTTCACCCTGCCCAAATCCCTTATTTCACCCTGCCCAAATCCCCTATTTCAACCTGCCCAAATCCCCTATTTCACCCAGCCCAAATCCCCTATTTCACCCTGCCCAAATCCCCTATTTCACCCTGCCCAAATCCCCTATTTCACCCTGCCCAAATCCCCTATTTCACCCTGCCCAAATCCCCTATTTCACCCTGCCCAAATCCCATATTTCACCCAGCCCAAATCCCCTATTTCACCCAGCCCAAATCCCCTATTTCATCCTGCCCAAATCCCCTGTTTCACCCTGCCGAAAACCTAAAGACCCTAAAGGATGAGTTATGAACTGCTGTGGCAATGCAAACCCATAATCAGATTATGAGACATGAAGATCTATGTAACTAACGTATATCGACCACTAATTTAAGAAAGGTATTTAAAGTATCCCATTAAGTTGGACTGTCACGTAAGAAAGCGCAGTTAGAGCTAGCTTGTTATAGTTTTTAACGTTTAGTTCCTGTGTTATGACTGATCACTTTATTTCATAAGTGGTCAAATTTCGGTTTGAATGTTAGGAGTCTGGGGTGCACGATAATCGAGATGCTGTTTGGGAAGCCGCCGTTACACCTGGATGACATAACTAACCACATGCAGGCGATGTTACGGATTAGCACCTACCGGGTCAATGTGCCAGATAGCGCCTCAGACATTTGCAAGAATTTCCTGGCCAAATGTATCTGGTAGGTTCAGAATAACCAATCTATTGGTTGTTGGAAAAGTGATAAGAATTTTCCAGCCAACCGGGGAGGTAACAATACGAACAAGGAATTCTTGGAATCAGAGGAACGGGTCTGGGAATCGACTGGAAATATTTTGTAAATGAATTTGTTTGTTATCTACTTTATGTTATAAAAATATAGCAGTGTTTCCAGTAAACCTGGAAAACGAGTTCACCTTTTCTATTTATGAAATTTTAAACCTGTTTTTTTAGTATACACTTAAAATAAATTTGTTTTTCCCATTCTTTTTCTTACCTTTTCTGTCCTAGGGTCACCATCTCCGTCATTATCACCAATACCGTGTGATCGATTTTAACGACACAGTGTTTTTTATATATATTTAGACGTGCCATAGTTTTAAGCCCCCAGGACGACGTTAGATTAAGGATAGCAATTTTTAAGCCGCTCCCAAAGGAGTCACCGTATTTGGATTCCAGGTTTTAAAAAATGTAGAGTATTGTTAATGCGGTAATTTTGTTGTCTTGCTGATGGAACGTTTTTGAAAAATAAGCAATACATATGAGTGTTTGGTAGTCTGTCTGCCTATCTATACTGCCATCATTTACATTTTTCCTCCAGCCCCCGGAAAGGCAGGAGTTCTGCTGAGGCTCTTCTTGAAAGCGACTACCCTATTCCTTGCCAAGACGGTGCTCAACTACCGAAACCTGACGACCAGAACACGAAACCAGACGACCAAAACTCGAAACCAGACAACCAACAGCCGACGGTAGACGATCAGCAGCCGAAGTTAGACGACCAACAGCCGAAGCTAGACGACCAGTAGCCGAAACCAGACAACAACAAGCAAAAACAGACGACCATCAGCCGAAGCTAGACGACCAATAGCCGAAACCAGACAACAACAAGCAAAAAAAAGACGACTACTAGCTGAAGCTAGACGACGACAAGCCGAAACCAGACAACAACAAAAAAAGAGGAAGAGCAAGCCAGACAAAGACGGAAAAAAGCGCCGTCAAACGAAACCAGACGAAGACAAGCCGAAATGGGACGACCGCAGCTAAAATAAAACGAGGAAGAGTAGTGGTTCCAGGAGGTCAAAAGCCAAAACAAGATGGCTTTTCGACTTCAAGATAAGGAAATAGCTTTATCTTGAAATCATCTTCAAATTTAACCACCATGAACGGTAAGGTTGCTGCAACGGATCACACCCTTCTCACGGCGAATGCTGTGCAAATAACTCTCAGTGGACGGACGACGCATATGGTCGCATATGTCGCATAAAACAAACACTAGATGCGGTCATTAGGTTTATCTTTTGTGGAATTATCGATCGAACAATCGGACATGAGATGTTAGGGCGTATCTCTCTTGAAGATTCATAGGCGTGAACTTTACGTGGCCATATGAAAGATGTATTCCGTTAGGTAAATCGCTGTAGAATTTGAATTTAGAAAATAATAATTATTATAAATGTAAACAAGAGACCATGATGTACATCACGGTCTCTTGATGGAAATGATCATATATGTTATGTAGGTAGTAGGTATCCTTATATATTCATTTTTATATATTTGGCTCCAGACAGGTTTGCCCCTTACCGCCCATTTGCTACCTTTTATACCTAATCCTTTTTAGATCAAAGCCTTTTGTACACACGTGTGCCCAATGAGGGGAGATGGGAAGCAAACATCCATATTTTGCAAGAAAAATTTGATAATCCTATTTCAAGTAGGATTGTACACGGAGAACCATCGTAACCCGCAGCGCTTCATGGGTATAAAATAAATAAGTAGATAAGCGTACAAGAAAAACAATCCCTGACTTAAAAAAATACCTGTTGTTTTTCTGTGAGTGTTCGCATAACTTTCAGAGATCTATTTTCATTAATTACAATGACAGGAATCTCTGAAATGCGCTGGTTACATAACCCCAGATTGTTATAGATGTTTATTTAATAAAGTGTGAATTTTCTCGTGTAATATCTTGTTATTTAAAGAAGCGCTAGCAGTGATTCAACCACATTCGCAAGAGATACGCAAAACGGTAGGTCGTAAAATTATTTAGACCCACCCACCTCCCCTTCGGCGACGTCACGTCTACCCACGAGCCATCTCAGCTGCTCATTACCTCGCCCAGCCTTTTTCCATAACTTACATTGCCGTACAGTGAGTGGCTTTGTCATTGATGTTAGAATGGTTTACAAGTTTCACCCATTTATACATTACCCATGAAGCACTGCGGGGCACAATACATTGATTTTCAAGATATTTCAAGTCGCAACAGCCATCTTGTTCTGGCCAGTGGCCGAGTGAAGCTGGGAATGGGAAATAGAAGTTTTTGTTGTTATGGTAAAACCACAGAGTAAATGCCTGGGAAAAAGCACAATTAATGAATTACGTTTACGTGTATTAAAATTAAGCACAATTGTAAATAGTGAAACAGAAGTTTTAAACTTTTCATATCATGGAATGTGTTTTATTTATCAATGAGAGTGTGTTGCTGTTTTGTCTCAAGGCATGTTACGCTTTTTGCGTGTTAGCCTTCATAAGAAATCTAAAGTTGTCATGTTAAACAAAAAAAATACAGTGTCGTAATATTTTTAAGGGTTAGTACTTCATGTGTAACCACATGAAAGTTACTATCGACCTAACACTAACCCTACCTGAAGTACTGACCCTGGGGTCAACCATGACGTACTGACGAAGCGCCCCACGCATGCGCGACGAGGGCTCCTTCAGCCCCTCGCACTTTCGTGTTATACCCAGGGGCGAACACAGGGGGGTGCGGGATCTTCAAATACTGTGATTTTTCCATATGGTGTCTATGATTGCCCCCCCCCCCCCCTCAGCCAATCCTGGGAACGCGCCTAACACCCCACCCTTAGCCTACTTTTTACGTGACAGCATTTTGCACTTTTGTTATGCTATTGGGTCCTAGAGAGGGCACCATAGCACGCTTGTGTCACACCCCTGGAACCTTGTGTGACAGCCATAGCACGCTTGTGTTACACCCCTAGAACCCTGTGTGACAGCAATAGCACGCTTGTGTTACACCCCCAGAACCTTGTGTGACAGCCATAGCACGCTTGTGTTTCACCCCTAGAACCATGTGTGACAGCCACAGCACGCTTGTGTTACACCCCTAGAATCATGTGTGACAGCCATAGCACGTTTGTGTTACACCCTTAGAATCATGTGTGACAGCCCTAGCACGCTTGTGTTACACCCCTAGAACCTTGTGTGACAGCCATAGCACGCTTGTGTTACACCCCTAGAACCTTGTGTGACAGCCCTAGCACGCTTGTGTCACACCCCTGGAACCTTGTGTGACAGCCATAGCACGCTTGTGTTACACCCCTAGAACCCTGTGTGACAGCAATAGCACGCTTGTGTTACACCCCCAGAACCTTGTGTGACAGCCATAGCACGCTTGTGTTTCACCCCTAGAACCTTGTGTGACAGCCATAGCACGCTTGTGTTACACCCCTAGAACCTTGTGTGACAGCCATAGCACGCTTGTGTTACACCCCTAGAACCTTGTGTGACAGCCATAGCACGCTTGTGTTACACCCCTAGAACCTTGTGTGATAGCCATAGCACGCTTGTGTTACACCCCTATAACCTTGTGTGACAGCCATAGCACACTTGTGTTACACCCCTGGAACTTTGTGTGACAGCCATAGCACGCTTGTGTTACACCCTTAGAATCATGTGTGACAGCCATAGCACGCTTGTGTCACACCCCTAGAACCTTGTGTGACAGCCATAGCACGCTTGTGTTACACCCTTAGAATCATGTGTGACAGCCATAGCACGCTTGTGTCACACCCCTAGAACCTTGTGTGACAGCCAAAGCACGCTTGTGTTACACCTCTAGGATTTTGTGTGACAGCAATAGCACGCTTGTGTCACACCCCTAAAACCTTGTGTGACAGCCATAGCACACTTGTGTTACACCTCGAGAACCTTGTGTGACAGCCATAGCACGCTTGTGTTATACCCCTAGAACCTTGTGTGACAGCCATAGCACGCTTGTGTTACACCCCTAGAACCTTGTGTGACAGCCATAGCACGCTTGTGTTAAACTCCTAGAACCTTGTGTGAAAGCCATAGCACGCTTGTGTTACACCCCTAGAACCTTGTGTGACAGCCAAAGCACGCTTGTGTTACACCTCTAGGATTTTGTGTGACAGCAATAGCACGCTTGTGTCACACCCCTAAAACCTTGTGTGACAGCCATAGCACACTTGTGTTACACCTCGAGAACCTTGTGTGACAGCCATAGCACGCTTGTGTTATACCCCTAGAACCTTGTGTGACAGCCATAGCACGCTTGTGTTACACCCCTAGAACCTTGTGTGACAGCCATAGCACGCTTGTGTTAAACTCCTAGAACCTTGTGTGAAAGCCATAGCACGCTTGTGTTACACCCCTAGAACCTTGTGTGACAGCCAAAGCACGCTTGTGTTACACCTCTAGGATTTTGTGTGACAGCAATAGCACGCTTGTGTCACACCCCTAAAACCTTGTGTGACAGCCATAGCTCGCTTGTGTTACACCCCTAGAACCTTGTGTGACAGCCATAGCACACTTGTGTTACACCTCGAGAACCTTGTGTGACAGCCATAGCACGCTTGTGTCACACCCCTAAAACCTTGTGTGACAGCCATAGCACACTTGTGTTACACCTCTAGAACCTTGTGTGACAGCCATAGCACGCTTGTGTCACACCCCTAAAACCTTGTGTGACAGCCATAGCACACTTGTGTTACACCTCTAGGACCTTGTGTGACAGCAATAGCACGCTTGTGTTACACCTCTAGAACCTTGTGTGACGGCCATAGCACACTTGTATTTACACCTCCAGTACCTTATGTGACAGTTCCTAGTAATTTTGTGTAACATCACTCACAGTGACAGCCCCAGCACGTTATGTGACAGTTCCTAGCGTTACTAGCATTTTATGTGACACCCGTTCCTCTGTTGTGTTACACACCTAGTATCTTTAGTGAAACCCCTGGCGTGACAGCCCCTTATTTGCTTGGAGTGTCACGCGAATATATATCCCTATGTGACAGTGACAGGGTACCCATCAAGCTTTAAGTGCTTTCATAAACTACTCTGGGGGGGGGGAGATTCAGACTCTGGAAAACTTTGAATTTCAGACCCTCCTCCCCCCTTCCCTCTCAGGGTATTTAAGGAAAACTTCTTATCTATGATATGGCGAGAAATGTAATATTTTCATTTAGATATGTTATGGTCAAAAACTACCTTGGAAGCTTTTTTTCTAGAACACATAACAATTTTCTGCGAATTTTTAAAAGTTTAGACCGTTCGAAATACGGATGTTCCGATAAAAGCTTTTAAAAATATTTAATTAATTTGTATTACTCTTTGAAAATATTCCTACGATACTCGACAAATTCTTACGATTTAGGGCCATTGTGTTTACTATAAAAACGCTCATAGACAATCAACACACATGAACTTTTGTTTTCGTGCTTTTCGATTCCTTTCCGTCTGTTTTGTTACTTATAACATTAAACTCCCCTCCCCCTCCCCCCCTTACTCATCATCCCCATCCCCCCTTACTCATCATCCCCACCCCACCCCCTTACTCATCATCCCCATCCCCCCCCTTACTCACCAATCCCCATGCCCCCCTTTCATACATTGTCTCGCCCGTGATGTCTAGTCGGAGTTGTAGCACATTTACAAAAACTGTTCTTAATAGTTATTATGGTACAAACTACACACAAAATCGTTGCAATAGCTAAAATGTTATGTTTTAACCATGTTTATATTCATAAACCGCTTGTTCTCCTTTAACCATCCGTCGTTGTACACCTTAGACGGAAGTCGTGAAACGAAACTAACGGGAAGTTCCACGAAATCATGTGCTTGTAACTTCAGTTTGGGGTCGTATTTTTATTTCTGAAAAACAATTAATGGCTTAAGCCATATTTTTTAGAGCCCCCATCTGGAAATTATTTAACAAGGAAAACAAAACAGGCGTACCGGCGCGTGTGATAAAAGCAGTAAAAAGGTATTATCCTTGTAACATTTCAAATTCAGTGCGGTATTCTAATTTATCTAACAATAATGTCACAGTAAGGTTAAACTAGTAGCAGTGAAGGTTTCTATTTTTGTTATTTTATTTTCCTCTACATCGCTGCGAAATAACTACGTTCATCAAATCTAATAATATTTATATAAAAAATTAAATAAAATAACAAAAGCAGAATAACGATTAAGGTTTTTCTTTATTTTGTACCATATATTGAATAAATACATACAATAGTCAGGAAGTAATTCTTTGTACACAGTGTTGCCCACTAGGGAAGCGGTTAAGTCTGTACAAGCGAAATTCGTAAAACTTTAAATATTAGGTACTCAAATGGGATATTGGTAATTTGATATGTAAATTTTCAATTTAGCTGGAATCGGAAGGGCGTAGACTCCATTAGGTCTCATTTGTTTGTGTATACTTCTTCTACACAAGTGTTGAAGGCTTGAAACTGCACCGTAAATAGGCCGACCCAGGAATAGCTTGTATTTTGTGGGTTCTCTCCTTAAATAATTATCCTCCAAATGTCTCTCCGAATGTCTTGAATTTTTCACGTAATAATAAATCAAATGTACAACGCATTTGAAGCTTGGTCCTTCAGAGTTCTCGTTGTCGATCGACTCCAAAGAAAACCTTCCCCTGTCCATTGCTATCCGAATATTCGTAACTCCGAACACTGTCCTTACGCTCAACGTAAACAAGAAGTTTGGACTCGAACTGTCGCGTATAATGAATGCACCCATATCACAACTACGCAGAATGATATCTGCTTGCTCCTTGGTGATTCCTCTCCAGTAAAATCCACTCTGTCGCAAAGTATCCAACACCGGGCCAACGACTGTTGATTTATCCCAATGCGCCCGATTCACTGTCGGGCTAGGTAGCATAATTTCCACACACATTTGTACTGCTTGGTTTTACCTGAGATCTCCTAAGCTTGGTCGGTAATTTTCTTTCAACCATCATTAATTTCTTGAAAAACGATTTCTGGGAACAAAACAAGATCCGATTTTTTTTAACGGAAGTCGATTTCTTGGAAGTAGGGGAATCGTTACCTTATGATGTAACGCATCGCTTTGTCACGCGCTTAAACTATTTCCGGGAAATTCACAACAGATGATGTAAAGTTTCGATTCGGATGGAGTTCAACGGTATGCTGAAAAAGAGAGTAAGAAAAATAACCATAAATACTAATACATATATATTTTTTTCTGGCTTGTAGTATCACACTTATGGCTTAACAATTTTTCTCCCTATCGTGCGGGTATCGATAACATTGTGTTATTTCTATGAAATCCACAGATTCTTTGAATTTAAGCTTGCGGTTCTTTTAAATATTGTTATTCCGGAAAATATGGATTATAATTACTACAAAAGAACTAAAAATGAGGCTCAAGGCGCCTGTCACAAACACACAAAAAAAAGCCGGCAAAACGTCCTCGAGCAATATTATTTGACATCGCAACAAACCATTGATAATAAAACACGTTGAAGCAAGCTTTCAAGGTTTGCTTTAAATACTGTTAACTCAACTAACTATGCGCTTACATAGCAAGTTTTTTTAATTTGTTAATATGCATTCTCCGTATCTGATGATTTCTGAGAAACATCTGAAACAACTTTCGAGCGGAAGTATCGAGTTTGGAAGAGAACTTCTTTATATCTCTAAACCATATGCAGCAGTTATATCATTTACATCGATAGATACAACCCCATTAAAGTGCAGTTCTATATTAAGCCCTTAACCAACAAAATAAAGCGAAGCGATCGAGAAAAACAATTAAATTTAAGAAAGCCAGCTTAACTTACGTTCACAGTTGCCGCCATTTTGTTAACGCTTCGACTGGTTACCGCTGACATGATTGTGAACGATATAAAATTATAATAATAATAATAAACTCCTATAAATACTCCTCAATCACATACGTATTTCAATTTAGGCTAGTGTTAATGGTAAAATAATTAGTGGCCTTTATTTTAGTTTCTTTACTTTTTGGGGGAATGACATACATACTACTTCACTCACTCACTCACCCTACCCCCCCCCCCCCCCTTCCTCTTTTTGTTCTCAGACACCCCTCTGCAGACCCCCATCATGCTTCAGGGTTTATAATTTTGCAATCGGTTCTTCAGGGCACGAAGCTGGTAGACTCCAATAAAAGGTAAATTTCAACCCTAATTTCCCTCCATACAAAGATTAGCATATAAAGCTATAGATATATGCAGACATTGAGCACTTTAGAGCGATTCAAATTTGCTTGAGTCAACCTTCCGAGCTAAAACAATCTAAGCATAAGGTTATCTCTCTTAGTATGGCCGGGGTCTTTGATTGTTGATGGTACGAATTACAAAGTACTTCATTTATTCGCTGGCATTATTGCAGACTTCATGTTTCCTTTCTTTGCTTTCGTGCCTTTTTAGTAAAAGCATGTTTGTATAAAAGCATGATTGTGTAATTCGGTAGCGATTACAGGGGAACAAAGAACACCACCCGGTGGTGTGATCGAATGATTTCTCATCCGTGTCCATACAAGGTTCGAAATCAGTCGATAAACTGACGTGTGCATGATTATCCCGAGTTATATAACATTCTAGTTCCTGACTTTATCCTGATTTAAAATCACCTTACAGTTTATTTGTAATTATACAGCTTATTTGGGGAATTAGATAACAAAATGACAATAATTTTAATTGCATAAGGCTTTGCTGGCCGGCTTTCCTGGCATAGTTTGAACGCCATATTGGTAGGTAATGCAAAGCAATTTGCCAACATTTCCTTTGTTTTCTGTGAGCTATAAATTTCTGGCAGTGCTGGCATTCCTGTGCTTTTTAAGATATAACACTTTTCTAAATGGACCCTATGCATTAAAGCATCTCACATACCTGGAAATGAATTATACTCTTAAGTTAATCTCTTCAAAATCTCTTTGATTGTACATTAGATTTAAAAGCAGCAATATTCTGAACCATGAGCCACCAAAGAAGACTCCAGGCATTTGCTGGTCATTTGAAAACATCTCCAGAACAACAAATCTGTGCCAACAAGGATAGAAAATCAGAATCGAAAGAATTTCCAGGAAGACACGGTGAGCTTAAATGGAATGGTTGGGGTTATAATGATTCTAAATTCCAACTTGACAAGGATGGGAAAGCTTCGTTTACTGGCTCAAGATACCTTCTAAGTGGGCAGACATTCCCAAAGTTGGTGGACTGGTTTCTAAAGGAGTGCTCTGCTGACCTGAACAAGAAATCACCAGCCAACCCGCTACCAGAACCTGCAACACTGCCGCAGCCTATCAGCAACGAGGATTTCCTTAAAGCAATAAGTCAGATTAATGTTCAGTTCACACAGGATGCTCACCAGAGATTATTCCATTGCCATGGCCACACTGGACACGAAATTTTCATACTGCGGCATGGCAAGCCTGGGAGGATCCCGGACGTTGTGGTATGGCCCCATTGTCATGATGAGGTGGAGTCCATAGTGAAGGCGGCCGTGCAGTGTAATGTGTGTGTTATACCATTTGGGGGCGGGACCAGTGTGTCGACGGCCCTAGAATGTCCAGCAGATGAGACAAGAATGATTGTGTCGCTTGATATGACTCAGATGAATAGAATCCTGTGGATTGATGAAGGCAATCTTGTAGCTCATATTGAGGCTGGGATCATTGGTGAAGAGCTAGAAAAACAGGTAGAGTACAAAATGTTTCTGTTTATTCTTGGTTGTTAAAGATCCTAGAGGCAAATTGTATGACAAATCTTTTAGTGCTGCAAAATGATGTAAATCAGATGTATTTAGTATAATTTAGAAATGTACGTGAATCACTGTGAAATTTTAGTAAATCCTGCAATAACAACAGCTCCATTTTATTGCTAAAAATGACAGCTCCATTATATTGCTAAAACCAAAGCAACAACAGATTTCATCCAAATATTGATTTTTTTTACAATTCTTACATTTGTTTGGTGTCAGAAAGGTTTATATACTATAGCTTTGGTTTTGGCATCTATATACTGTACATTTCAATAATCATGTGTTTTGTCTCCACTTAAATTTGTTTGAATTCTTCAAAAGGCACTTTTTTTCTTGATGTATTTTCATGTCAATTATCTCCCTTTTATCTTTGCTATTGAATATTGTATATTTCAATTATTTATAAATCATGTATTTATTTTTTTATTCCCATTTTCAGCTTCAACAGAAAGGCTTGTGTGTTGGTCATGAGCCGGACTCTCTAGAATTCAGCTCTCTTGGTGGATGGGTGGCAACCCGTGCCTCTGGTATGAAAAAGAATGTCTACGGTAACATAGAGGATATCATTGTTCGTATTCGGATGGTTACACCACAGGGGACAGTGGAAAAGAGTTGCCAGGTGAGATAGGATAGGGTGAAGAATTTGAGGGTTATGCAGGCGCGTACCCAGGATTTGCCGAGGGGGATGCGCAGTCATAGGTATTATATGGAAAAAGCATAGTATTTGAAGATTCCTTAATAAAAAAGACCCACTTTTTGGCCGCCAAAGGGGAAGTGTGTGCACACCATGCACACGCCCTGTGCACATGCCTGGTATGAACCCTTAGAAACCCAGGACCCTTAATATAGTGATTCCCAAGGTAATGATAATCTTGAAATAAGGATGTAGGTTTTAGGTCCCGCCAACAATAAGCCATATTGAAAGTGATCTCAAATTTATTTTAGTCAATCCACTCCAGTGGTCTATGTATAATCAATGCTGATTTGTTGAACTTCTAGGAGGCTTTGTAGCCTATCAGAAAACAGATCTGAAAACATTTTTGGCTAAACAAATTGACCTACTAACTGTAACAGTGCGATTTGACCTAAACAAGTATTCCTTTCTTATTGATTCTGTCTGAATCAGTAGCCCATTTGGCCTCAGTAGCAATAATATTTTCAATCATATGTTTATTTGTTAACAGTTTTAAAACAATGATCATGCTTAAGCCATGATGAGAAATCACAAAGGTTTTCACATGTTTTCAAAATTTTAAACCTAGCACATACACACCCAGGCACCAAATTTGTGCTCAACTTCCGTCAATTTGTGCCAAGGGTTTTTTTAATATTTGCTCCCCCAAGAGACAGCACTGCAGAGAAAAAACGGCCAATTTTGTATCTGTCATATAAAGATTGTATTGTGCACTACCATATCATCATCATAGTCATCATTATAGTCATCACATCATCATCACTTAGTCATTATCATTTAATCATCATCATTTAATCATCACCATCATTCATCATTATCATTTAATCATCATCATCATAATTAATTCATCATCATCATCATTTAATCATCATCAGCATTATTTAATCATCATCATCATTTAATCATCACCATCATTCATCATTATCATTTAATCATCATTATCATTTAATCATCATCATCATAATTAATTCATCATCATCATCATTTAATCATCATCATCATCATTTAATCATCAGCAGCATTATTTAATCATCATTTAATCATCATCATCATAATTAATTCATCATCATCATTTAATCATCATCAGCATTATTTAATCATCATCATCATTTTATCATCACCATCATTCATCATTATCATTTAATCATCATTATCATAATTAATTCATCATCATCATTTAATCGGCCGGCGAGGAAAATGGGAAACGTGGCTATATGTTGACTTTTGTTATCGCTTATTTACGGTATTTCGGTTTCGAGTACTACTTCCTTGCTGAATCGTTCGAGACTTCCGTTCCCTGGGACCGCGTTTTGAGTTTGTGTATCAACGTCACTGTAATTCAGTCCATGGACTGCGAAAGTGAAAAATAAACTAATTATTATTATTATTATTTAATCATCATCAGCATTATTTAATCATCATCATTAATCATCCTCATCATTTAACCGTTGTTTGTGGTTGCGTAGGTGCCCCGCATGTCTACTGGCCCTGACCTCCACCACTTCATCATGGGGTCTGAGGGCACCCTGGGCGTCATCACAGAAGTAACCCTACGAATCCGGCCCGTCCCGGAAATCCGAGTCTACGGTTCAGTAGTTTTCCCCGATTTCGAGAAAGGCGTGGCGTGTATGCGTGCTGTTGCGCATGCGCGTTGCGCCCCTGCCTCCGTGCGCCTGATGGACAATGAGCAGTTCCGGTTTGGTCAGGCGCTGAAGGGAGACGAAGGGTCATTGTTCAAGTCAATGGTGGACGGACTCAAGGCTATCTACTTGACTAAATTTAAAGGCTACGATCCCGCCTGTCTATGTGTCGCGACACTTCTCTTTGAGGGCACCCCAAGCGAAGTTGCGATCCAGCAGAAGAGAATCTACGAGCTCGCGGCGAAGTTTAATGGCATCCCGGCCGGCGAGGAAAATGGGAAACGTGGCTATATGTTGACTTTTGTTATCGCTTATTTACGTGATTTCGGTTTCGAGTACTACTTCCTTGCTGAATCGTTCGAGACTTCCGTTCCCTGGGACCGCGTTTTGAGTTTGTGTATCAACGTGAAAGAGTGTATCAACCGGAAGTGCGCGGAGCTAGGAGTGCGTTACCCACCGCTGGCCACATGCCGTGTCACGCAAACCTACGACGCGGGCGCATGCGTGTACTTCTACTTCGGGTTCAATTACTACGGATTGGCCGATCCGCTACACGTGTATGACGCCATCGAAAGCGCGGCACGTGACGAGATTTTAGCCAATGGCGGCAGCCTTTCGCATCACCATGGTGTCGGAAAGCTTAGGAAAAAATGGCTGCCGAAGACGGTGTCGAATGTCGGTATGGAGATGCTGAAGGCGGTCAAGAGAGCCATCGACCCGAAGAATATCTTTGGCAACGGGAATCTGTATTAATTTTGAACCTTGAGCGAATAGAAAAGACGTGTTGTTGTCGTTACCTCAAGAGACGTCAGTCCTAATATCAGCGCCTAATCTCCATTTTATATGTCAACACATTGCATCAACCATGCAATGGTTTCCAAGTTACACTTTTACCCATACCATCCAACGCATTGCATCATCTCACCAGGGCCAGAGTTGAGGTGTCGTGCTCTTGCCAGCCGCAGGAGACAAAAGAATATATTAGAATCCGCGCAATTTAACAGGCCATCCGCCTTACATTATGTATAATGGTTATCTCACAGACTGTTTCAAAACAAACTTGCTCTTGTGAGCCCAGACATGTGTGCGTATGAACGAGATGCACACACACACACACAAAGTCAAATATAGATTCATCTTGACAGATTCATCTTTATAGATTCAACGTGAACATAGCATTTTGCGCAGACTTTTGTCTGTAGCTAACTTTTCCTTGTGCGCATAGATCTGGGCGCTCGACGCTCATCAAACAGACTCAAAGTCAAAGATAGAATTCCCCTCGCAAATAACCTTGAAACGACGGCAATCGCACCAGTTTACTTCTGGAGGGCCGACGGAAACATCAACCGACAAGAGACAAAAGAATCTAATAAAATCCTCCATATTTAACGGGCCATCCGATCTAACCTATCAGTCACATCCTTAAAGAAACTTTCAAAAGACACACTGCTATTACAATTTTGAAATATTTTTCGTTAAAAATCATCGGATATTGCTACGCAATCGACCGGAATTACTGGTGACTATGCCGCTTGAACTCATTGCATTCCACATCTTTTCCAGTCTAAGCCAGGCGCGTACCCAGGATTGATCGAGCTGGGTTTTCTATCATAGGAATCATGTGGAAAAAGCATAGTATTTGAAGATTCCTTAATAAGAAATGACCCACTTTTTGGCCGCCAAGGGGGGCGCGTACTGACTGCATTTGATAACGATTCGAGGTGACCTTATCCTCACCCAAAACCCTTCCTTACATATATCGCCAAAGTATCATAACTTAGCCTTTGCCTCAACTCATATTTCACGTCCAGTTCTTAGAAAACAGGTTTATCCCTGAATTAGCGCTAACCTGCTTTCTAGGAAGCAGCCCCAGATTAACAAATGTAGCTTATAATTCTCTCATGGACAATGGGCTTTTCTAGTTTAAATGAAATATGAAACTCTGGCCCAAAAGAAAAAGATATAAATGGAGAGGAAGATAGCTAGAATGATTCCAATGATGAACCAGTGATGATGATGAACCAACGATGAACGATTATGAACTTGAATAATGTAAACGAGGTAAATCTCCAGATAACAGACAAATCCCATTGTGGACAATGTTCTTTTTTAGTACAATAGAATATCAAACTTGGCCCTAGACAAATTATAAATTTATACAGAAAATTGATGGCCTCAAGGCTGCTAATAATACACGTGCGTGTATTTTTGTATTATTAGCTTGAAGAACATTACGAGTTGTAGTTCAGGAAAACTGGTAGATTGACATTGTAGATGGACATCATATTACTAACTGTGTGCCATAAATTAGGGGATACGATTCGGAAAATGGAAATTTTTTTAAACGATTTTGAAATTTGAAAATGTTCGAAATACATGTGATAACACATTTGATGAGTCCAAGATTGTAAAACCCAAAAGGGTCACTTCGTAATCCCACATCCATCTCCACCCATTCTTTTCCCTTTCTCGTATGGCCTTTATATGAAGTCATGAACTCGAGTCCTCTACTCGAATCCAGGATAGAATATAAAAATAGCAACTTTCTGGTAATTTTAGAGTTTTTGACTGATTCACGCGATTCAAATGTTTCATTTTCTTTTTTGCATGGTTCACAGGACATACTTTGCTATTCGCGCGGCCCTTCAAATATTTCAAGCATTTTTTTCCAATTACTGCATATCAATTAATGGTACCTTATTCTCGATCATCTACTCGTCAACAGCAAATAAGCATCGAATTTTCCAGCAACGAAGTTTCGTCAAAACGCGTTACCACAGTAACCCGGCCCATTTCGTTCCTTTTATGTTCAGGCCTCTATAGAAAGAGAGCCAAAACTAAACACACGCTCATTCAAGTTCATCCCGAAATGTTTTTCGTTTCATTGGCGAATTTCGAATGACCTTCACTAATAGTATGGATTGTTGTTAATACACCTTAAACATACTTGCGACATACTGACAATTTCCAGAACCGTCTTTTCCTCGATGTTTTTCGGTTGAATTTCGCAATGGGAACTGGCTGTATTGGTGGTTTTTATTTCACGAAGAAAGATCATGGTACGTGTTTGTCCAACGCCGTTTACAAGCGATTTCCATCAAGGCATTTTGCACCTAAAGGTCAAGTGATAAGGCAGTTGACAGGCGATGGTTTGGTCGGTGCCAGCTCATCGTTTCACGTGAATGAGCACGTCTCCGTGCGGTACCATTACCAGTACTAGATAGCATTCGCGCCGAACGACGACAACAATCTCATTTATGGTAAGGTTTAATACATAATTATCTTGCACTCGGCATTGTTTTCTATCTTGGAGTCAAGTTTTCTATTCACAAGGACGGTCTAGCTTTTTGTTGAAGGGGGAGTTTCGCGACGAAGTAGGTATTAGTATTTGATATATATGAATTTCTGGCAGCCCAAAGGGAGGGGGGAATTTAACCCCCTAATCCTTCCTCCTAGATCCGCTACTGATTTAAGTCTCAACTATAAGTGGAAAGCTGTAAAGACTCGTGTTTTTCTGGTATGCAATGTCCTTACAAGGAATTGACCGAGCGCGCTAAAAACACGACATTTTTCGAAACGGGATTGGCAAAAATATAAGCGATGTACTGTCCTTAAAACAACATCGCTTTTATAACTTTAGCCACCAATTTGAAGCAGAATCGCTTGGGCCGACGACGCAACCTTCCACGATCGCTGCCTTGATGAATTTGCCGAGAAAAACGACCGTAACAAAATTGTTTGATATGTATACACCTATTTTAAAAACGGTTGCACTCGGAGAATCCATGTGTCGTAACCCGCAGTGCCTCATGGGTATCAAATAAATAATAACATATGCGTAAATAAAGACAAACACATGTTTAGAAAGCTTTCGAATTCTTGCAAGTGTACCTCTGAACGTTCACACGGCGTTCAGAGACAAGGATTCAGCCATTCATACGTTACCCATGATCCAATGCGGGCTACGATCGTTGATTCGCGGGTTAATTACAGCGCAATCCAAACTTCAGTAGCACGTTACGAGTGTGGAACCTCGACACTTCCGGTACGACTACCGTCACGCGAGTCTGCACCGTCACTTCCGGTCCCTGGAGTGTCTCTCCGAACGGCCGCTACGTGAGTAGCCAGGCCTCAACTCACTACTGCGAGGAGGACTTATTCCACGCGGCCTGTGAACTAGGGCAACAGCCTTGTACTCTGTGCGAGCTTTCTGGTGTGATACGAATACCGGCGACTCTATCCGCAGACTTTTCGCCCGATGGAACTATGATCGCATGCGCCCTTGAGAGCGCCGTGGGTCTTCAAATACTTCTCATCCAACCAGTTTCCTTTAATGTCATCTACTCTATCAAAGCAGCTAAGGAATGTTAAGGATTTAAGGGGATTGTGGCGGGTTGCGTGTTTTCGCCTGATAGTGAACTCTTAGCTGTGTTGTCATCACGTGGACAGGTTTACATTTTGCGCACCAATGGGCTGAGACTGGCCCATTACCTGGACACAGCCAAGTACCTGGAACAACCAGAGGATACCATCGAACATGATATTACTAGGAGCGAGCCGTGCGTTTGCGATTTCGATCCGCGCTTTCCGCATTCCGTCATCGCCACGTGCACCTTTTACAGAGGACTCGTAACCGTGTGGGAGATAGGGAAACTGGGCCGAGCGAGCATTTGTAAGGCGGAGTTTGGGAGAGTTTTGAACATGATCAAGTACGCCCCTAGCGGTGAGTTCATAGCAGTGGCTGGTACCGAAGGAGTTGTCACGTGTATTAACCCAGAAGACGCTTCGATGTTGTTTGAGTTGAACACATCAAACCAGAGCCCGCAATCCCGCAGTACAGCGGGGGTCTATCAACTAGCGTTCTCGCGTTGCCAGGGGAAACTGGCTGCAAGCTACAGCGATGATTTCATCCGAATTTGGCAGCTTCCTCTTGATGTAAATCTGCAAGATCTGTGTCGTTTGGCTATTAATGAGGCCGTGCCTGCAAAGGATATCCATAAACTACCAGTGCCTCCGAGGATAAAGAGCTATTTGTTGTACAAAACGTACTGATAGTTGGAGGAGGAAGGAAAGCTTGGGAGTTAGCCTGCGTAGCAATGGTCTCTCTTGATGTTTTTGTTTTTTGTTTTGCTTTTTGATATAGCGCCTGTATTATAAGGAATGTTCTCGCGCTCTTTCAATCGCTTGCTACGCGGGCTAGAAGGGAAAGATGTTTTAATGAGTTTAAGGGTAAGGAGGGGGGAGACGAGAGGAAGGGGCAGGGAGAAAAGAAGAAGAAAGAGGAGGAAGACGAGAGGAAGGGGGACGAGGAAGGGGGATGAGGAAGACTGGAGGAAGACGAGAGGAAGGGGGACGAGGAAGACGAGAGGAAGAGGGAGGAAGACGAGAGGAAGGGGGACGAGGAAGACGAGAGGAAGAGGGAGGAAGACGAGAGGAAGGGGGATGAGGAAGACGAGAGGAAGAGGGAGGAAGACGAGAGGAAGGGGTATGAGGAAGACGAGAGGAAGAGGGAGGAAGACGAGAGGAAGGGGGATGAGGAAGACGAGAGGAAGGGGGATGAGGAAGACGAGAGGGAGGGGTAGGAGGTAGAGAGAAAATTGATAGAGTAGAATATAGACGAGAAAGACAACGACAGGGACGGGAATGTAGTGCACGAGAGGGATGAAATAAAAAGTGGATGAGTAAGAAAAGGGAGAAGAATATAGGTAAATAATGTAGGTAGTCCGACGTATATATGTGAAGAGTTGTATAGGCATTTTCATAGCCTATCCTCTTTCCTAATATATATATTGAGCCCGACACATATTACGATATTCGAAGCTTTTATTCTTATATCTTGGTGCAATATTTACTAAAAATACATGAATCATATTATTTTGTTTCGATTTCCCGATTTCCCTTTTTTTTATCGATCCGAGATTGCCCTTGAATTTTCCGATTTATTTTTTTCTATCCGAGATGGCCCTTGACTCTCCCCTCCCCAAGTTTTCTCGAATTTTTGGAATCATTTTAACTTTACAAGATCCCTAGTCATAGTCAAAGAATAAAATCTCCCGGAGTTTTGCTCTATGTAAATATCTTCCTAAAAGGTCCGTCGTAAATAATTCATTTTACCTTTTCATCTTCCTATGCGGATAGTGGATGTGCTCGATCTTGTCACTATCAAAACAAATAACGGGCAAATAACGTGAGAAAAACCGGAATCAATCCGGATTTTCTGTAAAGCCTTTTTCGAAACTGATACCATTTTGTTATTTGCACTTGAACCAGGTGCATTGCTGAGTACTGTAACAAGATCAACAGTTTGTGGACTCACAAAAAATAACTTCGACCAATTTTTTCAAGGTTTACAGCCAACAGATAAAGGTAAATCATACACCTTAAAAAAAAACTATAAAACTGAAGACGAATCCTTGTTCATCTTATGTTTTTCAAACAGTTTTGTTTTACATGTTTTAGAGATGCAAATAACACATAGTTGCTATAGTTTTGAGCTATAAACGACCCGAGGAATATTTTCTGTATTTTCATAAAATGTCCCTTTGTTACACGAGAAAAAACTAAGCAAAATGGAACTGTGGAAATGTTCTAGACTCTTATTTTTTTATAAGTGATCAATGCAAGCTCTAGACATGAAACCTTTACCGTAGCTTTTTCTATAGGGAGATAAAAAAGATTTCGAAGAAGTGTCGTGAGATATGTCCTGTTTTTATATGTTGTTGATTTTCGGTGGTGAATCAATCGGAAAAGGAACAACTCTATTACTTGTTTAAGAAAATTCGACATATTTGTATTTTCATTTTTTTTACTTCATAAGGGTAAACTTTTCTTTCTGAAAAATTCGCACAAAAAATGAAAGTTAATCAACGGGAGATTCCATTTCTATAGGAAAAAAAAAACGTCAAAAATTGTCTGAATAGCGAGGTTCGAAGCCAAGGTCAGTCTCCCTCTTTGATTTCCTTCATACAAAATAACTGTAATAATGTTGCAATTTTAGGAGGACTTTACAGCTAGAAATACCTTTCAAACGGTATTTTGCATGTCGGCATTTAAAAGGAGAGCTTCAAGTTCAAGTTAATTATTTATTTCATGAAGTCTTCACTACTTTAAATGGCGATGCCCAAGCGAAGCTAGTGGGAGAGATAGGCTTTGTGATTCAATTACATCCCAGTTGCCTGAAGTTTGTCTTGTTTTCTGGCCCCTAGTTGTACCACGGTGATCCTAGAACCTAAAATTTCTTAGAACCTAAACAGAACCAAATCAGAACCTAAACAGAACCGAAACAGAACCTAATGAGCAAGGGGGGGGGGGGGGGGTAATTGTTAATAACAAAAAAAATCAAAATTACCTATTTTCTTCATAGAATTACAGACTAGAGCTAGAAATACGTCAAAAAAATTTTTACAACGATTTTTGCGCTATTTAGCGGATTCAATTTCAGTCACGCATCACTAGTGTTAAATATTTAAAAGCCGATCCTACACATACACATAGCTCAATGCAATTGAATAAAAAATACGGGGAATCGAATTTGGATTTTGTTCGTATTAAATAGCAGCTGGTAGGAAAAAAAATTTTCTTTCTTTATTATTTTTCTTTCTTTATTATTTTTATTTTATTTTTTGTTTGAACAGATCAGAAACTGGTCAAAAACAATTATGCAGATCTCATAAGGAAAAAAATATCCTTCTTTTGGATGATTTGATTTTATCCCGATCAATTTGAGTCCAGTTTATATTTAACTCTCCGTAATTGAAGCGCATGAGTTACTGTAGTTGATGTAGCTAGCGTGACGTACAAGCGTGTGATCCAAGCGTGACTTCCACTTGGGTGGTCTTCACCGTTCACACAGCATTCGCCAAAAAGTACAAAAGTAGACGATTGTTATTTGAAAACTTAGCAATAACTAAGAACTAAATCGGTATAGAAACGTTTTAGAAGTGCATATTATTGCTATTTCCTTGTGATTGCATAGAAATTTGCAAGAGTCTTAACCAGAAACCAGACAAGGGATTCTAATCAGACATTAGTCTAGGATCCACACAAATTAGAAGTTGCTATAATTCAGGAAACCATATTTATATATTTATTATAATATATTATTATATATTTACTCGTTAAAAAGGTATTTTTATTATTTTATTGTTTTTTTAAAGTACCCCCCTGACCGTTTTTAGGTTCTAATTCGATCGGTTCTGAGGGATTAGGTTCTAGGATTATCGCGGTCCTAGTTGTCTGGAGGCAATGCATGAAGTCTAATGGAAAGTGTCCGAACTTTATGAGCCCCCTTGTAGGCTTGTCCGAACTACGTCCGACACACTCTATATCGTAATGAGAAAAAGAATTAAAAAAATAAGGACGCCTCCATCGAAGAGACATTTTCGTAACTAAAACATTATTTTGATTGCTTTGTTTATTTATTTTTCTTGATGATACGCATTAAGAAAGTCACGGTTGGAAATGTGACATGTTTGCAACAAAATGTTTATCCTGACCAACTCCAAATGGAAGTTTTGACAGGTTTGGTTCTAATTTATATTATCCAAACGCATCAATGGTGTGATATTAGAAGGAGCTTTTTAGTTTTGACGGTTTCAAGTTCAATAGTCATTATTTCATGAAATTGTTAAGAAAGGGGAAGCTAGGTGGGGGATATACGCTTTGTGGTTCGATCACGTCCGAGGGCTGAAGATTAAAGTTTTCCGTGATTCGGCCGATTCATACGTCGCGCCCCTGCCGTGCTAAATCTAATTGTCTATTTCTATTGACACAAATAGATTGGTTTCAACGTTGATTCAGACGTCGCACAAAACACGTCACGCTCAATAGAATGCGAGTGGTCAAAGTTGACTTGATAAGGAATTTCTGTTGCACAAAATGAAAAAAAAATGGTATTTGATTCGGCACATCAGAAGCTCGACGTTTGAATCGGTGTCGTGCTTTTGCCGTTCAGCACGACTGGTGCAGCTGCACTCAGTGCCGTGCTGAACTTGATTGATTCAGACGTCGAACTATTCATGTGCTGAATCAAAACAATTAGATTCGGCACGACAGGAGCGCGACGCATGAATCGCGCCTCTAAGCATGATGCTTTGCAAGCGGTTTCGGTACTCGCAGCCGCCATCTTGTTTTGTTCTGGTCGGATGAGTTCGAGGATAGACTTCCCCATCCCTTTTCTTCTCATCAACACCATCCGTGGCAGTCACGCGCAAACCGGCTCCTGAAAATCAGCTTTATTTTTGCGCTTTCCATTGACGGCCAAATCTGAAAAGTTGTGGATTTCTTAATAAGGTCATCGTGCTCAAGAAGCCAGCGGCTGGACTTACACGATTCAGGATTTGAGAAGTTTTACAAGTTCTTTTAAAAGTTTCTCCGTTGAAAGTTGTAGTTTTTCGCGGCTCGCGCAGCTTTCGGCTTGTCTTCGTCGGTTCGCGCGGACAAACACAGATTCGTCAGGGACAACCGCCAACCGACTCCATACTCGAGCTGACCGTTGAATTCTGACTGCACGCGCTGTTCTTAGTGAAAGCGCTCACGATGATTTGGCATTGGAAGCTCCTCACTTTTACATTCCTGTGTTTGGTGCTGCGTGGGATAAATGACAGTCATGACAATAGCTCTGTGTTACTCCGAGCTTCAAATGACCTAATTATAAATGATACACCGCAATTTCACTTCAGACGACTACACAAATCTACTCCATCGTCGTCCACTGCCCCGGCTCGTGTTTGTTTAGACTTACTTAGAAGCGCCTCCATTGCACTACTACTGGTCTGCCTTTCAAATGACGTCCAGCTTAATCCAGGTCCACAAGCTACAAATCACGCTACTAACGTCCATCTGCCATGCATTCCACTGTCCAAAAATGGTGTAAGAATATGTCATTGGAACGCGAGGAGCTTCAATAATGATAAATACGAGCAAATAAAAGAAATCCTTACACACCCTCGTACAGAGATTGATGTGATGATTATTACCGAGACATGGCTGAATTCCTCACACACGAACGAAGAATATGGGATCCCTGGATATCATATTGAGCGGAAAGATAGAACTAGAAAGGAAAGGGAAGGAGTAATGATGTACTTATCTCACGCTATGGCTTATACCCGTTTACCAACTCTAGAATCAAGTGACACAGAGCTCCTTTGCACTCAAGTGATACCGTGCAAGTCCAACTGCCCAATTATTATTGCCGGAGTCTATCGTGTGCCGGATTCAACTGCTGAAATGGATGCTACGCTAGAAGGTCTCATAGAAAAAATTTACATCACCAACAAAGAAGCGCTACTACTGGGGGATTTCAACATCAACTTCCTCAAACAGCAAAACCACAAGCATCGTCTAATCAAGTTCCTCACCAGCCTTGGTTTCACTCAAACCATCAATGAAGTGACTCGTCCAGAGAGCCAGGCTTGCTTGGATCACGTTTACACCAACCAGCCACAGTGCATCACAAAGACCAAGGTATGCAACATCGGACTATCAGATCATTTACCAGTGTGCGTTGTGCGCAGATACAAAAAGAAACAAGATCGCGCAGCAGATAAAAACCATGTCTATATTTCCTACCGTGACTGCAAGAAGCTGGATGAGGAGGCCTTCCTAAAAGACCTTGATGAGGCACCGTGGAGTGTGCTGGACACCTTTGATGACCTTGATGACGCTGTGGATTATTGGAATCGGACTTTCCTAAGTATCGCTGATATACATGCTCCTCTTATTAGAAAGCGTGTAATGAAACAAAGCCAACCACAGTGGATGACGCCTGAACTCTACGCAGCCATTAGAGATCGCGACAGGCTGCTAGAGAGAGCCCGAAAGTGTAATAGTGACTCAGATGCGTGGGAAACTTTTAAATCAGCTCGAAATAACGTTTTTCAATCCATCCGAGAAGCTAAACGAAATCATTTCAACAAGTCATTTGAACAGAGTTCAACGGCAAAGGAATTCTGGAGATATCTAAAAATTGCTATCGGGCAGACAAGTAAACCGTCACCTTCGCAACTAAGAGGCAATGCAAGCAACACACCCACCATCACAGATCCACGTAAAATAGCTAATGCATTTAACGAGTTTTTTGTTTCCGTTGCTGCCAACTACAGAAATAGCAATGTCAACATGAGAACGCTGTCAACTTCAGATTTCGAAAAGTTAAAAGGGTTTGTTGATAGCAAAATCCCGAGTGGCACTAAATTTGAAATACCCAAAGTCATGCAAGAATTTGTGCAAGGTTATCTTCTTCAACTACAAACGTGTAAAGCCACAGGTTTGGACGGTATAAGTGCTCGCCTTTTAAGGGCTGCAGCCCCAGCCATAGCTCTATCGTTGACTAAGATCATCAACCAAAGTATAAAAACTGGACGATTCCCTGCGCGCTGGAAAGAGGCGAAAGTCTGTCCAATATATAAAGCTGGAGACCGCCTGAGTGTTGATAACTACCGACCCATCAGTATTTTACCTGCCCTGTCCAAAGTTATTGAAAGACACATACACGTTTGCTTATATGAATACCTAAACAGCCACAAGCTATTAAGTAGTAACCAGTCAGGTTTCCGTCCCTATCACTCGTGCGATACTGCCCTAGTAAAGTTGATTGATTATCTCATTGGAAATATGGATCAGGGACTAATATCTGGCTTGAACCTCATAGACTACCGAAAGGCGTTTGATTTAGTAGACCATGACACGCTTATTAAGAAGCTCTCCATATATGGCGTCTCTGGAAAGTCACTAAATTGGTTCAAGTCTTATCTAGAAGACCGAAAACAGAAAGTAACAATAAGTGGTCAGCTATCAGATTCGCAGCCCATTACTGCAGGCGTTCCCCAGGGCTCGATTTTAGGTCCCTTAATGTTTATCCTGTTTATTAATGACTTACCACTTGAAGTCTCCAACAGCGCACTCGAGATATATGCAGATGATACAACACAAGTCGCAAGTGGAAGTAGCGTTAGTGAGGTTGAGTCTATTCTTACTGAAGAGCTAAAAAAGGTGAATGGATGGGCGAATGAAAACAAAATGGTTTTGAACCAAAGCAAAACCAAATCAATGCTTATCTGTAGCAAGCCAAAGTTGCGCAAATTGGCAGGAAAGGATTTGACAGTCAGCACAGAAAATGGCCAGCTTGAATGTGTCAATGAAGTTAAACTGCTTGGCATAAGATTAGACAACTCCTTAACCTGGGACAACCACCTCAAGTACATTCACAATAAGATCTCCAAGCGACTAGGCTTGTTAAAAAGGACAAAGAAATTCCTGTCACTTAAAGCAAGAACCCTGTTCTACCATTCGCTCATACAGCCAATATTAGACTATGGTGCTATCGTCTGGGGCTCGACCAAAAAGCAACACATCGACGATATGGTCAAGTTCCAGAAACGATGTGCGCGGGTTATCCTCGATAAGAAATGGGATGCACCTTCAAAACCACTTTTTGAAGAACTAAATATTGTCCCCTTCGACAAAAGAATAATCTACCTACAACTTGTTTTGCTCTTTAAGGCAATGAACAATATGACCCCATGCTATATCAGAGATATGTTCGTTAAGTGTAGTGATGTACATAACAAGAACACTAAAAATGCAGCAAACCATAACTTAGTACTTCCAAAGGCTCGGACTACATTAGCAAAAAACAGCTTTAAGTTTGTAGCAGCTAAAAGGTGGAATGCATTGCCACTAGAAATCAAAGAAGCCAAGTCAATCACCGCCTTCTCCGCAAAACTAAGAGAATACATCACAACTCTGTAAATAAGTTTATAAATCAGCAAAGGATTGTTATTGTAAATAGTTTCGTCAAAGATTTTGCTGTAAACAGATTTGTAAATAGCTTTTATTAATTTTGTTTCTGTTGAGGGCCATGCGTACATTATCATTGTGATATTAAGTGAATCCCTCATTAAAAAAGGCATCTCTCTCTCTCTCTCAGCTTTTGCACGTTAAAAAATTCTTATAACAACCGAATAGACGTGTTACTTCAATATAAAAATAATAACGAAACAACAGTATTTCAAGTACAGGCACAGGTACGACAAGTAGGTCCTAAGTTTAAAAAAAACGTTTGTTTATATTACAGAATGTTCCTTGCACGTGTCATCGTCATGGCAACCATCCTTCTATCACGCTCGAAGCACGTGATTAGCCAGTACTGTCCTACGGGGACATGCTACGCCGGGTCGTTCTCCAGTAAGGAGCACGTGACCAAGGGACGTTATCTGTGGGGGGCCTCGTACAGGAACCTCAGCTCAGTGGCGGGTCCTCAGGCGTGTCACTCGGCCTGTGTCGGTGACTGTCGGTGTCGAGCGTTCCAGATGTCGGGCAAGCGATGCGAACTGCTTGATGAAGACAAGGATTCCGTGCCTATCAGTAGATTTCTGTCTGATAATAGCTACGAGTATTTCGATCTCCAACAGAACATAGTCAAGGTATAGGAAACAAGTTCGCAGCCTTGATGTGGTGGTGGTGGTTGGGGGGGGGGGGGGCTAGGTGGGGATTGCACAGCTATGATTTAGTGGGGCGTGTTTTCGGTAGTGGGCTTCCTCCATATCGCTGTCTTTTTTGCCACTCAAACTCTTTCAATAATACCGTTAAGCGGAATCTATTGTTAAGCGGTCGCAAACACTATTTCATAAACCCTTTTTCTAACAATCTTGTATCCCCTATATAACGGACACAAGTCCCAATGTCTTAGTCTTTAGTGTCTATTTGGTATGTTTATGATCTGTGTGATTCGTAATAAGATCTGTGCCTGTCTTGTTTGCAGTCCTCCCATTTAAGTCCATGTAGTAATGGCTGCTGTATGAGTAATCCCTGCAAGAATGGAGCAACGTGCGTGGAGCTTTGCGACCACCCCAAAGAGAAGTTCTCATGCGTCTGCACACCCTCGTGCAGCGGTAAGACGTGTGAGAGGTGCAACTTAACTTCCTGTCGTGATCACCTCGTCTACCTCCGTCAACTGGGACTAGAGATGTTTGATGGTGTTTCTCAAATACAGACAAACGATGGTCAGGTACGAAAAATCCCCCTCCCCTTCTCCCCCAGCGCCTCCCCCTACCCTGCAAATTTAGTTTTCTTGAGAGTCCACAATAGATTTTTCGGGATGCGGGACTTTTTGTGCAATCCCGCGAGAGAAGTGGGATTCGATATAGAAATATCGCACGGGATGCGGGATTTTAGGCGATTTTGTATCGGGATACGCGATTTAATTAAGCTTTTATGCCTAACGGGATTCAGGACTAATGGCGGGAGCTTTTTACACGAATTTTGGAGCTTGTTAGGTTGCTATTTTGTACCTCGTGAACGATATAAATGGATAAGCATTCGGGATAACGGGCTTATTTTGGTAACAAATATTCGGGATAACAGGGTTTGGGTAAAAATGTTCTGGATAACGAGGGTGGCTTGAGTGATGCGGTTTTGAGTGATGCGGTTTTGCCTTAAATCTGGCGCGGTTTTTCGGTTTTTCGTATTTTATTTCGCGGTATTGCGGTTTCTCTAGACTGCGCGGTTTACGGTTATTGACTTATTTTGACTGTTTTGCTTTTTTGGCCTTTTTCTTTGCGTTTTCCGTGCAGTTTTCGCACCCCCTTACGCCCCCTCCAATAGCGAGTGATTGTGTTGGCTCTATTTCACGTATCTATTTTACGTCATTTGCAGAGTTTCCCTTTATTTTGCTGGTTGAAAGGCCAAACAATCTGGACTCTACTGGAGTCATTCGCCTTGAAACACACACTCGAGTTTAAGAAATTAAGCTTTTTGCTGTCTGCGAGATCCGACGACATAGCGTTCAACGAATCCTCTCCAAACTGGGAAAAGTACAGGCTCTCACAAGCACGCATGCATCACGTGTACATCAACGCCACAAAGTTCAGGGCCACGTGCGCATATGACCAAAAGACCACAATTCCCGGATGGCCACGTGATCAGATGATAGCACGACTAACCAATTATGACATCATGACTAGAAAACGGTGGGGTGAATGCTTAAGAATGGAATCGATTTTCATAAGAAATCAATCTTGTTCCAATTGCACAGTTGGTATTCTCCATTGGCCAAACCACTATCATGCACATGTGAACTTTGACTCCGATGAAAATTGCTTTTTCAATCCCGTCAATAGCGTCCAAAATGAGCTTGCTTTCGCTGTGTATGGCAATGTCAACCCCGAGTCTACATGCTGCTCAAGCCCTGATGCCACGACCCAGTGGTGGCTTGGGCACGAGGCCGGCTACGTGCCATATCACCACCCTTAGAGGTCGGCCACGTGCCATAACACCACCCTTAGATGTCATGAGTTAGGCCACGTGCCATATCTTCACCCTTAGATGTCATGAGTTAAGTCACGTGCCATATCTTCACCCTTAGATGTCATAAGTTAGGTCACGTTCCATATCTTCACCCTTAGATGTCATGAGTTAGGTCACGTGCCATATCTTCACCCTTAGATGTCATGAGTTAGGTCACGTGCCATATCAGCACCCTTAGATGTCATGAGTTAGGTCACGTGCCATATCGTCACCCTTAGGGGTCACGAGGTCGGTCACGTGCCAAATCACCACCCTTACTGATCACGAGGTCGGTCACGTGCCATATCACCATCCTTAGGGGTCACGAGGTCAGCCACGTGCCATGTCGTCACCCTTAGGGGTCACGTGCCATATCTTCACCCTTAGATGTCATGAGTTAGGTCACGTGCCATATCTTCACCCTTAGATGTCATGAGTTAGGTCACGTGCCATATCTTCACCCTTAGATGTCATGAGTTGTCACGTGTCATCTCACCACCCTTAGATGTTATGAGTTAGGTCACGTGCCATATCATCACCCTTAGAGGTCACGAGGTCGGTCACGTGCCATATCATCACCCTTAGGGGTCACGAGGTCGGACACGTGCCATATCACCATCCCTAGAGGTCACATGGTCGGACACCAGGTCGGCCACGTGCCATATCACCACCCTTAGATGTCATGAGTTAGGTCACGTGCCATATCAGCACCCTTAGATGTCATGAGTTAGGTCACGTGCCATATCGTCACCCTAAGGGGTCAAGAGCCAAATCACCACCCTTACTGATCACGATGTCGGTCACGTTTCATATCACCATCCTTAGGGGTCACGAGGTCAGCCACGTGCCATGTCGTCACCCTTAGGGGTCACGTGCCATATCAACACCCTTACAGGTCACGAGGTCGGTGACGTGCCGTATCACTACCCTTAGAGGTCACGTGGTCGGTTACGCGGTCAGCCCACGAGACCAATCCAAAAATGAGAGATGAGAAGTAAAAATTAATTAGAGATGTAATTATCTTAAGTAGAGCTTTAATATAGGAGACGTGAAATTAATAGCAAGTTACATAGATTACATGTCCCACATGTATTTGTAAACTAAATGTACATGCACGAAAAAAATCCTAAGCGAGGAAATAAGATATAGAAAGGAAGATATAGAAGAAATAGAAAACCAAAAGGCGATAACTTCTATAAGCTGATAATTGTGAAAAAGCATGTTGTAAATTAAATTATAATGTGAATCGAATAAATTACCTTAAATTGGACTAAAATGACTACCCTATTCGCATTGATTTTTCAACACCCGAGCAGTAAGTTATGAGCTAGTATAGGTAACAGCTCTCTGGTATGCTACCTGGACATCGATACACCCTTTCCTTACAGTAGAAATACTGGATAACCAGAAGATCAACTAAATAGGCACCCAATAAAAATGAATAAAAATGAATCAATTGCATTATGCGTCTTTATTTCACTAGCTATATTTACATTCATGCAGATAAGAAGTTTATTGAGGATCTCCATCATATAATCATAGATTATACATCCCAATTCTGCCTTCCAAACAAGAGCTCTATGGCGTGCAAACATTTCAAAGTAAGGAACTTGGCGTTCAGACTCTGAGACACCTGAGACATCAGAAGATTAAATAAAACATTATTGCATTGACGGAAACTTAAAAATGTAGCGAATTTGACAATGGCTTAGGAATCAATCAAACGAGATAAGCTCTAAGTCGGACATTTGCCTCTGTGGCGGCGGCCCAGATTGAGGCTGCCGTTGCTGCTGTTGCTGAGGCGGTGGTCCACCGTAGTACTGGGGCGGCCCTTGAGGTTGGTACTGCGGTTGGGGCTCATACCCCTGGGGCGGCGGCGGCTGCTGCTGAGGGTGGTAGCCACCCTGATTGGGTGCTGCTGCTCCTAGCTGCTGGTAATGCGCCTGCCCTGGTGGTGCATGCGGAGGTGGCTGTGCTTGGGGTGGCCCTCCTTGAGTGGGCGGGGCGCCATACCCTGGCTGCTGCCCGCCCTGGTTGGGGTCCCCCTGAGGGGACGGGTTGTAGGTGTTGTCCGCAGGCAGGCCGGCGTTCTGCGGATGTTGGTATTGCTGGTGCGGGGTGGGTGATGGGGTGTTGGCATGAGGGTGTTGGTACTGCTGCGGGCCACCGTACTGTAGCTGCTGCATCGATGCCTGGTTGTACTGCGGGGGCGGTGGTGCTGGGGCTGAGCTAGGCGGAGAGGTGTATGCCTGCTGGGGTGAGGGTGTTGTTGCTGAGTTACGCTGGGCATTGTACCCCTGTGAGGGTTGGCCTTGGTTCATCGACTGTGGCGAGGAGTAAATACCAAGAGGCTGCTCGAATATAGTCGGCTGCTGCTGGTACTCAGATAGAGGGGGCTGTGATTCCTGTCCTTCCACCCCATAACCAGGGGGATACTCCTGTGACGGCACGCCCTCTGTCTTTGGCGGCGGAGGCTGCATGGACTGCCCTCCATACTCCGGCTGGTACCCCTGAGGGGCATACCCCTGAGGCATTGGATGACTATACGATGGCTGTCCGCCTGGAGCACCCACAGGTGGCGGCATAGCAGGTGGGGCCCCGCTGCCTGATTGAGGAGGCTGCATCCCAGCTGGAGGGGCATACACCATGGAGGAATAGGGGCTGCCGTCAGGGGGCGGAGCAGGGTACTGTGCACCATAAGGAGGCACCATCTGATACCGTAGCTGTTGCTGCTGCTGCTCCAGTGCAATCTGCCGCTCTGCCTGGATTCGCTGCTGGTAGGCGAGGTACTCTGCTTTCTGTTGCCGCATTAGTTCCAGCTTCTGCTCGATCTGCATGCGGCGGAGCATGTCCTGCTCCAGCTCCTGCTGCCGGAGCTTCTCTCTGTGCGCTTCGCGTGCCCCCTCAAGCGTAGCACGTGCTTCCTTTACCAGACCAAGTCTTTCCTGGATTCCTTCGTATTTCCCTTCGAAACAAAGGCATTACTTTAGAAAGGATGGCAAAGCTGGTCATTTCCTATATGTACAGGGTACCTCTATAATTTGAACTCTTTTCCAAGTCCCGAAATATTGCTCACTCAACCACTGTATCTATTTAGGAACCACCTCTTTGGTGACAATTTTGATAGTAAATGGAACTGATGGTGGTTGAGACAAAAGCAGTAGAGTAAAGATGATTAAGTTCTACATTTAAATTGCGAACTTAAGATTTGAAAGCTAAGCATGAACGCATTCTTTAGTCACATTCTCCTTGGCGTTGATCAGAGACGGGAGCTCGCAGTACAATAAGTGTTTCACTGTTTTTTCATAGAAGTAATAAACTTTAGTTACCAGTCTCCTGTTCTTGCTGCTCGACCAACCGTAAGAGTTGTGGGTGCATCGCACTGACGGTCTGAAATAATGACTGGAAAAAAACATTATAAAACAATGAGTAAGATATTTACAAGGTGTGTTGTTTGAAGTAGAACTACAAGTACTGTAGCCTACTGAAGAAATACCAAGAGAAAATAGCACCCTCTGCTTTGGGATTTCTGCAACTGAGGGTGATATCGTAAGGCCGTTGTTCAAAGCGGTTCTATGTGTGTAAGTCTGTAAGTACTGTCACTAAGAATGGTTCCATATGTCGTTCTCAGTGATTCTATTTGCATCAGTTTGTAAAGATACCACAAGGCCAGCGTCCTCAGTCATTCTGTGCATCAGAATAACTGACACTTTACATGACGCATTTGAATCAGTTTGTATGGATACCACTGGCACATCAACCTTGGTGGTTCTTTGTCAGTCTGTTATTGCCACTACTGAAGATGGTACCGCAAGGCCAGCGTTGTTGACGAGAGTGGTGTGTTAGTTTTAAACAAGTATCACTGGTTTACGGTAGGAACAGACCCCTCAGAAGTTCTAAGTTTGCAAGTTTTCTTAGTACAACTGAGTGTCACTTTAAAACAGACCTCTCAGAAGTTCTAAGTTTGCAAGTTTTCTTAGTACAACTGAGTGTCACTTTAAAACTGACCTCTCAGAAGTTCTAAGTTTGCAAGTTTTCTTAGTACAACTGAGTGTCACTTTAAAACTGCACCAGAACCGGGGTCCAGGAACACCAGCTGCTCCTTCCTACCTGGACTGTGGCATCCATGGCAACGTGCTTCCCTTTTCCAGATATATCCTGCATTCGTTCCATCAACATCTCCACGCTGCTGCGGAAGTTGTTGACCAGCGTCTCAGAACTCTGGTCAGTTTCCAAGTCACCATTGGTTTCCTGGTCATTCACCTCGGGTTCCTGGATAGCTTGAGGCTGCTGGTATGATAGAGGGTAAGTTATTTGGGACGTCTAGACGGGTACTATACATAAAGTCAATTTTGTTGATGGACTGTTTATCGAAATAATTCACACAACAGGGGTGAATCCAAATAGCTGACACTTGAATGGCTTCTGATGAAACCACCTCAACACAGAGAAAATTGACCAATCAACAAGCACAAGTAATGCCGTTTGAATTCAAAGCTTGAATGATGGAAGCCAGCAGGTTATCTAGCAGTTGGGAATAGTCGTCGAGAGTTCACAAAATATGGAAAACCGCAGTTAAATGTGCTCTTTAAAAAATGTCCATATCAGCAGGATTTCACTAAAGTACCAAAAAGAACTAGCAAAACAACGTTTAAAAACTTGGGTTAATAAATAGATTTTAGCAATATTGAATGTGGTTACATCAATTACAACAATATTAGTTGGATTATTTAAAGGTAGAGCTCACATGATTTTAATTTGGTCCAAGTTAAGTTACCCCAAGAGATATGTTAGCTGGTATTTTTTGTTTAGCTTAAGCGGTACTAACAGGAGTGAACTTGTAGAAATTATCTTTCTTCTTTTTCTTTTTGCCTTTAGTTACTTTATTCTGAGAAGAAAGAAAATAGATGTTACACATTCATAGCCACGACACAATCTGACAAGACAAGCCTGTCCCAGTTTTCTTTTAAGAATAATTTAGAAAATATTCTTAACGTCTCCAGCTCTCGTCAATCAAAGCACAACAGTAGAGATTTAAGCTAAGCAATTTAGAGAAGTATTAGATACAACACGCACAGTCAAGCAACAGACAACAGAACATTACAAATGGCAGATAAAGTTAAAAGTCAAGAGGCTAACATCAACAAAGTTGCAATTAGCTTGCAGTTCCCCTTTAATTGATGTAACGATCAAAGGTTTTGATGCAGTCTATTCTCTCGCGCTCTTTTTGGGTTTCCTGTTCTTTACTGTGTTATGTCATTGTGTTACGTCAACCTACAGTAACTCCTCGCTCTGGGTTATATCTTCCCAGACCCGCCTGGCTCATTACCAGCCACGGGAGTCCCAAACAGAACACAATAGGCCTGGTGTGATCATAAAAGCGTTTTAGTTAGCCACCATTTTTTCATCATAGCAATTGTGAAAAACCATCTATTTCCATTGGGTTATTTGGTAAAACCTGTTGTGACATTTTCGATTAAATTCATTAAATGAAGTATGAAACATTGTCTTTATATGGTTATTTCAAGATTTTTTTTTTCAAATGAACGTGCTTTTGACTGATGCATAAGATATCATTAGGTGCGAAATTGTAGAACAATGGAGAATTAAAAATTGGATCTTGTCTTTAGAGGCGCAGTACTGAAAAAAATCATGACTAGATGCTCAGTTATGTAATGAATTTTAGAAACTAATTTTGTTCCAAAAATCTAGTGGGCGCATCTTTGGATAGACAATAACCTTCAGGATTGAATGAAAACAATGGGCAAGGGCTCTTCAATGATCAAATAAACACAAAACCACTTCAACAAAACACAGATGAAACCACAAAAAGAGCCTTCTATTAATAAACTCAAACTTTGTTTAAGGTTAGCTTTATTAACGTAATTCTTATTCCAAGAGATTTTCTTATCAAGAAACTATGGATAATTCTGTAGAACAGCGCACGGAAAACTTTAGGGAATGAAGGGCGTGTTGCCATAAACCGTTTAGCAAGCACATTTAGAAATTGCATTTGTTTCCATTAATGGCAATTTAGTTACAAACTACAGTAGTATTTTTTATTGTAATTTTTATAGTCACTCACATTACTACAGTGTGGGTTAACAGGGTTCAAGTGTAAGTTAACAGGGTAGTGTCAAGGTAACTTTCAAACATACAAGACCCAGTGAGCCTACCTCAATGTGGGATGAATATGGCACCCTGCTGTTGTTCATCTGTGCCTCAGGTGCTGAGGGTGAGGTCCTGCCCTTACGGTCCTCCCAGTAAGAGCGATTCAGGTATCTAGCAAGCTGATAAGGGAACAAGTCATTGTTAGCTGGAGAATGTTTGTATGATGGCATTTCTGACTACAAGATGCAGGGTCCTTTTCTATAATATAGTGATAGTGATTTGAAATAATACAATGTTAACCAAAAGAAGTACAGCAATGCCTTTTGGAACTTGTAGTCAAATATGTCATAGCCATAGCCATATGGACAATTGACAATGCCTCCATCATGTTCCCTTGAGGATTACCCCCCCCCCCCCCCCCCCAGGGTACCCTGTGTCACATAAATGTGCTATTGTACAGGCCCAGGGGGATGCAAGAGGTGCGTTGGCATCCCCCCCCCCCCCACATTCGAGAAAAGTCCACTTTTGGATCGCATTATATGTGGTATTTGTAGACAAATAAAGTGAATCGAATTCGATAAAAAAGGCATTCCAGATCACTCTGATATGTCATAAATCTATAATTCACACTTGTTTATAGCCAAATCCCATAATAAACTTCCCGATGAGATACTGCAATGCCTTAATAAATCAGTATTTATTGTTTCATGGGTGGTCAGATTTTTATCAGAAAATCACCACCTCCTCCCCCCCGCTCCCTGAAAAAATTATGTACACTTTTTTGGATTTCGCACCCCTCCAAGAAAAATCCTGGGTTGTACAACTTTTTTGGAACTTTTATACTTTTATACTGAAGTCTAATTCATACATAAAAAAGGCATCGCCTATTGGCTTATTGAAATGACTAATTTTGAGCCCTGAAAAGTTTGCTAAATATGTGAAATATCTTCACTACCTCTGGGTCCACAGGCTGATCGCCACCACCATCTGATTCCTGTCAGTCAATTGAATAGAAATTAGAATAGGTGTTACTTCAGTTCAAACAAATTATTCATGCTTTTAGAGGATTTTGTGTGTGCTTTGTTTTGTGTAGAGAACCATAACCCTTAACTTTCCATAAACAATCATGATATAAAAAATATACTTCAGGTTCCTCCCTTCCTACCCAAAAAATAATTTAGATCAACTGTGTCAGCAACAGGACTTTTGTCATGTTCTTTTTCATGCATACGACATTATTTTTGCCAGCGCGATGTCAAAAGAATGTCGTATGTTGAAGTATGAAATTTATTTCTGTCACAATGCCTTAAAAAATGTGTTCATTACACAATTGAGCATGTGCAAGTCAGTGTCATGTTGCCAGTTTTGTGAATCTAAATCACAGTTAGGCTGTCGGTCCATGCTAGTATTCTGCATCTTACCACGACAGCATTGTAGAACTGGCTTGCTGGCTTGTGCCTTGGTGCCTCAGAGGGAGAGTAGGAATCAGGGCTGCCATACAACGAGGACTTGGGACTTGGTCTTACCTATGGAACAAAAGTGGGCAGATCTGGTATGTATGAAATGTGCAGGGCCATAGGGGACATCCAAAGCGTTCATATTACCAGTGTATTAGTAGTATATCTTAGCTTAAAAGACTGATGATACTGACAAGAAGTAAACACACGACATGCCTATCTGAGCAAGTGAACCCACAAATCCTGTCTATGGCCAGGGATGTATTCACTTCATAAATGCCACCTCTTTCTGTGCTTCATCTTGTGACAAGAAGAGGGCCATACAAGAAGTTTGTGTAAGTGAATACAAATACAGTATCCTGTTTAAGTGTCTCTTTTTGTGTTGTCTTGAAATAAGGACAGGGCCATACAAGAAATTTGAGCAAGTAAATACACAAATCCCATCTATGGCCAGGGTTATATTTCATTCATAAATACAAGAAATTTGAGCAAGTAAATACTCAAATCCCGTCTATGGCCAGGGATGTGTTCTATTCATAAATACAAGAAATTTGAGCAAGTAAATACACAAATAATGTCTATGGCCAGGGATGTATTTTATTCATAAATACAAGAAATTTGAGCGAGTAAATACACAAATCTGTCTATGATCAGGGATGTATTCTATTCATGTAAATGTCACCTCTTTCTGTGCTTCGTCTTGTGACAAGGAGAGGGCCATGGCTAGTTGTAGCTCCTCCTCTTCTTGCTCTTGCAGGTCGCGCTCATTCTTCTTGGGAGGCTCCTACAATCAAATCAATTATTATTACAGATATCAATTATATCGTATTATTTGATATATTTGGTTCTTTTTGGGGGTTTCCCCCATTAGAAAAGGGTATGTCATTATTCTTTTCTATTTTATTAATTTAGATAACCATTTGCTAGCTAAAAGGAGGGGAAAGCACCTTGAACCCCCCTATATGGTAGGCCAGTTAACAAGTTACAGGGAGGTAACTTTCTCTGGTTCTATATCTACCTCCCAATTTCAAGGCCTGCTATGGTGGATACAGACACATTCAGAAAAACTAGCTAGGTCCCTTCTGGATATTTTCCCCTTCAGCCCCCCCCCCCCCCCCCCCCCCTGGACCATATGGGTGCTAAAACACTGTGTAAACATGCTTCACGAACCTGTGATTCTTTAAAAAGGGGACTATTCAGGTACTCAGGGGGGAGCTCATTCTCAGCACCTCCTGATGTTGAAGGCTCTGGCTTTGTCTGTGCAGTTTTGCTACAAATATACAAAAATGTGTTTCAGAATGTTTTTGTGCAAGATATGGCCCTTGACCTTCATAATATTTACTCTGGTTAATGATTATAATGATAACAATGGTAGTAATAATATTCAATATTAATGATGATGATGATGATGATGATGACAGTGTTGGTGATAATGATGATGATGATGATGATATTCATAAAATATATTTATCAAAAGCTTCATATTGAAAAGTGGGCTATGTAACTGTATTTTACTGCAGATCTAGAAACTGTATCAAATTTAAAAATGAGGATTTAGGTACAGTACCTATTAGGATTGATCTTTAAGTAACAGGGGTCACACACTCTGACTTCCTTCTCAATACCAAATTGAGGAATAATGGATTCCTTGGAAGAGCATTTCTTGCAGAACACCTGGCCACAGTTACGGCAATGATGCTGCAAACATGAAAAGAAAGGTGAGGATTTGTTATTCATCTCAAAAAGGCAGAGAGTTCCTCGGAGGACTTGAAACAAGCAAAATATTACTGCATTTTAAAATATTCTCAAACTCTTTCTATACAATTTCCAACAGCTAAATCGCCTTCCTCCATTGTTTATTTTTTTTTAATCCTTGATGCATTTTCATTGGCAAGCTTTAAATTCAATCATGCCAGCTGACTGACCAAAAGCACCAAATGTAATTCTGAATGAAGAAAGTTAGAAAGTTTGAATGAAGAAAGTTAGAAAGCAGTTTAGCAGTATGAAGTTGATGACAAATGTTTGCAGAATACTGAAAATCACAGTAGATGCAACTTTTTAAGAATAAGATAGGATAATTGGTGCCAAAATGATCCTAAACAATCTTCAATTTTATACATATCTAACCTTGCTGGTTTTGGCTTGTTATGAGATGAAATATACCTTAAGATGTACTATACTGTACCTCAATGACCTCCCTCATACATATTTTGATCAATCTTTCATCACAGTTTATAACACTGCATATAAAGCACTGTGTACCTGTCTGATAAAGGTTCCAAACTTCACGCGACACATGTGACAAACATCTCCTTCAGCCCATGCTGGGGCCTAGAACAGAGTTATTAAGACATAGACGTGTTATTAAAGTGCCGAAACACATGTTGAGCATAAAGACTGGACAATCAAGAAGTACAGTATACAGTACCGGTAGTTCTAGGCTAAAAACTGGACAGGGAAGTCATACCAAAATTTCATAACCCCCAAAGAGATCCTCAAAATAAAAATTCATATAGTCCACCTTAAGTGTAACGTAACTACGGGTTTCTTCTGTTGATTACACTGGGTAACACGGTAAGCCCCCTTGAAAAGCTGAACTTGGTTTTATTTTTAAAATATCTAGCTTACAGTAGCCTTCAGCTGAACCTGTCATCACACTTTATGCACATTTGTGTTTTTAAAGAAAAGTGATTGGTGCAAAACAAGTAAAAATATTATATTCAACCCTCAAAATAGTACCCGATAAAGTTTTCTGCACCCTTATTTTAAGTTAAAAGATCATTTGAAGAATGATTGCTTCAAGCAAAGTGTGAGGTAATTCTTACAGAATCTGCTGAGAACATGGCATCGCTTTCATTGAAGGCTGGAAACTTGCAGCCTAGAAAAAAAATGGGTTTATAAAAAAATCAGTCATAAACACACAACGCATCATGCTATCATGGCCTTCAACTTTAAAGTACATAAAGCTAGAAGGAGGTACCTAAAAGAAAAATGATCCACTTAATTGCCAAACAAACCTCCTCACTTAAAAGTCTGGCTACAAGCCTGTTATTGCATAAAGGTCATGTTTTATACTCATATCTTTATGGTATTTTTGCACTTCACCCATAACTCACCCTCCATTTTCATAAGGTTGAAGGTGTCCTGCACAATCTTGTATTTTGGTTCGTTACGGAAAGCATGTGACCACGTCTGGATTAGACCTAACACTTTATCTTTCACCGGGTCGGCACCATTCTGAAAGGTATACAGTATTTAATGAACTGCTATAGAAAAACTAGTTTACCCAGCACCAGAAGAGGTAGAAATTTTGGAAAGCATGGGAAAATACAGAAGGATTATAGAAGAAGCAAGCCTGCTTGCAGGCGGTACTCGGTGTTATCATTGTGGAAAACCCTCTGTGTTCTGTGATCGGGTGTCATCTTGTACTGTATTTCGAGCCGCAAGCAGGCTAGGGGGGGGGGGGGGAGGGGGGGAAGAGTGTTATGATACTCCCATATGTAGTTGATTGACAAAACGTTGGCAACTGGCTTCGGGACTTGGTGACAAGCCTGCATGTTGGCATGGGTAAAAACCACTGAAGAGCATAGCTGCATATATTAGCCAATGCATAACTTCAGGCTTAGACGCGGTGGCTCGGGGGGGGGGGGGGGGGTAATGTTGATGATAATTGACAAACCTTGATCAGATTTCTCATCTCATCCATAAAATCCTTGGTTGCAATTTCATCGTGGATTATAGAACCGCAGTTCTTCATGCATGCTTCTAACACCTACAAGTACACAAGGGAATATTGAGCATTATGAAGCTCTTTGGGACACAATATAAAGAAAATGTGATCAATTTCTACAAGAAAACACTCTGTGTTTATGTATACATGTGTGTTTATCTCACTTACGGTAAGCGCATATTTTGCGACATGTGGATTGCGATCAAACATTTTCTTCTTGATGGCAGAGACAGCAAACTTGGGCCTACAAAAGGTGACGGTGTTATATAATGATTCTTTATAAAAAGAGTATTGTTATAAGCTTATTCTTCAAAATTCAAACTTACGAGACATCTTGCTGCCTGACACTATCACAAATTTGAAGAATTGTAGCCCAGTCCGGCTCAAGTTGAAGCTGGCTTGTCGCTCGTTCTAAAATATCGTTCATACAAAATAGAGCATTTTTCATATTTAAATACTGTCCTCAAAGCGTTAACCAACAATATAGCGCTGCCTTTAACTTTTTTTCAGCACAACAACAAAGCTTTCATCCAAAAATAAATCAATAAATCTTTCAAATACAAAAGATCAAAATAGAGAACACTTATTACCTAGAAGTCCCGTAAAGGTTGAGGAACCAGAGAAGACTCCCATGATAATTAGAAGTTATCTGGATTTGGTATAATTTGGAAAATTCAGAGCAATAGTATACACTTGCGTCGGTTCAGAGACTTCAATAAAACATGGCGGATTCTCTACTTCCTGCGATGACGTCGGGCTGCTAAAAATAGTAACACTGTATTTGGACTCAGTACACTGGACGCGCCAGAAATAAATGAAAGAGTGAATCAGCAAAAAATTATTATGAGGAAAATAATATTTATAGAAACTTACAATTCTAATAAAATTTCGGGGGCAAACAAGGCTCACCAAGACGAGCTTTATAGCTATAGTCACACGCTCGTGCGTGACATTTTTGAAACAAACGCACAAAAAAAAATTTCCGTTGTTTCTTTACCTTCTTTATAGTAATAGCCAGCTAAAACTGGCTAAAATGCAAAAAAAGATTACTTGTACTCAATCACGTGACTTATTGTGTGGCGAACCTCCAAAAAACACAGAAATGGCTGCGGTCATCACACCAGAGACAAAGCGACCAAAAATCTTCCAAAAAAATAACACCTAGTTCGTGACATTAAAAAAACTTCCTGGCTGTTTCGTGAGCGCTAAAAAGTTGCGTTTTGTTGTTATTATTGGGCCGCCAAAAGCCGGGGTGCACGATACGAGCACCCAAAAAGTCACGCGACTTCATAATGCAAGCCGCCCATTGGCCCATTCAGAGAAATAGCCAGCATTACATATTTGCATCTCATTTTTGCAAAAACAAATATATTCGAAAAAGATATATATATTTTTTTAAATTTAATTTTAGTAAACCTTTTTCCTGACCATCACTTGTGCGTCAGTATTTGCAGCTCAACCAAGCACACCAGGCCCGTACCAAGGGGGGGGGGGGGGGGTGCAGGGGGTGCGAACGCACCTCCCCACAACGGCCAAAGGTCCACTTTCGGTCCTCAATAGACGTGCTATTATTTGTAGACAAAATTATTAAGCATCAACTAAATCACTCTGGTATGTAGCCAAACCGACAATGAACGTCCCGTGGAGATACTGCAAAGGATTGTTAGATTTTTATCAGAGAAATCCCTTCCCACCCCCACCCCCGTAAATATTAGGTCCACTTTTTCGGATTTCGCACCCCCCAAGAAAAATCCTGGGTACGGGTCTGCACACGCAGGCAGATACAGTCGTTTGACAAAAGGTTGTCGTCAACCATTTTTGCGACTACGCGACAAGCCCGCATGTAAGCATGGGTAAAAACCACTGAAGCGCCTAGCTGCATATAATATAATATTAGCCAACCCTAAGTCTGAAGTTATGCAGTGGCTAATATTAGCAGCTAGGCACTTCAATAGTTTTTATCCATGCTTACATGCGGGCTTGCTTTGCGTAGTCGCAAAGCCGGTTGACGACAACGTTTTTTCAAACGACTGCGAAGTAGGCTAAAGGGTACGGTATGGGGAAAGGTGCGTGGGCGAGAGAAAAAAAATTCGGAGCTTTTTTTTTCGGGTCGTGTAACAGAAGAACGGGAATACAACAAAACAATAAGGTAATCAAGCCAGTCCTGTTAGGCCTTACGTGCGGACTGCTGTATTGCGTTTTTTTTCTAACTCACGGACCATAGAGGAACAGGCGGCGCTCGTCTCTCGGTCTTTCCTTGGGGTGGGGAACTCTCCATAGAAGTAAGAGGGGGTTGTCCTATCTTTTAGGGTATAAAATTTACCTAATGCTATTTCTTAGGGAGTGTGCTCGATGAGTCTCCCGATTCTGCTGTTCAAAAACATTTCTCCAAATAATCAACTAGTACAAAGATGTAGGTTTTGCAGTCTTTTTATTCATTAAATATTAATGATTTTCACGCAATTCTGTAGTTCGACTGCAAGTACATTATTTTCTGTCTCCTTTTCTATTTACAGTTCTTTGTACATTATGACACTAGCTATGATTAAAAATATTCAATATTTTTCGTTTCCTTCTTACAGATAATGACTTGACTGTTATACACTCACGGCAAGCCAGTTTATGTGGGATGTTTCATTCATGAGGCTGTGCAAGGGGTGATAAGTCAATACTAGAGGGGCCACACCCAACTCGGAATCATGGGGGCCCATGAAAACATGGTGTCACGGAAACCCTTTCCCGCCTCAACCCCCACCCATCAGGAACACCTGCGCAGCTGATACCCTAGGTGAACAGGGTGCACAGGTGCTCTGGGTGTGGCCCTCAAGATGCCATAGTGACCACAAGATGGTTCGGAACGATATGGTAGACTCATAAAAAATGTAAAAACATGGGAGTGCATAACAGCCAATAGCCATGACATTATCTTTGTGCAGTACATAAATTGCTTTGATGGTAAAAAGTCAAGAAAAAATTTCAGATGTCTGTTGAAAAGCTGATACTAAGAACAGATCAAATCTAATTTGATCTTTCAGCTTTAACCTTTGGTGTGAAGTAATCACAATTCTCAGATATTGAGCAATAAAAATAGCATGAATATAAAAAGTAACAATTAATTGATAAGATTAATATATTATTATTTAATCAATGAAAAGTCAGCCGAGCCCTGCAAAGAGAAAAAGGAAGATGATGTTAGAGCTGTATATTCAGATAAAATAGAAATAGCAGTAATAACAGCCTGGCCAGTTCTGGTAGCTAGCAATGCATGATGGAAAACACACTTCAGGCCCGTACCCAGATTTTTTCTTGGGGGAGTGGGAAATCCAAAAAAGTGGACCTTATATTTCTGGGAGAGGGGGGGATGGAGTTTCCTGATAAAAATCTGACCACCCCTGAAAGAACAAAAGGGATTTCTTTATGCCTTTGCATTATCTCCATGGGCTGTTTATTGTTAGATTTGGCTACAAATAAAGTCTGACTTATTGATTAATGACATACGCAGAGTGATCTAGGTTATGCCATGGTCTCTTGCTTATGCTATATAGTTTTGCCTACAAATAAGCAAGTCTATTTAGAACCGAAAGTGGACTTTCGGCTGTTGTGTGTGTGTGTGTGTGTGGGGGGGGTGGGTTCACAACCCCTGCACCCCCCCCTTGGTACAGGCCTGCACTTCATGTCACATATGGTAAGGTTGATCCCCTACACACTTTAGATGTTTTGAGGAGTAGGCTAACCTTTAATTAAGCTGTGCTAGCTACCACCAGGCCCCTTACTGGGCAGGGGAGGCAGCACCAGGAAAGAGGCGGTCTCGAAGGCCACGCACTCTCTCCCTCAAGCGCCGCCAGGCACGGGTCACAGGGTTACCCCGCCTCTGAAATAGGAAACATAAACATGGTAAGAACATTGTATCAAGGTCTGAGTTATTATGATCCTAGGCACTGACCTTTGAAAGTGGGTCAGTCTGAGTCTCTTGGGTGACTTTGATTGTGTTTGTGACCTCTGTCTGAGTCTGGCATTCATTTCTTGAGGCACAAATTGTTTGGACTTCGGAGTTGGAGACCTCCACCGATGCCTGACATGCGGTCTCAGCCTTATGAAATAACAATTAAAACTTGTTATTATTATGATGGCTAGAAATAGTGACTTGACTATAATAACTGGAAGTTTATAGGCCTGTTTTCACTAATAATTTCTATAGGGCAGCACATTTTTTAACCCCAATCGAACATGGAACAGCATTAAATCTTCACAGCAACAGCTTGCAAATTTTTCACAGATAGGTAATGCTAGAAGCTTTTGTGCAAATTTCTCCAACTTTCACATAAAGCTTACTAAAAATAATGATATTATTTTTTTAGCAGAATAGACTAAGAAAATTGCAAAAATTTCAAAACTATGTTATTTGAAATCATTTGTAGCAATTTGTGTGATGTTCACCAAATGTGAATACTTCTATTCCTTACAGTGGCTGGCTTTGTCTTGGCTTCTTCTAGCTCTTGTTTAAGCAGCTCAATTTCCCTGAAGGCAGACAGTAAGGTATCAGCTTTCAGTGTTTTTGTCAGCGTTGTACAAGGAAGAGTATTGGAATTTACCTGTCTAGGTCAGCCTCTGTCTTTTTCATATTGTTGAGGATTTCTTTTTGCTCAGCCTGTGATAAAATATATCATGTTTAGCTGATACCTAAATATGCTTTTATAGATATCAATTAATAAATAACACTGTTTCATTACCAGCTCTATTTCTAACTTCTTCTTTTTTAAACGTAGGTCATCGTTAGATCTGTAAGGATTCAGAAATATGTGTTATTGGAACAGACATTAAAAAAAGATCTAATATTTGCAGATTTATACTCCATGCTACCTGTAAGTGCAGATAAAGGTAATTGTTTACCTGTCTGCCTCGCAAGTATCACACATGGTGACCGTCTGAAAATAAAAGATGATGCTAAACTAAGAATTACATTTGGCATTCTATTTGTTATATTTGTTGCTGGAAACTAATTTGATCTAGTGATCTGTGATGTGCATCAGGAACATTGTAAGGGTTGGGCACATATGCATCACATTAACTGCCAAAATAATTTCTCTATGCAAAAATCAGTGAGAAACTGTAATTTTTCATATAAAACCTATGGCTGCCCTCTCCCCTGGCAGGATATGCTTCTAAAAAACAGTAATTTTTTTAACTGGTAGCTTTATATTACACAGTGAGCTAATGGTTCAAATCTGACTTACTTTGTTGACCAGCTCTGACACTGTGAGACCAGCGATGTAAGAGCACATCCAGCTGTTGGCATAAAAAGACAGTTAATAAACAATGTTTATCACTATTGCACCTGTAAGTACGTTAAATAAAATGACACACCAGCTTTTTTACATTTGATTTGTATAATTTAGTTATATAATATTACTACTCACTTCTCCCTTTCCTCCATCAGCTTTTCTCGCTCCTCCTAAATTGCAATCAAAATCATGTCTATTATCTTAAAATTTTGATACAAAGAAATCTACAGTAATTTTCTCATCATATAATTACTCTTCCCTTTAGCACTCACCTGTTCTTTAAACAGTTCCTCCATAAGTTTTCTGTTCTCAGAAATAGACCTTGTTTGATAAAAAAGGCATGTTACCAATTTTATCCAATATGGATAACCACTGTGAAATTGCATCATGAGAATACCCCACCCTCCCCCTAATCCAGCACCCTTCCCTGCCCCCCTTCCACACCCTATCCCCCTTTTAATCCACCCCTTTCCCCCAACCCCTTATCCCTGCCCCTTCCCCTGCTCCCTACTGTTGAAATTATGGTAAGGAATCTTGGTTGCTGACATCAAATACACAAGGTTCACCATACCCCTCCCCTCCCCACTTATTTGGCTTTCTATGTACAGATCCCGGTAATTAATGCACCCCTTTTGAAGGAGAAAGAATATCACATACTTGTTTACTTGCTCAACTCTCTGTTTCTTGTTATTGTTTTCCTCCTTGGATCAAATTGAATACAAACAATAAGTGATAGCAATCTCACAGTTTTCTACATGTGTCATCTACACACCTATTTTAATTAATGTCCCGCTTAAAAAGGAATGTAACCTTATATGCAACAACTCATGAAAAATTAGCATTAAGCTTATAAAACACGACTCCATGTTTGTAAAACTGAAAACTGTTATCAACTCTGACTTACAATTCTGGCTTATCCCTGACGACATATAGGATTTAAGGATATAGGATTATCTTTAATACCTTAAGTGTTTTGACCTGCGCCTCTAGCCTTTTCATCTCTTGCATTGCTTCATCAAGCTCCTCGGTCTGAAAAAGGTATGATAATTTATGGAAATATTAAGCTTATTGATATTAATGAAGCAAAAAAAGCTTAAACTTTAAATCAAACCAAAAAATGAGGCAGATTATTGACAGATGTAAGAAAGGTTTTCATTTTTCCTAAATTTATGTTTTACTGAGTCCCATTAGGAAAATCAATTGGGTTTTTTTTTACGAATTTAGCATCACCTAACCTTTAATTATTCACGATCAGCCAGCAAAGCATCAGTCATAAGCTTACCTTTTGTCGAAGAATGATATCTGAAAAAAAGGAAAAAAACAAGAATTAGTAGCTCGTTTTCTTTTTGCATGCCGTCTCTTGCAATACTGTTCTTTTTCCACTACTGTACTTTTCTTTCTTTCAAATGTATGTCATATTATCACATGACTCTTTCATCACGTGACATTTGTGTTCACGTGACCTACCTTTGTCTTTGCTGGATAAATTCTTCATCGAGCCGCCCCGATAAACTGGGTTCCTGTGAGACATTTTTAGAAAAATAGAAGAGCGAAAAATGTCGACCGATCAGTTCGGGGTCTGTAGAAAATCTGGAGGGAAATCTTAGCAACCTTTGTTACGTTATCACGAGAAAGTTACATCATGACTTACGTAATAGCGCGCGTACTGGGAGTTACCGCTATAGCTAAGCTGAGCCCGCATCAGAGATATCAAATATGGTTCTTGAACGGCATTTGTTTGATTTATCGCGAATTTTATTTATCGTTGTACGTAATTCGAGTCCTATCTAAAAGGCGAAAGCAGCAGTTCCTATTTCGCAGGTGAGCTCTGACTCTCTTTTTATTACATCCGGCGTTCCACACGGCTCTACGCTTGGACCACTCCTGTACAAATTATCATGGACTCATGAATGACTGTATTACGAGATGTAAGGGTGGAGCAGGAAGTGCACCTCCTGCACACCCCCCCCCCCCCACGAGAGCAAAAGGCCCATTTCTGAAACAATATAAACTACCAGAAAGACATAAGAAAGCTCTAGTTAGTATTGTAAACGTAGCATATTTCTCAATCATGATTTCAATAATTCAGATACACCTTTATTCAGTTCTTTCTATTTAGTAATATTGCCTCGGTTATTATTGTGTGACTAACTTTAGTAACATGGTTACTTAAATGAGCTGCTTTCATATAAGGAACATAATTTAATTTCAGGAGCGGATCCAGAATGTTTTAAGAGGGTCCAAACAAAAGCTTGATATTTGGTATTCTATACACCCTCCTGTATCTGCCTTTGACTCATCTTAATTCGAACTGAAGAACTTCTGTACTATTACGAGCATATTAAAAGAAATTCCACCTTTGCCTCGAAGTGAAGTTTCGTTGTTTCCGTAAATTCTAGCAGTCGTATACAATTTTTTAAATCCCTACGCGATCGTATTGAGGGGTGGACAGGGAATCGGGGAAAGATGATTGTGTGGGTTTTGAGCTGCGTTGATTAACAAAGTATATAGTGGTGCTGTAATCTACTCTTATCCACTTCAGACCTGTCAACTATGCCCGGATAAACCGGGAGTCTCCAGGTTTTACCGCAAATCTCCCGGTTAAAACCTAAATCTCCAGGTTAAGTAATATTCTCGGAGACTCTGAGTTGTAATTTCCTGAAAACTTTGTGATGATGAATATATATATTTTTTTGGAAAAGCACAACGTGTGAGTTTGTGAGTTCGGTCGAGAGACCAACGCCATACAGGGGATGTAAAACTGACAGTAATAGAAATAGAGGATATATGAGTTGAGTTGATTGGCTAGTTATTAGTTATAAGCCAATTACGTGTCTCGTCTCATAGGTCACGCACGTGAAGTAGTACGTTACGCGGCCAAAAGCCAGTCACTGTGTCAAGCCCACATTAGGAACTGAGTAGGAACTGACTAGGAACCAAGAAGTTTTAGGAACCAGGATCACCGCGATACAATTCACCTGATGCTTTTTGTGACTCGTGATTAGATAGAGCATAAGTTAAAACCGTAAGTGCGAAATTCTTAATAATAATAACAACAACAACAACAACAAAAATAATAATAATAACAATAATAACAATAAAAACATTAATAACAATAATAATAACAATAATAATAATAATAATAATAATAATAATAATAATAATAATAATAATAATAATAATAATAATAATAATAATAATAATAATAATAATAATGCCCTTTGGGCATTTGAGTGCGCTGCGGCCCTGATCTTTGGAAGTATCCATGGCTTTTTGGTCCTTCCCTTGGTATAACATCGCATAGGAGTTTGATACCTTTAGCCTTAGTAAAACAAAGGCAGCCGTTACGTTAAAACACGTCGTTGTCTTGTCTGTATCAATGTGAATTTAGAAGTAGCCCGACAACTACTTGGAAACATATTGCAATTATCTTTTTCATATATAGATGTGTCATATGCAGATTAGCAGGTGTATTATTTGAAAATTCTATGAATTTTTTTAGGAGTCGGCTAGTGTCCATTTACATCGCCAAATAGTAACCGATGTTTTGAAGCTAGCAAGGCACCCTACGTTCAATTTAATAAGACTTGAAGTCTATTTGTCATGCCAACGAAGCAGAGCATCACACTCGAGTTATTACAAGTTCACAAGTGAGCCATAAGAAATCCTCCATGTTTTTAACAAAACGGCTTGGTGGTAAATGCATTGAAAATAATGGCCAACTTTAGCTTCCCTTGTTTCAAATTTTCTAACTGGGTTAGGCTTGGTCAAATAACTGGCCCCCAGTTTACAGTAGTCACAGTCTTGAATGGAATCACTTTTCTTCCCGCCATCGTCCTGAACGTTTTAGTCCTCGTCTCAATATGGCGGACGTCGGCACTTCACACGCCTGCGATGGTTTTCTTAGGTAACCTTGCTCTGTCGGATTTGATGGTCGGGAGTTTAGCACAGCCAGTTTTCGTCACCTGTTTAGCACTGGAGCTAGACGTTATGAGATGGGAAAAAATGTATTGCTGGGTCGCCATTACAGCAGGTTTCCTGACTATTGTGATGTGTTTTGTGACTCTATTCAATATCACAGCCGTCGCGTCGGAACGCTACCTCGCTCTGTACCTCCATTTCAGATACTGCAGTATTATTACTATGCGTTGGGCTATACTTTCTTGTTCTCTGTTATGGATGATGGCACTTTTACTTGGGGTACTCTGGGCGACAGGTGGTATGGAACTTAACAGTAGCCTTATTTGCGTTCTTGTCGCTGTTTGTATTGGGATCATTATTCTATGTTACACTCAAGTTTATAGAGCTTTGAGGAAACATCAGTTGCAAATCCAGGCTCTTAATAGACCAAGTACAGCATCGTCTGGTAATTCTTTGTCCCACAATGTACACGAATTCAAACGGTACAGGAAATCAGGCATCACTTCATTGTATGTGTATCTTCTGTTTTTGCTTTGCTATATTCCCCCCGTTTGTGTGTACATTTATCACGAGGTTACACGGGACGCAATTCGATTGCCAAATTTATTGAAAATCGCCATTAGCGTGATATTTATAAACTCTGCAATCAACCCTATGATTTATTGTTGTAAGCTAAAAGCAATTCGAAATTCTGTCTGGCCGAGTCTAACGACATTGTTCTTAAGCCTGAGAAGCGCAGTCACCTCATCGTAGACGTGCAGCAGGGAGATATTAGATTTGTGGTGTGTTTTTCATACTCTTTGGAAAGACGGTGTTAAAGCACTTCATAGGCAAACTACAAACTCCAAAAATGCGAATGGGATTGGGTAAAAGAAAACGTAAATGGGAAAGAGAGAGATGTGATAAGGAGCTAAAATCTCAAAAATCTCAGCTTCCCATCATAAAAGTCAACAGCGTGGCTAAGAATTTTATCAAAACTACTAGATTTTATTTCATAGTAGAATAAACGGCTCATTTTAGCTTCATATGTCTACTACAAACTAAGAGTCAGATCACATACTGTGAGCTTGGGATACCTGTGAGTGGGGATGTGTATCAGTGAGGCCGATGGAGAAAGTGTAGTGGAGGGTGGGGGTGGTCCATCCTCGTCCCCAGGGTCTTCTGGGTAATTTTCAATATGCCGACGTCATATTGAAAATTACCCAGAAGACCCTGGGGACGAGGTTGGGGATGGGCGAGGGAGATGAAAATGCATGCAGACGGATTGGGAGATGTGCAAGGAAGACAAGAAATGGTGAGGATGGTGGGTATGGGTGAGAAGGAAAGAGAGGGGTTAGGATGATAATGAATGATGAAAAGGATGTAGACACGGCCGAAGGATGAATGGAAGGGTAAAAAATATAAAATATTCAAGCATTTTTTGCAGATGATCATACCTTGTAAACAATAAATGTAAAAATAATAATAATAAATGACATCAAATTCCATATTATCTCAATAATTTCATCAAAAAGATCATTAAACATAATTAGAATTTGGTATGAGAAATCCCCCAGGAGGTATGTGCACAGTCAACCATACAACAAACCCCAGAACTGAAAACCCTACGACTAGTTTTAATATCTGTAAAATTCTTGCACTAGGAAGGGCAAGGCTTTCAGGTGCCTGGCTCAATCCTGGTAACACCTATAGGAGCAAGGGGGGGCATGCCCCCCCAGGGCTGTAGAAGGGGGTGGGGCACTGGGGGCATGCCCCCCCTAATATTTTCAAAAATTAAAAGGAAATGACCAGTAGGGGCAGGGCTGTGTCCCCAATATTTTCTTAATGTTTCTGTATTGCGCCCCTCCAATATTTTCTTAATGTTTCTGTATTGCGCCCCTCCAATATTTTCGAAGCCTGCTACGGCACTGCCCGCATAGTTTTTTCCCTAAAACCATAAGGAAATGACCAGTAGTGGCATGGCTAAGCCCCCCTACCCCAGTTTTCTTTATGTACCTTGTTTCTCTCCCCAACCCAGTTTTTCCTATAGTCAAGCATTCTAATCTATAAAAAATATACCTAGCTTCTTTTCTAAGCACTCTTCCTCAGATAGGCCCGCTGTATCATCCCATTAGCCAAAGTCTTTTCATTCTTCAACTCGAACCCATCATAAGACAGCCCTAGAGGTATTCCTTCGCCGAGTGTTTTAGGGATAACAGACAGAAGAATTTCATCAATCAAGCCCTCCTTTTCAAAGCTTCTAGCCACCCCAGCACCACCGAGCAGCCAGATATCTTTCCCTTGTTTGCCCTCACTCCGGATCTTTTGCATCAGCTCCGTTGGGCTCTCCTTCGTCACAGTAATACATGGAAGGGGGACATCTATTTCTTTGGAACTCAGGATATAAGAATGCTTATCCGGCCAAGCCCAATTGCCGAACGTTAGAATCTGTTTGTAACTCTTGCTTCCCATGATTATAGTGTCGACACGGTCTAACACGGTTTTGAAGTCGTGTGAGCCTGTAGCTACATCCCCTTGGTCTGGCTGTGGTAACCAACCAACTCCTCCATCCTTGTCCGCTACAAAATCATCTTGTGAGGTGCCGATGTATAAAATCACCTTCTTCATTGTGTGAGCTTTTTGCTGGCTTTTATAAGGGTTGTAAGACGATAAATTTTGTGTAAATAGTAAAAGGTAGTCGTTTATGTTGATTCATGTGGCTGGCCGTGAGGGTCTGGAAGGACCATAACCACAGGCAGCCCAAAACCACAGACAGCCCAAAGTAATTCAAACCTAACGTGTTCAAACTCGCGCGCATTATTTTCATAACACGCGCAAGATTTTTCTTCTCCCGCATTTTTTAGATGTCAAAATCGGGCCTCAGTTATTTGTTAGAGGGTATTTGAGACTATAGGCTTTTTTTTTAGACCCAGTGTTTATTTTTTGGGTTTCGCAGAGTGTCGCAGAACGTTTTCTAGATTATTCAATACTTCCGACAAAACACTTTGTCATTCGTGGCTTAGTTAACCAATTTAATACTTAAATCTGCGTTTTGGTATTTTTTAGGGGTAATTTCCCGACGACCATCCTGAGTAAAAATAAACACTAAGGTTGGCTGCTCAGGAGGCTATAGTAAAAAAAAGTAGTATAACTTTAACAAATACGAGCCTTGGATGATTTCAGTTAATGTATAAAGTGTTGTTTGTCCGCAATATAACAATTCTGGTTGTGTTTATTGTTCGACTAACTAGTTTTCGCCAAGTTTCTAAAGCACAAATTTTAATCGTTTATTGTCTGAAATTGTTTATCTGATAACTCAAAAGCCATTATTTATTTCCAACTTGATTGATCAACACGCCTTCTTTTTATTTTAAGCCATCCAAAACGTTTTAAATAGTTTTTAATAGTTCAGTGGGATCACAGATGCTTTTCGTTACCTATACCCTCAAGGGTATAGATGTAAAGATGAAGAATGGAGTTATGTAACTTGGATAACTATGGATTCCATTTTTGATGTCCGAGATGGAACCAATGGAGCTGTCACTATTTATCAGGAGGGAGGGCTACGTAGTTGATTTTTTTCCGATAGGTAGGGAAGGCGGAGACGGCCTTAAACGACTACTATAGTCAGGAGAAGTGTAGATTTAAACCGATATTCCAGGGGATGTAAAGAGAATTCTATATAGAGGTGACTCAGGAGTGATCGGGTCGAATCGGGAGTACAGTCCCCCGCGGACACCTACGCTAATAGATCTATCAGACCTCAGCCTGATATTTCTCCGTATAGACATCTATCTTTTATTATTGAGATTTGCCCAGCTATAAATAAAAGCTACATCAGAAAACAACAACTATGGATTCTAAAAGCATCAATGGGTTGGTAGGCAATGGTCTTCCTGTGATGGCTAAGTAAGACTCCGGCTAAGATGAGCTCCCATAGAAACGAACAGAACACAGCATAACTGGTCATTATATTCTTCTATTTCCCTAAAATAGAAAGAGTACTCAGTTAGAAAAAATAACTATTCAAGAACGGGAAAAAAAGTTCTGCTGTATTAGGACAGTTTAAGGTTCTCAACTGAGTCTCTTTATTAATGGTAGTCTCCCGGGGAAGGCGTAGTCAGGGGCGGATCCCCTGACCCCCTAAACCCTCCCCCTAGATACGCTACTGGTAGTGCTGCACTCCCGGGAGGGGGGGGGGGGAGGGGTTCTTCCCATGTCGAAACGATAGGGATGCTCGTCGTATTTTTTAGGGGTCAAAATTGGGCCTCAGGTATCTTTTAGGGGGTAATGCTTGTGAGGAGTGTTTTAGGGGAGCATTTTTTGGTGTGCAGGTATTTTTAGGGGTATTTTTCGAATTTCCCGACGAGCATCCCTATCACTTTGACACTGAAGAACCCCCCTTTCCCTGGGGCTTCCCTTTTGTTCAGGGAAAGAAGAGGTACTACTTCCTTCTTGTCCTGGGAAGGAGGCGGCGGTAATGCTTCCCCCCTGTCCATAGAGGGAGAGAAAGGCGTACTGCTTCCCTCTGGGAGGAGAAGGGAAGGGTATTGCCTCCCCTTTGTCAGCCACTGATGACTCCAGCAGAAGGCGTAGTTCTCTCCTCTTGTCTGGGGAAGGAAGGGGTACTCCTTCCCTCTTGTCCGAAGAGGAAGGAAGAGAAAGGGGTATTTCTCCCTTTTGAAGGAAAAGGAAGGGGAATTGCCTCCCCTTTGTCAGCCACAGATGATCTCTTGTTCTACTAACCTGTCCCCTTGAACCATTTAGGTGCTCCCTGGGCCCTGTCTTTCGTCTGCCTGACTGGTTGACTTGCACTTGGCAATGATGACTTAGCCTCATGTTGTGATGTATTTGATAGGATGGTGTTACCATTGGAGATGTTGGTTTGATTGGCAGATTCATTGGCAGAAGTCATGCTACCACTGTAGACAAAAAGCACATTGTCTTCATAATAGAAGGGCTATGTTATTTGAGCGGCTCGTGAAAAGTTTATTTTTAATTTTTTTAGAATTTTTACAAGATTATTTTCTTTATTTGTAAGTAATCATAACTACTCACTTTATTGTGAAGACTGCTTGCTCTGCTTCGAATGCTGTAACTAAATTCTGCATGAAGTTTGCAGCCATAAAATGCTCTAAAAGACATAATCTCATATAACTAATGATATAAACCCATTTTAAGGTTGCACTCAAAGAATTTATTTGATTTAGCCCACAGTGCTACATAAGTATCAAATAATAAGGAAATAAGTGTAAATAAAACAAATTTGGATTTGGGAAGTTAAATAGTTTTTGTTTATTTTGGTGAATTTAGCTACATATACCTCATCCATGAGGCGCTTCCGGTTAAAAAAAGGATACTTGAGTGCAACCTTATTTAACATGAGTTGTATAGAACAAAGGAGAAATTTAATAAGTTTAAAATTTGACTTTTTTTGTTAGCTTGAGTTTCCTTAGTTTTTAGCCAATTACAAAATACTGAAAGGCAAATCGCTTAGCTGTCACACAAGATACACCTATTTAAAAGTATTGTAAGTGTGAACAGTGAATGGAAAAATGGTCTTTGGGGAGCAACTGCAAGCATAGAAATGGCAGCCAAAAATAGGCTCACAAAGCGAACATGTAGCTACTACAAGCATGAAAGAGCCAGTGAAATACTGGGAGCAATCAGAGAATTTTGCTTAGAGCTGTGAGCAATCCGCAATAAAGTAGTTGGGCGATGGATGACAGCAAAAATATAGAGACCTAGAGATACCTTGCTTGATATTAGAACCAAAGTACACCAGAGAAGCCGGGCACATATCAGCCTGTAAATAAAAATATTAATAAGCTTAAACATGCCTGCCTGTGAGACACTCGATAAAAAACATTTTAAAGGAGGCATAGGGTAACCATAAACGGCATAATATTTTATCCAACAATAAGTACTTTATTAAAAGTAAAAACATACAACAGCGAGTATACCACAAATGTTTGTTTGTTTACAAGGTATACTGTATTTAAGATGGAACAAAACCTTTTAATGTAACTCTTAGGGTAGTGGCTTTATTTATCAACAAGCATTCCTATTTTACAAACTTTAAAGAGCCACCCCTAAAAATGCTAAAAAGAAATTAATGTCCAAAACTCCTGAAATTGAAACGTCTTGCGCATGGTGCAGAGAAATAAAAAAAAATTGTAATGTATTGGTGCAGAACTGCAGTACCTCAAATAATGTGCTGTCTTGCTTAAGTACAGTCTTGGGAGGTGCAGTATCTAAATGAGAGAGGATCACAACAAAAGTGAGTAATCGTACCATGGTATCTGGTTTGGTGGTGGAGGTTTTTTTTTTAATGGGAAGGGGGGGGGATATGTGGGAGGGTGGTTGGAAGTTAGGTATTGCATAAGGTAAACACAAACATAGACAGAAGATACATAAACATTTACAAAATGGTGTAATTTGAGGGAAAATTAGGAATGGGAAATTTTGTACAGCTCTCTGAAATAAAAGCAGCCTTACACATGATTTAGTACAAGGTTTATAATCAGGAGGTGAGACCAGATACTAGTAAAATGCAATTCCAACATGAAAAGGAGTGGCTAATAAAAAAGTGAAAACTATTACAATAGTTCCCCTATAACAGCTGACGGCAATGAATGCTTTCTAACACTAGGTATTTTGCTAGGGTGAAAAAATGGCAGGTAAAGTAGTGCAGTTTTTCTTTCCTTTTCCAGGCATGACATACGAATTAAGAAGCCATGCTAACGACTGCACTCACATAGGTAGAAGGGTGTGGAAGAGTCAGCTAGACAGGACTTCACAAACTCGGTCAACATAGACACTGAAAAGCACAAAAATAGATTACCTGATACAAAACGTCAACGACATACTCTTCTTTTAAATCCAGTTTTTCATCCAGTTACTCAACAATATTTCAGGTATTAGGTTATGTGCCAGTATTTGGGTAAGTGCTTGAATGGAACCCTAATCTGTTGCCACCAAATGAACACAAAGATTTAAAGCGACAAAGTGTTTGGTCATTGGGAATTTTCCATGCAAAAAGGGACTGTTGTTGGTCCCATGTAGACCCCTATCACAAAATGGTAGAGCACTTATCTCCTAGTGACAATAAATACCCTTCTCATGTGGCCGGAAAAAGCCTTGCAATGTGAAGCGATCAGGGAACTTGACACGAATGACGATCTGAAATGACAAATGAACTTTTAGAATAGACAAGGAGTTGTGGGAAGAATGTCCATATCCAAGCATCATTGAGGTACAGTCAGTGGACATCACAGGTTAGTGATGTCGAATTTTTTAGGTATGCTCAGTAGCCACTTTTAGACATCCCCCTCTTAAAATTTAATGAGCTAAGTATTGACTTAATTGAACAATGCACTGTTTTAGTTTTATAGTTTCATATTAAAATAAAAACGAAGCATTTTGTTGTTCAGTTGCAGACATTTGTTCCAAGATCAGAATCCAAATGATCCGATACTTTATTGTGATTCTACAACACATGCCCTATCATATACCTAGGCCCTCGAGTATTTCACACAAAAATACCCCATGTGTGTATTGGTGTATGCCCCTAGACATACACATATATTTGTTAATTTGCACTGAAAATTATCCAAAGTTGTGATGACATCTCAAATTGGAAAATTTAATGCAAATAAGGCACTTTCCAAGAATGATCCAAATGTTAAGGAAACCTTAACGTTTGCAAAAAATATTGGCACCCATGCTTTCATGCTGTGTGACCTTATCTTTTGAAAGGTATATTGAAGTAGATAATGCAGTATATTGAAGTATATTGCAGTAGCCTAGCCAAGGGAGGGGGGGGGGGGGTGGACATAAATAATAAACCAAAAGTGTAAGATCTTGTGATTCTTTGTGTAAAATACCACTTTTTGGTTGCCAAAGGGATGTGAGTGCATCCTATGAACACCCCTAGCTATGTACCCATTTCTTGGCTGCATGTTATGTTATAAATGCATAAGGCTTAAGTGAAATTCACTATTCCTTTGTGGAAAGGGGTATATTTTGGGTCTTTCTCACCTTGTCGTATTTATAGCTCTCTGAAAGTTTTCTTGCTTCTCTCATTGATTTTGTCATCAGAGGTGCATTCTCTTTTTTTGATCTGTGCAAATGAGCGAAAGCTATCAGCACTAGCATGTCAGCTTGCAAAAGAGCAAGGGGCCTGGGTGTGAGGTTGGAGCATCGCCTTTGTAGTGCCTCTATTGGACCATATTCACCTAGCAGCTTAGATAATCAGATCATATTCACCTACCAGTTTTAATAATCGCATCATATTCACCCAACAGCTTAGATAATCAGATCATATTCACCTACCAGTTTTAATAATCGCATCATATTCACCCAACAGCTTAGATAATCAGATCATATTCACCTACCAGTTTTGATAATCAGATCATATTCACCCACCTCTCGCTGTGCAGATCTTGCAACATTTTTCTCAGGTCATCAACGGTTACTTCGAAAAACGAGTCAGGCAGGTCATCATCTAAAATCAGAGACCAGATGGTATCCGCTGGTTAGCAAAATTATTCAATACAATGCTCTCTATTTCAAGAGGCTGAAATGTAAAACCATGACATCTGTCTGTACCTACGGATGGACACAGAGTACACACACACCCCTCAGCTTCTACAAAAACAGTAATTTCTACTTGAAAAATTTAAAATCAACAAATCTTGGGTATTTTTTTGGGGGGATGGGGGGCATGTAGGATACATTTTTGGGCTTGCCACCCCCACCCCTCCCCCTGTCATGTTTATAGCTGTCACATTTGGTGCTGATGATAACACACCTTGCTCTGATTTGCCAGTGTCAGATACGGCAGTCTCACTGAAGACCAGAGGTACTCTATCACAGGGTGTGGATAGGAGCTGCTTTCTCTCTTCAGTCACACTAGAGCAATTAATATCATTAATACTATCATCCATTAACCAATATTTTGGCAGGATGAACCCTTCAAAATAATTTTACAAAAAGTTGAGAATACATGATAGACAAAAAACTATGGTAACAACAAAATAAATAACGTTATTGTTTTATTAGGGGAGTGGCTCTAATGGAGGATTGAGCATGCCTGGTGAAAAAAATAATATGTATTGCTTATGATAACAATACAACCACTTCTTAGAAACATGGTTGCTTTATGAGTATTTCTTTTGCTTCAAATGTTGTAAGTATTTTCACCTGAAATGCCAAAGCTTTTGCCTTCAGCTCTATGTTCGAAAGAGAAGATTTTATAATACTGTACTGTATTCTCGATTTGTGTCTAGGTTTTGATTATTATGTTTTGCCCAATATAATTGAGGATAATAAATGAAAACTTACACATCATTTCCTGTAGTTTCACTTCTTGAATCACTTTCTTTTTTCTCTGGAAACTAACAAAAAATAATTCAGACTTAACCAAACAAGCCATTAGTAAAAATTGTGATCAGATTTAATTATAATCAAACTAGGCCCTCGTTATGTTAAAATCTAAATATTTGCTCACATATTTTTCCTTTTTGGCAGAGCAGTACAGTAGTTAAATTGATTCACATTAGTCATCCATACCTTGAAATCTGGAAAAAGTGGCTGAGGGCCGACATTCCTTGATCTCTTTGGTTCCTTTGCGGCTGTGAATATGCAAACAAAATCAAATTAGAAGCATCAGAGAAAGGATTCTAACAATATCGGTATACAGTACTGAAGTGATTGATCATTACCTCTGTCTGGACTAACGGTACCAGGCTGAAGAGGGCGCTGCCTGGTCTCACCCGGTGGGCCCACTACATTTACAGGAACTGGCCGGCTGTCCAGGCTTGGGAATGGTTCCTGGACAGTACCCAGAATTTGTTCTGTGGTTGTAACTGGAAATGGTACTGGTGTGATGGCAGGAATTTGTTCTGTTTTAGTTTGGCTGGCTTCTGTTGTAGCTGTTTGACTAGATGTTTTGTTAGATTCTTGTGATATTGGTGGTCCAGCAATCGATGTGGCTCGTTGAGGTGTAAGTAGTTTGTCTTCGGATGTCTTCATTGCTACTTCATCATTGCACTCTTCAGTTGAAACTTCATGGAGAAGTCTAGAATCAAGGCAAAACACACTGTTTCAAGCTAATTTAGGGTAAAATTATATTTTATTTTTTTTGGGAGGGGAGTTTATTTGCAAGAATTGATAAGTAACTAGCAAATGGGTAAAAATAGCTCTTATGTATGAAAAGTGTTTTGCATTCAATTATAAAAGTAAATCTGACTGTTATGTCAAGTGTTTTAGATAATCTACTTAGTTTACAATTACTTAACAATCCATAATAAGTGCATTAGGGGATTTTGTATCACATCTTAACCTGTATACTTTTATGTGATTATGCAAAATCCTAATACTCGACCCAATCAGCCCAGTGGCAGACTATCAAGTGTACTGCACTGTATGTGAACTTATATGTTCTTATACAAAGTCCTAATAATTAATCTAGGAATCTAATCATTCCTACCTGATGACTGCCCTTTTGCCAGATAATCCCAGATTGTGCAAGGTTGTCTTCTTTAATAATGCCTCCCCCATTATCTGTCATCAAAAGGTTAAATGATGATGATGAGATGTGGTAATTATGTCACTGATGCTTAATCATAACAGTATTGGTGATGATGGAAGTGATGATGGTGATGATGATGATGTGGTATTTATGTCACTGATGCAGATGGTTGTGATGGTGATAGTGATAAAGATAGTGATTGTGATGATGGAAGTGATGATGATGATGATGATGATGTGGTATTTATGTCACTGATGTAGATGGTTGTGATGGTGATGATAGTGATAAAGATGGTAATTGTGATGATGGAAGTGATGATGATGATGATGATGTGGTATTTATAGCACAGATGTAGATGGTTGTGATGATGATGATAGTGATAAAGATGGTGGTGGTAAAGATGGCAGTGATGATGATGATGTGGTATTTATAGCACTGATGTAGATGGTTGTGATAATGATGATAGTGATAAAGATGGTGATTGTGATGATGGGAGTGATGATGATAACGTGGTATTTACGTCAATGATGCAGATGGTTGTGATGATGGTGACAGTGATAGTCATAAAGATGGTGATTGTGATGATGGAAGTGATGATGATGATAATCAGGTGATGGTAGTAATAAAGGTGAGGGTGATGATGTTGATGATAATGATGGTGACAGTGAAGGTGAGCGATGATGACAGTGGTCAGCTACATTGGTGATGATGGTGATGATGATGGTAATGATGATAATGGTGAGGGGGATGATGCTGATAATAATGATGGTGACAGTGAAGGTGAGCGATGATGAGAGTGGTCAGTGACGTTGGTGACAGTGGTGTTGATGATGGTAATGATGAGAGTGGTCAGTGACGTTGGTGGCGGTGGTGTTGATGATGGTAATGATGATAGTGGTGCCCCCAGTTTATTTACGAAATGATCAGTGAGAGAGTGGCTGTGAACTCCTACCCCCTCCCCCAGCCTTTGTATTGTGCGCCACAACTATTATGAGGCCAGCTACTTCCCTTTCTATGCTTTTACCATTTATCGTTTTCTTACTTTTTGAGTCATATACACACACACTGGGATCTGGCCTGGTTCTCCGAACATCTTGTCTTTGTGGGAACTAGGTGTAACAAGAGATCATTACTCTTAGAGTCAGGACATAACTTTATTATTTATTATTTGCTTTTTTTAATACTGTAGTTTTGATTCCATTTTAAATAGACTATAATCAATGCACACAATGGTGTAATTGGTAAGGTCAAAACTGTAATACAACATGACACATCTTTATGCATGCTTCTTTATGAAATAATAATAATAATAACAATAACAAAAACAGCAACAGCAGCAGCAATAATAATAATAATAGTATATATGATCACCTTTCATCATCAGTATCCCAGTGAGAGATGACATCCCAGAGAGAGTGTGTTGGAGGAAATTCTTTCACTAGTCTGTCTCCAGATGCTAGCTGAAGCCCAACGGTGCAGCAAGCCCCTACAACAACAATGGGGAAATGTGGAATGAACAACAACAACAACAACAATGGGGGAATGTGGAATGAACAACAACAACAATGGGGGAATGTGGAATGAACAACAACAACAACAATGGGGAAATGTGGAATGAACCACAACAACAATGGGGAAATGTGGAATGAGCAACAACAACAACAACAATGGGGGAATGTGGAATGAACAACAACAACAACAACAATGGGGAAATGTGGAATGAACAACAACAACAATGGGGAAATGTGGAATGAACAACAACAACAATGGGGAAATGTGGAATGAACAACAACAACAATGGGGAAATGTGGAATGAACAACAACAACAACAATGGGGAAATGTGGATAGAACAACAACAACAACAATGGGGAAATGTGGATAGAACAACAACAACAACAATGGGAAAATGTGGATAGAACAACAACAACAACAATGGGGAAATGTGGAATGAACAACAACAACAATGGGGAAATGTGGATAGAACAACAACAACAACAATGGGGAAATGTGGATAGAACAACAACAACAACAATGGGGAAATGTGGATATAACAACAACAACAACAATGGGGAAATGTGGATAGAACAACAACAACAACAATGGGGAAATGTGGAATGAACAACAACAACAACAATGGGGAAATGTGGATAGAACAACAACAACAACAATGAGGAAATGTGGAATGAACAACAACAACAACAATGGGGAAATGTGGAATGAACAACAACAACAACAATGGGGAAATGTGGATAGAACAACAACAACAACAATGGGGAAATGTGGATAGAACCACAACAACAGAAGGACAGGAAAATAGATAAATGGACACCCTAGTTTAAGTGAACATGTACAGGGAACAGCAGAATAGCAAAAAAGATCCCCTCCTCCAAGAAACTTCCAGGTTCAAGGCTGAGTATGTGTTTGTAGGGATCCCCACCTAATGCATTTGAGTAGCATGTCCCAGGGTTCCCAAGGGGTAGAGACAGAGCTGTAGCACCCTTAGGGGCTTGGTGGGTGAATATTTAAGTACTAGTAGGGGCGTGGCTGTGCCCCCAGGGCTCTTAAGGTTACGGGGTGCCTTGAAGTGAAAATTCTATCGAAAAAAATATTTTTGCATCTTTAAATTCATACTACTACATCTCAAATTGATACTTCTACATCTCAAATTCAGTTCCTTCGTCTTGCTGAAAGTCCTATTAGCGTTCCAAAATATATAACTAAATAAGATGGAAGTCTGCATTGGGTCGTCTCAAGAGTAAAACAAGTAAGACTTTTAAATGAAAGATCTTGCTAAAAGCGAAAAGGACAATCTTCTTGTTGGCTTCTCTTGTATTAGTTTGACCCTACAAACTTATCAGCGAAAAATGCCTCATCCTTCCCAAAATCAAAACATTAAGATAAAATCTTTAGTTACAATTTGTCTAGTACATGTCACAAAATCGCGAAAAACCTGCCCTATTTGCTACCGGTCTCAGTCACGCTTTCCTGGGTTCGCTCCTGAGCATGGCTTTTTCTTGTCTTCCCCATATCTGCAGGAATTATTGCTTGTCACTTGTTTTTTTTTTCATGGTGATATTCGAAACTAGTCAGTTTTCGACTCTTATTGGTCAGTCTGTTTATATAGAGCTGCATGTATGATCACCTCGTGATCGCACTCTCCAGGAACTTTCAATCGAGCTTTTCACGTGTTTGTGTGTATTTCTGAACTTCAAAACCCAAATGTTCGTAAAGTATAAGATCTATGACTGCACAATTTGGCAAAACGCTAGGTTATTTATTCAAAAGTAATGCTGTGTTTGGCTTTTGAGAGATTTTGAGTGGATCGAATTTTATGTCCTCCAGTGTCGTGTTACCTGGAAATTATTCAATCCTCTACCTTTGACTCAAATTTGCATAGGAACAAAGAAAAATATCTCAAAAGCTGAACACAGTTTGGTAGGAGTGTATATGGTGATTGACATAAGCCATAAAACGCAAAGATCTGCTGGATAGTTTAGACACATTAGGGTTTTTAAGGGATGTGATTGGCTGAAAACAAGGGTGTGATAAAAACCCATTAAAAAATAAAGGATTTAATCAAACCTAGAAACAAGAAGGATTATCGTATTCCCCATTTATTAAGCTTTCCAATGACATATAACATGAACATATTCGATTAAATCTGACGCGCGTATCAACAATTTTCCTCGACACTTTGGGTAATTCGGCGTTCTGCGGGCTGAAGGCACCCCGTAACCTTCATGCCTCAGCATTGTGCCTCCAACCCCAGTACTTCGAGCCTTGCTTTGGCCTTAAGGGATACCCCACCTGTTGTAGAAGTCTTGGTGTGAGGGACAAGTTCCAAATGAGCATTGTTAGACAGGCCGGAGTATCGCACTGGTAACGTCTCATCAACAATTTTCCTCTGATGTCTAAACAAACATATAATAATGACATTAGTAGGAAGTTGAGCTTGGAAGGTTTCATCACATTAGAGGCAGATCCAGGATAATTTGATAATAGACTGTTGGTTAAAAACTGGTATTCGCACCATGGCACCTACACTTTGTAGGTTGAAGGGGAGGCATAAAAGGGGGGGTAATGGGTGTGGTATGAGAAGAGGTTGGTTGCAGGGGTAAGAACAGGATGAGAATCATAAGGGCACCAAAGATATCATACAAATCACAGGGGCAAGGTTTAGCTCCTACACAATTCTTCATCTAATATTTCTTTCTGTAGGGGGAGGGGTGTGTGGGGGTGCTTATTTCGGTCTGCCACTACACGGCAATAGTAATCAGTGATTTCATTTGGTCTGTGAAATAGAAACACAATTTCAAACATCATTACTAAGTTCAAAGTCACTTTGTCTCCCTGTTGATATAAAGAAAAACAAACTTTCTGTGACAACAGAAAGATGACAACAGACAATAGATTAAGCAGCAAGATTACAAGGAATCAAACAAATGCTGCTGTACCTTAACTAGTAAATATTGTTATTGGGGTATATTTGCATTCCTTGACTCACTTGATGGCATAGTCCTGACTAGTGTAACCTTGCTTTTTACATACTTCTTCCAGTATCTAGGATTAAAGAAGAACTGATATGGGACAGAAGGTGCAAAATGAAACTAGGTAACGATTATCAGACTTCAAGTCTTTTTAATTTAAGGAAAAAATATGTTGTATTTCTATAGCCCAAGTATATTTTTGATAAGGCATGTCAGTGGAGACTGAATCGCTGAAGATTTTGTCATGGGCCAGCCTCCCAAGTGTTTTTAAGGCCCTGTCACATGTAGACTTTTAGGCTGCAACTCGTCTTGCAAAAAAAATTGTTGCAGGTCGCATGTGCCCTGTCATAAGTGAAGTTTTTCCTGCGACTTGAAACAATTTGTTGCAAAAAGTAGTAGAGCATTCTGGTTTTCGTGGGACTTTGAGAAATGCAAAACAAGTTGCAAAGGGGGTGTCACACGCAAAAAAATGTGTGTGCAACCTGCAACAATTCTTTTGTGAGACATGTCGCAAGAGAACAAACGTACGTGTGACAGGGCCTTTACAACCCCTACACAGGTTAATACAGTGCATTTGGGGAGTAGGACCTACGGCTGAATGTGCCTATCCGAGAAGACAAGGGATTCACACTTGATTACAAAAAGACTATCAATATTCAATTATCTACTAGCAAAAACCAGATTCCCGCTATACGAATAGAGTTCTTAACAAGAAAATTCTGACTAAAAACGGCGAATGAATGAAAATAATTCCTAAAAAAAAACACAAAGTCATGATTTGTCGCACGTTCAAGTCACAAAAGAAAAGAGATCCTTGTCCATCCTTATCTCAACACAAACCTCACTTGATAAAGATGCCCATACCTGTAAAATCGTAGTCGTAGGCCCAACTTTTACGGTCTGCCTTCGAGCATTCGGGCAAACCACCACGACGCTCTTGCAGGCCGCCATTTTGAGAAATTTTGTCCGTCACTCGACCCAGGATCCCACACGCGAATTTAATTTTGGCGCGCAGTGCCACAGCAAACCCAATCGGTAAACAAATTGCCCCTATTCCCCCCCCCCCCCTAATCAATCGTGGATTCACTCCATCAATTCGTGTGGCCGTAAACGTTAACATGGAAATTTTTTCTCTTGTTTGGGGCGAGGGGGTCGCTCAGTTTTGCGGATGCGAGAACCTCTGACGACACCCAGGTTCACAGTTTATAGGTTTAAGCCCCGTGCAAACTGCGCCAACAACTCCAGCGAATTTTTGCTTGACTGACTATATGACAAAGGAAATGTCATAATGGGAAGTAGACTTTCTGACAATTCCTTTGTCTTGTGATCAGTCGAGAAGAATGCACAATTTGCACAGGGCTTTACGGTCAACAGACCCGTGCAAACCGCGCCAGCACCTGCCAGCATTGCTGGCGAATTTTTGCTCGACTGACCACAAGACAAAGGAAATGTCAGAAAATCCATCATTTCCTTTGTCATATAGTCAGTCAAGCGACAATTCGCCAGCAATGCTGGCTGGTGCTGGCGCAGTTTGCACCAGGCTTTACTCTGATTACCGTCATTGCTCGAATAACCGCCGCGGCGCTATTTTATTTTTCATGTGCCAAGGCGTGGCGTTTATTCGGCGAAGGCGCTTAAATTGAACCAGTACATCTTTTTTCTCCTCTCTCTTCATTACTATTATATGGATTACAAAACAATGAACAGCAATAATGCAAACGTTTTCCAAATAAAACATCTGTCTTTGAATTTCAAAAGGGAGGCCGAAGACAGGGTTTCAAGAAAGAGGGACAGTTCCGCTATTGTTTTTAAGAAATGGTACCTTTTCTTTTGAAATCCAGGGGTAAAAAACATTGGTTATTGGATTTCTTATCACAATTAATAGGGATCCAATCTCCCCCCCCCCCAAAAAAAAAAAAAGGTTGCAGCCTAGTCACCAGCCGACTCTGTGTCTGCTCTACTCGTTCGGGTTAAAAATGGCGATCGCTCTTGGGGCTGCAGGAAATTAAAAGGTGATATATGTCCAAGCAGACTAGAGTGGCCTAGTCTCTCCTGCGCAGCCATCCTTATACTGTTGGTCTCAAATTCCTGCCTACAAAGAGAGGTAGGGACTGGGGAAGAGGCTAGGATGGGTGGTTTCGGGTCATTTACGACTCCACTATATTATGCAGGTAGGGGTGGTAGCATAACCTCTTGTGAAAGACTTTAACCCTAATGGAGCCATCAAAATCCTGCCCATTGCCAGAAGGGTGAGGAAAGGAGTTGGCAGGGGGCTGGGTACAAAAGGCTTAGAGGACTATGCAAAGGAGATATCAATGAGCGGAAAGCCACACAACACCCTCCACCCTTCTCTTGACATTTTAGAAACTGGTTATAGTGGTTAAGAGATGGGTTGGGGTCAACCTTTTGGTTAGTCTCCTTTGCAGCCGAGGCGACTACCTTTTGGTAGGTCAAGGGAGAGGTAACCTGGTTGAAAAGCCTTCAATCTCAGTTACTAATGAGTTAACCTCAATGTCTTCTCATAAACTCAAGATAGCTACCTTATGTTTGAAGATCCTACACCCAGGTTTAAGGAGGGGTTCATCCAATAATAGGAATGGTATTTTCTTTGAAAGCATTCACTCCCTCAAACCTTAGCAAGTTAAGTGATAAGTAATGGAAGAATAGCGGTTATCCAAATTTTATGCAAAATATTTAATTTTGTAACTTGAAAATTATACAACATTAACATACATCATATACAAATATATTATATCTGTTATGTACAAGCCAATTCTCTGGCGGAGGTTGACCACGCCTCCAATTTGGTAATAATAACATTGATAATATCAAAAACTCTTCTGGTGTTAAAATAGTCCAGTAATAAAATGTAAGATGATTAAAAAACAAGTCAAATATCTCTCATCATGAGTCTACTTTTTCTACTTTGCCAACAATTTTTCCTTCAAATGTAGGAAGCATCACTTTGTCCTCTTTGACTTCTTCATAAACAACCTCACATTCTCTGTCCTCTGTCTTTGTCTTGAAGAAATATCTGTAAATACAACACAAGATACTATAAGATAACTGAAACCATTAATCAATATTTTGACAGAACAAGGGTTTTATATAATAAAACATGACTGATAACCAAAGAAAGTCAACTTAGGCTGATAAAAGCATCAAGATTCTGGTTATTGTAAAAATAAAATAGTTATAAAAGATAATATAAAAGCAAAGAACTCCTATGCAAAAATATGCAGGGAAAAAGGGAACATCTTTTTACAAGGAGCAATAGACCTGCCCACACATTTTTGTGGGACAGACATGTGTTTTGCATAGAATTTGTTTTGAATGACACAGGAAAAACAGGATTTTTTGGCACTTCCAATGTATTCAAACTACAGAAAACCAGTCCTCTAAACAATGCTAACCACAACAAAAACAATACAAATTTCAGACAAATGCTAAACTAATAATCTATTTGATAGGATGCCTTACAATCTTTGGTATTATCTGACCAAAAAGTATTGTTTTGAAATATCAGACTTAAGTTGATTCAAGTTGAAAACTAGACAATTTTAGAGGTCTTTGGGGTTATAATAACAGATCTCCAACATTAACATCTTTACAAATTTAACCAGTTTCAAAAATAGAATAAATAGAAACTTTGGTAATCTTGCAAGTGCCAAAATCGAGTATTTTTAAGGGGTAACTTACAACTTGAATTACACATACCTGAATTCGCCTTTGCGCATAATCAATGTCTTGAATTGTCCCAATGTGATATGCTTGCCAGGCAATGATGTCCTATATGCAATGGGCTCTCCCCATAACCAATAAATGATTGTAGTAGCATTGTGTTTCTCCTTTTTCCGAGTTGTCCCACTGATTCCAGAGTCTGATTTGCTCTTTGTGTCACTAGGGTAATTAGAGGCAGAAGACGGGATAGAAGATAACGTGGATGATGCAATATATGATGGTGCTGGATGGTTAATGTCATAGGATAGCATAGACTGTGCGCAACTTGAACAATCTGTGGCGGAACAACTACAAGTGGATGAGCCTATTTTCTCTTGGCATGAGGAAACACTGTCACTGATATCATCCACACTTGTCTTGGACCTGGAAAACAGACAGAATGCAAATATGAGACACTAAAAAAATGAGTGGAAACCTTCCTCTATTGATAGTCATTCATGTGGTTTTTATTTTGAGAACTTTGTCTGGTGGAATCTCCATATTATGGCTCCATTATCTTGCCAAGGATTTAATGATTCACAGATAAATATATTATCTAAAACAATGTGATATTTCAATATACAAAAAACAACAATCTCGCCATGCGTGCATTTGTCCTTTAACAATGCATGGACCATTAACCCATCATAGCATTGTTTAAGTTGTTGTATAAATCTACTGAGATGTAGCCATACATACCTATGCTTATGATGATGATGTCTGCTCTTCTTATCCATTTCCTTGGTAGCTACTAGTCTACGAGCAACTTCGCCCAAGACTGTAGTGGCCTCTGGCTGTGGTAGTGGAGGCATTAAAGGGTCCTGCGCAATAGGTTGACTTGGTTTGTGGTTGCTGTAATGTTCTGAGCTTTTCGTCAAAGATGATTGACGGCTCTTGGAGCTCCCACGTGATGACGATGATGAGGGGGACTGATGGCGAACCTTTTGTGTTTTTTGCTGACGGAGTTCTTCTTCACCCATTTCCATCCACTGCAGGATTCTCTGGTGGTTCAATGTCAAGAACGGTATGCAATCATCTGGTCTGGCTGTGTTTGCTGGCTTTGCATTAGAACGAGACGGGTCCTTTCCTTGAGCAGAGGCAAGATCAGAGTCTTTGTCGGCACATTCTTGCTCTTGTTTGGGGGTCTTTGTTGAGTGATGACTGTGTCTACTGCGCCGATGAGTGCTACCACTGCTGCTGCTGTCCCGTACAGTTGAGCCGGCAGTGACCTGAGCATTGGTGCTCTTAGAAGAGGATGAGCCATGGTTGGATGCACTAAGAGAAGATGCATCATCTTGCATTGGAGGAAGGGCGGACATCGCCATTGTGCAAAGGGGAATTTTCCCCTGTCTTTGCTTATTTTCGATAGCTTCTTGAAGGATAGACTTTTTAGACTGGCCATATTCACTCTGAAACAAATGGAACATGAAACTCGTTAATTAACACACATGTGGAAGGATAGACTTTTTAGACTGGCCATATTCACTCTGAAACAAATGGAACATGAAACTCATTAATTAACACACATGTGGGGTAATCCACATCATAAAAATACAATAGCATAGCTGTCTACACGACTGGGCCAGAACTTTTGTAAAATCGGGTAAAATACAGTGAATATTTGAAAAAAAAAAAACAACAACAACAACATTCTCAAAAAAATAAGGCTTGTGATAAGGTCCAAAATCTTGTGACACCCACCTAATGCAAGTGAGTTGACAGCTATTCAAGAACCCCACAAATTTGTTTATCTCTTCATTAATTCTATATATATTTATTAAATATATTACATACAGTACCTCCTCCCTGCTTGAAAATCCTCCTCTAGCCTGCACAAAATACTAGCTCCAGTCTACATGTCCCTAGCCTGCTAGCCGGAACTCATTGTGGGTTATTCGGAAATGTTTCATTTTCGCATATTGGAAACCCTGTGCACGTGCGAAGGCCGAGGTGCGTTGGGCCGAGGGTGCAAAAAAAAATGAGAGCCGGCAACAAATAGCAAATAAAACATTTCCAAATAACCCACATTTCCGAATTACCCACAATGAGAGCCGGCTTGCAGGCTAACACGTCCCTGGCTATGCTCCTAATGGAAATAACTTTTATAATGCTATAAAACCGGTAAAGTTCTCACCTCACAAATTCCTGACAGGTTGCTCGCTTCACGCTCCATCAGCTCCCGCTCGAGTTTCACCTTTTCTAATTTAGAAATAAGGATCTTTGCAAACTCCTCCGGCTGTAGAGGATTTTTGGCTTCCTTTGGCATCCTATGTGATCTCTGCAAAAAAACAACAACAACACAAAAATGAGGATGTGGAAAACAAATTGATATATATAGAACAAAAATTCATATTTTTGTCATAAAGGTCATGCATTTATAAAAACTGGCATCGTCTTTCACCAATTTTAATTATAAAGAAATTTCAAGGCTATTTGATTTATAATAAAGAATATATAATACTGTGGAGAGCTCAAAAACAAGTTAATGTAAGTTTATTTTTTATAATATAAAATACTGTCATTTAGCAAAAGTTTAACAAATTGTTTTGTTTCTATTGTCTGTATCTTTTTCCCAAGTTTAGTGTCACAGTGAAGTAATAAATGTTAATAAAGTTGTTATCAGCACACAGCAGCAAAAAAATTACGGATAAATTTTGCTTCTGGGCACAGAGGTTTTTAATAAGAAGGACTGATAACAATCACAATAGACTTGATAATCACCAAGCTTCAATCTATAAATACTTCATGTGCCTCCAATAACCATGCTATTCAAAGCCAAAGAAGACCCTCCCATAATCCCTTGAGGGATCTGTTTAATTTGCTCCACTTAATACAGACTTTATTAAATTGCTAATTGCAATAAGCTGGGAGTCTTGAAAGAAAGCATGGAATCGTCAAGGTTCTTATGAGTGTTTCTGCTCTTTTCACATCCCAAGAAATGAAAGGAATGCACAGTTAATTACTTTGTGGATGACAATTTTAAGGTTGCATACTTCCTATGTGTTTACAATAGAACATTCTCTGAGATTTCTTGACTTATTGCACTTGACTCCTTATTTTCCATGAATTAAGAAGTTTAATAAATTATTGTAATTCAGATGGTGTTGAATGCAAGTTTGTACCTACCGGAACAAATGGGAAGTGTGGCAATGGGCCTCCATTTCTGCTTTTGTGAGCTGCTCCCCGTCTTCTTCTAGAATTTCTTGGAATAGAGAGGCCATCACTAGTGCTAGACAAAAACAAAACATTTGATTAATGAAAGAAATATCATATGGCCTCAGAGTTCATGATCGCTTGACCATGTTGATAATTTATTCAACAACAATGAAGTTAATTAAATAATGCCATAAATAAAAAGCAATAGAAAACTCAAGTGGATTAAAAGTATAATAGGTATTTAAACAATATACCCCACTCCAATTGAGAATCACTGTTTTCCTAGCACTTCTAAACAACTTATGTTATAAAACAGTGTTTCAAAATGTCAAGATATCAATTGTATAAGGAACTAAGACCACAAAATGGCAGATAACGTCAACTTACTCTGTCATTCCCCCTTCAGTTGTTGTCATCGAGAGCGTAGAGAGGGTATCGTCCGTCAGAGCATCACTGGATAAACTCTGGTTTTCAGACTCAGTTCTAGAAGCTAGGGGCACGGATGGGTAATAATACTGTGAAATTATGTCCTTCATTGGAGCGTGGAGCAATTTTCTAAAAGAAAAAAATAAGAAAACATGAGTTTATTCATTTTCTAAGTGAATCTTTCTAACAGATATTGTGCACTGTTCAAATTAATTTCCTTCTCGGGGTCACAGTTGCAAAGCAGACTTTTAATTTCCTGTATTTTGAATAGGACAAAAGCATAACTATAATAAAAAAAGCCATGATATGGCTAATCTTTGTTGGTTATTAAACTGAAATTACTAAATTCTTCAGTGGAATGCATGGGAATCAAAAAGCATGCAGAAATTGCAGTTGGACATAAACCCTGAAACAGAATTAGCAAGATTATTCTCATACACCAAGCTAATTTAAACTAAGCTATCTTGACTTCTTATTTTGATACGTTAATAAAAGAAAAAGCATATGAAGAGTACAACTTGCCTCTAGGCTAAAATCCAAAGTTTATTCGCAAGGCAATAAACGAGTTTATTAATTAATCAATGTTGTCTTGAACTTACAACTATATTGTCATAATTACAAACTATAATAATGTTGTATTAACTCCAAAATAATCATAAAGTGTTACAACTATTATTGAATTGAAAAGAAGTACAATTATTAATAATAGCAATCTAGTGATGAGCTTTGGTAGTATTTTGATGAGCTTAGATCTCCTGACCATGATTACAATGTCTGAAATGCTAAATGATTTTTCCATATGACTACCAAAAACTTGCTTCCAAGAAAAGGAAATAGAAATCATTTAACAAGGGGAATAAATATATCAGAGAACAATCCAAGGGTATGTTTAGAAGCTGAGTTTTATTGTGATTTAGCACAGTTGAAGGAAAGACCACACTTATTGCTTACAAAGCCCAGTTTGCCACAAAACACAGCGTGAATGAGCGATTTAGCCATATTACCAGTGGAATGCCTATTGACTTACTGCTGGGATCCCCGCGCTCTCCTTCATACAACCAGATTATAAGTAGCTCTCCACAAGAAACCAATCCACAAGAACCAGACACCATTACATTTAGTGATTGTTTACAGCGCCACTTGAATTAAGAAATAAAGTGCCATGTAAAACTATTTGACCCCCTTATGTTTCGTGAATATCCAGTTCAAGAGAATTGCTCTACAGATTAAAGCAAATAATACCATAACAACTATTTTTACCAAGCCAGCAACAAGCCTAAATTATTTTTCAAAAAGGTATGACTACTACCTTAGATAGATAAGCTTTGATTTAAAGAAGGCTATCAATTGAGATGATTGAGGTAGTTAACTGTGTATTGTGTATAAAGAAATTGAAAACAACATAAAATAACTATACCGAGAATTGAGATAAATTCACTTCCCAAAGAAAAAATAATTGGGTAGTTTTAGCCATTTCAGAATGAATGCTTTTACTTTTTAATTACATAAAGGGCTGGACAGGAAATCTGTTCTACGTGCTAGAGAGGTTCCCTTTTGATGTTTCCCCGGCCCACATCATCTAAACATTACGGAATCTAAAGCAGTTTTTGTTTATGAAATCTCTGCACGATGGAACGGTCGCGCGCCGAATGCTGGAACCCATTATAGTGCCAAAACAGCGAGGGAATCGACACGAAATGTGCAGGATCGTAGCTAATTAACGTGATCTAGGTGGCTCGGATAACACTGAGAAGCACTAATCGGGAAGCCAGTGAAATGTTCTCAACGTATGTGGCCAAACCGTTGGATATCCACAACAAAAAGGAGTATTTTTTGGGGGGATTAAGAAGTGGCTTAATATAAAATGCCGAAACCGATTAAAAGCGCGAGTTTGTTAGTACATTCCGGAGTATTAAATCGGCCCGCTTTGCTCTTAAGCGTTTCGGCAGATACGGCGGAATCACTGCCCTCGACGGCACAATTTTTACCACCCTTGCGCTTCAACACATACCAGGAAATCGTTATCTTAACATACTTAAACGTAGCTTCCATACACTAAGACACTTAGGCTGAAAAAACTAAACCTAAATAACACAACATCTTTACTTAAGCATGACAAGAGTTGAAGGAGATGATTTTCCACAAGGGTCAATTGTTGTAGCTCCTTACGAGAATACGACTCTATTATAAAACCGCGATGCATTCGGGATTTAGAAACCTAGTCTTTATACGGAAATTTCATCAAGGCGACCGGCCGAGAGTTTTCCAGGAGCTAATCGGATCCTGGATTTACCGACAAAGGAGATCTTAAACCTTGGCGAAAATTAAAAAGTAGACACAATTAGTAGCGCATTGCATATCACTGGCTGATTAGCATTTCAAAACGAACACAGTTGACACACATTCTATCCGACTGTGCGTCGGAGTCTCCGCTGTAAATATCATAGTAAATCAAAGCCTGGGTTTGAAGTTGTTACTAAACAGTTACGGTAAAAATAGCGGCAAAGATATCAGGCCGGCAACACAACAGAAGCTACCATAAGATTAAGATTCAAAAACAACTCTAGAAAATTACTCTAACATCGGCTAGGAAATACAATTATCTCCAGATCGCAAAAATGCACAGAAAAACCACATCGATAGCTGAGGATAAATACTACCAGCTGGAATGCTTGGGATTTCTGTGGATTTGTACAGAAATCAAGACTGAGGAAGGCACATTAATCGTTTGATTTCTTACCGTGCATCTTGCTCGTCGTGAGCTGACCGTATGTAAGGGTATCTGATCGCATCCTTACACGACTGATCCAACTCAAATTGTTCTTCCTCGATTTCTTCACCAAATCCCAACACTTTCTCCTCGGGTAAAGTTGGTAGATATCCGCTGTGGTATCTACCGGGATATTGTGGAGTTCTTTCCCCTAATGTGAGAGTTTCGGTGTCTCTGTGAGCCTGTGTGAAGTCCTTATAAAGATTTGAGTTTACGAATCCTACATAATGATACTTTTTCATGTAAGATACAACTTCGGCGTACGCTCCGTCAAACAGAGCTGGATCGGCTGGTTGATCGTTAACATGATGTGCAATCTGAGTTCTAGTTGTGTCTTTTACCCCTAAAAGTTCGCAAAACTGGCGAGGGTAAACAAATTTCTGAAACAAGGTCTTCGCAGTGGTACGCATTTGAGTCGAGGTTGGTACCATTCGACGATATGCTTCGCATTCGCGGGAGAAATCGAGCAAAATACTAGCTCCTTCACGCCGTAAATACTTATAAAACAAATTACTACCGTCTGAATCGTTCAATAAATCCGTAAAAGAGTTAGCCCATCGCTCGCAGTAAGTCGGTGAAGATACGGCTCTACCTTCGGGCTCGAATCCTAAAGGGGCTAGTTTATCCTCGTCCGTACACAATCTATCTCTATTTTCTTGAAGATCTCGAGATGTAAACCTTCTAGGGGTTAACTGGGCCACAGAAGACTTCAGATCATCGTCTTTGACTATTCCCGCTTCAGAAACCGAAGCGAAATCACTCTCACTTGAATCTTGGCCGGTCGGTGCAGGTCTTAACATAGTGCTACACAACTCTTCGCTCATCTCACGTGTTGAGAAAAATCCGGGTTTCCACTGAAGTTCACAACACAAATGTATACTTTTTGGACCCCATCAGGGATTGCTCATCTGTTAAAATTGGCTTGCTAGCAGAGCGACATACAGAGAACTCTGTTCTGAACCCGAGCTTCAGTTGTGTTTCGGTGAATCTGTCTTGATGGAGAATGGGTTGGTTACTTCAAAGGGGACCGACACAGGCCCAAAGCAAATACCATACAATTTCACATAAAGTTCATTGCTCCAATGAGTTCCATAAAATCGCCCGCACGTAACATCTTTCACTGCAATTGCATTCTTTTTGCGACAAAATCGCACGGTTTCACAAGGGCTTTGAGATCATACAAGAGTTCGCGGGTTGAAGAAATTTGTGAGATGACGGTCGGCTCTTTGGCATTTGTGTAGAGAGTGTTTTTGTGCCGTGCCGACATCATAGAACTTCAAAGGTGCCGCTGGAGGCGGTAGTGGACCGATCAATCCCAGGGGAGGCTACGTCACAGAGGTACAAGAGACCGCACCAATCAGAGACGACCTCGGCTCGCCTCGGGTAGAAGCACGTGCGAAAAAGCAACTTTACATGTGTTTACGATGGGTTTAATTAAGTGCAGCTGTTTGAGAAAGGGAACTCTAACTCTCTCCGACTTCGCTCCGTTTTTTGCGAATTTTAGCGGCATTCTTACAGTTTACATTAGTTCGTTTAACTATGAAGTTTGCCTAAAATACTCGGGTCAAGTTTGGTCGAGTTTAATCTGGTTTTGGTCGGCCTTTTCGCGGCGAAATTCGGGCGCACCACAAATGATATAAAGTGGCTTGTTACCGACGGAGGATAAGGCGAGAATCGGAAAGTCCAAAGAGAGCACGATTGTCAATCATTCGTGACATCGGAGAGGGCCCGATTGTTTAGCGGCTAGAAAATTTGTTTGCAATTTGTAATCAACCGAACCTCGTCCATGGGTTTAATGATTTCAACTTGATTCGCTAGAAGAAAGAGGTTGTCTGAGCTTTCGTGACGCTGGCGGTCGTAACATCACAAATCCACACCGGGATGATCAGAGCACGAGAAAACCGGCGACGAAACCCGTCGCATTGCCGCCATCACATTGCTAATTATTATTATTTGGCAAAATGGCGGCCCACATTTCACACTTCAACACATTTCGATTTTACTCCGTAGTTTTTCAAGCCAAATGGAAATTGATGAGAAGCGAAGCAATCGGCCGGCTCTTTTAGCGGCACGGCCATAGTAGAATTAAGTCGGAATGTCATCGGTTTGGAAAGTTGTGTTAATTATTCGCTATTCGGCACGGCTTTTGTCTCGTTTTTAATGTTTACACCGGCAATTTGGGAGCGAAGTGGCATAATAACGGAGATATCTATGGACCGGTTCGTATTTTTAGACTGAACAACGCCAACCACAAAATAATAACCCTACTTAAGACGATTATATCGCGGAGTAACGGGCGATCTAGATTCAAATATTTTTGCTGTCGCCTGATCATATTACCGGCGTTCTTTCATGTGGCAGGCTAAGAATTGATGTGAAAAATCGATGGTGTTATCGATGTTCTCTACGCCCATTTGGATTTCCAATGAGTGTCGGCGTTTGAGTTTTTTTTTTTTTAACGCGGAGGGTAAACAGTGTTTTGAGAGTAAGGTTGTGCGCGGTTGAAATAGTCTTCGGCACTGCAGGGTTAAAAAAAAGCGCGGGCGAACTTTGTGATGTGACGCGCGGAAAACTCTTGATTGTTATTCGCGTAGTGCGAGCAAAGCTAAGCTAAATATTGGAAAGGCCTCCGACACACAGGCGAACCGGCACACTGCTGAGTAGATCAAAGAATACACAAAGCGGATCGTCGAAGCGCGGAGCCTTGTCGGCTCCGCTGAAAGTGATACGTCATTCTAGCGCTACGCAAGATTTAGCTCACGGTGTAAGCAATAAGCGAGAAAACAGGAAAAGAAATCGCTTGATTTTTGCGGGCTATAAATTGGAGCTTTTGTCGAAGGTGTGAATTGCTTTCCAACGATTAAATTGCCACCACTATTCGATTCAAGTAATTTTTATTAACGTGCTCTTGGTTTAGATTTCACGAGTTTTTATTTTATGGAACATAGTCGATTATTTCAAAATTATTGAAACTACCCTCATGAAAAACTACACAAGCCGATTTATAAGGTAGTTATTTTATCGATTGATGTTACTATAATAAAGTATACGCATCTATGAATCGTATAATTTTTTCTTCTAAAATTAAAGAATTTACAACTGTATTCCGGTACATACTTGCAAACCGGAAGTAATAGCATTCTATAAAAAAAACAAGGTGAAAGCGGAAGAGCGCGCGTATCTCGCCTCTAAAGCCCTCAAACGTTCGCTGATGAGAATCAAAGCCCTCTAGATTGATCACCCAACCCAAGGAAACAGCGAGGAAACGGCTTCTTTGATCTTTTGTATGCACGCGCTACTCAAGTCAGACTGGATTGCGCTTGGCGTATAAAAGTGATGTTTAATAAGGGGTGGTTTCCATTAAAGCTGAAGTCTATGCCCTTTCTGCTGAGGTGAAGACATTCATTTACCGGCTAACTAGTTGATATCGCGTCTTCTGTCGGGCTTTTGTAATTATATGGCTTTTAACAGCCACAATCGGTGAGCTACAAAGCCTAGTAGACCCGATCTAGGGCGGCGTAGTGCTATGAGGGCCAGATGGAAATTTCGTTTGTAACTCTACCCAACTCACCTGAAATCAAGCTGAGTATTGGCCGAAGCAAATAAATTCCTGCTCTTCATGTTCACTTACGAGGGTGTGTGAGCGTTCTTGCTATTTCTTAGGCTAAAGTAGTAAGTGCTTACGGGACGGAGTTTGTTTGGAAACTGTTTCAATCTTTGAGTGGTGTTTTCGCATGGGGGTGAGATCTACGCGGGTACTAGAAAACTCCAGCATTTATTTACCCTAAGCTATTAAAAACACAAGGGCCGATGTTCAAATTACTAGTGCTTTTTCATTGAGGAAAGACTGTGTTTAGAAAGCAGCCGAATTAGCTATTCTTTGGGGGGCGAAACTTCAAAAGACCATGAACGTCGGCCGACTTTGTACTTGGTCACTTGTTATTAATCGGAGTCGTAGGACACAAAAAAAATATTTAATAGTGGGTAATTCATAGCTATAAAACCACGCGAAGCTTTTTACATAATAGCAGGGACGTCCCATCGAGCCACATAGTCAATCATACAGCGATACAAATCCAACCAGTCAGAAATAGTCAACGGGGTTTTTTTTGTTGTTGTATAAATGCCTTTTGAAATAAATTCTTACCCAAAACTGTGGAGGGATCCAAAAAGAGGACCGACAAAGTAAACGATTCCCACTATCTCTTTTTCCGCTTGAGCTATAGTTGTTTGAATCTTTAAGACCTCCTACAAAACACCGGAGAGATTATTAAGTGTTTCAAAGGACCGCGCGCTTCAACTCCCGCTAATTTTTCCCGCCAATTTGATTTTAGTCTCAACATCAGAAAGTGCGCGTTCGGTTTTCGAGCTAAAAATGGATGGAAAGACGATGACAATAAAATCCATCCCACATGCTGTGCAGGATTCGCATCCTGTCCAACTTCAAAGGGAAATATAATTTCAGTTTTCTCTTTAAAAAAGGCCCGAAAGCTACAACAGAATAAAGATTGGGTCTTTTTGTTCCCGCTCAAAAAAGAAAGCGATTATTGAAAGTCGGCACAGGATGAAAACAATTTTTATATCCCACGCCGAGGCCGTATGAAACGCATATTTTGCAATGTACTTAAGTTATATCATAAAACACCATTCCTAGTGAATGTTCCGATACCTTCTTACGACAAAAGTATAAAATGGGCAGGGGTTTATATGAGAAGGCGGAAATTAAGATGTTTATTTTTAATTCAGCTAAATAATCGTCGATTATACGAGCGACGCCCAAAACACGACCAAACTAATTTGGCACTTGTAAAAAACCCTCAAAGGAATTGAATTGCAGTAAAGACTAATTTCGCAGTAGGCAGTTTTTTTTCAGGCAATGTGTAGTTTTTAATGATATTATATGTCATTTATGCTGTCGCCGGGTAGGAAGCCAGCATGCGGCAACGAATTGTTTAGATGATGCACCGTAAATGAACGGGACCACCCAATATCCTCCCCATCTTTGTCTCGAGAAAACAAGCGAGTCCCCATCAGTCAAGTGGATTAACTAAGCCTTCTTGAAAGCCGCAAGCAGTAGGGAGCAAGTCCCAGCAGAACGATTCTGATTGGCTGCCTGTAGTAACATGCTACTCCTGATTGGCTGTGGACCAATCCCCCTGCACTCAAAAGCTATCCAGGAGAGAAAATGAAACTCGTTGTGATATCTGAAGTATCTGTTTCAGGCATGGCACGCTGCGCAAAGTCTTTGATTCCAGCGCCGCCGGGGAAATTCCTACTGCGCGTGCGCGAGGTTGGGATATGCTCCGTTTATAAAGATATTAGGATCTCACAAGAACAGACCTACTTATGCCAAGATCGTCGTTACAAAGGCATATTTTCACATCAAAGTAAATTCATTTTGGGCGCTGCTTTTCTTTGCGAAAAAGAATTAACCGCATTATAAGAACTAATCGCTAAGAAAAGCTAGTTAAAAGATGTCTCAGCCGATTATACTTAAACCGAATGGAGTCAAAGGCTTTTCCGAAGCTAAATGCTATTTCAAAAGAGCCCGGCAAAAAACATTCCGCTGGATTATTGGGTCATTTGGACGGCGGTGTTAGCCCTCGCGCCCGCAGGCAAATTATAGTTGCGCATGCGCCGTTTATAAATACTTTTATGGCGCGAAAGTCTTATCAATCACAGGAACGAAACGTGGAAAAACGGACGTGATGCTATAACAATGTCCTCACCCTGTGAAAAACGTAACTGAGAGTTTTCTTGTATACTTTTATCAAAATCTTAGACGTGTCTACAATGCGCTAATGTCGTGTTAGCATTCCTTAAAAAGTAGGAAACCAGCGTGATATGGCATTTGTGCATTTCAGCCTTCCCCCAAAAATGGCACATTTCCCAAACTCGAAGTTGTGCAAACGCAGTAGGTTTGGTAATATAATGCAAACCAAAAACTGTGCTTTTAGTTAAGAACCAGGCTTTATTTGTTCATTTTTGCTTGGTTAATCCACGCGACAAAAAGCGAGGGAATGCCGTACATATTGTTCTCAATGGCGTCAAAAAGTTTATTTAAAGAGCCCTGGGAAGTCGCTATTGCCTTTATTAATATTGAAACACATATTATGAAATGAAATATCCAAATAATCATCTGAAAACAAAGTTCTACATTAGAAAAATGTGTAAAAGCTTTCTCAAATTCCCCGATTGGAATGCATGCTTTCTCACACTTGTTATTTTGTTAGGATGATAAAGTGACGGCTAAGAAACACTTTGAGGTCGACTGAAATAAACTGTAAAGTAGCCAGGAAGTCGAAACACAGCTAACAGATCGAAAGCAATGGATGTTTTGTGCGTGCGCGCGTTTTGGCAGAGCACAAGCCTAGTATTCCAATTACAGGCAATTGATGCGCGTGATCAGGCTATGAACCGGAACAAATGAAAATGATCGTGCCGAATGGAAAACAAAATGGCAATAGCTTTCTCTTGTTTCTCAAGGCTTAAGAAAAAAAGATAAATGAAACTGAAACATAACTTTAAAATTGGCCTGTTTTCAAAATAGGATGAATATACCAGTCATAAAGGCAAAAAGGGTTTAAGATCCCCATATAAGTATACATAAAAGTGTTATATTACAATTTGTATGAAGAATGGCTTTTCCAACTAATGGATAGGGCTCTCAATTTTTGTAGTGGATAGTGCTTCAATTTTTCTTAAAGGTTCAATAAATAGAAAAAGAAAAGGATGCGAAAAAAGATATCATCAAATTCTTAGAATACTGCGTTTAAGCATTCTACAAATAATACATAAATAAACGTTATAATATACATAAGTATGGATTAAAACAAAATGTTTTCTCAGTATATTTGCACTTGATTCAACATAATGCTACATTTAAGTTTATCCGTGTAAACATGACCTTACTATTTGGAAATCTCCATATTTCTGCTGATGTCCTATGAACCGAATAAAGTACCCGCCCTCCTTTCTCTTAGAAGAACGCCCCTCCTTCAGAAGGGCAGGTAGAATACGAAACATTGGAACGTAAAACGCGAACGGGAAGATAATATTCCACGTTAGTTTCTCTAAAACGGTATCAAAGATATAACTACTTATCTTTACTCCCAACTTCCGGCTTCTTTCAGCCTGACGGTTCTTAAATTTCGGACATAAAGATGAAAATAAAGTTGAAGAATAACTAACCTTTCGATGAAAGGGAAGAACAATTTCAGTTGTCCTTGAACAAGTCTCTCGACTTCCCAGTTCAGATTCATATCTTTAGAAAACGCGTCCTTGCTTGTTCACGGGGAGATTTGATTAGAGGCAGCCTCGAAAGCGAAAGGCGGTTTCCACAAAGAGTCGCTTTTTTTTAACTTTACACGCCGGTTATACCCGCTATTATATAGGTGATAGTAGATGATATATTCCATAAATATATTACAACCACGATTAATTTCCGTTTAATTTGAAATAGGATTTGAAAATAAGAATAACAAACTACAGGATAAGTAAAAATTGCATTATTGTTTCCAAATGCTGAAGTTTTTTTATTCAAATTAAAAAGACTTCCTTGAAAGCGTCTGCTACCTGCCCTTTCAATAAAAGGTCAGAAAAGACTAAAATATTTATAGCAGGTTTATTAATCTTGCCTTTATTAACTAAGCGCTTTTACAAAATAGCCCTTTATCTAAACCTTCCGAACTTTTGTACAAAAATCCCCCACATCGACTCGATGTTCATTTTCCCGCCGCTAAGTGCGGCGCGCGCTCCACTCTCCTTTTCCCGCGCTTTGAAGAGACCACAGGCGTTTCGCAATGAGCACTGCTGATACCCACACGCTTAAATTAATCTTCTTTTTCAAGCACCTATTAAAAGAGATATGCAAATTGTGAATGTCGGCGGCAATAGGATTCTCACCCGAGTTTGCTCATTTACGTTGTTTTTGCTCACACGTAAAATTCAGATCCCACGCTTTTTTACAGCCTTTGGTTGGACAATAACTTTTTATAATCCAGTACACTTGCTTTATCAGGATTGATTTCCAGCTACGTTTCTATGATCCCGAGGCCTATCGACGACTGGGAATAGAGCCTATTGCTTTATCCGTGGTATTGGAAACGTTTTATTTCATTTTTTAACTCAAATAAATACATAAGGAAAGAGGCATCAGACTTTGTAACAAAACAAAAATTCTCAGTTTTTTTTTATTGTGGCCCTAATACATAGCTGTCTTGTATCACAAATGCGTATTTTGGTACATCAGTTACATGTGTACACGCGTATCTTAAGGTCCGTACATCTTACTTGCGTGACTTTTGCGTGACGATGTTTTGTCTTTGTTATAAATTTAAGACTCTTTTTTAAAAATACAAATTTCCCTGTATTATTTGAATCTTTAAAAATTGTATTTAGCTTTTTTTGTCATAGGATGGATTTGAATTCAACATGATGTAAGCGGATTTGAATTCATTACCTGAGATGAACATAGGGTTTCATAGCTTACGAAACCACGCGTCACGCAAGTCGGACTGACGGGCTTTAATGGACCACATGTAGCCCAAGCTCTTTATTTGTCCCTATTGATATTTACGGTAAACATAAAGCCTGTGTGAAGCCGGAAAAAGTTCCATGGAACTATTTCCGGCTGCACACAGGCTATAAACATAGGGCGAAAAACAAAATTAGTGAACAATATAAAAAAAACTTCGTTCTGGTCAGAGTTCAAATCGTGAATCTTGAATCTTGAAAAAGGCGATTTAATACAGCCAGAGAACACGCAAAAAGTAAACATAAACAATAAAAGTAAACTAAAAGTAAACATAACACTAGACTACACACGTCTCTTTTACTAATATAGTATAATACCAATCGGGACAAATAAAGAGCTTGGGCTACCTGTGAGGGGACCCAAGCAATATTTCCATGATAATTTGCTTGATAATTTGGCCCCAGCCAAATTTTGCCAAATATTTTTAAAGTAGAACATATTTGAAAAGTTGCCGACATTTTCTTAAAGATGCCTTGACAGCCATACCTTTGTTATTGTTTTCATTTAATATTTTTGAAGAGAAAATATGTGAAGAGATTTCGAAATGACCATCTAAAAAATTTGTATGAAAACAAGAAATTGATGTTTTCTGAATACTCGATGTTTTGCTAGGATGACAATACGAAGGCCGACATGTGGTGTATCGGGGACTTTTTCCTGGTGTTAACAATTCTAGAAAGGACGAGTGGATACTTTGAACCCTGGTCCTCACAAGCGCAGCAGCGCACATAATTTTCCGATTCTCACTGGAACGCAAGCGCCAAAGGAAACTCAAGAGAAGGCAACTGCTTGATTTTCTTACGCATGCGCTTGTTTTTGACCGATTCTCACTTGTGTCGCGCTTCCGTTAGTGCTTGCTTCCTAGTAAGAACCAACCTCTATAACGTGCAGTGTTTCTGCGATAAAAGGACCGCGGTGATTCAACATACATCATGCGCGAGTTTACCTACACGACGAATGGTTGAACTATAAAAGCACACAAGCCAGGATTCGACCTACCATGAAAAATGCGATACTTCTTTTTACATAAGTGACGTCATTTCCGCCTTACCGCCACACCGCTAGCTATCCTGACGTCACATCTGGCGAACTAAAGCGACTCTGTTGCCTAGGCTACGCATTGTCCTTCCTTTAGTATGGATCTTGCTAGGTTACGGGCCAATGCGAGTCGAAGTAGGGAGATCTTATCTTCCTCTTCGTCCTCTTGCACCTTTAGGAGCAAAAAGATGTGTGAGATATAAGGAACGAGAGACTAATGAGATTGTGTGATTCAAAAAAAAAAAAAAATGCCTCCCCCTATTCCCAGCCCCATTTAATACTGCGCTCCAATCGTCACCATTACCACCCGACGTAACTAATTATCAAAAGGCAATTTTAAATTTGATAATTATTGATATCAATACTAAATGGTTTTTCATTATCATCAGAAATCTATAATAATTGATACTTACTGAAATTACTATCAATTGATTCGGCGCATTCCAGCTATAAACTACTGTTCGGTTTATATAAATCAAATTGATTTGATTATCAATTTTTATGAATTAGATTACAATTTCTATCAATTAGAATTTTGATTATCATGTTATCAATTTCTATCAATTAGAATTTTGATTATCATATTTTATCAATTTCTATTACAATTTTGATTATCAATTGTTATCAATTTCTACCAATTGATATCAATTAGACTCGCCCTAATTTTGATGATCAATCAATTTCAATACCAATCATCATCATCATCATCACCATCATCATCATCATCATCATTGGCGCCATCATCATCATCATAACTACCATCACAAACATCACTACCATCGCCATCATTGTCATCATCATCACAGCCTCGCGTAACGTCACGCTACGCCCGGTGTACATTATCACTAGCCCCTATCCTCGCGTGCGGCCAAGTGAGATGGGACCTGATACTTCGCTGATTTTTGCGCTAGAAATGTTGTTCACGCCTGGGCATTGGGCGTGACGGAAAATGCCCGAGGTGGAAGGGGTACCTCTAAGGGTACAATACAAGCGTAGCCAAACGAATAGAGTAGCTCCGAAACCTTTCCAGGCGTGAACAACATTTCTAGCACAAAAATTAGCAAAGTCTCAAGTCCCATCTCACTTGGCCGCACGCGAGGATAGGGGCTAGTGATAATGTACACCGGGCGTAGCGTGACGTTACGCGAGGCTGTGTAGGTGGTATCCGCGTACGCCATTATTGCTAAAGAACCTTCCAGAACCCTAAACCCACCTGAGGGAATTAACCTCAGCGTGGGTAGCCACAGGGTGTCCGCAAATGAGTGCTAGCTGTATTTTAACTAGAACAAACTTTTTAATCAAAGTGGTAAGGTCCTGAACTATTATAGAATCGAAGAAGCTGAAGGGCTTTTTTAGAGTGCTTATTATGCAAGGGGAAACGCAACAAAGCGCTTGCTCTAACTGATATTTGTAAACAACAACAACAATGCATTCTTTTCATGCCCGCTGGCGGCGGAAACCCTTTCTAGAGAGCGGCTATTTTTAGCGAGATATTACCCGGGGCACCCTGCGGTGATATTTCTTTTTCTGGAAAGCTAACTAACACACTTATTCCCAACCAAGTCGCATCATCGCAGACAAGAAAACACTAGAATACCTCAATGCATCGACTGCAATCTCTTCACTGTTCTTTACATGAAATTAATCACGTCTGTTGTTATTATTGTCATTCGGATATGAGAATATCTTTATCCAAAGCTTGTAATTTTAGGATTAAGATTGAGGCACTGCTCAAAGCCATAGCCAGAATGATTGAACACCAAGTATTTTTTGTTGTTTTTGTGAATCTAGATCAGTCAGGTAAAATAAGAATAAATCCTTTTAACATCTTTTGGTGGAATACAATACTTCTCGCCATTAGGACACCCGAGGAACGACCAGACGATGTTGTTGCTGCAATTGTTGTTGCTGTCATTGTTGTTTCTGTTTTTTTCGCAAGCTTTATTGTCGTTGTTGCTGTTGATGTTCTTGTTGTTGCGGTTGATATTGTTGTGGTTTTTGTTGTTGTTGTTGTTATTGTTGTTGTTGCTGTTGTTATTGTTATTATTATTTTTGTTGCGATCATTGTTGTTGTTGCTGTCTTTTTGTCATTGTCATTGCTTTTGTTGTTGTTATTGTTGCCGTTGATGCTGTTGTTGTCGCTAGCTTTATTGTTGCTGCTGTCTTTACTGTTGCGTTTGTTATTGTTGCTGTTGTTCTTGTCGCTGTTGTTGTGATTGATGTTATTGCTGCAGTTGTTGTTGTTGTTGTTTGTGCCCTCTTTTTCTTGGTTGTTCATGTTGTCGCTGTTTCTTTTTTTTTAACCCGCGTAAGTGACGGCCACAATGATTGACACCTATTACTAAGAAAACCACCGCCTTTCAATCAGAACTTGCTTATTTTTGGAAAGTTTCAACTACAGAGGGCAAAAATCTAAAACATAACTGCAAGGGAAAAGTAATCACTCCGAGCTAACTGTATAATCAAGGGCTCAATTTTTCATTCCATATACAGTTTGCGTCAACTTATCTTTTTGACACACTCTTATATATTTTATAAAATGATCTTAGTACAAGAGTAAAAGTGTCGCTTTAATTTACGCCATCATTCAAACTCTATCTACAAGATAGTTGAAAATACGTCAATAATACGATTTGAGAGTGACAGCAGAAGTTTCAATGTCGCAATGAAGCAAGGTAGTTAAATAAAACTAGCAAAAATTTAACGACGTATAACTTCTTAGCTTAATAAGTGAAACCTTCTTTGTTTGAATAGAGTATAAACAGCTTTTATCAGCTTTATAAGGAGCACATTTGCATAGAACCATTTCCGCTAGCACGTCAAAATCGGGAACCATTTCCAGTGAAATAGGAAATGGATAAAGATAAACGATAATAGGAACAGACAGAAATGCACGAAATGATTAATTTCGTTTCAGTTTGTAAAGTAAAGTTCTTCATTCAAAGATCATAAAAAAAGTTTTTGTTCTTGTTGTGAGCAGGTAGTAATTTGATGGCATGGTTAAGAAAATATCGCAATTACAAAACAAATTACAAAACATTATTGAGGTACTTACAGTAATGAAATAGTAATGATAATAATAATAAAACAATTGAAATAAAAAAGCCGCATATCAAAATGCATGTGACATATAAGGTCTGTACGAAAGTTTAGGAAAGATGATTATAGCATTAAAGAAATATCACGAGCGCCTATTTACTCAAACTAAGCTTAAAATTCTTTAAAAAAAACGAAGATAAAGAATGGTTGATGTTTATTGCAAGAAAAATAAATTCAATAACAGAATCATGTACGATTTTTATTTCTCATTCTTTATTTCTATTTTCTTACAAAAAGACAAGTAACAAAAAAAGGGCCACAAGCGGATTATAATGTGAAACACCTGCAAATCGATGGCATTTAAACAATTAAAAACCAATACGATATGCCACCAGTAAAAACAAATATTTAGAAAATTTGGAGATTTGGCGAAACTGGTGGTCGCTTTTAAAATGTTACCGGATCTTTTCAAAAACACGGACAACTCTCGTCTGTTAGAAGCCACGGATATCACGGAAACACAAACTGAAAGTTCGGGTTGAAATGACAAAATATCGATATGAAAGGAGGCAAATACTTCCCTTAGGGTGTAAAACGACTTAAGAATAAACGGAAAATAATCTTTGCAAAATGTTCATGTTATGGAATAATGACATTTTTAACGTACATGAAAAAATAACATGGAAAAATCATTGTCCAAGGTTAAATAGTTGAATGACTAATTTGGCTACATTTTATGCTTAAAAATTAAGAATTTGTCTTGATCGACAAAGTACCATTGCGGAAAGACATCTGAATAGTAAAATGATTTAGCAAAGAATGTTTTTTATAAATCATTTTCTAAACAGTTTATCATCCGTGTTATTTTACTAGATTTCTTTCACATGTCAAAACATTCTGTTTTGGCCAATTTCCAAAGGATTTCCAAAACATTATTTCAATACCATTTGGTACCAGTTTTGTCGCATTACTTGGATTTTTCCAAAAAGCGATGGTTACCCATAACAGCGAAACAATGGAATTAAATTTTCGAGTTGGTGAACAAGGAAGCAATCTCAAAATTAATAAACTAACATTCCAAAAAAATTTCAATTGAAAAAAAAAAAACAATTAAGGGAATTACTAAAAATAAAGTGTAAAGTAGAACGACGGTTATTTTGCCACGGATCAACAGTCTAAACTTATGGAAATACAATAAAGAAGAATGATCTTATCTTAAAGTGTGGCAAGCACTGTATGGCCAGGCACGGTACTTTTAGCAAAGATAATAACAACACATGTATTACCACAAAATCATAGGGTGAAATGGTAATTCTGTGGTTGATTTTAGTCGGGTTTGTTAATCAAACCTATTGAAAATTTACATTGTATGCCTAAAAACAATGACTTGAAAAAGAAAGAGAAATATGGAAAGAGAAATATGTTCTTCAGGCGGGTTATATATAAACAGAAACTTATAACATCATCCATCCAACAAGGGACCAAGCCTAGGAAAATATTGTACGAATCTCTCTCTCTATTCTAAACTTTCTAATAAATAGAGAAAAAAGATGGATTTTTCATAAAAATTAGGCAGTGTCGTCAATCTTTTTCAGCGAATACACAACTTGGATTTTACCGAAAACGCGATTTCTTTTACCAAACACGAAATTAGTTTCGATAAAAGGGTTCCCTGTGTTTACGATTTGCCAAAAAAAATGCGCTGGACTGGTACGGTTTCTCGCCAAAGGTAGATTATTTTACATAAGCGTGCTACGTGAGCCAAATCGATGGCTTCGATTACGTGACCGGTGCTTGAAACCCTCTCATCATGATGACGAATTACACAAAATAAACCATCGTGGGAACCCACATCGATAAAATGTTTTTGTTTCTGTTTAAAGCTCTAGAAAATAGCACATAAATGTTGGTAAAACGCCGGTTATTCCATGGTTTTCTACGGGTTGAGATTAACAGAACCCACATTGATTGAAAGGTTTTCTTTCTGTTTAAATAGCCAATAAATGTTGGTAAAACAACTTTGTTATTCCGTGAATTTTTTAGGTGTGAGATCCACAAAACTCTAGTTAGCAAAGTTACTCAGAGATGTGTACAATAATCAACGCCAAGTATCAGTGTGATCTAAAAAAAAAGTCAGCTGATACTCAAGTTAAAAAAAAAGAGTAACATTTTTTCGACCGAAATTCTGCCTGCCAGATAAAAGTATATCAGTTTTTGCTCGGCAATAAATTTTGAACACAAAAAAAACTTAAATTTTGTAGTCGTAATTTAGCAATTTTGTCTTCGTGCTAGAACGTACAGTGAACAAACACAAACAAAAAAAATACTTCAACACATGATGTGATAGCGAACAACAACTTGAAGAAGTCTTTGATTAAAATATGGCCAAATTGTATAATTAACAGTAAAATTGAGGTTGGATAAAGCCCAAAGCAAATATTTCAATCTATCAGACTCGTAGGATCTGTTTGTCAAATGGAAGAGACTAGCCAGTTTAAGAGGAGGGACGATAAGGGCATGACATTAGAACAGCTAGTACATGCATAGGGATAAAACATCAACTCGATTTTTAGGAAGGCGAATTTAGAATTTTAGAATTGAGAATTTAGATTCTTGCTTATGGTATATATTTTGGATAAAGAATTTATAACATAATCTAAGAATTTTTTATGTGAAAATGAGGACATTTTGTGGAGAATTCATTCTTTTCTTTCCTTTTTTTTCGCGCTTAATCTAAATTCTGAATTACGCGTGCCAAACTTAGATGTTTGAGTGCGACACGGTGACGCGAAGTTCAAACCGGGCGTAAACAAGGATGTTAGCACATAAGTTCTTTCAAATAAAGCAAATATTTTCGTGTATGAAGAGCACAAAAACATAATACCAGATAAATATTGGTAATGCAGTAAGACCTCCACAATTTGCAAAACCAGCTTGTCGTTGAATGAGTATCAATTCTAAAATCTGAATTTTCCATTTCGAAATCTGGTGCTCTATCTACCCCTCTAAGTGGATGTTGATAGCCAATTTGGACCCTTTTTGTTCTACGCGTCTACAAAAAATGGGACGAAGTCACGATTCTGCGAAAATAACATCTGCTTTTCCCGGGGTAAAATAAAAGGGCACGTAAAACCGCAATTCAAGAGTGTTTTGGTTGTTAATTTGCGATATTTTTAAAGAGCGGGAATGTTTTAGATGTTTTGAAAACGTGGTCTTTGGTAAAAAAGCTACCGAGTAGTTTCCCGCCTTCAGCGCACGCGTGATACCAAAGTGTTTAGTTGGGTATCCTGTGGATTAGCTAGGAAGCTTTTCAGTAAAAGAATTACTACTTTCGGTAAAGATTCGAGAAAAGAAGCCGTTTCTGCAAAACGTTCCACATATTATATATGCTTATGTCGTGTATTTGTAAGCGCAAGACTAAATATCGAAAAAGATCAAAAACAATCCGACGCAACCGTCCTTTGATAAATTCTTCACGAGACAACGATCAACTCTGTCTGATGAAAAGAAAATGTTTTCGCATTTTACTGGGAAACAAATATTTTGACATATTCCTAAGACGCCGCTTCTTCGAAAGTACCGGCCCCCCAAAATAGACCCACTCTTCCAAAATTAACAAAATAAAAACAATTCGCTACCAAGCACACAACAATAACCTCGGCACAAAACATAAGTACAGACGCGCGCAAACAAAAAAAAATTTCGACAACGTGGTCCACTTGGGAGATGTTAAAACTAAAGTTCAACCCAATCTAGCATTATTTTGACAATTTTTTTTAAAGTGGACGTGTGGAATAGGATTTGAATGAGCGGTGTGTCAAAACCAGGCTAAAGTCTGTATCAATCAAGTTACCAAACAAATTAACCGACAAAGGATGGGAAATGACGATCGAATTTTCTCGATTATCAACATAGGGTAAAAAGAAGCCGTCGCAAAATAGCAACAGGTTTTTTGTTGTGATGGGCACATATAATTGATCAAAAGAGAGCCGACGACATGTGGAACGCCCGGTGTATGCTTTTCCCCTTTTTATCGTATTTCCCGCGCGCGTCCATCGGCTATTAATCCCCTAATTCATTTCTGGTGGTTTAAGGAACGTGTGTTTTCCGATCACTAGTGAATTCTGGATAAATTTGGGATAAATGAAACGCATGCTAACATCAGACTTCAAAAGCAATTCGGGCTTTCCGTTCAAATTATTAAAATGATTAAAGAACGAAGTTTGTAATTAGAAAAAATAAAAATAGAAAAATACCCCGCAATGAGATTTCCCTTTGGTTCCCCGCTCTATAAATCATAAACTCTTAGTAATTTTAACAAGGCAGATAAATATAGACCGGCCTTGTGCAAAACCAAGCAAGCAGAAAAATGACCGAACATATGTGGAAGAGATGGGAAATGTTCTCAATAGCAAGGAAAGGAAGACCAGAAGAAATAACTTAATAATCCAGATATTTAAATGTTTAGTAAAAATGAGCAGACAAAATTACGAGCAAAAAAACAAACTCTTACGAAACTCTGACGCTATTTATTGAGTCATTTCCCGGCAAGCACACAATTTAATAATAAAGGAATTACAATACAAAAAAAAACGAAATCCGAAGAAAATGGTAAGTAAACTGGTCTGTAACGTTTCCGAACGAAAAAAAAAATGACACAAAATAGTTCTATTCCTAAAAACGTGTTTTAATTGATGGAAGAATTATTAAACCTAAGTCTTGTGCAACAAAATTATATAAATAGATAGAAAACAGATAGTAATGAAAGAGAAAGGGAAAATAAATCGATAAGGGGAATTTGAGAATCCGGAAGACACATCGTACTTTCTTTGTTTGACTCGTAACTAGAAACAATGGACCTACGTTAGAAAATACCGCCTTTATTCTTACACCAATTTCAATTAAAACTAGCCTATAAGACTTCTAAAACAGTAGCCGAATATATATTTATATATAAAACAATGTTATTGTGCGAGATTTCATTCTTGTTTTTCCTTCCGTGACAGTAGATATGCTAGCACTTCAAAAATACTAACACAAATCTTAAATACTAAGAGGTTTTTCATCATTAAATGATTTCCAGTCAAGCCGGCCAGATAAAATTTGTCGGCTTCCTTTGATCTCCAAAGGACAAACATTTCAATCTTTCCGTATTTATACTAGGCTTAATATCTTAGCTTGTTGAAAGACCAAAGAATGTTTGTGAACCTTATGAGATCTTAAAACCGTGAGGTAATGACGCATTTTCCTGCAAATTCCCCGTTGCATTGAAAAACGATTAGTTTGCGAAGGGTTTTTTTTATACCTTCAACAGGCGTGGGCTACGTTTTTAACAAAACGATTTCAAATGAAAAAGGCAATCTCACAATATCGGGGTAATTTATTCCTTCTCTCAGGAAACATTAGTAAAAATGGGGTGGCACGTGATACACAGCTGGGTCCTGGTAAGCACTGTTTGGAAATTACTTTATAAGTACTAAAACAAATCACCTAAATCTTCAAAGAAAACCAAAACCTTAAAAAAGTTAAAAATTTGTAAAAGAAATAACATCACGAAGGTTGAAAGACTCATAATTTTTAGTAAAAATAATCAAAGCAAGAAGTAGCATTATATCTTCCTTCGATTTTTTTATATTTTGACGTGTTAGAAACCGAGCTATAAAAAAGTACTAGGTTCGAATTCATATAAGCAACTTAGTTAGAATATTTCTTGGTAAAAATGAATTATAATCCTAGCCAAGCTGAAAGACAGCCCCTGACTTCACAATAACCATGTTTGAATATATACGTTGCGTGTGTTTGTGTGCGCACTTTAAAAAACGTGCGCATCTTTACGTGAATCCGTGTTTGTGCGAGCACAGAACATGGCGACAAAAGCGAACGGCCCAGGGTGTCCGCTATAAAGAGTTTTAACTGAACAAAAGAGACTTGCTTGACTTCCAAAAGTGTCCGTAATATGCAGGTTTCAAAGTTATACAAGGGAACTTACAGTGCGATGGCGCAAAAAGGGACCGGCCCAGGGCGTTCGTTATACTGAGGTTCAACTGTACGATAGAGACTTGCTTGAGTCCAAAAAGTGTCCGATATATGCAGGTTTCAATGGTACACAGAGGGCGAAAAGAGAGAAAGATGACAGACCGCCAAAAACGTTTGATAAATAAAATCGTGATGTCGAAACTCTCGATATAATGATAATTTGGGAATCGACGAAAAAGATCGATAATTCTTTCATTCAATTTTTTTTCCAATTATATAAAAAGGGCGTTTAGACGGATTGATGATGCGCGCAAACGTGTAAATGTATTTGTGTAGGAGCAATCTGCCAGGGCAGTCTGCCCTGAAGAAGTCTTATTAAAGACGAAAATTGCGTATCGTTATATCGAATATCGCTACAGTATATCGGGTATTGTTATATTGAGAATATCGTTATATCGGGTGTCGTTATATCTAGTGTCGTTATATCGAGTATCGTTATATCTTTTGTCATTATCACGGGTGTCGTGATATCGGGTGTCTTTATATCGGCTATCATTATATCGGGTATCGTTATCGCGTATCGCTATATCGAGTATCGCTATATCAGGTATCGTTATATTGAGAATATCGTTATATCGGGTGTCGTCATATCGAGTACTGTTTATGGAGTATCGTTATATCGAGTATCGTCATATTGAATATCGTCATATCGGGTGTCGTTATATCGAGTATCGTTATACCAGGTATCGTTATATCGGGTATCGCTATATATATCGGGTATCGTTACATTGAGAATATCGTTATATCGAGTACCGTTTATCGAGTATCGTTTTATCGAGCATCGTCATATCGGGTGTCGTTATATCGGGTATCGTTATATCAGGTATCGTTACATTGAGAATATCGTTATATCGGGTGTCGTTTTATCGAGTACCGTTTATCGAGTACCGTTATATCGAGTATGGTCATATCGAGTATCGTCATATCGGGTGTCGTTATACCGGGTATCGTTATATCGCGGTTTCACTATATATATAGGTTCCTCTGTGTAACAAGACACTTCTTCGGGTCTCGAAGTCGTCCGTCATATACAGGTTCTGCAGCACAACAGACAACTGCTGAGTGCCAAGAGTGTCCACGATATACAGGTGTTTTATCAGAAAAGTCCTTATCATAAATACCTTTGTTTTGGATGCTCCCTTCCCTTTGGTTTTGCTTTTCTTCTCTTTCTGCGCATGCCCCTGCTTGAGGTAATCCGCTGACCGGAATGACAGGCGTATTTCTTCCAAACAATGCATTAGTTCGTATGTCTGGTTACTTGTGAAGATTATCTGCAGGGAAAAACAACCTTTAACGCATGCTGTGGACTACATTATGATTCTTGTCTTATCAGACTAACAATAATTATCATCATCACTACCATCATCATCTTTTATAACCACCAACTTAATCATCATAACCATCGCCATCGCAATCGCCATTCACCACCATCAGCATCAACACCACCATCACTATCTTAACAATTACCATCACCATCACCATCGTCACCATCACCACACCGTCACCATCTTAACCATCACCATCTTAACAATCATCATCACCATCAAACAGTCATATGGGTTGGAACTCTCATCTCCATTTGATCGAGGCTTTATAGAATCAACAAGGATCATCAGAAAGCGATCTTGTTAGGGCCTTACCTCGTTACTTTCTAATAGCGGTAATGCGTCGGTGAGAAGAGTCAACCAAAAGCTGAAAAAAATACATACAGGGGTGGTTGTGTTAGAAATCAAATCTAGATATTGAAAGCAACATTATCAATACCATGATGTGCATTAAATTACCATAGCTGCAACTACCATCAATACTATCATCATTTCCGCCATCATCATCATCATCATCGTCATCGTCATCGTCATCGTCATCATCATCATCATCACTACAATCACCATCAACACCACAATTATCATTTTCATCATCACCATCATCACCACCATCATCATCGCCACCGCCACCACCACCACCATTATCATCATTTCGCAGTCGCGAGCATCAAAAGCAACAGGCCTAAAAAAGCATACATTTGACTATTTGAATGAGTGATTTGGGGTGGCCGTATCCGCCGTAGTCGTGTAATCACCACTGAATACCTTTTAGGAGAAAGTCGTGATGTGAGCAGCGAGACAAGCAACGTAGCTGCTCCTCTGAAGTCCGCCTCCGCGTACATGCGATGGAATTCTCTGTACTTTCCTACAAAACAAGCAGATCATGGAAATTGCAAAGCCCTATATATTCCTTAGGTGTGTGTTATATCCAACTTTGGAGAGTGGCGCGATAGATTGGTGGTACGGGCTGCGTCCCTTATGCAAGTAGACCAGGGATTTGAACAATGTTTTCTGAGTTTTAGAAGGCCGAAAATTTCAAAAAATTACCCGGGGAAAAAAAACTTCATCGAGCTATTTTTAAGTGGCTCTCTCAGCCGACAATTTGTCATCGAAATACATCCATCAATATCAGTGGATTTGGAGATTCGACTGACCTTAGTAAAGGAAGAATACAACGTTACTTTTGGGTGGTTATTTCGAGATTCTTTCATCGTATAACTTGTCTATTAATATTGAAATAATAATAACTAAGGAGTGGCTCTTTGGCTCACCTAAGAATGTCAGTCGTTCGTTGAGTAACATGTCAGAGCCGAGGTGGTCGATTAGGTCGAGATTTGTAAAGTCGCCATTCTTACAATACTCCTCCAAGAACCTAAACACAGGTACAATATCATCACTGGCCCGTAGGCTGGGGTTTGGGGGAGATGAGTATTATAATTAAAATAAACCCTTCAAAAAAGCCCTTGACGACAAAAGCCAGAGCGAGTGGAAACGCGATTGACTGCAGCATATATTTGGAATTTTAATGGAGTGCCATAAAAATACACCTCTGAACCCCACCCCAAAACTAGCCTATGGATCCATATAATTATTTCTTTTTGAAACCAATTTATACATATATCATTAAATGATATATGAAATTTTCAAATCAACATCATACCTTTCTGATATAAATGCAGCAAAGGCCGAGTCCTTAAAGAAAGCATAAAGCATTAATTAAGAAATTGAGATTCAGGTAAGAAAGTTTTGGTTTTAAATACTTTTTGCGCTCTTTTCACGCTCTCAATAAATGTGTCCCTCGCTGCTTATTGGTTATCCTGTTAAAGAAGTAATCGCACCAGTTTACTTCCGGTCGATTAAATACGTAACAATTTCCGATTCCCGGGAATCGGAAAACGCCCCATGCGTTGTTATCAAAATTCGTGTAGTTGAGCCAAATCCCTCCTCTCGATGATCACATAAAAGTTCCCTGAGTTGGCTCTCCCAAGCCCCTCACGGCAAACCACAGGAATCTTGTACAGCACAGGAGGGACTTGGCTCACTGAATCCACCTACCTTGGATCTGAGACACCAAGAGAGCGCACTCCCGAGCCGGTCCATCTTTAGGGCTCGCATACTCATAGTTTTACAGATGCTTTGAGCTGTGAACAAGGTTAAACGATGAAAAATAAGGGGGGGGGGTAAGAAGGCTGAGCAAGCCAGTCTGGCCGACTTGCGTTACGCATGATTTCGTAGGCTATGAAACCCCTTGCAAATGAGATGTTCATCACATAAGTATATTCAATTGAATCACGGTAAATTTCAATCCATCCTACAACTAAAGCATTTAATGTTATTTTTAAAGGACTAAAAAATTAAAAAACATCCAAAAACAAAACAACATTCTCACGCAAGTCGGGTTCACAAACTCTAAAGGAAAAGGGTAGGTGGGTATACTTCGTGTACATTACCCAACGCTTCTTGTATACCACCTGCCCATCACATCCACGTCACAATCCTTTCCCCTACCTTGGTGAGTCACCTCCCTTTACCATACCTTAATACGGTAAGTCACCTCCCTTTCCCCTACCTTGGTGAGTCACCTCCCTTTCCCCTACCTTGGTGAGTCACCTCCCTTTCCCATACCTTGGTAAGTCACCTCCCTTTCCCCTACCTTGGTGAGTCACCTCCCTTCAAACAAACAAACAAACATCTTTTATTTGCACACAAAATTAAGTGTTACATAGGTTGTTGTTTTTTTTTTTTTATATTCATATATTTATTGATAGGGAGAGGAGAGAAAAAAAGAAAAAAAAAAAAAACCTAGAGTTGCATACCAAGGGGGGACAATACTTCGGTGCGGGCACCCTAGAATAGCTTGAGAGCTAAACGGGCTAGGGTGCACTTAAATGTTAGGGAAAAATCCTAGTTTGGAGATCTGGAGGCTGTGTGCATAAGCAAGAATGAACGAGAAAAACACAGATATAGAGACACGACAAGGATACAACAAGGATACGACAAGAATACAAGCTGGTACAAGCAGAGCGGAAACAAAAACAAAAGGAAGGAATATATTGCCAAGAATTAGGTGATAGTATGGGTTACAGGTGAAGATGTGGGTGGGTTAATAGGTGGCGATTAGGTCGTCTGATAATTTTTTTTTGAAGGATTTCATATTTAGGTCTTTGTCATTTTGGGTGAGTTCGTTCCAAATTTGTACACCTCTAAATCGGATGTTGAATTTCCCGTAGTTGGTGCGTGCTTTGGGTAGGGTGTAACTGGCAGAAAGTCGGGTGTTGTATTTGTGGGAAATTATATGAAAGAAAGAGTCAAAAGTTGTGGGGAGAGTTCCAGAGTGGTGTTGGTACATAAATAGCGCTGTGTGGAAGTAAACTATATCTTTAACCTTGAGAAGTCCTAGTTGTTTGAAGATGGGGGAAGATGGGGCATCGAATTTAGAAAAAGTCATAATTCGTATCGCACGTTTTTGCATTAAAAAGAGAGGTTTTAGTGTTGTACTATAGGTGTTGCCCCATACTAAAATTCCGTAAGTTATATGGGGGAAAACAAGTGAATAATATAGTTGTTTCAAAATGTTAATATTGACAAAGTAACGTATCTTTGAGAGTGCTCCTAGATTACGTTTAAGTTTTTTGCAAAGCTCCGTTATGTGGCATTTCCAGTTAAGATGTGAATCAATCATTATTCCTAAATATTTTATGTATTTTTCTGATTTGATTGGTTTATTGTTTATCTTCAGTTTTATAGGATGAGTTACTTTTTTCTGAGGAGGATAGAATAACACAAAGTTAGTTTTATCTATATTTAGAGAGAGTTTATTGGCACAGAGCCACGTATATATATGTTTTAATTCGTAATTCACGGTAGATTCTAAATTGGTTAGGTTTTTGTTTGAATAGAACAAATTGGAATCATCTGCAAATATGTTAAAGTCTAGGGTTTGGGAGGAGTTGTTAAAGTCGTTAATGTATAGTAGAAAGAGAACCGGACCAAGCACAGACCCTTGGGGAACTCCGTAGGAGATGGAGCTCAGTGAAGATTTGCTGCTTCCAATTTGTGTGAACTGTTTTCGATTTGTAAGGTAGGAAGAAAACCCTTTCCCATACCTTGGTGAGTCACCTCCCTTTCCCATACCTTGGTGAGTCACCTCCCTTCCCCATACCTTGGTATGTCACCTCCCCTCCCCATACCTTGGTGAGTCACCTCCCTTTCCCCTACCTTGGTGAGTCACCTCCCTTTCCCATACCTTGGTGAGTCACATCCCTTTCCCATACCTTGGTGAGTCACCTCCCTTTCCCATACCTTGGTAAGTCACATACCTTTCCCATACCTTGGTAAGTCACATCCCTTCCCATACCTTGGTGAGTCACCTCCCTTTCCCATACCTTGGTGAGTCACCTCCCTTTCCCCTACCTTGGTGAGTCACCTCCCTTTCCCCTACCTTGGTAAGTCACCTCCCTTTCCCCTACCTTGGTGAGTCACCTCCCTTTCCCCTACCTTGGTGAGTCACCTCCCTTTCCCCTACCTTGGTGAGTCACCTCCCTTTCCCCTACCTTGGTGAGTCACCTCCCTTTCCCCTACCTTGGTGAGTCACATCCCTTCCCATACCTTGGTAAGTCACCTCCCTTTCCCATACCTTGGTATGTCACCTCCCTTTCCCCTACCTTGGTGAGTCACCTCCTTTACCATACCTTGGTATGTCACCTCCCTTCCCCATACCTTGGTATGTCACCTCCCTTCCCCATACCTTGGTGAGTCACATCCCTTTCCCCTACCTTGGTGAGTCACCTCTCTTTCCCATACCTTAATACGGTAAGTAACATCCCTTTCCCATACCTTGGTAAGTCACATCCCTTCCCATACCTTGGTAAGTCACCTCCCTTTACCATACCTTGATACGGTAAGTCACATCCCTTTCCCATACCTTGGTAAGTCTCATCCCTTTCCCATACCTTGGTAAGTCACCTCCCTTCCCATACCTTGATACGGTAAGTAACATCCCTTTTCAATACCTTGGTAAGTCACATCCCTTTCCAATTCCTTTCCCATCTCTTGGTAAGTCACATCCCTTTCACATACCTTGGTAAGTCACATCCCTTTCTCATATCTTGGTAAGTCACATCTTTTTCCCTTACCTTGGTAAGTCACCTCCCTTTACCATACCTTTATACGGTAAGTCACATCCCTTTCCCATACCTTGGTAAGTCTCATCCCTTTCCCATACCTTGGTATGTCACCTCCCTTTCCCATACCTTGATACGGTAAGTCACATCCCTTTCTCATACCTTGGTAAGTCACATCCCTTTCCCATACCTTGGTAAGTCACATCCCTTTCCCATACCTTGGAAAAACAGATCCCTTTCTCATACCTTGGTAAGTCACATCCCTTTCCCATACCTTGGTAAGTCACATCCCTTTCTTATACCTTCGCATGGTAAGTTACATCCCTTTTCCATAACTTGGTAAGTCACATCCCTTTCCCATACCTTGGTAAGTCACATCCCTTCCCCATACCTTCGCATGGTAAGTTACATCCCTTTCACATACCTTGGTAAGGTAAGTCACATCCCTTTTTCATACCTTGGTAAGTCACATCCCTTCCCATACCTTGGTGAGTCACCTCCCTTTCCCATACCTTGGTGAGTCACCTCCCTTTCCCCTACCTTGGTGAGTCACCTCCCTTTCCCCTACCTTGGTGAGTCACCTCCCTCTCCCCTACCTTGGTGAGTCACCTCCCTTTCCCCTACCTTGGTGAGTCACATCCCTTCCCATACCTTGGTAAGTCACCTCCCTTTCCCATACCTTGGTATGTCACCTCCCTTTCCCCTACCTTGGTGAGTCACCTCCCTTTACCATACCTTGGTATGTCATCTCCCTTCCCCATACCTTGGTGAGTCACATCCCTTTCCCCTACCTTGGTGAGTCACCTGTCTTTCCCATACCTTAATACGGTAAGTAACATCCCTTTCCCATACCTTGGTAAGTCACATCCCTTCCCATACCTTGGTAAGTCACATCCCTTCCCCCTACCTTGGTAAGTCACCTCCCTTTACCATACCTTGATACGGTAAGTCACATCCCTTTCCCATACCTTGGTAAGTCTCATCTTTTTCCCTTACCTTGGTAAGTCACCTCCCTTCCCATACCTTGATACGGGAAGTAACATCCCTTTTCAATACCTTGGTAAGTCACATCCCTTTCCAATTCCTTTCCCATCTCTTGGTAAGTCACATCCCTTTCACATACCTTGGTAAGTCACATCCCTTTCTCATACCTTGGTAAGTCACATCTTTTTCCCTTACCTTGGTAAGTCACCTCCCTTTACCATACCTTGATACGGTAAGTCACATCCCTTTCCCATACCTTGGTAAGTCTCATCCCTTTCCCATACCTTGGTATGTCACCTCCCTTTCCCATACCTTGATACGGTAAGTAACATCCCTTTCCAATCCCTCTCCCATCTCTTGGTAAGTCACATCCCTTTCACATACCTTGGTAAGTCACATCCCTTTCTCATACCTTGGTAAGTCACATCCCTTTCCCATACCTTGGTAAGTCACATCCCTTTCCCATACCTTGGAAAAACAGATCCCTTACTCATACCTTGGTAAGTCACATCCCTTTACCATACCTTGGTAAGTCACATCCCTTTCCCATACCTTGGTAAGTCACATCCCTTCCCCATACCTTCGAATGGTAAGTTACATCCCTTTCACATACCTTGGTAAGGTAAGTCACATCCCTTTTTCATACCTTGGTAAGTCACATCCCTTTCCCATATCTTGGTAAGTAACATCACTTTCCCATACCTTGGTAAGGTACGTCACATCCCTTTCCCATACCTTAGTAAAACAGATCCCTTTCTCATACCTTGGTAAGTTACATCCCTTTCCAATACCTTGGTAAGTCACATCCCTTTCCCATACCTTGGTAAGTCACATCCCTTTCCCATACCTTGATAAGTCACAACCCTTTCCCATACCTTGGAAAAACAGATCCCTTTCTCATACCTTGGTAAGTCACATCCCTTTCCCATACCTTGGTAAGTCACATCCTTTTCTTATACCTTCGCATGGTAAGTTACATCCCTTTTCCATAACTTGGTAAGTCACATCCCTTCCCCATACCTTCGCATGGTAAGTTACATCCCTTTCACATACCTTGGTAAGGTAAGTCACATCCCTTTTTCATACCTTGGTAAGTCACATCCCTTCCCATACCTTGGTGAGTCACCTCCCTTTCCCATACCTTGGTGAGTCACCTCCCTTTCCCCTACCTTGGTGAGTCACCTCCCTTTCCCCTACCTTGGTAAGTCACCTCCCTTTCCCCTACCTTGGTGAGTCACCTCCCTTTCCCCTACCTTGGTGAGTCACCTCCCTTTCCCCTACCTTGGTGAGTCACCTCCCTCTCCCCTACCTTGGTGAGTCACCTCCCTTTCCCCTACCTTGGTGAGTCACATCCCTTCCCATACCTTGGTAAGTCACCTCCCTTTCCCATACCTTGGTATGTCACCTCCCTTTCCCCTACCTTGGTGAGTCACCTCCCTTTACCATACCTTGGTATGTCACCTCCCTTCCCTATACCTTGGTATGTCACCTCCCTTCCCCATACCTTGGTGAGTCACATCCCTTTCCCCTACCTTGGTGAGTCACCTGTCTTTCCCATACCTTAATACGGTAAGTAACATCCCTTTCCCATACCTTGGTAAGTCACATCCCTTCCCATACCTTGGTAAGTCACATCCCTTCCCCCTACCTTGGTAAGTCACCTCCCTTTACCATACCTTGATACGGTAAGTCTCATCCCTTTCCCATACCTTGGTAAGTCTCATCCCTTTCCCATACCTTGGTAAGTCTCATCCCTTTCCCATACCTTGGTAAGTCACATCCCTTTCCAATTCCTTTCCCATCTCTTGGTAAGTCACATCCCTTTCACATACCTTGGTAAGTCACATCCCTTTCTCATACCTTGGTAAGTCACATCTTTTTCCCTTACCTTGGTAAGTCACCTCCCTTTACCATACCTTGATACGGTAAGTCACATCCCTTTCCCATACCTTGGTAAGTCTCATCCCTTTCCCATACCTTGGTATGTCACCTCCCTTTCCCATACCTTGATACGGTAAGTAACATCCCTTTCCAATCCCTCTCCCATCTCTTGGTAAGTCACATCCCTTTCACATACCTTGGTAAGTCACATCCCTTTCTCATACCTTGGTAAGTCACATCCCTTTCCCATACCTTGGTAAGTCACATCCCTTTCCCATACCTTGGAAAAACAGATCCCTTACTCATACCTTGGTAAGTCACATCCCTTTACCATACCTTGGTAAGTCACATCCCTTTCCCATACCTTGGTAAGTCACATCCCTTCCCCATACCTTCGCATGGTAAGTTACATCCCTTTCACATACCTTGGTAAGGTAAGTCACATCCCTTTTTCATACCTTGGTAAGTCACATCCCTTTCCCATATCTTGGTAAGTAACACCACTTTCCCATACCTTGGTAAGGTACGTCACATCCCTTTCCCATACCTTAGTAAAACAGATCCCTTTCTCATACCTTGGTAAGTTACATCCCTTTCCAATACCTTGGTAAGTCACATCCCTTTCCCATACCTTGGTAAGTCACATCCCTTTCCCATACCTTGATAAGTCACAACCCTTTCCCATACCTTGGAAAAACAGATCCCTTTCTCATACCTTGGTAAGTCACATCCCTTTCCCATACCTTGGTAAGTCACATCCCTTTCTTATACCTTCGCATGGTAAGTTACATCCCTTTTCCATAACTTGGTAAGTCACATCCCTTCCCCATACCTTCGCATGGTAAGTTACATCCCTTTCACATACCTTGGTAAGGTAAGTCACATCCCTTTTTCATACCTTGGTAAGTCACATCCCTTCCCATACCTTGGTGAGTCACCTCCCTTTCCCATACCTTGGTGAGTCACCTCCCTTTCCCCTACCTTGGTGAGTCACCTCCCTTTCCCCTACCTTGGTAAGTCACCTCCCTTTCCCCTACCTTGGTGAGTCACCTCCCTTTCCCCTACCTTGGTGAGTCACCTCCCTTTCCCCTACCTTGGTGAGTCACCTCCCTCTCCCCTACCTTGGTGAGTCACCTCCCTTTCCCCTACCTTGGTGAGTCACATCCCTTCCCATACCTTGGTAAGTCACCTCCCTTTCCCATACCTTGGTATGTCACCTCCCTTTCCCCTACCTTGGTGAGTCACCTCCCTTTACCATACCTTGGTATGTCACCTCCCTTCCCCATACCTTGGTATGTCACCTCCCTTCCCCATACCTTGGTGAGTCACATCCCTTTCCCCTACCTTGGTGAGTCACCTGTCTTTCCCATACCTTAATACGGTAAGTAACATCCCTTTCCCATACCTTGGTAAGTCACATCCCTTCCCATACCTTGGTAAGTCACATCCCTTCCCCCTACCTTGGTAAGTCACCTCCCTTTACCATACCTTGATACGGTAAGTCTCATCCCTTTCCCATACCTTGGTAAGTCTCATCCCTTTCCCATACCTTGGTAAGTCACATCCCTTTCACATACCTTGGTAAGTCACATCCCTTTCTCATACCTTGGTAAGTCACATCTTTTTCCCTTACCTTGGTAAGTCACCTCCCTTTACCATACCTTGATACGGTAAGTCACATCCCTTTCCCATACCTTGGTAAGTCTCATCCCTTTCCCATACCTTGGTATGTCACCTCCCTTTCCCATACCTTGATACGGTAAGTAACATCCCTTTCTTATACCTTGGTAAGTCACATCCCTTTCCCATACCTTGGTAAGTCTCATCCCTTTCCCATACCTTGGTAAGTCACCTCCCTTCCCATACCTTGATACGGTAAGTAACATCCCTTTTCAATACCTTGGTAAGTCACATCCCTTTCCAATCCCTCTCCCATCTCTTGGTAAGTCACATCCCTTTCCCATACCTTGGTAAGTCACATCCCTTTCTCATACCTTGGTAAGTCACATCCCTTTCCCATACCTTGGTAAGTCACATCCCTTTCCCATACCTTGGAAAAACAGATCCCTTACTCATACCTTGGTAAGTCACATCCCTTTACCATACCTTGGTAAGTCACATCCCTTTCCCATACCTTGGTAAGTCACATCCCTTCCCCATACCTTCGCATGGTAAGTTACATCCCTTTCACATACCTTGGTAAGGTAAGTCACATCCCTTTTTCATACCTTGGTAAGTCACATCCCTTTCCCATATCTTGGTAAGTAACACCACTTTCCCATACCTTGGTAAGGTACGTCACATCCCTTTCCCATACCTTAGTAAAACAGATCCCTTTCTCATACCTTGGTAAGTTACATCCCTTTCCAATACCTTGGTAAGTCACATCCCTTTCCCATACCTTGGTAAGTCACATCCCTTTCCCATACCTTGATAAGTCACAACCCTTTCCCATACCTTGGAAAAACAGATCCCTTTCTCATACCTTGGTAAGTCACATCCCTTTCCCATACCTTGGTAAGTCACATCCCTTTCTTATACCTTCGCATGGTAAGTTACATCCCTTTTCCATAACTTGGTAAGTCACATCCCTTCCCCATACCTTCGCATGGTAAGTTACATCCCTTTCACATACCTTGGTAAGGTAAGTCACATCCCTTTTTCATACCTTGGTAAGTCACATCCCTTCCCATACCTTGGTGAGTCACCTCCCTTTCCCATACCTTGGTGAGTCACCTCCCTTTCCCCTACCTTGGTGAGTCACCTCCCTTTCCCCTACCTTGGTAAGTCACCTCCCTTTCCCCTACCTTGGTGAGTCACCTCCCTTTCCCCTACCTTGGTGAGTCACCTCCCTTTCCCCTACCTTGGTGAGTCACCTCCCTCTCCCCTACCTTGGTGAGTCACCTCCCTTTCCCCTACCTTGGTGAGTCACATCCCTTCCCATACCTTGGTAAGTCACCTCCCTTTCCCATACCTTGGTATGTCACCTCCCTTTCCCCTACCTTGGTGAGTCACCTCCCTTTACCATACCTTGGTATGTCACCTCCCTTCCCCATACCTTGGTATGTCACCTCCTTTCCCCATACCTTGGTGAGTCACATCCCTTTCCCCTACCTTGGTGAGTCACCTGTCTTTCCCATACCTTAATACGGTAAGTAACATCCCTTTCCCATACCTTGGTAAGTCACATCCCTTCCCATACCTTGGTAAGTCACATCCCTTCCCCCTACCTTGGTAAGTCACCTCCCTTTACCATACCTTGATACGGTAAGTCTCATCCCTTTCCCATACCTTGGTAAGTCTCATCCCTTTCCCATACCTTGGTAAGTCACATCCCTTTCACATACCTTGGTAAGTCACATCCCTTTCTCATACCTTGGTAAGTCACATCTTTTTCCCTTACCTTGGTAAGTCACCTCCCTTTACCATACCTTGATACGGTAAGTCACATCCCTTTCCCATACCTTGGTAAGTCTCATCCCTTTCCCATACCTTGGTATGTCACCTCCCTTTCCCATACCTTGATACGGTAAGTAACATCCCTTTCTTATACCTTGGTAAGTCACATCCCTTTCCCATACCTTGGAAAGTCTCATCCCTTTCCCATACCTTGGTAAGTCACCTCCCTTCCCATACCTTGATACGGTAAGTAACATCCCTTTTCAATACCTTGGTAAGTCACATCCCTTTCCAATCCCTCTCCCATCTCTTGGTAAGTCACATCCCTTTCCCATACCTTGGTAAGTCACATCCCTTTCTCATACCTTGGTAAGTCACATCCCTTTCCCATACCTTGGTAAGTCACATCCCTTTCCCATACCTTGGAAAAACAGATCCCTTACTCATACCTTGGTAAGTCACATCCCTTTACCATACCTTGGTAAGTCACATCCCTTTCCCATACCTTGGTAAGTCACATCCCTTCCCCATACCTTCGCATGGTAAGTTACATCCCTTTCACATACCTTGGTAAGGTAAGTCACATCCCTTTTTCATACCTTGGTAAGTCACATCCCTTTCCCATATCTTGGTAAGTAACACCACTTTCCCATACCTTGGTAAGGTACGTCACATCCCTTTCCCATACCTTAGTAAAACAGATCCCTTTCTCATACCTTGGTAAGTTACATCCCTTTCCAATACCTTGGTAAGTCACATCCCTTTCCCATACCTTGGTAAGTCACATCCCTTTCCCATACCTTGATAAGTCACAACCCTTTCCCATACCTTCGCATGGTAAGTTACATCCCTTTCACATACCTTGGTAAGGTAAGTCACATCCCTTTTTCATACCTTGGTAAGTCACATCCCTTTCCCATACCTTGGTAAGTAACATCACTTTCCCATACCTTGGTAAGGTACGTCACATCCCTTTCCCATACCTTAGTAAAACAGATCCCTTTCTCATACCTTGGTGAGTTACATCCCTTTTCAATACCTTGGTAAGTCACATCGCTTTCCCATACCTTGATAAGTCACATCCCTTTCTCAATCCTTCGCATGGTAAGTTACATCCCTTTCTCATACCTTGGTAAGGTAAGTCACATCCCTTTTTCATACCTTGGTAAGTCACATCCCTTTCCCATACCTTGGTAAGTGACATTCCTTTTCCATACCATGGTAAGTCACATCCCTTTCCCAAACCTTGGTAAGTCACATCCCTTTCTCATACCTTCGCATGGTAAGTCACATCCCTTTCCCATACCTTGGTAAGGTAAGTCACATCCCTTTCCCATACCTTGGTAAGGTAAGTCACATCCCTTTCCCATACCTTGATAAGTCACATCCCTTTCCCATACCTTGGTAAATCTCATCCCTTTCCAATCCCTTTCCCATCTCTTGGTAAGTCACATCCCTTTTCCCTACCTTGGTAAGTCACATCCCTTTCCCATACCTTAATAAGTCACATCCCTTTCCCATGCCTTGGTAAGTCACATCCCTTTCCCATACCTTGGTAAGTCACATCCCTTTCCCATACCTTGATAAGTCACAACCCTTTCCCATACCTTGGAAAAACAGATCCCTTTCTCATACCTTGGTAAGTCACATCCCTTTCCCATACCTTGGTAAGTCACATCCCTTTCTTATACCTTGGTAAGTCACACACCTTTCCCATACCTTGGTAAGTCACATCCCTTTATCATACCTTGGAAAGTCAATTCCTTTCTCATACCTTGGTAAGGTAAGTCCAGATGTTTGCAAACTCGCAGCACTTTCGTAGCCTTTTTGTCTGTTTCAAGCGGAAGATGTTCTATATATTCCTCCAAGTGTGCTCTTCAACAGAGAAAAAAACGATCAGAACGATCAAACGATCATGGCAGTCTGGACAAGCCGTGAGGATACCCTTTCGGCTTTTCATGGTAGCCAGGGTATTACACATAAAATTTTGCATTATGCATTGGTCAAACAGTTCCCATGTTGGGCCAATACAAACCTTCCATACTGGGGGCAATGCTTAAGGTAGTCAACAGCCACTTGCCACAAACTGCAAATAAACGTTTTAATTCGATAAAGCAAATCACGCCACCATATCATACACAAAAGCGAGTAACACAAAGTACCCTTTTCCATCAGTTAATTTTAGCGAGATACTGAGATACCTTATTGTTAATCAGTATCAGACTACCATTTTAACAGCTATTGTTAATTTTCTTTTCCAGTGCATGCATTTTCCAGTCATGAGGTGCCTCCTGTTGCTAGCTGTCACTGCCCTGACCAGACTTGTCAGTTACTTAAGGACGTTCAAGGCACTGGGATCAGGGAAGGGGAATAGACGGGGCATAAATCGCTTAATTAAGGGAGGAGATCCACTCAGACGGAAAGGCCACATCACTGTTGTTGCCCAAGTAGTTAACAAAAAATACACAGCCAAACTGTAGAAAAAACTAGGTGGTCTGCACAGGCGTTGTGGGGATAGGGAAATAAATCAACATAGTGTAGAAAAGATGTGTTTAACGCCTCTGTGAAAGCCTCTCTCTTCTCAGACAGGTGTTAGACATATAACTTCAAATCGTGTTGATTTACTTCTGTGTTGCCCGGCAATTAGTTCTTCCACATGCGTTCGATATTCTAGGATTCACACAGGATTTCACAATGTAAAAAGTTTATACTTCTAAATTTAATCGTTCTTCAAGGCTATTTAGGGGTGAGAGATGGCAGGTGTGACTGAACTAAGCTAATGGTCTGAAGATTGAGTTACCTGTGGTGGGACATGAGACTGGCGGAATATTCTAGTAACAGGAACTCCCTTAAGCTCACACTGCAGCTACAATTAAAGAAACAAAAACAAAATACGTGGCTTTTATGGTTATCTGACTGCAAAACGCTGCTTTCTCCCTTTCATCAACTAACATAAACTTCCATAAGCTAACCGAATTAGATTTGGTGATTTTTGATTTGTTTAGCACCTACGGAGGTGGCGTGATTGGGAACAATTTCATTGTTGGCCAATGAAAACGCTTTTGCATGACGGGAACCAGAGGATGATTTAGTAGTTGTAAATTTTCAGTGAGAGTTCGCAGAACATTGACAAACGCAGTCAAGGTGCCCAGTCATCAGTTGCACAACTTGGGATTTTGTGTGATTTTTGTTTTATTTTGGAAAGTCAAAATCATGCGGAATAGCGAAAATAACCATCCAGGTTTATTAAATGTCGCTGCTTTCTGCCTTCCATCAACATAAACTTCCATAAGCTAACCGAATAAGATTTGGTGACTTTTGATTGGTCGGTACCTACAGAGGTGTCAACATTTCCATCTTCTGATTTGGTGAAGCCATTGAGATATTCTCGACTTTTTGTAAATAAAGAATTAAACTTTGTTTTTAGATAGTTATCTCGAGGTTTTAGGACACTATGTGCCTTCCAATATTAGAAGAAAACAATAACAAAGGTGTGGCTGACAAGGGCTCTTTAAATGTACATAAAACTTGAAAAAGCACGCTAAATGGAAAGAAAGGGGAAGTGTGACGAAATGTTTCTGCACATACAAGAAATAGATCAAATTGGTACCTGATTTGGTTTGAGTCCAACTGGCCACAATGATGGAGAAGATCTGTCAGATGAGAGACGAACCACCAGTTGCCAAACGACTCACTATGAAATATAAACAGCAGAGCGGTAAATGGTAACTCCACACTAACAAAGGACAGACGTGGACAAAGGTGAGAGGCCTGGTGTGCTAACTAAGATACGCTAAAACCCTCAATATACGCAACACGCTTATTATACGCAAAACGCTTAAGAATGACTTATCGCTCAATATACACAAGAAACCCAAGATGTGCAAAAGGCTCAGGATACGTACGCAAAACGTTCAATATACACAAAATGCTCAAGACACACAAAACGATCGATATACGCAAACCGCTCAAAATACACAAAACGCTCAAGATACGAAAAGCGCTCAAGATACACAAAGCGCTCAAGATCCCCAAAACGCTCATGATACACAAAACGCTCGATAATACGCAAACCGCTCAAAATACACAAAACGCTCAAGATACGCAAAGCGCTTATAATACGCAAAACATGATTTTGCATTGAAACATCCCTGAAACCTAGTCTATCATTGTCTATGAACATAAGTTTTCGGAGAGAATGAATTTTGGCATGCTACACATCTGTACATGTGCATCTTATGAAGACTAATTGGTGGCAGGGAGGAACGTGTGGCGGACCTTATCTCCTACCTGCTACCCTTGATGACCGCGTAGATGTCAAACTCAAATGCTGACAGCAGGATTCTGTCGAAATGGCCAAGGGCAACATTTCCTCCAAACATTTCCACACAAGGCTGAAAATAACAAAAGAAAGCAGGAGATACTGAGAAAAAAAAGGACAAATTCTTTATGTGTTCTACTGAAATCCTTGGGGAAGCTTATGGGTACATGTAGTATTTGCACGAATAAAAAGCTTGTGAGCTATAATAGCGCGACCAGTAATAGAGTAGTAATACTGTTTTAACGAAAAACGCGAAAAATATTTTTAAATATTGAAAGTGGTGTGTCTATTTGAAGTTTCTTTGGGGATGTGATTGATAATCTAGAGGGGATGGCCTGTTAAATATCGCAGATTCTAATAGATTCTTTTGCCTTTTAACGGTTGAGGTTTTCGTCGGACCCCCGGAAGTACACTAGTGACAACTTTAACCCTCACTTGTGATTGGTCAGAAGACTATAAACATTTCACACATATTTTTTGTGCTCACAGTTTTACAGATCAAACGGTAAGGTACCTGAGTATGGTATTGAAGGTCGTAGAGCTTGACAGCGGGGTTGCAGTATAGGAGTTTGGATGCTAGCATCTGATACCAAGTGGGGCAAAACTCCCTAAAAATAGGTCAGGTTAAATAGTATATTCAAAAAAGAGTTTAGTGTTTTATCAAACATGGAAGTCCAAACTGCGGAAAATTAGAATCCACCTTGCATAAAACCCCTAAAATAATGTATTAATCCCCAAGATAATCATACACTGTTTTTATGCTTTCTTATGCTTGACATTATCGGCTTAAAGCCGCATTGTCACCAGTTTACTTCAGGTAGATTACCTAACATTATCCGACGATTTTTAACGGAAAACGCGAAAAATATTTCAAAATATAGAAAGCAGTGTGTCTATTGGAAGTTTCTTTAAGGATGTGATTGATAATTTAGAGGGGATGGCCTGTTAAATATCTCGGATTCTAATAGATTCTTTTGTCTTTTAACGGTTGAGGTTTTCGTCGGACCTCCGGAAGTAAACTGGTGACAATGCGGCTTTAAATGGATACTTAATTCAAATGCAAGGTGTTTGTAATTAGGTACATACTATTTGAGAACTTCTTCCGAACTTATAAATGAGAAGCACATATTACTACATCAAGATGAACCGTTAATAATGAACATAATGTTCTTACTTGAGCTGTCTGAATGCGCTATCATCCCCTGCCATGACCTGACAGAGGAGCTGTAGTTCTTGGTGTCCAGCGTATGTCTCTGCTTCTAGCTGGGCTTTCACTTCTAAATGCCAGTGATTCCACTTAGAAACGAAATCTGATGCAGTGGAACCCATAAACATCTACAGAACAGAAGTGGAAATACAAAACTTAAAAGATTTAACCTATTCGCACCTATAATGCCCTATAATACCTTATACACGAATGCCCTGTAATGAAAATCATGAAACCTGATGCAGTGGAACCCATAAAAATGTACAGTTAACAGAAAATAACAATACCCTATCTCAAAATATTCAATCTTTTCGCTACCATAAGGCCCTGTAATGCCTTCAGAAAAACAAATTGTATATTTTCTTATAATTCCTTAAAACAAAATCAGGAAAACTAATGCAGCAGGGCCATAAACATTTATATAACAGCGAATGACAATATCTAAGTCAAAAGATTAACCAATTTGCACAAACTCAAAAGATTTAATCTATTTGCTCCTATAATGCCCTGTAACAAAAGATTTAATCTATTTGCTCCTATAATGCCCTGTAACAAAAGATTTAATCTATTTGCTCCTATAATGCCCTGTAACAAAAAATTTAATCTATTTGCTCCTATAATGCCCTGTAACAAAATATTTAATCTATTTGCTCCTATAATGCCCTGTAACAAAATATTTAATCTATTTGCTCCTATAATGCCCTGTAACAAAATCATGAAGTCTAATGCAGTGGAGCCTATATCACAGAACAGAGAATTACAATATCTAACTCAAAAGATTTTAAGGGGGGACATGTATGCTTGAACTAAGAAATTTTAACTGATTGAGAGAAACTGGGAAAAGGTGAAATTTACCTGATAACTCGGCATTGTTCTCATTAGATCAATAATCTGCTCAAACACCTGGAAAAAATACATTATCAGTTTTTGAAAGGAATTCCAATCAGCCTACTTATTTCAATAGTCCCATCGACCAAATGCAAATGTCAAGGGTAGCACTATAATGTGTATATAATCAGGTGTTAAAATGAGTATTTATTTCTCATTTGTAAATCTGCCTGTTGCAGACAAGATTTGTTCAGTTAGGAGCCAATGAAACATTGTTGAACAAGCCCTGGTTTTGCAACCCCGCGTAAGGTTAACATTCATTTTCACATGAGTTTTTAGGGAAAGTCTCGCCCTGGACTAAGATCTACATTGCCAAACTTACATCGAAAGAACCATGGACCTTCTCAGGATGTTGTGATAACAACTCGCAAGCTTCTTTCATCTGCCCTTGCAGGACAAGAGAGTAGACCTGTAGAATATCAAAAGTGTCAGAAGGCTGTCCAGGGGCGTGTCCAGAGGGAGAGGGGGGAGGGGGTGGACCCCACCCTGTTCATTTGCAGAATTGAGAAATGACATTGGTAACCACTGAATAGATTGAATTGACTAGATGGTTAATGAGGTAATTTAGTTACATACACTGTATGTCTTATGTAACTGTGTGTATTTAGAGAGAAAAAAATCTAGTCTAGATGAGCCTAGTGACCTGTTTACAGGAGCTTGTGAATTGCTAAGAATGAAAGAAAATTATTTGTAAACCATTCTGAGGAGAGCGAATTAATGTTGGACCCCACTCTACATTTTTCTCTGGACAAGCCTAGATGCTGTTGTTATTGATCATACTGTTTTTGTGGTTATTGCTGATGCTGGTTTGGCTATTGATGATTTTACAGTTAAAGCATAGTAGAGCCTTTGTAAACAGGGGCAAATTATTTGACATACCTTTCTTGCCAACACCAGGGAACCTTAAATACTGTCACTCGCTAAATTATGCTGATTGAGTTACCAACTATTTTGCTGTTGTTTTTATTGTTGTTGCAGTTGGTTATCATGAAATTGTTTTTAAATGTTTCAGTTAATTATCATGATGCTGTTAGTTGTGGATTCTGTTGCTGATCATGATGTTGTTTCTATTGCTGATGGTGATGTTGTTAGTTGTTGTTGATCTTGATATTATAAGTTATTGTTGTTTCTATCAATGATCATGATATAGTTAGTTGTTGTTGATCTCGAAGATATTGTAAGTTATTATTGTTTCTGTTAATGATCATGATGTTGTTAGTTGTTATTATAGCTGTTGATCACATTGTAGTTCTGTTATAAATGTTAATGTAGTACTTACAGCAGGCCAATAAGATGGACTCTCACTAGGTGGGTGGTACTGTAATACATCATGCAGATATCTCTCTGTTCTCTCAGTCTTAGACCATTCCAACAGTCTTGTTAATACGGTACCACCTAATGTGACAGGAAAATGTTTCAAATAGACGAAGAATTTAATTTAGTAATGGTAAATTATTTTTCAATGGTGATTTTAAGATTTTTTAATTTTAAAGGAATACAGTAGTGTAACAGAGGAAAGCCTGAAAAGGGCTCTTTACGTAATTCTTATCATGGACTTTCTCATGATATATTAGCAATGCATTATGTGTGGTTGAGAAAGGCCCCTTAAGTCTTACCTGGCACAGACTCTATGAACAGAAACTCGCACAAGTGCCAGACCAGCTCTATCATGGTCAGGGTCTGTTTCTAGATGAAAAAAAGGAAATATTTATTCAAATACACTGATACACAATTCAATTAGTGATAAAACCTACTATGGCTTTAACAATACATACATGATCCTGTGATATTGAATTTTTTTGTATGTTCTTCTAATTTGCATCTAGCCTAATAAAGAATGTGATTAAATCCAGCAAAAATAAAACATAGTGCTTACCTGCACACTGCTACGCCCTTCCTCAGAATGTCGCTCCCTTGAGGCTGCCACAGGGACATCAAAATCAACAAATAAAAAATGCACACTCGTGTAACTCAAAATGGAAAATTTGTTCTTGCTAAAAAGACTAAAACAGTAGCTGATGTACTCAAGTTTTCGTGTGAATTGTCAAGGTGCTACAGTACAAAGACTTAATTATTCCAACACCTAATAAACAAACCTGTGTCCCTTAGTTGTAATAAACATGAACGCAGCACAGCTCGATAGCGGCGACTGATTTTGATCAAGCTGTAAACAAATAGGTCATTTCATGTGAGTGTAGATCTTTTTAGCAGAATACTCATGCACCATAACATTCTAGTGTTGTCTGTTTTTTTTTTCACAGTAAGATTATTACACATCAGTTTTCTTAATCTTGCCAGCTCTCTTTGTTGTTACCTCGCCTTCTTCAAAGTCACCCCTGTCTCGTGGAGCTGTTGGAGGTCAAGGAATATACCTGGGAAGCAAGAGAAAATTATAATTTATTATTTTAAACAAAATTATAGGCACCCGATCAGTTGACATGTATCTTTTACCATGGGTCTCGTTGATCAGTTGACATGTACCACTTACCATGGGTCTCGTTGATCAGTTGACATTTATCACTTACCATGGGTCTCGTTGATCAGTTGACATGTATCACTTACCATGGGTCTTGTTGATCAGTTGACATGTATCACTTACCATGGGTCTCGTTGATCAGTTGACATGTATCACTTACCATGGGTCTCGTTGATCAGTTGACATGTATCACTTACCATGGGTCTTGTTGATCAGTTGACATGTATCACTTACCATGGGTCTCATTGATCAGTTGACATGTATCACTTACCACGGGTCTCATTGATCAGTTGACATGTATCACTTACCATGGGTCTCGTTGATCAGTTGACATGTATCACTTACCATGGGTCTCGTTGATCAGTTGACATGTATCACTTACCATGGGTCTCGTTGATCAGTTGACATGTATCACTTACCATGGGTCTCGTTGATCAGTTGACATGTATCACTTACCATGGGTCTCATTGATCAGTTGACATGTATCACTTACCACGGGTCTCATTGATCAGTTGACATGTATCACTTACCATGGGTCTCGTTGATCAGTTGACATGTATCACTTACCATGGGTCTTGTTGATCAGTTGACATGTATCACTTACCATGAGTCTCGTTGATCAGTTGACATGTATCACTTACCACGGGTCTCATTGATCAGTTGACATGTATCACTTACCATGGGTCTCGTTGATCAGTTGACATGTATCACTTACCATGGGTCTCGTTGATCAGTTGACATGTATCACTTACCATGGGTCTCGTTGATCAGTTGACATGTATCACTTACCATGGGTCTCGTTGATCAGTTGACATGTATCACTTACCATGGGTCTCATTGATCAGTTGACATGTATCACTTACCACGGGTCTCGTTGATCAGTTGACATGTATCACTTACCATGGGTCTCGTTGATCAGTTGACATGTATCACTTACCATGGGTCTTGTTGATCAGTTGACATGTATCACTTACCATGAGTCTCGTTGATCAGTTGACATGTATCACTTACCATGGGTCTTGTTGATTAGTTGACATGTATCATTTACCATGGGTCTCATTGATCAGTTGACATGTATCACTTACCATGGGTCTCGTTGATCAGTTGACATGTATCACTTACCATGGGTCTCGTTGATCAGTTGACATGTATCACTTACCATGGGTCTCGTTGATCAGTTGACATGTATCACTTACCATGGGTCTCGTTGATCAGTTGACATGTATCACTTACCATGGGTCTCGTTGATCAGTTGACATGTATCACTTACCATGGGTCTTGTTGATCAGTTGACATGTATCACTTACCATGAGTCTCGTTGATCAGTTGACATGTATCACTTACCATGGGTCTCATTGATCAGTTGACATGTATCACTTACCATGAGTCTCGTTGATCAGTTTACGCATGATGACACTTTGAGCATCAGCCTGCCATTGAACTTCATGGAGGACAGTAGAATGGACACGCCTAGGAGAACCTGAGATAGTGGTACACAAACTTAGACTGACTAGTAATTAGAGGTCGACAAGGAGGGATGTGTAATAGCCTAGGCCACTGAGGGTCTGAAAATCTTTTGACATGGTATTTGTGACTATGCACCCCCTACATCCTACTGTTAAATTGTAGTTCAATCCAGTTTGTAGTATTTGGTTTGATTTGGTTCAATTAATCATACCAGGTGGTTTCACCTACCGGGTGCTGGCTTGCCTCCAGATGGGTAAACCATTAAACTCTGTACGGATGCCCATGTTGCTGCTATATTCTGAGCTTCTGGGATAACCTACAATATATGCCAAGAGCGAGACATGCACTTAAGTACTCACTCATATAAAATACTGACTTGAAACACCCCCCTCTCCCCCCCCCCCCATCCCCTGTTCTACGGCCCGACAGAAACGACACCAAAAATCTAAACCACTGACCCACCCCCCGTTCATCGGCAAGGCAGAAACGACCCCGAAAATCGAAACCACTGATTCTCCCTAAGTATTTAAAATACGAAAGAATGGGCAACATGTACGTAGTTTTCTGCTCAGATAGTAACTCTACCATATGTCAACCCAACTTGGACAGGAATCTTTAGAAATAAAGTAATATGTGAATACAGAGAATGTATGAACATTCTCACAAAAATTAGGCTTGTGATGAAGTCCAAAACCTTGTGACACCCGCCTAATGCGGGTAAGTTGACAGCCATGCTCTACGAACAACGAGCATGGCGAAAATGACAAATGGTCTTTCACCAAGTTCGAAATCCAGTTGGCAAAGAAATCGCTAGGCGTTTAAATTACACAGAAAGCTTCCCCTCAATCAAGCCATCGTAATCTAGCGAAATACTGTAGCCATGTTCAACGTTTTATAGTCATTTTCTCACCGTGACTCGTGAGTTGCCATCCATATTGATTTTAGAACTGCCGCCATATGCAATAAGCGCCCTAGAGTTCATGGGTAACACAGGAAGCCCAGACACCAAATCTAGAGATTTGACAATCAATCAATCAATCAATTTTTATTGGCAAAACTTGGTGATAAGTTTATACTTTTCCTTCATTCTTGCAATTATTACATGTACTTCTCTTTTTAATATTTTTTTAAATATCTCAGATCAATTCCCTTTTGTACCATATGAATATTGGTGAGATAAACAACGAACCCATCCGAATGGTAAATGAAACTAAATTCTTAGGGCTTTCATCATTGACAGTCAATTAAATTTAAAGTCGCATATCAACCATCACGTATCAACTTAAATCACGTAATCAAGTAATTGTGACACAAGTTTAAAAGGAATATACCTTTTACAAAAAAGGTTTGTTAGAATGATAACAAGTTCTCATTACCTCAGTCACACTGAGCCCTTATTCAAACATTATCCTTGTATAAATTTGACAATAATCAATTACCGAGGACTTTTGATGACACCTTTAAAAAAATAATGCAATCCACAGCTATAACATGAGAAATTCTTGTGACTATCGCACCGCCCTATATCCGTCTTGCCCATCCTGTCTAAGCTTCTTGAGAGACATGTTCACAATCATTTTTATGATTATCTTGTCGAAAACAAATTATTATATGCAAGTCAATCTGGGTTCCGCAGGCATCATGGAACTGAGACAGCATTAATTAAAGTAGTAGATAATCTCCTCTTTCAATTGGATAAGAACTGTGTAAGTGGTATGCTCCTTATTGATTATCGAAAGGCTTTTGACATGGTTGACCATATTATCTTGATGTCAAAGCTGAAAGCCTATGGTTTAGACAAGAACACTACGTCATGGTTTGAATCCTATCTACGGGGAAGGCGACAATTTGTTTCTATTGACGGCGTGGACTCAGATCTTTCTGTTATACAACATGGAGTTCCTCAAGGAAGCATTCTTGGCCCTTTGCTTTTTGTTTTATTCATCAACGATCTTCCTTTTCATATTAGTTCACCTAAAGTGAAGATAGATCTTTATGCGGATGATACTACTATCTCGTTTTCAACCGATGTCAATAATACTTCCAATTTAGAGAACACTCTTAATTCAGTGATGAGGGATGTGGAAGTATGGACCAATTGCAACAAACTTCCAATAAATGAGACGAAGTCAAAATCACTACTTGTGACTGGTAAACGCCTTGGAGAGAAAGCACCACACAGTAAATTATCCATTTCGACATCTAATGGAAACACCCTTGAATCAGTGGAATCAGTAAGACTCCTTGGACTGGATGTGGACAGTAAATTGACCTTTTCGGATCACGCTGAAAGGACATACAAGAAAATTGCAGGAAGAATCGGCGTACTAAATAAGATCAAAGGTTGTCTACCCCTCAAACAAAGAACAAATTTCTATAATGCCATGATCAAACCTTTGTTTAGCTATGCTGGGACTGTTTGGCAAACAGCATCAACTAAGGATTGTTTGTCAAGATTTCTAACTCTACAAAAAAGAGCTGCACGTCTAATACTCAACGCTGAACCCAGAGCACCCTCAGTACCGTTGTTTAATAGACTTCAATGGCTGCCTTTCTATCTGGACAATCACATCTCAATGTGTTCTATTCTCTTTAAAAGGCTACAACTGATGGTGCCCGAATATCTAATTGAAACTCTTAAGCTGAACAATACACTTCATAATAGAAATACTCGTTTCTCAGGACTGAATTTTATAACTCCAAAGTATACTAGAAAAACCGAAGGTGGGAAAACGTTTACAGTAAATGCCATCCGTAAATGGAACAATTTAGAAGCCAGCATAAAGAAACTGCCTAATATAAGCTCTTTTAAGAACGCTCTCCGTCATAAATATCTTAATGAACAATTACTTTTAAATCATTTTAATATTTCGAATTAACTCATATTTTATTTTCTTTATTTAATCTTTTTTTTTTTTTTTTTTTTTTTTTTTTTCTCCTTTTGGTCTGGGTGGGAATAGTATTTCTATAATTTGTATTGTAAATAGAGATTTTATATATATATATATATATATATATTTATATTGTATTAATTGTATGTATGAGTTTTGAGGGCCACAAGTTTACTAGTGTATTACACTATTAAGTGCCACCCTCTGTAAATAAAGTTATTATTACAACACTCAGGATACCTTTGGTGTATGAAGTACAAAAATTCGCGGAACGCCTTGTCAAAGTCGTCTACCCATGACAAGATGAACGTGATTGGTGCCTGTTTCACTTTTTCCGCACGAAGCTGGAAAGAGCTCAACTTCAAGGTTTTCAAATGAGCCCCTCCTAAGCATTCCAAGCCAAAACCAACTTCCATAAACGAGTAAGTAGAAACTGTGCATTCAAACTACCAGTTATGCAGATGTGCAATGTCTAATCCGACTAAAAGAGCACTTGGAAATTGATGGAATTCGAACACTGTTATGTTTGATAAACATAATATAGCAATAAATTATTATCGCATCATTGGTAGCAGTATATATGCTATATTTATCAATTATTATATTATTGTATGGGGTTTGGGTAGCACCACTTAATGTGATGATGGTGGTTCCTATAAAAGACGATATTTTGTTTCATTTTATGTAAAATCTGCTAACATCTGTCTCATTAGTTATGCTTTTTTGTAATTCTAAGTCAAGTTTGTTTCCTTCTCTTCATTTCGTTTTGCTATGAAATTAATCTATAAAAATATAAAAGGCCTTAGTAACTGAACCTTAAGTATATTTTTTAATATGGGAAATCATGTGTATGATTCACTTGAATGGTAAAAAAGTACTCTCATGCTTTGATATAGTCTCTTGTACATAAACTTGCCAAATTCAATCTGTTACAGTACAAGAAATGTCTGATGAAACATTTTCTATAAACATTGATCACACAGACTGCACAGTGCAGCAGAGAAACTAGAGATACTATTGGCACAGAAATACTGGAAGTCGATTGGCTAAAACAACACGTGTTTATAGATCTGATAGCAACACCAGTAACAGTGGTGATATCAGTTTGATAATACCTAGTATCAAACTCTATATCATAATAATATTAAACTGAAATATGGTGCAATGTCCTGGCTTAAAGTTATTGTCGTTTTTTTTATTTAGATTGTTTTATTTCATTGGTTATTGAGCTTCTTGCAACTTGTGTTTTAATAATCAAGTATATATGTTATTTTTTTCCTCAAGCAATGCCTGCCCTAGTTGCCTTCAACCGCCGCTGGCAGATTGGCAGTGATGATCTGGTCTTCCCATTCACTGCTGGTTTGATGGCCAGATTTGCCTGGTAAAAAAATAGAATTTATACCCACTGTGCATGCATCCTCAACAGTAAAATGTTTCGTAACAATTATCATTGTCAAGGAAAGGGAATGGGCAGGGAGATAGAAGGAAGATTATAAGAAAATTGGTTGTCATCTCTCATAAATTATTCTTGTTGGTTTTCAGGTTCATTGTGGTCTGCTCAATTTATGGAGTTTACCACAAAGACCTCAAAGAATGTCACTCCCAGATTGCTTTGCAAACTTTCTTTATTGGTGTCATCATTGTAGCATGCCTTGTCATGGGAAATGAGGTTGCGATAATCTGGACAAGCATGCAAGGAACAATTATGAACACCAGACCACGTCAGCGAATCCCCATACTTCTTTACATCCAACTTGCCCTGTATGTGCCAGAAATTGCACTGTCCATACTTGGTATATACTGGGCTTTCCATAGTAGCACTGGGTGTGAATTGGGTGTGGTGGTTCCAGTACAGATCACTGTGGTACTGCAGTGGCTGATTCTGTTGTCTGTATTTGCTGCTGCGGCCATGTTTTTTGACCCACTTGGAGCTCTTCACAAGCAAGATCGCAGTATTGAACAATCAAGCAAGGTAACATTCATGTCAATTTTCACTTGCATTTTCTGGTTGTTAAATGTTTTCTCTTTAGTTTCAATGTCAAACATTTTCAAAACTGGTTGCAGCTTTGGTGACTGTTTGATAAAGAAGCTATACACTCTGAAAACATTAAAAAAAGTTTTTGATTAAAAGCAGGTATTCATTTTAAGATTAGCACATGTCAAGAAGTTGTCTGGAAACTGTAGACTAAAGTTCTTTTCAACCCCGAAACCTCGAGGTTGGGGGGGGGGGGGGGGGGGGTGATTTAGTAGTTTCTTTTTCTTTTTTTTTTTTGGTGGTGGAAAACCCCAAAAGTTGTGTGAAGCAAGCATCCAGGAGAAAGAGCTTTATCCCAGGGATCAAAAGGAAATTCTGCCAAAATGAGCACAGATCGCAAAGAATTCCAATTTTAACTTGACCATGAATCAAAGCCATATTCGAGAGCTTGTGTTTTTTGTGTGTACACTAGTTGTGGGAGAGGAGATGTCGTCTGCTGTGCTGTTGCTTTGCTGGCAATGATCAGCAATACATGAACGCCATATCACAAATTGCGGAGATGTTTGCATCTGAGTTGCATGGCGTTGACGCTGTTCCATCAGACGTGGCTGTTGGCCTGATTCTTTTGCAGCAACAGCAAGAGATTGAATCAAGAGGAAAGGTACAGCTGTCATCACATTAGAGGCAAAACATGTCTACCTTGATCACTTATAATTGGCAAAATTAACAGAAATAAATAATTGGCAAAATTATTTTTGCACAGCCAATGAAGTAAATGAAGTCTTTCCATCAGGCCCATAGGCTTGATTTGTTAGGGGTCCATTGAAGGTCCAAATGTATTCCCTTTTTCAGCTACTATGTGCTCTCTGAATCATATGGGATAGCTCCCAAATTTAAGTCACCCGGACTGAATAAAAGTCTAAAACATTTTGGTTTTCCATTTTAATCCCCTGTCTGTTTCCACCAAACAGAAATGTACACCCCACATGCATGTAAACAAAATAAAGTATATTAATTAATTATTTTTATTTCTTCTTTTAATAGCCATGGTACTCTGGTACTCCAGTTGACCTGAGCAAGGATGTAAGTATCCCAACAGCCACCAGGGGCTTGCATCAAGCCAGGGATGGTTACACAACACACAAAATTCTTACCTGCAAGGGAGGTTGCCTCCCCATGTTCATCATGCAGATGAGCCTGGCTAAAATGAAAGACTTTTTAATTCTTAATACATTATATGTAATGCTGAACACCTCCAACATCCAAGATACCAAATGGCCCATCCCTTATTTTGCCCTTGGCCGCTCACCAAAAATTGTTAATATCTTTTTTAAAGACTGTCCAAAACATTCCTTTTTCCATATGATACCTATAAATTTGCCCTCCCTCCCTCAAAGATTCTTGGGTATGTTCCTGGCAGTAATACACTGCCTTTTTACAGTAATTGGTAATAGCATACTTCTTCTGGAAAACTTTTCACTATTTATATTCCCCCCAATAAATGAACTCCTATTTTGGATTTCTCTTTCATTTGTAGGAGGAGAGATCCCGTATTGATGCTGCAGCTTATTTTATGCGCTACTCCGTTGGCTCTTATGGTTGGCCCATGTATGTCTTCATGAATCCATGCTGTGGGCCATGCAGTCTCTGTCAAAAAGCCAGGTAAGATAACCATTCAATGGCAGAATAAATGTGTGTAACTAGGAATGTCAGAAAGCCAGGTGAGATAACCATGCAATGGCAGAATAAATGTGTGTAACTAGGAATGTCAGAAAGCCAGGTGAGATAACCATGCAATGGCAGACGAAAGGTGTGTAACTAGGAATGTCAGAAAGCCTGGTAAGATATCTGTGAAATGGTAGAATAAAGGTGTGTGACTAGGGGTATCAAAAAGCCAGGTAAGATAACCATGCAATGGCAGAATAAAGATGTGTAACTAGGAATGTCAGAAAGCCAGGTGAGATAACCATGCAATGGCAGAATAAATGTGTGTAACTAGGGGTGTCAAAAAAGATGTGTAACTAGGAATGTCAGAAAGCCTAGATATCCATGAAATGGTAGAATCAAGTAGGTGTGTAACTAGGTGTGTAAGTAGGTGTCAGAAAACTAGATAACTAGGGGTGTTAGAAAGCCAGGTAAGATTACCATGCAAAGGTAGAATAAGTAGGTGTGAAATTATGGTTGACTGAAAGCCATCGATGTAAAGTCAGAATAAGTATGTGTAACTAGGGGTGTCAGAAAGCCATCCATGTTGAGGTATAGTTTGATACTTATTAAATATAATTGAGGTGTTTTAGTTGTAGGATGGGTTACAATTCAATGGGATTCAAGCGGATTTAATTACCACACCACTACATGGTATTATAGCAGCACCTTTGTCACTAGTTTCGTTTCTTTTGTCACAGATGCAGTGCTTGTTGCTATCCTGCTAACTCATTGGCCCACATCATTAAGGACAACTGCTGTATGTGTAACACAGCCGCCATTCATCTACAGACGGAGCTACGAAACGAGGATTTGTTTTACTGTTCGTACCACAATAAGGTGAGATGTCAGGGACCGACTATGCATAAAAGGACAGACAGAGACAGACAGACAGACAGACAGGCAGACAGACAGACAGACAGACAGACAGACAGACAGACAGACAGACAGACAGACAGACAGACAGACAGACAGACAGACAGACAGACAAGAAATTGAGAAACCATACCATAATCTAAAACAAACCACCACAAAGTCAGACGGAAAAAGAACTTGGAAGACAGATAAACGTAGAAAAAGGCAGACGGACAGGCAAACAGATAGACGTCTATTTGAAACATCATCTATTGACGCCGGTCGAGTGCCATGTTAAGTGACCTATCTATATTGTTTATGCCATACGCCGTTTAGAAAGCGACTGCAAAGCACGCTGGATCTCCGAAAATGTATATCATACTGATCTGATTTTGAAATGACATATTGGGTGGAATGTTTTTCTCTCAGGCTTAGTTCACTCTGTATCTCAAATTTTACAAAGCCTTATCCGGATTTCTACTGTCTAACGTACAATATGCTGGAATGACGAACATTTTTAAGGGGCACCGGGTTTCCCAGCATTCTGATCGAGTTTTAAACCGTTTCTCGCTTTTCCCGCTATTATGGCTCTTTCCCCTTTCGTTTTTGGACTCACGCGGTGTAAAGGCTGACGCAAGCTTGCACACTGCTGGTAGTACTTTCCCTTCTGGCGGTAGCAAAACATGAATGAGCTTTCAGATCTTTTTTTATGAACAGCGTCCATAACATAGTTTTGTTTCGAGCCCCGAAGCAACCTTCCAACATCAGCGTTGAGCTTTTCGCTTTTTATGGAACACTTCGATAATTCATTTGCTGTTTCATTAAAGTTTTTCTCAATATCTGTGTTCGCCGTTAAATAAAAGTCGACATTTTTATAGGATCCATTTTGTGACAAATTTGTACTAGGCTTGCATTCATTTAAATCTTTTTTTGGTTCCTTTAAACACAGTTTTCTGTCTCCCCTTTCTGAGCTACTATCCGAATTGTTGTCTGCCCACAAACAATTTAATTTGGAACAATCTTCTCTCCATATTTCTTTATCTTTCTGTTCCATAGCCGTCTTAGAAAACTCCATTTCACCTGTTTCGCCGTCATGTTTTGTTATATCTTTCGCATCTTTCTTTTCATCTGTGAGGCTTCTTTCATTAAGAGCTGCCGGCTTAATTGACAAACTTCTCAATTCTGTCTTGCAAGCAAAATTGATTCGAAGACGTCTTGTTGAATAGTCTGTCTTTTCTTGGGCAAACTGAACTTTCGAAAATCCCTTGTTTTGTCTCAGATGAAAGTTTTCTTTTTTTCTCTCTGCTTGGTTCTGTCTTGGAAAACAAATTTCATGTGGTTTCTCGTCGCTATCAAGAACAGAGTTAAAGGAACGTTTTCTATCTCTGCTTCCTTTCAAATTCATCGAACTGTCTACTAATTTTTCAAGATTTGCCATGGATGTGTTGAAATTTCTTCTCGGCCTAGAAGTAGGAGCACTTAAAGAGAGTTTTCGTGTGTGCATTTTCAACTGTGTTTCACTTATCAACACAACATATTGTTCTTCGAAGTAGGTGGATTTTAGATAAACAGCCTTATTAGCATCTAATTGGTGAAATATTTCTCTTAATTACCGTGTTGTCTCATTGTTTATGTGAATGTAATTCTATAGGCCCAATTTATTGGGGTACAATAAAGAATTCATGAGGTGAATATACCAAAGAAAATGCTATGAAACGATTTAGTAATTTTTTGTTTGAAATTGTTGGCTATTCATCAATATATTTGTGCAGAATTAAAAGGTTTCTGTTTAGAATGTTTATCTCCTGGGTTATTCCAGTTATTTGATAACTTTCTTTCAGTATTACATGCGTAAAATGGAGCGAAACGAACGCAATTTTTCCGTCAATAAAATCATATTGTAAAACACTTTTACAGTAAAACACTTTACACAAAGTGTAAAACATTTTTACACTAGAACCTCGGTTTACGGGGGGAGGTTTTGGAGAGGGGTCCCCCCTCACGCATTTTTTTACACTCGGTATTTTGGCTCCTATAAAAGTCTTAGTTGCTTATAAATTAGCGAAGCGCCGCGATTTCATTAAGAACAAAAATATCCATATCTCGATATTATGAACGAAACATCATATGACAACTAAACTTGGTATGTGTCATGTGTCAAGGGGTGTGCAACAATATGGTCGTGTGTTTTTTACGTCATCAATGACGTAACTGAAAGCTAAAATATGCTGACGTCAACAAAATATATATTTCATGAAAGAAACAACGTACGACAACCAAACTTGGTTTCGTGTATGTTTCAAGTAGGTTGCAATGGGATGGTCACGTGCCGTTATCAATGACGTCACTAAAAGTAAAACTACGCTGAAGCCGAAACATCGTATGACAACTAAACTTGTTATGTGTCATGTAGATGTCAACGGTGAGGGGAAGGGGTTTTAACATGTTGGTCGCGTGATCTGTGAAATCGTTGACGTCGTCAAAAACAGAAATATAATAATTATATTTAATATTTCTTAAATTTTTAAGCGAAAATAAGCAAAGATTTGTTCGGTTGGAGCTCCGCTTTTAGGAATATTATTACTTGTCTCTACAACAGCAATTACATTTCCGCTTGCTAGCGTTGTCTCATTGACATACTTACATACTTATTTATGGCACAAAAATAAAAATTAAGCTTCTAGGAAAGTAAAAAAAATGGATACGTTCATATCCCAACTAAGTTTATTTCGTGCATTAAAGCATGAAAATATAACTCATAGATATTTTTGCGTGAATTCCTAAGCAGTAGAAATCTTTCTGACGTGGGTTGGAAGCCTGTGGCTAGGCCGTAAAGCTCGAATTTTCACGTCATTGTTTGACGAAGAACGGTTTACCAGGCAGAACGCATTCCCACGTGCTGGTGCATAATTTTCCATTGTAAATTTCGTTACTGTCGCCTTCCTTCGTCGTCTACTATAACAAAGCAAAGCAACTCTAAAGAGTAAAATATATTTGTAAGAGAAAAATAGTTAAAAAAAAATTATCCCATACCCTTCCTCCAATATCTAATGTTAGATCCCTTATTTGTAGCTGTACGAGATTCCATTCTACGTTGCGCTAGACCGTGATAAGAAGACAGTTGTGGTGTCCATCCGGGGAACTCTTTCCATGAAGGTATGTGACGTCACAACTCTAACCAACCACAGGTAACCCGGTAAAAATGCCTTGGACTTGTGGTTAAATCATGCTCTCGAGCGCTAAACAACTATGATGACTCTGATATCGTTGTTCACAAAGTCACAAAATGACAATTAAAGGTAATGGTTTTAAAAACCATTCGTCAAGTTGTTCGTGAATCAAAGTGACTGATCAAGAGAGCATAAATCCAGGAAGCTTTCATATACGTTCTTGTCGCTATGGATGAAGTTTCTTCTCTTGTCAAACTCGCAGTATCACTGCTGTGTACCTCTTCTTAAAAAGCCCCTGTCAGCCACACCTTTTTTATTGTTTTTAATCAATGTTGGAAAACAAATTATGAAGGTAATCACAAAATAACTAGGTGAAACAGAAGTTTATGCTTCCTCTGCCAAATCAAACTGAAACAAATCGCTGGAAATGAATTCTTTCTCGACTTACAAAGACTCTCTAACTAGAGCACTCCATCGCTACAAGAACATTACTTAAAAGTGTTTGTTTATGAAATTCTGGCCTTTTTTGTAGGATACATTGACAGACCTGACAGGCCACGGAGAGGACATACATATCGAGGGACTAGACGGTGGTATGGCGCACAAGGTGAGACCATTTACAGTGCGACGCGCGCTACCGTGGCCACCTTGACAGTTTTGTAAAATAAGCCAATAAGAATGCAAGAAACGTGTTATCTGATACGACGCGCGCTACCGCGGCCACCTTGACAGTTTTGTGAAGTAAGCCAATAGGGATGTGAGCAACGTGTTATCCGCTACCGTGGCCACCTTGGCAGTTTTGTAAGGTAAGCCAATAGGGATGCGAGAAACGTGTTATCCGATACGACGCGCGCTACCGTGGCCACCTTGACAGTTTTGTGAAGTAAGCCAATAGGGATGCGAGAAACGTGTTATCCGATACGACGCGCGCTACCGTGGCCACCTTGACAGTTTTGTGAAGTAAGCCAATAGGGATGCGAGAAACGTGTTATCCGATACATCGCGCGCTACCGTGGCCACCTTGACAGATTTGTAAAGTAAGCCGATGGGGATGCGAGAAACGTGCTATCCGATACGTCGCGCGCTACCGTGGCCACCTTGGCAGATTTGTAAAGTAAGCCGATGGGGATGCGAGAAACGTGTTATCCGATACGTCGCGCGCTACCGTGGCCACCTTGACAGTTTTGTGAAGTAAGCCAATAGGTAACTTGCACTAAGAAATCAAGTGATTTTTGCGTGACTTACTCGGGCAAGGCTCGGCGGCAAAAAAACAGCAACAAAAAACAATTGTATTCAAAGCTTACGAATCAGCCAGAAAACTGTGGGATTATTTGCATGCATTGAAATATTTTATTTTTGTACGGCCGAAGCCATTTCTGTGTTCATTTTTGCGTGAGTTTGCCTTTAAAAAGTGGCTTTTTGTTTTGTACAGGGTATGTATTTGAGCGCTACTTACATCAAGGGTCAACTGATAGACCATGGAATATTGCAAGAGGCTTTCGACGAGGCGGCGAAAACTGTAAGTTTTGATGCTCACACACATTCGTTTAATTTTGCTTGCCAAAATCTTGTCATTTCGGTAAATATCACTTCCCTCTGCGTGTTGTTCTCACAGGGAGAAAGCTACCGTCTGGTGGTGGTGGGTCACTCACTCGGTGCCGGTACAGCCTCAGTGCTCTCCGTCCTTCTCAAGCCCATGTACCCCGACCTGCAGTGTTTCGCGTACTCGAACCCAAGTTGCCTGAACGAGTCAGCGTGCACCCGGACAGAGGACTACATCATGTCTGTTATCGTCGGCAAAGACGTCGTGCCGAGGTAAGGAGAACATAACATCTGTCTATCAAACATGACGTCTTTCATTGTTGGCAAAGATATGGTACAAAAATAATGATCACTTAGCAACCGTCCTTCAAAACTGACGTCTACTAGAATGGGCAAGGACGTGTCAGCAGTGAATGACCCAAATTGTAACAAATCTGACATTTGTTTGATTACCAGAAGCCAAGAAAATACGATGCGTCAAAAAGAGCTTTAGTTACAGAAAAGCAAAATGGCTCTACCTTTAGTGTAAGAACCATTCCCAGAAAACACCTTTCTATTCAGCTCTGTTTTTAGCATGATACGTTCTACCAAACAAAAGCAGCTTTTCTTACGCAACTCACAGGTTTTTACACCGGGATAGAGCTGGCAAAACAGAATGGGGTTTTAAACAACCTTATTACAGGCGTTCTTGAACGGTATTTAAAATGAGTTTCCTATATAGTTAGTGAGGGTTTTGACGTCACAGAATAGCAATTCCCCCGAACTGTGAGTGAGCTTGTCCCAGGCCGCCTTCTCCCGTTTCTCCGAGTACAGGAAACCGGTAAAAACTGGATCTATGCTGGGTCTTAGATACAGCTTTTCGTTACAGAATGGGCGTAAAAAATCTCAACACTCTCAAGCGTGACTTGGAGACCGTGATAATGAGATGCAATCAACCAAAGGTACAAGATGTACTCGTCTAATATTGTAGGACGACATCAATGGCGGAAAGAAAATATGCTGTTGCTTTTTTATTTTTCCTCCCCTCCTCCTCTTCCTCCTTCGCCAACTCCTTATTCTTCGCTTTCTCCTCTTATTACTTTTTTATCTTCGTCTACTTTGTGATGATGTTCTTTCTATTACGGTCCTCGTTGTTGCTACTACTGCCACTTCGCCATTGCCGTTGCTGTTTTTTTGTTGTTGTTATTGTTCTGTCGCTGTCCATTGCTTCGCTGATGTGGCTCTGCTCTTCCTGCTTTTGTTATTGCTATCTTTGTTATTGATGTTGATGTCTATGTTGTTGATGTTACTGTTTGTGTTCTTGTATTGTTATGGTTGCTGCTGTGGATATCACTTTTGTTATAGTTACTTTTGTTTACAAAGTACAAAAAATGTACGCAAACACTTTCACGTCTACAGTATATAAAAACGCTACGTAGAATTGACATTTTCCTGCTCGTTATCACTTTAATCAACCGCTGAATCTCTTTCTCTAGTATCGCGTGCTCATATCAGGCTGCTGGCGAGCCCTCTGTTTCTTACTCGACAAGAGAAGCAATGGACAAACCGAAGGTGAACAAGTCATTCCTGTTAAACCAGACAGTCAAGCTCCAGACCCCACAAAACCTAACACTCTAAGAGAACCTTTGCTAGGTGAGCGACAACCTCTGAACTCCGAGGGCTCAGCTTCGTATGTAGAGGAGGGACTGGGCAGCCTCGCTGAGAGAGAGCCTGGTACTAGTGACGTCACGAATGGAAAGTCACTTGTTCAGCTTTACCCCGCGGGCAAGATTCTGCAAATCAACGAGCTTCCCCAAAACAGGTACGCCTTGCAAGTGGCAGATTATCAAGTCAAAGCACTCGTAGACGATCTCGTAAATGTAAAAATTGTGGTCTTGATTTAAGCGCGCCTTAGAGAATGCGCTTTTTGGAGCGACCAGTGACTATAATAATAGGCGTTGGTCGTCCCACTTGTAGGTTCGAATCGGCTGCCTATATATGACATGTCCTCTTGTGGGATCGACCAGTTTCCCATCTTTGACCTGTTCTCTTGTAGGTTCGACCATTTGTCAATCCCTAAACTGTTTCATTGTAGGTTCGACCTGCTGTGGGCGAATCGCCAGATGTTTCAGCGGGTGCTGATTAGTCACACGATGCTAAAGGACCACTTTCCTGACGTGGTGCTCAAAGATCTGACCGAGATCGCTAAAAGAGCCTGAGCCTAAGTGATGACTAGCGCAAGGCGTTCCTCGTTCAAGTCGAAAAAGACTCAGCCCAAGTCATTGCTATACTCTAGGCGTTCCTTGACAACACGGGAAGGATTTAGGTTTACCGTTAGGATTAAGGGCGCGTTTTTTTACTCGTGATTCCGGAATGAGAATGATTAGAATAGAAAAAGCGCGCGTTCGTTTATTCCACGTTCCTATATCGTAATGGAATGAAGGTCATTCCACCTGTTCTACCCTACCTGTAGCAGAATGACTCGAATTCCATTCTGAACATTCTCTACCAACCATTCCCATTCCAGAAAGATAGGAAAAAAAACGCGCCCTAAGACTAGAAATATAGTTCCGGTTCTCAGTCCGAGTAAATTAAACAAGTGTACTTAATCTTTAACGTTTTATGTCCAAAGGAGATAGATCAACTAGATTTTGTAGATAAGAAAATGTAGCCTACGTGCTTTTTGTACATGTAAATTAGTTTGAATTTGTGTCACCAAAAGGCGTAGAATCAAAGCCGGACCATACGCTGAAACCAGCCTACTCTTTGTTGTTCCCTGTTCCCTCATAGATGAGCCGTGAGGAAGCGTTTGGGTTTCCTGTGTCGACAACCACAGGATACCCGGTCAGAACACCAGGGACTGCGTCAAACGCGAATTCTGAAATCCAGAATAATTTTCCCAAAGCCACAAATAGTGCACGAGCTGCGTCTGTCCAGGAACAACCACTCCAGGGATTGGTTTCACACCATAAATAATCCCATACTAGTCTCGGGCGCTCTTACCTGGTTTCCTGTCCTTGGAGATAACCGTAAGACAACTTGGGGTCTGGGACGAGCTCACCCATTTCCTTTTTAGAAACCACAGGGAGTTCAATCAAAAACTCGGGTAAGAACGCCCGCGACTGGGCAGAAATCACAACTGCCAAAGCAATACAATTGCACTCCCTTAAATGGTAAAACGAATCGTGCGTTTGTTGTGTCAACATGTGTTAAACAAATAATAGATAATAAAAAAGAAGTGATAAGATGCAATTATTTGGGCAATTAAAATTAGAGCTTCTACATAACCGTTATATAAGGTGTAAACAGGCCCGTACCCAGGGTTTATTTTTTTGGAATGGGGGTGCGAAATCCGAAAAAGTGGACCTAATTTTTCTGGGGGAGGGGGGGAAGGGAGCTTTCTGATAATCAGACCAACCCCAAAAGAACAAAAAGGGATTTTTTTTTTTTATGCATTTGAAGTATCTCCACGGGACGTTTATTGTCGGATTTTGCTACAAATAAAGTCTGACTTATGGATTAATGTCACACCAGAATGATCTAGCTTATGCTTTATAGTTTTGTCTACGAATAGCACGTCCATTTGGGAACCGAAAGTGGACTTTTCGGCCGTTGTGTGTGTGTGTGGGGGGTGCGTTCGCACCCCTGCACCCCCCTGGGTACGGGCCTGGTAAATTCGGTTAACTACTGTTTCCAAGCGCATGTAGTCCGATAAAGTCCGCAAAAAGAGAATTTTTATGTAAGTAAGGATCTACAATGTAAGCCAAAATAAGTAACATAACACTAGACATGACGGAAAAACATTACTTGACGTTTCCAATAAGCTGATTTCACACTACCCTGGTTCCAGAGCCTCGAACGTCTCTCTATTTAGTGACCAGCGAGTTACTGGCCAGTTCGCTGGCCACTAAATAGAGAGACGCACGAGGCTCTGGAACCAGGGTATAAAAACCTAGACAGACACGGGAATGCGTTTTATTGCTTAATTATTATAATTAAAATTAACACCAGTGTATCTCGCGCGCTGATTGGTCGAGAGCTTCAAATGAGCGTGTCTGGTAAAAACAGTACAGACACGCTTTTGACAGCAAGTAACGTAACCCAAACACTCACTCGGCCGATTTTTATATACTTTTATTTCGCACAAGACTGTTTTTCTCTTGAATTTGAACAGGCAATGCTTGCTAGCGGCGTACTATTTGCCTGATCCTAGTTTGGACTTTTTGAACGGAGAATAGTAGACGAAAGATCCAAATCAATGTGCGCTTTGCTGCGGATGAGAAGATCGCACAAAACTGTTTTTCGAGAGCTTCAAACGAGCGTGTCTGTAAAATATATTTCTTCGCTCGTCTTATATGTATCGGTGGTGAAAGGGGAACGAGTGAGTAAAAATGGCCCCATAGTACATAGCTTTGAACTTGTTTGCGACATAAGTAAATTTCCCGGGATCGATAATACATCGTGGCTGAGTCAAACTCGCCCTGAATTATATCGTCAATAATCAATGTTCTTGGATTATTACCGAGAGGACAACCTTGTTTGTATGTCCGGCTTTTCTTATTCATTTGCTCCACTTTACAATTCCTCATCGGGTGCGCCCTAAATGAAACCGTAGTTAGCAGCACCTTGAAATCATTGAGCTGTGACGTCATAACTATTTGTTTCCGCGCTAAAACGTATCGACAAAAGGCAGCAAAACTACTAGCGTTTCACGCTCAATCGGATAGCGCAGCAAGAGATCAGTGCCCAAGGAAAATTTGCCGTATTCACAGAACTTCCCCTTGTGGTCGCCATGCACAAGGAATCTACAAAGTACCTCCGTTTTTTCTTCAGACTTATCACTCTTCAAAGACGGCGGATTGTTTATATATCTATACTCATTATTTTAACATTTAGCGGAATTTATCTTACAATGCTTAAACATACTGGTTCGGAACCCTCCATTGGTGAACGAAGTGTTCAGTTTGTTTGGTCAGATGAGAAAATACGCTCAAAGACCTCTAGGGAGAAAGCTATAATCGAAAGCTTTTCTACAACGCTGATGAATAAAAACGGAACTCGATCGGCGTGCAAGCTTCCAAAACTAGACCCCTTTCACGAAAGTGTTATGCCATTCATGAAGGACTTGGGACATTTGGAATGCGGCGATCCGTATTCTAAGTTCGAGAATAATGTTCTTACTGTTCAGGGAGACAATATCGTAGCAGTTCAGTACAAGATTATTAAACGTCCTGATCGGAGTGATTTCTCTGTGTCACTATCTGAGGCCGTGAACGTGCCGAATATCGTAAATGCAACGAATGAAGACAATTCCACCGCAGATATAAAGCAAGGTATGTGCTAAATAAATTTCCATCGTGGCAAAAAGAAAGTGCGCAAATCATATAGTCATAATTTCTTGTTTTTATCAGGTACGTATAAAGTCAGTGTATATGCAACAAGTCAGAGGGTATAATTTGTTATGGTGTCGTGTTACCCATTTCATTATTTTTGCACAAGAAAGACCTGTCACTTTTTAACGATTATAAAAGTACACAAATATTATACTTATACAAACCTTTCCACGTTACTTGGATAGATAGATAGACTTTTTTTGTAAATTATCTGTGTTACTGTTGCTCAATCCCGTCATTATTTGCCATTCTAAGCTGTTTTAGCCGCTGCGATTTTTTTTCCGTCGCCTTCTGTATATAAAATAGACAAGGTTGCAAACTCCGTCAACCGCCAAATTCCAAAGTGCTCAACAAATCCACCGATCGTTTCTAAATCCAGACTCGCAGGGCAAAATAAACCTCGTAAAATAATACCACACATATTTATCTTTCCAACCATACCTTTTAATCGGCTACTTGTCCCAGTTTTGCCGTTTGAGCGACGAGGATCTTTTTTTGAATTTGGAAAAATACGTGATAGCGACGCTCGATGGGCCGTTCGTGGATAAAAAGACAAATACACGCCATGCCAAATTCTACCAGCCGGGGTGACCACGCGGTCACGTGCTTAGCAATTAATGAATGTTTGGAATGAGATGCTGTAGATTATCACCTTGGAGTGCGAAATGAAATTTTATCTCGACCACGAAGGGACTCGAACCCGAAATCTTCTGATCCCAAGTCAGACGCATTATCCATTAAGCCACGCGGTAACTTGCTTGGCAATGAATGATTATTTGGAATAAAATGTTATAGATTATCACTATGGTGTGCAAAATGAAATTGTACGTCGACCACGAAGGGACTTGAACCCTCAATCTTCTGATCCCAAGTCAGACGCCTTATCAATTAGGCCACGCGGTCACGTGCTAATCAATCCGTGAATGTTTGGGATTTAATGTTGTAGATTATCACTATGGTGTGCAAAACGAAATTGTATGTCGACCACAAAGGGACTCGAACCCGAAATCTTCTGATCCCAAGTCAGACGCATTATCCATTAAGCCACGCGGTAACTTGCTTAGTAACGAATGGTTATTTGGAATAAAATGTTATAGATTATCATTATGGTGTGCAAAATGAAATTGTACGTCGACCACGAAGGGACTCGAACCCTCAATCTTCTGATTCGGAATCAGACGCCTTATCCATTAGGCCACGCGGTCACGTGCTAATCAATAACTGAATGTTTGGGATTTAATGTTGTAGATTATCACTATGGTGTGCAAAACGAAATTGTATGTCGACCACGAAGGGACTCGAACCCTCAATCTCCTGATCCGAAGTCAGACGCCTTATCCATTAGGCCACGCGGTCACGTGCTAATCAATCACTGAATGTTTGGGATTTAATGTTGTAGATTATCTCCATGGTGTGCTAAATAAAATTGTACGTCGACCACGAAGGGACTAGAACCCTCAATCTTCTGATCCGAAGTCAGACGCCTTATCCATTAGGCCACGCGGTCACTTGCTTGGGAGTGAATGATTATTTGGATTAAAATGTTATAGATTATCACTATGGTGTGCAAAATGAAATTGTACGTCGACCACGAAGGGACTCGAACCCTCAATCTTCTGATCAGAAGTCAAACGCCTTATCCATTAGGCCACGCGGTCACTTGCTTGGCAGTGAATGATTATTTGGATTAAAATGTTATAGATTATCACTATGGTGTGCAAAAGGAAATTGTACGTCAACCACGAAGGGACTCGAACCCTCAATCTTCTGATCCGAAGTCAGACGCCTTATCCATTAAGCCACGCGGTCACTTGCTTGGGAGTGAATGATTATTTGGATTAAAATGTTATAGATTATCACTATGGTGTGCAAAATAAAATTGTACGTCGACCACGAAGGGACTCGAACCCTCAATCTTCTGATCCGAAGTCAAACGCCTTATCCATTAGGCCACGCGGTCACTTGTTTGGCAGTGAATGATTATTTGGATTAAAATGTTATAGATTATCACTATGGTGTGCAAAATGAAATTGTACGTCGACCACGAAGGGACTCGAACCCTCAATCTTCTGATCCGAAGTCAGACGCCTTATCAATTAGGCCACGCGGTCATTTGCTAAGCAATGAATGATTATTTTGAATAAAATGTTATAGATTATCACTATGGTATGCAAAATGAAATTGTACGTCGACCACAAAGGGACTCGAACCCTCAATCTGTTGATCCGAAGTCACACGCCTTATCCATTAGGCCAAGCGGTCACTTGCTTGGCAATGAATGATTATTTGGAATAAAATGTTATAGATTATCACTATGGTGTGCAAAATGAAATTGTACGTCGACCACGAAGGGACTCGAACCCCCAATCTTCTGATCCCTAGTCAGTACCTTATCCATTACGCCACGAGGTCACGTGCTAATCAATCAGTGAATGTTTGGGATTTAATGTTGTAGATTATCACTATGGTGTGCAAAACGAAATTGTATGTCGACCACGAAGGGACTCGAACCCTCAATCTTCTGATCCGAAGTCAGACGCCTTATCCATTAGGCCACGCGGTCACTTGCTTGGCAATGAATGATTATTTGGAATAAAATGTTATAGATTATCACTATGGTGTGCAAAATGAAATTGTACGTCGACCACGAAGGGACTCGAACCCCCAATCTTCTGATCCCAAGTCAGTACCTTATCCATTACGCCACGCGGTCACGTGATAATCAATCAGTGAATGTTTAGGATTTAATGTTGTAGATTATCACTATGGTGTGCAAAACGAAATTGTATGTCGACCACGAAGGGACTCGAACCCTCAATCTTCTGATCCGAAGTCAGACGCCTTATCCATTAGGCCACGCGGTCACTTGCTTGGAAATGAATGATTATTTGGAATAAAATGTTATAGATTTTCACTATGGTGTGCAAAATGAAATTGTACGTCGACCACGAAGGGACTCGAACCCTCAATCTTCTGATCCGAAGTCAGACGCCTTATCCATTAGGCCACGTGGTCACTTGTTAGGCTTTAAATTAATGTTTGGAGTGAAATTTTGTAGATGATCTCCATGCTGTACAAAAAAAAAATCGACGTCGACCATCGATTCATAACATGGTGTCTAGAATTAAGTTGTACGTTGCCCATGAAGAGACTAGAACCCTCAATATTCTGATCCGAAGTGATACGCCCTATACATTAGGCCACGCGGCCATTTGCTTAGTTAAGAATGTCTATTTGGAATAAAATGTTTTAGATTCTCACCGAAGTGGTCAAAATGAAATTCTACGTCGACCACGAAGGGACTCGAACCCTCAATCTTCTGATCCGAAGTCAGACGCCTTATCCATTAGGCCACGCGGTCACTTGCTTGGCAATGAATTATTATTTGGAATAAAATGTTATAGATTATCACTATGGTATGCAAAATGAAAATGTGCGTCAACCACAAAGGGACTCGAACCCTCAATCTTCTGATCCGAAGTCAGACGCCTTATCCATTAGGCCATGCGGTCACGTGCTTGGCAATGAGTGATTATTTGGAATAAAATGTTATAGATTATCACTATGGTGTGCAAAATGAAATTGTACGCCGACCACGAAGGGACTCGAACCCTCAATCTTCTGATCCCAAGTCAGACGCCTTATTCATTAAGCCACGCGGTCACGTGCTAAGCAATCACTGAATGTTTGGGATTTAATGTTGTAGATTATCTCCATGGTGTGCTAAATAAAATTGTATGCCGACCACGAAGGGACTCGAACCCTCAATCTTCTGATCCGAAGTCAGACGCATTATCCATTAGGCCACGCGGTCACTTGCTTAGCAATGACTGATTATTCGGAATAAAATGTTATAGATTATCATTGCTAAGCAACGACGCCTTATCCATTAGGCCATGCGGTCACTTGCTTAACAATGAATGATTATTCTGAATAAAATGTTATAGATTATCACTATGGTGTGTAAATAGAAATTGTACGTCGACCACGAAGGGATTCGAACCCTCAATCTTCTGATCCGAAGTCAGACGCCTTATCCATTAGGCCACGCGGTCACTTGCTTAGCAATGAATGATTATTCGGAATAAAATGTTATAGATTATCACTATGGTGTGCAAAAGGAAATTGTACGTCGACCACGAAGGGACTCGAACCCTCAATCTTCTGATCCGAAGTCAGACGCCTTATCAATTAGGCCACGCGGTAACTTGCTTGGCAATGAATGATTATTTGGAATAAAATGTTAAAGATTATCACTATGGTGCGCAAAATGAAATTGTACGTCGACCACGAAGGGGCTCGAACCCTCAATCTTCTAATTTGGAATCAGACGCCTTATCCATTAGGCCACGCGGTCTCTTGCTTAGTAACGAATGGTTATTTGGAATAAAATGTTATAGATTATCATTATGGTGTGCAAAATGAAATTGTACGTCGACCACGAAGGGACTCGAACCCTCAATCTTCTGATTCGAAATCAGACGCCTTATCCATTAGGCCACGCGGTAACGTGCTAATCAATCACTGAATGTTTGGGATTTAATGTTGTAGATTATCACTATGGTGTGCAAAACGAAATTGTATGTCGACCACGAAGGGACTCGAACCCTCAATCTCCTGATCCGAAGTCAGACGCCTTATCCATTAGGCCACGCGGTCACGTGCTAATCAATCACTGAATGTTTGGGATTTAATGTTGTAGATTATCTCCATGGTGTGCTAAATAAAATTGTACGTCGACCACGAAGGGACTAGAACCCTCAATCTTCTGATCCGAAGTCAGACGCCTTATCCATTAGGCCACGCGGTCACTTGCTTGGGAGTGAATGATTATTTGGATTAAAATGTTATAGATTATCACTATGGTGTGCAAAATGAAATTGTACGTCGAGCACGAAGGGACTCGAACCCTCAATCTTCTGATCCGAAGTCAAACGCCTTATCCATTAGGCCACGCGGTCACTTGCTTGGCAGTGAATGATTATTTGGATTAAAATGTTATAGATTTTCACTATGGTGTGCAAAATGAAAATGTACGTCGACCACGAAGGGACTCGAACCCTCAATCTTCTGATCCGAAGTCAGACGCCTTATCCATTAGGCCACGCGTTCACTTGCTTAGCAATGAATGATTATTCGGAATAAAATGTTATAGATTATCACTATGGTGTGCAAAAGGAAATTGTACGTCAACCACGAAGGGACTCGAACCCTCAATCTTCTGATCCGAAGTCAGACGCCTTATCCATTAAGCCACGCGGTCACTTGCTTGGGAGTGAATGATTATTTGGATTAAAATGTTATAGATTATCACTATGGTGTGCAAAATAAAATTGTATGTCGACCACGAAGGGACTCGAACCCTCAATCTCCTGATCCGAAGTCAGACGCCTTATCCATTAGGCCACGCGGTCACGTGCTAATCAATCACTGAATGTTTGGGATTTAATGTTGTAGATTATCTCCATGGTGTGCTAAATAAAATTGTACGTCGACCACGAAGGGACTAGAACCCTCAATCTTCTGATCCGAAGTCAGACGCCTTATCCATTAGGCCACGCGGTCACTTGCTTGGAAGTGAATGATTATTTGGATTAAAATGTTATAGATTATCACTATGGTGTGCAAAATGAAATTGTACGTCGACCACGAAGGGACTCGAACCCTCAATCTTCTGATCCGAAGTCAGACGCCTTATCCATTAGGCCACGCGGTCACTTGCTTGGTAATGAATGATTATTTGGAATGAAATGTCATAGATTATCACTATGGTGTGCAAAATGAAATTGTACGTCCACCACAAAGGGACTCGAACCCTCAATCTTCTGATCCGAAGTCACACGCCTTATCCATTAGGCCAAGCGGTCACTTGCTTGGCAATGAATGATTATTTGGAATAAAATGTTATAGATTATCACTATGGTGTGCAAAATGAAATTGTACGTCGACCACGAAGGGACTCGAACCCCCAATCTTCTGATCCCTAGTCAGTACCTTATCCATTACGCCACGCGGTCACGTGCTAATCAATCAGTGAATGTTTGGGATGTAATGTTGTAGATTATCACTATGGTGTGCAAAACGAAATTGTATGTCGACCACGAAGGGACTCGAACCCTCAATCTTCTGATCCGAAGTCAGACGCCTTATCCATTAGGACACGCGGTCACTTGCTTGGCAATGAATGATTATTTGGAATAAAATGTTATAGATTATCACTATGGTGTGCAAAATGAAATTGTACGTCGACCACGAAGGGACTCAAACCCCCAATCTTCTGATCCCAAGTCAGTACCTTATCCATTACGCCACGCGGTCACGTGATAATCAATCAGTGAATGTTTGGGATTTAATGTTGTAGATTATCACTATGGTGTGCAAAACGAAATTGTATGTCGACCACGAAGGGACTCGAACCCTCGATCTTCTGATCCGAAGTCAGACGCCTTATCCATTAGGCCACGTGTTCACTTGTTAGGCTTTAAATTAATGTTTGGAGTGAAATTTTTTAGATGATCTCCATGCTGTACAAAATAAAAATCGACGTCGACCATCGATTCACAACATGGTGTCTAAAATTAAGTTGTACGTTGCCCATGAAGGGACTAGAACCCTCAATATTCTGATCCGAAATGATACGCCTTATACATTAGGCAACGCGGTGATTTGCTTAGTTAAGAATGTCTATTTGGAATGAAATATTATAGATTCTCACCGAAGTGGTCAAAATGAAATTCTACGTCGACCACGAAGGGACTCGAACCCTCAATCTTCTGATTCGGAATCAGACGCCTTATCCATTAGGCCACGCGGTCACGTGCTAATCAATCACTGAATGTTTGGGATTTAATGTTGTAGATTATCACTATGGTGTGCAAAACGAAATTGTATTTCGACCACGAAGGGACTCGAACTCTCAATCTTCTGATCCGAAGTCAGACGCCTTATCCATTAGGCCACGCGGTCACTTGCTTGGCAATGAATGATTATTTGGAATAAAATGTTATAGATTATCACTATGGTGTGCAAAATGAAATTGTACGTCGACCACGAAGGGACTCGAACCCCCAATCTTCTGATCCCAAGTCAGTACCTTATCCATTACGCCACGCGGTCACGTGCTAATCAATCAGTGAATGTTTGGGATTTAATGTTGTAGATTATCACTATGGTGTGCAAAACGAAATTGTATGTCGACCACGAAGGGACTCGAACCCTCAATCTCCTGATCCGAAGTCAGACGCCTTATCCATTAGGCCACGCGGTCACGTGCTAATCAATCACTGAATGTTTGGGATTTGATGTTGTAGATTATCACTATGGTGTGCAAAACGAAATTGTATGTCGACCACGAAGGGACTCGAACCCTCAATCTTCTGATCCGAAGTCAGACGCCTTATCCATTAGGCCACGTGGTCAGTTGTTAGGCTTTAAATTATTGTTTGGAGTGAAATTTTTTAGATGATCTCCATGCTGTACAAAATAAAAATCGACGTCGACCATCGATTCACAACATGGTGTCTAAAATTAAGTTGTACGTTGCCCATGAAGGGACTAGAACCCTCAATATTCTGATCCGAAGTGATACGCCTTATACATTAGGCAACGCGGTCATTTGCTTAGTTAGGAATGTCTATTTGGAATGAAATGTTATAGATTGTCACCGAAGTGGTCAAAATGAAATTCTACGTCGACCACGAAGGGACTCGAACCCTCAATCTTCTGATCCGAAGTCAGACGCCTTATCCATTAGGCCACGCGGTCACGTGGTAGGCAATCGATAAATGTTTGGGATTCAATGTTGTAGGTTATCTCCATTGTGTGCTAAATAAAATTGTAAGTCGACCACGAAGGGACTCGAACCCTCAATCTTCTGATCCGAAGCCAGACGCCTTATCCATTAGGCCACGCGGTCACTTGCTTTGGAATGAATGATTAATTGGAATAAAATGTTATAGATTATTACTATGGTGTGCAAAATGAAATTGTACGTCGACTACGAAGGGGCTCGAACCCTCAATCTTCTAATTTGGAATCAGACGCCTTATCCATTAGGCCACGCGGTCTCTTGCTCAGTAACGAATAGTTATTTTGAATAAAATGTTATAGATTATCATTATGGTGTGCAAAATGAAAGTGTACGTCGACCACGAAGGGACTCGAATCCTCAATCTTCTGATCCGAAGTCAGACGCCTTATCCATTAGGCCACGCGGTCACTTGCTTGGAAATGAATGATTATTTGGAACAAAATGTTATAGATTTTCACTATGGTGTGCAAAATGAAATTGTACGTCGACCACGAAGGGACTCGAACCCTCAATCTTCTGATCCGAAGTCAGACGCCTTATCCATTAGGCCACGTGGTCACTTGTTAGGCTTTAAATTAATGTTTGGAGTGAAATTTTGTAGATGATCTCCATGCTGTACAAAATAAAAATGGACGTCGACCATCGATTCACAACATGGTGTTTAAAATTAAGTTGTACGTTGCCCATGAAGGGACTAGAACCCTCAATATTCTGATCCGAAGTGATACGCCCTTTACATTAGGCCACGCGGTAATTTGCTTAGTTAAGAATGTCTATTTGGAATGAAATGTTATAGATTCTCACCGAAGTGCTCAAAATGAAATTCTACGTCTACCACGAAGGGACTCGAACCCTCAATCTTCTGATCCGAAGTCAGACGCCTTATCCATTAGGCCACGCGGTCACGTGCTAATCAATCACTGAATGTTTGGGATTTAATGTTGTAGATTATCTCCATGGTGTGCTAAATAAAATTGTACGTCGACCACGAAGGGACTAGAACCCTCAATCTTCTGATCCGAAGTCAGACGCCTTATCCATTAGGCCACGCGGTCACTTGCTTGGGAGTGAATGATTATTTGGATTAAAATGTTATAGATTATCACTATGGTGTGCAAAATGAAATTGTACGTCGACCACGAAGGGACCCGAACCCTCAATCTTCTGATCCGAAGTCAAACGCCTTATCCATTAGGCCACGCGGTCACTTGCTTGGCAGTGAATGATTATTTGGATTAAAATGTTATAGATTTTCACTATGGTGTGCAAAATGAAAATGTACGTCCATCACGAAGGGACTCGAACCATCAATCTTCTGATCCGAATTCAGACGCCTTATCCATTAGGCCACGCGGTCACTTGCTTAGCAATGAATGATTATTCGGAATAAAATGTTATAGATTATCACTATGGTGTGCAAAAGGAAATTGTACGTCGACCACGTAGAGACTTGAACCCTCAATCTTCTGATCCGAAGTCAGACGCCTTATCCATTAGGCCACGCGGTCTCTTGCTTGGGAGTGAATGATTATTTGGATTAAAATGTTATGGATTATCACTATGGTGTGCAAAATGAAATTGTATGCCGACCACGAAGGGACTCGAACCCTCAATCTTCTGATCCGAAGTCAGACGCCTTATCCATTAGGCCACGCGGTCACGTAGTAGGCAATCAATAAATGTTTGGGATTTAATGTTATAGATTATCACTATGGTGTGCGAAAGGAAATAGTACGTCGACCACGAAGGGACTCGAACCCTCAATCTTCTGATCCGAAGTCAGACGCCTTATCCATTAGGCCACGCGGTCACTTGCTTGGGAGTGAATGATTATTTGGATTAAACTGTTATAGATTATCACTATGGTGTGCAAAATGAAATTGTACGTCGACCACGAAGGGGCTCGAACCCTCAATCTTCTAATTTGGAATCAGACGCCTTTTCCATTAGGCCACGCGGTCTCTTGCTTAGTAACGAATGGTTATTTGGAAAAAAATGTTATAGATTTTCACTATGGTGGGCAAAATGAAATTGTACGTCGACCACGAAGGGACTTGAACCCTCAATCTTCTGATCCGAAGTCAGACGCCTTATCCATTAGGCCACGTGGTCACCTGTTAGGCTTTAAATTAATGTTTGGAGTGAAATTTTGTAGATGATCTCCATGCTGTACAAAAAAAAAAATCGACGTCGACCATCGATTCATAACATGGTGTCTAGAATTAAGTTGTACGTTGCCCATGAAGGGACTAGAACCCTCAATATTCTGATCCGAAGTGATACGCCCTATACATTAGGCCACGCGGTCATTTGCTTAGTTAAGAATGTCTATTTGGAATGAAATGTTATAGATTCTCACCGAAGTGCTCAAAATGAAATTCTACGTCTACCACGAAGGGACTCGAACCCTCAATCTTCTGATCCGAAGTCAGACGCCTTATCCATTAGGCCACGCGGTCACTTGCTTGGCAATGAATTATTATTTGGAATAAAATGTTATAGATTATCACTATGGTATGCAAAATGAAAATGTGCGTCAACCACAAAGGGACTCGAACCCTCAATCTTCTGATCCGAAGTCAGACGCCTTATCCATTAGGCCATGCGGTCACGTGCTTGGCAATGAGTGATTATTTGGAATAAAATGTTATAGATTATCACTATGGTGTGCAAAATGAAATTGTACGCCGACCACGAAGGGACTCGAACCCTCAATCTTCTGATCCCAAGTCAGACGCCTTATTCATTAAGCCACGCGGTCACGTGCTAAGCAATCACTGAATGTTTGGGATTTAATGTTGTAGATTATCTCCATGGTGTGCTAAATAAAATTGTACGTCGACCACGAAGGGACTAGAACCCTCAATCTTCTGATCCGAAGTCAGACGCCTTATCCATTAGGCCACGCGGTCACTTGCTTGGGAGTGAATGATTATTTGGATTAAAATGTTATAGATTATCACTATGGTGTGCAAAATGAAATTGTACGTCGACCACGAAGGGACCCGAACCCTCAATCTTCTGATCCGAAGTCAAACGCCTTATCCATTAGGCCACGCGGTCACTTGCTTGGCAGTGAATGATTATTTGGATTAAAATGTTATAGATTTTCACTATGGTGTGCAAAATGAAAATGTACGTCCATCACGAAGGGACTCGAACCATCAATCTTCTGATCCGAATTCAGACGCCTTATCCATTAGGCCACGCGGTCACTTGCTTAGCAATGAATGATTATTCGGAATAAAATGTTATAGATTATCACTATGGTGTGCAAAAGGAAATTGTACGTCGACCACGTAGAGACTTGAACCCTCAATCTTCTGATCCGAAGTCAGACGCCTTATCCATTAGGCCACGCGGTCTCTTGCTTGGGAGTGAATGATTATTTGGATTAAAATGTTATGGATTATCACTATGGTGTGCAAAATGAAATTGTATGCCGACCACGAAGGGACTCGAACCCTCAATCTTCTGATCCGAAGTCAGACGCCTTATCCATTAGGCCACGCGGTCACGTAGTAGGCAATCAATAAATGTTTGGGATTTAATGTTATAGATTATCACTATGGTGTGCGAAAGGAAATTGTACGTCGACCACGAAGGGACTCGAACCCTCAATCTTCTGATCCGAAGTCAGACGCCTTATCCATTAGGCCACGCGGTCACTTGCTTGGGAGTGAATGATTATTTGGATTAAACTGTTATAGATTATCACTATGGTGTGCAAAATGAAATTGTACGTCGACCACGAAGGGGCTCGAACTCTCAATCTTCTAATTTGGAATCAGACGCCTTTTCCATTAGGCCACGCGGTCTCTTGCTTAGTAACGAATGGTTATTTGGAAAAAAATGTTATAGATTTTCACTATGGTGTGCAAAATGAAATTGTACGTCGACCACGAAGGGACTCGAACCCTCAATCTTCTGATCCGAAGTCAGACGCCTTATCCATTAGGCCACGTGGTCACCTGTTAGGCTTTAAATTAATGTTTGGAGTGAAATTTTGTAGATGATCTCCATGCTGTACAAAAAAAAAAAATCGACGTCGACCATCGATTCATAACATGGTGTCTAGAATTAAGTTGTACGTTGCCCATGAAGGGACTAGAACCCTCAATATTCTGATCCGAAGTGATACGCCCTATACATTAGGCCACGCGGCCATTTGCGTAGTTAAGAATGTCTATTTGGAATGAAATGTTATAGATTCTCACCGAAGTGGTCAAAATGAAATTCTACGTCGACCACGAAGGGACTCGAACCCTCAATCTTCTGATCCGAAGTCAGACGCCTTATCCATTAGGCCACGCGGTCACTTGCTTGGCAATGAATGATTATTTGGAATAAAATGTTATAGATTATCACTATGGTATGCAAAATGAAAATGTACGTCAACCACAAAGGGACTCGAACCCTCAATCTTCTGATCCGAAGTCAGACGCCTTATCCATTAGGCCACGCGGTCACGTGCTTGGCAATGAGTGATTATTTGGAATAAAATGTTATAGATTATCACTATGGTGTGCAAAATGAAATTGTACGCCGACCACGAAGGGACTCAAACCCTCAATCTTCTGATCCCAAGTCAGACGCCTTATTCATTAAGCCACGCGGTCACGTGCTAAGCAATCACTGAATGTTTGGGATTTAATGTTGTAGATTATCTCCATGGTGTGCTAAATAAAACTGTATGCCGACCACGAAGGGACTCGAACCCTCAATCTTCTGATCCGAAGTCAGACGCCTTATCCATTAGGCCACGCGGTCACTTGCTTGGGAGTGAATGATTATTTGGATTAAAATGTTATAGATTATCACTATGGTGTGCAAAATGAAATTGTACGTCGACCACGAAGGGACCCGAACCCTCAATCTTCTGATCCGAAGTCAAACGCCTTATCCATTAGGCCACGCGGTCACTTGCTTGGCAGTGAATGATTATTTGGATTAAAATGTTATAGATTTTCACTATGGTGTGCAAAATGAAAATGTACGTCCATCACGAAGGGACTCGAACCATCAATCTTCTGATCCGAATTCAGACGCCTTATCCATTAGGCCACGCGGTCACTTGCTTAGCAATGAATGATTATTCGGAATAAAATGTTATAGATTATCACTATGGTGTGCAAAAGGAAATTGTACGTCGACCACGTAGAGACTTGAACCCTCAATCTTCTGATCCGAAGTCAGACGCCTTATCCATTAGGCCACGCGGTCTCTTGCTTGGGAGTGAATGATTATTTGGATTAAAATGTTATGGATTATCACTATGGTGTGCAAAATGAAATTGTATGCCGACCACGAAGGGACTCGAACCCTCAATCTTCTGATCCGAAGTCAGACGCCTTATCCATTAGGCCACGCGGTCACGTAGTAGGCAATCAATAAATGTTTGGGATTTAATGTTATAGATTATCACTATGGTGTGCGAAAGGAAATTGTACGTCGACCACGAAGGGACTCGAACCCTCAATCTTCTGATCCGAAGTCAGACGCCTTATCCATTAGGCCACGCGGTCACTTGCTTGGGAGTGAATGATTATTTGGATTAAACTGTTATAGATTATCACTATGGTGTGCAAAATGAAATTGTACGTCGACCACGAAGGGGCTCGAACCCTCAATCTTCTAATTTGGAATCAGACGCCTTTTCCATTAGGCCACGCGGTCTCTTGCTTAGTAACGAATGGTTATTTGGAAAAAAATGTTATAGATTTTCACTATGGTGTGCAAAATGAAATTGTACGTCGACCACGAAGGGACTCGAACCCTCAATCTTCTGATCCGAAGTCAGACGCCTTATCCATTAGGCCACGTGGTCACCTGTTAGGCTTTAAATTAATGTTTGGAGTGAAATTTTGTAGATGATCTCCATGCTGTACAAAAAAAAAAATCGACGTCGACCATCGATTCATAACATGGTGTCTAGAATTAAGTTGTACGTTGCCCATGAAGGGACTAGAACCCTCAATATTCTGATCCGAAGTGATACGCCCTATACATTAGGCAACGCGGCCATTTGCGTAGTTAAGAATGTCTATTTGGAATGAAATGTTATAGATTGTCACCGAAGTGGTCAAAATGAAATTCTACGTCGACCACGAAGGGACTCGAACCCTCAATCTTCTGATCCGAAGTCAGACGCCTTATCCATTAGGCCACGCGGTCACTTGCTTGGCAATGAATGATTATTTGGAATAAAATGTTATAGATTATCACTATGGTATGCAAAATGTAAATGTACGTCAACCACAAAGGGACTCGAACCCTCAATCTTCTGATCCGAAGTCAGACGCCTTATCCATTAGGCCACGCGGTCACGTGCTTGGCAATGAGTGATTATTTGGAATAAAATGTTATAGATTATCACTATGGTGTGCAAAATGAAATTGTACGCCGACCACGAAGGGACTCAAACCCTCAATCTTCTGATCCCAAGTCAGACGCCTTATTCATTAAGCCACGCGGTCACGTGCTAAGCAATCACTGAATGTTTGGGATTTAATGTTGTAGATTATCTCCATGGTGTGCTAAATAAAATTGTATGCCGACCACGAAGGGACTCGAACCCTAAATCTTCTGATCCGAAGTCAGACGCCTTATCCATTAGGCCATGCGGTCACTTGCTTAGCAATGAATGATTATTCGGAATAAAATGTTATAGATTATCACTATGGTGTGTAAATAGAAATTGTACGTCGACCACGAAGGGATTCGAACCCTCAATCTTCTGATCCGAAGTCAGACGCCTTATCCATTAGGCCACGCGGTCACTTGCTTAGCAATGAATGATTATTCGGAATAAAATGTTATAGATTATCATTGCTAAGCAACGATGCCTTATCCATTAGGCCATGCGGTCACTTGCTTAACAATGAATGATTATTCGGAATAAAATGTTATAGATTATCACTATGGTGTGTAAATAGAAATTGTACGTCGACCACGAAGGGATTCGAACCCTCAATCTTCTGATCCGAAGTCAGACGCCTTATCCATTAGGCCACGCGGTCACTTGCTTAGCAATGAATGATTATTCGGAATAAAATGTTATAGATTATCACTATGGTGTGCAAAAGGAAATTGTACGTCGACCACGAAGGGACTCGAACCCTCAATCTTCTGATCCGAAGTCAGACGCCTTATAAATTAGGCCACGCGGTAACTTGCTTGGCAATGAATGATTATTTGGAATAAAATGTTAAAGATTATCACTATGGTGCGCAAAATGAAATTGTACGTGGACCACGAAGGGGCTCGAACCCTCAATCTTCTAATTTGGAATCAGACGCCTTATCCATTAGGCCACGCGGTATCTTGCTTAGTAACGAATGGTTATTTGGAATAAAATGTTATAGATTATCATTATGGTGTGCAAAATGAAATTGTACGTCGACCACGAAGGGACTCGAACCCTCAATCTTCTGATTCGGAATCAGACGCCTTATCCATTAGGCCACGCGGTCACGTGCTAATCAATCACTGAATGTTTGGGATTTAATGTTGTAGATTATCACTATGGTGTGCAAAACGAAATTGTATGTCGACCACGAAGGGACTCGAACCCTCAATCTCCTGATCCGAAGTCAGACGCCTTATCCATTAGGCCACGCGGTCACGTGCTAATCAATCACTGAATGTTTGGGATTTAATGTTGTAGATTATCTCCATGGTGTGCTAAATAAAATTGTACGTCGACCACGAAGGGACTAGAACCCTCAATCTTCTGATCCGAAGTCAGACGCCTTATCCATTAGGCCACGCGGTCTCTTGCTTGGGAGTGAATAATTATTTGGATTAAAATGTTATGGATTATCACTATGGTGTGCAAAATGAAATTGTATGCCGACCACGAAGGGACTCGAACCCTCAATCTTCTGATCCGAAGTCAGACGCCTTATCCATTAGGCCACGCGGTCACGTAGTAGGCAATCAATAAATGTTTGGGATTTAATGTTATAGATTATCACTATGGTGTGCAAAAGGAAATTGTACGTCGACCACGAAGGGACTCGAACCCTCAATCTTCTAATCCGAAGTCAGACGCCTTATCCATTAGGCCACGCGGTCACTTGCTTGGGAGTGAATGATTATTTGGATTAAACTGTTATAGATTATCACTATGGTGTGCAAAATAAAATCGTATGCCGACCACGAAGGGACTCGAACCCTCAATCTTCTGATCCGAAGTCAGACGCCTTATCCATTAGGCCACGCGGTCACTTGCTTAGCAATGAATGATTATTCGGAATAAAATGTTATAGATTATCACTATGGTATGCAAAATGAAATTGTATGTCGACCACAAAGGGACTCGAACCCTCAATCTTCTGATCCGAAGTCAGACGCCTTATCCATTAGGCCACGCGGTCACTAGCTTGGCAATGAATGATTATTTGGAATAAAATGTTATAGATTATCACTATGGTGTGCAAAATGAAATTGTACGTCGAACACAAAGGGACTCGAACCCTCAATCTTCTGATCCGAAGTCAGACGCCTTATACATTAGGCCACGCGGTCACTTGCTTGGAAGTGAATGATTATTTGGATTAAAATGTTACAGATTATCACTATGGTATGCAAAATGAAATTGTACGTCGACCAAGAAGGGACTCGAACATTCAATCTTCTGATCCGAAGTCAGACGGCTTATCCATTAGGCCACGCGGTCACTTACTTGGCAGTGAATGATTATTTGGATTAAAATGTTATGGATTATCACTATGGTGTGCAAAATGAAATTGTACGTCGACCACGAAGGGACTCGAACCCTCAATCTTCTGATCCGAAGTCAGACGCCTTATCCATTAGGCCACGCGGTCACTTGCTTGGCAATGAATGATTATTTGGAATAAAATGTTATAGATTATCACTATGGTGTGCAAAATAAAATTGTACGTCGACCACGAAGTTACTCGAACCCTCAATCTTATGATCCCAAGTCAGACGCCTTATCCATCAGGCCACGTGGTCACATGTTAATCAATCACTGAATGTTTGAAATTTAATGTTGTAGATTATCTCCATGGTGTGCTAAATAAAATTGTAGTCGACCACGAAGGGACTCGAACCCTCAATCTTCTGATTTGAAGTCAGACGCCTTATCCATTAGGCCACGCGGTCACTTGCTTAGCAATGAATGATTATTCGGAATAAAATGTTATAGATTATCACTATGGTGTGCAAAAGGAAATTGTACGTCGACCACGAAGAGACTCGAACCCTCAATCTTCTGATCCGAAGTCAGACGCCTTATCCATTAGGCCACGCGGTCACTTGCTTGGCAATGAATGATTATTTGGAATGAAATGTTATAGATTATCACTATGGTGTGCAAAATAAAATCGTATGCCGACCACGAAGGGACTCGAACCCTCAATCTTCTGATCCGAAGTCAGACGCCTTATCCATTAGGCCACGCGGTCACTTGCTTAGCAATGAATGATTATTCGGAATAAAATGTTATAGATTATCACTATGGTGTGCAAAAGGAAATTGTACGTCGACCACGAAGGGACTCGAACCCTCAATCTTCTGATCCGAAGTCAGACGCCTTATCCATTATGCCACGCGGTCACTAGATTGGCAATGAATGATTATTTGGAATAAAATGTTAAAGATTATCACTATGGTGTGCAAAATGAAATTGTACGTCGACCACAAAGGGATTCGAACCCCCAATCTTCTGATCCGAAGTCAGACGCCTTATCCATTAGGCCACGCGGGCACTTGCTTGGCAATAAATGATTATTTGGAATAAAATGTTATAGATTATCACTATGGTGTGCAAAATGAAATTGTACGTCGACCACGAAGTGACTCAAACCCTCAATCTTCTGATCCCAAGTCAGTACCTTATCCATTACGCCACGCGGTCACGTGCTAATCAATCAGTGAATGTTTGGGATTTAATGTTGTAGATTATCACTATGGTGTGCAAAACGAAATTGCATGTCTACCAGGAAGGGACTCGAACCCTCAATCTTCTGATCCGAAGTCAGACGCCTTATCCTTTAGGCCACGCGGTCACTAGATTGGCAATGAATGATTATTTGGAATAAAATGTTATAGATTATCACTATGGTGTGTAAAATAAAATTGTACGCCGACCACGAAGGGACTCGAACCCCCAATCTTCTGATCCCAAGTCAGTACCTTATCCATTACGCCACGCGGTAACGTGCTAATCAATCAGTGAATGTTTGGGATTTAATGTTGTAGATTATCACTATGGTGTGCAAAACGAAATTGTATTTCGACCACAAAGGGACTCGAACCCTTAATCTTCTGATCCGAAGTCAGACGCCTTATCCATTAGGCCACGCAGTCACTTGCTTTGCAATGAATGATTATTTGGAATAAAATGTTATAGATTATCACTATGGTGTGCAAAATGAAATTCTAAGTCGACCACGAAGTGACTCGAACCCTCAATCTTCTGATCCCAAGTCAGACGCCTTATCCATTAGGCCACGTGGTCACATGCTAATCAATCACTGAATGTTTGGGATTTAATGTTGTAGATTATCTCCATGGTGTGCTAAATAAAATTGTAGTCGACCACGAAGGGACTCGAACCCTCAATCTTCTGATCCGAAGTCATACGCCTTATCCATTAGGCCACGCGGTCACTTGCTTGGAAGTGAATGATTATTTGGATTAAAATGTTATAGATTATCACTATGGTGTGCAAAACGAAATTGTATGTCGACCACGAAGGGACTCGAACCCCCAATCTTCTGATCCGAAGTCAGACGCCTTATCCATTAGGCCACGCGGTCACTTGTTTGGCAATGAATGATTATTTGGAATAAAATGTTATAGATTATCACTATGGTGTGCTAAATGAAATTGTACGTCGACCACAAAGGGACTCGAACCCTCAATCTTCTGATCCGAAGTCAGACGCCTTATTCATTAGGCCACGCGGTCACTTGCTTGGCAATGAATGATTA